>NC_140937.1:84186759-86586759 GCF_014529385.1 Adiantum capillus-veneris
GTACTTAAAGCTCTCAACAACTTCAAGTGTCTCATTGTTGTACACAATGCATGGCTTCTCCTTATGGTTGGTTTTCACAAGCATAACCTTTGTTTTGGATTCATTCACAATCAGCCCACTCTGCAAGCAAAAGTTCTCAAGGACAACCATAAGCTTTTGTGCATCTTCTAAAGTGTGTGCTAGAAGCACTACATCATCCGCGTACAACAAAAGCATGATTACCGCATTGCAAATAGTGACCTCTTCAATGCCGTCTTCTTGCATAAAGTCAAGTACCATTTGTTCCAATTGATCAATGCATAGACCAAAGAGAGTTTGTGACAATGGACATCCTTGTTTAATCCCAATAGTGCTTACAAAAATTTCTGAAATTCCTCTTCCCATGCACAATTGACAAATCACCTTCTCATAGATTCAAGAAACCGCAAGCATAAACTCACTTGGCACTTGGAGTTCTTCCATCCTTCTCCACCACAAATTGTTACATGGAATCATATCAAAGTTTTTCTTAAAGTCCACAAAACAACAATACAATCGCTTTTCTTTCAACCGACTTTCCTCCATGAGAACATGAAGCGTGACAAGATGATCAATGGTGCTATGGCATCGATAAAAACCCGCTTGTCCTTTTGCACACTTATCATTCTCTTCAGCCCAATCACTCAATTTTATCTCCATTATGCACCCAAACAAATTTTCCATAAGAGACCCAATCATTATAGTTCGGTAGTTGTTTACATTCTTTACATCTCCTCCTTTATGCAAAGGCTTAATCCAATTAGTACCCCAATCATAAGGCATACCATGTTGAAGTGCAAGGTTGAACATAACACACATCCACTCATGGTAAAATCTCCCGTCCATTTGATCATCTCCGGCTTGATACCTTGAAGATCTCTTGCTTTACGAGTGGCCAACTTTTCAAGCCCACCGCATACATCCTCAATAGTAAAAAGAGAGGGCATACATGAGAGTAAACCATAAAATGGAATTTATTTAGTTTTTGCTTGCTCATATAATTTCCTACAATGTGTGTACATATCCAAAAAGACTCAAGTTACCAAAATTCTCAACCCGCTTGCCCCTCAAGTTTCTCCAAAATCTTCCACATGCATGTGCCTTTGCTTGGACTTGAAAATGCCGTTTCTTTACTTCCCATCTTCTTCTCTTCTTTTGAATCAATGCCTTGTATGTATGCAAATGACTTTGATAGTTGTCTTTTTCCATAGTTGCATCAAGCTTTATTAAGGACTTTCAAGCATCTTGACATTCTTCATCAAACCACCTTTTGCGTGATCTATCTTTGTTGATACCATGGAGATGCTTTATGGCAAAGCATTCTTCAGAACAAAAATAAATAACTTTCTTGAAAGCTTCATAGTTTCCAAAGGTGTATCATATTGAAGCTTTTTCATCCATAACTTTTGCTCAACCATTTCAATGTACATTGGTGCCCATTTGAAATCCATACATAGTGATAATTTCTCTTCCCTCTGAGATTATCATGCTTAGTTTCTTCTCCACATGAAAGGTCAATACATAAGGTCCAATGGTCTGATTCTGGGGTCCATTGATCAAACATAAAATTTTTCATGCGATACATGATGGCTTCGGAGACTATGGCTTCGGAGACTAGCATATAGTCAATCACACTATCCTTGTTATGTTTTCTACATGTAAATCCATTGGTTCCACTCCACAAAGATACACCATTGGCAATGAGCATACCCATGCTATTACACATGTGTAAAAGTAGCTTTCCATAGTGATCCGGCTCTTTTTCATCCATTGAAGTACGATCATACAAGTGAACTTCCTCCAACTCCCTTGAAATGTATGGCATATCAAATTGTTGAGTATCATGTTGCAATGTTTTTGTGCAAGCATTCATATCCCCAAATACAATAACATCACCTTTGCCTTTGAAATAAGCAATGTCCTCTTCTAAATTAAAAAAATGGATGATCTCTATCCATGCAAGCATAAAAGGGGGAATCATGATGAGGAATGTAGCAACCGGCTACAAAAATGGGTGCTCTTTTTTGTGTCATAATTTTCAGCCATACATAATGTTTGTACTTGTCATCTTTCACAATTGATACAAAATCTTCCAATCCTTTCTTAACCATACATGCTACCCCTCCTCGTCCTCTTTGTTGCTTGAGATTCTTTGACCACATCATGAATGTACTTTGTAATCCTCCAAGCCGTTAATCCTTTGTGTATCATGCTCCCAAATTTCAAAATGAAGTACAATATCGGCTTTGCTTGTTAGTTCATCAATGCCAACCCCCGCATTCCATGGGTATTCATTACAATTCCAAAAACATATTTTCAATTGTAACTCAGTCTCATAGGTCACGCATCCCTATTTTCTTGAGGGACTTGCCTCCTCCTTGGGCACATTTTCTTTGTGAGAGATCTCCTTGTTTTCGTATTCTTTCCTCATATGCCTTGCGACACATATTTAGTTTCTTAATAGTGCAATATTCAAATACAAAACATTTTGTATCCCTCAAATAGATCCAACTATTATGAAGGATAATTTTTTGTTTGGTCTCATCCTGCATGGTGCATACAATTGGCCATTCTCCCAAGCGAGGAGCTCCTTGCTTACCCACTCTATGTGCTCCATAGACCATAACTTCAAACATGCCAAAGTGGGTTTTGAATAAATCTTTGATAATAATGGCAAGAGAAGGAGGTGTCTCTAACTTCTCTTCGAAAATTCCACGAATAACAATGTTCTTGGAACGTCGTTCTCATTTCTTCAACTCCTCCACATCCACATCCTCAACATTCTTTGTTTGAACCATAGCTTGCATGAGTGAGGAATTAGGAAGCACGTTGTTATCACATACATCAGCCCAAGACTTCTTTGTGCATACATTTCTCATGTCGCATACATCCCAGCTCATGGTGTCAAATTTCTCCTCTTTCAATACATGGTCATGCTCTACTTTGCTCATGTGCTCCTTCAAAGCATTCAAGTCCACAAACGAGCGTTTACATTTCTTGACTTCCTCTTCAAGTTGCATCAAATGTGTTGTTTGCATCTCAAGCGTCCTCTTGAGATTCTCATTCTCAACCACAAGTACCCTTAGTGTGCGATTCTCCATTGCAAGTGCCATAAGTCTTTGCCTTGTTTGTTTATGGTCTCTTGCAACAATACCAAGTATGCCATGATCATGGTTTCCGATGTCGTTATTTGGGTGGTTGTGTTGTTATCTCCACACTTAGGAGATTTTGGATCATTTTCCACAATGGTTGTGGACTTTGTTGAAGAAGAAGAACCCTTACGAGTGCTGGAAGACATTGTATGTAAAATAAGAGGTGAGAGTCAAAATTTTTGAACTTGTTCACTTCGGCAATGCTGCTACAAAAACACATTCCATCACTCTGAAAATTTATGTCTTTACATCAATGCATAGAGGGCGTTGTGCTTTTCAATTGAGGCTATAGATCACCCAAATTGTAGTTCGGATGAAGAAGTTATGATCAAAAGAGTGAACTATTGTCTACTAGGTAAAAAAGGATTGCACCAGAGGAGAGAGAGAGAGAGAGAGAGACAGAATGAACAAACTCATCGATCAATGAGTACGTTTGTGTGTGTGTGTGTGTGTGTGTGTGTGTGTGTGTGTGAGAGAGAGAGAGAGAGAGAGAGAGAGAGAGAGAGAGAGAGAGAGAGAGAGAGAGAGAGAGAGAATGAACAAACTCATCGATCAATGAGTACGTTTGTGTGTTGTGTGTGTGTGTGTGTGTGTGTGTGTGTGTGTGTGTGTGTGTGTGTGAGAGAGAGAGAGAGAGAGAGAGAAAACAGATTGATGAGGCATGCACCTCACTGTGAAGTGCGTCAATGTGTGTGTGTGTGTGTGTGTGTGTGTGTGTGTGTGAAAGAGAGAGAGAGAGAGAGAGAGAGAGAGAGAGAGAGAGAGAAAACAGATTAATGAGGCATGCACCTCACTGTGAAGTGTGTCAATGTGTGTGAGAGAGAAAGTATGGCTTTATGGTGCGTGTGTGCACACGCGTGCGTGCGTGCATGTGCGTGCGTGTGTAGGTTACAAGAGACCAGGGCTCATCACAAAAGCAACAAATGGAGAATAGGCTACCATCTTCTGATTAATGAAAAAGCTAGGAATTGATCATAATACATAGGTATACCATTTTCAAATCATAGAGAGATTTTTCTTGCAGAAGCTTTTAGGGTAAGGGTTTTCTCTATACCTGGGTAATGCTTTTAGGGTATTGTGTGTGTGTTTAAGAATGATTATCTAACAATAGTTTGATTTCACAAACTATTGAACCATACAATGGGACTAGAGACCACTCAACATGTAAATAAGCAAACCTTATGTATACATTACATAAAAAGACTACAATTGACATTTTGACTTGATACTGACATATAGTGTATTACATGTTATTATCAAAGAGTCATATACGAGGGTTATTTGTCACTAATAAAAATAGCCAAACAGTGGATGATCCTGTATTATTGCTACAGTTGTCGTTGTAATCCCAAGGAAAGAATATCTTACTTGTCACCATCCAAGAAACACAAGCCTGTCAGAACTGACATCACTTGGGAAGACAGGTGTCAACAACTCCCTCCGCTTGTTATTGGTGTCAAAAATTACAACAAAAACTAACACCATAACATATATCAAACATTAAGTTTAAAGAATGAGCCATTTATTTACGATAATATTTACATCATTTAATTCCCAAAAAAAATCGGACAGTATCTCCTTTGTGAATTGGATCAATTCTCAAAAGTCCAATCTAATGCCATCTCATCTGAGACACCCACTTGAGGATTAAGTCTCTTTTAGCAATCATTGAACTAATTTCAAAGTAAACATTTGATTCAAAAATTATGCTTATCCACCAAGAAGGGATAGCATTAAAAAGTACTTTACAATTGTGAATTCACCACTATATACTTACCTTCATCAAAAGTGAGCTCCTACATACAAAGATAGAAGTCCATTTTAAGAGAGTTGGTTTTTACTAGTATCGGCAGTAAGTCATACTGTCATATTGTATCCTTTTTCTACTATGTTACCGCTATGCAAACGGTCCTGGTAACCTTGAACACAAGATAAATTAGTGCCAAGCTAATAAAGATGGATATGGTAGCCCTGAATTGAAGCTACAATACCCTTACGTTAAACACAATGGGCATAGTTTCCATGAATACAAGATACCCGCTTTCATCTATCTATGAAATGTTTAACATCCATATATATATTAGTCTACGTATGAAAATCAATGTGTAGAAATTTCAGCAGCCATTCCTAGGTATCTGCTCATTATGTTAAAAAACCCAGTTAATGCCATCACCGCTAATACTCTTACATGAGGTTGTAGGCAATCAAGGTAGTGACCATCATTTCCACATACAAAGTTAGTTTTTTATATGTAGTGTATCCAGCTTCAAACCATTAAGAGATATGAATTGGATTGGCATACAAACTTATCCCTATGTAATCAATATCAATTTTTTGATATATAGCTATGCAAAAAATGTCAGTGTGTGCAAAAATTTCAACAGTATTTTGCTTGTACTTGTTCATTATGCTGAAAAAATCTAGTCACCTACCTCTTGTATGAGACCGTCACATGAGGTTGTAGACCCTCACAGTAAAACAAATTCTATTAATAATCAGCTGAGTATGAACATTGCCAGCATTTTGTCAATGATTTTGACCATTTTTCAAAAAACAAAACCGTAGATTATCATCAAAAGACATAATAGAGCCCCCAACCAGTTCAAATGTTACACATATTGAGCAGGTGTATCATCTGATGCGTAATTATTGATACGTACTTAAGTATAGATGGAAATCATGTATGCATGTGTTAAAGAAGCAGTAGCTTGACCATCATGAAACGCTTAAATACTGAGTAGGTGCAAGAGCACCTACCTAAAGTCCATGCTTTGAAGTTGTAGATTGGAGAGTGCTATCGATCAAGTATGGGGAGTCTACCTTGACAAGCATTAGTAGACAAAATAGATTCCTAGTGAAGTTTTCATTGCCTGAGGCTTGTTAAATGTTCGTAGCAAACAATTGCCTAATGTGCAAACTGGGCTACAGCATACCTCTAAAGCCTTGCATGTTCAAGTGTGTGTATATCTATCAATGGGTGGTTGATAAACATGCATGTGAAGTGTAACGTGTATACATGTATGGGGGAAGGAATGCAACCTGATCTACATACCACGCAGAGAAGCTGCATGTGTATCGCAAGCCATTATGAAGGGAGGCAACACCAGGCTGTAACGGCAAGCCAAAGGCTCCCAGAGAAGGACTGCCAATATTCAGGCATAGCGAAGATATAGAAAGCGAACACTGTCAGCTCGTAGAATGAGAAACATGCTCAATAAGGTTAGGTAGTTCTAGGTTGATTACAAACTAAGTATTTGTTATTTAATACCCACATGGGGTCAGTCCGTTACCTTTTAAGGTCACCAACCACTAGTATGATCACGACCATCGGTTCAAGAAATAGAAAGATCAATAACTTATAGGCTCCTAACTTCCCTCATGTGAATGGGTGGCCCAATAGTAGTTGAATAATGTAGATGGCCAATAATGTAGATTAGATCGGCCAGTGGGGACCCAACTAAAGAAATATCATACCCATAGACACTTCTAATATTAGATGGTTACTCTATCCTTCAAAGGATTTGGTAAAATGAGGATTAAGTAGTTATACTTACTTAATGGGGGTGCCTAGGTAGGGTATATGTATCGTGCATGTTAGGTTACGAGCGTGGACCAAAAACCTAGAACAAGATGGTGAGAAAAGTAGCATTGGGAATGATTGTAATTAAATAGTGAAGTAGATGTGTATAATACAATAACCACAATCGGTTAAAGACCAGCTCTTTGAGCTACCATTTAAGATTAGCATCTGAGTAAGTACGTGTGCATGCCAAAGTCACACAATTGGAGATTTTTGTCTAAAATAAGAAGCGAGGGTTATATACATCCACATTTAGCAAAGGCCTCTCTAAAGAATGAGTCAAGACATGTTGCAAGCATGAACCTGTGTGCAAAATTGAACTTGGTCTAAAGGTACGTCTCGGTAAGTGAAGGTTATGAGCTTGCAAGGGAAGTAAAGCAAGTTGTGAGTATGTCTGAGATAATGGGGTACTCGTTTTTTATAATGTAGATGTGTGTGTGTGTGTGTGTGTGTGTGTGTGTGTGTGTGTGTGTGTGTGTGTGTGTGTGTGTGTGAGAGAGAGAGAGAGAGAGAGAGAGAGTAAATTCAAGCTTGCACCCCGCTGTGACATGTGTGAGTGTGTGCATCAGTGTGTGTTTGTGTGTGTGTGAGTGAGAGAGAGTGCATGGCTTTATGGTGCCATGTGCATGCGCACTCATGTGTGTGTGTGTGTGTGTGTGTCAGAGAAGAGAGAGAGAGAGAGAGAGAGAGAGAGAGAGAGAGAGAGAGAGAGAGAGAGAGAGAGAGAGAGAGAGAGAGAGAGAGAGAGAGAGAGAGAAAGCATGGCTTTATGGTGCCCATTGCATACGAGTGTGTGTGTGTGTGTGTGAGTGAGTGAGTGTGTGTGTGAGAGAGAGAGAGAGAGAGAGAGAGAGAGAAGTTAGAAGAAACAAACGCATCCGCCACTCAGTGTGTTTGTGTGTGTGTGTGTGTGTGTGTGTGTGTGTGTGTGTGTGTGTGTGTGTGTGTGTGTGTGTGTGTGTGTGTGTGTGAGAGAGAGAGAGAGAGAGAGAGAGAGAGAGAGAGAGAGAGAGAAAGAGCAGATTGATGATGTAACTTTTTAATGCACTAGTAACTTGTGTGTAGCGGAAAATGATAACATAGTGAGCATTTCATTAAGAACAAGTTCCTAATGAGCATAGAGAGAGTACTTGGTTGGAGAAAGCAACATAATAATTACACCTAGCTAGTTTGGCATCGATGATTCTTAAAGAGAGAGAGAAATAGAACAATTGACAACAGTTGACAACCAGATTTACATGGAGCCTGTGCCCCCTCCAAAAAGGCTTTGTATTATCGCTTCTCCCATCAACGGAGACTTTTGAGCATAGCTTAGCTTAGTAATTAGCATGGTAGAGGAGATGAGCATGTCATTGAAGCTTGGCTCTTGGTTGGATTTTCATTCCATAGCCAAGAGTTGTTGGTGTAGGCCTCTACTTATCAATGCTCGGAGAAGAGATGTAGTTCTTGCTCATCAACACATGAGTTGTGTGTGTGTGTAACAAATTAGTTAACCTAAAAATACCAACTCTCTCTCTTCTTGGTTGACCCCTCTCCCCATTTGCTCTTGTTGGCTTCCCATTGGCTCCTGCAGAGCTTAGCCAATAGCAATTAAGAAGCATAGTTGATAGTCTTGTGACAAGTGTCCCTCTTTCCCCTTTTGTGAGAGCTTTAGGTAATTTAAATAATTTATTTAAACTCTCATTGGACCTTTGAGTCTTCTGGCCAATAGGAATCAAGCAATCCATTGGGCTGTTGTATGCTTATTGGATCCCTTGGTAGACTGTCCAATAGTCTTTTAGGGAGCTTAATTTCTATTGGTTCTTTTATCAAGCATTTTTAAATTGATTAGACTAATTTTACTCTAGATTAATCCTCATTGGTCCACCTCTATGGCTATCCAATAGGATTTGAGGGGAGATTGGGGGAATCTGGGCTAGGAGCTTGCCATCTGTCCATTATTCCCTTTGTGTAGAGGGAGAGCTTGGGAGTGTTGGAATTAGGGTTGCAGAGAAACGCACACAGCTTGGAGACGACGAAGGAAGCTCAAGGCACACAATAGAGAGTGTGTTACTTAGTGTGCAATGGAAAGATGGATAGCCCTAGAGTGATGGGCGTATATACAATGCACGGGGGGGAAAATCTCCTAAAGAGTGAAAAAATCCCCCGGCTGTCCTAGTGTGTTCACACACATCACTACCACATGTATATGGTAACAAATCCCCCCTGGAGTGATGCAGTGAACGAGAGCTCGCACATGAGTAAAGGGAAGTGCCATGCCCTAAGGACATGATCAGTCCACAAAGGGGAGTAAGCCCAAAGCTTTGCGGAAAGCTTCAAGCTTCTCACGAGACAATGCCTTTGTGAAAAGATCTACAAGGTTGTCCTGGGTTGGCACATAAGCCAAGCTGATCTCTCCTGCTGAGAGCCTCTCCCTGACATAGTGGTAATGAACCTCAATGTGCTTTGTGCGAGCATGAAAAACTGGGTTCCTTACAACTGCCAATGCGCTCTGACTGTCAGTGTAGATAGTGTTGGCAGTGTCCTGTCCAACACCCAAATCAGCCATAAGGCGTCTGAGCCATACACACTCAATCGTAGCTGTGAAGACTGCCCTGTACTCAGCCTCACAACTCGAAGTGGCCACAGTAGGTTGCTTCTTGCTCAACCATGATATACATGAACTGCCAAGCATGAAACAAAAACCACTTGTGGACACTCTCATGTCAAAACAACCAGCCCAATCTGAGTCCGAAAAAGCATGTAAGTCTGGCGGCAATGATCCCCCCTTGGGATAAAACAAACTAAGATGTAAAGTGCCAGTAAGGTAGCAGAAAATCCTCTTGACAGCCTGCCAATGCTTAGACCCTGGGCTATCCATGAATCTGCTGACCTGTGAGACTGCAAACTGAATATCCAACCTCGTGTTGCATACATAAATGAGGCAGCCAATAGCAGTTTGATAAAGAGTGACATCAATAGGATCGCCAGCATCATGTAGACTCAACTTCAAACCTGTTTCCATGGGAGTGGCAATAGGTTTGCAATCCTCAAGTCCAAACTTACATAGCAATGTCTCTATATAACTTTTCTGACACAAGGCAATACCGCCATCACACTGCTTAAATTGTATACCCAAGTAATGATGCAATAGCCCCAAATCTTTCATCTTGAAAGTAGCATTCAAATCAGCCTTCAATTCAGCAATATGTCTCTCATTTGGTCCAGTGATAAGCAAATCATCAACTTAAAGAACCACAATGAGAAGTACATCACCCTCACGCTTTACATACAATGTGCTTTCTGTTGGACTGTTACGAAAGCCTTGTTTGACCAAATGAGTGTCAGCTTTCTCATACCAAGCACGACGAGATTGCTTCAACCCATACAAAGCCTTGTTACATTTGCACACTTTGTCCTCTTGTCCTTTTATGACAAAACCGCGAGGCTGCGTTACATAAACTTCCTCAAATATGTCACCATTCAAGAAAGCAGTAACAATGTCTGATTGATGTACATCCCAACCAAAATGAGCTGCCAATGCACATAGAAAATGCACAATAGTCATACGACAAGTGGGAGCAAAAGTATCTTCATAATCTATGCCTTTTTGCTGTGCATAACCCTTTGCAACAAGTTGAGCCTTATGGCGATCAATCTCACCATCCGGCTTGCGTTTCAACTTGTAAACCCACTTTGTACCAATGGCCTTTTTGCCAGGAGGCAAATCACATAAAGTCCATGTGTCATTTTCTTTGAGTGCATCATATTCTAATTGCATGGCAGCCATCCAATTTTCTGAATTCTGTGCTTCATCAAAAGACAGAGGCTCATCAACATCATGTAAGCTAGACATAGCCAAAGCGTAACAATCTGATGCATGGCGAGAGCCTAAACGAGTACGACTAGACAAAGGTGCATCCAATTTACTGTCACGCAAAGTGTGCACCAGCCATTTTGGCATACCTCTAGCTTGCTCATTTTCAGCCCTTTCCTCATCAAGTGCATCATGTACATCTGCATCAGTAATAGGCTGATCTAAAACATTTTGAGAAACCCCCATAGGCTATACATTTGCCTCATTGGAACTTACATTCGTATTTTCACCACTGAAAAGAGGCAGCAAAGTGTCATAAATGTCCTGTGAGCTTACATTACTGTCTCTAGTACATGACAGCAAGGGCTAAACAGAATCTTCCACGAACACTACATCCCGTGAAACCAGAATACGTTTTGTTTGCGGATGATACAACCTGTAACCTTTGCTTTCAGCACTATAACCAACAAAAATACATTTGACAGCCTTATCATCCAATTTTCTGCGCTGCACTTGTGGCCCCAAAGCATATGCCAAACAGCCAAAAACACGCATGTGCTCAATAGAAGGCTTTCTATCATACCATGCCTCATATGGAGTAATAGACTGCAAAGCTTTCGTAGGACACCTGTTAAGTACATAAGTGGCACACATGATGGCCTCAAGACAAAAAGAATGCGGCAAAGCTTGACTTTTGACCATACATCGTGCCATTTCCATCAGTGACCTGTTTTTCCTCTCAGCAACACCATTTTGTTGAGGTGTATAAGGCACTGTACATTGGTGTTTTATCTCACGACTAGCCAGAAATGCATTAAATTCATGAGACATATACTCCCCCCCTTGATCGGAACGGAGGGTGCCCATAGTACATTTCAAGACATTTTCAGCCATAGCCAGAAATTGTTTGAAGCACATAAAAACTTTGGACTTCGCTTTAAGCGGAAATACCCACGCATGCGTGGAGTAATCATCAATGAAAGTCACGAAGTACAAGTAATTGCCCAAGGACGGAGTTTGCATGGGCCCACAAACATCACTATGCACAAGCTGCAACCTGCATGTGGCCCTAACTGAACCATCCTTTGGAAACTTAGAACGCTGCATTTTACCCAGAATACAGCCTTCACAAACATGTTTGACAGGTGCTTCAAGAGGCGGCAAAGAAGCAACCATATCAGAGTTTTGCAAACGCAGCAAACTGGCAAAATTCAGATGACCAAAACGTGCATGCCAAAGTTTTGCATCTGAAATAGCCCTTGAATTTGCAACAGCATTTGCAAAATTTTGTCCACACTTGTCATACAAAGTGAGCTTATACATCCCATATCACAAAAGCTCAGATGCAACAATTTCATCACCAAAACTGAGATCATGAACTGTACATCTATCATCCACAAATTTGACTACAAGTCCAAGTCTAGCAAGTGTGGATACAAACAAGAGATTCTTCTTGATCCCAAATACATAAAGTGCATCAACAAGTGTGAAGGAGCTGCCATTAACAGCAGTGAGCACAATCTTTCCAACTCCCTAAACTGGATAAGAGGCGTTGTTGGCACAAGTGACTGAATTCCCATGAGGGACAGACTCAAGAGAGGTAAACAATTCACGATGTGAGGTAATGTGCTTTGTAGCACCACTGTCGAAATACCACACATGTGAATCTGCAGCAACTGACAAGCATGCATCATGGACAGCAGGATTGTAAGTGCACTCTGCGCTAAAAGCTCATTCTGCATCAACATCAGCATTAGAGTCTCCTTTCACAGAAGACTCAACAATGGCTGCATTTGTAGTGGAACCAGCATTTGCAGTGGAACCACCCTCTTTCTTCTTAGCCTCTTTGGCCTTCAACTTAGGACACGACTTGATCAAGTGATCATTAGCTTTACAATAATGGCAACGCATCTTCTTTTTGCCCTTGTCACCAGAATTTCCGGACGAATTGCTGCCAACAGAAGCATTAGGAACAGAATTTTTGCCACTCGCAGCAGAACCATAAGAAGTGGCTGCATTACTGTTACCACCCTTTCTTTGAGAAGCAATAAAAGCCTGTTCAACTGCACGCTGCCTAGTCCTGTTTTTTCTGGAAAGTGACTCTTGCAACAGCAATGTGCATAATGCATCAAACTTGACAACTTCTGGATTTCCTTGGGTCATAAGTCTCCAAGTACTAGCAAAAGTCTAGTAAGAATCTGGTAAGGCATCAAGAACAGTCTGCACAAGGGAACTGTCTGAAATGACTTCTCCTGCAGAAATAAGTTGGTCATTGATATCCTTGACACTAGCAAGGAAAGTGTCCATATCATCTTCCTCATGCATAATCTTCGACTCCAACTCTTTACGCAACAAAGCAATTTTAGCCTCATTGCGACTTGCATAAAGACAAGCCAAAATATCCCGAGCCTGTTTTGCAGATTTTGCTGAATGGATGTGAGGAACAATGGTGCGCTTCATAGACAACGCAGTTAATGCATGAGCCTGTGCATCCTTAACATCCCAACGAGCTTGTTCTGTCGTAGGCAAAACAACTCTAACAGCAGCAATCCTTGCAACAAGACCGCATCATCCTCAACATCGCCTACATCTTCAAAACCAGGACGTACATCAATGCCCTGCACAATGTTCCAGACACCCTTTGACACAAGAACATGTTGCATCATATAAGCCCGCATAGGGTAGTTGTCCCTATCCAACCTGTCCTCAGCAGCAAACATCTTGAACACATCTGTGTTGTTGTTGTCAGCCATGGTAAATGCTGCACCTGATGTGAAAACTGCCCGAAAATAGGAGAAACGGAGCGGGAACAACACGTGCTATATAGCACAAACCGTATAAGACTATAAGGCACCTGTTATGCAGAAAACGGCAATGATAGAAATTCTGCACAAAATAACGAAATAGCCTGTGCAGTGCTGCCTGTAGTGGAAACGGAGGCCGAAATGAGCCCAAATCAAAAACCTGAGCAGACCAAGCTCTACTAGCTTTCCCAAAGTATTTGTCGACCTGCGAACGCTTGCCAAAGCTCACTGAAATCGGAGAAAGTGAGCAGGTGTGTGCTGGAGCAGCTGGTGACTAAGCCCGAGAGGACGCAACCTGCTCTAATACCAATTGTTGGAATTAGGGTTGCATAGAAACGCACACAGCTTGGAGAAGACGAAGGAAGCTCAAGGTACACAATAGAGAGTGTGTTACTTAGTGTGCAATGGAAAGATGGATAGCCCTAGAGTGATGGGCGTATATACAATGCACGGGGGAAAAAAACTCCTAAAGAGGGAAAAAATTCCCCGGCGGTCCTAGTGTGTTCACACACATCACTACCACATGTATATGGTAACAGGGAGTGTGTGTGTGTGTGTGTGTGTGTGTGTTTCTCTCTCTTCCCCTACCTTTAGGGCTCACCCCCTCCTTCCTAAGGATGTGGGAAGACTTTTTAGTCTTCCCATAACCATCCAATTTCCCCCACTTTTGGTGATTGGACTTTTTTAATTAAATCTTGGAACCTTAGCCTATGGAAGTCTTAATGGAGGTGAACCTTAGGTCTTTTAAGCTCCATTGATGCACATTGCTCTTTTGCAGATTGTCCCCCTTTGGATCCCTATTTTCCCTCCTTTGGATCCCTACTGAGAGCGGTCTGGAAGCCTTATTAAGTTATGAGTTTAACATGAGAAAATCATTTGGGAGAATTAGATATTAGTTTTTATGACATTACCTCTCTCTTGAAATCATAGTTGTCCTCGACTATGAGATAGAGAAGATAAAGCCTAGTCATTAGTCCATTTGCTAGCGAGTAGAGGATCCCTAGTTTACCCTACGACACCATTCCAGAATGGATGATTAGTCCTTTTGGTGCTTGAGAGCCTTAGCTGCCACCGCAAGCATGTCTACACATTAGTCCGTATCAATCTTCCATAGTAGAGTGACAAGCTCTACTTGGTGTTCGGGAGACGTCGTCTCCACAAACATGATCGTAAGCATGCATACTTATTAACATTTGTGCACAATAAAGAAAAAGAGAGTCTTATAAGACAAAAACTTTGTTCATTTTTACATATTTACATTTTCTTACTCTAGGGAATCATTGTAAGCATTGACAAGGTTTAGGTTATCCTTTAATTGTATGCCTTGCATCCATCTAGCATCTTCAAAAGGATAATTTTTAAACTTGATAAGATATCGTCGGATAGTCTCAATACCTTGTCTTCGTGTCGGAGAATGGACTCGGGCTGCAACACCTCTTCTTGGTCCTCGATCTCCCGTGGGTCTTCAATGGCTTCTTCTTGAGGTGGCTCTCCTTTGTAAGGCTTTAGTAGGCTCACATGGAAAGCATTGTGCATGAGCCAATGGGTGGGCAACTTGAGCTGATAGGCCATCTCATTGATCGGCCTAAGAACCTGAAAGAGACCATAGTACCTTTTTGCTAACTTAGCATAGTACTTTTGGTGTCCCGTAGGATTCTTGCCCGCCGTGTGCCTTAATGAGCCTTGGGAAATTTAAGATAGACCCAATCATTTTGTTTAAAGGCTAGAGTTCTTTTGTGCTTATCAAGCAGCAGCCTTTTGCCTTTGCTAAAAGATGGATATAGCATCCTTAATCTTTTGGAAAACTTCTTGCAGGTCTCGGCTATATTCATTTGCAACGAAGATCTTCCCATGTACCTTGAGTAGCAAGGGACTTTTTGATCTTCCCTCCATCACCTCAAAAGGTGCTTTTCCCATGGAAGTATGTACAGTGTTATTGTAAGCATACTCCACTAAAGGTAAGTACTTCTCCCATTGGGACTTTTGATCTACTTCTATGACATAAGATTTTAGTAGATCAAGAATTGTTAGGTTAACTATTTCACTTTGGTCATCCGTTTGTGGATGATAGGCCAAAGAGAAGTTTAGCCTTGTACCTAAATTCTCAAAGAGAACCTTCCATAAATTACCGGTCATCCTAGGATCTCTATCCGACACTATGGACATTGACAAGCCCTGGTACTTGAAGATTTGTGATATAAAGAGGGTTGCCATTCAATGGGCCTTGATAGTCTTTTTGACAGGTATGAAATGAGCTTGTTTTCTAAACCTGTCCACTATCGTCCATATTCCTATATTCCCATGGATAGACTTGGGCAATCCAAAGATAAAATCCATGGATATGTTCTCCCATGGTGAATTAGGGATTGGCAAAGGTTGAAGCAATCCAGGTTGCTTCCCTCTATCAAACTTCGTCTTTTAGCATAACACACATTTTGAAACATACTCTTGTATGTTTGCTTTTATGGTAGACCAATAGAAGTATGTTTCTATCCCTTTTAGGGTAGATTGAATCCCTCTATGCCCCACATAAGGAGGAGCATGAGATTCATACATTACTTTCTCACGTAGTGAATTAGGAACACATAGCATGTTGCCATAGAGAAGATACCCATCTTGTAAGGTAAATGGTTCTTACTTCTTCCCTAGTGCAAGGGCTGAAATCACATCTTTAAAATCGGGATCCATAGCATACTTATCTATCATAGAAGATAGATCATTGTGAGTTGCTATGGATACCGCATTCCCTCTCGGTTGTCTTGAGAGTGCATCTACTACTTGATTATGCTTGACAGCAATGTGAGCAATATGAAAATGGAATTGCGAAAGGAAATTTGCCCACCTCATTTGTTTGTCAAAGAGCTTGCGTCAGGCTTTGGTGATCCGTTCGTAGAATAAAAGGAGTCCCCAATAAATAGTGCTTCCACAAGTCTAGAGCATGTAGAAATGCTAAGAGTTCCTTCTCATATATACCTACAGATTGCTCAACAGGGTCGAGCCTTCGACTTTCATAGGCTATAGCATGCCCTTCTTGGAGTAAAACAGCTCCAAGGCAATCACCACAGGCGTCGCATTGGACCTCAAATGGTTTTGAGAGATCCGACAGTGTAAGCACAGGTTGAGAGATAAGCTTCTCTTTAAGATTTTCAATAGTATTGTTCTCCTTGGTAGACCATGTATACCTAATGTTTTTCTTTGCTGAGTCATGTAATGGTCTCGCGATTTGTGAGAATATTTCTATGAAGCATCTATAGTATGCACACATACCTATAAAGCTTCTTATTTCATGCAGATTCCTTGGATTAGGCCATCCTTTTATTACCTCTAACTTTGATGGATCCATTTGAATGCCATGTTGAGAGATAATGTGACCTAAATACTAAATCTCTTGTAAGAAAAATTAACTTTTCTTTTGATTTATATAAAGCTTATTCTCTCGTAAAACTTGAAATATTACCTGAAGGTGTTGCTTGTGTTTGTCTAATGAATAAGAGTAGATGATTATATCATCAAAGAACACTCTAGTAAAGCTTCGGTGAGACATGAATAGCTTCTCCATCAAACGGTTGAATGTGGTTGGTGCATTGGTCAAGCCGAAAGGCATAACAATGTACTCATAAAGACCAAACGTAGTGTGAAATGCAGTCTTTATCTTGTCTTCATAAACTATGCTTATTTGATGATAGCCACTTTTTAGGTCAATCCTACTAAAGCAGGTCGACCCCGGTAGCTTATTGAAAAGAGAGAGAAATAGAACAATTGACAACGGTTGAGGACCGGATTTACATGGAGCCAGTCCCCCCTCCAAAAAGGCTTTGTATTATAGCTTCTCCCGTCAAGGGAGACTTTTCAGTGTACAATACAATCTCTGTGTTCCTTGACAAAACTCGTTGGTGCAATGAAGATGGAAGCTTCATGCACCAAATTATGCTTGAAAAACACACGTAGTGGACCTAGCCTCAGTCCCAAGACCTCACACACCTTCAAAGATGGTGAGAGCTAGCAGGGAATGAGGAAAGATGAAGAGGAAGAAGATGTAGCTTATGAGAAAGAAGTGTTCTCCTCACATAATCACTCTGTTAACCCTCACGGCTCACGGACACCCCATCACCTACGACGGACGTGTATTATGTATTTGGTAGAGTCAGGTATCGGGCTTGTCGGACCAATAGGAAAAGGGTAAGAGTGATCGCCGATGAGAGGCGCACTCTAACTGGGACATTCAAGGGATTAGTTGGCTAAGCATGGGCGCCCAAGTGTGAATGGGATGAGCTCATATAAAAGCCAACTAAACCTAAAATTCACTCATTCTCTCATTTGTGCAATAGAAGAGTGCTCTTGCTCCATCTCCATCTCCATCTTCTTCTTCTTCACCTCCTCATGTGTGTGTATGTGTGAGAGAGAGAGAGGGAGAGTGTGTGTGCGATCGAGCATTACAAAGGCACGACGGCAGCGAAGGGGTTGAGCGCGGCACGACTGCAGCTTCTTCTTCATCGTGGTGAGGAATCCTCCATGGCAGGAGCATAGAGCGGTGAGTGACACACCATTGCCCTCTTTTGAGCTTGCTAGATTAGTTTTGTTGTGTGCTTGGAGCCATTTGTGGCTCGCACACGGTGTATCGGCAAGTCCCTTGCTTCGACAGTGCGGCAAGGAGCGTACATTTTTGGCGCCGCTGCCGGGGAAACGCCCTGCACTAAGCCCAAGAGGCACTTTGTGCTTCTCCTATGAGTTGTTTGTAGTAGGAAAGAAGAGGAAGAGGAAGAGGAATGAGTTGTTTTTCTGTAAGTTGTTAATTTCGGTGTTGTCTGCAAGTTCTGTGATTTCTGCATAATGTTGTGTTTTCTGTTTGCACACAGTCTTTGCACAATTAGTAGTCGTTAGCTTGTTTGCAGTGAATGAATAAGTAGGAAGGCAGTTAGCAATTTCTGCTTGCACACAGTCTGCACACAGTTTCTGTCAAGGTTTGCCTGCACACAGTTTTTTCACAGTAAGGTAGTGAGAAAGGAAGTAGGTGGACAGTTAGCTCACTGTCAGTAGGCAGTTAACAAATTAGTTAGTGGTTAGCAGCACTGTTAGTAAGTAGATAAGGTAGTGAGCTGTCTGTGAGCTGTGAGCTGTTGACTGGGAGGTTAGGTAGGTGACAGTGTGTGTGGCCAAGAAAGGGTCACCAAAACCGCGGTCGTCGCCCCAAAAAAGAAAAAAAAAAAACGAAAACATTTAAGCGTGAGTGATTGACTGGGCGGCCACACTAAAATTTTGATCGGGATCGATTCCCCAAGCCCAAGCCCAAGCCCAAGCCTCAGTCCTCAGTCTTGTGATATATACTATACTCACTCTTATATATATACCCTACTCCCTCAAGAGGGAATGAGAGCATGTGGGGCAAGTCCTCCACTCTCCTCCCTTCTCATCCCACTTGCACCCTTAGACTTTCTAATTCGGGCCTAGTTGCTTACAAGAAATTGACGGTTTTAGGGATTCCGAGGGCATAAAGTGACCAAACGGAGGGCTGTAAAGCACGGTACGTCCCTCTAACCGAGACGCTCGTTTTGAGCTATCATACGTTCTATTCTATAGCTGGGTCAGAAAAAAAAGGACCAAAAAATCAAAAAATAAGAAAAGACTTGGGTTGCAAAACACCCAAAATTACTAGGTGAGCAGCCTTCACGGGCCCTCACTGACACTTCTAGGGGATCCAAGTCATATGAACCTACGCTCTGGACAAGTGTTAGAGCACGAGCATATTGGTAGTGCCTCCATTTACGCGGGCACCCATTATTCCTCCACCCTAGGTTCTGGACCTTCGGGCGGGACTCAAGGTAGCGTGACCCAAGATCCTCATACCGCGTCTAGTGATTCTTCCTCTGACTACGAAGTCATGGAGGGGTATCCTACACCAAACCCTGATAGTTCAAGTCAAGACATGCATGCCATGGGCCCACGGCCTGGGTCCAGCGTGTTTAGCCGCTTAAAAGAGACCCTTAGTAGAGCTACCCGCTCCGAACATGCGGTTAATGAAATAAATGAAGGGAGTGGGGAATTAAATTCTTCATTCATGCCTAAAATGGACCCTATGCTTCTTGAGAGTGTGCATGTGAATGTTCCATCCACTGTACCTCCTGATCCTTTAGGACTATCTCCCTCTGAGGTTTTACTACCCGACAGTCGGAGTCTTGCCGAAGTGCAAGAGATAGAACGCTATATGCAAGCAACAAGGGAGAGGGAAATTGAGAACCTACGAGGGCTAGAACAAAGTCAAGCCCTGAAAGCAAAGGCTCCTATGACAACAATCATGCCTGCCGAGAAACCGAGTGCTCCCAAGGTAGAAGTCATGGAGGGGCAAGCTATGGGGAGCAATAATGCTTCCACTTCAAGGGAAACCTCTAGCACGCCAGGCCTAGATGGGATATTCCTAAACGAAAATTGGGAGTATGACCTACAAGCAGAAGCTTTAATTGATCGATACACAGGACACACCTATCATGTGGGTCGGTTAGATGTTCTACAATCCACATCAGGTGCTACTAGCATAGATGAGCAACAACAGAAAGTCTGTGATGTCCTCCATAGGATTGTCGAGTTAGAAGGACAGAACACAGGGATCAACATGCCTTCAACAGGCCTAATGAGATTCTTGGATACGGGAAAGGCCAACCAACCAACCCTGTCACAAATGGAGACTCCCTCAGTGAGCCCCATTGATCCTCCATATGTTGTTTCGCCAAGAGCCTCGGTACAATTTGAGCCCACAAGTGGCAGCTTTACCTTCCCAGATCTAGCTCATCTTTCTCTTAATGACACTACGGCTACCATGCATATCCCAATGGTGAGCATGACAAGAAGTACACCATGGAGTTCATTTGTTAACACTGCGCCGATGCCTAGTAGCACAGTGCCCCCAACTATACCTACATGTATGTATCAATCATGTGCACCTGTCGTACCTCAGCCTCATGTAGCTCCTACACCTCCGATTATTCCAAGAGCTTACAATCCACAACGGCATTATCCAAGCTCTTATACAAGTGGAGCCATGCCATTTAATAATAACATGCCATATCAGACACCCCCTATGCCTAGGGCCACGCCTGTAAAATTTGGACCACCGTCTGGTACACCACCATACGAAATTTGGGACCCAAGAGCCGCGCGTATGCCAAGGCCAAGGCCAACTCCCATATCACATGTGGTTCCAGGAGCACATACACCCATTATACCTGCTCAAATAGGAGATTTGGCAGCATTTGCTCAAACTATCGGTCGCTCTATTGTGGAAAACATGCGTAGTGCACCTGATAGAGAGCCTAGGAGCAAGGCAGTTCAAGTAGCTAAGCTCACACATAAATTCAATGGAGACGGAGATGCTAGAAAGCATATGGAAGTCTTTGAACATGTGTGCGATTCCTTGGAAGAGCACAATGAGCTACATAAGTGTAAGGCTTTGAGTTTGACCCTAAGCGGAAAGGCTGGAGATTGGTATAGAACCTTAAGAGTAGAAGAAAAAACAATCTACTCTACTCTTAGGAGACTGTTCTTAAAAGAATACATACGAGAGGGAGTACTTTGGGGTGTAGCCTCTCAGCTCCAAAAAGCCCAACGAGAAGAAGGTGAATCCGTGAGAGACTTTATTAGTCGCCTAAAGAATTTGAATTCTCGATGCAATCCAAACGAGCGATTCAACAACAACCAATTGCTCGATAGATTCATTAGGGGACTACGACATGAAAGTATCTATAATGGCCTAGTCATTAGAGGTATCACTACTTGGGAAGCAGTCACCATGAATGCAATCCAATTGGAGGATAATTTAATGATTGCAGGAGAAAGAGTGTCTGCCGAGCCGAAGTCAAGTAGCTCGCAAGCATTAGGGCATGAGCCAATGAAGATAAAGCCAATGGTGAAAGAGCAAACGATATCTGAGATGACTTTGGCAGATCTCACCAAGGCCATCCAAGAAAGCCTTAGGGGTAATCGTGCTCCACAAAACACTCATATGTATCCAAGAAGGGAGCAACAATGGTGCTCAATTTGCTTGGGCCCACATACTATGAGTGAATGCCCTACTTTCAGAGTAAAGGTTAACGGGACTTGTAACGCGTGTGGTAGGTATGGCCATCAAGAGAAGGATTGCCTAATGCTTAAACGCATCATGGAAAATAGACCGCCTATAGCTTGGGCAGACTCACCTCGAGTTTCTGCATTGATGCCTACCCCACCCATGGAGCAACAGTTGCCATTACAGCACATGGTCCCTAGAACCCAAAATGTGGTCCAAACCACACCGTTGCCACCTCCAGTGCTAGGACCGCAACCCCCTCATCCAAGAGTTACACCTATGAACCAAATAGGTTGTGAGTCATCTAGTACTTATGTAGATTGCGAAGAGGACATAGACTCTAGTATCACCTATGGAGTCGACATGCTTGAGGAGTGTCCCATGTACTATATGGAAGACCATTGGGGACAAATCAAACCGGTATATCAAGCTACTGCGCTAGCAACAAGAGGCCAAAACATTAATATTTTTACCAAGAGACCACCTCTTCAGTGCTACGAATGTGGTGGACCACATCGAGTAGCTGAGTGCCCCATTAGAATGCAAAAGAATGCTGCACTAATGCAAACAAGTCAAGGGAATGCATTGGCAATGCCAATACTCACTTGTAATCGTTGTGGCATAGATCATTTGATCGCATAGTGTCCTAACAATCCAAACGTACCAAAAATCACACCATTGAACATAATAGAGATTATTGATGGGACACCACCAACTATAAACATAGCACCAATGAATGCACTCACACAGTGGATGCTCCAAAAGCAAAATTACATCCTCGAAGAGAGAGATGCTGCATCCATTGGCCGAGCGAAAAAGAAGAAAACACGAAGAAAGAAATCTCTTAATGCTTCTAGCTCAAAACCTAGTTCAAAGACTAACATAGGGACAGGAGAGGATCCCGTGTATATGAATGACCCTGAGGATGACTCAGATTCGATAGAGACCACGGAGACCAAAACTGTTACTACAAAGGAAAAAGCCAGTGAGGAGGATCACGAGAGGGAATTA
Source organism: Adiantum capillus-veneris (assembly GCF_014529385.1). Taxonomy (NCBI): domain Eukaryota; kingdom Viridiplantae; phylum Streptophyta; class Polypodiopsida; order Polypodiales; family Pteridaceae; genus Adiantum; species Adiantum capillus-veneris. The sequence continues at coordinate 84,209,177 of NC_140937.1, forward strand.
CGACGAACACCAATTCGATAGAGACCACGGAGACCAAAACTGTTACTACAAAGGAAAAAGCCAGTGAGGAGGATCACGAGAGGGAATTACGACGAACACCAAAAGAGTATTCAAAGTTAAACTACCCAGTTGCGAACCCCCAAGATAAGCCACGAGAGACGAAAAATGAGGATTGTAAGAGAAAGATTGGAACCTATCCAAACCCAACAGTGGAAATTGAACGAGTCCAACAACTGAGGGGTTTGGTGGAAGAAACTCAACGAACATTAGAACCTGAACCCAAACATATCCAGATGTCGGACACAGTGTTTCCCACACAAGTTCAACCTCACAAGAACTACAGGCCGTTAGCTATACCCAGTATCATTCGGGAAGAGAGTGAGGGTAGGACATCTGAAAGTGGACACACACCTTTCCTACTAGAGAGAATGTTTGGTGAGGGAATACCTGACCTCCTTGAGGAAGTGGAGATTCCATCTTCACCATTCTCTTGTCAGGGTCCTACGTCCCACAAGATACCATTAAATGTTGCCAAATTGATGGATTTCATGTCTTCAGAAGTTAGAACCACCATCATGTCCAAACTATATAAAGACCCCGAGCTAGTCTCAGCTCTTCGAGCCTTCCTCAATGGAGAATTACAGGCCGGATTACCACAGTTTGCACATATGAACAAACCTGACTCGGTAATGAATGATGAGGAACATTTAGCACCACCATCTGACCTAGCGGGACATGAATCTGTAATTGAAGTACCCGTTAACAAGTTGGGGCAATACTTTGAAGGTTATGAATCTAATGCTACTCTACCAATCACTACTAAAGGATTAACTGTAAAGGGGGTCCTTGACGGTGGTGCGGGAGTCAGCATGGTGACAAAGAGTTGTTAGGAGTCTATGGGGCGACCTCACCTTGAAGCCACAAGTGTAGTGGTAAAAATGGCTAATGGATCTATTGTTACGCCTATTGGAATGCTTTAGGATCTCAGGATCAAGGTCTTGGGACACAAGGTAAGGCAGACTTTCATTGTTATGGATTTTTCCAAGCATCCTATGTCATTTGAGATGATCCTAGGGAGTCCATTCATGAGGGAAGCAAAAATGGTGCATGATTGGTCCAAAAACCACGTCTACTTACAGTTCCAAGACTCTGTCATTCGAGTTGATCTTTTAAGTGGTCGAGCGCATCCTCTATGAAATAAATTCATCATTGATAATCGATCAGACACAACAATTCACTCAGTTCCATTAAAGTATTGTTACACGTGTAACGAAGACACGGATATTGGGGAGAACTCTCCTTATATGGATATCCTACCCGGAATGGCTGAGTCAGACAATGTCGATTGGGTACACCTAGTGGCAACTATAGATACATGGGGAGCTAGAGGAACAACCTGGGTAACACCAGATGGGGAGGAGATACCACACATTGCACCAGTAAACATGTTAGGTGTAGCGCATGTAACATCCGATGATAGAAAGAGGCACACCTACCTGAGAGTGAAACCGATGATTCCTCAAAGGCTTAAGGCCAATACACATCAGAAACCGAATCTCAGGGAGAAATGGATTCAGAACCTGAGGAAACATTGAGTGAGCCAAGTATAGAAACTGAACACTCAAGGTCTAGTACGACCATCTATGGTAATTTATATGAGAGTGAAGAAGATACAAGCGAAGACCTATCAAGCGAGTCGAGTTCAAACATTTACCAAAATCAAAACCTTAACAAGAAACAAAGGTCATATAAGAGATGACGATATCGAGCAAATGTGAGAGCTAGGATAAACAAGGAAAGATCTACTGCAGAATGGCTTAGCTATCTAGGGGCATGTGATGCTCATCGAAAGCTAGTAGACAATTGGGGTGAACATCTCCAGAGTGTCATGTGGTGCAGCCCGCGACCCATTGACCTCGCTCAATTGGAGGTTACACAGCCGAAATTGAGTCGAATTATAAGAAGACGTCAAAACCGAGAGTTAGCAGAACAACAAAAGGAGGCAGAACTAAAAGAAAGGTCTTCGTCAGGACAAGAGCCTGCTGACTTACATACAACTCCTGAAAATTTTAAATCTTATACCACGGGGGAGCGAAAGGTTGTGTATGCCAAGGCCCAACGAATACCTACCAATGAAAGCAGTGGAGTCTATGATGGTCCAGCGGTAGTTAAAGAGATAGAATTAGCAGAACCAGGTGAGGAGTCTAAACCAGTCTTTATTGCTCAAAACCTTACCGAAACTGAAGAGGCTGTACTTAAGGAGCTCCTCAAGGAATACAAGGATATCTTTGCTTGGACATATCATGACATGAAGGGCGTTCCACCTTCTGTGGTGCAACATACAATTCCCATGATCAACACTGCTAAACCCGTCCAACAACGACCCTATCCAATGAATCCTAAGTACGCCAAAATTGTACAAGAGGAGATTGAAAAACTTATCCAATGTGGATTCATATACCCTATTGAGCACTCAGAATGGGTTTCTCCAATAGTCATTGTGCCAAAAAAGAATGGGAAACTAAGAGTGTGCGTGGACCTCAAGAAAGTTAATGCATCCACTAGGAGAGATCATTATCCCTTGCCATATTCAGAACATGTGCTTGAAAGAGTTGTGGGCAAGGAAGCTTATAGCTTTTTAGATGGGTACTCTGGTTACAATCAAATCACAATTGCATTAGAGGACCAAGCTAAAACTGCTTTTATCACAGAGTTTGGAGTGTTTGCATTTTGTGTTATGGCTTTTGGCTTAACGAATGCCCCTGCTACATTCCAACGATTAATAAACACTGCGTTTAAAGAATTTCTAAGGGAGTTTTGTGAAGCTTTCCTAGACGACCTTTGTGTTTATTCTTCTTGGGAGAAGCATTTGTTATATCTACAAAAAATATTTGAAAGGTGCAGATTTTATCGCATCTCATTGAACCCTTTCAAATGCCAATTTTGGGTTAAGCATGGAGTCATTCTAGGGCATATAGTGTCCAAGAACGGGATATCCACAGATGAGAGTAAGATTAAAGCCATTGCCGATTTGCCACCACCTACGAACTATAAAGGAGTTCAAAGATTTATGGGCCATGTTGGTTATTATCGAAAATTTATTTTAAACTTTGCCGAGATAGCGCGTCCATTGTACAAGCTTCTTATCGAGTTTCACTGGACGGAAGAATGTCATCAATCTTATGAGTTATTAAAGAAGGCCCTAACAAGTGCTCCAATTCTGCGAACACCCGATTGGAATATACCTTTTCATGTGCATATTGATGCATCAAATTTTTCTATTGGGTGTGTTCTAACTCAACCAGGAGAACATAAATTGGACTACCCTATTAGCTTTGCAAGTCGCCAATTAAATGATGCCGAGATGAACTACACTACTACAGAGCGTGAAGGTCTAGCTATGATTTACGCAGTAAAGAAATTTTGCTATTACCTTCTTGCTACCAAGTTTGTGTTTTATGTTGATCATCAAGCATTGCTATATTTGGTAAACAAATCGTGTTCCACAGATCGAATTACACGATGGTTGTTAATTCTTCTTGAGTTTGACTTCACCGTTGTTGTGAGGCCTGGGAGGAAACATGTCATGGCGGATCATTTATCTCGTATCCCTAATGGCGAAGCTCCTATGGGGGTTGATGATGAATTGCCTGATACTCCTTTGTTCATTGTTGAGACAATGCCTGAATGGAGTGAAAAGATTGTTAACTTCTTAGGTAATGGTTTTCCACCCAAAGAACTGCGAAAAGATATAGCTCGAAAATTAATCAAGGAATGCGAACCCTATTGCTTACTGGCTGGAACTCTCTATAAGAGAGGAAAAGATGATGTTCTTAGACGCTGTGCCTGCGAAGATGAGTATTTATATATTCTACAAGAGGCACACATGGGTGTAGCTGGTGGTCACTTTTCAGGAAACTTGACTGCCCAAAAGATCTTACAGTCAGGCTATTGGTGGCCCACTCTGTTTAAGGATGCATCACTTTTTGCAAAGGGAAGTGATGAATGCCAACGCTTCAACAAGCCACAAAGAAGGGATAGGATGCCTCTACATCCCATCAAGGTAACCCAACCATTTGAAAAGTGGGGCTTAGACTTTGTAGGACCGATTAGTCCGGCTGCACGTAACGCGCAATCACGATATATCATTGTGGCTACCGACTATGTAACCAAATGGGCTGAAGCAAAAGCAACACGAAAGGCGGATGCAAAAACAACAGCTAAGTTCCTCTTTGAGAACATTATCACACGTTTTGGATGCCCCTTTGAACTTGTGAGTGAAAATGGAACTCATTTTATAAATGAAGTAATAAAAGAACTCACATCAAACTTCATGATATCTCACCACAAGTCTACAACCTATTATCCCCAAGAAAATGGCCAAGCTGAGAGTACCAACAAAACTCTCATCTCCATTTTGACAAAGACAGTTGAGGCTCATCGCACTGATTGGGACCTAAAGCTTACATCAGCTTTATGGGCTTATCGTACTGCGTATAAAGTTGTTATTAATTGCACAGCGTTTAAGATGGTGTATGGTCAAGAAGCAGTTTTGCCATGGGAGTTTGTCATTCCTAGTCTTCGAGTAGCTTCTCAAGAAGGTTGGGATGGTAACCCCTTAGTGGAACGATTATATATCCTGGAAAGGCTAGATGAAGAGAGGCAATTAGCTGTGCGAAATGCTCTAGTGGAGAAGGATAGGAGAAAGAAGTGGTTTGATAGCCATTTAAAGGATAAAGACATCAAGGTTGGTGATAAAGTTCTTATGTACGGGGTACATAATGAAAAGAAGAAATTGAAATACGCTGGTAAGGGGCCATATCGAGTGGGTGAAATTACCCCGCAAGGCACCATTCGTGTGGAGACTCTAGATGGAGTTGAAACCATTGGATTCCTTAATGGGAGTAAATTCAAAAGATATTATGATCCTCTAAGCCAGGAAGAGTTGCAAGCCATCCCTCAAAAGAAGGTTGCCAAGGAACAAGCAGAGCTTTAAAAAATCCAAGCAAGAGTTGAGGCTCGAGAACGACAACAACGTCTTAGACGCCAACGAGAGGCTAATCTGGGAATCACGCAAGCATTTTTCGAGGACACAGATGACGACTCATTAGAATCTTAGCCACCCCTACGATACCCAATTGAGCTAAATAGCCCCTATGGGAAAGTACTATACAATGCCTTATTAGATACGGGAGCTAAACACAATTTGTTATCCTATGGAGTTTGGTGTCAATTAGGGAAACCGACCCTATCCCCGAGTACGATGCAAGTCAAGGGCATTAATAAAAAGAAAACTGCTATTCTTAGAGTCCTTCAGACCCCTGTTGTCTATGACAATGGAAGCATAGTGCAGAGGTTTCTAGTCATGCCCGCGGGAGCTATGGAAGGCAACGTAAACCTGGGACGCACGTGGATGTTGGCAACCAAATGCACTATTGATTGGGATACTGTTAGTGTCACGACGCGACCACCAACTCTTACCCCTATCATTCAAGCAAAGTCACCTACGGTGCAAACTCTAGCAAAGTTGAAGGATAGCCAACATTCACAAGCCAAGGTGGTTAACTCGTCTTTGCCAGCTACCCATGAACCTAGAACTTCAACACTTGTAGTTGCAGCAAGGAGTAATATTGCAAGTACTCATCCACGACCTAAGAGTGCATATCAATGGGTCCCCAAGGCCTTACTTCCAACTACCTCAACCCTCCCATCCATTCCAAGAAAAAATTTCCTAGGAAAACCAAGAGCGTGCCCTAGGAGAGTCAAGACCAAATCACGATGGATTCCAAAACGACTATTAGAAGCCCAAGGCTACTATGATGGAAATGAGAAAATTTGGGTACGTAAACGTAAAAGGTGTCCTTCCCTATCGACAACAAACCCATATGAGTCAAACAGTGTAACGCTAAAGCCAATGGCAGACCGTGGGAAGGAAAAGATCACAGAATGCTACACACCCAGTCCAGAGCTAGATTGGGCTCCAAGGCAAAACCAATTTATTCCACCTAGCTCAGGAAGGGGGGAGTTCCATGAAGCTTCTAGCTCCTCATGTAATACATCCATAGAGGTAAAAGCTTCTACATAGCCTCCATCTATAGTAGTGGACCTCCATGAAGCTACAAAAGAATCCACACCTCCCAGTGTTCAAGAATCACCTGATGAACCACTTCAATTTCGATCCTGGGAGAGTACCTTACCACCCTTGCAACTTGACGAGGCACCTAGGGTAATAGGAAACTACTGGCAAAAATCCTCACCTATTACCAACTGGAACAATTGGTTTCAAAGGGTGACGACATCATTTTAAACGGTATGATCTACCCATAGCCTCTAGTCAGCCCTCGAACATGAATACTTGGCTCTCGTGATTAAACAACTTAATTGACCACAGAAAATTAAGAAGCTTACCCATGGTATTAATATTCGATTTCTAGTGCCTTTCGACCGTCAAATTAGCGACCCCAAACTTGTTTAATTTTTTACCTTTACATCTGTTTATGCATTTAATTACATTGCAATTTTATGTTCATTGCTGACAAATTGTTTGAAATTCTTTTACCAATCAATTTGTCTACCTAAAACTGTATATGCTTTTTAATCACTTATGAGAATGCAATTACTGTGCCAATGTTGTTTGATTTTGCAGTGACTGAAGAAGGCTAAGGACATTCATCTCAAATGCTCTTCCACCTCGACGAACGAGCTTCAACTCAATAGCTTCCAAGGACGGAATCTACATCAGGAAGGGGGGCATGTTAACCTTCACGGCTCACGGACACCCCATCACCTACGACGGACATGTATTATGTATTTGGTAGAGTCAGGTACCGGGCTTGTCGGACCAATAGGAAAAGGGTAAGAGTGATCGCCGATGAGAGGCGCACTCTAACTGGGACATTCAAGGGATTAGTTGGCTAAGCATGGGCGCCCAAGTGTGAATGGGGTGAGCTCATATAAAAGCCAACTAAACCTAAAATTCACTCATTCTCTCATTTGTGTAATAGAAGAGTGCTCTTGCTCCATCTTCTTCTTCTTCACCTCCTCGTGTGTGTGTGTATGTGTGTGAGAGAGAGAGAGAGAGGGAGAGTGTGTGTGCGATCGAGCATTACGAAGGCACGACGGCGGCGAAGCGGTTGAGCACGGCACGAGTGCAGCTTCTTCTTCATCGCGGCGAGGAATCCTCCACGGCAAGAGCATAGAGCGGTGAGTGACACACCATTGCCCTCTTTTGAGCTTGCTAGATTAGTCTTGTTGTGTGCTTGGAGCCATTTGTGGCTCACACACGGTGTATCAGCAAGTCCCTTGCTTCGACAGTGCGGCAAGGAGCGCACACACTCTTATAGCATAGCTTAGCTTAGTAATTAGCATGGTAGAGGAGCATGCCATTGAAGCTTGGCTCTTGGTTGGATTTGCATTCCATAGCGAAGAGTTGTTGGTGTAGGCCTCTACTTCTCAATGCTTGGAGAAGGAGATGGAGTTCTTGCTCAACACATGAGTTTTGTGTGTGTGTAGCAAATTAGTTAGCCTAAAAATACCAACTCTCTCTCTCTCTTCTTGGTCGACCCCTCTCCCCATTTGCTCTTGCTGGCTTCCCATTGGCTCCTGCAGATCTTAGCCAATAGCAATTAAGAAGCATAGTTGATAGTCTTGTGACAAGTGTCCCCCTTCCCCTTTTCTGAGAGCTTTAGGTAATTAAAATAATTTATTAAACTCTCATTGGACCTTTGAGTCTCCTGGCCAATAGGAATCAAGCAAGCCATTGGGCTGATGAATGCTCATTGGACCCCTTGGTAGACTGTCCAATAGTCTTCTAGGGAGCTTAATTTCTACTGGTTCTTTTATCGAGCATTTTTAATTTGATTAGACCAATGATGAATGCTCATTGGACCCCTTGGTAGACTATTCAATAGTCTTCTAGGGAGCTTAATTTCTATTGGTTCTTTTATCAAGCATTTTAAAATTGATTAGACTAATTTTACTCTAGTCCAATTCTCATTGGTCCACCTCTATGGCCATCCAATAGGATTTGAGGGGAGATTGGGGGCATTTAGGCTAGGAGCATGCCATGTGTCCATTATTCCCTTTGTGTAAAGGGAGAGCTTGGGAGTGTGTGTGTGTGTGTGTGTGTGTGTGTGTGTGTGTGTGTGTGTGTGTGTGTGTGCATGTGTGTGTTTTTCCCTCTTCCCCTACCTTTAGGGCTCGCCCTCTCCTTCCTAGGGACGTGGGAAGACTTTTTAGTCTTCCCATAACCATCCAATTTTCCCCACTTTTGGCCATTGGACATTTTTAATTAAATTTTGGAATCTTAGCCTATGGAAGTCTTAATGGAGGTGAACCTTAGGTCTTTTAAGCTCCATTGATGCACATTGCTCTTTTGCAGACTGTCCCCCTTTGGATCCCTACTAAGACCGGTCTGGCAGCCTTACTAATATTCTAGCTTTTACTCCCCTTGTACCTCCCCATATTAAATGATCATTTTGACATGAGAAAATCATTTCGGAGAATTAGATATTAGTTTTTATGACATATGAGGCCTACATACTACCACAACTTGTTAGTGAGTTTTGAATGTGTGTGAGGTGCTGCCCTGTGTGTGTGTGTGTGTGTGTGTGTGTGTGTGTGTGTGTGTGTGTGTGAGAGAGAGAGAGAGAGAGAGAGAGAGAGCGAGAATCATTTTCCCGCTTTTGAGTGATTGTGTATGTGTGTGTGTGAGAGAGAGAGAAAGATAGATAGAGAGAAATCTACAAAAATTGATGCGCTCTTTGAGCCCAAAATAGTAGTAAAGACGGTGGGATCTTGTGTGTGTGTCTCCATCCTCTCCTCCAAGGACCTCATCTTCAGAAGCGCAATGGCTATAATTGAGAGAGAGAGAGAGAGAGAGAGAGAGAGAGAGAGAGAGGTTCCATAATCACAATCATCAAAGGAATTGAATCAAATCCAAGGCGAGGGGCGGAGGAAAACAAATCTAAGGTCTGTGTTGAAGACGAGCAAAAAATCGAGGTGAAGGGTGAGCGAACCCAAGGTGGCGTGTGCGAATCCAAAGTGGCATGAGAAAATCCAAGGTGGCAAAGGCATAAGGTGGAGAAAAATCTCTACGATATTTGAAGTCTTGTACAATAAATTCCTTTAGGATTTGTGGTGTTCCCACTGTCAAGTTAGGATTTAGATGTGAATCTCAAAATTAGTAAGTGGGATTGTGCTAAACTTGGGTTTTTTCTCACCTCCAATTAGAATTTATAGCTAAATCTCAAAATTAATAGGAAGGATTACACTAAACCTACGTTTTCTTGAGTATTCACATACAATAATGCTAAATCTCAAAATTTATAGGTAGGATTACACTAAACCTAAGTTGAAAAATTGACATATTAGAGAATTTGCGGCAACTTACAATACAATGTTAAATCTCAAAATTTATAGGTAGGATTACACCAAACCTAAGTTTAAAAACTAACATATGAGAAAATTTGTGGCAACATACAGTACAATGCTAAATCTCAAAATTTATAGGTAGGATCACACTAAACCTAAGTTTAAAAACCGATGTATGAGAAAATTTGCGGCAACTTTACTGTGTTTCAATGTTTTTTTCCCTAAACTTTGTAGGTTTTCTCATCTTTGAAATTATACTTTAAAGGTGAATTTCAAAATTTTGTATGTGGGAATACGCAAAACCTACGTTTTTTTTCAAGCATTTAGATACCAACTCAAATATACAATGCTTCTAGTTAGACACTTGGGAAACGTACATATTGAGTAATTTAGATGCAATCTACTTCTACTATCTATACTGTATGCCCAACATGGTCAAGAACCTAAACTATTGTTAGCTGATGCGTGTAGTGTATTATTTCTTTAGATTTTATCACCTATGCTTGCCCCGTGAATGGGACATTATGCCAAAATTTGACATGGGAAAAAAGTTTATGAGGAGATTGTTAGTTAAAGTCATTGTAATAGAAATTGTTTTTCCACACTATTCCAACGTTCGAAACACGGGGTAAAAATTTTCCACCCTTCCAATCTAATCACAATCAAGACTGTGCACAATAGTGTTGAAACGAAAAGAAATAACATTGTGGAGCATCATGTCATGATACACAATGCTCCCATAAAGATGTATACGATATACCTAATACTCTTCTTGCCATCCACAAATCACCAAATATTACTATTGAAAGCTAGAGAAGCTCTCTTCTTACAACATGCTCTCCGTAATACTCTATTGCATACTTACCCAAAGATGCATTAAAAAATAACTTCTTTATTGTTCTATTCATTTCATTGTCCATTTTTGAAAAAAGAAAAAGACTCCATATCAACATGAAAACATATTTAAAAAATTAAGTATACGCCATATAGAAGTTTAACTATTGGTTCTCCTACTCAACACAAAATGAATTGTGTGCCACTCTCAACGACAACACAAGAACACTAGAATATAACTTTGAGGCCAATTGTTGGAGATATAACTTCTAAGTAAACCTTCACTACCATGCAAATGGTGGAAAAGCTATTTTGAGATAGCAAATTAGAAATCCCTATTTCAAATATATGTAGATCGATGTTGTAGGAAGTAGCAACCAAAACAAAGCATATTGACATTTCCAACATTGTCATATATACCTAAGAGCTCCTCTATCTCAAAAGATCATGTGTCATACTCAAAATATCTCGGTCTGAAGTCGAACCTGCTATACGGAAGAAGAAGAGGTATGATGTCGTTGTTTTTATGGTGCCTTACCACCAAGCTGCAAGAGAAGAGGAGAAAGATGAGATTATTGCTATGAAATTTCACATTAAGAAACTATACACACAACTAGACACTTGCAATGCCCTACTACATGTAGGCTATTACCCAAAATTACTTGTGTGCTTTCATGTAAAGCTCATTTGCTTCCATAGCCCATACATGCATATAATTCTCAAGATGATTAGACAATTAACAAAGCCAAGCACAAATATGACGATGACTTGTACAATGTCACAAGCTACAGCCCTCGAGTCTACAAATACAAGCATAAGTGATTGCATCTAGAATCTAGATACTTGCATGTATTTTCATCTATTGAAAACAGCCTGAAGCTTCTCCCCTCATCATTTCTGGCATTTCTTGCAATCAAGGTGTTTAAAGAAATTGTATTGCGAACAAGAATGTTCTTGAAAATCTTTTTGTGATTCTGCAACATTCAAAACATGAATCATCAGGATTCAAGATGTTGATCTCTCTCTCTCTCTCTCTCTCTCTCTCTCTCTCTCTCTCTCTCTCTCTTCATGCTTTGACAAGGATGTCCCATGTGGCCTTCAAGATGCAAGCACAAGCAATTGCATATGGACAGTGGAAGCTTCCCTTCACTTTGCATCCTGTGAAAACAGTCCACGGCTTCTTTTGTGTTCACCTCATATCACATCATGACACATGACACATGCCACATTTGGCATACATGTTGATAAAAGCCATTCCAAGTAATACATGTTTCTGCAAAAAGACACACAATGATGCAAAAACATCTCACCACATAAAAATTACTTCAGTAAAGAAAGATTTCTTGCTAAAAATAGAAAAAAACACAGACTAATATGTAGAGCCCAAGAGGGAGTGATATTTTCCAGCATCTCAAGCGCCAACTTTCTTAACATATTATAAATATAGTGTATGCAATATGGGCATACAATCCATGCAATTCTTAAGAGCGTGGAGACTGAATGATGATGCCACAATAGTATGTCTCCATTTTATCTAAGTGCCAATCAAACAAATGAATTTTATTACCGCAAACTTGATATGACTTGCACTTTTTGGACCTAAACAAACACCATTGACTCATCTATGCACTTAGGATAAAAAAGGAAGAACATAACATAAATCTTCAACTTTGGAGTATACAAAAATGAATGAGCGGCATACTAAAATAAATACTAGACATGCCACAGACCCTTAGTATCACTACCAATACACAAATGGAGTTGAAGTGCTACAAAATGGACTTCGACTTCTTTGTCAGCATTAATTATCAAAGTTACAAAGGGCTCTTGAAATCTTATGCTGCGATTTACGAGTTTATAGCTATCTCATTACTATCCAGCAATGTGACAACACAAATATTTTTTGGGAGTATAACAATCAAAAAACAACTACAAAAACCTTTAGAAAGGAACGGAACGTTGGAAAAACTTGGCAGCCCTGAAATAGTAGTGAACTCGAGCCCGATTCTGAAGTTACATGGCAACCATCTACACCGAGATATTTACAAAACTCTTCGTCTTCTTGACCCATGTAGAAAACACCTCATTCCATGGGACATCTGAAGTATTTGCAGGTCCGTTCAAGCCTATAGACATATAGTTCTCAAGAGTTGTTATAGACATGTTGGTTTTATGAGTGGATTTGATGTGATTTTGAACCAACTATACTAAGAGGAACTACGGATAAACTCTCCCAAAGCCTCATCATATTGGGAAATTAATCATGCATGGTTACATCATCCTTGCATACATCCCAGCCATCACGGAAGCCTTTTCACTTGAAATTACTAGATAAAACAGTAGAAAATGAGTCTAGTTCTCCCATGCATTTCTCTACATCTTCGACTAGGCTTCCACATTTTTTCAATATCTTCTGTAGCCATTGTTTGATACAAATTTCCTTTTCCACCGCCTCCACTGTAAAGTGTTTTGGGCTGAAGAGCTTGCAAGCATTAAAAAATGGCATGTCTTCTTGCATCCTGTCATTCAAATTTTCCGTTATGCTTTCCAAAAACTCTCTTCCCAACTACATGCAATCCTCAAATGAGCCACCTATGCTACTTCCGAGCTTGTGAGCATGAAAATCTCCCCTAACATGAGAGAATGTGATCTCTCCATTTGACGTTTCCTCAACGAAGCATTTCAAGTATTTTGTTCCACATATGGAAGAGTCTCTCAAAAAATTCTTCCTCAAGTTTTGCAAAGTTGCATCATCATAACTAGATATGTTAGTAATATCCACAAGGTCGGGTTGAAACTAGCAATTTAAGATATTTAGCTCCGTACATACATCAACTAAAAGGTGAATGTAAAACTGATTTGCACAGATCAAGAGCTCATCATAGATGCTTGGCTTTTCTTTGCCAAACTTTATGAAGCAGGCATAACCTTCACCATTGTCTCCCAACACCCGGCCTCAGGATAGCCACCTCAAGGAGTGCATTCACAACATGGCTAGCTTTGCCGCACCTATTGCCCCCTCCATACGCTTGAAATCTTCAATTGTTTTACTTGATGCATGTAGCCAATTATAAATGCTCTTGCACAACTTATCCAAGTGCACTAGTTTAAGAAAAGGAATACAACTTGACTTGCTGCAAGGTTTTTCCTAATGGGCAAGGCAATGCACTAGAAGAAGATGCGACACATCTGCTTTCATCTTAGGAAAGAGACCACTTTTGCAGCCCACCACGACTGAGCATCCATCAGTTGCAAGAGATACACTTTTCCTAAGACATAAGTCCATGTCCTTTAGCAACTTACAATTGCGTTATACTTTGCCTCTGCTCCACCATTATCCGTTTTTATGAGCTTGACAAATGCTACATTGTTGTCACCTTTACCCATGTTTCACATAGCTCACAAAAACAATCAGGAGACCTTCTTTCCTGCGATATGTACTATCATCCACCATAAGATAATACCAAGAAATTTCTTGGACCTCTTTGCATAAATCCTCCCAAGGAACATCTGCAATGGCTTGCACAAATTCCATTCCAGATTTCCTATTCAAGTAGGTTCCATAGTCCAAATGCTTGGGCATATTGGGTAAACCTAGTTTAATACGATGGAAAAATCTTCTTAAAAATTTCCATTAGCCTAGCACATCGCACTACAAAGTATGCTTGCCACATTATTGTGATGAATCTTACCTTCTCCTTGTCCTCAAAAGTGGCTACATATCCGGACAGAGAAATGTAAGTCTTATTCTCCTTGTTTGCCCACTTCAAGGCTGCAATTTTGTGCTCATCTTGCTATGCTCATGCAAAGAAGGTAGTTGGATTATTGAAGAACCTTTCTTTGCAAAAGGATTTTTGTGCTTGCAATTCTTATCCGTAGCTTGTTGTCAACCACTACTGGATAAGCCCATCGATGCTCGAACTTCCAAGCTAGTCTCCACCTTCTTTGCTTCTTAGCTTTAGAACCTGGTTCCAAGCTTGTTTCTCCTTGCACTTCATCGGATTCCTCATTGCTAATTGGTCCTATCTCCAATCCATCTCCAAAGATAGCTTCCATAACACGTGCATGCTCTTCTTCTAATTCATCTTTTTTCCTCTTATTTCGACCTTCTACAACTTTGTACTTTTGCTTTTGGCTTTTTCCCCCCCCCCCATATCTATGTGGATCTATACATATAATACATAAAGATCACATTACATTTTGATCCAGAAAATGACCACATAGAACTTTAGAAGTAAACAATCATAAAGCAGCATGACAATTTATTAAATACAAATCTAGATTCCAAAGTAAACCCTAAGAGTATTATGGACGAGATCGCATATACAATGTACATAAAAGCATAAAAGAACCTTCAGGCTTGAATTGAGATGATTAAATGATAGAACATTAGACTTGATCTTAAAATTGCTAGACATCACCTCTTTACATCAAAGTTGTAGCATGCAACTTGCAAGTGAAAAGCATGTAAATTGCTAGCTCATAAAATCAATTTTCTCATGTTGCCATATGCATGTGGTAGTGATGTGTGTGAACACACTTAGGACCGCCGGGGCATTTTTTCCCTCACTAGAGGGTCTTTCCTCCCGTGCATTGTATATATGTCCATCACTCTAGGGCTATCTTATCTTTCCATTGCACACTAAGTAATATACTCTATGTTCTATGCCTTGAGCTTCCTTCGTCTTCTCCAAGCTATGTGTGTTTTCAAACAATCGCCCAATGTGGAATTACATGATGCAACCTGTTCGTGTGTCAAAGGGGCTTTGGAAAGTTGTGTAGGGCATTGATGTATGTCAGGGTTCTGCGGTATTGAGAATGTTGCAGGTTTTGGTGGCAGGATTGCTGCTGCCAGAGCTGTTTTGCCCATGGTTGAGCAAGCTCGTTGGGATGTAAAAGATTCACAGGCTCATGCTTTGATTGCGTTGTCTGTGAAGGCACTATTACTGCTCATATTCGTTCAGAAAAATCTGCAAAATAGGCTTGAGATATTTTGGTTGGTCTTTATGCAAGTCACAATGAGGCTAAAATTGCATTGTTGCGTAAAGAGCTGTAGTCAAAGATTATGCAATGAGGAAGATGAGATAGACACTTTCCTTGCTGGTGTCAAGGATATCAATGAGCAACTTATTTCTGTAGGCGAAGTCATTTCTAATAGTTCGATTGTTCTTGATCATTAGGGAAATTTTGGACTCTCAAATGGGCCCTATAAGGACTTTGACTTTCTTTCTTTTGAACAAAACGGGCACATGGTAAAATTTTTACAAATGAAATCAAAACTTGTCAGACCTTTTGGATTTAGAATGTACTCATTGAGATCTATCCATTGATATATAACATGCCATTAGATTCCTTATATTCTAGAAGATTTTATTTTTTGATGTGACAACTCCGTCTTATAAATGGAATCTCTCTCAACATTTCAGCTTCAGTGGGGCATGCCATAACTTCTACAAATCAGCTCCAAATTTGTTTAAGTTTTGGAATTTAGAACCTACTTTCTAAGATCTTTCCAATGATATGTTCGTTGATAGGGTTTTTGACAAAGCGTTTATGTACTTCACCGGGTTGCCCAGTTTGGACAAGAGAGACAAGTCAAACTTCCTTATAGGGCCCCTTTGAGAGTCCAAATTTTCCCTAATGGCTTTGCTAGATTCTTACCCGACTTTTGGTAGTACTTGGAGACCTATAACCCAAGGAAATCCAGAAGTTGTCAAGTTTGATGCATAATGCACATTGTTGCTGCAAGTGTTAGTTTCAAGAAAAACAGAACTAGACAACCTGCAATAGAACCGACCTTTATTGCTACTCAAAGGAAAGGTGGTAACAGCAATGTAGTCACTTCTTATCGTTCTTTTGCGAGTGATAAATCGCATGTTCTTAATGCTTATACTAGAAGCAATTCGTTTGGGAATTTTGGTGAAAAGGGAAAAAAGAAAATGCATTGCCATTATTGTAAAGCTAATGATCACTTGATCAAGTAGTGTCTAAAATTGAAGGCAAAAGAGGCTAAGAAGAAAGAGACTAGATCAACTATAGGGTCCAATACAAGTGCAGCTATTGTGGAGTCTTCTGTGAAAGGAGATTGTGATGCTAATGTAGATGCAGAGTGAGCTTTTAGTATAAAGCGTACTTATGATCCTATTGTCCATGGTGCATGCATGTCAGTTGTTGCTACAGATTCACATGTGTGGTATTTTGACAGTGGTGCTACAAAGCACATTACCTCACATCCTGATTTGTTTACCTCTCTCGAGTCTGTCTCATGGAAATTCAGTCACTTGTGCCAACAACTCCTCTTATCCGGTTCAAGGAGTTGGAAAGATTGTGCTTATTGCTGCAAAGGCAATTCTTTCACACTTGTTGATGCATTGTATGTACCTAGGATCAAGAATAATCTTTTTTCTGTATCATCACTTGCTAGACTTGGTCTTGTAGTCAAATTTGTGGATGACAGATGTACAGTACATGATCTCAGTTTTGGTGATGAAATTGTTGCATCTGGCATTTTAGGTCATGGGCAATATAAGCTCACTTTGTATGACAAGTGTGGGTAGAATTTTGCAAATGCTATTGTAGATTCAAAGGCTATTTTAGATGCAAAACTTTGGCATGCACGTTTTGGACATCTGAATTTTGTCAGTTTGTTGCGTTTGCAGAAATCTGATATGGTTGCTTTTTTGCCGCGTCTTGAAGCACCTGTCAAACATGTTTATGAAGGTTGTATTTTCGGTAAGATGTAGCATTCAAAGTTTCCAAAGGATGGTTCAGTTAGGGTGACATGCAGGTTGCAGCTTGTGCATAGTGATGTTTGTGGGTACATGCAAACTCCATCCTTGGGCAATTACCTTTACTTCATGACTTTCATTGATGGTTACTCCAGGCATGCATGGGTGTATCCGCTTAAAGTGAAGTCCGAAGTGTTTATGTGCTTCAAACAATTTTTAGCTATGGCTAAAAATGTCTTGAAATATACTATGGACACCCTCCATTTAGATCAAGGGGGGGGGGGGGGGGGGGGGGGGGTATATGTCTCATGGATTTAATGCATTTGTGGGCTAGTCTTGGGATAAAACACCAATGTACAGTGACTTACACGCCTCATCAAAATGGTGTTGTTAGTCGAGAAATCTTTGAATCTTTTTGAAGCACTCAAAGTCGCATTCGAAAACTGCTTAAGCCAAATCCACTTCTTACAAAAACTCTATCAAGACACTCCGGTGTGTGATTTTGATCACCATTTCTTCAAATCTCTTCCTTCTTTAATTCTTGCCCTTCCACCTTCACAATCGGTGAGGTTTAGCCATTAGTTTGAGTTACTAGCTTAACATACTGGGTTTTGATGATCGATAAGCGCAATTTGATGGTCGGTTTGTCGATTGATCATTCATTAAGATTTGATTTGCAACTCGATGCTACGAATTCAAAAATTGATCCTAAAATTTAAAATCAGTTGTTGTCGACTACCTCGAACCAGAAGCTCTGATATCACTACAGGGAGAATTCCGAGAGAACGGAAGCCAAAACCTTTCAATTGTTCCTCACACACATGACCATTAACCTTTGACCATCTCTCTCAAAACCCAAGTACATACAATCTAGGAAAAGACACCAAGCGTAAGCGCGTGTGCACACACACACACACACACACACACACACAATAGTGAAAGCATGTAAAAGAGGAGATGTAGACATGTGTGCGCTCCTTGCCGCACTGTCGAAGCAAGGGACTTGCCGATACACCGTGTGCGAGCCACAAATGGCTCCAAGCACACAACAAGACTAATCTAGCAAGCTCAAGAGAGCAAAGGGTGTGTCACTCACCGCTCTACGCTCGCCTTCGTGGTGGATTCCTCGCTGCGATGAAGAAGAAGCTGCAGTCGTGCCGCGCTCAACCGCTTCGCCGCCGTCGTGCCTTCGTAATGCTCGATCGCACACACACTCTCCCTCTCTCTCTCTCTCACATACACACACACACACGAGGAGGTGAAGAAGAAGAAGATGGAGATGGAGATGGAGATGGAGCAAGAGCACTCTTCTATTGCACAAATTAGAGAATGAGTGAATTTTAGGTTTAGTTGGCTTTTATATGAGCTCACCCCATTCACACTTGGGCGCCCATGCTTAGAAAACTAATCCCTTGAATGTCCCAATTAGAGTGCGCCTCTCATCGGCGATCACTCTTACCCTTTTCCTATTGGTCCGACAAGCCCGGTACCTGACTCTACCAAATACATAATACACGTCCGTGAGCCGTGAGGGTTAACATGCCCCCCTTCCTGATGTAGATTTCGTCCTCGGAAGCTATTGAGTTGAAGATCGTTCGTCGAGGTGGAAAAGCATTTGAGATGAATGTCCTTAGCGTTCTTCAGTCACTGCAAAATCGAACAACATTGGCACAGTAATTGCATTCTCATAAGTGATTAAAAAGCATATGCAGTTTTAGGTAGACAAATTGATTGGTAAAAGAATTTCAAACAATTTGTTAGCAATGAACATTAAATTACAATGTAATCAAATGTATAAACAGATGTAAAGGTAAAAAATTAAACAAGTCTGGGGTCGCTAATTTGACGGTCGAAAGGCACTAGAGATCGAATATTAATACCATGGGTAAGCTTCTTAATTTTCTGTGGTCAATTAAGTTGTTTAATCGCGAGAGCCAAGTATTCATGTTCGAGGGCTGACTAGAGGCTATATCTAGAAGACCTTGTAGTTAAGCTACCATAAAAGGAATTTCTCATGAAATCATCACCGGACTGATTACTTTTTCTTTGACCCCCCAAAGTCTTTTCACAGTGATTCAATTTGATGTGTGTGCTTATTTTGTATGCCTTGGGTTTTTTGCTTTTCAAGTAAAAGCGCCCATACTGGGAACCTCTAGGGCTCTAGTACCATAGGCAATACATGTGAGTGAAGTACCAAATCAAGCTGAGATTTCTCTTCCAGCTTAAGATTTTACAGTGTGGCACTTTGATTTTTTGTTTGTTCATTTTCAGCATTTTAATTTTGTAACTTTGGGGGGTCATATAACATTGATACACCTCCCCAGGCTCATCACACTAGTAAACTCCCTTTATAATACTTAAGCTAAAGGTCAATAGGGTCAAGCCCACTAGAAAGCCCTAGTACATTTCACACAATGCTACCTAAATCGGATTAAGAACCTAAGTAACCATTGATTATTAGGAAGGCATTCCCCATGGTATTAAGAGAAGATCTCTTACACCTAACTTGGTCAAACTAGTTTGTCGGACTGCTTGATTTTTAAACCTAGACAAGTGATTATGACAAAAAATTACATTGAATTAAATGTTGGATACTAAGCAAATGCGGTGAATATTAGGCTACCAATCACAATTAAAGCAGACAATCATAGATGCAAAAAAGATAAGGGGCAATGCTAATGGACAAGAAACACCTGTTTGTGTCGATGGTCGCGCTTGATTTGAAGAGTGAGTCGAGATAAAGATTCCATGAAGGTCCAAATCCTATCAATAGCAACATGCTCCTGTACACACTAGGAAACAAAAAGGAATACCTCCAGGAGGCACATTAGTGGGAAAAGAGAACTTTGCTAATCACTCAACTCTAAAACAGAAACACTCCTATCGTACTAATCTTACCTACCCTCCATCACTCAAGTGATGAGGATCAAAGGTGTTTCATGACATAGGTTTCTGTTTCAGTGTACCGGATGTAAATGTGTAGGTCTGGGTCAATGTTTTGACTTTTATTGTGCATACTCGTTTGCTAATTGCTCTTGCTCTTCATTTTTTTGTTTTTTGAGAGTATAAAGCTTTATATGTACATTCCCTAAGATTGGTGATTGAGAGGTCAGGGAAAAAGGTTGAGAGGGAAACAAATGAATGATGACTGTCAGCCAACATTCCCCCCTTCCTTGGGTAGATCATACCGTTTGAAATGAGCTTGTCACCCTTTGAAACCAATTGTTCCAGTTGGTAATAGGTGGAGATTTTTGCCAGTATTTTTCTATTACCTTAGGCGCCTCGTCGAGTTGCAAGGGTGGTAAGGTACTCTCCCAAGATCGAACTTGAAGTAGTTCATCAGGTGATTCTTGAACACTGGGAGGTGTGGATTCCTTTGTAGCTTTATGGAGGTCCACTATTGTAGGTGGAGGCTGTGGAGAAGCTTTTACCTCTACGGATGCATTACATGAGGAGCTAGAAGTTTCATGGGACTCCCCCCTTCCTGAGCTAGGTGGAACAAATCGTTCTTTCTTTGGTACCCAAACTAGCTTGGGAGCGGGTGTGTAGCATTCTGTGATTTTTTTCTTTCCACGGTCATTGATTCGTTTTGGAGCTACGGGATTGGGCTCACATGGGTCAGGTGATAGGTAAGAGCACAATCTACGTTTTGGCACCCAGATTTGATCATTTCCTTGATAGTAGCCTTGGGCTTCCAATAGTCGTTTAGGGATCCATCGCAACATTTTCTTACTTTTCTTGGAGCGAGTGGTACGTTTCTTACAAGGCTTCTGTTTTTTAGCACTAGCTATGGTCACTAAAGAAGCTTTAGGGACCCACTTGTATGTTTTCTTCGTTACATTAGGATGAGTCTTGTCAGAAGCTATATGCATTGCTTGTAGCATATTTAAGGGTACAGGCATTTCATCCCCCTCAGGTGTTACCCAGGTCGTCCCCCTATTTCCCCAAGTGTCTATGGTTGCTGCTAGGTGGACCCAATCCACATTGTCCGACTCAGTCATCCCAGGTAGGATATCCATATAAGGAGAGTTCTCCCCAATATCCGTGTCTTCGTTACACGTGTAACAATACTGTAATGGAGCTGAGTGAATTGTTGTGTCTGATCGATTATCAATGATGAATTTATTTCCTAGAGGATGCGTTCGACCACTTAAAAGATCAACTCGAATGACAGAGTCTTGGAACTGTAAGTAGACATGGTTTTTGGACCAGTCATGCACCATTTTTGCTTCCTTCATGAATGGACACCCTAAGGTCATCTCAAATGACATAGGATGCTTGGAAAAATCCATAACAATGAAAGTCTGCCTTACCTTGTGTCCCAAGACCTTGATCCTGAGATCCTTTAGCATTCCAATAGGCGTAACAATAGATCCATTAGCCATTTTTACCACTACGCTTGTGGCTTCAAGGTGAGGTCGCCCCATAGACTCCCAACAACTCTTTGTCACCATGCTGACTCCCGCACCACCGTCAAGGACTCCCTTTACAGTTAATCCTTTAGTAGTGATTGGCAGAGTAGCATTAGATTCATCACCTTCAAAGTATTGCCCCAACTTGTTAACGGGTACTTCAATTACAGATTCATGTCCCGCTAGGTCAGATGGTGGTGCTAAATGTTCCTCATCATTCATTACCGAGTCAGGTTTGTTCATATGTGCAAACTGTGGTAATCCGGCCCGTAATTCTCCATTGAGGAAGGCTCGAAGAGCTGAGACTAGCTCGGGGTCTTTATATAGTTTGGACATGATGGTGGTTCTAACTTCTGAAGACATGAAATCCATCAATTTGGCAACATTTAATGGTATCTTGTGGGACGTAGGACCCTGACAAGAGAATGGTGAAGATGGAATCTCCACTTCCTCAAGGGGGTCAGGTATTCCCTCACCAAACATTCTCTCTAGTAGGAAAGGTGTGTGTCCACTTTCAGATGTCCTACCCTCACTCTCTTCCCGAATGATACTGGGTATAGCTAACGGCCTGTAGTTCTTGTGAGGTTGAACTTGTGTGGGAAACACAGTGTCCGACATCTGGATATGTTTGGGTTCAGGTTCTAATGTTCGTTGAGTTTCTTCCACCAAACCCCTCAGTTGTTGGACTCATTCAATTTCCACTGTTGGGTTTGGATAGGTTCCAATCTTTCTCTTACAATCCTCATTTTTCGTCTCTCGTGGCTTATCTTGGGGGTTCGCAACTGGGTAGTTTAACTTTGAATACTCTTTTGGTGTTCGTCATAATTCCCTCTCGTGATCCTCCTCACTGGCTTTTTCCTTTGTAGTAACAGTTTTGGTCTCCGTGGTCTCTATTGAATCTAAGTCATCCTCAGGGTCATTCATATACACGGGATCCTCTCCTGTCCCTATGTTAGTCTTTGAACTAGGTTTTGAGTTAGAAGCATTAAGGGATTTCTTTCTTCGTGTTTTCTTCTTTCTCGCTCGGCCAATGGATGCAGCATCTCTCTCTTCGAGGATGTAATTTTGCTTTTGGAGCATCGACCGTGTGAGTGCATTCACTGGTGCTATGTTTATAGTTGGTGGTGTCCCATCAACAATCTCTATTAAGTTCAATGGTGTGATTTTCGGTGCGTTTGGATTGTTAGGACACTGTGCGATCAAATGATCTATGCCACAACGATTACAAATGAGTATTGGCATTGCCAATGCACTCCCTTGACTTGTTTGCATTAGTGCAGCATTCTTTTGCATTCTAATGGGGCACTCAGCTACTCGATGTGGTCCACCACATTCGTAGCACTGAAGAGGTGGTCTCCTGGCAAAACTATTAATGTTTTGGCCTCTTGTTGCTAGTGCAGTAGCTTGATATACCGGTTTGATTTGTCCCCAATGGTCTTCCATATAGTACATGGGACACTCCTCAAGCATGTCTACTCCATAGGTGATACTAGGGTCTATGTCCCCTTCGCAATCTACATAAGTACTAGATGACTCGCAACCTATTTGGTTCATAGGTGTAACTCTTGGATGAGGGGGTTGTGGTCCTAGCACTGGAGGTGGCAACGGTGTGGTTTGGACCACATTTTGGGTTCTAGGGACCATGTGCTGTAATGGCAACTGTTGCTCCATGGGTGGGGTAGGCATCAATGCAGGAACTCGAGGTGAGTCTGCCCAAGCTATAGGCGGTCTATTTTCCATGATGCGTCTAAGCATTAGGCAATCCTTCGCTTGATGGCCATACCTACCACACGCGTTACAAGTCCCGATAAACTTTACTCTGAAAGTAGGGCATTCACTCGTAGTATGTGGCCCCAAGAAAATTGAGCACCATTGTTGCTCCCTTCTTGGATACATATGAGTGTTTTGTGGAGCACGATTACCCCTAAGGCTTTCTTGGATGGCCTTGGTGAGATCTGCCAAAGTCATCTCAGATATCGTTTGCTCTTTCACGATTGGCTTTATCTTCATTGGCTCATGCCCTGACGCTTGCGAGCTACTTGACTTCGGCTCGGCAGACACTCTTTCTCCTGCAATCATTAAATTATCCTCCAATTGGATTGCATTCATGGTGACTGCTTCCCAAGTAGTGATACCTCTAATGACTAGGCCATTATAGATACTTTCATGTCGTAGTCCCCTAATGAATCTATCGAGCAATTGGTTGTTGTTGAATCGCTCGTTTGGATTGCATCGAGAATTCAAATTCTTTAGGCGACTAATGAAGTCTCTCACGGATTCACCTTCTTCTCGTTGGGCTTTCTGGAGCTGAGAGGCTACACCCCAAAGTACTCCCTCTCGTATGTATTCTTTTAAGAACAGTCTCCTAAGAGTAGAGTAGATCGTTTTCTCTTCTACTCTTAAGGTTCTATACCAATCTCCAGCCTTTCCGCTTAGGGTCAAACTCAAAGCCTTACACTTATGTAGCTCATTGTGCTCTTCCAAGGAATCACACACATGTTCAAAGACTTCCATATGCTTTCTAGCATCTCCGTCTCCATTGAATTTCTGTGTGAGCTTAGCTACTTGAACTGCCTTGCTCCTAGGCTCTCTATCAGGTGCACTACGCATGTTTTCCGCAATAGAGCGACCGATAGTTTGAGCAAATGCTGCCAAATCTCCTATTTGAGCAGGTATAATGGGTGTATGTGCTCTTGGAACCACATGTGAGATGGGAGTTGGCCTTGGCCTTGGCATACGCGCGGCTCTTGGGTCCCAAATTTTGTATGGTGGTGTACCAGACGGTGGTCCAAATTTTACAGGCGTGGCCCTAGGCATAGGGGGTGTCTGATATGGCATGTTATTATTAAATGGCATGGCTCCACTTGTATAAGAGCTTGGATAATGCCGTTGTGGATTGTAAGCTCTTGGAATAATCGGAGGTGTAGGAGCTACATGAGGCTGAGGTACGACAGGTGCACATGATTGATACATACATGTAGGTATAGTTGGGGGCACTGTGCTACTAGGCATCGACACAGTGTTAACAAATGAACTCCATGGTGTACTTCTTGTCATGCTCACCATTGGGATATGCATGGTAGCCGTAGTGTCATTAAGAGAAAGATGAGCTAGATCTGGGAAGGTAAAGCTGCCACTTGTGGGCTCAAATTGTACCGAGGCTCCTGGCGAAACAACATATGGAGGATCAATGGGGCTCACTGAGGGAGTCTCCATTTGTGACAGGGTTGGTTGGTTGGCCTTTCCCGTATCCAAGAATCTCATTAGGCCTGTTGAAGGCATGTTGATCCCTGTGTTCTGTCTTTCTAACTCGACAATTCTATGGAGGACATCACAGACTTTCTGTTGTTGCTCATCTATGCTAGTAGCACCCGATGTGGATTGTAGAACATCTAACCAACCCACATGATAGGTGTGTCTTGTGTACCGATCAATTAAAGCTTCTGCTTGTAGGTCATACTCCCAATTTTCGTTTAGGAATATCCCATCTAGGCCTGGCGTGCTGGAGGTTTCCCTTGAAGTGGAAGCATTATTGCTCCCCATAGCTTGCCCCTCCGTGACTGCTACCTTGGGAGCACTCGGTTGCTCGACTGACATGATTGTTGTCATAGGAGCCTTTGCTTTTAGGGCTCGACTTTGTTCTAGCCTTCGTAGGTTCTCAATTTCCCTCTCCCTTGTTGCTTGCATATAGCGTTCGATCTCTTGTACTTCGGCAAGACTCCTACCATCGGGTAGTAAAACCTCAGAGGGAGATAGTCCTAAAGGATCAGGAGGTGCAGTGGATGGAACATTCACATGCACACTCTCAAGAAGCATAGGGTCCATTTTAAGCATGAATGACGAATTTACTTCCCCACTCCCTTCATTTATTTCATTAACCGCATGTTCGGAGCGAGTAGCTCTACTAAGGGTCTCTTTTAAGCGGCTAAACACGCTGGACCCGGGCCGTGGGCCCATGGCATGCATGTATTGACTTGAACTATCAGGGTTTGGTGTAGGATATCCATGACTTCGTAGTCAGAGGAAGAATCACTAGACGCGATATGAGGATCTCGGGTCGCGCTACCTTGAGTCCCGGCCGAAGGTCCAGAACCTAGGGTGGAGGAATAATGGGTGCCCGCGTAAATGGAGGCACTACCAATATGCTCGTGCTCTAACACTCGTCCATAGCGTAGGTTCATATGACTTCCACACTCTAAGCGCGTTGGTGAGTGCCCGTGAAGGTCGCTCACTTAGTTTTTTTTTTATTTTTTTAATGTGTTTATAACCCAAGTTTTTCGTTATTCTTGGTTATTTTTTGTAACCAAGCCACAAAATATGGCGTGTAATAGCTCAAGACGAGCGTTTTGGTTAAAGAAACGTGCCGTGCTTTACAGCTCCCTATTCGGCTACGTGAAGCCCTCGAAATTCTAAAAATAGTCTTTATAGTCCTCGAAATCCTAAAAATAGTTTTTAAATATAAAAAGGTGTATAAACTATATTTTAAAACTGAGGACTGAGGTCTGGGTTTGGGCTTGAGCTTGGGGAATGATCCCCAGCCCGATCCTTCTTTTTTTTTTAAAAAAAAATATATATTTTAAAAGTTTTTTTTTTAAAAAAAAAAGTCGTCGTGGCCGCGCTGCGCGCGCGCACACACACACACTTAACCTACACCTAACTTATCTACCTACAGCTAATAGAGATACTGCCACACACACTCTAATACTGTTTACACAGTACTACAATAGCTAACAGATCTACAAAACTAACCTTACAGAACTAACATTGAACCTTACAGAACTAACATTCCATAGCTAATACCTTAATTCTAACAATACATTGCAAAAAAATTGTAACTCCTTCTTTACATAAAACAAAAAAGACAGTACAGTGTAACAAAAATCTTCTCCACACAACCACACACACTCCTTCTTCACAAATCCTTCTCCACACAACCACACACCTTCCTTCTTCACAAATCCTTCAATTGAAATTGCATCACAAGAAAGCGTAAAGTGCTTAACCGAGCTTAGTGTAAGGCATTTCCCCGACAGCGGCGCCAAAAATGTGCGCTCCTTGCCGCACTGTCGAAGCAAGGGACTTGCCGATACACCGTGTGCGAGCCACAAATGGCTCCAAGCACACAACAAAACTAATCTAGCAAGCTCAAGAGAGCAAAGGGTGTGTCACTCACCGCTCTACGCTCGCCTTCGTGGTGGATTCCTCGCCGCGATGAAGAAAAAGCTGCAGTCGTGCCGCGCTCAACTGCTTCGCCGCCGTCGTGTCTTCGTAATGCTCGATCGCACACACACTCTCCTTCTCTCTCTCTCTCTCTCACATACACATACACACGAGGAGGTGAAGAAGAAGAAGATGGAGATGGCGATGGAGCAAGAGCACTCTTCTATTGCACAAATGAGAGAATGAGTGAATTTTAGGTTTAGTTGGCTTTTATATGAGCTCACCCCATTCACACTTGAACGCCCATGCTTAGCCAACTAATCCCTTGAATGTCCCAGTTAGAGTGCGCCTCTCATCGGCGATCACTCTTACCCTTTTCCTATTGGTCCGACAAGCCCGGTACCTGACTCTACCAAATACATAATACACGTCCGTCGTAGGTGATGGGGTGTCCGTGAGTCGTGAGGGTTAACAACATGATTTCTACACATACACTTAGCATAAGAGTAAGAATCTTGCACACAATTGGCTTAAAATCCTAGCACTAAACTCTAGTGATACCTCTTAATGGAGTTGAGTATTTATCTTATTATGTTTTAAGTGTCAAGTATTTGAGGTCTCTCTTTACACTTTAGTCCATGAGTGGTGTCCATCACTTCGAACATAACCCTTTATAGGGTGAGTTCTTACTAGATATATACAATGAAACCGTATTGGCAAAATAACTAAAACACTTTACAAGTAAAAATGACCGAGATAATTATTTGACGCCTTTTTTACAATTCTCAGAATTCCAATCTACACAGCATCGATCTCACTATTAATAAAAATAAAAAGGCAGCACGATAATTAACCATTACATGCTAACAATCATAATTGTAAGACTAATCACATACTACAAGAGGGTGTCCAAATACGTTACATTCTTACTCATGATGATACAAAGCATGTCCTTGAGCGCCATCCTAGTCACTTGGCCCATGACTCTGGTCACGAGGGGACGAATGCTCAACCAACCATGATAGCTGCTTTGGCCTAAGGTAGCCTAAAAGCGAAGGGGGGCGCTCTGCTGCTTTTTGAGAATGGAAACGTGGGGTTGAGGATGTAAAGGGGTGGGCTGCTTTTTGAGAATTGTAAATTGTAAAGAGTGGCGGGCGAATAAATTTCTAGAATATGCTTTCAAGAATGTCGAAAACATTCCCCGAATATACCTGGCCTTCGCAATTTACCGCGTAAACAAATCCCCACCTCTGTGTGCCATCACCCTCTCCGTAACGCTCTTGCTTTTTGGATCTCTCACGCAGCGCTCAGGTGAGACCAGATCGTCGTCTCTGCGGAAAACCGTTGCGAGGCCGTCGTCGCCATTTAAAACTCATCACCCTAGAGTTGCATCAACTTTTCACATTCTTCTGCAAACCGAGTCATGGCAACCCCAGGGCCTCTTTACTCGGGGCCTTCTATGCAACATATTCTGAGAGGTAAGCTACATTTTCTGCTGTCGCGAGCGTGCATAACAAAGTCTTGCTTCAGTCTGTGCTTAAAGATGTGCAATTGCGCCCGTAAACGCGAACATCTGTGAACGTCTTGAACAAGCCTGTCATCTAGCTAGGGTTCCCCATGTCAAACTTGTGAGATTTTGCAGTGTATACTTGGAACACTGCGTAAAAAGAGTTTTCTTTTTGCCAAGGTTCTTTCTTTGTCTGGCAGGTGTTGAAGATGCTAATTGGCAATCCAAATTAGCAATCATAGGACATAGAGGATGTGGAAAAAATATTACGACAGGTGCTTCAGAAGGCGACTTGAGGCCTTCTATTATGGAGAATACTGTCCTTTCTTTCAACATGGCTGCAAGACATGGAGCTGATTTTGTTGAGTTTGATGTTCAGGTTTGTGTTGGTAACCATTATGCAAGAGGATTTAGGTGTAGCTCTAGGTTTTGGGGATTGTTGCACACTAGGTTTTGCATACGCTGACACCCATGCCATACAGGTAACAAAAGATGGGCATCCCATTATTTTTCATGATGACTTCATTGTAGTCAAGGTAATTAATCCAATCTCATTCCTGAAAGAGTTTGCTGGGCACACAAGCATGCAAATGATGATGGTTGTATTTGCTTACGCTGCCGGCAGGAAAATAATTGTATGGTGCACAAGCGAATTGGTGATTTGACGTTGGAGGAATTTCTTGAGATGGGTTATCAGAAGGATTTGCCAAAAGTATGCCCGAAGATGCTTGTATATACTACTGTTTGCCGATCCAATACTTTTTAAGAAATTGTTTCAAGATGTAATGTTCTATGCTACAGGCAGAAAATGGCCTGTATCGCAGAAGTAGGGATGGTTCATATTCAGCTTGGACAGTTTCCGTGGACGATTCCTTGTGCACCCTCAAGGATGTCTTTGAGAATGTCTCACCCGTAGTTGGATTCGACATTGAGCTGAAATTTGATGATTATAACGCTGTATCGCATCAGGAGCTCAAGCGTTCTATTGATGCTGTTCTAAAGGTAAGTATCTGCACAAGTTCAGATCTGTGTTTGCAGTTACTCTTGAAGTTGTTTGAATGCGAGCATATCATGACTTCAGGTTGTCAACGGGTATTGTAATGGGAGGAAGATTTTCTTTTCCAGTTTCCATCCAGATGCTGTTCTCATGCTCAGACAAGAGCAGTCTCTTCATCCTGTAAGCCTTCAGGAACCTATGAATAGAAGCAAACAAATGGTCTACTGATGCTATTATCTATGGGTTGTTCGTTTTTTTGCTTTCTGGTGAAGGTGGGTTTTTTGTGGTTTTGTTGACCAATGAGTCCCGTTGCTGTAATGTTATATGGCAGGTATTGTTTTTAACAGATGGAGTGCCAGAAATTTATCCAGACTATCGAAGAGGCTCTTTAGCAGCTGCAATGGAAGTTTGTCTAACAGGTGCTCTTGTGGACAGTACTTGCAAGTTGGAGGCTGTTTTGTATTGAAGGCAGTTTCAGAGGCTGTTTTCCTATTGAGGGCAATTTCGTTGCCCTTAATTCTTGTGATCTAGCCTGTCATAGAAGTTCAATAAATTTTTTTAAATTATGTTGTAGGGAATTTGCAAGGGATAGTATCAGAAGTGAAAGCTATCCTTCAACACCCAGAGGTCGTACAGCAGTTCAAGGCTGCTGGCTTGGCTTTGCTAACATATGGAGATTTGAAGTAAGGACAATTATTTCTTTGGTTTTCCATCTCTCGTTTTTAAGATAGATTGTGGTTTTGTGGATGTGTACTGATTGTCCATCTAAAGTGGAATTTGGGCTGGCTTTTTGGATTTTACATATATGTTTGGTCCTTGTAACTGATCCTGTTTTGTTTTTTCCACAGTAATGTTGGAGAGATCTTTCACCTTCAAGCAAGTTTAGGTGTGGATGGGCTTGTTGTCGATCATGTCTTGGAAATGGTCGTGGAGTCATTGAAAGATGATGCAATAGACACACTTACATGAGTTTGGTCCAACGGTGACCGCAATTTCTCCTTGTAATTCACTCAGTTTAGGTGTGAAATTTTTGAAGTGGTGGTGTGTGCATTAGTGGGTCTGAATGTATGTGTGCATGTAAATTTAAACACATGCGTGTCCTTGATAGGCAACCGGGGGTATGCTCAGACACATCAATACTTGAGTAGATGCATGCATACAGATGCTTGATACACGAGGGATGCATACATATTTCTGCTATTGTATATATAATATGGATACATATGCTTGGGGCTTCATACAAGAGGGTATGCACATACAGGATGCATACATACATCTGCTACTTTGCATGTGCATACGTGGACATGAGCAAATTTGCATGTATGGGCACTTGTAAATGTAAATGCATATGTAAGTGGACATGTCTTCGATGCTCAAGCAAATGTATGCTTACATATGCTACATGTATGTGCACACACCACAGTTCACGAGTTGCACTCCAAATCTTGAGATTTATGAGATCTAACTTGTTTAATGGTTTGCAGATGAAAGGCAAGATTTTACTGGACATTCATGATACCTATTGCAATCACGGCGAAGCATGTGATCTGTAGTTTTGATCTATAGCAGTTGGCATCGGCAAATTCTAATTTTTATTAATATCCTTTTAATACCTCTTGGTGTACTGGGATTGCCATCTATAAGGCTTCTTATGCCTTGTATGGTGTGTTGAACTGCTGGCATAGACTGATGAATGCAGTAGGGGTGGTCATGGTGGTAGGGAAGTTTATTTTGCGGTACTGGTCTAGCTCTCTATGTGGTGGAATGAATTGACTCAGCCGCAAGGAGAGAGACTGCGTGCGCCAAGGTGGTGTAGGAGGATAGGGAAGAGAAGTGGAGAGGCATTGTTGAAAGGATGTCTAATAGTTTGACAAATTTAAATGGTTAATGGAAAAGAGCAGCTTCTAGAAGAGCATGAAGTAGATATGTCCTATATCAGGATTTGCAGAGAATTGATGTGGCAAAGACTTGAGTTAGTGCAAATTCATAGTTTGAAAGGAATGGAAGCGCGCAAGAATTAAAGGCACGTAATTTGCTTACATTTGAAGTATGGTGCAGGGCTACACAAATAAAATATGTCCATAACAGCTACTTCAACTGAAAAAAACACATATCTACTCAAACTGGAAAGAGCTCTCTCTCTCCTTTCTCTCTCTCTCTTCTCTCTCTGAGAAAAAAAATGTGCACCAGCCTTAACCAATTTTGGTCATGAACTGACCTGCCAACCCCTAAAGAAGCCCCTAAAGAGAGAACTTTACTCTAGGAAAATAGACAAAATGGAAAGTTTCAAATCAACCCAGCTAAACAGATCTAGAGAAAGATTGTACATTTCCTAGTGTTCTACAAATGCCCCTCAATGTTTACCTTAATGCAACTACATCCCTTGAATAAGGTTTAAAACAGTGTGAGCATTGTAAATTAAACTATGCGCAGTTCTCCAACTATCGTCTGTAATTTTAAAATTTCCCAAAATGCCCCTCAAATTTGAATATATCTTCCCAAAATGCCCTTCGAACTTTCCTATAGTGCAGAATGTGCCCCTTACATTTTGCTACAATTCCCAAAATACCCCTAGTTTGGAAAAGTACTTTTCAATATGTGCCATCTTCGAACTTTTGATGCAAACAATTATGCTCTAATGATATGGCATGTTACAATGAAATTTTCCAAGGATCTTTTGGCCAAAAGAGATGAAATAACGCATGATTTTCACATGCAAATGCTATATCTGTATCTGGTGGTCCAATGATTATAAATTTTCAAAACAAGTTTAGGAATGTATTCTTACTATTGCAGAGAATCGTTGTGTGAAAATGTGATCAATTTAAGTAAAAAAAAGTATAGGGTGGTCCATTGAATTGGTAATTTGCCCATTTAAATGCACAGAAGAAAAGACACATGAGGAAGGGATGGTAACTAGATGGTTTAACAAAATGTCGTGATGATAAAGATACATATGGGGCGGGGTCGGGAATATTCGGGGTGACATTTTCAGAAAATCCCAAGAGAACATCATAAAAGCTCATGGCAAAGCCTTCATGCTAGATTCAACAGCATGAGAGCAGGTCCACCACATCATCAGTCATGTGGCTCAATGTGGGTCAAAGACATTGCACAATAGTTATATATAGACGGACTTTAAGTAATCCATACACAACTTTTGGCAAGCACTCCAAATTTCCAAGATTTGCATTTTAGTGATTTTTTTTGAATTAAAACAAGCAAGTAAAATACCTCAAAACAGGTATAAAGATAAAACACTCGAGAAGATTTTTCATCTAAAATAGCAAGAAAATGAGGTAGATTGATTATAACTCTGGCAATAGTGTACTTTTCAGCCCTTGAGGGATTTGATGCCATTGACCCTCAACGTTCTCTTAATCCATTTTACAAAATCTGCGTTGCACTATAATTTTGTGGAGGACCTACTTGACAGAAGCCATCCGCAAGTTTCCAATGTTGCTTCTACATACAACTCTCCATCCTTTTTCTGGAATAGTTACTCAATTCTAAAAACTCATACGGCTTTCACATCTACAACTCTAACTATACCAATTTCTGTCCATAGATCATTATTGTCTAAGCGCTTGGAGCCAAGCGCTAGGTCTTCTCTAAAGAAGGGGGTGCCAAGCTGGCAAAACGCCCATCTGCAGACTCTTCCAGTGAAGCTCTTGATTGTTGGACATCCCCATATGAGGTGGAATATGGATCAGTTTGTTGGTTTCTTGTGATGCATGTTCCATTGCCAAGACCCCTCACTTTGGACTTGTCCTCAATTGACAGAAAACCAAAAGCATTTTTCAAAGAAAAACTTTCTGATCATCTTTGCATTCGGAGTGCTATATCTTCACCAATACATGACTCCATTTAATCTTGCTCCACTTTTTGGACCAAATTTCGTTAAGATGCCCAACCCACTGCTCGGGAAAAGCCAGCTTCTCATAAACGCTCTTTGTCGAGGGAGAAAGAATGACTTCCCCCCGGACCACCTCCATGCCTTCCACTCAAGTGCCATGGAGCAAGGTGGGAGAAAAATGAACGTGAGAAAGGAGATACATGAGTCTACCAACAAGGACCTATTCTTGAAGGGACAGGCTATAGACCTCTTCAATTATTCTCGAGACTCCCATCCTCCTTCACGATGGTTCCACAAAGAGGCCAGGGTGTCAAAACCTTTGTTGTTGAGTTGCAATCTCAGTTCAATGGAAAATCAAGAACAAGACCTTGTAAAATGGGTTCCTAAGGATACTAGTGCAAAGCAGTGTTTTTCCAGTATTTGGTCTCTTCGTCCCAGATGAGTGTGGAGACGGCTTTGCAACATTTGCCAACGAATTCACCAGTAAAACTCTCCATCTCTTGGGAGAAAAAATTCCTTTTTGCATGTCAAGATTCAACCACTTCCCCTTTTAGACTTCATATTTGCATTCATCACCATTTCCCTAGCCATATAGGCCTATTTCTCGTCATACTCGACCAAAGTCTGAAACAATTTCGCACATAGGGCCTCACTGTGAATGAAAAGGGTCTAAGGCGCCCAAACCTCCTTGATATACTGGCTTGGCCACGACGTCACACTTACCTCATTGCCACGGCTTGCTTCTAGTTACTCTATTCCTCCATAGAATCTCCTTGATGGGCATGAGGAAATGCCTTCCAGCTCCTTTGAGATAACTGGAGAAAAGGAGAGGCAAAGGTAATATATAGTATTAAGAAGATATTGATGAGTCTTGCCCGACCAATGAAACGAAAGCACAATAAATTCCCATCTTTTCATCTTTTGTTTAAGCTAGTCCTAAAACCAATCAAAAGCTTGTTTGAAGGTCTTCCCCTTGGGGCAGCATTTTAAGACACTTGGGAGTTCCTAAGGGGGTCTCTGAACCATCCAGCATAGTCAAAATTGTCACCTTAATACTACAGTCTTAACTTTATGATCACACAAAAGTGGAGAGAGTAAAATGTCATAAACTCTAAAATCTAACCAACCCAAATGATTTTCTCATATTAAACTGATCATTTAATGTGGGAGAATAAATGGGAACAACAGTTAGAATATAGGCATGGCTTATGGATCTATCTCAACACAGGGCCAAAGGCAAAGGGGCCAAATGCGAGATGGTCTGTCAAAGAGGAATGCTAGAATGGAGCTTAAAGACTTTAGGGTTAGCTTCTTTAAAGACCTCCAAAGGTTAGTGTTAAAAGTCCTTAGACCTTAGGCAAGCTAGGGCTGTGTTTGAGGTGGGAACCCGGCCCAAGCTTGAGGTGCTTGTTGACTAAGGTGCTTGAGGTGCTTAATGACGAAGCTGCTAAGGTGCTCCATGACTAAGGTGCTCTTTGTGTTCCTCGTGACCTAGGTGATGCTATGAAGATGGAAAACTTCATGCATCACGAGCATAACATAAACTTTGTAAAAGCATTAACCATCCTGGGCCTCGGTCTCAAGGACTCAAACACCTTCAAAGGTGGAGAGAGCTAGCGGGAAATGAGGCTAGGGAAGAGGAAGAAGAAACATTCATAGGAGAAAGAAATATTTCCTCACTTATCATCACTCTTCTTGCTTAGCATAGCATAATAGCATAGTAATGAAGTTGGAGAAGATGGCAAGCTTAAGCATTGAAACATGGCTCTTGGTTGATTTTCATTCCATAGCCAAGAGTGTTGGTGTTGGCTCTCAACTTCTCAACAAGCTTGGAGAAGGAGATGGAGCTCTTGCACTTTGCACTTCACACCATGAATGTGTGTGTGTGTGTGGGGGGGGGGGGGGGGGGGGGAAGAGTATATCCTATAAGCAAGCCCCTAGATTCCTTGTTCGACCCCTCATTGTAGATCAATCTTCAAATTGATTGGACCCCTACAAGCTAAGCCAATCACATGCAGAGTGCATATCAAGCAACCATGCTAGCCTTAGGACAAATGTCCCCCTTTTCCCTTTGAGAGAGAGGACTTGATAAATGTGTAAGCAGTTAATTTTACTAGCTAAATTATCATTGGACCCCTTGAGAGGCCAACCAATAGGGTTTAGGCACACCATGAGGGCAACATGGAGAGGAACTTGACATGTTTCCTTGTTGCTTCTTTAGACTAGGCTTGCCTTGTGTGAGGGTGTGTGTGTTCTCTCTCATGCCCCTACAATGAGGGTTACCCCCCCCTCCCCCCCCCAACCCACCCATGAGTAGGGATATTTGTTGACTTTTGGAACACCTTTTTATTGTACCAAGTCTCTCTTTATGCGAGAATCTATAATACAAAAGCCTATTGGAGGGGGGACTGGCTCCGTATAAATCCGGTCCCCAACTGTTGTCATGTTCTCTAATTTTCTCTCTTGCAAAAGTATTGTTCATGATAAGTTAATTAAGTATAATGGTTGTGTTGTTACTACTAATTAAGTTCACCCTCTTTGTTCTCAAAGTAGTCTCATAAAAATGCTCACTATTATTCTCTTAATTACGCTATTCTGAATGTTCATACGCCATTTCCATTACATTGGTAGGAGCTATTGGTTTCTCTTTTCTTGCTTAAGAAGAGAGGTTCTTATGTTTTCTATGAAAGGTTGGACCTGTTCATTGCAATAGGGTAAGTGGGACATGGATCTATTATCTTGGTTGAAAAGGACTTAGTTCGAGGTACTTTGTTGGGAACTATAGTCTTAATAATGGAGGTACACTGTTGGGGAAGTATAGTCTTAATAATGGAGTCTCTCAGGGCTTTCCTTTAGCTTAACCATTATAGAGCTATTAGCAAGCTCAATAGGAACCATAATCAATTGAGCAATGTTAGACCCTCTCCACTAGTCTTTGTAATTATTAGTGTCTAAATCACGGGTGTGACTACTTGAGAACTAATTTTTAAAGGTAAAAAAGAGTAGCGACTAAGGTTTTTGAGGGTACCAAAGCACAAAGTAATTTATACATAAGTTTAATTAGCGTGGCTGACAATAATCAAGAGAGTAGAATGAATATTGACAATTTTGATTTTGCACATGAAGGTGCTAATGATGATGCTCTCATGTTTGTTAATTATCTTGTTACTAGGTTGCAACAAGCTATGGGCAATCCTGCTTTGCAAGCCGAAGTTACTCAACAACATTCTTCTTCACCTTCCTCCTCTTCCGACAAAAGCAACAACTATTCTCCTAGAGAATACAAGAGAAGAGGACATCGCAAATCCTACCCTACGTGGAGAAGGTCTCAAAAGCTCAAGAAATTCAAAGAGGGAGGAAAGAGTATCTCTTTTCTTACCTATGATGACACCTTTGGTGCTACTAACAAAATAACAATTCGACGCGGCCTTTGGAGATGAGGGCTTCAGAGAGTCCTCCAAGTTACGCCATGTAGCTATGCATTTCCAGAAATCTGCTCGTCAATGGTGGGCTAGCCTTTGTGGCAACGGTGAAGCCCCAAAGACATGGAAAACTCAATGAGTTTCCATCATGAAGCAATTCCTTGCAAACGATGCAAAGGACAAAGTGCTTAATGAATGGAGGACTTGGAAGCTGCTCTCCAATGAGTCTATCCACAAATATGTGGACAAGTTTTGAGATTTACATCTCAAGGGTACCGTCTTTCAAAAGATAGACTTCGTCGAACAAAAACAACAATTCTGTGCGAGATTACCTGAAGAAATGGCCTAGTATATCAACTCTCAATGGCCTAGTTCTATCACCGAAGTAATCTATCACCAAAGTAATCCACCACACTATGGTTGCTTCGTGCATCAATTTCCAACAAGGGGCTAAAAGGAATGCCAAGCCCATGGAAAACAAAGATTAAAATGATGCAAAGGAAAAGAACAATGCCCAAAACTCTTCCGAAGGAAATTCCAACAACAACAACAACAATCGGTCCAAGGAGAAGGGAGTTTACAAAGGTAAAAATAAACTCTTTCCTAAAGAGCTAGAAGCTTTTGTAAGGACCACAAATGCTTTAAGTGTGGGGAGCAAGGACATGGCTATCGTTCTTGCTCGCAAAGAAATGTCCGCAATGAGACTCCTAGAGCGTCCACGATCGAAGCTCCAAAAGAGGATGCTCATTGCAAAGGATCACTTGTAGCATTTAATGGCCTAGTAACTTGTGTGTAGCGGAAAATAGCATGAAAATAGTGAGAATTTCATTAGAATAGATTCCTAATGAGAATACCAAGAGTGCTTGGTTGGAGAGAGCAATAAAAAGCATAACACCTAGTGAGATAGCATGAACAATACTTCAAAAGAGAGAGAAATTAAGCAATTGACAACAGTTGAGGACCGGATTTGCATGGAGCCGGTCCCCCCTCCAAAAGGCTTTGTATTATGGTTTCTCCCATCAAGAGAGACATTTTACAATACAATTCTCTATGTTCCTTCAATACTAGCTAGTGCAATGAAGATGGAAACTTCAAGCACTAAGCAAAACACTTATCAAACACAACATCAATTCCCTCACGGTCTCAGACCCAAGACCTCACACACCTTCAAAGATGGTGAGAGCTAGCGGGGTATGAGAGTAGATTGAGAGGAAGAAGGAGTAGTCTTATGAGAAAAATGTACATCTCCTCATGTAATCACTTATATTAGCATAGCTTAGCTTAGTAATTAGCATGGTAGAGGAGATGAGCATGCATTGAAGCTTGGCTCTTGGTTGGATTTGCATCACAAAGCCAAGAGTTGTTGGTGTAGGCCTCCCTTCTCACAAGATTGGAGTAGGTGGTAAGCTTTTCATTAAATCTTGAGAAGGAGAGAGAGAGAGAGTCTTCTTGCTCCACACATAGATTGTGTGAGTGTGTAAGTGAATGATGTCTTTGAAAAATCATCCCCCTCTCTCTCGGTCGACCCCTCTTGCTATTTGCTCATGCTCACTCCCTATTGGACCTCTCTAGGCTCAGCAAATGGAAACTAAGCACCATAAGTGATAGCCTTCTGACATGTGTCCCCCTTTAACCTTTTGTGAGAGCTTTTGCTAATTAATTAATGCAACTAAACTCTCATTGGACCCCTTTGTCTCCTGGACAATAGGAATTAGGCAAGCCATTGGGCTGCTGAATGCTCATAGGACCCCTAGGGAGACTGTCCAATAGCCCTCTAAAGAGCTTAATTCTTATTGGTTCTTTTATTAAGTGTTTTTAAATTAATTAAACTAGACTTACTCTAGCCTAATTCTCATTGGTCCACCTCCAAGGCCATCCAATAGGATTTGAGTACACCTTTTGGGCATCTGGGCTAGGGAGCTGATTTGTGTCCCTCTTTCCCCTTGTGTACAAAGGAAGCTTGTGTGTGTGTGTGTGTGTGAGTTTCTCTCTCATCTCCTACTTCTTGGGCTCGCCCCCTCCTTTGTAGGGCTTGAGAAAGACTTTTGGGACACACACAAAGCATCCAATTTCCCTAGGCTTTTGACCTTTGGACACAACCTTTGAATTTTGGAACCTTAGCATTTTGGAAGTCTTAATGGGCTAAACCTTAGGGTCTTTTAAGCCCATTGTTGCACATTGCTCTTTTGAAGATGCCCCCCCCTTTGGATCCCTATTTTCCCTCCTTTGGATCCCTACTGTGGCCGGTCTACTGGCTTAACCAATATTCTAGATTTTTCTCCCCTGGCACTTTCCCATATTAATCAGTTAGGAGAATTAGATATTGATTATTATGACATTACCTCTCTCTTGAAATCATAGTCGTCCTCGACTATGGGGTAGAGAAGATAAAGCATATTCATTAGTCCTTTTTTCTAGCGGATAGAGGATCCCTATGTTACCCTACAACATCGTTCTAGAATGGATCACTAGTCCATTTGGTGCTTGAGAGCCTAAGCTACCGCAAGCATGTCTGCACATTATTCCTATCAATCTTCCATGGTAGAGTGACAAGGTCTACTTGGTGTTCGAGAGACGTCGTCTCCGCAAACTTGATCTAAGCATGCATACTACTTCACATTTGTGCAGAATAAAGAAAAAGAGAGTCTTATAAGACAAAAACTTTGTTCATTTTTAACATTTGTACATTTCCTTACTCTAGGGAAGCATTGTAAGCATTGACAAGGTTTAGGTCATCCTTTAATTGTATGCCTTGCATCCATCTAGCATCTTCAAAAGGATAATTCTTAAACTTAATAAGATATTGTCGGATAGTCTTACCGCCTCTTAGTACCTTGTCTTTGTAAAGAATGAGGATGCAAGAGAGCTACACAAGACAAGCACAAAGCACACAGAGATGGAAAGCTTATTCTTCTTCTTCACAGAAAAGAGAGTACAAAATGACTAAGTGCTAAAGCTGAAAAGTAGCACATATGTACATGCGGTCACTAAGTGTGAACTCGCTAGAAGCGTACGAGGCTGGCACTATATGTGTAGTCCAGCTATAGAATCACTGGCAGAGATCCTCCGTGTCGGTCACCTAACGCGCCAGTGAGTAAATACCGTAAGCGGCCAAGACCCGTAGTGGATGCCAGCTCAAGGTGTAGAGCTCGACATCTCAACACTCCCCCTCGAGCTCTGCATGTCGCAGAGTCCAAGCATAGTCCGGAAACGTCGAAGCTTCTCAGCTCCGAGGGCCTTGGTAAAGATATCCGCTATCTGCTCCTCTGTGCTGACGTAGACCAAGTCGGTGTCGCCCGCCAACACTCGCTCTCGAACGTAGTGGTAATGGACCTCTATGTGTTTGGTCCTGGCATGGAACACTGGGTTCCTAGCCAACTGCATGCTGCTGAGGTTGTCACAATGGATGAAAATCTGCTGGTCCACCTGCACTCCCAAGTCCTCAAGTAATGTGCGTAGCCAAGCTACCTCGCACGCCGCAACTGCTGCACCTCTGTACTCGGTCTCTGTGCTCGATAAAGCAACCGTAGGCTGCTTTTTGCTGCTCCAAGTAACAACAGCTCTCCCAAAAGAGAACATGAAGCCACTCGTAGATCTCCTATCAACAATGCTACCTGCCCAATCTGCATCTGTATACTCATACAATGCTAATGGTGCATCTGCTGCATAGAACAATGCGTAGTCAAGAGTACCTTGCACATACCTAAGTGTGCGTCGTACTCCATCCAAATGTGGCTTCCTCGGAAGCTGCATGAACTGAATCTCCAAGTCTACTGTGTAGCTCAAGTCTGGCCTCGTGATAGTCAAGTAGATTAGACTACCCACAATCTTCCTGTACATGTTGACATCCTCAACAACATCACCCTTCTCTGCACTCAGCTTTGCATTCACATCCAAGGGAATAGAAATTGGCTTACAATCAGCCATACCATACTTTGAAAACATGTCCAAAGCATACTGTCTCTGTGATAGCCATACACCCTCTGGAGTCCTGATCACCTCAATGCCAAGAAAGTAGCGCAACTCGCCTAAATCTTTCATTTCAAACTCCTGTTTGAGAAGACCCTTCACATGGTCAATCTCCATAGCATTGTCACCAACAATAATAAGGTCATCTACATATATGGTAATGACCACAATCCCCACATCACTCTCACGTACATAGAGTGAATGATCAGCATGAGCTCTCCTAAAACCAATACTGACAAGATACTTGGCAATCCTATCATACCATGCTCTGGAGCCCTGCTTCAAACCATACAAAGCTTTGAGAAGTCTGCATACATAATCTGGGTAACCTGGATCGACATAACCAGGTGGCTGATCCATATACACTTCCTCTTGCAACTCACCATTCAAGAAGGCATTCTTTACATCCATTTGACGCATAATCCATCCTCTAGATGCAGCCACTGCTATGACAGCTCTCACAGTCGTCATCTTTGCCACAGGAGCAAAGGTCTCCTCATAGTCTATGCCATACGTCTGTGCATAACCCTTTGTGACCAGCCTTGCCTTGTGACCCTCAATGTTACCATAAGCCTTATGCTTGGTTCTATACACCCATTTACAGCCAATAGCTTTCTTGCCACTTGGCAATGGCACCAACTCCCATGTGTCGTTTGCTTCCAATGCAGCCATCTCTTTATTCATTGCATCATCCCAATGCACATTTCCAACTGCATCCTCAAAACATGTGGGCTCCACATCCTGTATCACCTTAGCCATGTAGGCTTGGTGATGCGCTAGATACCCATCATAAGTCAATTTTTGAACTGGATTTCTGACTCTATTAGATCTGCGCGGTCCTGGGTCACTCCTTTGCCCTCTAGCATCTTCTTGTACTTTCCTTATACTAGGTGTCCTGACAGCCGGAATTCCAAATTCCTCATCAAGACTTTGTTCAAAACTTGATGATGCATCAGCCATAAAGGGAGGTTCATCAACCTTTTCCTTTCCTTTTCGTGATACATTCCCTGTACCTGTTGGTGGAGTAACCTGCGTACGTAGTCTACCATTCCATGGTTTCTCAACAGAGCCACGAGAAGAGGACTCTTGTGGTCCACTCAAAACCTGTGACTGTGGCCTCACATTTTGTACAACCACATCATCTTTTACATCAGCCCCAATAGTACCATGTGCATTACTGTACCAGCTGCTCATCTCATCAAAGACTACATCTCTGCTTACTCGTAATTCTCGTGTAGTAGGATTGTAGCACCTGTACCCCTTTTGTTCAAGGGAATATCCCACAAGAATACATTTCTCTGCTTTAGGATCCAATTTCCTACGTAACTCATCTGGTACAT
The DNA here is from genome assembly GCF_014529385.1 of Adiantum capillus-veneris. Classification (NCBI taxonomy): domain Eukaryota; kingdom Viridiplantae; phylum Streptophyta; class Polypodiopsida; order Polypodiales; family Pteridaceae; genus Adiantum; species Adiantum capillus-veneris. The sequence goes on from NC_140937.1 coordinate 84,250,774, forward strand.
GCACGTAAGCTATGTAGCCAAACACTTTCAAGTGTGCCAAATCAGGCTTTGTACCTGTAAACTTTTCCTCAGGTGTTACATCATGCACCGCAGCTGTAGGTGTCCTGTTCATAATGTACACAACTGTATTTACGGCTTCAGCCCAGAAATGATGAGGCATGTTCTTCTCATTCATCAATGCACGTGCAACCTCTGCAATGTGCCTGTTTTTCCTTTCTGCAACCCCATTCTGTTGTGGAGTATATCTGCATGTAAACTTCCTGCGTATACCATGCATTCGCAGAAAATCTGAAAAATCATTGGAGAAGTACTCTCCCCCTCCATCTGACCTCAATGTCTTGATTTGCATATCTGTCTCCTTCTCAATCATGACTTTGAAGTCTTGAAAGTGACCAAACACTTCACTTTTGTTACGCATGAAGTAGACCCATACTTTCCTTGTATGGTCATCAATGAAAGAGACATAATACCTGCAACCATGTATACTTGCAGTATCGGTTGGACCCCAAACATCTGTGTGCACCACCTCAAGTGGCTTTTTACATACATTGCGCTCATGTGGAAATGAGTCCTTTGACTGTTTTCCAAATTGGCATGCTGCACACACTTTATGCATACCATCCACCTTGAATTTGGGCAAACCTTTTACAATCTGTTTTGATTGCATGCTGCGCAATCTCTGCTCATTGACATGGCCAATGCGTTTGTGCCAAATGTCAACATCAGCCACAACACTTGTGCCCTGTGCAAATAATGCAGCTTTTACCTCAGGCATGTCTACATTCAGCGTAAACATTCAGCCCACACATTTGCCCTCTGTGATCAGCTTACAGCAATTCTGGAAATCTTCTACATAACAGCCATTTGGATTGAAGCGAACTTGCAAACCCTGCTCAACCATTTGTCCAACAGAAACAAGATTCTTTGTAATGTTTGGGACATGAAGTACATCTGCTAAGTACTTTGATTTCCCACTCTTCGTATTTAGAGGCATGTCCCCTACATGAGCAATGGGGTGAGATGTGTCATCTCCTGTCTGCACATAGCCTGACACATCTGGTTTGCGCATATCACTAAACCACTCTCCACGAGACGTCATGTGATTAGAGACACCTGAATCCACATACCAAACATCATCTTGGGTGGAATTCTCTGCAGTCATTGTATTCATTACATGCTGCATAACAAACACGCGCTCGTTTTTGTTGTCATCTGCATCTCTGCTAGTAGATGCATAGTTTCCTTGTTCTCTCTTTCCACTTGCTTTTCCCTTTGGACAGTCACGTGACATGTGACCTCTTTCACCACAAGTCCAACATTCTGTGCTATCTGGAGTATGTTGCTGCCTGCTTGATCCTGCACCACGACCTCTTTGACTCCCCCTGCCTTGAGACTGGTTTCCCCTGCCACCTGTATTGTTTTGATTTGATTGACCTTCCAAAAATTGGCCCCTGCAACCCCTTGGGCCTCGACCACGACCTCTACCTCTACCTCTGTTGGAGTTAGAATAGAAGGCCTGTTCAGAATTATTTCTGCCATGAGAAGAAGATGTGTCAAGGTTCTTCTCCTCAAGAATAAGCATAGAAATCAAATCTTGGAACACGGGGATGTCGTCTCTTGTATTCATGGAAGACCTAAAATGTACATACTCATCTCCTAGACCATCCAAGCATGCACGGACAATGTCATCGTCTTCCAGTGAGACTTTAATAGATCCAAGAGTCTCAATGATACTCTTGATCTTCAAGGCATAATCATTGATTGAGAGGTTGTTCCTCTTAACCTGATTTAGCTCCGACTTTAGTTGAAGCTTCCTGGCCTTGGTGTTCACCTCGAACACTCTGCCTAAGTTTCTCCATGCAATGGCGGGGGTTTCAGCATCCTGTAGATAGCCCATCATGCCATCTGTGATGCTCATAGAAAGCCAATACATCACTTTGCTCTGGCCTTGTTGCCAGTCCCTCAAAGCTTTCCTTTGTTCTGCTGTAGCATTTGCCTCGGGAATATCTGGTTCCTTTTCATTGTCTCCTTCTACATAGTCCCAATAACCTTTTCCTTTTAGGAAATTTGTTATTCTGAACTTCCATGCAGGGTAGTTATTTTTCTCAAGCTTCTCAGTAACAATCTGACTGAAACCGTCAGACATCTTGAAGCACTAAGACAAAATAGTTGCAATCTGCAAAAACCTGCAAATTTGCTGAACCTGCTATCGTGGTACCTGTAACGCTTTCTACACTCAACGAGTGTCCACAATCAAGCGTACATACAACCACTGTACTTGCACAGTAAATCTCTGTATACTGCACTTTGGAGACCTGTTCAGAAACTTGTGCGAAAAACATCTGGTTGTGGATTGCGAACTAAGGGATTGTGATGCTATTGCTCTCTTAGCCTCTCTTGCCTGCACCAGGCTCTGATACCATGTAAAGAATGAGGATGCAAGAGAGCTACACAAGACAAGAACAAAGCACACAGAGATGGAAAGCTTCTTCTTCTTCTTCACAGAAAAGAGAGTACAAAATGACTAAGTGCTAAAGCTGAAAAGTAGCACATATGTACATGCGGTCACTAAGTGTGAACTCGCTAGAAGCGTACTAAGCTGGCACTATATGTGTAGTCCAGCTGTAGAATCACTGGCAGAGATCCTCCGTGTCGGTCACCTAACGCGCCAGTGAGTAAATGCCGTAAGCGGCCAAGACCCGTAGTGGATGCCAGCTCAAGGTGTAGAGCTTGACATCTCAACAGTCTTCATGTTGGAGAATGGACTCGGGCTGCAGCACCTCTTCTTGGTCCTCAATCTCCGGTGGGTCTTTAATAGTTGGTTCTTGAGGTGGCTCTCCTTTGTAAGGCTTTAATAGGCTCACATGAAAAACATTGTGAATGAGACAATGGCTGGGCAACTTGAATTGATAGGCCATCTCATTGATTGGCCTAAGAATTTGGAAGGGACCATAGTACCTTTTTGCTAACTTAGCATAGTACTTTTGGTATCCCGTAGGATTCTTGCCCATCGTGTGCCTTAATTGAGCCTTGGGAAATTTGAGTAAGACCCAATCATTTTCTTTAAAGGCCTAGCTCTTCTGTGCTTGTCAGCAACATCATTTTGCCTTTACTGTGAGATAGAGATAACATCCTTAATCTTTTGGAAAGATTCTTGTAGGTCTCAGCTATACTCATCTACAGCGAAGATTTTCCCGTGTACCTTAAGTAGCAGGGGACTTTTTGATCTTCCCTCAATTACCTCGAAAGGTGCTTTTCCTGTGGAAGTATGTACAGTGTTATTGTAGGCATACTCCCGTAAGGGTAAGTACTTCTCCCATTGGGATCATTGATCTACTTCCGTTACATAGGCTTTTAGTAGATCGAGAATTGTTAGGTTAGCTATTTCACTTCGGCCATCCGTCTGCGGGTGATAGGCCAAAGAGAAGTTTAGCCTTGTTCCTAAATTCTCAAAGAGACCCTTCCAGAAATTACTGGTTATTCTAGGATCCCTATCCGACACTATGGACATTGGCAAGCCATGGTACTTGAAGATTTGTGAAATGAAGAGGGTTGCCATTTGATGGGCTTTGATAGTCTTTTTGACAGGTATAAAATGAGCTTGTTTACTAAACCTGTCTACTATCATCCATATTCCCGTATTCCGATGGATAGACTTAGTCAATCCAAAGATAAAATCCATGGATACGCTCTCCCATGGTGAATTAGGGATTGGCAATGGTTGAAGCAATCCAGGTTGCTTCCCTCTAACAAACTTCGTCTTTTGGCATACCATACATTTAGAAACATACTCTTGTATGTTTTCTTTCATGGTAGGCCAATAGAAATATGTTTCATTCCCTTTTAGGGTAGACTGAATCCCTCTATGCCCCGCATAAGGAGGAGCATGAGATTTATACATTACTTTCTCACGGAGTGAGTTAGTAAGACATAGTCTATTGCCATAGAGAAGATAACCATCTTGTAAAGTAAATGGTTCCTCTTTCTTCCCTAGTGAAAGGTCTGAAATCACATCTCTAAAATTGGGATCAATACCATACTCATCTATCATAGAAGATAGATCATTGTGAGTTGCTATGGAAACTGCATTCACTCTCGGCCGTCTTGAGAGGGCATTGGCTACTTGATTATGCTTGCCAGCAATGTGAGCAATATGAAAATGAAATTGCAAAAGGAAATTTGCCCTCCTCATTTGTTTGTCGGAGAGCTTGGTCTGCGTCATGAAGTACTTGACTTTGGTGATCCGTTCGCAGAATGAAAGGAGTCCCCAATAAATAGTGCTTCCATGAGTCTAAGGCATGTAGAACTGCGAGGAGTTCCTTTTCATATATGCCTAGAGCTTGCTCAACAGGGTTGAGCCTTTGACTTTCATAGCTCCAAGGCAATCACCACAAGCGTCACATTGGACCTCAAATGGCTTTGAAAGATCCGGAAGTGTAAGCACAGGTTGAGAGATAAGCTTTTCTTTAAGCTTTTCGAAAGCATTGTTCTCCTTGGCAGACCATGTGTACCTAATATTTTTCTTTGTTAGGTCATGTAATGGTCTTGCTATTAGTGAGAACTTTTCTATGAAGCGTCTATAGTATGCACACATACCTATAAAGCTTCTTAGTTCATGAAGATTCCTTGGTTTAGGCCATCCTTTTATTACCTCTAACTTTGATGGATCCATTTGGATGCCATCTTGAGAGATAATGTGACCTAAATACTAAATCTCTTATAAGAAAAATTCATTTTCTTTTGATTAACACAAAGTTTATTCTCTCTTAAAACTTGAAATATTACCTGGAGGTGTTGCTTGTGTTCGTCTAATGAATTAGAGTAGATGATGATATCATCAAAGAACACTCCGGTGAGGCCTGAATAGCTTCATTATCAAGCGGTTGAACGTGGCTGGTGCATTGGTCAAGCCAAAAGGCATGACAATGTATTCGAAAAGACCAAATGTAGTACGAAATGCGGTCTTTACAATGTCTTGATCAACTATCCTTATTTGATGATAGCCACTTTTTAGGTCAACCCTACTGAAGTAGGTCGATCCTTGTAGCTTATCAAATAGGTCTTCTACCCGTGGAACGGGAAACCTATTCTTGATAGTGATCCTATTTAGTGCTCTATAGTCGACACACATACGATATGTGCCGTCTTTCTTTTGCACTAATAGCACAGGTGCGCAAAATGGAGATGAGCTTGGCCTAACCATACCCTTCTCAACTAACTCATGCACTTGCCGCATAATCTCCTCTTGTTGAGCTTGAGAAACTCTATAAGGAGGTTTATTAGGCGGTGAACTTCCTGGAAGAAGTTCAATTGCATGGTCATCATTGCCTCGTTTAGGAGGTAGGTCACAAGGGATGTTGTCAATAAAGACATCTTGAAACCCCTTGAGAAAATTGGATAACTCTAATTCCTTTTGATTATGTATACTTTCTTTTGCTAAAACATTAGGTTTATTTTGAGAGTCTTTGACAAAAGATGTGTACACGGAAATAGAGCTCTTTATTGACTTATTGAAAGCTTGCGTATGTACAATGGGTATGGTGTTACCCATTTCCTTAGCATCTATGTACATATCTTTTTCCCTGAACCTAAAGGAGATACTCATTTCAGGGAATTTAACATTGGCAGCCATGCGATCAAACCATGGTGCCCCTAGGATTACATCCTCATGCTTGAGAGGAGAGATAAAGAAGTCCTCTTTGTCCACATAGCTTTGGACATGGAGCCTCAATTTCTCGATTAAGGGAGTGACTGAAGCTTCTTGCCCCTTGAAAGCACCGTGTACGGGTAGGACATCTCCCATCTTGAGCTTGTATTCCTAGTTTGGTGGCCAACTTTATGGATATGAAATTGTGAGTAGAACATCATGTTCTCTTACCTTTCCCCAAGCATGGCATAGAGGAGATCCTTTGTGGTGAGTTTCCTCCTTTTGGATTTCGACCAAGGTAGCTCTAGGAGGTTCATGGCAGGTGTTCTTTTGGAGACAAGCGCGGTACGCATGCCCTTGCTCGCCGCACTTGAAACAACGGTTATCCTTGCGATAACGCTCAAGCTCTTCAAGAGAGGGTTTGTTTTTACCTTTGTAAACTCCCTTCTCCTTAGCTTTGTTGGAGTTGCCCTTAGGAGACTTTTGGACATTGTCCTTCCCCTTAGGCTCATTGGAACCCTTATTTTTTGTGGGCTTAAACTTTCTTTTAGTCCCCCATTTGGAAATTGATTCAAGAAGCCACCATAGGATGTTGTATAACCATTGATATGGTGCGTGGCCTTTGGGAGTTGACATACTCCACCATTTCTTCAGTTAAGACCGTACAAAATTGTTGCTTTTGCTCTCCAAAATCCAACTTCTTAAAGACAGTGGATTTGAGTTGTAAGTCCCAAAACTTGTCTACATATTTGTGAATGGATTCGTAGGGAGAGAGCTTCAAGCTTCGCCATTCGGTGAGTACTTTGTCTTTGGCATCGGTGGCCAAAAACTGCTTCATAATGGAAGCTCTTAAAGCTTTCCATGTTTGTGGAGCTTCACCGTTGGCTCATAGGCTAGACCACTATTGCCTGGGGGACTTTTGAAGTGCATAGCTACATGGCGTAGCTTAGAGGAGTCCGTGAAGTCCTCATCTCCAAACACCACATCGAATTGTTGGGATAAAGGCCAAGACTTTGTCCATAGCACCAAAAGTGCCATCGTAGGTAAGGAAAGAGATGCTCTTCCCTCCCTCTTTGAATTTCTTGAGCTTGGATGACCTCTTCCACGCGGCATAGGATTTCCTATGGCCTTTTCTTTTTGATGGTTCAAAGGTTGTACCATCACGTTCTTCAGAAGGTGAATAATTTGAGGAAGATGGAGAAGAGGGTGACCTCTTTCTTGCCTTTTTCTTGCCTCGATCTTCTTTGTCTTCACCATCACTCTCATAAGAGGAAGAGGATGAAGAAGATGGAGAAGAGGGTGTCCTCTTTCTTGCCTTTTACTTCTCTTGCTTTTTGTCATCCCTCTTTGAAGTATGGCGTGGAGAAGTATGCGATGGTCTTCTCCGTTTTGGAGGTGATGGAGAGTGTTTTGTTATAGAATTGACATTTTATTATTTATTGTAGCTGACATGTGGAAAAGACTAGACCAAGCTTGGCCTATGTGAATGGATTTGTATATCTTGTACATTTTATTATTCAAGTGCTCTTTTATGAGTTTGGCCATTTATGACCGGCCGGCCAGTTTGTAACCAATTTGACCATTCAAGAAATCTATAAAACAAATACGTGCAAGAGGGAAATGGCCACTCTTGCACGGGGGGAGATTGCACCCAATGTCTGTCTATTTCTTCTCTCCTCTCCTCTCTTCTCTCTCGCCGTGCCAGACGTAGTACTCTGCTCTAGGAGGTGCGCCTGCACATGTTCTCTTCCTCTCTCTCGCACTCTATCTCTCTCTGTTTGTGTATCTCGTGATTACGCGTCTATGTGGTTGCCAGGTATGTCGATTAGTCTATTTTATGGTTGTAGTATGCTATTTCAGGTATTTTGCACGGAACTCCACGCCTCCCTATGTAGCATGTTTAGCCTGCAGTCTTCATGGAGTAATCTCCACCGAGGTGGCAGGAGACTCACTTCTTTCTCGTTCCTTCAGTGGGGGCTCTTGAATTCTCATTTGAGAAGTAGATGCGTCATCAAGAAGTAAATTTTTGAGCCCTTCATATGGATCCTCTTCTTCTTCCCGAATCGAAGAGAGGCCTCTTTTGGAAGTCTCGCAAGGAGGCTTCGTAGGTGCTCTCTCGTCATGGTGGGGAGCTTGGAGAATCCCATGAGCACCAAGCTGCCATTGCACTTTACTTTGGAGGGATGGATTGCCCTTGGCTTGTTGGAGCCTAGAAACAAGATAGTTAACAAGCATCGGGGCATCATTAGTAGCCTGCTCATTAGCAAAGTCAAAGTTATCAACATTAATTTCACTCTCTTTACTGTTGTCGGCCATTCTAACAACGTTTAGGTGTAATTTGGCAATTCAAGCCCTAGTTGCTACTCCTCTTTACCCCTTTAGAAAAAGCACTCAAGCTATTGTACCCGTGGCTTGAATACCATTAATTGCAAGGAATAGAAGAGAGGGTCGTCTAACACCAAAACATCACCGGCTCCTGTCAAGCTTCTAATAGCTCAATAGTGGTTAAGCCGTAGGCAAGCCCCGTAGGAATCCACTACTAAGACCATAGCTCTCGATGGTGATGTCCCGTTAATTGCACAAAGGCAGGCGCATTGCAAGACTGAAAAATCCCTATTCTACTTACTCACATGCAATTAATAATACCAACCATTTATAGCTAGCTTGAGGACCTCCCTTCTTGAGGAAGAAAAGAGAAACCTTGTGCTTTGATACCAATGTAAAATTTAATGGCCTAGTAACTTGTGTGTAGCGGAAAATAGCATGAACATAATGAGCATTTCATTAGAATAGATTCCTAATGAGAATAACAAGAGTGCTTGGGTGGAGAGAGCAACAAGAAACATAACACCTAGTTAGATAGCATGAACAATACTTCAAAAGAAAGAGAAATTAAGCAATTGACAACAATTGAGGACCGGATTTGCATGGAGCTGGTCCCCCCTCCAAAAGGCTTTGTATTATGGTTTCTCCCATCAAGAGACACATTTCACGATACAATTCTTTGTGTTCCCTCAATACAAGCTAGTGCAATGAAGATGGAAACTTCAAGCACTAAGAAAAACACTTATCAAACACAAAATCAATTCCCCCATGATCTCAAACCCAAGACCTCACACACCTTCGAAGATGGTGAGAGCTAGCGGGTATTAGAGTAGATTGAGAGGAAGGAGTAGTCTTAGGAGAAAGCTGTACATCTCCTCACATAATCACTCGTATTAGCATATCTTAGCTTAGTAATTAGAATGGTAGAGGAGATGAGCATGCATTGTGTAACATTTAATGGCCTAATAACTTATGTGTAGCGGAAATTAGCATGAACATAGTGGGCATTTCATTAGAATAGATTCCTAATGAGAATTACAAGAGTGCTTGGGTGGAGAGAGCAACAAAAAGCATAACATCTAGTTAGATAGCATCAACAATACTTTCAAAAGAGAGAGAAATTAAGCTATTGACAGCAGTTGAGGACCGGATTTTCATGGAGCCGGTCCCCCCTCCAAAAGGCTTTGTATTATGGTTTCTCCCATCAAGAGAGACATTGTACAATACAATTCTTTGTGTTCCTTCAAGACTAGCTAGTGCAATGAAGATGGAAACTTCATGCACTAAGCAAAACACTTAACAAACATAACTTGAATTATCCCCGTTCTCAGACCCAAGACCTCACACACCTTCGAAGATGGTGAGAGCTAGCAGGGTATGAGAGTAGATTGAGAGGAAGAAGGAGTATCTTACGAGAAAGATGTACATCTCCTCACATAATCACTCATATGTAGCATAGCTTAGCTTAGTAATTAGCTTGGTAGAGGAGATGAGCATGCATTGAAGCTTGGCTCTTGGTTGGATTTGCATCCACATGCCAAGAGAGTGTTGATGTAGGCTTCTATCTCACAAGCTTGGAGTAGGTGATGAGTTCTCCATTAAAGCTTGGGAAGAGATAGTCTTCTCTTTCTTCACACATGAGCTTGTGTGAGTGTGTGTGTGATAATGCCTTGCAAAAATCAGCCCCCTCTCTCTCTTGGGTGAGCCCTCTTGCTAATTGCTCTTGCTGAAGCCTCATTGGCCCTCCCCAAGTCAAGCCAATTACAATTAAGCAGCATAAGTGATAGCCTTCTGACATGTGTCCCCCTTTCCCCTTTTGTGAGAGATTTAGGTAATTAAATAATTAAACTAAACTCTCATTGGACCCCCTTGCCTCCTGGCCAATAGGAATCAGGCAAGCCATGGGGCTCCTGAATGCTCATTGGACCCCTTGGGAGACTGCCCAATAGTCTTCTAGGAGACTTAATTCTCATTGGTTTCTTTTATTAAATGTTTTTAAATTAATTAAACTAGATTTACTCTAGCTTAATTCTCATTGGTCCACTTCAAGGGTCATCCAATAGAAATTGGGCACACCTTGTGGGCATCTGGCCTAGGGAGCTGACATGTGTCCCTCATTCCCTTTGTGTAAAGGGAGCCTGTGTGTGTGTGTGTGGCTTTCTCTCTCATCCCCTACCTTTAGGGCTCACCCCGTCCCATGTAGGGATGTGCAAAGACTTTTAGGGCACACACAAAGCATCCAATTTTCCCTAGGGTTGACCTCTGGACACAACCTTTGAATTTTGGAACCTTAGCATTTTGGAAGTCTTAATGGGCTGAACCTTAGGGTCTTTTTAGCCCATTTTTGCACATGGCTCTTTTGCAGATGGCCCCCCCTTTGGATCCCTATTTTACCTCCTTTGGATCCCTACTGTGGCCGGTCTGCTAGCTTAACCAATATTCTAGCTTTTTCTCCCCTGGCCTTCCCCACATTAAATGATCGGTTTAATATGAGAAAATCATTTAGGAGAATTAGATATTGATTATTATGACATTACCTCTCTCTTGAAATCATAGTCGTCCTCGACTATGGTGTAGAGAAGATAAAGCATGTTCATGAGTCCTTTTCTTAGCAGGTAGAGGATCCCTATGTTACCCTATGACATCATTCCACAATGGATGACTAGTCCATTTGGCGCTTGAGAGCCTGAGGCTACCGCAAGCATGTCTGCACATTAGTCCTATCAGTCTTCCATAGTAGAGTGACAAGCTCTACTTGGTGTTTGGGAGATGTCGTCTCTGCAAACTTGATCTAAGCATGCATACTACTTCATTTTTGTGCACAAATAAAGAAAAAGAGAGTCTTATAAGACAAAAATTTTGTTCATTTTTAACATTTTGTACATTTGCTTACTCTTGGGAAGCATTGTAAGCATTGACAAGGTTTAGGTTATCCTTTAATTGTATGCCTTGCATCCATTTAGCATCTTCAAAAGGATAATTCTTAAACTTAATAAGATATCGTCGGATAGTCTTACCGCCTCTTAGTACCTTGTCTTCATGTCGGAGAATGGACTCGGGCTGCAGCACCTCTTCTTGGTCCTCGATCTCCGGTGGGTCTTCAATAGTTGGTTCTTGAGGTGGCTCTCCTTTGTAAGGTTTTAATAGGCTCACATGAAAAGCATTGTGTATGAGCCAATGATTGGGCAACTTGAGTTGATAGGCCATCTCATTGATTGGCCTAAGAATCTGAAAGGGACCATAGTACCTTTTTGCTAGTTTAGCATAGTACTTTTGGTGACCCGTAGGATTCTTGCCCGTTGTGTGCCTTAATCGAGCCTTGGGAAACTTTAACAAGACCCAATCGTTTTCTTTAAAGGCTTGGGCTCTTTTGTGCTTGTCAGCAGCAGCCTTTTGCCTTTGCTGTGAGATAGAGATAGCATCCTTAATCTTTTGGAAAGATTCTTGTAGGTCTCGGCTATACTCATCTGCAACGAAGATCTTCCCATGTACCTTAAGTAGCAAGGGACTTTTTGATCTTCCCTCAATTACCTCGAAAGGTGCTTTTCCCGTGGAAGTATGTACAGTGTTATTGTAAGCATACTCCACTAAGGGTAAGTATTTCTCCCATTAGGATCTTTGATCTACTTCCGTTACATAGGCTTTTAGTAGATCGAGAATGGTTAGGTTAGCTATTTCACTTTGGCCATCAGTTTGTGGATGATAGGCCGAAGAGAAGTTTAGCCTTGTTCCTAAATTCTCAAAGAGACCCTTCCAGAAATTACTGGTCATTCTAGGATCTCTATCCGACACTATGGACATGGGCAAGCCATGGTACTTGAAAATTTGTGAAATAAAGAGGGTTGCCATTTGATGGGCTTTGATAGTCTTTTTGACAGGTATAAAATGAGCTTGTTTACTAAACCTGTCTACTATCGTCCATATTCCCGTATTCCCATGGATAGACTTACGCAATCCAAAGATAAAATCCATGGATATGCTCTCCCATGGTGAATTAGGGATTGGCAAGGGTTCAAGCAATCCAAGTTGCTTCCCTCTATCAAATTTTGTCTTTTGGCATACCACACATTTGGAAACATACTCTTGTATGTTCACTTTCATGGTAGGCCAATAGAAATATGTTTCAATTCCCTTTAAGGTAGACTGAATCCCTCTATGCCCCGCATAAGGTGGAGCATGAGATTCATACATTACTTTCTCACGTAGTGAGTTAGTAACGCATATTCTATTGCCATAGAGAAGATAACCATCTTGTAAAGTAAATGGTTCTTCTTTCTTCCCTAATGCAAGGGCTGAAATCACATCTCTAAAATCGGGATCAATAGCATACTCATCTATCATTGAAGATAGATCATTGTGAGTTGCTATGGAAACCGCATTCACTCTCGGCCGTCTTGAGAGTGCATCAGCTACTTGATTATGATTGCCAGCAATGTGAGCAATATGAAAATGAAATTGCGAAAGGAAATTTGCCCACCTCATTTGTTTGTCGGAGAGCTTGGTCTGCGTCATGAAGTACTTAAGACTTTGGTGATCCGTTCGCAGAATGAAAGGAGTCCCCAATAAATAGTGCTTCCATGAGTCTAAGGCATGTAGAACTGTAAGGAGTTCCTTTTTGTATATGCCTAGAGCTTGCTCAACAGGGTCGAGCCTTCGACTCTCATAGCCTATGGCATGTCCTTCTTGGAGAAAAACAGCTCCAAGGCAATCACCACAAGCATCGCATTGGACCTCAAATGGTTTTGAGAGATCCGGTAGTGTAAGCACAGGTTGAGAGATAAGCTTTTCTTTAAGCTTTTCGAAAGCATTGTTCTCCTTAGCAGACCATGTATACCTAACGCTTTTCTTTGTTAGGTCATGTAATGGTCCCGCAATTTGTGAGAACTTTTCTATGAAGCGACTATAGTATGCACACATACCTATGAAGCTTCTTAGTTCATGAAGATTCCTTGGTTTAGGCCATCCTTTTATTACCTCTAACTTGGATGGATCCATTTGGATGCCATCTTGAGAGATAATGTGACCTAAATACTGAATCTCTTGCAAGAAAAATTCACTTTTCTTTCGATTAAGATAAAGTTTATTCTCTCTTAAAACTTGAAATATTACCTGGAGGTGTTGCTTGTGTTCCTCCAATGAATTAGAGTAGATGATATTATCATCAAAGAACACTCCAGTGAAGGTTCGATGAGGCCTGAACAGCTTCTCTATCAAGCGGTTGAATGTGGCTGGTGCATTGGTCAAGCCAAAAGGCATGACAATGTATTCGAAAAGACCAAATGTAGTACGAAATGCGGTCTTTACAATGTCTTGATCAACTATCCTTATTTGATGATAGCCACTTTTTAGGTCAACCCTACTGAAGTAGGTCGATCCTTGTAGCTTATCAAATAGGTCTTCTACCCGTGGAACGGGAAACCTATTCTTGATAGTGATCCTATTTAGTGCTCTATAGTCGACACACATACGATATGTGCCGTCTTTCTTTTGCACTAATAGCACAGGTGCGCAAAATGGAGATGAGCTTGGCCTAACCATACCCTTCTCAACTAACTCATGCACTTGCCGCATAATCTCCTCTTGTTGAGCTTGAGAAACTCTATAAGGAGGTTTATTAGGCGGTGAAATTCCTGGAAGAAGTTCAATTGCATGGTCATCATTGCCTCGTTTAGGAGGTAGGTCACAAGGGATGTTGTCAATAAAGACATCTTGAAACCCCTTGAGAAAATTGGATAACTCTAATTCCTTTTGATTATGTATACTTTCTTTTGCTAAAACATTAGGTTTATTTTGAGAGTCTTTGACAAAAGATGTGTACACGGAAATAGAGCTCTTTATTGACTTATTGAAAGCTTGCGTATGTACAATGGGTATAGTGTTACCCATTTCCTTAGCATCTATGTACATATCTTTTTCCCTGAACCTAAAGGAGATACTCCTTTCAGGGAATTTAACATTGGCAGCCATGCGATCAAACCATGGTGCCCCTAGGATTACATCCTCATGCTTGAGAGGAGAGATAAAGAAGTCCTCTTTGTCCACATAGCCTTGGACATGAAGCTTCAATTTCCCGATTAAGGGAGTGACTGAAGCTTCTTGCCCCTTGAAGGCACTGTCTGCGGGTATGACATCTCCCATCTCGTAGGATTGTATTCCTAGCTTGGTGGCCAACTCTATATGTTAAGTATGGAGCCTGATTTACCCTTGTAATTTTCTGTGGTAAAAGCGCACATTTGTAAGGCCCCCATTATGAGGAGAAGCCATCGTGCGTGAAGGAAAATCACTCACCGAAAACCAAAATTTTCACGGACAAGAATCAGGGGCAACTTTTTTTCTTTTTCGCCGGAATATTATGGCCGGACGGCGGCCGGAAAGTGGTCGGAAAACAACCGGTCGGTTGGCCAGTGGCCGGTAGTCAATGGCCGATGGCCGGTGGTCGGAAGTCAATGGCCGGTGGCCGGTTGCCGAATTCAAAAGCGGACTTGTCTTCTCAAGGGCGGCCACACATGGGCGGATTGGAGGGTCCGATTTGGACTTATTCGCACAAGGGCGGCTACACATGGCTGTCTCTCATAAGAGAGGGCAGCCCTTTTGGTCTATAAAATGAGGCCATTTCTACACACATTGCATAGTGTGAAGTTGATGCAACAAGGTGAGTGTGAGGTGGTGAGAGTGAAGCAAGGCGGGAGCTCCATTAAGGGTATAATCCCTTTGTAAACTACTTCTTGTTTTGAAGTACTAAAGCCATTGAGTGACTGCTTTCCCGTGGACGTAGCCCACATTGGGTGAACCACGTATATCGTGTGTACTCTCTCTCTCTCTCTCTACTCTATAATCTCATGTATGTAAATCTGTCTCTCTCCATTAAGTAATCTACTCAATTATCTATGTAGCTACGTCTTATTTCCTAACAACTGGTGTTAAGGCGGTTACGCCGCTAGCGGAAGCTAAATAGCGAGAACTCAACCAACAACAGAATTTGTCAGACGAGGACGGAGCTTGACCCGCAGGCGCATGGAAACAACTAGGTGGGTGTCAAATCACCTACTCGACCTTCTAACGACAATCACTACTAAGGAAATCAAATCTAAGTTCTAAAATACGCAAGTGACTGACATCCGTACTACGAACGAATGCTATACGAAACAGGATCTAGAATCGTTGAATCGATTTCAAACTCAAGGGGAAGTCTATACACTAGGTAAGAACAACACCCTAAAGACTTGAACTGCAAAATCAACCTATAACCACTCCGTGCGGTAAACGCGTATGAAGACAGGCCGAAAAATACAAGTGATCGAAACTTGACCCCGATGGTATCAATGTGTAGCTCTACTCGTTGTGGTTCTATAGATATGCTGCACGCTCCATTCCGACACACGAGTTGGAAGAAAACTCACACCGAAGCTCGTAGGAACTTACCACACATAGAAGCCGATAACGCGCACTCTTGGTATCTGTGCGTAGCTCTCGCCGTTGCTAACACAATGGCGGTGTCGCTTCTCCAATGGCGGCTCCGTAGCTCGCGTAGCAAGTAGATAAGACTCTCTCTCTCTCACTCTCTCTCAGACACAGTCACGGCGCTCAAAAACTCACTTTGATCAATAATCTAAATCCCCTTAGGTTACAAAAACTTTGGCTTATGTACCTCAGCCTTGGAGGTGAGAACATCTCTAACTAATTACATCAGCAAGTGAAATTACTTCGGGATTACAAGCTGGAAACTCAATTGAGTCCCGTTACTTAATGAATGGCTCAAATCAAAATTAATGTCGGAAAGACATTTATTACAATCAATGGTTACAAAATGATGAGTGTGAGCAAAAATGTGGGTGTGATCATCTGCTGGCTCAACACTCCCCCCCTCCGCGTTCATGTCGTCCCTGACATGACTTTTATGCTTGGTCAATAAAGTCCTGTCGTCTTGAGCATCTGAAAATGTTGATTCGTATCGTAGGTTGCCGATGGTCAAGGTTGGGCCGAATATTTTGCTTTCGTGGGTGAAAAAGCCGGTGCAGAAAGCTTCTTCGAATGTTTGCATGTGGAAGCTAGGCAAAAACATAATCCTTTGGTATAGGAGGTGTAACACTTTTGGAGAAGGCTGCAATGAAAGATCGTACATCATATCAGTCACTGTGTCGGCCGTCGATAGTAGACTCGAGGTCGTGGCTTTTTCTGGCGCGAACACTTCAATGCAAGGTAAGAGAGTCCTGCAGATTTTATTGAGCATCTGACACGAAAGGTCAGGAGAGCCAGTAAAGAGCTTGATGGTGCCCGTTAGGGTTTTCACCATGTAGGCTTTACCTATTCTCTCTCCTGCCTTTGGTCCTGGCATCCTGGGATAATTAAGCCAATTTGGCTTCTTTTCTACAATCCTGCCATGCTCTTTCCAGTTTCTGACTCTTGGCACCGGGCAGAAGGTTGCATCCTCCCGAATCTCCTTTGGTGCGTCCACCAAGTAGATGAGGTAGGCTGGGTATTTGTTCAACCAACCTTTCCTCCATCTAGGTTGTGAATCTACTATCTTCTTTGATTGTTCCTCCTTTGTGATGTTGCCTTCGTAAAGAGCGACATACTGCTCCTCCTCTATTCTCTTTTTCGTCTTTAGCACTTCAAATTTCATCAAAGGGAATGGCAGGCTAGGTTGCATCCACTGTTCATGGAGCACTTTTATGTCTAGTCCCTAAAGTCTAATGGAGATTAGGAGTCTCCTCTCCCATTCCATTTCCGCCTTGGCACTCTCCTCTGCTGACTTTTCTATTTGGTCATGGAGCCTTTGTTCTTCTTCTTCAGAGATTCTTGAAGTCAAGGCCACCTCTTGAGCTGGGGCTGGATCTTCAATTGTGGTTGCCTCTCCAGTTTCTGGTAGCTCTATGGCTGCTCCACCTGATTCTTCGTGTGGTGTCTCTGTCTCTCTTCTTTGTTGCTCTTGTAGATCTTGGAGCTGTTTGCGGAGGGCCTCATTCTCTGTCCGTAGTGTTTGATTTTCTAATGTGAGCCTCTCCTCTGCGGCCAATGATCCCTCCGCAATGTGCAACCTTTGCACTTGCTCTAATCTCAGCTCTCTTTGTAAGCTCCAGACCTGGTCTTCCAAAGCTGGTATGATAGCTCCCTCTTGTTCGGTTCCTGCTCTGCTAGCTCTAGGGGTAGTCCTGAGTCTAGTGATTGTTCTTTCTTGGAGCTCGACTCTCTCCGCTCAATGAGCTCATCCTTGGCCACCTCCAACTCATCCTCTATCCGCTCCCTTGCTTCCTGTGCACTTGTTACTTCTCTTGAAGCCTCGGCTAGCTGGAGTATCAAGCCATCTCTCTCGTTTTCCGCGTCATAGAGTGATGCTTTATGACTTTCAGATTCAGTCATAGCATTCTCTAATTTTCTCTGCAACTCCGCTTCCCTTTGTTTGGCTGTCTCAATCTCTACTTCCTTTGCCTTGGACCTTTCTTTTATCTTGCTGAGCAGTTCATGCACCATGTGCATGTCTTTTTCATCATCATCTGTCAACTCTAAAGCTCTTTCGGCCACCACCTCCACTGGCTTTGGCTCTTCTAGTACTTTCGGTTCGTCCAGTTTCTCTTCACTTTCTTTTGTACTCTTTGTTTTTTTCTCCGTCCCTCTCCGTTTATCTTGTTTTTGTAGGGTGATCCCATAAACTGCCTCAAGGGCCTCTTCTTCAATGTATCCTATCGCTACCAGATCCTCATAATCATTTCTCTTTTGCTGAACTGGATCTATCTTCTTTTCTTTGGTCTCGGCCTCTGGCGTTTCCAAATCATCTGTGTCCACCTCTACTGTGGTCTCCTCCACAAATTTTTCCGTCTTCTTAGGGCTTGGTACATCAGTCATAGAGGGATATCTGTCCTCAGCTTCCTTGGCTTTCCCTTTGTCGGCTTGCCCATCTTTCTCTTGAGGCTTAGTAGACTCATCTACTTTCCTTTTCCCCTTGTCGTCTTTTTTTAGCTCAGCTTTTAATTGCTGTACCTCCTCTTCAGTGTATGGCTCGACAGGTTGCTGCTCCAGAATAGCCTCTGACTCCTCATAAGCTTTAATATATTGATCGTATTGATCAATATGTGGCCTGGCTGAGCTAGTTCCGACTTTAGTGGGGTCTGGCACCCACTTTTCTTCAAAGTCACCCTTTAGAGCTCTTTCCGCTCTAAACTGCTCCACTAGTCTTTCCATTCTTGCCGCTTTCTGACTTTTGGTTTGCTTGGGAGCAACCTTCTTCTTTACTTTCTTCTCAAGTGGCTCGTCCACATCCTCTGCAGGTTCTGAAACTACTTCTAGTTTCCGGCGTGCTCTTGTGGATGCCCTCTTGGATACTTTGGGCTATTCTTCCTCCTCGTCGGCTTCTCTAAGCCACTCATTCTGGGAGGGAACCTTTGGCCACTGATCTCTAGCTCCAATATCTTCATAAGCTATTCTTGTCAGAATTTCTGCTCCTCCTATGTACTTTGGCTTCTCGTTGTGCATGGCAATTACTTGCTCGTGGATGTGTTGAGCGTAATTCACCTCTTTTGGCATATTGCTCTTTAATGCCCATGTGATGGTGGTCACAATGGCATGGGGTGGTGTCGTATACTTTTGCGGTCTTTTACTGCAAACATGAAGAAATTGGTTGTACAGTCGGCAAAGGGTTGCCGCTCTTGGGTCCGCCATATCTCCATAGGTTGCATTTTGCTTCTTGGGCCCATAGACCTCTATGGCCTCCCTTCTTTCCCTGACTGAGCTCCCTTTGTTGTGCAACTTCAATGCGTCTGCAATGAGTTGTGGAGTGATCTGTACTTCTACTTTCTCTCCATCCATGGCTGTCATTGTGGTTTTCCATCCTTCTGAATGGATGTTGCCAACTCGTACTCTTCTTGTATCCACACCTGATGGTCTCGAGGTGAAGAAACTGTGCAAGTCTGTCCTTTCCAGGTACCTGCTGATGTCTTCTGACCTGCTATATTCTACCAATTCCTGTGGGATCATTGGCACATCCACCGCTTGCCCTTGAGGATCTTTGAAAGTCCCCTGGTAGATCTTTATTCCCTCTTTCTCCAATACTGCTTCCTCCACCCAAGTTTTGGTTGGCTTGAGGGTTTCTGCTGGAATGTCAAAGGGTTCCGCTTCTGCAAGAGCATCTTTGATTGTCGGTCTTTTTCTCTTCGTTGTCGATGACTTGGCGGAATCCATGGATCCTGTAACTCCAATTTCAGAAGTTAGCGTCTTTTTAGTACTGAAAGCCGAAATGAAGCTTTTAACTATTCAAATGACTTGAAAATTGAAACATGAGCTATTCAGGGCCTAAGGATGCAAGGTAGGTGAAAAAATATGTAAAATGGGCTCAAAATCATGCTGGAGACATCATACGCGTATGATGTCTTTTGTGTCAAAATGGCTTCATATTGGTTGTGCTTGTAGCTGATAGTGTATACATGAGTATCATATGCTTGTATTTGAGTTTGGATCCCATTTGGTCAAGTTTTGGCTAGTTTAGTCCAGTTCCGGCTCTTGGCAAAATTTTGAAAGGGATTTGGATTTTAGGATCCAAATTGGATAAAACTTGGTGGTTCACTTTCAAATGGCATGTAGATCACTTCTGTTTGGTGGTTGAAGCCCTGAGGTGCCAAAATCACATAGTGAGACATCATACGCGTATGATGTGTTTTAGTGTATTTTTGGATCAAATTTCTCTATAAGCTTGGATTTGGCTTTAGATAGGCTTATTCAGTGGATTTATGAAGTTTGGATAGATTTTGGGCTAAAAATGGCTCTGGAGACATCATACGCGTATGATGTCTTTTTCATCAATTTTGCATGGGATTGGTTCTGTGGACTCCCCATGTACTAGTGAAGGACTGTTTCTACTCAAATCTTGGTTTGGACTTGAGTATGTTGGATTTGGGCCAAAAATAGGCTTTAGGTGAAGGATTTTCCCTCAATTGGGCTAATGGGTGATCCTCTTGACCAAATGGTTCCAAATTTCATATGTAGCATGTATTAGATATATATAATGGATGTATGATGACAAATGAGCAGTTTTGGCTCTGTAAGTGCAAATAGACATCATACGCGTATGATGTCTTTTGTGTCAAAATGGTGCTTTTTGGTTCCAGATAGCTTGTAGATGTGTTAATCAACAATCCTACAAAGTTTCAATGAGTCTGGAGTTATTTTGACAAAATTAGGACCAAAAATCAATTTTATGGCCTACTTTGCGTCTTTTTGGTTTTCCTTGGGTTTTCTAACTCCAATTCTCATGATACTTGGTTCATAGGATGTGATTAACATGTGGAATGAGGCTATGCACTTAAATGTTGAAATGGATGTGAAATTCATGCTGTGAGACATCATACGCGTATGATGTCTTTTCTTGAAATGTTGGTCTTTTTGTGCAAAGAATGCTTTGTGCTTGTGCCCTAAGCCCTGCTAACTAGTTTTCAACTTAAAAAGTCATCAGTTTAGCTAAAAAGCCCCCTTATAGGCATTTCAGTCTCCGAAGTCGTCTTTTTGCCTTGGAGTTGAATTTCTTCAACTTTTCTTATCGAGAGTTGCATTTCCAGCTCATTGGATATGTTGTGAAGCCATCTATTTGGTTGAACTTGACTTTGGCTCCCCGTTCTCCATCTTTCTCCTTTTGGTTGCCCGAAAGCGTCTTTTTCACCATCGGTAAGTGAATCAGCTTTCTTTTGGGTTTTGCTTGCAAACATAAGTCATCCATGTATATTTGAAGCTGCTTGTGAAGTTTCATTTCATTCGGTCGTCAATTTCAGCCGTTATGCCAAAATGACGCTTTGTGTGTCCGCAGCCGAATCGGTTGTTCCGACCTACTTTTGGTGGTCCAAACCTGGAGATACTCCATGGTTGCATTGCCCTCGATGTTGTTAAGCTTCTTGAGAAGTTTTGTGTCATTTCGACAACTTTTTCCTGTTTGCCTCTTGCAGGCTCTGTTGACCTAGGGTTTTTCCAGTCGTTCTTTCTCGAGCTTTGAGTGTTAGAAACCCATCTTCTATACTAGGGTAACCCACCTATAAGTTCTTGCAAGGTTTGGTTAGGCGGTTGTGCCACTACCTAGCATTCTACCGCATTCCCCGTCTACTCTTGTTTCTTGGTTTTGGTCAGTTTTCGCGACAAAAGTTAATGATAAGCATCAAAAGCTTATGGCAATGAGTCTACCTCTCATGTCTGGTGTCCTCTGAGCTCTCGTAGCAGTCGTAGGAGGCTGTAGAAGGTTGGATGCTCCTGTGTGCTCTTTGCTCTCTCCAAGAAGGTAATAGTGGAAATGAGCTTGAAAGTGATGTGAAAAATACTTAACTTCGGACTTCCCGGATCACTTGTTACCAAATTTGACATGTGCTCCTATCTCGTCGTGAAATGCACTTTAGGATTTGAAATTTCTCAATTTGGACTCCGTTTGACCTGTTTCTGAGAAATCTGTCCACTTTGCCAACATTCTGTCATTTCGGGCTTTCCGCAACTTTTCCCGAATTGTACTCAATTTTTACCATGGGTTGCCCTTGTCATTAGGATCATCACCATCTATTCTTTTCTTTTTTCTGATCTTGTTTCACTTGCTTTTTTATTTTTCTTTTACTTTTATTAAGAAAATAATAAAAAATAAAGAAAAATAGCAAATTGAAGCCAAAAAATTCCAAACATACACAATAAATAGCTGGTAACCCTGTGTATATGAATATACACTTATTTGTGATTTCTGGACTTGGATTACCACTTTTTTCCACTTTTTAGCTCCAAACACACTCTTATTTAGTGATATTTACACGTCTAGAGACCCAAATTCATCATTTGATCTCTTCTTGTTGCAAAACAAGGTATATAAGGGCATAAATATTATCAATATCCGCAATCAAACATAAAAATTGCAAAATCATGTAAGACACTGCCCTTGTAATATAATTTTTGTTTTTCTTTGTTTTTGTCGCTTGTAGCTGCTTTGTAGCTCCTGTATACCTGTATACCTCCCCCCCTCCTAGTCTGAGTCCTCCTGGACGACTATGAATTGTCTGTGGGCCAAGCATTGTAGTTGTTTTGGTCATAAGTTCCCAATGCAATTGTAGAGCGATGATACAACAGTCTTTCCAATAAAGCTGCTCTTTGTTTGGTTGAAGGATTGGTGGTTTGGTTTTGGGTTGGTTTTGGCACTTCGGTAGTAGAATCAGTAGACGGATTCTTCTTTACCTTGTTGTTCTTTTTCACAATCCAAATCTGCTTCCGCTTCGCTTGTGCTTGCCACAAACTCTTTGCGACCCAAACCTGCTTTGTTCTTTGTGTTGATTTCCTCGCCTTGAAATACCTAGGAGTTTCCATGGATTGTATTGAAGGGAGTTCCTATTTACAAATCCTTGGAATCCAAATTTGCTTGCTATAGCTTTGTGCCGTCATGAACTTCTTTGAAATCCAGATCTGTTTCACTGTCCTTGATTGTCTGGAATCACTCTGTTGTCTGGTATTGAAGACTCTGTTTTCTACCTTTGTGTTCTCTGGCACAACCTTTTTTGGTCTCCAAACCCACGTTGACTCCGTTTTTTCCCAAGGTTGAGCCGTTATATTATTGCTTGTCTTCCTTATCCAATGTTGAGAGTTCCTCGTCGAAGAGCAGTCCAGTTGTATAGAAAATTTTGGTTGCCATTGCTTCTTCTTTTTCTCTGGTTGTTGTTTACCTTTGTTCTTGGATTCTTCCTTTGGAGTTGGCTCTGATCCTTTGGTGAACTTAACTGATTGACTTTCACCTTCGTATTTGATAAGCACTAATTTAGAACTCCAATCAATCATTGCATTGTATTGCTTCTACCATGGTTGTCCTAGCAATAATGGATGTTGTGTATCTTGGTCTTCAACCACGTAAAACATATGAGGATACACATACTGGTTAATCTGTATATGTAAAACTGTGCATCCGACAGTTTTGATTGAATTCTCAGAGTAACTCTTTAACTCTTGCTTGGCAGTTTGTAATTTAGTGTCATTTGTCAATTGTCTATACAAACTGAGTGAAAGTAGGTTAGTTTGAGCTCCTGAATCCAATAGTGCTCTGGCTTTGATTTGGTTGGTTCCTACTTTGCTTTCAATGATGGGTTCTTCTTTGTCATTATCCATTTCTGTTATACTGACTGCGTTTATTCGTATTGCTCCTTCATTGCGCTGTTTCTGACGCAGTAGTCTTCTTTTCTCCATTCTTTCCTTCGCCTCGGCTTGCGCTTCCTCCATAATATTTTTCTTTTTCTGGACACGCAGCTTTTCTTGATGTATTTTGAGAAGCATGTCTTGGGTTAGCGGCAAAAGATACTTTTTCACTCTGCATCCACTAATCCAATTGGGCATTTCTTCTCCGTCTAATGTAGCAAGCTTGACGGCTCAACTTGGTGATAGATCTTTAATCACCAGAGGTCCCATCCCTCGCTTTTTAAGCTTCTTAGCATGCTGTTTCAGAGGGTAAACTAGGACATAGTCCCCAACCTTAAACTCTTTAGTCCGCACATGCTTATCAAAAAATTCCTTTTGTCGCCTTTTTTGAGCGTAGATTGAAGCTACTGCTTTTAGGCGAAGCTCGTCTAGCTTTTCCAGGTCATCTATTCTATCAGAAAGCTCGTGCCCTGTCCACTCTAGATCCTTAGCCACCCTTAAGGTTGAAATCAAGAATTCTATTGGTAAGATAGCATTTAGCCCAAAAACCATGTTATATGGGGTCGTTCCTATTGATGTTTTATATGCTACCCTATATGCCCATAATGTTGAATGCAACTTCTGGTCCCAGTCAGTTCTCGACTCAGATACAATCTTCGTAAGGACCGTGCATATGGTTTTGTTTGTTGCTTCAGCTTGTCCGTTTGCTTGTGGATGATACGGGGCTGATTTCCTATGGATTACCATGAATTCATCTAGAAGGATCTTTATCACCTCATTTATAATATGTGTGCCTCGATCACTCACAATTTCTATTGGCAATCCATATCGTACAAAGACGTATTCATATAGAAATTGTGCCGTGGTTCTGGCATCTGCTTTTTAAGTTGCCTTTGCTTCGACCCACTTTGTTAGATAGTCTGTAGCCACAACGATGTATTGTGCATGAGTCTTATATGCAGGAGATGAAATGGGTCCGACATAATCAATCCCCCATTTTGCAAAAGCTCTTGCCCCCATCATTGGTCTAAGCGGCATATCATCTCTTTTAAGTGGTACTTTGGTCCGCTGACAGTCATCACACCGTTTAACGTATTCCTCAGCGTCCATATGTAATGTTGGCCACCATATTCCTGCGGCTAAGACAAGTTTTGCTGTCTTATCACCTGAGAAATGGCCTCCACCTACTCCTCCATGAGCTTGCTCCAGGATTATCACATACTCAGACTTTGACGTGCAAATCCTAAGCTGGTTGTCTTTACCTCTCTTATAGAGTTGATCTCCTATTAAAGCGTAATCTCTAGCTTCTGTCTCTACAGATTTCTGACGAGCTTTTGACGTTCCTTCTGGGAAAGTTCTATTTGTGAGATATTCAACAATATACTGACTCCATTCCGGAGCGATCATTATCTGATATAATATCGAATACTCTGCTGGCGGTTTTGATGAACATACAATACATACAGTGACATATTCATGTACGCTTTCTTTCATTCCTGGCCAATAGACTCCCAATTGTAACAAATTCCTATATGTGTTCCTTCTTGAACAATGAAATGCACATTCCTGAACATGTGCTTCACGCTGTCAGGAGTTTTTTGGAGCAAGGGATTGCGCATATGTACATACACATGCATGGTGCATCGAATAAAGGATTACCCAATTTCCATAGCCAGGTGGTTACGTGGGGCCCACATGTGTACAGGTAGGATAGCATGTACATAGTGCATCGATTTTCACTATCACCAGTATCAATATGTTTTTTCTACAATAATGAGGAGTTTATAGCGCGTAAAACTTCTCGAGGAAGCTATCCGTGGGCCGACGACACGAGGTAAGCAGGTGCGTCAGATGGCATCTAGTGGCGTCAGGAGGGCGAATGAGGTCAATATTTGCACGCGGATGAGGACGAACACAATGTGGGTGTTTTCTTGTGAGAGTTATGCAGAAAGATCATCATTAGGACCACTTTTTGGGGCCACTTCACGTGGTGGCGGGATGCATTATTGAAAAAAGTCGAGTGCCAGGTGTGCGGATGATGCAAAAAGGTGATAACTATGCACTGCGAGGTCAGTTTTTGGCTTGTTCGGGGTCCGTTTGAGGTCATCTAAAAGGCCAAGGGTGCCCAAGTAATAAAGCTAAGTGTGGGAACTGAAAAATAGAGAGAAGACCAGAAAAAACGTGGAGAAGAGAGGAGGAACAGCCGTAGGTGTGTTTTTGCTCATTTTGGAGCCTGTTTTGGCCGAAAACTGCTCATCCGAGGTCGGATTTGAGCACTTTGACACTGTAGACTGGGGTTTTGGGCCGTTCCGGACGTGATGGCGCTGTCCATTTTGCCAAATTACTCACTCTTTTTCTGCTATTTTTTTGTGTAATCTTCTCCGGTGAGTGAAGCTTCTTCTCCAATTTGTGATTGTATCTGGTATCTTTTACCCATATTATGTGAGCTGTTTGCCCCATTGGTGTTGGTCCAAGCTCATTTGTATCTAAACATCAGAAGTTCTCCTCTTTTGAGCTGAGTTTTTGTGTGTGTGTGTGTGTCTCTGTGTGGAGTGGGCAAGTGGATAGTCTCTCTCCTCTCACTCCAGAGGTGTGTTCCCTGTCTCGGCCAGGTGTGTTGTCTACGCCGAGTGGTGCCCCATAGTGTGTGTGTGTATCATTCCAAGAGTGTGTGTTGGGTCGTTATAGAGGCGCTGTGTGTGTTTTCATCCCGCTCACATTCTTTTGGCGCCCCCACGGAGGATCTTCTTCGAGTACCTTCTGCTTCGAGCGTCAAGCTTCGAGATTCGGGATTACAGGCTGCAGGTTGCAGATTACAGGTGTTATAGGGACAGGTACAGGTATAGGTGATTCACACAGGTACAGGTAGCTGGAGTACAGTGATATACTAGCAGTGGTGTCACTTGCAGCTATTGTGGGTATGCATCACTTGGCGCCTATTTGAGCGCATTGTCTGTTGGATTGTACGTTACTTGTGGAAACTGCCATTGTACGCATTTGTGGAGCCATACTTGGTTGTATTTGGCAGTCCCAGCCATTTCTGAGACTTGGTCTGGAAGATAGTCATTTCTGAGACTTGACTATATGCGATTTGCATTAGCCTTCGTGTGAGGGTCGATAGCGTGAGGTTTTTATTGAGCTGGGGGGATTCTCAAATGTGGAGATCCTTTCGGTGATACAGGTAGTTGGAGCACCCTTTTCGTGACCTCGCCATAGGCTATGTACTAGTGAGTCCTACTTGATGCTCGGGTTCTATTGTTGACAATTTATGCATACATAGACAGTCTATATTTTGGGTTCCTACTGCTCTACTTCTGGGGAAACTCTGTCGAAATTTTCCCAAGTTATGATGGCTGGTTTTTTGGTATTTTGAGCCATTTATGCTGTTATGCTGCTGAAATTTTGGCAAAATCAGAGGATTAGTCAAGTGTGCTTTTTTGGAAGCTACATGGATGGATTTTAATGGATAATCACGAGGGACCTCAGTTCACTCCTTTTCATTTAACTCAAAGAATTCAGATTAATGTTCATGTGTCCAGGAAGATCTTTTTCCAGCAGCGCATAGTCTTTATGTTTGGGCCAAGAAGATTGAGAGAGATCCTAGAATGTCCTTTGCCTGTTGTAATTCCGATGATCAACTATAAAAACTCATTTGATGTGCATGTGTTTGTCCTTATCTAAAGTTGAGCTCCATTGAAGTTTCTGGGGATTGGGTAGTCAAAAGTTTTGGGTTCTTGCACGTGTGTTCAAAGGGGTTCTCAAAGCATCATAATTTGGGTAGCCATGGCTTTCTCTTATCCAGAATTTCATGGAAGAAGTGGTGAAGATGCGGAAGACTTTCTGGAGCAAGTCGAGGTGGCATGCATAAGCAACAATATGTGTGATGAGGACAAGATTTTGAGGCTATTTGGATTGCTTTTGAAAGATGAGGCCCGTGTTTGGTTCATGGATTTGGAAGCTAAAGAAGCAGTGGCTTCTTCTTATGGTTTGAGTCTTGACAAGTTTATAGAAGCTTTTTTAGAGCGTTTCCAAGTTTTTGAAGATGCAAATGCAGTATGGAATGAGCTCAATGCTCTTAAGCAAGGTTCTTGTCAAGGTGTTGATGCCTATGTACAAGGTTTTACAGATTTATGGACTCGTTGGTGTGTTGCTCTTAAGGATGAGACCCCCCCCTTGTTCATTGAAGAAAAGTTTTTTTGTTGATGGTTTGTCACCTTGGTTGCAGTTCGAGGTTGAGTTGAAGAGGCCCGAGTCTTTTGAAGATGCAGTATGCATTGCAAAGCACAAGGAATGGAAGTTTAAGCGTCTTGAGGAACATGGTATCAGTACAGGTATGCATGTGCAAGATGGATTTGACATGGAAGATGAAGTTAAGCCTAAGCAGGTGAAAAGTAGCCTATCCTATGATGTTTCTCGTTTCTTCCCAAGGTCTATTGTGAAGCGTAAAGAGGTCTTGCAGGTTGACATATTTATGGAAGAGCCTAAAGAGGTGAGTAATGCTTTGGATACAGGATTGAAAAGTCTTGAAGAGGATGCATTGGCTACTTGTGTACCTTGTGATTCTGGGTGTGAGTGTGAGGTTGAGGTTATTGATGATGAGCACGTATCTTTGGATACTAGTTCCTTGGAAATTAGGGAAGAGGGCAAGGTTGAGAGCCATTTTGTGGATTTGTTGGATGTGGAGCCTGTTTTGAAGCCATATTTTGATGTATGTGCAGTGATTGAACCGATTTGTCAGCATGATTGTGGTTTAGAGCAGGGATCTGTATTCTTGGAGACTGATGAAACCATGCTAGAAGCTATGGATAGTGGTGCTAGCCATGATTATGATGTGGATAAAGTTATGTGTGATGATGAGTATGCTTATGATGATGAGAAGGGGTTTGGCATATATGAGTCCAATCTCAGCTATGTGGATGCCTATGCTAGGGATATATGTGCTGCGGGGATACGTTTGTGCTGTGGATATCAACAACTTTACCTTCACACAATGCTTTTAGCTACTTGGGTGCATGATTTGTAGGTTGTTGCTATGGTTGGTGAAGCCAAGATGCCAGGTGATGAGTCACTTGAGTTGTCTCTATCGGTTGGGTTGAATGTGGCATGCAATATTTATGCTTTTGGCACTCCAGACAGGGCGGATGTGTTAGTTGGATATGCCTATGGTGCATTTTGGTTGATTGTTGACAAATGTAGGTGTGGTGTTATGATGCTTCTTGTGAATCAGGCGATATGCCTTTGGCCTTTTGATCCAGGTGGAATGAGCATCTACTAGTGCTACTGCTGCTGAGCATGAATGCTCTAGCAGGCTAGGGGGTGGGCAAATTATGTCAGGAGTTTTTTGGAGCAAGGGATTGCGCATATGTACATACACATGCATGGTGCATCGAATAAAGGATTACCCAATTTCCATAGCCAGGTGGTTACGTGGGGCCCACATGTGTACAGGTAGGACAGCATGTACATAGTGCATCGATTTTCACTATCACCAGTATCAATATGTTTTTTCTACAATAATGAGGAGTTTATAGCGCGTAAAACTTCTCGAGGAAGCTATCTGCGGGCCGACGACATGAGGTAAGCAGGTGCGTCAAATGGCATCTAGTGGCGTCAGGAGGGCGAACGAGGTCAATATTTGCACGCGGATGAGGATGGACACAACGTGGGTGTTTTCTTGTGAGAGTTATGCACAAAGGTCATCATTAGGACCACTTTTTGGGGCCACTTCACGTGGTGGAGGGATGCATTATTGAAAAAAGTCGAGTGCCAGGTGTGTGGATGATGCAAAAAGGTGATAACTATGCACTGCGAGGTCAGTTTTTGGCTTGTTCGGGGTCCGTTTGAGGTCATCTAAAAGGCCAAGGGTGCCCAAGTAATAAAGCTAAGTGTGGGAACTGAAAAATAGAGAGAAGACCATAAAAAACGTGGAGAAGAGAGGAGGAACAGCCGTAGGTGTGTTTTTGCTCATTTTGGAGCCTGTTTTGGCAGTAAACTGCTCATCCGATGTCGGATTTGAGAACTTTGACATTGTAGACTGGGGTTTTGGGCCGTTCCGGACGCGATGGTGCTGTCCATTTTGCCAAATTCCTCACTCTTTTTCTGCTGTTTTTCTGTGTAATCTTCTCCGGTGAGTGAAGCTTCTTCTCCAATTTGTGATTGTATCTGGTATCTTTTACCCATATTGTGTGAGCTGTTTGCCCCATTGGTGTTGGCCCAAGCTCATTTGTATCTAAACATCAGAAGTTCTCCTCTTTTGAGCTGTGTTTTTGTGTGTGTGTGTGTGTGTGTGTCTCTGTGTGAAGTGGGCAAGTGGATAGTCTCTCTCCTCTCACACCAGAGGTGTGTTCCCTGTCTCGGCCAGGTGTGTTGTGTAAGCCGAGTGGTGCCCCATAGTGTGTGTGTGTGTGTATCTTCCCAAGAGTGTGTGTTGGGTCGTTATAGAGGCGCTGTGTGTGTTTTCATCCTGCTCACAACGCAGATATATATTATATTCCTTAGGATTGATGCATAGTCGTAAAACATGATCATTTCCCAATTGATACAACCTTCCTGCAACCAATTGAAGATTCTTGGATTGCTGAATAGCAATATGTTTCTGGTTGTATTCTCTTATGTCAAACTCTCCTCCATAGGTTAATAAGCTAACGACATTTTGAGACCACTTCGGTATCATTTCTATGTTGAACAAGTACGCGTCTGGCATGTCGTCATCTACTCCTATAGGGTCTTCTCCATTCGTCAATCGCGAAAGATGATCAGCTCTAAGATGTGTTTTTCCTTTCTTTACTACTACCGTGAAGTCGAATTCCAGTAAGATAATGAACCATCTCACTATTCTCCCGGTATTGCATGGTTTATTCACTAGGTAGAGCAAGGCTTAGTGATCCGTAAAAAACACAAACTTGTTGGCTAGAAGATAATGCCGAAATTTATTCATAGCATATATCATTCCTAATCCCTCTCGCTCTTTTGTGGTGTAATTCTTCTCTGCATTGTTGAGCTGTCGACTGGCGTAACAGATAGGAAAATCCATGTTTCCTTCTTCTGGCTGAGCCAGAATGCATCCTATTGCATATACCGAAGCATCTATATGCACATGGAATATCTTCTCCCAATCTGGTGATTTCAAGACTGGAGCAGTAATGAGTGCCTCTTTCAATTTCTTGAATGACTCCTCACACTCCTCTGTCCATTCAAAGTTCACTATTAGCCTGTAAAGTGGTTGGCCTATTATAGCGTACATGTAAATGAATCGTCTATAATATCCGCAATGTCCCATAAAGCTCTGTACTTGTTTCGCATTGGTTGGTCTAGGCATATCCACTATAACTTTTATCTTCTCTAAATCCGTGGATATTCCGTTTTGTGAGACAATATGTCCCAAAATTCTGCCCTGTCGGACCATAAACACACATTTCTCAGGATTGAGACAAATGCGATATGTCCTACATTTCTCAAATACTTTTCTTAGGTATTCTAGATGCTCATCTCTCAGAAGAGAATGTACACATAAGTCATCCATGTATATTTCTGGAAACAACCTTAAGTATTCTTTGAAAGCATGCGTCATCAGCCTCTGGAAGGTTGCGGGAGCATTGGTTAGACCAAAAGGCATAACCCGATAAGCATAAATTCCCACTCCGTTGCAAAAGCCGTTTTATGTTGATCTTCCGGTGCTATGGCTAGCTGGTTATATCCTGAAAAACCATCAAGAAAGGAGTATGCTGTTTTCCCTGATACACGCTCTAGAACATGATCAGTTATCGGCAGGGGATAATTGTCCCTGATTGTTGCAGCATTCACTTTCTTTAAGTTGACACACACTCGGAGTTTTCCGTTCTTCTTGGGTACCACCACAATCGTAGATACCCAATCGGTGTGTTCAATCTCGTATATGAATTCAACTTCCATTAGCTTATCTATCTCTTCTTTGATTCGCTTAGCAAACGTATCATTATATGTGTATGGTCTCTGTCTGCTAGGCTTTGCATCTTGTTTTAGTGGGATTGTGTGTTGGCATATCGATGGGTCAACTCCCTTTAAGTCCTTATAAGACCATGCAAACACATCCCTGTACTCTCTGAGAAGACTCAAAAGTCTCTCTTCCTCGCCTGGAGACAAATCTGTGGCTATGTACACCGGTCTAGGTGTCTCACCTGGAGCTGCTAAATCAACTTTTTTTGCATCCTCCGGTCCGTCATAAGATTCGTTCTCCTTTCTCTCTCGAATAGGTTGGGTTAATACCACCTTCCTATCCTCTATTGTGAATTTCCTGTAGTGGGAGGGAACATCCATGTTTTCCTTGATTTTGGCATTTTCGTCCTCTCCACTCTCAATTTCTGTCGTCCAAACTTCTTTCAGAGTTTTCTTGAGCTCTCTGTACTTGTTTCTACGTTCTAACTTGGACTCCGTGTGTTCTCTGTTGCGCTTGTTCTTTTCTGATTTTTCTGTTTCAGTTTTCGTTCCATTCCTTTGAACTTGATTTCTTGAGCCTCTTTTGTCTTTTCGTAAGCTCTTTTGATCATTGCCTCTCATTCTTCCAGAAATCTTGTCCTTAACACAATCTTCTGCCTTTACTAGCATTAGGAATTGATTTTTTCCCCTTATTCTAGGCATCGGATTGGTTCTAACCCCCTTTGTTTTTCTCTTTGCTCTATAGCGTTTCTGGCGTTGTTTAGTTTGGTTCGGAAAATCATAAAATCAGACATCCGTTATAGTTTCTTTGTTTCCGCTTGAATTGTCCATTGACTCGTTGTCTGCTTCATTTCCCCACTCTGGATGATCGGGAATGTCGTGAAACACCTCTTCTTTATTTTCCTTTTCCAGTGTATCGTTCTTTTCAGTTTCTTTTTCGAGTATAGTTCTCAGCATGAAGTACGGAACCACGTCGTACCTGTCCTTGTCGCAAAATTTCGTTGTGGGACCATCCGGGATTGCACAAACATCTAGGGTTGCTAGAATGTGTGTCCATTCTAATGGTTCAAACGTGTCCTCTGGAAAGGGTTCTCCTATATAAGTTTCGTCTTCGATAGCCCTTTCTAAAGCATATTCTTCTCGCCTCAGACTTCCACATTTCGAGGCCCCACACATCCATAACTCCTTGGGCTTACCTAACCAGGCTAGAAATTCGGATCCCGCCAAAGTAGCTGAATCAAACTCCTCTACTGGTGTTCGGTTCACATCTTTGTAGCTATGGTCTTTCAGGTTCACACGTGTAGTGGTTTCCATATTTCTCAGGTATATGTGATCGTAGCCCCAATCCTGGACCATTTTCAACTGTCTCATGAATGGTCTTCCCAGTATGATATCATAGTTATTCTCCTTGCCAAAATTGACAATAGCAAAAGTATGTTCGTATTCAATGCCGCAAGAAGTCACTACGACTTTCTCTAATAACCCCATAGGTTTCTCCATGTGTCCATCTGCTAATTGGAGTTTCAACCTAGTCTTCCTTATTGCTGGTTTCTCCCATTTTTTCCAGATTTCTTTTGTAGCAATGGCTACCCCAGCTCCGCTGTCTAGTATTGCCATCGTGTTCACTCCTTGGAATTCAACTGGTAAGGTTGTATTCCCCTCTTCACCTTCGCAATACTCTCCGACCTTGTTTAAGGGTACAGGCTTAGCGTTCTTTTGTGGTTTGCTCAGCTCTTGTATACCCTCTTGCAGTCTCGATGTTGGGTCTTTTATCCCAAATTTCTCCAAGCATTTTCCTACAGTGGTCCACATATGTGGTCTTAGCCTCAAAAGCTCAGCTAGAGTGATAGTGCATGTCACTGGTGTTGACAAGATCTCTATCAATCCTTGCGAGTCCATGACTTTTTCTGATGAGATTCTTCGTGAGGGAAGTGCTCTAATCTCGGATTTTGCTTCATACTCTCCTAAGTATGAAGGTAAGGTATTCAGTGAATGAGGTTTTCTCTCCATTGTACTAACAGAGCCCCCATCTCCCCAGTAAGATTGCAGATCCAAGTCCACTTGAGATCCTGCCTCAAATTCCACTATGGGAAGATTCCTGATGTCCTTTTCCCAATTTGTCTCATTAGCTTGGCAACTTAGCTCGTTTGCAAAGTTTGCCTCTCTCACTTGTTTCCAAAATTCATTGTAATCCTCATCTCTTCCGTAAGACCTCTGTATGACTGGATAAAAACTCTCTATCTCCTGATCGGTTGTGTTCAACACTATGCGGTCATCCTTGTGTGTATTTTCAGGCTTTTGTGCACTGGGAGTCTTTTCAGCTACCCGTGAAATGATAGTCTCTTGCTGAATTAGGTTTTCCGTTCCACAATTCAGTGTTTCTCTTGGTGGTTCTAATAAGGCTTGTGCAGTCTCGATCATTCTCTGGCACATTTCAAGTCTCTTCTTTTTCAATTCCGCGTTTGGGTATGTCATCCACCTCTGTTCTTGTGTTTGGTTGGTCTTTAACCTAGCTTCGTAAGCTCTCATCAATGCGTCCAATGGTTCGTGTACTTTGTCGACTAGCACTATTCCCCCTGAGCTTAAGCTCGTTGTTTCTTTGATACTCTTTTGTTTCGTTCTTTCCGGGCTCATCTCTCGTTTCCCGTTTTGACTCTCAAGTTTTTC
Source organism: Adiantum capillus-veneris (assembly GCF_014529385.1). Lineage (NCBI taxonomy): Eukaryota > Viridiplantae > Streptophyta > Polypodiopsida > Polypodiales > Pteridaceae > Adiantum > Adiantum capillus-veneris. The sequence continues at coordinate 84,284,453 of NC_140937.1, forward strand.
TAATCTATCTTTAGTTCGCTTTAGTTCCTCAGCTAGAATAGCGTCTTCACGTTCTTTTCTCAACTTCATGCGTGCTTTTCTAGCTTTCCATGTGTTTCTCTGACTCCGCGGTCCTTGACTAACCACTTCAATCGCTAACTTTCCATTCTCAGGTTCTCTAGTGGTTTTCTTAGCTTGAGCTCTAGTAACAACTTGCGTTGGTATCAGAGTTTCATTTTCAGACCCACTGCTGGTAGGAATAGTTTCTAGCATATTCAATGTCGTCTTTTGCACTTTGTTTGGATTCTTTGAACAATCCTCAATGAAGTGAGTAACCCCACACTCAGTGCAATAAGCGTTAATTCTAATGATTTCCGTATGTGGACAAACATTCATCAGATGGTCACCTCCACACTTGTAACAGGGTCCTAGTGTTGGTCTTGGTCCCATTGGATTCGTCCTTTGTGGATAGGATGGTCTTTGTCCTGTTAACCCTCCATGAGCTATGAACATCAATGTTCTTGCGTCCAAATTGTATCTCTCTTCATCAGAAGCACCTGTAACTGTTGGTATTCCAACATTCCCAATCATGCCCCATGGTTCCGGTTGTTTGGGTTCTTCTGGTGGGTAATACACAGTTGGAGACATGTGTGCACCAGATTCTTCATAATAGGTTTGAACAGGCACTAAGGCTTGTTCTTCTTGATTCTCTAAGGTTGGTGCATATCTAATGCCCACTGGTCTTGCTCCTGGTAAAGGTGGTTGTTGTCCCAGTACCGGTTGCGGTCTTTCTATCCCCATAGGTCCTGGTACATTTCCCGTTGGGTATCGAGGTACTGGATGTACCTGAGGTGGTGCTAATTGAGTAGGAGGTGCATACTGACGCTCCCTTACATACCCTTTGTTGTAATAGCACTCCTCTGTTGGATGGTTTGTCCATTTTTGTTCAATAGCACACCATTTCAGTGTTTTTGGCAATGGTTTTTGGTATGGTGCCATCCTTTTTAGAGCATTTTCTATCATTTGCTCTACATTTGGCATGGTTGTTGTTTGAACATTCTTTTTAGTGGTAGTCTCGCTCACTACGGAGGAAGAGCTACTGGATGCAAAATCTGTATCCGCTGACACCTCTCCATAAACCGTACAATTATCCACTAAGTACAATGCTTCTCTCGTTACTTGCTCGAAACTTGTACAAGCTTTCAAGTGCAAGTCCTTCTTGAGAGTGTCGTTTCTCAATCCTTCAATAAAGAGAACAGATAGTTTGTCATCTTGTGGTCGTTCACGTACTGGACATCTCTCAATGTATTGTTTGAAGCGAAGTAAAGCTTCCTTCACTTTTTCGTGTTCTCTCTGTTTAAAAGCATATATTTGTGAGACCGTATTGTGCTTAATCCCTCGTTTTGAGAATTCATCAGCAAAATCTCTTAGCAAATGATCAATGTCATGGAATCTCCCTATGTTCAGTGGTTGAAACCATGTCAATGCCGTACCTTCTAGAGTAAGACCAAATCCCTCGTATTGTGTATGGAAATCGGTTATCTGCTCAGCTCTTAAGACTTGCTTAAAGAGTGACACATGTGCATACGGATCTCCTGAACCACCATACTTCTTTGGCATACACTTGGCTTGAGATGGTCTCATACGTTGTCAGGAGTTTTTTGGAGCAAGGGATTGCGCATATGTACATACACATGCATGGTGCATCAAATAAAGAATTGCCCATTTTCCTTAGCCAGGTGGTTACGTGGGGCCCACATGTGTACAGGTAGGACAACATGTACATAGTGCATCGATTTTAACTATTACCAATACCAGTGTGTTTTTTCTACAATAAGGAGGAGTTGGTAGCGCGTAAAACTTCTCGAGGAAGCTATCCGCGGGCCGACGACGTGAGGTTAGCAGGTGCGTCAGATGGCATCTAGTGGCGTCAGGAGGGCGAACGAGGTCAATATTTGCACGCAGATGAGGACGGACACAACGTGGGTGTTTGCTTATGAGAATTATGCAGAAAGGTCATCATGAGGACCTTTTTTTGGGGCCACTTCACGTGGTGGCGAGGTGCATTATTGGAAAAAAGCTGAGTGCCAGGTGTGCGAATGATGCAAAAAGGTGACAACTATGCACTGCGAGGTCAGTTTTTGGCCTGTTCGGGGTCCGTTTGAGGTCATCTAAAAGGCCAAGGGTGCCCAAATAATAAAGCTAAGTGTGGGAACTGAAAAAACAGAGAGAAGACCAGAAAAAACGTGGAGAAGAGAGGAGGAACAGCCGCAGGTGTGTTTTTGTCCATTTTGGAGCCTGTTTTGGTCGTAAACTGCTCATCCGAGGTCGGATTTGAGCACTTTGACATTGTAGACTGGGGTTTTGGGCCGTTCCGGACGCGATGGCGCTGTCCATTTTGCCAAATTCCTCACTCTTTTCCTGCTGTTTTTCTGTGTAAGTTCCTCCTATGAGCGAAGTTTCTTCTCCAATTTGTGATTGTATCTGGTATCTTTTACCCATATTGTGTGAGCTGTTTGCCCCATTGGTGTTGGCCCAAGCTCATTTGTATCTAAACATCAGAAATTCTCCTCTTTTGAGCTGAGGTTTTTGGGTGTGTGTGTGTGTGTGTGTGTGTGTGTGTGGAGTGGACAAGTGGATAGTTTCTCTCCTCTCACTCCAGAGGTGTGTTCCCTGTCTCGGCCAGGTGTGTTGTCTAAGCCGAGTGGTGCCCCATAGTGTGTGTGTGTGTATGTTTCCAAGAGTGTGTGTCGGGTCGTTATAGAGGCGCTGTGTGTGTTTTCATCCCGCTCACATTCTTTTGGCGCCCCCACGGAGGATCTTCTTCGAGTACCTTCTGCTTCGAGCTTCAAGCTTCGAGATTCGCGATTACAGGTTGCAGATTACAGGTTACAGGTTACAGGTTACAGGGACAGGTACAGGTACAGGTGATTCACACAGGTACAGGTAGCTGGAGTACAGTGATATACTAGCAGTGATGTCACTTGCAGTTGTTGTGAGAATGCATCACTTGGCGCCTATTTGAGCGCATTGTCTGCTGGATTGTACGTTACTTGTGGAAACTGCCATTGTACGCATTTGTGGAGCCATACTTGGTTGTATTTGGTAGTCCCAGCCATTTCTGAGACTTGGTCTGGAAGATAGTCATTTCTGAGACTTGACTATACGCGATTTGCATTAGCCTTCGTGTGAGGGTCGATAGTGTGAGGTTTTTATTGAGCTGGGGGATTCTCAAATGTAGAGATCCTTTCGGTGATACAGGTAGCTGGAGCACCCTTTTTGTGACCTCGCCATAGGCTATGTACTAGTGAGTCCTACTTGATGCTCGAGTTCTATTGTTGACAGTTTATGCATACATATACAGTCTATATTTTGGGTTCCTACTGCTCTACTTCTGGGGAAACTCTGCCAAAATTTTTCCAAGTTGTGATGGCTGGTTTCTTGGTCTTTTGAGCCATTCATACTGTTATGCTGCTGAAATTTTGGCAAAATCAGAGGATAAGACAGGTGTGCTTTCTTGGGAGCTTCATGGTTGGCTTTAATGGATGATCAAAATGGCCCTCAATTCACTCCATTTCATTTAACTCAAAGAATTCAGATTAATGTTCATGTGTCCAGGAAGATCTTTTTCCAGCAGCGCATAGTCTTTATGTTTGGGCCAAGAAGATTGAGAGAGATCCTGGAATGTCCTTTGCCTGTTGTAATTCCGATGATCAACTATGAAAAATCATTTGATGTGCATGTGTTTGTTCTCATCTAAAGCTGAGCTCCATTGAGGTTTCTGGGGATTGGGTAGTAAAAAGTTTTGGGTTTTTGCACTTGTGTTCGAAGGGGTTCTCAAAGCATCATAATTTGGGTAGCCATGGCTTTCTCTTATCCCGAGTTTCATGGAAGAAGTGATGAAGATGTGGAAGAATTTTTGGAAAAGATGGAGGTTGCCTGCATTAGCAACCAGATTCATGACCCTACGCAAATGTTACGCCTTCTCCAAATTTGTTTGAAGAGTGATGCACGAGCTTGGTCCAAAGCATTTGAAGAGGAGTTGCGTATGGCTGATCCCCCTATAAGATTGAGTTGGGACAATCTAAGGCATGGATTGGAAGTGGAGTTTGTGAAGATAGAAGACCCTGACAAAGTGTGGCAAGAAGTACAAGGTTTGGTGCAGAAGGAAGGTGAGCCAGTAGATGCGTACATACGTAAGTTTTCATTGGCATGGGAGCGAATGTGCAAGGCTTTAGCACCACAGGTACCCCCGCCTGACATGATGAAGAAGGACAGGTTCTTAGCTGGTCTTTGGGAGAATATGCGTTGGAGAGTGGAGCTAAAGAAGCCTAGGACATATGAAGATGCACTAGAGGTAGCAAGGAACAAAGAGTGGAAGCTGAGGAAAATGAGCCAGTTAGGGGTGGAGTCTTTGCCCATGAGGTCTGAATTTCAGCCTATGGACTCTTTACAAGGTCGTATGTCAGGGGTTCATCATGAACCAGTGGTTCCTGTTACTACTCAGGTTATGCCAGCAGTGGTCACTACAGCAGTGCAAGATGATGGCCTAAGGCAAGACATGAGGCAAGTGGTTGATTTGATGAAGAATCTCAGCCTAAACATGCTAGGTCAAGTGGGAAATAATCGAAGTCGAGGGCGGTTTGCAAATCAGCAAGGAGGTGAAGAAAGGCCTAGGAATGGTGTTGGACAAAGCAATGGTAGGTTTTGGAGGCAGACGCCCACATGTTACAATTGTGGAGAGTTGGGTCACATCAGCCCGCAATGTGATAAGCCACCAAGGATGGGGGGAGACATGTATCCATTGCCAAGACAGGTGCTAACTAGGTCAAATGATTATGGCATCGAAATTAAGGGAGACGAAGGAACCAGTGGACTGACCCAGGAGGAAAAGGGAAAGACAAAAGTGCTAAGTGTAGTCACCTTGGAGAAGGCATCAAAGCTAGAGGATACATTAGTGATGCCTATTGGGAAGAGGACCACAGAGGAAAAGGAAGGAAGAAGTGCCCCAGGTCCTAGTAAGAAGAAAGGAAAGAGCCATGAAGGTGAGGATGTCAAGGCCAAGAGGAAAAGGAGAGCTCGTCGAAAGTTTCATGTTTCAGATTTTCCACTAGGGGATGGGCAATTAAGCTATGACTTGAAGGAGGATCTGACGAGCAGGAAGGCAGATGTTACTTTTGGGCAGCTCATAGAAATGGTTCCTAAACTAAAGCGACAGTGGAAGAGGATGGTTAACCCAATGGAGAAAGAGCCAGAGAGAGGTTCAGTAAAGGTGTTGGCAATGGATGAGCTACCAGACATTTGTCCAATAGTAGATGTGTGGCATAAAAGGAAAAATTTGGGACAAGGTTATGTGGATGGCGGAGCCCAAATATGCGTCATAACACACTCATGCGTTGAGAAGATGGGTCTCACAGTGGCTGGGGTGTCAGGTTTTTGGATCAGATTGGCAAACCATCAAAAAGTAAAATGCTTGGGTGTTGTAAAGAGCTTAGAAGTGGAGGCATATGATGCAAAGGCAGTGGTTGATTTTCATGTGATGCCAGCAGGGTTGGGAGCATATCCTATTATACTGGGCAGACCATGGTTACGTGCAGTGGGAGCTGTTCAAGATTGGCGACATGGTACGATTAGCCTCTATGGAAAGACAGGTACCAAGAAGCTTTATAATATGGACACAAGGAAACGATTAGAGGAGCTTTATGAAGATGAGGATGAGTCTAGTGATGAAGACTCTTCCACGGTGACAGATGAGGACAGTGATAGCACTACCAGCAGTGATGAGGATGCTGATGTTGCATTTATTTTGATGGATAAAGAAATCCAGGAGTGTGGTTTAGTCGCATTTGCGAATGAAGTTGAAGATGAAAGTGAAGGGCCTTATGAAGTGATTGAAGGGCTGATGCAAACCAAGGTTGAGTTGTCAAAGAAGCAGGAATTAATGACGCAAATGATTAGTGGAGACCTCTCAGCTATGGAGAAGGATATATTTTTGCATATGCTGGCTAGTTTTCCTGATTTGTTCATTACTTCATATGAAGAGATCAGAGGGTTCAAGGGTGAAGAGATGCATATAGAGCTGAAAGAAGGTGCTAAGCCAGTACGTCAAAGGCTAAGAAGGATGGGTCAAGCGCAAATGGAAGCCTTGCGGGTAGAGGTGGACAAGTTATTGGAGGCAGGGTTCATAGTTCCAGTGGAGACCACAGAATGGGTGAGTCCAGTAGTAGTCAGTCCAAAGAAGGATGGGAAGTGGAGAATTTGTGTAGATTTTAAACCCTTAAACGCAGCCACTAAGAAGAACCCATATCCTCTTCCATTCATCGATCAGATCTTGGATTCAGTGGCAGGTTATGAGAGGTACAGTGTGTGTGATGGTTTTTCAGGCTATTTTCAATTGAAGATTGCTCTTAAAGACCGCACAAAGACATCATTTATTACGCCATGGGGCTGCTATTGCTACACAGTGTTGCCGTTTGGGTTGTCAAATGGACCATCTTTCTATCAAGAAAGAGCAAATTGGGTGCTGGAACCATTCATTGGTAGTTGTGTTAAGGCTTTTATGGATGACTTCTGTGTTTATAGCAGTAGGGCTGAACACCATGAGAAGCTGCAGATGGTATTGGCTCGATATGATGAATGTGGAGGACAACTAAATCCAAAGAAATGTCATCTAGCACAGCCAAGGGTGAAGTTATTGGGCCATATGGTGTCAGAAAATGGCATTGAGGCTGATCCAGATAAGGTGAAGTCTATTATTCTTCTTCCATCACCTATGAGTACAAAGCAATTGGCAACCTTTATACACAAAGTGAAGTACATGGCACGGTTTATTCCATTGTCTTCGCAGCTTCTTTAGCCATTACAGCAAGTGGCAAAGCATGATCCATTGCAATGGGATGACAAGTGTGAAGAAGTGTTTCAAGAGGTGAAAGAGGTGTAGGGGGGTTGTCAGCCATGCAGGCTCCTGATTGGGATAAATTTTTTTATGTAAATCCATCAGTGGGGGATGATGCCATTGGAGCCATGCTATTGCAAAAGGGGAAGGGCAGCCATTATATGAGGCCAGTGTATTGTGCAAGCCGAGTGAAGTTGGTAGCGGAGAGAAAGTTATCGGAAGTAGAGCTAGTGATGGCCAGTGTAATATTTGCTTGTCGACGATTTCGTCATTACTTGCTACCACGGCCTTTTGTTTTCTTGACGAGTTATGCCTTTTTGCCACAGTTAATTAATGGTATTAACATGTCAAATGTGGTGAAGAAATGGGTAATTGAGCTACAAGAGTTTGAGTTCTCTTTTCTAGTGGAAGATAGTACAAGGGCTACCCTAGCTGATTTGTTGACCTACAAGGAGAATCCCCTTATTGTTAAGGAAGAGGTGGTGAGAAAGGTAGTTGAAGAAGTGCCACAGATCAGCAATGCACATGTGTTGTTCTTTGATGGTTCATACAGAAAGAGCCACGATGCAGCTTCAGGGGGTATAGCACTTTATGATCCAGAGGGGAAGCTAGTATGCAAGAGAGGGTTCAAATTGGATGCGCATAGTAACAATGAGGCTGAATATGCTACATTGGAAGCCGGATTACACATTTGTTTGAAGCATGGGGTTCGAAGGTTGAGCATAAAAGGTGATGCCTTGTTAGTGGTGAAGCAAGTGCTGGGTGTGTGGAAGAGCAAGAACACCTCATTGAAGGAAATGTGCTTTAGAATTAAAGGCCTGTTAAAAAAGTTTGAAGCATGGAGCATCAAACACATTGAACGTGCTCTAAATGGAGAGGAACATGAAGCAGCTCAAGGCATGATTGGGGAGCTATTCGTGTTAAGGACCAATTTACCTCTTTATCATGGTCGGGAAAGTTTGGCTCAAGAAGAGGAGTTTTTGCTAACAGGAATCATTCCAAAGGAGATTCAGAAGTCTAAGAAGTATGGCTTTGTGCGTAGAGCATACAGGTACAAATTGATTGGTGATGTCTTATACATGAAAGGGGATGATCTCGTGTTGAGACGTGTACCTTGGCGGGAGGAGCTTTACAGAGTGTTGGAAGAGAATCACGAAGGCGCATGTGGTGGCCATTTTGCTCTAAAGATCACCTTGCATAAGATTTTGCAAGAGGGGTATGTATGGCCTAGTTTGCACAAGGATGTTCACCATTGGTGTAGGTCTTGCAATAGGTGTCAAGCATTTGGGAAGAGAGTGTTGAAGCCAGAGCTACGAAAAACCATTATGGCGTTTGATGTGTTTGAAAAATGGGGAATTGATGCAATAGGCCCGTTACCTATCACAAGCAGGGGCAAAAGCTATATTTTGACGGCAGTGGACTATCTCTCTAGATGGGCAGAGGCTATAGCAGTAAAACAGATCACTGCAAAGGATGTGGCAAAATTTGTGCATGATGAAATATGTTGCAAGTTTGGGGTGCCACTGGAGTTACTTTCAGATAAGGGGCCTGGCTTTAGAGCTAAACTGCTAGATTTTTTATGTGCAAAGATGAAGATTAGGCACCAGCATACCACTCCTTATTACCCGCAGTGTAATGGCTTAAATGAAAGGTTCAATGGTGAGTTGGTACAAATTCTTTCTAAAGTGACAGAGCACCAAGGAAAGAATTGGGATTTGGAATTGCCTAGTGCATTATGGGCTTACCGTACTTCAGTGAAGACAGGTACAGGGTTTACTCCATTTCATTTGGTGTATGGAAAGGAAGCACTATTGCCTGTGGAGGTAGAGTTGCCTGCGGTCAAGATGTTAGAGAAGTTGCTTGGGCCGCCTAGTGATGCATTCAAAGAGAGGCTCTTGCAGTTACAAGAGGTCCAGTTGGATAGGATGAGCGCATTGGAGCATTATGGGCAGATGCAGGATAAGGCTTTGGCAAAGATAAATGAAAAGGTCAAAAGTAAGGGTATCAAGAAACATGACTTGGTTTTGCGCTACAACAGTAAGCTGGACAGCACCTTCCAAAAGTAGTTTCAAATTAAGTGGGAAGGCCCTTTCAAGGTAGTAGAGTGTTTTCCAAATGGCACATATCAGCTGGCTAACCTGGATGGTATTCTACATAAGTCAAGGGTAAATGGGTTGCGTCTTAAGTTGTATCATGCCAGGTTGATGATGGTGGAGCAAGATGAGTTTTCTGAAGAGCGAGTGATGTCTGTGAGGGATGAGGAGACCTGTGATGCGGCGAGTCTCATATCTCTCTTTGCTGCTGCTGATCATGAATGATCTAGCAGGCTAGGGGATGGGCAAATTATGTCAGGAGTTTTTTGGAGCAAGGGATTGCGCATATGTACATACACATGCATGGTGCATCAAACAAAGAATTGCCCATTTTCCTTAGCCAGGTGGTTACGTGGGGCCCACATGTGTACAGGTAGGACAGCATGTACATAGTGCATCGATTTTCACTATTACCAATACCAGTGTGTTTTTTCTACAATAAGGAGGAGTTGGTAGCGCGTAAAACTTCTCGAGGAAGCTATCCACGGGCCGACGACATGAGGTCAGCAGGTGCGTCAGATGGCATCTAGTGGCGTCAGGAGGGCGAACGAGGTCAATATTTGCACGCAGATGAGGACGGACACAACGTGGGTGTTTGCTTGTGAGAATTATGCAGAAAGGTCATCATGAGGACCTTTTTTTGGGGCCACTTCACGTGGTGGCGAGGTGCATTATTGGAAAAAAGCTGAGTGCCAGGTGTGCGAATGATGCAAAAAGGTGACAACTATGCACTGCGAGGTCAGTTTTTGGCCTGTTCGGGGTCCGTTTGAGGTCATCTAAAAGGCCAAGGGTGCCCAACTAATAAAGCTAAGTGTGGGAACTGAAAAAACAGAGAGAAGACCAGAAAAAACGTGGAGAAGAGAGGAGGAACAGCCGCAGGTGTGTTTTTGCCCATTTTGGAGCCTGTTTTGGTTGTAAACTGCTCATCCGAGGTCGGATTTGAGCACTTTGACATTGTAGACTGGGGTTTTGGGCCGTTCCGGACGCGATGGCGCTGTCCATTTTGCCAAATTCCTCACTCTTTTCCTGCTGTTTTTCTGTGTAAGTTCCTCCTATGAGTGAAGTTTCTTCTCCAATTTGTGATTGTATCTGGTATCTTTTACCCATATTGTGTGAGCTGTTTGCCCCATTGGTGTTGGCCCAAGATCATTTGTATCTAAACATCAGAAATTCTCCTCTTTTGAGCTGAGTTTTTTGGGTGTGTGTGTGTGTGTGTGTGTGTGGAGTGGACAAGTGGATAGTTTCTCTCCTCTCACTCCAGAGGTGTGTTCCCTGTCTCGGCCAGGTGTGTTGTCTAAGCCGAGTGGTGCCCCATAGTGTGTGTGTGTATCTTTCCAAGAGTGTGTGTCGGGTCATTATAGAGGCGCTGTGTGTGTTTTCATCCCGCTCACAACGTCTATGGTCTGTTACCAATCTCATTGCTCCTGTGTCCCGGCTAAAGCTTTCTCTAGCATCATGGACTTCATGGGTTACCCTTGTCGGTTCCCCTGCCCTGAATCTACTACTAGTAGGTAAATGTGATGGTTCCGCTTCGAACCTTGGACCTGGAGTGGTATACGTGGGGATTGGAAATGCACTACCTCGATTCGTATCCATTGACTCTCTGGAATGTAATGATCCCATTGGTCCGGGTTTCGAGTACTGAGGTTGACTGAAAGAGTCAGCAACCTGAGTTCTTTGTCCTCCTGTTGTCATTGGGTTTTGCACTCCATTTGTTGGTGCTGGTCTTTGTGAGCTAGAAGTAACATAATACTGATGTAGTGGTCCCCCAAAGTATGTATATCCTTCTAATTCTTTCTTGCCCATTGTTGAGTATTGCCTCCCATACTTGTCGTAAGCGGCAATTTTCACTTCCGATCCCTCTGTGTAGGTAAAGACATAAAGTCTTTTTTGGTCTGTCAACTCTCCGGTGTAGGGTTCTTCACATCTATAATAGAGATCTTGCTCCCCATTATTATATTTGTATAGCCCTACATAGATGTTATTAGTGTTGATCCTTGTAGTTTCATTCTGTCTTCTTAACCTCGCGTCAGGGAAGTTCATTATTGGTGCTTTCTCCTCAAGTTCTTCATCTACTTTGGCTTTGGTGCCCATCAATCCCCACTTGTCCACAATGTTAGGGTTTAGGACTACCAAGTACATGGTACCCTCGTCATCTAGATATCTATCTCCGCTATAGCTCACAGGCACTAAGTCCTTGAACTCACTAGGTCTATCTTCTATCTTTACACAATAGCGGTCCATTCCATCTTTGTAGATCTTGGCACCTTGCTCATTGTCGTACTGGTATTTTATGAACAATAGCTTCATTGTGGCGGAAGGGTTTGATGATCCTGCTGCCATATTTTCTCTGTTGTTCAGGTTCAAGTGTTCCAAGTGTTCGGTGAAAATCTCGTAAGATCTCTCCGAAGAAGTATCAGAAACACTTCCTTCAAAGATCGGCTCTAATGGTTGCACCCAACTTTGGTTTACACTTCCCTCGGTTGATATGACACTTGCTTGTTCCCCTTGTTTTGGTTGGTTATTCTGGAGATTCCTGCCCGATCTCAAATTCATCAATTCCCCTAAAGGACTTTAACTTTTCCGTCACGGCAATTTGTTTTCCCAAGTTTTTGTGGTCAGAATTGATCCAATCTGATTGATACTTGGTCAATTATTTAATCTTGTCAGTTGGACAACTTCTGTTTCATCAAGTGAGAATTTTGTTGCAGTTATGCTGAAAAAGACATTATACGCGTATGATGTCTTTTTTCTCAGATTTGGACTATTTTGGTTATGCTCACTCTCAGTAGTCCCCTTATGCTCTGTCCACTCACAAAATTCAGTTTGAACTCTGTTTAAGCAAGTTATGGCTGATTTAGGCTTTTCTTGGCAATTTTCCGCTTTTGACTTGTTTTGGGTCAATTGTGATCCAAATGGGATGAAACTTGAAATATAACCTCTAGACAGCTATTACAATGGATCTGTGTTGGCAAAGTATCAAAATATGTCCAAAATTAGGTCAAAGACATCATACGCGTATGATGTCTTTTTCATCAATTTGGGTCAAGACTTGATATTTATGCTTTCTACAGTGTTTGTAACAATCTTGTCAGGTCAGATATCAAAAATAAGTAGTGGATGTGCTAAAAGACATTATACGCGTATGATGTCTTTTGTCCCAGATTTTGACTATTCTTGGTTTTAAGCCTTCTCCAATGTTTATAATTGAGTTTCAAGTGTTTTTGTCAGGTTTGAATGTAAAAACAAGATCTGAATCCAAAATTTCCTGTTCTTTGCGTTTCTTGGGCTCCGACTTGTCTTTTTGGGTTTCTTTGAGTGTTAATGCTCTTGTTTTAAGTTGAAATTAGGGTATAACCCCCCTTTTGAACACTCTGGTAAAGTCAAAATTTCTGTTTTGGTCTCTGTTTGGTCATTTAGACATCATACGCGTATGATGTCTAAAGTTGCAGATTTCCAGTTTTTTGGCACAGAATCCTTCCTAAAGCTTTCTCAAGTGCTCAACAGCTCCCAGATACACAGAAAATTTCTCTGACTTTTGTTTATTGCAAGTTTCACTACTAACTCGACGGTTTAGTGATCTAACATGCAATCAACCATATCAATCAAATACTCCAATGATTACTAGCTCTAGATCAGGATCAAATGAAGTCCTACCTAAGCTATTCCTAATCATAAAATGGGTTTGGTAATTGTGATTTTAAAGATATCCACTGTCACTCACGGACTAGCAAATTCTTCTTCTATCAACAACTACTCAACACCAAAAAAACAACAAACAAATCTAAGCTAAACTAAAAATACTGTCAACACGGAAGACCCAGGAATACCCCACTTCCTAGTATCTCTCGAGATCTTCGGAGTCCACCACTCCTAGATCTTTTCTAACTAAAGTATACAAAGTAGTTTATACGACTCACCTCGTAGGATTAGTCTAAGGTCACCTACTTAGGGCTCTCGTCCCCGGCAGCGGCGCCAAATGTTAAGGCGGTTACGCCGCTAGCGGAAGCTAAATAGCGAGAACTCAACCAACAACAGAATTTGTCAGACAAGGACGGAGCTTGACCCGTAGGTGCATGGAAACAACTAGGTGGGTGTCAAATCACCTACTCGACCTTCTAATGACAATCACTACTAAGGAAATCAAATCTAAGTTCTAAAATACGCAAGTGACTGACATCCGTACTACGAACGAATGCTATACAAAACAGGATCTAGAATCGTTGAATCGATTTCAAACTCAAGGGGAAGTCTATACACTAGGTAAGAACAACACCCTAAAGACTTGAACTGCAAAATCAACCTATAACCACTCCATACGGTAAACGTGTATGAAGACAGGCCGAAAAATACAGGTGATCGAAACTTGACCCCGATGGTATCAATGTGTAGCTCTACTCGTTGTGGTTCTATAGATATGCTGCACGCTCCATTCCGACACACGAGTTGGAAGAAAACTCACACCGAAGCTCGTAGGAACTTACCACACATAGAAGCCGATAGCGAGTACTCTTGGTATCTGTGCGTAGCTCTCGCCGTTGCTAACACAATGGCGGTGTCGCTTCTCCAATGGCGGCTCCGTAGCTCGCGTAGCAAGTAGATAAGACTCTCTCTCTCTCTCACTCTCTCTCAGACACAGTCACGGCGCTCAAAAACTCACTTTGATCAATAATCTGAATCCCCTTAGGTTACAAAAACTTTGGCTTATATACCTCAGCCTTGGAGGTGAGAACATCTCTAACTAATTACATCAGCAAGTGAAATTACTTCGGGATTACAAGCTGGAAACTCAATTGAGTCCCGTTACTTAATGAATGGCTCAAATCAAAATTAATGTCGGAAAGACATTTATTACAATCAATGGTTACAAAATGATGAGTGTGAGCAAAAATGTGGGTGTGATCCTCTGCTGGCTCAACAACTGGTATCAGAGCAAGGTTTGCTTGTAGCTAAATTATCTCAAGGAAAGATTTTCTTGAATTGAGTGGGAGTTATGGCGGAGGAAGGGAAGCTCAAGATTGAGAAGTTCAACGGCAAAAACTACCAACATTGGAAGATGCAGATTGAAGACTATCTCTACCAGAAGGACCTCTATTTGCCACTAGGCGGTCTTGCGAAGAAGCCCGCAACAATGACAGATGAGGCATGGATTTTCCTTGATCGAAAGGCACTGGGAACAATCCGGTTAAGCTTGGCGTCAACGGTGGCCTTCAATGTTTCGGAGATGAAGACCACGGAGGACTTGATGAAGTCACTTGACGACTTCTACGAGAAACCATCGGCATCTAATAATGTATTTCTTATGAAGCGCTTGTTCAATCTAAAGATGACAGAGAATGGTTCAGTTGCAGAACACCTAAATGACTTTAACACAAACATAAGTCAACTTCGATCAGTGAAAATCAATTTCGATGACGAAGTGCGAGCTCTCCTTATACTATCATCTCTACCGGATAGCTGGGACAGCCTTGTGATGGCTGTAAGTAATTCTATCTCTGGCACAAATACTCTTAAGTTTGATGATGTTGTGGGTGTTCTCCTAAGCGAGGAAATGCGAAGGAGAAGCACATGAGAATCATCAAGTGCTGCACTATCAGTGGAAACAAGAGGAAGGCTTAAGGAGTGGTTCAAAAACCAAAAGGGTCGTGATCGCTCAAGGTGGAGCAAGTCACGCACAAAGTCAGTTCTTGAATGTTGGAATTGCGACAAGAAGGGCCACGTCAAGAAGGATTGCTGGTCCAAGAAGAAGAAGGAGACAGAGTCTCAAGACAACAAGCCAACATCGGAGGTCAATGTGGCAGGTAAAGTAGAGCAAGATGCTCTAATTCTCTCATTAGACAATGTGTCTAATTCCTGGATAGTAGATTCCGGGGCTTCATTCCATGCGACACCACACAAGCAACATTTCCAAGACTACACCAAAGGTAATTTTGGGTATGTATACTTGGGAGATGATGAAGCTTGTGAGATTGTCGGCAAAGGTACAGTTTCTGTCAAAACTGCTAACGGAAATGAATGGAAGCTTAAAGATGTTAGGCATGTTCCTTCTCTTCGCAAAAATTTGATCTCTATAGGACAATTGGACGATGAAGGTCACAACATTGCATTCGGAAACAAACGGTGGAAGATCTCAAAGGGATCTTTGGTGGTTGCCAAGGGTGAAAAAGTTGGTACACTTTACTTGTGTACTGTTAGCATGCAACCTTTAGCTTGTGCAACAACTACAGAAGTTGAGAGTGCGGTGTGGCACTACCGACTTGGGCATATGAGTGCCAAAGGAATGCAAATCCTTCAAACAAAGAAGCTTCTACCAGGTTTGAAAGAAGTGGACTTAGAGTTCTGTGAAGATTGTGTTTATGGTAAACAAAAGAGGGTAAAATTTCAAAAATCAGGAAATGAAAGAAAAATTAAAAAACTTGAGTTGGTTCATTGTGATGTTTGGGGTCCTGTAAGTACACCATCACTTGGTGGCTCATTGTACTATGTAACATTCATAGACGATGCGACTAGAAAAACATGGGTTTATGTCATGAAGAATAAATCCGATGTATTTTCCATATTTCAAAGGTGGAAAGCCTTTGTGGAGAATGAAACAGGTACCAAGGTTAAATGCCTCAAATCCGACAATGGAAACGAATATTGCAGCCAAGATTTTGAAAGCTTTTGTGCTAGCAATGGCATTCGGAGGCAAAGGACAACCCCAAGGACACCTCAACAAAATGGGATTTCGGAAAGGATGAACAGGACAATCATGGAACGAGCACGAAGCATGCGGCTACATGCAGGCCTATCGCTTGAGCTTTGGGCGGAAGCTGTAAGTATGTCTGTGTACTTAATCAATCGGTCACCCTCAACGACATTGGATGGGGGAGTTCCAGAAGAGGCATGGACAGGTAAACCGGTGAATTATGCATTTCTAAAAGTGTTTGGGTGTGAGGCTTTCATGCACATAGATAGAAGCCTAAGATCAAAGTTAGATGCAAAGTCCAAAAAGTGTTTCTTCATTGGCTATGGAGAAGGAGACTTTGGGTATCGCCTATGGAATCCTGAAGATGGTAAAATCTTAAGGAGTAGGGATGTAATTTTTAACGAACAAAATATGTACAAAGATTACTTAGAAAGAAAACAAACAAAAGAAACAGGTGATGAGTACATGGAGCTTGAGGACGGTGAAGACTCAAGGACTGCAAACGGTGACAATGTGCAACAACGTCAACCAAATGAGGAGCCTCAACCTATTCCCCGAAGATCTACAAGAGCAAGTAGACCTCCAGAAAGGTTTGTTCCTTCCTTCAACCATCTCTTGATCTCAGATTCTGGAGAGCCGGAATCATATGAAGAAGCTATGCAACATGAATCCAAAGAAGAATGGACGAAGAGCATGCAAGTGGAGATGGACTCACTACATCGCAACTAAACATGGGAGTTGGTTGAGTTGCCTAAAGGTAAGCGGGCACTTCAAAACAAATGGGTGTACAAGCTAAAGGAAGAAGAAGGTGGGAAGAAAAGGTACAAGTCTAGGCTTGTGGTAAAAGGTTTTTCTCAAAAGAAAGGTATTGAATTCAATGAAATATTTTCTCCTGTTGTAAAAATGAACTCAATTAGGCTTGTCTTAAGCCTTGTGGCTGCTCATGATCTAAATCTCAAGCAAATGGATGTAAATACGGCATTCCCTCACGGTGACTTAGAGGAGGAAATCTACATGCTTCAACCAAAGGGGTATGAAGTAAAAGGTAAGGAGAAAATGGTTTGCAGATTAAAGAAGAGCTTGTATGGTTTAAAGCAAGCATCAAGACAATGGTACTTGAAGTTTGATCGATGGATGTTGGATCATGGATTCACAAGATGCAACTCGGATCACTGCGTCTACACGGAGAATTTGGGAGATGGGAAATTCATCATCCTAATGTTGTATGTTGATGACATGTTGATTGCAAGTGCTAACATGCTGGACATCAAAGACCTAAAAGAGGAGCTGTCCAAATCTTTTTCAATGAAAGATTTAGGTGCTGCAAAGAGGATACTTGGTATGAAAATATCAAGGGACACGACGAAGAAGACAATAAAGATATCTCAAGAAGATTACATCAAGAAGGTACTAGAAAGGTTTGCAATGCAAAACGCAAAACCAGTTTCTACACCTTTGGCTGGTCATTTTAAACTAACGAAGGATATGTGTCCAAAGACACAAGAGGAGATAGCCTATATGTCTAAAGTTCCATATGCTGCAACGGTAGGTTCTCTAATGTATGCTATGGTCTGGACAAGGCCAGAGATTGCACATGCAGTGGAAGTTGTGAGTAGGTTCATGGACAACCCAGGTAAAGAGCATTGGCAAGCTGTGAAGTGGATACTTAGGTATCTAAAAGGGACAACAACAAATGCTTTGTATTTTGGAGGAACTGATATTTTTCTAGAAGGGTATGCTGATGCAGATATGGCAGGTGACAAAGATACTCGAAGGAGCACTACTGGCTATGTGTTCACGGTTGGAGGCACAGCAGTAAGCTGGGCTTCAAAGCTGCAGAAAGTGGTTTCACTTTCTACCAGGGAAGTAGAGTATGTAGCAATGACGGAGGCAAGCAAAGAAATTCTGTGGCTTCACAGATTCTTAGAAGAGCTTGGATTCAAACAAGACAATTGTGTCTTGTACAGTGATAGCCAAAGCGCTATCCATCTTGCGAAGAACTCAGCCTTTCATTCAAGGACAAAGCACATTGAGGTGAGATATCACTTCATACGCACTCTTTTGGAAGAGGGACAACTAAAGCTAGGAAAGGTGCATACAAGTGAAAATCCTGCATACATGTTTACAAAGGTGGTCAACAAGGAGAAGTTGAGCTTTTGCTCATCTTCAATCGGCATTCAAGGATAAGAAGCCAGAATGGAAAGCAGTCATAGGTTTGGTTTGGAGATCAGTCTCCAAGTGGGAGATTGTTAAGTATGGAGCCTGATTTACCCTTGTAATTTTCTGTGATAAAAGCGCACATTTGTAAGGCCCCTATTATGAGGAGAAGCCATCGTGCATGAAGGAAAATCACTCACCGGAAACCAAAATTTTCACGGACAAGAATCAGGGGCAACTTTTTTTCGCCGGAATATTCTTTTTCGCCGGAATATTATGGCAGGACGGCGGCCGGAAAGTGGTCGGAAAACAACCGGTCGGTTGGCCGGTGGCCGGTAGTCAATGGCCGATGGCCGGTGGTCAGAAGTCAATGGCCGGTGGCCGGTGGCCGAATTCAAAAGCAGACTTGTCTTCTCAAGGGCGGCGACACATGGGCGGATTGGAGGGTTCGATTTGGACTTATTCGCACAAGGGTGGCTACACATGGCTGTCTCTCATAAGAAAGGGCAGCCCTTTTGGCCTATAAAAGGAGGCCATTTCTACACACATTGCATAGTGTGAAGTTGATGCAACAAGGTGAGTGTGAGGTGGTGAGAGTGAAGCAAGGCGGGAGCTCCATTAAGGGTATAATCCCTTTGTAAACTACTTCTTGTTTTGAAGTACTAAAGCCATTGAGTGGCTGCTTTCCCGTGGACGTAGCCCACATTGGGTGAACCACGTATATCGTGTGTACTCTCTCTCTCTCTCTCTACTCTATAATCTCGTGTATGTAAATCTGTCTCTCTCCATTAAGTAATCTACTCAATTATCTATTTAGCTACGTCTTATTTCCTAACACTATAGATATAAAATTGTGAGTAGAATCAGGGTCCAAGAGAATAAAAGCATCATGTTCTCTTACCTTTCCCGAAGCATGGCATAGAGGAGATCCTTTGTGGTGAGTTTGGTGAGTCTCCTTCTCTTGGATTTCAACCAAGGAAGCTCTAGGAGGATCTTGGCGGTTGTTCTTTTGGGGACAAGCGCGGTACGCATGCCCTTGTTCGCCGCACTTGAAACACCGGTTATCCTTACGATAACGCTCAAGCTCTTCAGGAGAGAGTTTATTCTTACCTTTGTAAACTCCCTTCTCTTTAGCTTTGTTGGAGTTGCCCTTAGGAGACTTTTGGACATTGGCCTTCCCCTTAGGCTCATTGGAACCCTTGTTTTCCGGGGGCTTATTATTTCTTTTTGCCCCCGTTTGGAAATTGATTCGAGAGGCGACCATAGTGTGGTGTATTACCGCCGATATGGTACGTGGTCTTTGGGAGTTGACATACTCCGCCATTTCTTCAGTTAAGCCCGCACAAATTGTTGCTTTTGCTCTCCAAAATCCAATTGTTTGAAGACAATGGATTTGAGTTGTAGGTCCCAAAACTTGTCTACATATTTGTGGATAGATTCATTGGGAGAGAGCTTTAAGCTTCGCCATTCGGTGAGTACTTTGTCTTTGGCATCGATGGCCAAAAACTGCTTCATAATGGAAGCTCTTAAAGCTTTCCATGTTCGTGGAGCTTCACCGTTGGCTCGTAGGCTAGACCACCATTGTCTGGCGGACTTTTGAAAGTGCATAGCTACATGGCGTAGCTTAGAGGACTCCGTGAAGCCCTCATCTCCAAACGCGGCATCGAATTGTTGGATAAAGGCCAAGACTTTGTCCGTAGCACCAAAGGTACCATCATAGGTAAGGAAAGAGATGCTCTTCCCTCCCTCTTTGAATTTCTTCAACTTGGATGACCTCTTCCATGCGGCATAGGATTTCCTATGGCCTCTTCTTTTTGATGGTTCAAAGGTTGCACCATCACTTTCTTTAGAAGGTGAAGAATTTGAAGAAGGTGGAGAAGAGGGTGACCTCTTTCTCGCCTTTTTCTTGTCTTGATCTTTGTCTTCTTCACCATAGATTTCATAAGAGGAAGAGGATGAAGAAGATGGAGAAGAGGGTGTCCTCTTTCTTGCCTTTTTCTTCTCTTGCTTTTTATCATCCCTCTTTGAATTATGGCGTGGAGAAGAGTGTGATGGTCTTCTCCACTTTGGTGGTGATGGAGAGCGTTTAGCCCGCCGTCTTCGTGGAGCCATCTCCGCCGAGGTGGCGGGAGATTCGCTTCTTTCTCGTTCCTTCAGTGGAGGCTCTTGAGTTCTCCTTTGGGAAGGAGATGCATCATCAAGAAGTAAATTCTTGAGCCCTTCATATGGATTCTCTTCTTCTTCCCGAATCGGAGAGAGACCTCTTTTGGTAGTCTCACAAGGAGGCTTCCTAGGTGTTCTCTCGTCATGGTGATGAGCTTGGAGAATCCCGTGAGCACGGAGCTGCCGTTGCACTTCACTTTGGAGAGATGGATTGCCCATGGCTTGTTGAAGCCTAGAAACAAGATAGTTAACAAGCATTGAAGCATCATTAGTAGCTTGCTCATGAGCAAAATCAAAGTTATCAACATTAATTTCACTCTCTTTACTATTGTCAGCCATTCTAACAACTTTTAGGTGTAAACTTTTTAGGTGTACTTTGGCACTTCAAGCCCTAGTTGCTACTCCTCTTTACCCCTTTAGAAAAAGCACTCAAGCTACTGTACCCGCGGCTCGAATACCATTAATTGCAAGGAATAGAAGAGAGGGTCTTTCGACACCAAAACAGCACCGGCTCCTGTCAAGCTTCTAATAGCTCAATAGTGGTTAAGCCGTAGGCAAGCCCCGTAGGAATCCACTATTAAGACCATAGCTCTCGACGGTGATGCCCCGTTAACTGCACGAAGGCAGGCGCACTGCAAGGCTGAAAAATCCCTATTCTACTTACTCATAGGCAATTAATAATACCAACCATTTGTAGCTAGCTTGAGGACCTCCCTTCTTGAGCAAGAAAAGAGAAACCTTGAGCTTTGATACCAATGTAACATTTAATGGCCTAATAACTTATGTGTAGCGGAAATTAGCATGAACATAGTGGGCATTTCATTAGAATAGATTCCTAATGAGAATTACAAGAGTGCTTGGGTGGAGAGAGCAACAAAAAGCATAACATCTAGTTAGATAGCATCGACAATACTTTCAAAAGAGAGAGAAATTAAGCTATTGACAACAGTTGAGGACCGGATTTTCATGGATCCGGTCCCCCCTCCAAAAGGCTTTGTATTATGGTTTCTCCCATCAAGAGAGACATTGTACAATACAATTCTTTGTGTTCCTTCAAGACTAGCTAGCTCAATGAAGATGGAAACTTCATGCACTAAGCAAAACACTTAACAAACACAACTTGAATTATCCCCGTTCTCAGACCGAAGACCTCACACACCTTCGAAGATGGTGAAAGCTAGCAGGGTATGAGAGTAGATTGAGAGGAAGAAGGAGTATCTTACGAGAAAGATGTACATCTCCTCACATAATCACTCATATGTAGCATAGCTTAGCTTAGTAATTAGCTTGGTAGAGGAGATGAGCATGCATTGAAGCTTGTCTCTTGGTTGGATTTGCATCCACATACCAAGAGAGTGTTGATGTAGGCTTCTATCTCACAAGCTAGGAGTAGGTGATGAGTTCTCCATTAAAGCTTGGGAAGAGATAGTCTTCTCTTTCTTCACACATGAGCTTGTGTGAGTGTGTGTGTGATAATGCCTTGCAAAAATCAGCCCCCTCTCTCTCTTGGGCGAGCCCTCTTGCTAATTGCTCTTGCTGAAGCCTCATTGGCCCTCCCCAAGTCAAGCCAATTACAATTAAGCAGCATAAGTGATAGCCTTCTGACATGTGTCCCCCTTTTCCCTTTTGTGAGAGATTTAGGTAATTAAATAATTAAACTAAACTCTCATTGGACCCCCTTGCCTCCTGGCCAATAGGAATCAGGCAAGCCATGGGGCTCCTGAATGCTCATTGGACCCCTTGGGAGACTGCACAATAGTCTTCTAGGAGACTTAATTCTCATTGGTTTCTTTTATTAAATGTTTTTAAATTAATTAAACTAGATTTACTCTAGCTTAATTCTCATTGGTCCACTTCAAGGGTCATCCAATAGAAATTGGGCACACCTTGTGGGCATCTGGCCTAGGGAGCTGACATGTGTCCCTCATTCCCTTTGTGTAAAGGGAGCCTGTGTGTGTGTGTGTGTGTGTGTGTGGATTTCTCTCTCATCCCCTACCTTTAGGTCTCGCCCCCTCCCATGTAGGGATGTGCAAAGAGTTTTAGGGCACACACAAAGCATCCAATTTTCACTAGGGTTGACCTTTGGACACAACCTTTGAATTTTGGAACCTTAGCATTTTGGAAGTCTTAATGGGCTGAACCTTAGGGTCTTTTTAGCCCATTGTTGCACATGGATCTTTTGCAGATGGCCCCCCCTTTGGATCCCTATTTTCCCTCCTTTGGATCCCTACTGTGGCCGGTCAGCTAGCTTAACCAATATTCTAGCTTTTTCTCCCCTGGCCTTCCCCACATTAAATGATCAGTTTAATATGAGAAAATCATTTAGGAGAATTAGATATTGATTATTATGACACATTGAATCTTGGCTCTTGGTTGGATTTGCATCACAAAGCCAAGAGTTGTTGGTGTAGGCCTCCCTTCTCACAAGCTTGGAGTAGGTGGTAAGCTTCTCATTAAAGCTTGAGAAGGAGAGAGAGAGTCTTCTTGCTCCATACATAGATTGTGTGAGTGTGAAGTGAATAATGCCTTTGAAAAATCATCCCCCTCTCTCTCTCTTGGTCGACCCCTCTTGCTATTTGCTCATGCTCATTCCCTATTGGACCTCCCCAGGCTTAGCCAATGGAAATTAAGAAGCATAAGTGATAGCCTTCTGACATGTGTCCCCCTTTCCCCTTTTGTGAGAGATTTTGCAAATTAATTAATGCAACTAAACTCTCATTGGACCCCTTTGTCTCCTGGCCAGTGGGAATTAGGCAAGCCATTGGGCTTCTGAATGCTCATTGGACCCCTAGGGAGACTGTCCAATAGTCTTCTAGAGAGATTAATTCTTATTGGTTCTTTTATTAAGTGTTTTTAAATTTATGAAACTAGACTTACTCTAGCCTAATTCTCATTGGTCCACCTCCAAGGCCATCCAATAGGATTTGAGTACACCTTGTGGGTATCTAGGCTTGGGAGCTAACATGTGTCCCTCTTTCCCCTTGTGTACAAAGGAAGCTTGTGTGTGTGTGTGTGTGTGTGAGTTTATCTCTCATCCCCTACTTCTTGGGCTCGCCCCCTCCTTTGTAGAGCTTGAGAAAGACTTTTGGGACACACACAAATCATCCAATTTCCCTAGGCTTTTGACCTTTGGACACAACCTTTGAATTTTGGAACCTTAGCATTTTGGAAGTCTTAATGGGCTGAACTTTAGGATCTTTTAAGACCATTGTTGCACATTGCTCTTTTGCAGATGCCCCCCCCCCCCTTTGGATCCCTATTTTTCCTCCTTTGGATCCCTACTGTGGCCGGTCTGCTAGCTTAACCAATATTCTAGCTTTTTCTCCCCTGGCACTTCCCCATATTAAATGATCAATTTACATGAGAAAATCATTTTGGAGAATTAGATATTGATTATTATGACTTCACCTCTCTTCTATGCTTGGGGAAAGGTAAAGGAGCATGACGCCTTCATCTTGTTTGACCGCGACTCTACTCACAGATTCATATCAACAGAGTTGGTCCACTAAGTTGGTCATCTAAGCTTTCGAGATAGGAGATATTGGAACTGCCGATGGAGCTTTCAAGGGACATTAAACCTCCGTTACTCCCTTGATTGGGAAGTTGAGGCTACATCAACAAAGAAGACTTTTTCATCTCTCCTCGACAACGTGAGGATGTTATCCTAGGGGCACCATGGTTCAACCGCATGGTTGCCAACATGAAGTTCCCTGGAAGGAGAATCTACTTCACCTAAAGGGAAAAGAGCATGTATATAGATGCTAATGAGTCCTATCGTACTATACCACTTGTAAATTCACCTGCTTTTAATAAGTTAATGAAAAGCTCAGTTTCCTTGTACATGATTTTTGTCAAAGAGTCTCTAGAAGGTCCTAATGTTTTATCAAATGAAAATGGTAGGAATCAAGAAGAGTTAGACTTGTCTAATTTTCTAAATGGATTTTAAGATGTTTTTATTGATGATATCCCTTTGGACTTACCTCCAAAATGAGGGGATGATGATCATTGAATTGAGCTCTTACCAGGAAGCTCACCGCCTAACAAGCCTCCTTATCTAGTTTCCCAAGCTCAACAAGAGGAGATCATGAGGCAAGTACAAGAATTGGTAGAAAAATACATACCGCATGTGTGTGGACTATCGAGCGCTAAACCATATCACTATCACAAAAAAATTTATGGGGGGTTGTCGTGGCAAAGTGTGCATGTGAGGAATGCATGCAAGAGAGGGGAGAAGAGAATTGGGCAAGGGGATGAAGCATAGACAGAGAGTTGGGTTAGTGGAGAGGAAAGTGCAAGAGAGTCAACTCTCTCACTTTCTCTCCCTATATTGATTAGAGAAAAAGTAAGAGTAAGGGTGGTTTCCCATGGCCACCTGGCCTACATCCCAACAACCTCCCACTTGAAGGTCATGGTGGCCAATAGTGGCATCAATATAGTTAGTCTATACAAAGTTGATGAAGCATCTCCTAGGCTTCATCCTACACCTATAAGTTCTATGCAATGTGTAAATCGTTCCAAGGCTAGGCTCTTCGTGAGAACATCTACGGGGTTGTCGTCAGTGTGAACCTTGACAAGCTCGATGCGCTCGCCAGCCAATGCATCTCGTATGACATGGTATTTGACCTCTATGTGTTTCAACTTTGAGTGAAACACCATATTATTTACCAAATCAATGGCACTCTAACTATCACAATGCAGTACTAGAACCTCATGAATGCCCAAATCTCCCACTAGACGAGCTAACCATATGGCTTCCTTGCTTGCCAAAGTGTGCATGTGAGGAATGCATGCAAGAGAGGGGAGAAGAGAATTGGGCAAGGGGATGAAGCATAGACAGGGAGTTGGGTTAGTGGAGAGGAAAGTGCAAGAGAGTCAACTCTCTCACTTTCTCTCCCTATATTGATTAGAGAAAAAGTAAGAGTAAGGGTGGTTTCCCATGGACACTTGGCCTACATCCCAACAACCTCCCACTTGAAGGTCATGGTGGCCAATAGTGGCATCAATATAGTTAGTCTATACAAAGTTGATGAAGCATCTCCTAGGATTCATCCTACACCTATAAGTTCTATGCAATGTGTAAATCGCTCCAAGGCTAGGCTCTTCGTGAGAACATCTGCGGGGTTGTCGTTAGTGTGAACCTTGACAAGCTCGATGCGCTCGCCAGCCAATGCATCTCGTATGAGATGGTATTTGACCTCTATGTGTTTCAACTTTGAGTGAAACACCAGATTATTTACCAAATCAATGGCACTCTAACTATCACAATGCAGTACTAGAACCTCGTGAATGCCCAAATCTCCCACTAGACGAGCTAACCATATGGCTTCCTTGCTTGCGTCAGATGCAACAATATATTCTGCCTCAGTGGTAGATGAAGACGTACAGTTTTGGAGACACGATATCCAAGAGATAGCTGCTCCAAAAAACATGAATACATAGCCAGATGTGGATCTTCTATGCTCCACACAACCCGCATAATCCGCATCCGTGTAACCTACAATAGATACATCACTGTTTTCAAAGCGTAAACACTTGCTAGCTATACCCTTCAAGTATCTGAGGATTTTCTTCCACTGCTTCCCAATGCTTCTTGCCAGGGTTTTCCATGTACCTACTAACCACTCCCACTGCATGTGCAATGTCTAGTCTTGTGGCTACCATAGCGTACATAGTCAGATGTGGATCTTCTATGCTCCACACAACCCGCATAATCCGCATCCGTGTAACGTACAATAGATACATCGCTGTTTTCGAAGCGTAAACACTTGCTAGCTATACCCTTCAAGTATCTGAGGATTTTCTTCCACTGCTTCCCAATGCTTCTTGCCAGGGTTTTCCATGTACCTACTAACCACTCCCACTGCATGTGCAATGTCTAGTCTTGTGGCTACCATAGCGTACATCAAACTGCCAACTGATAAAGAATACGACACTTTTTCCACTTCCTCTTTTGTAGCAACTGTCTTGGGAGAATCTTCCTTGCTAAGTTTGGAGTATGCTTGCATTGGGGTACTCAGTGACTTCCCCCCTTGCATACTAAAATGTTGCAAGACTTTGTGGATGTACTTTTCTTGAGATAATTCAAGAATTCCACGTTGTCTGTCTCTCTTGATGCGCATACCAAGAAAGTGACTGGCATTTCCCAAATCTTTCATGGAAAACTAAGTGCTTAGCATCTTTTCAGTTGATTGATCTCATCAATTGATTTGCCTACGATAAGCATATCATCTACATACAAAATCAAGATGATTAAAGAAACGTCGTTTAACCTCTTTGTGTATAAGCAGTGATCCTCTTGACTTCGTAACCCTGAGATTGCATGAATTTGTCAAATTTTTGATACCACTGCCTTAAACCTTGCTTGAGGCCATAGAGTGCCTATTTAATTCTACAAACAAATTCTACCCTCATTGGCTTTTGGGTTTCACATATGAAACCCTCTCGTTGTTTCATGTAGAGATCTTCATCTAGATCCCCGTGAAGAAATGTTGTGTTCACGTCCATTTGGACAAGTTCCATGTCTTGGATAGAAACCAAGCCAAGCACAGTGCAAAGTGTAGTCATCTTGACTACTGGAGAGAAAATCTCATCGGAATCATGCCTTTTTGCTGCTTGAAACCCTTGGCAACTAGACGAGCCTTGTACCTAGGCTCGGGATGTTCCGTTCTATACTTCTTCTTGTATACCCACTTGCAAGGTAAAGCATTTTTTCCTTTTGGTAATTCAACCAAATCCCATTTCTCATTAGCCACAATCAATTTGTATTCTAATTGCATAGCCTGCTTCCACTTAACACTATCATCCACTTGTATAGCTTCTTTGTAGCAGGTTGGCTCTTTATTGTAAGTGACCGAAATGTGGTGTATAGTGGCTAAAACCGCTTGGGCGTGCATGATACTCTTACAGAGCATCTTAGTGCCTAACTTCTGGACTCTGTTTTCTCTGAAGCAATAATAGTATGTTGCACTTGAGGATTAAGTGCAACACTACTGAACTGAGTTGGTTCGGAGGCTACATCCTCAAAACAAACGCGTCTATACTCGGCTTCTTTAATGGGATTCTTGTGCATTTTTAATTCATTGAAAATCACGTGTGAGCTACGAATGACTTTGCGGGATTATGGGTGCCAGAGACGATAGCCCATCTCTCCATTTACACCATAGCCGATAAAAATGCATTTGTGTGACCTGGGATCTAACTTGCAACGAAGTTCTTTGGGCACATGTGCATATGCTTCACATCCAAATACACGTAAATGATTACAGCTTGGAGTTTTCCCAATCCATAATTCCTTTGGAATTTTGAATTTCAAAGGAGGACTAGGTGACCTGTTGATGATGTACACTGCTGTCAGAATAGCTTTCCCCCTAAACTCTGGAGTAAGCTTCACCATAGAAATCATAGAGATAACTCGCTCTTGAATTGTGCAATTCATTCTTTTTGCTATCCCATTTTGTGTAGGTGTGTATGGAGCAATAAACTGCCGATGAATGCCTCTTCGATTGCAAAAATCCTTGATCTCCGTGGAGATGTATTTTCCACCATTGTCCATGTGAAAAGCTTTGAGTTTTTGTTATGATTGGTTCTCAACCATGGCATTGAATTTTTGGAACGTAGAAAAGACTGCTTTCTTAAGCTTAAGTAGATACACCCACACTTTTCTGGTAGAATCATCTATGAACGTGAGAAAGTAGTTTGCCCCCCCTAGAGTTTTATGTGGCATTGGACCACACAAATCACTGTGCACTAAGTCTAGGGGTTTGCCTAGTTTCTTGTTCAATGGAAAACATGTCAACCTAGTATGTTTTCCATATAGACAATACTCACACAATGGAAAGTCCGTGTAATCTAACACAGGTAAGTAGCCAAAACACTGAAGTGTTTTCATTCCCTTTTGGATAATATGGCCTAGTCGGCTATGCCACAACTCAATATACGGCAGCTCCGCAACATAGATAGAGTGTTCATAGACACTCGAAACAAACATAGAGTACAAGGATCCATTTTTACGACCTTTCATCATGAAAAGCTTGTTCTTGCGGATCAACCAAGAACGATTTCCAAAAACTGTAGTGTAGCCAAGGTCATCCAATTGCCCTATAGAATGCAAGATCTTTGTAAGCTTGGGCACATGTTTGACATTCTACAACACAAAAGTAGTGCCATTATGCATCTGAAGTTTCACATCACCAATGCCAATAATGTCAAGCTAATAGGAATCACCAAGCTTGACTATGCCATGCATGTATGCATAAGAGGAAAACCACTCTCTATGCGGTGTGACATAAAAACTTGCACCAGAATCAAGAATCCAATTTTGTGCATAACCCTCATCCTATGCAACCAAAGCATTTGAAGTGAAATTTGAAGTGAAAATGAGAACATCTGAGGGATCTGTTGTCACCTCTGCATGAATCTCTGCTGGCATAATGTTCATCACTAGAGGAGGAGCATCCTCTACTGTAGTGGTAGGTATGGGAGACTCAACCACATTGAGTTCCTCAATATTTACTGTACTTTTGCCTTTGTCAGAAGTATCTTTTTCCATGTGTCTCTTATCTCTTAGGAAACTGTGACAATTCTTTTTGTAATGGCCCTTCTTATGGCAATAGTAACACTTGACATTTCTGGCACTGCGGTCTCTACTTGAGTTCCTGTGTCTACTAGGACTACGAGGATTTTTCTCTCTACTTTTGATTTTGTATTTGTTCCTTTCACGGCCTCTTGCCTTCGTTGAACTACCAACCATATATGCATCTCCATGACTAGCATCATCGGGAGATTTACATCGACTTTCTTCAGTGAGCAACGTATTTGTGACGTCATTGAACAGTAACTTGCCATTCGGAGCCAAATTGCTAATGACTATGCAAAAGATGTCCCATGAACTGGGTAGAGAGCATAACAAGAATATAAACTTGAGTTCGTCGTCAAACTCCTTAAAGCCCTGAGATGTTAACTGACCGAACGAGGAGTTGAACTCATTTACATGACCAAAAACTGTGCTACCTTATTTCATGTTGAGCTTCATAAGATTTTTCATGAGAAAAACTTTGTTGGATGCAATTTTGCTCTCCCATGATGAACATAAGCTATCCCAAAGTTCCTTGGTTGTTGTTTTTCCTATGATAGTGAATAACACTAACTCGGTTAGATGTAGATGTGTCGTAGCCATGGCTCTCACATCCAAAAGCTCCCACTGAGCTTGCATATAGTCATCATCCTCTGCACGCTCTTTCAATGGTTCTGATAGGCCTTTGTTTGTCAAAACATCTTTCATGTGCTCTTTCCACATGGTGAAGTTGCTGCCATCGAACTTGCGAATGAAATAGTCCTCCTTTTTTGAAGAAGAAGCCATCGCTGACAAGAGGGTTTGAGAGGTGACAAACTAGCTGTAGAAATTTGGGCAGAGTAACCTTTGTATCAGAAGTAAATCTCAATTGAAATAGGCTCAAAGGTGCCAATAATGAAAGTTACGACTCGTGGGAAGGAAATCCGACCGAGTCTCCTTTGTATGAGGAGTCAAAACTCAACTCAAAATACGCATAAATGTGCCAACTACACTAATTGGGCATAAAAAAACTAATACTTTCATTGCCAATGTGATCGCCAACTCGACGTCAAAAGAAAATAAAACCATTCAAATACATTTCCTATGGCGAGGGTACCGAAAGTGGGGAACTCTAGCTACCTATATCATCAAAGGTGTCTCAACATTCGAGCACACCCCTGCTCAAAGAAAAACTTACACTATCGTCCCTCCAAAGGCTAATGCAGACACAAATAGATTAGCCACAGTCTCAGAAAGGGATCTTCCGGACCGAGTCTTAGAAACGGTCGGGAAAAACTGCCAAAATAGCAAAAAATGGCTCCACACGTAGTACCATGGACAGTGTTCGCAACTCAGCATACATGAGTGAACCGCGCTAAACTGCGCTCAAATAGGCGCCAAGAACTATTGCATACAGTAAAAGTGATCCCTGCAGGGATATCTGCTCTAAAAAGAGCTCAGTAGCACTAGGTGTGCTCACACAAAAAATGCATCTGTCAACGCATCTATCTGTAGAGAAATTGCTATCAAAATGATTGCCAAATCACATCTGAAAGCATTGTGTCTAGAAACCTGAAGAATCCGTGTGTAAATCGGCTGAAAAGCCCCCTTGTAACACCTGTACCTTGCGTGTTGGTGTCGCTATGTGCCGATTTCCACCGTCGAGCAGAAATATGCTAGTCGAATAGCCGCCAAAGGTGTTGTAGTCAAAAACCATGCCGTAGAGCGTAATCGATGCGCTTGGTGCCGATGTCGAGTGTCACTCCTCTATGGTAGAGGCACCTCACCCGTGCGTGTGGCGAGCACAGTTGTCGATTGCGGGAAAAGTCATCAGCATGAAACCGATGTCGGGTTAGATATCGAGAAATCCACCGCAATGTGTAAGGATGTCAAGCCGGTGCACTAGAAATGGTGTTGAGACGTCGAGGTCGTGAAGAGTCTGAGTTGATGCCAAAGATGAAAGCAATGTTGTCTTTTGTCGCCGGACTAAAGTGGCTAGTAGAGTAGCCATAGATGCCTATGTATGTGTGTGCGTTGATGCCGAGAGCGCACATGCTTGCTCTCTCTCACTCACTCGCTTGTTCTCTCTCTCTCTCTCTCTCTCTCTCTCTCAAAAAATGTCTCTCACAAATTAGCGCTGCCCTTTGAACATGTTTGAGCTACTAACCTTCAGCATTTGAGCGCGCGTGTGTGTGTGTGTGTGGTGTGGGAACACACCCTCATGCACACACTTCAGAAAAATTAGTTAAATTTTTTATTGTTCGTCTGTCTCTCTGTCAAAACCTGTGAGATGACAAAGACACACAACCAAGCTGAAAATTGCCCTGAAGTTTCCTTGCCTGATCCTCAACCCTGCAAATCTCTTTGCTTTCTAACTCCCACTCTCCTACTCCTTGCAAAACTAAGCATTTCAATTGTAGTGATGCAGCCCTATGCACCTTGTGTGTGTGTGTGTGTGTACATACACACCACCACATTTGAGCTCCACGAGTTTATTAGTGTTGCCCGTTTCCTTGCTTGCTCACGCTACTCTCTCTCTAACACTGCAAGCTTTGCTTGCCCTTGATCATGAGCTTGTAGCATTTTCTTGCTAATCAAGATCTGATTTACCTTCAAGCTTGATTTTTCTAGCTTTAATTTGCATGCAAGATTCAATTTTCTTGGCACTGCATGTGAGCTCACCGTGTAAGGCTTCCAATGCTCACTCTGCTTGCACTTGATGCTTTAAATGCTCAACAAATGTGCTTCGACTTTGCTCATCCTTCTCTCTCAAGCCTTCGACTCTATTCTCCTCCTCATGCTCAATTCTCTGCTTCCTTGCCTTGTACATAGCCCATGACCTGCAGATGCTCTTGGTCGGGTTCTCCTCTACCCTCGATTTCCTTCAAGCTCTACATATCCCAACACCTGCTCTATTCCTGCTAGATCCCTATTTTTGCAGAGATTCCTGTAGAATCATCAAGATTCCCAAAGCCCAAGAGAGGATGCTGCGTCAATGGGGCTCCAAGATCCACCAGATCTACTCCGATCCGATTTCGCTGTGCAAGATCTATCGCCGCCAAGCCGAGGTTTTTTGCTTCCGTCTCGCTGAGAAGCCTTCACGCATGCGTAATTGCCGAGCCGTAGCTCTGATACCAATTGTGGGGGGTTGTTGTGGCAGAGTGTGCATGTGAGGAATGCATTGAAGAGAGGGGAGAAGAGAATTGGGGAAGGGGATGAAGCACATATAGGGTGTTGGATTAATGGAGAGGAAAGTGAGAGAGAGTCAACTCTCTCACTTTCTCTCCCTATATTGATTAAAGGAAAAGTAAGAGCAAAGGTGGTTTCCCACAGACACTTGGCCTACATCCCAACAAAATGTCTTGTACCGTGGGTAGAAGATCTGTTTGATAAGCTACAAGGATTGATCTACTTCAATAGGATTGACCATAAAAGTGGCTATCATCAAATAAGGATAGTGAATGAAGATATCGTAAAGACCGTTGTCGTGCTGTGACACATACATAGTGGAAACAAATGCTACAAGATCTATTTTGTGACTCTTTAGATACATAAATATATTTCCTATAATGTACATATGCATATCTAAGTATAATAATAAAGTTTTCTACCTCATCCTATTATTTATCTCAAGGGTAATGTATTCTTACTTTACCGTCAAAAAGTACTATGTGGAAAAGCGTCAATAGCTCCACCTCTTTAACTAGGGGCAAAAAGCATTGATTTTTTCTTTCTACTATCTCATTATTATCTTATACCCTAGCTAGATCATATATCTAAGATAGCTTTCAATATATATATATTCTATGTATTTTTCATATTTTTCTTATATTTCTTATATTTCTTTTTAATAGCTACTAGGAAGGAATCAAATCCTAGTGGGACACTAGCTTGTATGATTCTCAAACATACACCTATTTTAATGCATTATTGCAAGCATGATTACAAAACTTTGTTAAGGAGCAATGTCATGCTTTCATATTGCATGAGGTGTCCATTGGAATCAAATGAAAGTCTAGGCTAAGGGGACCACAAGAAGACTTTTGTTGCCAAAACTGTATCCTATTTTGATGATTTTTTAACACAAGGTTCCAATCCGAATTGAAAAAAGTATATAAAATGGGAGTCGTAGCTTATGAGCTGAATTTTTTGCCTCTATTTTTACTTTTTTATTTGGAGCCACGGTTGAGGAGATATGATCAAAATACTGGATTTTTCAATCCAAATTGGAAAAAGTATATAAAATGGGAGTTGTAGCTTATGAGCTGAAATTTTTGCCCCTATTTTTACTTTTTTATTTTGAGCCACGATTAAGGAAATACGATCAAAATACTGGACCTCAGTCTGTTCACATCATGTAGGGACAACTCATTTCAAACTTTGCAAATTCTTGTTCACACTCGCTCTTCTGTTTCTTGTGTAACCCTTGGGGGTTCCCTTCACCTATAAAAGGGGACCTTTTCTTTCTTGTAAACCATTCATGAGATGAATTCATGAGATGAATTCATGAGGGAGTGAGAGGATTGATGCCTAATTGTATTTAGCCATAAAGATAAGCCTAAGCCTACACTTGCTCCTAG
This sequence comes from Adiantum capillus-veneris, assembly GCF_014529385.1. NCBI lineage: Eukaryota > Viridiplantae > Streptophyta > Polypodiopsida > Polypodiales > Pteridaceae > Adiantum > Adiantum capillus-veneris. The sequence continues at coordinate 84,317,559 of NC_140937.1, forward strand.
AGGCAGACTAGCGAATCTTCTAAGCTATCCTTGGAAGATCAACGCTAACCAAAGAAGGTCTTGACCTTGGTGCATCAATCAAGGCTTGAAGGATTCCCTCTTCTTCTCTCTCCATCAAAATGGTAAATAACTCCCAAAGAGTTTGTTGAGTAAGATGTGTTTTACTTTTATACTTTGTTGGTTTCTTGTTTTTTTCTTTTTCATCTCTAATCCAACATATTTATCTAATTTCATCTCCCTAACCATATCTATTTCTCCGAATCTTAGAAAGTCATTTTTTCTACAAATTGTAGGTTCTCCTTGCTATAGGTACATCTCTCCCCGTAGTATCCTTATTGTCTACGGGCAAGAATAGGGTTTGGGAGGGAAATTCTCTTTCTTTCACTTCTCTCATATCTACAATTTTCACATACTAAAGTTATACTAGATAAATAATCCACATGATGTGAATTTCTATCGCTTCCACTTTGTGTGATCTATTGCAATCAATGCATGGATTTGTCATAAAATACATTTTCAACAACAAATAGTGTCTCTCTTTGGTCCAAAAAGGCTCAATGAAATACTTCTTTCACCGGATCCCATCATACTACCCCTTATAGACTATAACTTTTCTTTTGACATAAGTGTAGTTATCTTGCTATGAGCCAAGAGGATTTGTACACACAATTAATCCCAATGACTAGACAAAACATATATATTATGGTAAGCACAAAATTACAATTCGTAGCCTGTTTGGTTAGCAAAGAGTGAATGTCATTAACTCATCTATTAACCCTTTCATATTACCCAAGATACGATACGACCATAGCTTTGATGTTTTCATCTTTGTGTTGTTTTGATATTTTTGTTTGTGTTCTTTCTTTGTGTGTGTGAGTGCAAGAGACAAAGAGTAGGGCTTCTTTGATTACTCTTCCTTCCAAACCCTAGACTTCATGGCATCCATGGTATAACTCCTTCATATAGTTTTTTGGAGTTCTCTCACAAACTCTCACAGCCAAAAGTCCGGTGCTTTCCTGGCAAGACCGCAAACTTCTCGACACCATGTTCCGTACAATGTTTGGTCTTTATGAATATCTAGTCATGCCTTTTGGCTTGACTAATGCACCGGCCACATTCAATCATTTGATAGAGAAAATATTTAGACCCTACCGCAAGTACAATGGAGTATTTTTGGATGATATCATCATCTACTCCAAGTCCTTGGAGGAGCACAAGCAACATCTCTAGGTGATTTTTCAAGCTTTGAGGGAGAACAAGCTTTTTATCAATCAAAAGAAAAGCGAATTTTTTCTTGCAGAGATTCAATACTTAGGTCATATTATCTCTCAAGATGGTATCCGTATGGATCGATCAAAGTTGGAGGTAATAAAATCATGGCCTAATCCAAGGAATCTATATGAGCTATGAAGCTTTATTAGGTATGTGTGCATACTATAGATGCTTCACAACAAAATTCTCTCAAATAGCAGGACCATTACATGACTTAACAAAGAAAAACGTTAAGTACTCATGGACTACTGAAGAGAAAAATGCTTTTTACAAGCTCAAAGAGAAACTTACCTCCCAACCAGTGCTTATGCTTACGGATCTCTCAAAGCCATTTGAGGTCCAATGTTATGCTTCTGATGATTGCCTTGGAGCAGTCCAACCTTAAGAAGGGCATGCCAGAGCATATGAGAGCCGAAGGCTGAATGTTGATGAATGGATCTTGGGCATATACGAAAAAGATATTTTAGCTAGTTTACATGCCCTAGACACATGGAAGCACTTATTTTGTGAACAGATCACCAAAGTCTCAAGTACTTTATGACGCAAACCAAGCTTTCTGACAAACAAATGAGGTGGGAAAATTCTCTTTCACAATTTTATTTTCATATTGCTCATATTGATGGTAAGCATAATCAAGTGGCCGATGCACTTTCACGACAACCAAGAGTCAATGCGGTGTCTACAGCAACTCATAAATGATCTATCTTCTATGATAGATGAGTACGCTATTGACCTTGACTTTAAAGACATAATTTCAGTCTTTGACTTAGGGAAGAAAGAAGAACCATTCACCTTGCAAGATCATTATCTTCTCCATGACAATTCACCATGGGAGAGTATATCCATGGATTTTATCTTTGGAGTATCCATGGGAATACGGGAATATGGACAATAGTCGACAAGTTTATCAAGAAGGCACACTTTCTTCTTGTCAAAAAGACTATTAAGGCACACCAAATGGCAACTCTCTTCATATCACAGATTTACAAACACCATGGATTACCAACATCCATCATGTCAAATAGAGATCCTAGAATGACCAGTAATTTCTAAAAAGGTCTCTTTGAAAATCTAGGTACAAGATTGAATTTCTCTTTGGCCTATCACCCACAAATGCAAGGCCAAAGTGAGATAGCCAATCTTACAATCCTCGATCTACTAAAGACTTATGTTACATAAGTAGATCAATGCTCACAATGGGAGAAGTACTTACCCCTTGTAGAGTATGCATATAATAATACTGTCCATACTACTACAAGAAATCCACCTTTTGAGATCATAGAGGGAAGAACTAAAAGTCTCTTGCTACTTAAAGTACATGGGAAGATCTTTGCTGCCGATGAGTATATTCGTGACCTACAAGAATCTTACCGAAAGATTAAGGAGGCTATATCCATCTCTCAACAAAGAAAAAATACTGCTGCTAATAAGCATAGAAGGGCCTTAACATTCAAGGAAAATGATTGGGTCTTACTCAAGTTTTCCAAGGATTGATTGAGGCAAACAACTACGGGCCACCAAAAGTATTATGCTAAACTAGCAAAAAGATACAATGGTCCTTTTCAAATCTTGAAGCCAGTCAATGGCATGGATTATCAACTCAAGTTTCCCAACCATTGGCTCATACACAATGATTTTCATGTGAGCCTACTTAATTCCTACAAAGGAGAGCCACCAAGAGAACCAATTATTGAAGACTCCCCAAAAATAAAAGACCAAGAAGAGGTGCTACAACCCGAAGCTATCCTTCGGCATGAAGAAAAGGTGCTACAACATGGTAAGATTATTTGACGATATCTTATTAAGTTAAAAAATTATCATTTTGAAGATGCTAGATGGATGCAAGGAATACAACTTAAGGATAGTACGAAACTTGTCAATGCTTACAATGAAACATTAGAGTAAGAAAATGTAAATGCTTCTTTAAATTGATCAATGTTTTTGTCTATAAGACTAATTCTCTTTTTCTTGTGCACAAATTTAAGTAGTATGCATGCTTAGAATCATGTTTGTGATGACGACGTCTCTCAAACACCAAGTAGAATTTGTCACTCTACTTTGGGAGAATGAAATGGACTCAAGAGCAGACATGCTTATGACACCTAAGCCTCCCAATCCCCAAATGGATTAGTCATCCATCTTGGAATGATATCATAGGGTAAAAAGGGATCCTCTACCCATTAAAATACATTGACTCATGACTAAGGATTTATCTCTTCTACCTCATAGTTGAGGACGACTACAATTTCAAGAGAGAGGTAATGTCAATAAAATCTAATATATAACCAACCCAAATGATTTTATCATATTGAATTGATCATTTAATGTGGGAAAATAAATGGGAACAAGGGTTATAATATAGACATGGCTTATGGATCTATCTCAACACGGGGCCAAAGTCAAAGGGTCCATATGAGAGTTGGTCTATCAAAGAGCAATGCTAGAATGGAGATTAAAAACCTTATGGTTAGCTTTATTAAAGACCTCAAAAGGTTAGTGTTAAAAGTCCTTAGACCTTAGGCAAGCTAGGGATGTGTTTGAGGTGGGAACCTGGCCCAAGCTTAAGGTGCTTGTCGTGTTTGCTGTGACTACGGTGCTTGAGGTGCTTAATGACTAAGGTGCTTGAGAGACTTAAGGTGTTTCAAAAGTCAACAAGTATCCCTACTCACGGGGGGGCGCGCCCTCATTGTAGGGGCATGAGAGAGAACACACACACACCCTCAGACAAGCAATCCTATTCTAAAGAAGCAACAAGGACACATGTCAAGTTCCTCTCTATGTTGCCCTCATGGTGTGCCTAAAGCCTAATGGTTGGCCTCTCAAGGTGTCCAATGATAATATAGCTAATTAAATGAATTATTTATGCATTTATCAAGTCCTCTCTCTCAAAGGGGAAAGGGGGACACTTGTCCGAAGACTAGCATGGTTGCTTGATATGCACTTTGCATGTGATTGGCTAAGCTTATAGGGGTCCAATAAATTTGAAGCTTGAGCTACAATGAGGGGTCGACCAAGGAAGCTAGGGGCTTGCTTGCAGAGTATACTCTCCCCCCCCCCCCCCCCACACACACACACACACACGCACGCATGTACGCACACTCACACACACACACACACACACACACACACACACACTCATGGTGTGAAGTGCAAAGTGCAAGATCTTCATCTCCTTCTCCAAGCTTGTTAAGTAGTTGAGAACCTACACCAACACTCTTGGCTATGGAATGCAAATCCAACCAAGAGGCATGCTCCAATGCTTAAGCTTGCCATCTACTCCATCTTCATTATTATGCTATGCTAAGCAAGAAGAGTGATGATAAGTGAGGAAATATTTCTTTATCCTATGGATTTTTCTTCTTCCTCTTTCCTACCCTCATTCCCCGCTAGCTCTCTCCACCTTTGAAAGTGTTTGAGGCCTTGGGACTGAGGCTGGGGATGGTTAATGCTTTTACAAAGTTTATGTTATGCTCATAATGCATGAAGCTTTCCATATTCATAGCATCACCTAGGTCACAAGGAACACAAAGATTGTATTGCACAAAGTCTCTCTTTATGGGAGAATCTATAATACAAAAGCCTATTGGAGGCGGGACCGGCTCTATATAAATCCGGTCCTCAACTATTGTCATGTTCTCTAATTCTCTCTCTTGCAAAAGTATTGTTCATTCCAAGTTAATTAAGTATAATGGTTGTGTTGCTACCGCTAATTAAGTTCACCCTCTATGTTCTCAAAGTAGTTTCATAAAAATGCTCACTATAATTCTCCTAATTCCGCTTTTCTCAATGTTCATAGGCCATTTCCATTATAGTAAAACTCTTATAGAAAGCTAATAGTTTGAAAAGAAGATGGCTCTAATGTTGGAAAAGACTTCTTCCCTATAATTCTAAAATGGAATGTGCTCCTAAAAAATAGGAAAAGGGTATGCAAAATTGAATTATCATTGGAAGGAAACTCTTAAGACATTGGAGAAAGTGAGTATTTAGAAGATTAGGCTTGTTTGGTTGAGCATTCATCCTCCGTGATCTGGGTCACGGGATTGAAAGCGGACAAGCGACCCTGGTAGCATCCATGGATGTCCATTGTATCACCATGCATAGAAAAGTGCCTTCTTCTTACCAAAAAAAGTTTACGAGTCTTAAGGGGTTTGTATCCTTCATTATCTTAAATTCATCTTATCTAGGTGTGACTATGAATTTGGGAAATTTACTTAATGCCAGTAATCTTGCTAGTATTAGGTGGGACTCAGCTCTAGCTCGCAAGGATTTGATATCTCAAAAGAATCTCCAACCCGCCTATAAACGTTCCATGTGATTGTTCTTTAATTCATCCCCCCTTGCCTTTCCTCACCTTCGGCCCGCAGCTATAGCCAACATGCATTACACATACTTCTTGTCACATTACAAAAACATAAAGTATTTATCAATATGTCGACTCCAAGTAGGACTGTACTTGCTTAATGCCTCTATAGTGCCTTTTGATATTGGAAAAAATTGTCTTTTAAAGTTGACACCCATACCTCTTCTTGGCTTGCTTAACAAATAATGATTCTTTATCCATTTTCATGACCTAAACTAATTACTATTAAAAGCAAGAGTTACAATAGTGTGGATTGTGGTCAATTTGGCTATGGGAGAAGAATATTTTTTCAATGTGGCCTCTTCTAGGGTTTAGCACCATAGTAGCTTTGTTTGTTCCTTCATTTGTGATAAGTCATCTCGTACTGACATGTCTTTGATATGGCATATGTACTATTTGCGTCATGCACTTCTCACTGCATCTTCCATAAGCCATCCTTTACCCACTCGATTATACACAACAAAAAAGGTACCTTTGGGATTCACATTAACTACGTATATTGAAATTTTCTCAAGTATGCATACTCTAAGCAATTGGACTATGACTACAAGTCCCATAAATGCAACAAGCAATTGAAACCAATGGAATTGCCCAATGGAAAGGGGGGGCTTGTTGTAGTATTCTATGCAACTCTTTAGCAACTTGTGGACCATTGGAAAAGCACTCTAAGAAAAATCATGCACAAACTGTTCCTCCACAACCAACCCATTTGCACTTGTCTGGTGTAGGGCATGCCAATAAAGCTTGGTCAACTTATCCTTGCAAATCCTTCAATGCAACTACTACCAGCTTCAGAGATACAATGGAAATCCTTCTATTGCAAAGAGTGTCCTCTCTCTTCAATTTCATAGCTAGGCTACGTCCACCTTGATAGCCTTTGCTTATTGGTGCATATCATATATACACGTGATGAAAGGAATGATTGTAGTGGACCTTGATTTCACCACTACAAGAGGCAAGCATCAAGCAAGCATCTTTCCCATCCCATATAGTTGTACCAACAAGCCTAAGGGTACTTTGACTTGAAATGTTTACACACTTTATTGTGCTCCTTTTTACTTTGACCCATAGGCTTAAATTCCTTTGTAACAAGGAAATTTTATTGAAGTGTTTCCAAAACTTCTTGTGCTCCTTTGGATTCTCTTTGACCCCTAGGATCAAATTCCAACAAAGGATCTTGAGAATTTTTTTGGAATTTCTTTATTATTTGGAGTAATTGGATATACCTCATGGCACAAACTATGGTTGAGAAAGAGCTTTGTGTGAAGATTTCAAATTGGAATTATGAGATCTAATGTGTGTGCCTAAAGTGCTCAATTTACTAGAATATCTTTAAGCAAGAAGTAAGCAAAAGCTAGGATCAAATACCTATTGAGTTAGAGAGGGTTAATTAGAGTAGCATTTATAGTAACTAAAAAAGAGGACTTAATGCCACATAACCCAATAACAAAATAGAAATGCATTACTAAGTCTTGAAGTGTTTAAGAGAATTTCTCTTAAGTAGAGCTCAAGATGGTAGTACAACCATGTGAGGGTATCATGAAGCTCCCAAATCAGCCCCTACAAAGCAGGGTCAACCTATGAAGGTAGAAGATTCCTTTGGCATGATGTATACCTCATTTGGGCTTATATACAAATGATCAAATAAACATGACTATCTACCACATAGCATCTGATAGGACAGGAAGTGCTACAAATGAAGACACTAACAAGATACAAGATAGGGTTCACAAAGAGTAGTTGGTGCCATGGGACAACTATTACACACCCAAAAATAACTCAACAAAGATTTGAGAAAATCAATCCATTTTGATAGGCATGCAATCCCTTCACAACAAGCTTTTGCATTGGGGAGGGAGAACCCCAATAGCAATTTGCAAATTTCGGCTGATAGGAGGTATTGCCGTGTCTGGCAAGAACACAGCTTTGTCCTCTGATGAAGAGGCCATGTTTGCAGATTATATGAGAGCACTTGGAGCCCATACTATGACTTTTGTAGAAGTCTCTCTCTCTCTCTCTCTCTCTCTCTCTCTCTCTCTCTCTCTCTCTCTCTCTCTCTCTCTCTCTCTCTCTCTCTCTCTCTCTCTCTCTCTCTGTGACAACCATGTCCTTGATGGCCGCTTCTTTGGCCTACCAAAAGGTATTACGAGTGCTCACCACCATTCCTTCCCAACCTTTTTCCTCCTCTATAAATTCATAAGTGGCATGGCCTTGGTGCCTATGTTCGAACTGATCTTTTCCTTGGTGCTCTCCGTTGCTACCCCTCATCCACGAATGTGATTCTGGTGTCAATGTGCCATCAATGAGATCCTCCCCACTTTCTCTTTTGCATCCCTCCATGGGCTCAAGGAAGAAGGACTCGAGTGTGTTGTTTGCCTCTCTCACTTCTGGCATCCACAATATCCTCCAACTTCTTCCATTTTTTTTTTCTTGCATGCCTTTCACCTCAAGTGCGCCAATACATGGCTTAGTAGTCACTCCAACTACCGTTTATGCCAATATAGAGTTGAGGCTGATGATGTTTTCATTGTGGAGGAGTTTTCATATGTGGTTAAGTGCAACATTGATTAACCCGATGAAAATTCTAGAACTAGAAGGCCATCGTTAATTGGGCATAATTCAAATGATGAAGCCTCAATAGAAATTGGTAGATCTTTTGAGGTTTATGTGCAAAGAGAGGCTAAAACTTGAGAGCAGGTGAGAGTCAATGATCCCAAAAACAATAGCAAGAAAATGAGCTTATCGAAGCTTAGCAATAGAAAGTTGAAGCATGAGAAATACATTTGATCAGTAAGAATTCACAAAACGCTTTGGGCATCACATCATCATCTCGCAAATGCCCTCAACATCGGTGGGGTGACTTTCTATCATTGGATGCACTTTTTTTGAGCTCTCTACTCCATGTGGGTTGACAAGGAGCACTTGAAAGTAACAATGCTAAATGTAAGGACATCAAAACTGTCAGCCATTGTGCTTCTCAATCAATCAAGTCTGACAAAAAGGCACAAGCATTGGAAGATTTGGAGTTAGGTGCCAAGTTGTTACCAACACTCAACATCAAGCACCTCAATGCTCCTTCGCAACGGACATGTCCTCACATCCTTCTAGCTCAAGAACACACAAAATTTTCTATCTTGGTTGTTAGCCTCAAGGAAGGAGGTGCCAACATTGTCAACATTGAGCAACACTGATGTAGCAGCAAGACTGTCAAGATAAAAAATTCAAGATATATTTCTATCATGCCTATCAACATCACAGAAAACAAAAGCTGGGATGATGAATCAAGCGATACGGACTTTGAGGTTGCCAAATGCAGTAAGTAGGATGCAAGAGGGGAGGAAAAGAAATCCATTTTTGCTAGGCAAAAAGCTTTCTACAATGAGATTTTTCATTGGGAGGGAGAATCCCTGTAGCAGTTTGTGAACTCTGAAGGTGTCAGGCATCAAGAGTTATGCCGAATGTGGCAAGAATACAACTTTGTCCTTTGATAGAGAGTACATTTGTGGATTATATAGGAGCACTTGGAGCTCATATTATGACCTCTATACAAGGTCCTCTCTCTCTCTCTCTCTCTCTCTCTGTCTCTCTCTCTCTCTCTCTCTCTCTCTCTCTCTCTCTCTCTGTGAACCATGTCATTCATGTATGCTTCTCTAGCCCGCCCAAAGACATTGCAAGCGATGACCTTTCTCTTCTAAGCATTGTAAGCGGCATGGTATTGGCATCTATGATTGAACTAAATTTTCCCTTAGTGCCGCTCCCCTACCCCTCCTCCTCCCCTCACCCACAAATGTGATTCCGACGTCAATTGCACCAGCATTGATGTCCTCCCTACTTTCTCTTTTGCATCCTTCCATGGGCTAGCACTTTGTACTCTTCTGCGTTCTTCTCAAGCTCATAACACCCTCGTGAAGTGTCTGTTTGAAGTGCTGACTGCTTCATTATGTTTACTGGTGAAAGCTCTTTGCAACACATTGTACTTTTCTTGCGATAAAACTATGTTTTTTTTGTTTCTCTCCTACTCCTTAATCTTCTCATAACTCAATATTTACTTAACCAAACTGCATTTTATGCATTGCAAGGATGTAAGAAAATCATTGCTAAGCTCTGGGTGTATTCGAGATTGAAAATGATTAGGTCAAATCTGCCCTATAATAAGCACAATTTTGGAAAGTGGTCAAAAGGGGGATTTGAAGGCATAATCATGTGTCTTTAGATGTTTCCTACATCCTATAACTTTTGTCTTGTTTGGACTTCATTCGCTTCATGAATTGATGAGATTTTCTTGTGGTGTCGTAGTTAGCATTTGATGCTTGGCATGCAGTTGAGTGTGTGTTGAGTAAGATAGGGATTGAGTGTGTTTTTTGAGAAACTGACAACCTCTCATAGCCTCCATGCACTAATCAAGTCGAATTCGTCCCACGGTATGACATTTATGTTCATGGTGCTCACTGTCACTACAATAAGATAGCGAGGTTTGGCATTTGGGGAGCCCCACATTTTGGCGCGATTGCCCGGGACGAGGTGACCTAAACTAGGGAAAAACCTCAGCGCTCTATAGTTTTGTCCAAAAACTCCCTCTAGATTTTCTAGGAGTACCAAAATAAAATTTTAGAAACTGCACGGTTGAGGTGTGTCTACTTCAGTTGTATAGAGGTGTCTTGGGAGTAGTCGTACTTGTCGAGGACTTTTAAGCTTAGATTAGGTCGTTTCCCAGGGTTGATAGTTGAGACTATGTTAGAGTTTGAGTATTGACACACTTTCAAGCAAAAAAACACAAAAAAACCAGTGTAGGTGGACACTTTGTACTATCCTTTGGTTGACGTGATTAGGAATAGAGTAAGTAGGAATCGAGGAAGGTTTTGATCCATCTCATCCTCTGAATTGAAATCACTGAAGTTGCTTGTAATAATTCTAGAGTTTGCAGGTACGTGACTCATAAGGTCAATTCAAAGCTCCAAATTAAAATTTCTAGTCATCACTAATCTTGGGGGGATATTTCTGGGCAAGCAGTTTCCGGAGAGCGCTTTTTAGGAATCAGGTGAGTAGATTCCTAAAAAGATTCTCCCTTCCTCTTTGTGGACTCTCTCTCTCTCTCTCTCTCTCTCTCTCTCTCTCTCTCTCTCTCTCTCTCTCTCTCTCTCTCTCTCTCTCTGTGCGCTCCTTGCCGCACTGTCGAAGCAAGGGCCTTGCCTAACACTGTGTGCAAGCCACAGACGGCTCCAAGCACACAACTAGCTTAACTAGTAAGCTCAAAAGAGGGCAATGGTGTGTCACTCACCGCTCTATGCTCCTGCCGTGGAGGATTCCTCACCACGAAGAAGAAGGACATGCCGCTACGTCGCGCTCAACCGCTTCACCGCCGTCGTGCCACCGCAATGCTTGATCGCACTCTCTCTCTCTCTCTCTCTCACACACACACACACACACACACACACACACACACACACACACACACACACACACACACACACACACACACACACACACACACACATACACACACACACACACACACACAAGGAGGTGAAGAAGAAGAAGATGGAGATGGAGATGGAGCAAGAGCACTCTTCTATTGCACAAATGAGAGAATAAGTGAATTTTAGGTTTAGTTGGCTTTTATATGAGCTCACCCCATTCACACTTGGGCGCCCATGCTTAGCCAACTAATCCCTTGAATGTCCCAGTTAGAGTGCGCCTCTCATCGGCGATCACTCTTACCCTTTTCCTATTGGTCCGACAAGCCCGGTACCTGACTCTACCAAATACATAATACACGTCCGTCGTAGGTGATGAGGTGTCCGTGAGCCGTGAGGGTTAACATGCCCCCCTTCTTGATGTCGATTCCGTCCTCGGAAGCTATTGAGTTGAAGCTCGTTCGTTGAGGTGGAAGAGCATTTGAGATGAATGTCCTTAGCCTTCTTCAGTCACTGCAAAATCAAACAACATTGGCACAGTAATTGCATTCTCATAAGTGATTAAAAAGCATATGCAGTTTTAGGTAGACAAATTGATTGGTAAAAGAATTTCAAACAATTTGTCAGCAATGAACATTAAATTGCAATGTAATCAAATGCATAAACAGATGTAAAGGTAAAAAATTAAACAAGTCTGGTGTCGCTAATTTGACAGTCGAAAGGAACTAGAGATCGAATATTAATACCATGGGTAAGCTTCTTAATTTTATTTGGTCAATTAAGTTGTTTAATCGCGAGAGCTAAGTATTTCATGTTCGAGGGCTGACTAGAGGCTATACTTAGAGGACCGTGTAGTTAAGCTACGATAAAAGGAATTTCTCATGAAATCATCGCCTGACTGATTACCTTTTCTTTGACTCCCCAAAGTGTTTTCACAGTGATTCAATTTGATGTGTGTGCTTATTTTGTATGCCTTGGGTTTTTTGCTTTTCAAGGAAAAGCGCCCATACTGGGAACCTCTAGGGCTCTAGTACCATAAGCAATACATGTGAGTGAAGTACCAAATCAAGCTGAGATTTCTCTTCCAGCTTAAGATTTTACAGTGTGGTACTTTGATTTTTTGTTTGTTCATTTTCAACATTTTAATTTTGTAACTTTGGGGGGTCATATAACACTGATACACCTCCGCAGACTCATCACACTAGTAAACTCCCTTTATAATACTTAAGCGAAAGGTCAATAGGGTCAAGCCCACTAGAAAGCCCTAGTACATTTCACACAATGTTGCCTAAATCGAATTAAGAACCTAAGTAACCATTGATTATTAGGAAGGCATTCCCCATGGTATTAAGAGAATATTTCTAACACCTAACTTGGTCAAACTAGCTTTAGTCGGACTGCATGATTTTTAAACCTAGACAAGTGATTATGACAAAAAATTACATTGAATTAAATGTTTGATACTAAGCAAATGCGGTGAATATTAGGCTACCAATCACAATTAAAGTAGACAATCATAGATGCAGAAAAGATAAGGGGCAATGCTAATGGACAAGAAACACCTGTTTGTGTCGATGGTCGCGCTTGATTTGAAGAGTGAGTCGAGATAAAGATTCCATGAAGGTCCAAATCCTATCAATAGCAACACGCTCCTGTACACACTAGGAAACAAAAGGAATACCTTCACGAGGCACATTAGTGGGAAAAGGTACCAACACTTACTGAACACAACAAAAAACATAAGGAACCCTAACCTAATTATTTGCACTCCCCCTAGAGAGTTAAGGGAATAGGATATTGTAGAGGTTGGGGGGAAACCCTAAGGCTAAACCCCTATCCTCGTCGTGGAGATAAACAAAGTCATCATCCTTGAGACCATATGTGCCATCCGTGTAGTCCTGTAAATTTTCTTCTTCATCATAGGTGCCCATGTTTACTAAGAAGGTCACTAGACGCCTATAGTCATCTTGGTCAAAAGGGTAGGCTTGTGCAATGGGAGAAACGCTCTCTACTAAGTATGGATCAGACGTGGTCAAGAGACGTATCAGCCATTCTAACTCCTCAAAACTCCTCTCACATGCTAACGTATCTATCAAATCCCATTCACATGCAAGCACTGGAAAGACCATGCGAAATATTTGTGAAAAGTAACGAGGGTACCTCTCACCCAAGGCAGGAGTGGATGACTCTAGCATACTAGCCATATCTGTACACGCAAATAGATGATGGTTAGAGTGCAAATATTACAAGGGTCGTGTTCTTGTGCATAATTTGTTTTTATGATTTGTGTTATGGCTCTTGCTCTTTTACTTTTTTATCTTGTTTTTGTGAGTATAAGGTTTTATATATAAATTCCCTAAGATTGGAGATTAAGAGGCCAGGGAGAAAGGTTGAGAGGGAAGCAAGTGAATAATGGATGTCCACAAACACTCCCCCCTTCCTTGGGTAGATCATACCGTTTGAAATGATGTCGTCACCCTTTGAAACCAATTGTTCCAGTTGGTAATAGGTGAGGATTTTTGCCAGTAGTTTTCTATTACCCTAGGTGCCTCATCAAGTTGCAAGGGTGGTAAGGTACTTTTCCAGGATCGAACTTGAAGTGGTTCATCAGGTGATTCTTGAACACTGGGAGGTGTGGATTCTTTTGTAGCTTCATGGAGGTCCACTACTATAGATGGAGGCTGTGTAGAAGCTTTTACCTCTATGGGTGTATTACATGAGGAGCTAGAAGCTTCATGGAACTCCCCCCTTCCTGAGCTAGGTTGAATAAATTGGTTTTGCCTTGGAGCCCAAACTAGCTCTGGACTAGGTGTGTAGCATTCTGTGATCTTTCCCTTCCCACGGTCTGCCATTGGCTTTAGCGTTACACTCTTTGACTCATATGGGTTTGTTGTCGATAGGGAAGGACACATTTTACGTTTAGGTACCCAAATTTGCTCATTTCCATCATAGTAGCCTTGGGCTTCTAATAGTTGTTTTGGAATCCATTGTGATTTGTTCTTGACTCTCCTAGGGCGCGCTCTTAGTTTTTCGGGGAAATTTTTTCTTGGAATGGATGGGAGGGTTGAGGTAGTTGGAAGTAAGGCCTTGGGGACCCATTGGTATGTACTCTTAGGTCGTGCAGGTTGAGTACTTGCAATATTACTGCTTGCTGCAACTACAAGTGTTGAAGTGCTAGGTTCATGGGTAGCCGGCAAAGACGAGTTAACCACCTTGGCTTGTGAATGTTGGCTATCCTTCAACTTTGCTAGAGTTTGCAACGTAGGTGACTTTGCTTGAATGATAGGGGTAAGAGTCGGTGGTCGCGTCGTGACACTACCAGTATCTCAATCAATAGTGCATTTGGTTGCCAACATCCACGTGCGTCCCATGTTTACGTTGCCTTCCATAGCTCCCGCGGGCATGACTAGAAACCTCTGCACTATGCTTCCATTGTCATAGACAACAGGGGTCTGAAGGACTCCAAGAATAGCAGTTTTCTTTTTATTAATGCCATTGACTTGCATCATACTCGAGGATAGGGTCGGTTTCCCTAATTGACACCAAACTCCATAGGACAACAAATTGTGTTTAGCTCCCGTATCTAATAAGGCATTGTATAGTACTTTCCCATAGGGGCTATTTAGCTCAATTGGGTATCGTAGGGGTGGCTCAGATTCTAATGAGTCGTCATCTGTGTCCTCGAAAAATTCTTGCGTGATTCCCAGATTAGCCTCTCGTTGGCGTCTAAGACGTTGTTGTCGTTCTCGAGCCTCAACTCTTGCTTGGATTTTTTAAAGCTCTGCTTGTTCCTTGGAAGCCTTCTTTTGATGGATGGCTTGCAACTCTTCCTGGCTTAGAGGATCATAATATCTTTTGAATTTACTCCCATTAAGGAATCCAATGGTTTCAACTCCATCTAGAGTCTCCACACGAATGGTACCTTGCGGGGTAATTTCACACACTCGATATGGTCCCTTACCAGCGTATTTCAATTTCTTCTTTTCGTTACGTACCCCGTACATAAGAACTTTATCACCAACCTTGATGTCTTTATCCTTTAAATGGCTATCAAACCACTTCTTTCTCCTATCCTTCTCCACTAGAGCATTTCACACAGCTAATTGCCTTTCTTCATCTAGCCTTTCTAGGATATATAATCGCTTCACTAAGGGGTTACCATCCCAACCTTCTTGAGAAGGTACTCGAAGGCTAGGAATGACA
Source organism: Adiantum capillus-veneris (assembly GCF_014529385.1). NCBI lineage: Eukaryota > Viridiplantae > Streptophyta > Polypodiopsida > Polypodiales > Pteridaceae > Adiantum > Adiantum capillus-veneris. The sequence goes on from NC_140937.1 coordinate 84,332,808, forward strand.
AACTCCCATGGCATAACTTCTTCTTGGCCATACACCATCTTAAACGGTGTGCAATTAATAGCAACTTTATACACAGTACGATAAGCCCATAAAGCTGATGTAAGCTTTAGGTCCCAATCAATGCGATGAGCCTCAACTGTCTTTGTCAAAATGGAGATGAGAGTTTTGTTGGTACTCTCAGCTTGGCCATTTGCTTGGGGATAATAGGGTGTAGACTTGTGGTGAGATATCATGAAGTTTGATGTGAGTTCTTTTATTAATTCATTTATAAAATGAGTTCCATTGTCACTCACAAGTTCAAAGGGGCATCCAAAACGTGTGATAATGTTCTCAAAGAGGAACTTAGCTGTTGTTTTTGCATCCGCCTTTCGTGTTGCTTTTGCTTTAGCCCATTTGGTTACATAGTCGGTAGCCACAATGATATATAATGATTGCGTGTTACGTGCAGCCGGACTAATCGGTCCTACAAAGTCTAAGCCCCACTTTTCAAATGGTTGGGTTACCTTGATGGGATGTAGAGGCATACTATCCCTTCTTTGTGGCTTGTTGAAGCGTTGGCATTCATCACATCCCTTTGCAAAAAGTGATGCATCCTTAAACAGAGTGGGCCACCAATAGCCTGACTGTAAGATCTTTCGGGCAGTCAACTTTCCTGAAAAGTGACCACCAGCTACGCCCATGTGTGCCTCTTGTAGAATATATAAATACTCATCCTCGCGGGCACAACGTCTAAGAACAGCATCTTTTCCTCTCTTATAGAGAGTTCCAGCTAGTAAGCAATAGGGTTCGCATCCCTTGATTAATTTTCGAGCTATATCTTTTCACAGCTCTTTGGGTGGAAAACCATTAACTAAGAAGTTAACAATCTTTTCACTCTATTCAGGCATTGTCTCAACAATGAACAAAGGAGTATCAGGCAATTCATCATCAACCCCCGTAGGAGCTTCGCCATTAGGGATACGAGATAAATGATCCGCCATGACATGTTTCCTCCCAGGTCTCACAACAACGGTGAAGTCAAACTCAAGAAGAATTAACAACCATCGTGTAATTCGACCTGTGGAACACGGCTTGTTTACCAAATATAGCAATGCTTGATGATCAACATAAAACACAAACTTGGTAGCAAGAAGGTAATAGCGAAATTTCTTTACTGCGTAAATCATAGCTAGACCTTCGCGCTCTGTAGTAGTGTAGTTCATCTCGGCATCATTTAATTGGCGACTTGCAAAGCTAATAGGGTAGTCCAATTTATGTTCTCCTGGTTGAGTTAGAACACACCCAATAGCAAAATTTGATGCATCAATATGCACATGAAAAGGTACATTCCAATCAGGTGTTCGCAGGATTGGAGCACTAGTTAGGGCCTTCTTTAATAACTCATAAGATTGATGACATTCTTCCGTCCAGTGAAACTCCATAAGAAGCTTGTACAATGGACGCGCTATCTCGGCAATGTTTAAAATAAACCTTCGATAATAACCAACATGACCCATAAATCTTTGAGCTTTTTTATAGTTCGTAGGTGGTGGCAAATCGGCAATGGCTTTAATCTTACTCTCATCTGTGGATATCCCGTTCTTGGACACTATATGCCCTAGAATGACTCCATGCTTAACCCAAAATTGGCATTTGAAAGGGTTCAATGAGATGCGATAAAATCTGCACCTTTCAAATATTTTTCGTAGATATAACAAATGCTTCTCCCAAGAAGAATAAACACAAAGGTCGTCTAGGAAAGCTTCACAAAACTCCCTTAGAAATTCTTTAAACGTAGTGTTTATTAATCGTTGAAATGTAGCTGGGGCATTTGTTAAGCCAAAATCCATAACACGAAATGCAAACACTCCAAACTCTGTGATAAAAGCAGTTTTAGCTTGGTCCTCTAATGCAATTGTGATTTGATTGTAACCAGAGTACCCATCTAAAAAGCTATAAGCTTCCTTGCCCGCAACTCTTTCAAGCACATGTTCTGAATATGGCAAGGGATAATGATCTCTCCTAGTAGCTACATTAACTTTCTTGAGGTCCACGCACACTCTTAGTTTCCCATTCTTTTTTGGCACAATGACTATTGGAGAAACCCATTCTGAGTGCTCAATAGGGTATATGAATCCACATTGGATAAGTTTTTCAATCTCCTCTTGTACAATTTTGGCGTACTTAGGATTCATTGGATAGGGTCGTTGCTGGACGGGTTTAGCAATGTTGATCATGTGAATTGTATGTTGCACCACAGAAGGTGGAACGCCCTTCATGTCATGATATGTCCAAGCAAAGATATCCTTGTATTCCTTGAGGATCTCCTTAAGTACAGCCTCTTCAGTTTCGGTAAGGTCTTGAGCAATAAAGACTGGTTTAGACTCCTCACCTGGTTTTGCTAATTCTATCTCTTTAACTACCGCTGGACCATCATAGACTCCACTGCTTCCATTGGTAGGTATTCGTTGGGCTTTGGCATACACAACCTTTCGCTCCCCCGTGGTATAAGATTTAAAATGTTCAGGAGCCGTATGTAAGTCAGCAGGCTCTTGTCCTGACGGAGACCTTTCTTTTAGTTCTGCTCCTTTTTTGTGTTGTGCTAACTCTCGGTTTTGACGTCTTCTTATAGTTCGACTCAATTTCGGCTTTGTAACCTCCAATTGAGCGAGGTCAATGGGTCGCGGGCTGCACCACATGACACTCCGGAGATGTTCACCCCAATTGTCTACTAGCTTTCGATGAGCATCACATGCCCCTAGATAGCTAAGCCATTCTGCAATAGATCTTTCCTTGTTTATCCTAGCTCTCACATTTTCTCGATATCGTCGTCTCTTATATGACCTTTGTTTCTTGTTAAGGTTTTGATTTTGGTAAATGTTTGAACTCGACTCACCTGATAGGTCTTCGCTTGTATCTTCTTCACTCTCATATAAATTACCATAGATGGTCGTACTAGGCCTTGAGTATTTATTTTCTATACTTGGTTCACTCGATGTTTCCTCAGGTTTTGAATCTATTTCTTCCTGAGATTCCGTTTCCGATGTGTATTGGCTTGAAGCCTTTGAGGAATCGTCGGTTTCACTCTCAGATAGGTGTGCCTCTTTCTTATCATCGGATGTTACATGCACTACACCTAACATGTTTACTGGTGCAATGTGTGGTATCTCTTCCCCATCTGGTGTTACCCAAGTTGTTCCTCTAGCTCCCCATGTATCTATAGTTGCCACTAGGTGTACCCAATCGACATTGTCTGACTCAGCCATTCTGGGTAGGATATCCATATAAGGAGAGTTCTCCCCAATATCCATTTCTTCGTTACACGTTGTGAGCGGGATGAAAACACACACAGCGCCTCTATAACGACCCGACACACACTCTTGGGAAGATACACACACACACACACACACACACACACACACCACACACACACACACCAACAACACACACACACACACCACACACACACACACACACACACACACACACACACACACCACTATGGGGCACCACTCGGCTTAGACAACACTCCTGGCCGAGACAGGGAACACACCTCTGGAGTGAGAGGAGAGAGACTATCCACTTGCCCACTCCACACACACACACACACACCCAAAAAACTCAGCTCAAAAGAGGATAATTTCTGATGTTTAGATACAATTGAGCTTGGGCCAACACCAATGGGGCAAACAGCTCACACAATATGGGTAAAAGAAGCCAGATACAATCACAAACTAGAGCGAAAACTTCGCTCATAGGAGAAACTTACACAGCCAAAACAGCAGAAAAAGAGCGAGGAATTTGACAAAATGGACAGCGCCATCGCGTCCGGAACGGCCCAAAACCCCACTCTACAATGTCAAAGTGCTCAAATCCGACCTCGGATGAGCAGTTTACGACCAAAACAGGCTCCAAAAACCCCAAAAACACACCTGCGGCTGTTCCTCCTCTCTTCTCCACATTTTTTCTGGTCTTCTCTCTGTTTTTTCAGTTCCCACACTTAGCTTTATTACTTGGGCACCCTTGGCCTTTTAGATGACCTCAAACGGACCCCGAACAGGCCAAAAACTGACCTCGCAGTGCATAGTTGTCACCTTTTTGCATCATCCGCACACTTGGCACTCAGCTTTTTTCAATAATACATCCCGCCACCACGTGAAGTGGCCCCAAAATATGGTCCTCATGATGACCTTTCTGCATAATTATCACAAGAAAACACCCAAGTTGTGTCTTTACTCATCCACGTGCAAATATTGACCCCATTCGGCCTCCTGACACCACTAGATGCCATCTGACGCACTTGCTTACCTCATGTCGTCGGCCCACGGATAGCTTCCTCGAGAATTTTTACGCGCTACCAACTCCTCATTATTGTAGAAAAACACACTAGTACTGGTAACGATGAAAATCGATGCACTATGTATATCCTGTCCTACCTGTACACATGTGGGCCCCACGTAACCACCTGGCTCTGGAAAATGGGCAATTCTTTATTTGATGCACCATGCATTTGTATGTACATATGCGCAATCCCTTGATCCAAAAAACTCCTGACAACGTGTAACAATACTGTAATGGAGTTGAGTGAATTGTTGTGTCTGATCGATTATCAATGATGAATTTATTTCCTAGAGGATGCTTTCGACCACTTAAAAGATCAACTCGAATGACAGAGTCTTGGAGCTGTAAGTAGACGTGGTTTTTGGACCAATCATACACCATTTTTGCTTCCCTCATGAATGGACGCCCTAAGATCATCTCAAATGACATAGGATGCTTGGAAAAATCCATAACAATGAAAGTCTGCCTTACCTTGTGTCCCAAGACCTTGATTCTGAGATCCTTTAGCATTACACTAGGCGTAACAATAGATCCATTAGCCATTTTTACCACTACGCTTGTGGCTTCAAGGTGAGGTCGCCCCATAGACTCCCAACAACTCTTTGTCACCATGCTGACTCCCGCACCACCGTCAAGGACCCCCTTTACAGTTAATCCTTTAGTAGTGATTGGTAGAGTAGCATTAGATTCATCACCTTCAAAGTATTGCCCCAACTTGTTAACGGCTCCTTCAATTACAGATTCATGTCCCGCTAGGTCAGATGGTGGTGCTAAATGTTCCTCATCATTCATTACCGAGTCAGGTTTGTTCATATGTGCAAACTGTGGTAATCCGGCCTGTAATTCTCCATTGAGGAAGGCTCGAAGAGCTGAGACTAGCTCGGGGTCTTTATATAGTTTGGACATGATGGTGGTTCTAACTTCTGAAGACATGAAATCCATCAATTTGGCAACATTTAATGGCATCTTGTGGGACGTAGGACCCTGACAAGAGAATGGTGAAGATGGAATCTCCACTTCCTCAAGGGGGTCGGGCATTCCCTCACCAAACATTCTCTCTAGTAGGAAAGGTGTGTGTCCACTTTCAGATGTCCTACCCTCACTCTCTTCCCGAATGATACTGGGTATAGCTAACGGCCTGTAGTTCTTGTGAGGTTGAACTTGTGTGGGAAACACTGTGTTCGACATCTGGATATGTTTGGGTTCAGGTTCTAATGTTCGTTGAGTTTCTTCCACCAAACCCCTCAGTTGTTGGACTCGTTCAATTTCCATTGTTGGGTTTGGATAGGTTCCAATATTTCTCTTGCAATCCTCATTTTTTGTCTCTCGTGGCTTATCTTGGGAGTTCGCAACTGGGTGGTTTAACTTTGAATACTCTTTTGGTGTTCGTCGTAATTCCCCCTCGTGATCCTCCTCACTGGCTTTTTCCTTTGTAGTAACAGTTTTGGTCTCCGTGGTCTCTATCGAATCTGAGTCATCCTCAGGGTCATTCATATACACGGGATCCTCTCCTGTACCTATGTTAGTCTTTGAACTAGGTTTTGAGCTAGAAGCATTAACACTAGGTTGGTAACCTAACAGGACATAAAAGTGTCCTTTCAGGGTTTTGAAAAAAACCTCCAAAACCATTGTAGATCCACTCATTTCTTAAAATCCTTTCATGAGGTTGTAGTTCAAGGACTACTACACATGTAAAAAATAAGAAACTTGTAAAATTTCTCATCTTTTGGTCACACCAAGCCTCCAAAGTTGATGGACCAGTACATATTCATCAAAACAGTCATTTCTTATGTTTTGTTGCATAAAAATAAGATTAGGGATTTTTGTAGGACTTGAGATAAGTTCCCTAGTTAACTTCAATGGTTTGGTGATCAGAACATATGATTGCTTCTCACTCACTATTTTTTGTTTTTCCAAAAGAAATAGGTATAAAAAAGTTGAATTTTTACCATTCTGCAAACCTATCATCAAAGTTTCTATAGCCACGCTAAATACAAATAATATATGCATGTTTTCTTAGTTCACTATTGTCCTTTAGGTTCATAAGGAGCCATGAAGCATGTCAAAAGAATATTATATCTCTTACCAAGGGGAATCTTGGGGACAAAGATGAAGTGCTAAATACAGCAAACATGAAAAAACTGGGTTCAACATTATGAGTTGTAGAATCCCATAGAAACTATTCAATATCTACCCAAAATTGATCCTTATGACTAGATATGGTTTACTACCAACAAAATGCATTTAGTTGATCACAATAAAACAAACAATATTGAAAAAGCCTATACTTGATATACTAGAATGTTTCGTTTTCTTCTATAATTGAAAAAATCAACCATCGTTGTCTACTATGCAAAATAGGGTATTAGGTGCCCCAAAACTCAAGAAATATTAGCTTTATGTTACAATATGCGACATAGAAAATCAAAACTGCATTTGGATATCATGAAAGCCACCAAAAAAATCATAGAAGAGCTAAAATTGGCTCAAAAATAGGATGTGACAATTTTTGTAATTTGGTCATAACTTACAACATTAACATTTATTTCTCCCTAGAAGCATCAGGACATGTTGAGGACTACTAAAGATAGTTCTCTAGCATTATAGACCTCACAAACATGAATTCTAGAGTGGTATAGTTGCAAAAAGTTGAAAAAAGCAAAAAACAGGACCCGTTTTTTCACACAGTTTAGGTTGTGAAATGTTGTGCAAGGACAAGGTTAAAGATGGAATTGATATTCCAAAAAAATGTGGAGTTTTTTTCAGCTCATGAGACAACTTTCTAGATAGATAGCACCTCAAAATCCATTTTGAAACTCTTGACATAATTCAAGGAAAATGGTCACTTCACAGGACATAAAAGTGTCCCAGGACATAAAAGTGTCCCAGGACATAAAAGTGTCCCATTACCAACCTAGTGTTAAGGGATTTCTTTCTACGTGTTTTCTTCTTTCTCGCTCGGCCAATGGATGCAGCATCTCTCTCTTCAAGGATGTAATTTTGCTTTTGGAGCATCGACCGTGTGAGTGCATTCATTGGTGCTATGTTTATAGTTGGTGGTGTCCCATCAACAATGTCTATTATGTTCAATGGTTTGATTTTCGGTGCGTTTGGATTGTTAGGACACTGTGCGATCAAATGATCTATGCCACAACGATTACAAATGAGTATTGGCATTGCCAATGCACTCCCTTGACTTGTTTGCATTAGTGCAGCATTCTTTTGCATTCTAATGGGGCACTCAGCTACTCGATGTGGTCCACCACATTCGTAGCACTGAAGAGGTGGTCTCCAGGCAAAACTATTAATGTTTTGGCCTCTTGCTGCTAGCGTAGTAGCTTGATATACCGGTTTGATTTGTCCCCAATGGTATTCCATATAGTACATGGGACACTCCTCAAGCATGTCGACTCCATAGGTGATACTAGAGTCTATGTCCTCTTCGCAATCTACATAAGTACTAGATGACTCGCAACCTATTTGGTTCATAGGTGTAACTTTTGGGATAGGGGGTTGCGGTCCTAGCACTGGAGGTGGCAGCGGTGTGGTTTGGACCACATTTTGGGTTCTAGGGACCATCTGTTGTAATGGTAACTGTTGCTCCATGGGTGGGGTAGGCATCAATGCAGGAACTCGAGGAGAGTCTGCCCAAGCTATAGGCGGTCTATTTTCCATGATGCGTTTAAGCATTAGGAAATCCTTCGCTTGATGGCCATACCTACCACACGCGTTACAAGTCCCGTTAAACTTTACTCTGAAAGTAGGGCATTCACTCGTAGTATGTGGGCCCAAGCAAATTGAGCACCATTGTTGCTCCCTTCTTGGATACATATGAGTGTTTTGTGGAGCACGATTACCCCTAAGGCTTTCTTGGATGGCCTTGGCGAGATATGCCAAAGTCATCTCAGATATCGTTTGCTCTTTCACGATTGGCTCATGCCCTGATTCTTGCGAGCTACTAGACTTCGGCTCGGTAGACACTCTTTCTCCTGCAATCATTAAATTATCCTCCAATTGGATTGCATTCATGGTGACTGCTTCCCAAGTAGTGAGACCTCTAATGACTAGGCCATTATAAATACTTTCATGTCGTAGTCCCCTAATGAATCTATTGAGCAATTGGTTGTTGTTGAATCGCTCGTTTGGATTGCATCGAGAATTCAAATTCTTTAGGCGACTAATGAAGTCTCTCACGGATTCACCTTCTTCTCGTTGGGCTTTCTGGAGCTGAGAGGCTACACCCCAAAGTACTCCCTCTCGTATGTATTCTTTTAAGAACAGTCTCCTAAGAGTAGAGTAGATCGTTTTCTCTTCTACTCTTAAGGTTCTATACCAATCTCCAGCCTTTCTGCTTAGGGTCAAACTCAAAGCCTTACACTTATGTAGCTCATTGTGCTCTTCCAAGGAATCGCACACATGTTCAAAGACTTCCATATGCTTTCTAGCATCTCCGTCTCCACTGAATTTCTGTGTGAGCTTAGCTACTTGAACTGCCTTGCTCCTAGGCTCTCTATCAGGTGCACTACGCATGTTTTCCGCAATAGAGCGACGGATAGTTTGAGAAAATGCTGCCAAATCTCCTATTTGAGCAGGTATAATGGGTGTATGTGCTCCTAGAACCATATGTGAGATGGGAGTTGGCCTTGGCCTTGGCATACGCGCGGCTCTTGGGTCCCATGTTTCGTATGGTGGTGTACCAGACGGTGGTCCAAAGTTTACAGGCGTGGCCCTAGGCATAGGGGATGCCTGATATGGCATGTTATTATTAAATGGCATGGCTCCACTTTTATAAGAGCTTGGATAATTCCATTGTGGATTGTAAGCTCTTGGAATAATCGGAGGTGTAGGAGCTACATGAGGCTAAGGTACGACAGGTGCACATGATTGATACATACATGTAGGTATAGTTGGGAGCACTGTGCTACTAGGCATCGGCGCAGTGTTAACAAATGAACTCCATGGTGTATTTCTTGTCATGCTCACCACTGGGATATGCATGTTAGGCGTAGTGTCATTAAGAGAAAGATGAGCTAGATCTGGGAAGGTAAAGCTGCCACTTGTGGGCTCAGATTGTACTGAGGCCCCTGGCGAAACAACATATGGAGGATCAATGGGGCTCATTGAGGGAGTCTCCATTTGTGATAGGGTTGGTTGGTTGGCCTTTCCCGTATCCAAGAATCTCATTAGGCCTGTTGAAGGCATGTTGATCCCTGTGTTCTGTCTTTCTAACTGGACAATTCTATGGAGGACATCACAGACTTTCTGTTGTTGCTCATCTATGCTAGTAGCACCCGATGTGGATTGTAGAACATCTAACCAACCCACATGATAGGTGTGTCCTGTGTACTGATCAGTTAAAGCTTCTGCTTGTAGGTCATACTCCCAATTTTCGGTTAGGAATATCCCATCTAGGCCTGGCGTGCTGGAGGTTTCCCTCGAAGTGGAAGCATTATTGCTCCCCATCGCTTGCCCCTCCGTGACTGCTACCTTGGGAGCACTCGGTTGCTCGGCTGGCATGATTGTTGTCATAGGAGCCTTTTCTTTCAGGGCTCGACTTTGTTCCAGCCTTCGTAGGTTCTCAATTTCCCTCTCCCTTGTTGCTTGCATATAGTGTTCGATCTCTTGTACTTCGGCAAGACTCCTACCATCGGGTAGTAAAACCTCAGAGGGAGATAGTCCTAAAGGATCAGGAGGTGCAGTGGATGGAACATTCGCATGCACACTCTAAAGAAGCATAGGTTCTATTTTAGGCATGAATGACGGATTTACTTCCCCAGTCCCTTCATTTATTTCATTAACCGCATGTTCGGAGCGAGTAGCTCTACTGAGGGTCTCTTTTAAGCGGCTAAACACGCTGGACCCAGGCCGTGGGCCCATGGCATGCATGTATTGAATTGAACTATGAGGGTTTGGTGTAGGATACCCCTCCATGACTTCGTAGTCAGAGGAAGAATCACTAGACGCGATATGAGGATCTTGGGTCACGCTACCTTGAGTCCCGGCCGAAGGTCCAGAACCTAGGGTGGAGGAATAATGGGTGCCCGCGTAAATGGAGGCACTACCATTATGCTCGTGCTCTAACACTCCTCCAGAGCGTAGGTTCATATGACTTGGATCCCCTAGAAGTGTCAGTGAGTGCCCGTGAAGGTTGCTCACCTAGTATTTTTGGGTGTTTTGCAACCCAAGTTTTTTTTTGATTTTTTGGTCCTGTTTTTCTGACCCAGCTATATAATAGAACGTATGATGGCTCAAAAAGAGCGTCTCGGTCAGAGGGACGTGCCGTGCTTTACATCCCTGTGTTTGGTCACTTTATGCCCTCGGAATCCCTAAAACCGTCAATTTCTAGTAGGGAACTAGGCCCAAATTAGAAAGTCTAAGGGTGCAAGTGGGAAGAGAAGGGAGGAGAGTGGAGGGCTTTCCCCACATGCTCTAATTCCCTCTTGAGGGGGTAGGGTATATATATAAGAGTGAGTCTAGTATATATCACAAGACTGAGGGCTTGGGCTTAGGCTTGGTCTTGGGGAAATGATCTCGATCCCGATCAGAATTTTAGTGTAGCCCCCCAGTCACTCACGCTTAAATATTTTCAAAAAAAAAAAATAGATAAAAAAAAAAAAAAAAGGCGGCGACCTCGCGCGGTTTAGTTGTCCCTTTCTTGGCCACACACACTGTCAACACCTACCTAACCTCTCTATCAACAGCTCACCGCTCACAGACAGCCCCCTACCTTATCTACTTACTAACAATGCTGCTAACCACTAACTAATCTACTAACTAATCTGTTAACTGCTTACTGACAGTGAGCTAACTGTCCACCTACTTCCTCTCTCACTACCTTTCTGTGCAAAGACTGTGTGCAGGCAAACCTTGACAGGAAACTGTGTACAGACTGTGTGCAAACAGAAATTGCTAATTGCCTTCCTACTTATTCATTCACTACAAACAAGCTAACAACTACTAATTGTGCAAAGACTGTGTGCAAACAGAAAACACAACATTATGTAGAAATCACAGAACTTGCAGACAATACAGAAATTAACAACTTGCAGAAAAACAACTCATTCCTCTTCCTCTTCCTCTTCTTTCCTACTACAAACAACTCATAGGAGAAGCACAAAGTGCCTCTTGGGCTTAGTGCAGGGCGATTCCCCGGCAACGGCGCCAAAAATGTGCACTCCTTGCCGCACTATCGAAGCAAGGGCCTTGCCTAACGCTGTGTGCAAGCCACAGACGGCTCCAAGCACACAAGTAGCTTAACTAGTAAGCTCAAAAGAGGGCAATGGTGTGTCATTCACCGCTCTATGCTCCTGCCGTGGAGGATTCCTCGCCGCGAAGAAGGAGACGCCGCTACGTTGCGCTCAACCGCTTCACCGCCATCGTGCTGCCGCAATGCTCAATCGCACTCTCTCTCTCTCTCTCTCTCTCTTACACATACACACACACACAAGGAGGTGAAGAAGAAGAAGATGGAGATGGAGATGGAGCAAGAGCACTCTTCTATTGCACGAATGAGAGAATGAGTGAATTTTAGGTTTAGTTGGCTTTTATATGAGCTCACCCCATTCACACTTGGGCGCCCATGCTTAGCCAACTAATCCCTTGAATGTCTGAGTTAGAGTGCGCATGTCATCGGCGATCACTCTTACCCTTTTCCTATTGGTCCGACAAGCCCGGTACCTGACTCTACCAAATACATAATACACGTCCGTCATAGGTGATGGGGTGTCCGTGAGCCGTGAGGGTTAACACTCTCTCTCAAAGAGAGAGAGAGAGAGAGAGAGAGAGAGAGAGAGAGAGAGAGAGAGAGAGAGAGAGAGAGAACTATAGGTATGGAAGGTAGACAAATTGTTTCAAAAACAATATAGCCAGGGGTACTTAAAACAAGAACTCCCATTAATAATAAAAAAGTTACATTTTATTAAACTTGCATTACATAAACAAGAAGTGTTCATCTGTTGGAAGGCCCAGTTTTAGTAGTTGATGTGCTACCTTCGATTGGCATATTAAGATTCACCACGTTGCTTAGCTGCTGCCTCATTTCCTCCTCATCCTCCTCTGTGATGAGCCCAATTTTCTTCCGGCAAGAGAAAGCTAGTTGTCCCGTCTCGTTCAAATTGATTAAGCTCCGTATATTGAGTTCCTTGCGGCATTGATAGAGGCGATACACGTTGATGGTTGCCTTGAGAGCCTGACGAAACCAGTCGGCTCCATACAATGCCTCTCCATTTGGAATGGCTTCCATGGCATCCCAGGAAGACTTTATTTTACTCGCAAGATCGTCGGACATAGTGAAAGAAGGAGAAGTGTGCTAGGAAGCTAGTGGACGCTTTCACAAAAAATAACTCAAGTTATGGCAATTTATAGCCACTGTGGTAATATTATATTATTTTATACATGATTTGACACATAAAAAACCAGTACTCTGTGCGCTCCTTGCCGCACTGTCGAAGCAAGGGACTTGCCGATACACCGTGTGCGAGCCACAAATGGCTCCAACCACACAACAAGACTAATCTAGCAAGCTCAAAAGAGGGCAATGGTGTGTCACTCACCGCTCTATGCTCCTGCCGTGGAGGATTCCTCACCGCGATGAAGAAGAAGCTACAGTCGTGCCGCGCTCAACCGCTTCGCCGCCGTCGTGCCTTCGTAATGCTCAATCGCACACACACTCTCCCTCTCTCTCTCTCTCTCACATACTCACACACACGAGGAGGTGAAGAAGAAGAAGATGGAGATGGAGATGGAGCAAGAGCACTCTTCTATTGCACAAATGAGAGAATGAGTGAATTTTAGGTTTAGTTGGCTTTTATATGAGCTCACCCCATTTACACTTGGGCGCCCATGCTTAGCCAAATAATCCCTTGAATGTCCCAGTTACAGTGCGCCTCTCATCGGCGATCACTCTTACCCTTTTCCTATTGGTCCGACAAGCCCGGTACCTGACTCTACCAAATACATAATACACGTCCGTCGTAGGTGATGGGATGTCCGTGAGCCATGAGGGTTAACATGCGCCCCTTCCTGATGTAGATTCCGTCCTCGGAAGCTATTGAGTTGAAGCTCGTTCGTCGAGGTGGAAGAGCATTTGAGATGAATGTCCTTAGCCTTCTTCAGTCATTGCAAAATCAAACAACATTGGCACAGTAATTGCATTCTCATAAGTGAGTAAAAAGCATATGCAGTTTTAGGTAGACAAATTGATTGGTAAAAGAATTTCAAACAATTTTTCAGCAATGAACATTAAATTGCAATGTAATCAAAAGGAATACCTTCACGAGGCACATTAGTGGGAAAAGGTACCAACACTTACTGAACACAACAAAAAACATAAGGAACCCTAACCTAATTATTTGCACTCCCCCTAGAGAGTTAAGGGAATAGGATATTGTAGAGGTTGGGGGGAAACCCTAAGGCTAAACCCCTATCCTCGTCGTGGAGATAAACAAAGTCATCATCCTTGAGACCATATGTGCCATCCGTGTAGTCCTGTAAATTTTCTTCTTCATCATAGGTGCCCATGTTTACTAAGAAGGTCACTAGACGCCTATAGTCATCTTGGTCAAAAGGGTAGGCTTGTGCAATGGGAGAAACGCTCTCTACTAAGTATGGATCAGACGTGGTCAAGAGACGTATCAGCCATTCTAACTCCTCAAAACTCCTCTCACATGCTAACGTATCTATCAAATCCCATTCACATGCAAGCACTGGAAAGACCATGCGAAATATTTGTGAAAAGTAACGAGGGTACCTCTCACCCAAGGCAGGAGTGGATGACTCTAGCATACTAGCCATATCTGTACACGCAAATAGATGATGGTTAGAGTGCAAATATTACAAGGGTCGTGTTCTTGTGCATAATTTGTTTTTATGATTTGTGTTATGGCTCTTGCTCTTTTACTTTTTTATCTTGTTTTTGTGAGTATAAGGCTTTATATATAGATTCCCTAAGATTGGAGATTAAGAGGCCAGGGAGAAAGGTTGAGAGGGAAGCAAGTGAATAATGGATGTCCACAAACACTCCCCCCTTCCTTGGGTAGATCATACCGTTTGAAATGATGTCGTCACCCTTTGAAACCAATTGTTCCAGTTGGTAATAGGTGAGGATTTTTGCCAGTAGTTTTCTATTACCCTAGGTGCCTCATCAAGTTGCAAGGGTGGTAAGGTACTTTTCCAGGATCGAACTTGAAGTGGTTCATCAGGTGATTCTTGAACACTGGGAGGTGTGGATTCCTTTGTATCTTTATGGAGGTCCACTATTGTAGGTGGAGGCTGTGGATAAGCTTTTACCTCTACGGATGCATTAAATGAGGAGCTAGAAAATTCATGGGACTCCCCCCTTCCTGAGCTAGGTGGAACAAATCGTTCTTTCTTTGGTACCCAAACTAGCTCAAGAGCGGGTGTGTAGCATTCTGTGATTTTTTTCTTTCCACGATCATTGATTCGTTTTGGAGCTACGGGATTGGGCTCACATGGGTCAGGTGATCGGTAAGAGCACAGTCTACGTTTTGGCACCCAGATTTGATCATTTCCTTGATAGTAGCCTTGGGCTTCCAATAGTCGTTTAGGGATCCAACGCAACATTTTCTTACTTTTCTTGGAGCGAGTGGTACGTTTCTTACAAGGCTTCTGTTTTTTAGCACTATCTATGGTCACTAAAGAAGCTTTAGGGACCCACTTGTATGTTTTCTTCGTTACATTAGGATGAGTCTTGTCAGAAGCGATATGCATTGCTTGTAGCATATTTAAGGGTACAGGCATTTAATCCCCCTCAGGTGTTACCCAGGTCGTCCCCCTATTTCCCCAAGTGTCTATGGTTGCTGCTAGGTGGACCCAATCCACATTGTCCGACTCAGTCATCCCAGGTAGGATATCCATATAAGGAGAGTTCTCCCCGATATCCGTGTCTTCGTTACATGTGTAACAATACTGTAATGGAGCTGAGTGAATTGTTGTGTCTGATCGATTATCAATGATGAATTTATTTCCTAGAGGATGCGTTCGACCACTTACAAGATCAACTCGAATGACAGAGTCTTGGAACTGTAAGTAGACATGGTTTTTGGACCAGGCATGCACCATTTTTGCTTCCCTCATGAATGGACGCCCTAAGATAATCTCAAATGACATAGGATGCTTGGAAAAATCCATAACAATGAAAGTTTGCCTTACCTTGTGTCCCAAGACCTTGATTCTGAGATCCTTTAGCATTCCAATAGGCGTAACAATAGATCCATTAGCCATTTTTACCACTACGCTTGTGGCTTCAAGGTGAGGTCGCCCCATAGACTCCCAACAACTCTTTGTCACCATGCTGACTCCCGCACCACCGTCAAGGACTCCCTTTATAGTTAATCCTTTAGTAATGATCGGCAGAGTAGCATTAGATTCATCACCTTCAAAGTATTGCCCCAACTTGTTAACGGGTACTTCACTTACAGATTCATGTCCCGCTAGGTCAGATGGTGGTGCTAAATGTTCCTCATCATTCATTACCGAGTCAGGTTTGTTCATATGTGCAAACTGTGGTAATCCGGCCTGTAATTCTCCATTGAGGAAGGCTTGAAGAGCTGAGACTAGCTCGGGGTCTTTATATAGTTTGGACATGATGGTGGTTCTAACTTCTGAAGACATGAAATCCATCAATTTGGCAACATTTAATGGCATCTTGTGGGACGTAGGACCCTGACAAGAGAATGGTGAAGATGGAATCTCCACTTCCTCAAGGGGGTCGGGCATTCCCTCATTGAACATTCTCTCTAGTAGGAAAGGTATGTGTTCACTTTCAGATGTCCTACCCTCACTCTCTTCCCGAATGATACTGGGTATAGCTAATGGCCTGTAGTTCTTGTGAGGTTGAACTTGTGTGGGAAACACTATGTCCGACATCTGGATATGTTTGGGTTCAGGTTCTAATGTTCGTTGAGTTTCTTCCACCAAACCCCTCAGTTGTTGGACTCGTTCAATTTCCACTATTGGGTTTGGATAGGTTCCAATCTTTCTCTTGCAATCCTCATTTTTTGCCTCTCCTGGCTTATCTTGGGGGTTCGCAACTGGGTGGTTTAACTTTGAATACTCTTTTGGTGTTCATCGTAATTCCTTCTCGTGGTCCTCCTCACTGGCTTTTTCCTTTGTAGTAATAGTTTTGGTCTCCGTGGTCTCTATCGAATCTGAGTCATCCTCAGGGTCATTCATATACACGGGATCCTATCCTGTCCCTATGTTAGTCTTTGACCTAGATTTTGAGCTAGAAGCATTAAGGGATTTCTTTCTTCGTGTTTTCTTCTTTCTCGCTCGGCCAATGGATGCAGCATCTCTCTCTTCAAGGATGTAATTTTGCTTTTGGAGCATGGACCGTGTGAGTGCATTCACTGGTGCTATGTTTATAGTTGGTGGTGTCCCATCAACAATCTCTATTAAGTTCAATGGTGTGATTTTCGGTGCGTTTGGATTGTTAGGACACTGTGTGTTGGGATTAAAGCCCAAGTGGCCTCTTATGCGGATATGGCTGGCCGCCCGCCTAACTCACTTCCCTCTAACTCTTTGTATATACTAACTTATACTTTGTGAATACTAAGGTATTGGGAGATAACCCTTCTAACAGTTCTCTGCGTACTGTACTGTGTAAGGTCACTGTGTGTGTGTGTGTGTGTGAGAGAGAGTCGACCCACGCTCCGCTCCGTGACTTCAATTGGTATCAGAGCCTTGGTTCAGTGCGATTTTGCGCAATCGCGCGCGCGCGCACTTTTCCTGCAGATTCTGGATCCGGAGTTCGAAAATTCACACTCGGCGTTCCGGGAGCGTTTCCTTCAGGCGACCTTGGGTTTTACCCCCCTTTCGAAGCCGTTTATGCCCTCAGAATTTCGTTCTGAGCACTACAGCAGAAGATAGATTTCAGCCGCAAAGAAATCCGTCTTGTGTAGATTGGCAAGCAGGAGGTGGCCGACATCAATATCGGCATCGACATACATCACTCATTAGTCTTCAGAGCATCATCTATAGACCAGGTACACATATATATCATCAGATATATATATTGCAGTTTGCATTGTTACTTCTTGTGCTTGCCAGGTTCCAGGGGAGGTGTGGCCATACGACGGCTTGACACCACTGGCATGTATTGCAGATTGATGTACTGTGATTGTGGGTCTGCTAGTTGTGAGTCACGCTAGCAGACAGACCGCCGCAGCGGTCATAGGACAGTGATTGGTCTATTATAGGATGTATGCTAGTTCTGGGCAGTTTGCTGAGCCATCTGAGAGGGTCGTGTGTGAGGTTTTTTGAAGCCAAGCACTGGGGGCTGGGTTACCCAGTGTGAGGTGGATTAGGTTGCTGGAGTTCCCCTCTACACGCATCCTCTTCGGCGACTTTTATCCCTTAGGATGTATGACTTTGTGTAGACACTGGATTGCATCTTATGCGTCAGGCCGTTGAGGCATTGATCAGGGTTCAGTCTTGAGACAGATACAGGTTCTGTCATCGCCCAGAGAGGAGACAGTGTATGCTTACAGGACAGCATATTACAGAGATTTTTTAGATTTGTCACTGGTCAGCTATTTATGATTGTTTTTTGAGCTATCTTTTGGTTCCCAGAGCTCAGTTTACAGGGGAGACTCTGTCAAAAGTTTTCAAAATACTGATAGTTCCTGAGGAGAGGTGTTCAGCTTGTTGATTACAGCTTGTTTACTGTGTACAGAGGCCAGTTTACAGGGGAAACTCTGCCGAATTTTTCTCAGGAGTAAGCAGTTTGGCAGATATGGCATCTTCTCAAAGTGAGACTCTGTACAACATAAAGAAGCTGGATGGCACAAACTTTCCATTCTGGAAGAAGTAGATTTGGCAGGTTTTGGTGCAGAAAAAACAAGTGAAGCCACTGAAGCTCAAAGGGGAGAGACCAGAAGGTATGGCTGAAGATGAGTGGGAAGAGCTTGACGAGTTAGCTTGTTCCACAATCATGCTGACACTGGCAGAAAATGTTTACTTCAACGTAGCAGAAGAGACTACAGCATATGGCGTATGGCAAAAGCTATGTGGTATGTACGAGAAACAAAGTGCTGCTTCTCAGATTTACTGGCTCAAGAAATTGGTGGATTTGAAGATGAAGGAAGGGACAGCCATGTCAAATCATCTGAATGAATTTCACACAATTTTCAGCCAGTTAACAGCACAGGAGATAGTCTTTCCAGATTCAGTGAAGGCTATGTTTCTCTTAATCACTTTGCCAGACAGTTGGGATACTTTTCGTACAGCGTTAAGTAATTCTGTCGCGCCAGAAGGTCTTACAAGTGCCAATGTAGAAGGCAGCTTGCTCACAGAGGAAGTGAACAGGAAGAACATTGACAAATGCAAAGGCAATAGTGCTTTGGTCGTTCGAGGGAGACAACAGTTTAAAGAGAAGAAGGGTAAGAAGGCACAAAACCGAAGTAAGTCTCGTGATTCGAAGTCAAAGGATGACATAGAATGCTACCATTGTGGCAAGAAGGGTCACATGAAGCGAGACTGTACGAAGTGGAAACAAGAAAAAGGAAAAACAAAGAGTTCTGAGCAAAATGAAAAGAAGAGTTCAGTGAAGATTGAAGAGGTGAATGTCACAGGATCTGGTTCAGACAGTGATTCTGGTATAGCAGCTGGTGACATCTTCCTTACAAGCAATCTTGATTCTGTTTTCTTGACTGCAGAGGATGGACATGCTATGAGTGATTGGATTATCGACTCAGGGGCATCTTTACATGTTTCTCTGCACAAAGAGTGGTTTACATCATATGTGGCTACTAAAGATTATGTCAGACTTGGCAATGAGCAGGTTTGTGACATACTTGGAGTGGGAGATGTGCAGTTGAAGTTTCAGAATGGCTCTTCTTTATGGCTCAAGAATGTCAGACATGTTCTAGCAATCCGAAAGAGCTTGATTAGTACAGGGAAGTTGGATGATGCGGGTTATGTGACAGTTTTTGGGAACAGCGCTTGGAAGATCTCCAAAGGTTCGATGACTGTAGCACATGGCAGCAAGTCAGGAACTCTGTACACTTTACATGTTTCAGAGGTTAAAAACCATGTAATTAATGTGATTGAGCAGCCAAGTGTGTCACTGTGGCATCGTAGGTTGGGACATATGTCAAAAAGAGGAATGGAAATACTTTCTCATTATGGTTATTTGCCTGGATTTTCATTTCAAGATTTTGAGTTTTGTGAGCATTGTGTTTATGGTAAGCAAACACAGGAACCGCACAGATCAAAGAGGAATCGTAGGGACGAACGGTTAGCTCTTGTACACAGTGATCTATGCGGACCAATGCCTAGTTTGTCACTAGGGGGAGCAGCGTACTTTTGTACATTCATAGATGACTATTCTCGCAAAGTATGGGTTTACTTCTTGAAGCACAAGGATGAGGTGCTCACTAGGGGGAGCAACGTACTTTTGTACATTCATAGATGACTATTCTCGCAAAGTATGGGTTTACTTCTTGAAGCACAAGGATGAGGTGCTCAAGGTCTTTAAGACATTCTTGCAGCTGGTGGAGAATCAGAGTGGTCAGAAGCTGAAGTGCTTGAGAACTGACAATGGTGGAGAGTACGTTTCCAAAGCTTTTCAAGACTTTTGTGAAACAAAAGGGATTAAGCGGGAACTTACTGCACCATATAATCCTTCACAAAATGGGGTTGCAGAATGTATGAATAGGACCATACAAGAGAAGGTCAGAAGCATGTTGTCAAATGCTGAGTTGCCTGATGGATTTTGGGCGGAAGCAGTGGCTACAGCAGTCCATTTGATCAACAGGTCTCCTAGTAGGGTTCTGGATAAGAGTGCAGTGGCCGAGATGCTATGGACAGGCAAGGCACCTTCGTATAAGCATCTCAGAGTCTTTGGTTGTGAAGCTTATAGCCATATTCCTAAGGAGTTCAGAAATAAGTTAGAACCAAAGAGCAAGAAGTGTATATTTCTTGGCTACGGAGAATCGGGCGAGATGGGTTACCGGCTTTGGGATCCTGAGTCCAGAAAGCTTATTCGTAGCAATGATGTGCATTTCAATGAAGCCAAGTTTCACGCTAAGCCAGAGAAGACAGAGGAGATCAGAAGAGTTGTCTTTAGGGAAGATGGACCTAGTGCTAGCACATCAAGACAGCATGGTCAGGCTCAGGAACAGCCTATAGTGGCTAGAGAGGCAGAATCAGTTGTGGTGAGACGTTCTGAGCATGTCTCCAAACCACCTGATCGTTATGTGCCATCTCTAAATTATGTCATGCTCACAGATTGCGGAGAACCATCTTGTTACAAGGAAGCATTACAAGTGGTTGACTCGAAAAAATGGCAGTTGGCCATGCAGTCAGAGATGACAGCTCTGCATAAAAACCAGACATGGAAGTTGGTTAAATTACCACAAGGCAAAAAGGCTCTACCTTGTAAATGGGTTTACAGGTATAAGATCACCGCTCATGATAGTCAGCCAAAGTACAAAGCAAGGCTTGTTGCCAAGGGCTTTAAGCAAGAACAAGGCATTGACTTTGATGAAGTCTTCTCTCCAGTGGTCAAGATGACTACATTGAGATGCTTTCTTGCATTGGTTGCTATATTGGATTTGGTGTTGCACCAAATGGATGTCAAGACAGCGTTCTTGCATGGTGATTTAGATGTGGAAATTTACATGCAGCAGCCAGAAGGGTTTGTTGAGAAAGGCATGGAACATTTGGTATGCCAGTTGTTAAAGAGTCTTTATGGCTTAAAACAATCACCGAGGGCATGGTACCATAAGTTCCACCAGTTTATGCTTTCTCAAGGCTACAAACGTAGTGAGTTCGATCACTGTCTATATACAAAGAAGGCTAAGGATGGCAGTTGGCTGATCCTTATTTTGTATGTGGATGACATGTTGATTGCTGGCAAACACTTGGAAGAAATTTCAGCTTTGAAGTCAAAGATGGCAAAATCGTTTGACATGAAAGACATGGGTGAGGCAAGTCATATACTTGGTATGCGCATTGAGAGAGACAGATCAAAGAAGTTGATTTGGTTATCTCAAACAGAGTATATTGACAAGGTTTTGCAACGTTTCAATATGGAGAAGGGAAAGGCATTGAGTGTTCCATTGCCACCATATGTGAAACTTAGCAAACAAGATTGTCCTGTGTCTGAGGAAGAAAAGGCTGAAATGGATAAGATTCCATATGCGTCTGCAGTGGGTAGTTTGATGTATGCAATGATTGCTACACGTCCGGATATTGCATTTGCAGTGGGAGTGGTTAGCAGATATATGTCAAATCCCGGCAAGAAACATTGGGAGGCAGTGAAAGGTATCATGAGATACTTAAAACATACAAAGAGTATGCGCATATGCTATGGTAGTCAGGATTTGAGTGTCAGAGGATACACTGACTCAGATTATGCAGGAGACTTGGATAAGAGGAGATCTACATCAGGCTATGTCTTTACATTGGCTGGAGGTGCCATATCATGGCGATCTCGATTACAAGATTGTGTTACGCAGTCTACTACAGAAGCTGAGTATGTTGCAACAAATGAGGCATGCAAAGAAGCTATTTGGCTTGGTAGATTGGTTGCAGACTTGGGAATCAAAGTAGATATGCCAGAGTTATATTGTGATAGTCAAAGTGCTATACAATTGGCAAAGAATCCAGTGTTCCATTCGAAGACTAAGCATATTGATGTCAAATATCACTTCATTAGGGAAGTACTTGAAGACAAGTAGATACAACTGCTGAAGATCCACACCAAGGACAATCCTGCTGATCTACTCACAAAGGGACTTCCAGGAGAGGGCTTTGTGCATTGTCGTGAGTTATTGGGCATTGGATAGATGGCAGCCATGTAAATCTTTGTACATTTATGTTCATAGATTTACAGTTACTTAAAGTGCCACATTGGACTTTAAGTGGGAGGTTGTTGGGATTAAAGCCCAAGTGGCCTCTTATGCGGATATGGCTGGCTGCCCGCCTAACTCACTTCCCTCTAACTCTTTGTATATACTAACTTATACTTTGTGAATACTAAGGTATTGGGAGATAACCCTTCTAACAGTTCTCTGCGTACTGTACTGTGTAAGCTCACTGTGTATGTGTGTGTGAGAGAGAGTCGACCCACGCTCTGCTCCGTGACTTCACTGTGCGATCAAATGATCTATGCCACAACGATTACAAATGAGTATTGGCATTGCCAATGCACTCCCTTGACTTGTTTGCATTAGTGCAGCATTCTTTTGCATTCTAATGGGGCACTCAGCTACTCGATGTGGTCCACCACATTCGTAGCACTGAAGAGGTGGTCTCCAGGCAAAACTATTAATGTTTTGGCCTCTTGCTGCTAGCGTAGTAGCTTGATATACCGGTTTGATTTGTCCCCAATGGTATTCCATATAGTACATGGGACACTCCTCAAGCATGTCGACTCCATAGGTGATACTAGAGTCTATGTCCTCTTCGCAATCTACATAAGTACTAGATGACTCGCAACCTATTTGGTTCATAGGTGTAACTTTTGGGATAGGGGGTTGCGGTCCTAGCACTGGAGGTGGCAGCGGTGTGGTTTGGACCACATTTTGGGTTCTAGGGACCATCTGTTGTAATGGTAACTGTTGCTCCATGGGTGGGGTAGGCATCAATGCAGGAACTCGAGGAGAGTCTGCCCAAGCTATAGGCGGTCTATTTTCCATGATGCGTTTAAGCATTAGGAAATCCTTCGCTTGATGGCCATACCTACCACACGCGTTACAAGTCCCGTTAAACTTTACTCTGAAAGTAGGGCATTCACTCGTAGTATGTGGGCCCAAGCAAATTGAGCACCATTGTTGCTCCCTTCTTGGATACATATGAGTGTTTTGTGGAGCACGATTACCCCTAAGGCTTTCTTGGATGGCCTTGGCGAGATATGCCAAAGTCATCTCAGATATCGTTTGCTCTTTCACGATTGGCTCATGCCCTGATTCTTGCGAGCTACTAGACTTCGGCTCGGTAGACACTCTTTCTCCTGCAATCATTAAATTATCCTCCAATTGGATTGCATTCATGGTGACTGCTTCCCAAGTAGTGATACCTCTAATGACTAGGCCATTATAAATACTTTCATGTCGTAGTCCCCTAATGAATCTATTGAGCAATTGGTTGTTGTTGAATCGCTCGTTTGGATTGCATCGAGAATTCAAATTCTTTAGGCGACTAATGAAGTCTCTCACGGATTCACCTTCTTCTCGTTGGGCTTTCTGGAGCTGAGAGGTTACACCCCAAAGTACTCCCTCTCGTATGTATTCTTTTAAGAACAGTCTCCTAAGAGTAGAGTAGATCGTTTTCTCTTCTACTCTTAAGGTTCTATACCAATCTCCAGCCTTTCCGCTTAGGGTCAAACTCAAAGCCTTACACTTATGTAGCTCATTGTGCTCTTCCAAGGAATCGCACACATGTTCAAAGACTTCCATATGCTTTCTAGCATCTCTGTCTCCACTGAATTTCTGTGTGAGCTTAGCTACTTGAACTGCCTTGCTCCTAGGCTCTCTATCAGGTGCACTACGCATGTTTTCTGCAATAGAGCGACCGATAGTTTGAGCAAATGCTGCCAAATCTCCTATTTGAGCAGGTATAATGGGTGTATGTGCTCCTGGAACCACATGTGAGATGGGAGTTGGCCTTAGCCTTGGCATACGCGCGGCTCTTGGGTCCCAAATTTCGTATGGTGCTGTACTAGACGATGGTCCAAAGTTTACAGGCGTGGCCCTAGGCATAGGGGGTGCCTGATATGGCATGTTATTATTAAATGGCATGGCTCCACTTGTATAAGAGCTTGGATAATTCCATTGTGGATTGTAAGCTCTTGGAATAATCCGAGGTGTAGGAGCTACATGAGGCTGAGGTACGATAGGTGCACTTGATTGATACATACATGTAGGTATAGTTGGGGGCATTGTGCTACTAGGCATCGGCGCCGTGTTAACAAATGAACTCCATGGTGTACTTCTTGTCATGCTCACCATTGGGATATGTATGGTAGCCGTAGTGTCATTAAGAGAAAGATGAGCTAGATCTGGGAAGGTAAAGCTGCCACTTGTGTGCTCAGATTGTACTGAGTCTCCTGGAGAAACAACATATGGAGGATCAATGGGGCTCACTGAGGGAGTCTCCATTTGTGACAGGGTTGGTTGGTTGGACTTTCCCGTATCCAAGAATCTCATTAGGCCTGTTGAAGGCATGTTGATCCCTGTGTTCTGTCTTTCTAACTCGACAATCCTATGGAGGACATCACAGACTTTCTGTTGTTGCTCATCTATGCTAGTAGCACCCGATGTGGATTGTAGAACATCTAACCAACCCACATGATAGGTGTGTCTTGTGTACCGATCAGTTAAAGCTTCTGCTTGTAGGTCATACTCCCAATTTTTGTTTAGGAATATCCCATCTAGGCCTGGTGTGCTGGAGGTTTCCCTCGAAGTGGAAGCATTATTGCTCCCCATAGCTTGCCCCTACGTGACTGCTACCTTGGGAGCACTCGGTTGCTCGGCTGGCATGATTGTTGTCATAGGAGCCTTTGCTTTCAGGGCTTGACTTTGTTGGAGCCTTCGTAGGTTCTCAATTTCCCTCTCCCTTGTTGCTTGCATATAGCGTTCGATCTCTTGTACTTCGGCAAACTCCTACCATCGGGCAGTAAAACCTCAGAGGGAGATAGTCCTAAAGGATCAGGAGGTGCAGTGGATGGAACATTCACATGCACACTCTCAAGAAGCATAGGGTCCATTTTAAGCATGAATGACGAATTTACTTCCCCACTCCCTTCATTTATTTCATTACTCGCATGTTCGGAGCGAGTAGCTCTACTAAGGGTCTCTTTTAAGCGGCTAAACACGCTGGACCCGGGCCGTGGGCCCATGGCATGCATGTCTTGACTTGAACTATCAGGGTTTGGTGTAGGATACCCCTCCATGACTTCGTAGTCAGAGGAAGAATCACTAGACGCGATATGAGGATCTTGGGTCGCGCTACCTTGAGTCCCGGCCGAAGGTCCAGAACCTAGGGTGGAGGAATAATGGGTGCCCGCGTAAATGGAGGCACTACCAATATGCTCGTGCTCTAACACTCGTCCAGAGCGTAGGTTCATATGACTTGGATCCCCTAGAAGTGTCAGTGAGTGCCCGTGAAGGCTGCTCACCTAGTAATTTTGGGTGTTTGCCAACCCAAGTCTTTTCTTATTTATTTATTTTTTGATTTTTTGGTCCTTTTTTTCTGACCCAGCTATAGAATAGAACGTATGATAGCTCAAAACGAGCGTCTCGGTCAGAGGGACGTGCCGTGCTTTACAGCCCTCCATTTGGTCACTTTATGCCCTCGGAATCCCTAAAACCGTCAATTTCTAGTAGGGGGCAAGTGGGAAGAGAAGGGAGGAGAGTGGAGGACTTGCCCCACATGCTCTCATTCCCTCTTGAGGGGGTAGGGTATATATATAAGAGTGAGTCTAGTATATATCATAAGACTGAGGACTGAGGCCTGGGCCTGGGCTTGGGCTTGTGATCCCGATCCCGATCAAAATTTTAGTGTAGCCCCCCAGTCACTCACGCTTAAATATTTTCGGTTTTTTTAAAAAAAATTTATTTATTTATTTATTTTTGGGCGACGACCCCGTGCGGTTTTGGTGACCCTTTCTTGGCCACACACACTATCACCTACCTACCCTCCCAGTCAACAGCTCACAGCTCACAGACAGCTCACTAGCTTATCTACTTACTAACAGTGCTGCTAACCACTAACTAATGTACTAACTAATTTGTTAACTGCTTACTGACAGTGAGCTATCTGTCCACCTACTTCCTCTCTCACTACCTTACTGTGCAAAGACTGTGTGCAGGCAAACCTTGACAGAAAACTGTGTACGGGCTGTGTGAAAACAGAAATTGCTAACTGCCTTCGTGTGGGTCAACAATCAAAATCCTTTGCACCATCAGCTTGGTGTTGTCCGTTAGTGTTTTGGATGTGCCACTGTGCACATCGTGTCGATGTGTGCCACGATGAATCATGACTCTAGTGGCAGTCTCATCGGATGGCATGACATAGTATACTACACAATCACATGTTGCAATACAAAAACAATTGCCTTACAAAAATGGCATGTAAGGCTCTTATCTCCAATCTTACAATATTCCCCAGGTCCAGTTGCTTTTTGTATGTACCCGTTGAAATGACTTGTATTGGGAATATGTTAATTAACCAAGTGGACACATTGTTCATTCATGCACTTGAGAGATCCTATGCAATGACTAAGACACACTACACCTGCAAATACAATATTGGATGTAGTAGGCTTCGACCACAAATGAGGATCATACTTATGCTCCATCGCATCCATATGGTGCAACTTTCCCATGGTAGGTGGAAATTCTAGAACGAGATCGCCATTGTAAGACCTTGGAATCTCTGTAACTTGTTCCACTACTTTGATTTGCATTAACAGCTTTGTCAATGTGCCCTTCTTCTTGGCCTGTAAGAGTTTTTGTCTTGTACTCCTTTTGAAGCTGTTTAAGGGCAAAACGCGAGGGGGGGTACATAGATCTATTTACTCCTTCGGACCGAATTGCATCTTTGACGGACTATCCACAATGGAAATAGGAATCATGCTAGGTGAGCCGGCATACTGTGTTTGATGAGATACGTTGACTTTGTATTTACGTGAAAGCTGCTCATCCAATACATAGATGAATTCACCCAAATTGTTGAGAGTCCTCTCAAGAGGCAAATTCATTTCAATATCACCGACTTCGATAACAGCATCTAAAGTTGTAAATTGCATTGGAGAAATTAATTCTAAAAGAAATGGTTGAGATATTATGAATTTACCATTGTAAAAAGGATAAGAAAACTCTTTACCCAAGAAATATAAAGAGCAAGCCATAATAATATGCTAAGCAAATAATTAAGCACAAGATCACATTGTATAAACTAAAACAAATTGATTATATACTCACGTCTAATAAGTAGTCGTTATAAATTTAAAATTAATATTATTTTATTAAATTAAAAAATTAATGTTAAAAAATATGAAAATTTAAATTAAAAAAAATTACAAAATATTTGTTTGTGACTGTGTGTGTGATCACGGGCTAGAGCATTTTGCGTGGATGAAAGCAAGGCACTAACGCAAGATGGTCCTTTTGTTGTTGCATTCGCCTAGAACGAGGCAGGCATAGAAGACAAGGGTTCGTAAGTCTAGCAAAATCAGTAGAGTTACAACCCACCCAAAAAAGTTTGTTGAAGTCATGTTAACTGTTGCCAATGTGAATGTCATCTTGATTGAGTACGCAGTGTAAGCTTTGTTTTATCTCTACGAAATTTGAGAAAATGATTCTCTGTAGTAGGCGTTGTGCGCTCCTTGCCGCACTATCGAAGCAAGGGACTTGCCTAACACTATGTGCGAGCCACAGACGGCTCCAAGCACACAATTAGCTTAACTAGTAAGCTCAAAAGAGGGCAATGGTGTGTCACTCACCGCTCTATGCTCCTGTCGTGGAGGATTCCTCGCCCCGAAGAAGAAGGAGACGCCACTACGTCGCGCTCAACCGCTTCACCGCCGTCGTGACGCCGCAATGCTCGATCGCACTCTCTCTCTGTCTCTCTCTCTCTCTCACATACACACACACACACACAAGGAGGTGAAGAAGAAGAAGATGGAGATGGAGATGGAGCAAGAGCACTCTTCTATTGCACTAATGAGAGAATGAGTGAATTTTAGGTTTAGTTGGCTTTTATATGAGCTCACCCCATTCACACTTGGGCGCCCATGCTTAGCCAACTAATCCCTTGAATGTCCCAGTTAGAGTGCGCCTCTCATCGGCGATCACTCTTACCCTTTTCCTATTGGACCGAAAAGCCCGGTACCTGACTCTACCAAATAAATAATACAATGTCCACCGTAGGTTACAACGTCCGTCTCGTAGGTGATAGGGTGTCCGTGAGCCGTGAGGGTTAACATGCCCCCCTTCCTGATGTAGATTCCGTCCTCGGAAGCTATTGAGTTGAAGCTCGTTCGTCGAGGTGGAAGAGCATTTGAGATGAATGTCCTTAGCCTTCATTAGTCAGTGCAAAATCAAACAACATTGCACAGTAATTGCATTCTCATAAGCAATTAAAAAGCATATGCAATTTTAGGCAGACAATTGATTGGTAACAGAATTTTAAACAGTTTGTCAGCAATAAGCATTAAATTGC
This sequence comes from Adiantum capillus-veneris, assembly GCF_014529385.1. Classification (NCBI taxonomy): domain Eukaryota; kingdom Viridiplantae; phylum Streptophyta; class Polypodiopsida; order Polypodiales; family Pteridaceae; genus Adiantum; species Adiantum capillus-veneris. The sequence continues at coordinate 84,361,317 of NC_140937.1, forward strand.
AATGTAATCAAATGCATAAACAGATGTAAAGGTAAAATATTAAACAAGTCTGGGGTCGCTAATTTAACGGTCGAAAGGCACTAGAAATCGACTATTAATACCATGGGTAAGCTTCTTAATTTTCTCTGGTTAATTAAGTTGTTTAGTCGCGAGAGCCGAGTATTTCATGTTCGAGAGCTGACTAGAGGCTATACCTAGAGGACCTTGTAGTTAAGCTACGATAAAAGGAATTTCTCATGAAATCATCGCCTCACTGATTACCTTTTCTTTGACCCCCCAAAGTCTTTTCACAGTGATTCAATTTGATGTGTGTGCTTATTTTTTATGCCTTGGATTTTTTGCTTTTCAAGGAAAAGCGCCCACACTGGGAACCTCTAGGGCTCTAGTACCATAGGCAATACATGTGAGTGAAGTACCAAATCAAGCTGAGATTTCTCGTCCAGCTTAAGATTTTACATTGTGGCACTTTGATTTTTTGTTTGTTCATTTTCAGCATTTTAATTTTGTAACTTTGGGGGGTCATATAACACTGATACACCTCCCGAGGCTCATCACACTAGTAAACTCCCTTTATAATACTTAAGATAAAGGTCAATAGGGTCAAGCCCACTAGAAAGCCCTAGTACATTTCACACAATGCTGCCTAAATCGGATTAAGAACCCAAGTAACTATTGATTATTAGGAAGGCATTCCCCATGGTATTAAGAGAAGATCTCTAACACCTAACTTGGTCAAACTAGCTTAGTCGGACTGCTTGATTTTTAAACCTAGACAAGTGATTATGACAAAAAATTACATTGAATTAAATTTTTGATACTAAGCAAATGCGGTGAATATTAGGCTACCAATCACAATTAAAGCAGACAATCATAGATGCAAAAAAGATAAGGGGCAATGCTCATGGAAAAGATAAGGCTTGTGCAATGGGAGAAACGCTCTCTACTAAGTACAGATCAGACGTGGTCAAGAGACGTATCAGCCATTCTAACTCCTCAAAACTCCTCTCACATGCTAGCGTACCTATCAAATCCCATTCACATGCAAGCACTGGAAAGAACATGTGAAATATTTGTGAAAAGTAACGAGGTACCTCTCACCCAAGGAAGGAGTGGATGACTCTAGCGTACTAGCCATATCTGTACACGCAAATAGATGATGGTTAGAGTGCAAATATTACAAGGGTCGTGTTCTTGTGCATAATTTGTTTTTATGATTTTGTGTTATGGCTCTTGCTCTTTTACTTTTTTATCTTGTTTTTGTGAGTATAAGGCTTTATATATACATTCCCTAAGATTGGAGATTAAGAGGTCAGGGAGAAAGGTTGAGAGGGAAGCAAGTGAATAATGGATGTCCACAAACACTCCCCCCTTCCTTGGGTAGATCATACCGTTTGAAATGATGTCGTCACCCTTTGAAACCAGTTGTTCCAAGTTGGTTATAGGTGAAGATTTTTGCCAGTATTTTTCTATTACCTTAGGTGCCTCGTCGAGTTGGAAGGGTGGTAAGGTACTCTCCCAGGATCGAACTTGAAGTGGTTCATCAGGTGATTCTTGAACACTGGAAGGTATGGATTCCTTTGTAGCTTCATGGAGGTCCACTATTGTAGGTGGAGGCTGTGTAGAAGCTTTTACCTCTATGGATGTATTACATGAGGAGCTAGAAGCTTCATGGAACTCCCCCCTTCTTGAGCTAGGTGGAATAAATTGGTTTTGCCTTGGAGCCCAAACTAGATCTGGACTAGGTGTGTAGCATTCTGTGATCTTTCCCTTCCCACGGTCCGCCATTGGCTTTAGCGTTACACTGTTTGACTCAAATGGGTTTGTTGTCGATAGGGAAGGACACATTTTACGTTTAGGTACCCAGATTTGCCCATTTCCATCATAGTAGCCTTGGGCTTCTATTAGTCGTTTTGGAATTCATTGTGATTTAGTCTTGACCCTCCTAGAGCGCACTCTTGGTTTTCTAGGGGAATTTTTTCTTGGAATGGATGGGAGGGTTGAGGTAGTTAGAAGTAAGGCCTTGGGGACCCATTGATATGTACTCTTAGGTTGTGCAGGTTGAGTACTTGCAATATTACTGCTTGCTGCAACTACAAGTGTTGAAGTGCTAGGTTCATGGGTAGCCGGCAAAGACAAGTTAACCACCTTGGCTTGTGTATGTTGGCTATCCTTCAACTTTGCTAGAGTTTGCAACGTAGGTGACTTTGCTTGAATGATAGGGGTAAGAGTCGGTGGTCGCGTCGTGACGCTAGCAGTATCCCAATCAATAGTGCATTTGGTTGCCAACATCCACGTGCATCCCAGGTTTACGTTGCCTTCCATAGCTCCCACGGGCATGACTAGAAACCTCTGCACTATGCTTCCATTGTCATAGACAACAGGGGTCTGAAGGACTCCAAGAATATCAGTTTTCTTTTTATTAATGCCCTTGACTTGCATCGTACTCGAGGATAGGGTCGGTTTCCCTAATTGACACCAAACTCCATAGGACAACAAATTGTGTTTAGCTCTCGTATCTAATAAGGCATTGTATAGTACTTTCCCATAGGGGCTATTTAGCTCAATTGGGTATCGTAGGGGTGGCTCAGATTCTTATGATTCGTCATCTGTGTCCTCGAAAAATTCTTGCGTGATTCCCAGATTAGCCTCTCGTTGGCGTCTAAGGCGTTGTCGTTCTCGAGCCTCAACTCTTGCTTGGATTTTTTAAAGCTCTGCTTGTTCCTTTACAGCCTTCTTTTGATGGATGGCTTGCAACTCTTCCTGGCTTAGAGAATCATAATATCTTTTGAATTTACTCCCATTAAGGAATCCAATGGTTTCAACTCCATCTAGAGTCTCCACACGAATGGTACCTTGCGGGGTAATTTCACACACTCGATATGGTCCCTTACCAGCGTATTTCAATTTCTTCTTTTCATTACGTACCCCGTACATAAGAACTTTATCACCAACCTTGATGTCTTTATCCTTTAAATGGCTATCAAACCACTTCTTTCTCCTATCCTTCTCCACTAGAGCATTTCACACAGCTAATTGCCTCTCTTCATCTAGCCTTTCCAAGATATATAATCGCTCAACTAAGGGGTTACCATCCCAACCTTCTTGAGAAGGTACTCGAAGACTAGGAATGACAAACTCCCATGGCATAACTGCTTCTTGGCCATACACCATCTTAAACGGTGTGCAATTAATAGCAACTTTATACGCAGTATGATAAGCCCATAAAGCTGATGTAAGCTTTAGGTCCCAATCAGTGCGATGAGCCTCAATTGTCTTTGTCAAAATGGAGATGAGAGTTTCGTTGGTACTCTGAGCTTGGCCATTTTCTTGGGGATAATAGGGTGTAGACTTGTGGTGAGATATCATGAAGTTTGATGTGAGTTCTTTTATTACTTCATTTATAAAATGAGCTCCATTGTCACTCACAAGTTCAAAGGGGCATCCAAAACGTGTGATAATGTTCTCAAAGAGGAACTTAGATGTTGTTTTTGCATCCGCCTTTCGTGTTGCTTTTGCTTCAACCCATTTGGTTACATAGTCGGTAGCCACAATGATATATCGTGATTGCGTGTTACGTACAGCCGGACTAATCGGTCCTACAAAGTCTAAGCCCCACTTTTCAAATGGTTGGGTTACCTTGATGGGATGTAGAGGCATACTATCCCTTCTTTGTGGCTTCTTGAAGCGTTGGCATTCATCACATCCCTTTGCAAAAAGTGATGCATCCTTAAACAGAGTGGGCCACTAATAGCCTGACTGTAAGACCTTTCGGGCAGTCAACTTTCCTGAAAAGTGACCACCAGCTACGCCCATGTGTGCCTCTTGTAGAATATATAAATACTCATCCTCGCGGGCACAACGTCTAAGAACATCATCTTTTCCTCTCTTATAGAGAGTTCCAGCCAATAAGCGATAGGGTTCGCATTCCTTGATTAATTTTTGAGCTATATCTTTTCGCAGCTCTTTGGGTGGAAAACCATTAACTAAGAAGTTAACGATCTTTTCACTCCATTCAGGCATTGTCTCAACAATGAACAAAGGAGTATCAGGCAATTCATCATCAACCCCCGTAGGAGCTTCGCCATTAGGGATACGAGATAAATGATCCGCCATGACATGTTTCCTCCCAGGCCTCACAACAACGGTGAAGTAAAACTCAAGAATAATTAACGACCATCGTGTAATTCGACCTGTGGAACACGGCTTGTTTACCAAATATAGCAATGCTTGATGATCAACATAAAACACAAACTTGGTAGCAAGAAGGTAATAACGAAATTTCTTTACTGCATAAATCATAGCTAGACCTTCGCGCTCTGTAGTAGTGTAGTTCATCTCGGCATCATTTAATTGGCAACTTGCAAAGCTAATAGGGTAGTCCAATTTATGTTCTCCTGGTTGAGTTAGAACACACCCAATAGCAAAATTTGATGCATCAATATGCACATGAAAAGGTACATTCCAATCAGGTGTTCGCAGAATTGGAGCACTTGTTAGGGCCTTCTTTAATAACTCATAAGATTGATGACATTCTTCCGTCCAGTGAAACTCGATAATAAGCTTGTACAATGGACGCGCTATCTCGGCAAAATTTAAAATAAACCTTCGATAATAACCAACATGGCCCATAAATCTTTGAAATCCTTTATAGTTAGTACGTGGTGGCAAATCGACAATGGCTTTAATCTTCCTCTCATCTATGGATATCCCGTTCTTGGACACTATATGCCCTAGAATGACTCCATGCTTAACCCAAAATTGGCATTTGAAAGGGTTCAATGAGATGCGATAAAATCTGCACCTTTCAAATATTTTTCGTAGATATAACAAATGCTTCTCCCAAGAAGAATAAACACAAAGGTCGTCTAGGAAAGCTTCACAAAACTCCCTTAGAAATTCTTTAAACGTAGTGTTTATTAATCGTTGGAATGTAGCAGGGGCATTTGTTAAGCCAAAATCCATAACACGAAATGCAAACACTCCAAACTCTGTGATAAAAGCAGTTTTAGCTTGGTCCTCTAATGCAATTGTGATTTGATTGTAACCAGAGTACCCATCTAAAAATCTATAATCTTCCTTGCCCGCAACTCTTTCAAGCACATGTTCTAAATATGGCAAGGGATAATGATCTCTCCTAGTAGCTGCATTAACTTTCTTGAGGTCCACGCACACTCTTAGTTTCCCATTCTTTTTTGGCACAATGACTATTCGAGAAACTTATTCTGAGTGCTCAATAGGGTATATGAATCCACATTGGATAAGCTTTTCAATCTCCTCTTGTACAATTTTGGCGTACTTAGGATTCATTGGATAGGGTCGTTGCTGGACGGGTTTAGCAATGTTGATCATGTGAATTGTATGTTGCACCACAGAAGGTGGAACGCCCTTCATGTCATGATATGTCCAAGCAAAGATATCCTTGTATTCCTTGAGGAGCTCCTTAAGTACAGCCTCTTCAGTTTTGGTAAGGTCTTGAGCAATAAAGACTGGTTTAGACTCCTCACCTGGTTTTGCTAATTCTATCTCTTTAACTACCATTGGTAGGTATTCGTTGGGCTTTGGCATACACAACCTTTCGCTCCCCCGTGGTATAAGATTTAAAATGTTCAGGAGCCGTATGTAAGTCAGCAGGCTCTTGTCCTGACGGAGACCTTTCTTTTAGTTCTGCCTCCTTTTGTTGTTGTGCTAACTCTCGGTTTTGACGTCTTCTTATAGTTCGACTCAATTTCGGCTTTGTAACCTCCAATTGAGCGAGGTCAATGGGTCGCGAGCTGCACCACATGACACTCCGGAGATGTTCACCCCAATTGTCTACTAGCTTTCGATGAGCATCACATGCCCCTAGATAGCTAAGCCATTCTGCAGTAGATCTTTCCTTGTTTATCCTAGCTCTCACATTTTCTCGATATCGTCGTCTCTTATATGACCTTTGTTTCTTGTTAAGGTTTTGATTTTGGTAAATGTTTGAACTCGACTCGCCTGATAGGTCTTCGCTTGTATCTTCTTCACTCTCATAGAAATTACCATAGATGGTCGTACTAGGCCTTGAGTGTTCAGTTTCTATACTTGGTTCACTCGATGTTTCCTCAGGTTCTGAATCCATTTCTCCCTGAGATTCCGTTTCTGATGTGTATTGGCCTGAAGCCTTTGAGGAATCATCGGTTTCACTCTCAGGTAGGTGTGCCTCTTTCTTATCATCGGATGTTACATGCGCTACACCTAACATGTTTACTGGTGCAATTTGTGGTATCTCTTCCCCATCTGGTGTTACCCAGGTTGTTCCTCTAGCTCCCCATGTATCTATAGTTGCCACTAGGTGCACCCAATCGACATTGTCTGACTCAGCCATTCCGGGTAGGATATCCATATAAGGAGAGTTCTCCCCAATATCCGTGTCTTCGTTACACGTGTAACAATAATGTAATGGAGCTGAGTGAATTGTTGTGTCTGATCGATTATCAATGATGAATTTATTTCCTAGATCAACTCGAATGACAGAGTCTTGCAACTGTAAGTAGACGTGGTTTTTGGACCAGTCATGCACCATTTTTGCTTCCCTCATGAATGGACGCCCTAAGATCATCTCAAATGACATAGGATGCTTGGAAAAACCCATAACAATGAAAGTCTGCCTTACCTTGTGTCCCAAGACCTTGATCCTGAGATCCTTTAGCATTCCAATAGCCGTAACAATAGATCCATTAGCCATTTTTACCACTACGCTTGTGGCTTCAAGGTGAGGTCTCCCCATAGACTCCCAACAACTCTTTGTCACCATGCTGACTCCCGCACCACCGTGAAGGACCCCCTTTACAGTTAATCCTTTAGTAGTGATTGGTAGAGTAGCATTAGATTCATCACCTTCAAAGTATTGCCCCAACTTGTTAACGGGTCATTCATTACCGAGTCAGGTTTGTTCATATGTGCAAACTGTGGTAATCTGGCCTGTAATTCTCCATTGAGGAAGACTCGAAGAGCTGAGACTAGCTCGGGGTCTTTATATAGTTTGGACATGATGGTGGTTCTAACTTCTGAAGACATGAAATCCATCAATTTGGCAACATTTACGGACATCTTGTGGGACGTAGGACCTTGAGAAGAGAATGGTGAAGATGGAATCTCCACTTCCTCAAGGGGGTCGGGCATTCCCTCACCAAACATTCTCTCTAGTAGGAAAGGTGTGTGTCCACTTTAAGATGTTCTACCCTCACTCTCTTCCCGAATGATACTGGGTATAGCTAACGGCATGTAGTTCTTGTGAGATTGAACTTGTGTGGGAAACACTGTGTTCGACATCTGGATATGTTTGGGTTCAGGTTCTAATGTTCGTTGAGTTTCTTCCATCAAACCCCTCAGTTGTTGGACTCGTTCAATTTCCACTATTGGGTTTGGATAGGTTCCAATCTTTCTCTTGCAATCCTCATTTTTTATCTCTCGTGGCTTATCTTGGGGGTTCGCAACTGGGTGGTTTAACTTTGAATACTCTTTTGGTGTTCGTCATAATTCCCTCTCGTGATCCTCCTCACTGGCTTTTTCCTTTGTAGTAACAATTTTGGTCTCCGTGGTCTCTATCAAATCTGAGTCATCCTCAGGGTCATTCATATACACGGGATCCTATCCTGTCCCTATGTTAGTCTTTGAGCTAGGTTTTGAGCTAGAATTATTAAGGGATTTCTTTCTTTGAGGATGTAATTTTGCTTTTGGAGCATCGACCATGTGAGTGCATTCATTGGTGCTATGTTTATAGTTGGTGGTGTCCCATCAACAATCTCTATTAAGTTCAATGGTGTGATTTTCGGTGCGTTTGGATTGTTAGGACATTGTGCGATCAAATGATCTATGCCACAACGATTACAAGTGAGTATTAGCATTGCCAATGCACTCCCTTGACTTGTTTGCATTAGTGCATCATTCTTTTGCATTCTAATGGGGCACTCCACTACTCGATGTGGTCCACCACATTCGTAGCACTGAAGAGGTGGTCTCCTGGAAAAACTATTAATGTTTTGGCCTCTTGCTGCTAGCGCAGTAGCTTGATATACCGGTTTGATTTGTCCCCAATGGTCTTCCATATAGTACATGGGACACTCCTCCAGCATGTCGACTCCATAGGTGATACTAGAGTCTATGTCTTCTTTGCAATCTACATAAGTACTAGATGACTCGCAACCTATTTGGTTCATAGGTGTAACTCTTGGATGAGGGGGTTAAGATCCTAGCACTGGAGGTGGCAACGGTGTGGTTTGGACCACATTTTGGGTTCTAGAGACCATGTGCTGTAATGGCAACTGTTGCTCCATGGGTGGGGTAGGCATCAATGCAGGAACTCGAGGTGAGTCTGCCCAAGCTATAGGCGGTCTACTTTCCATGATGCGTTTAAGCATTAGGAAATCCTTCGCTTGATGGCCATACCTACCACACGCATTACAAGTCCCGTTAAACTTTACTCTGAAAGTAGGGCATTCACTCGTAGTATGTGGGCCCAAGCAAATTGAGCACCATTGTTGCTCCCTTCTTGGATACATATGAGTGTTTTGTGGAGCACGATTACCCCTAAGGCTTTCTTGGATGGCCTTGGTGAGATCTGCCAAAGTCATCTCAGATATCGTTTGCTCTTTCACGATTGGATTTATCTTCATTGGCTCATGCCCTGACGCTTGCGAGCTACTAGACTTCGACTCGGCGGACACTCTTTCTCCTCCAATCATTAAATTATCCTCCAATTGGATTGCATTCATGGTGACTGCTTCCCAAGTAGTGATACCTCTAATGACTAGGCCATTATAGATACTTTCATGTCGTAGTTCCGTAATGAATCTATCGAGCAATTGGTTGTTGTTGAATCGCTTGTTTGGATTGCATCGAGAATTCAAATTCTTTAGGCGACTAATGAAGTCTCTCACGGATTCACCTTCCTCTCGATGGGCTTTCTGGAGCTGAGAGGCTACACCCCAAAGTACTCCCTCTCGTATGTATTCTTTTAAGAACAGTCTCCTAAGAGTAGAGTAGATCGTTTTCTCTTCTACTCTTAAGGTTCTATACCAATCTCCAGCCTTTCCGTTTAGGGTCAAACTCAAAGCCTTACACTTATGTAGCTCATTGTGCTCTTCCAAGGAATCGCACACATGTTCGAAGACTTCCATATGCTTTCTAGCATCTCTGTCTCCACTGAATTTCTGTGTGAGCTTAGCTACTTGAACTGCCTTGCTCCTAGGCTCTCTATCAGGTGCACTACGCATGTTTTCCGCAATAGAGCGATCGATAGTTTGAGCAAGTGCTGCAAAATCTCCTATTTGAGAAGGTATAATGGGTGTATGTGCTCCTAGAACCACATGTGAGATGGGAGTTGGCCTTGGACTTGGCATACGCGCGGCTCTTGGGTCCCATATTTCGTATGGTGGTGTACGAGACGGTGGTCCAAAGTTTACAGGCGTGGCCCTAGGCATAGGGGGTGCCTGATATGGCATGTTATTATTAAATGGCATGGCTCCACTTGTATAAGAGCTTGGGTAATTCCATTGTGGATTGTAAGCTCTTGGAATAATCGGAGGTGTAGGAGCTACATGAGGCTGAGGTACGACAGGTGCACATGATTGATACATACATGTAGGTATAGTTGGGGGCACTGTGCTACTAGGCATCGGCGCAGTGTTAACAAGTGAACTCCATGGTGTACTTCTTGTCATGCTCACCACTGGGATATGCATGGTAGCCGTAGTGTCATTAAGAGAAAGATGAGCTAGATCTGGGAAGGTAAAGCTGCCACTTATGGGCTCAGATTGTACTGAGGCTCCTGGCGAAACAACATATGGAGGATCAATGGGGCTCACTGAGGGAGTCTCCATTTGTGATAGGGTTGGTTGGTTGGCCTTTCCCATATCCAAGAATCTCATTAGGCATATTGAAGGCATGTTGATCCCTGTGTTCTGTCTTTCTAACTCGACAATCCTATGGAGGACATCACAGACTTTCTGTTGTTGCTCATCTATGCTAGTAGCACCCGATGTGGATTGTAGAAGATCTAACCAATCCACATGATAGGTGTGTCCTGTGTATCGATCAGTTAAAGCTTCTGCTTGTAGGTCATACTCCCAATTTTCGTTTAGGAATATCCCATCTAGGCCTGGTGTGCTGGAGGTTTCCCTCGAAGTGGAAGCATTATTGCTCCCCATCGCTTGCCCTTCCGTGACTGCTACCTTGGGAGCACTCGGTTGCTCGGCTGGCATGATTGTTGTCATAGGAGCCTTTGCTTTCAGGGCTCGACTTTATTCTAGCCTTCGTAGGTTCTCAATTTCCCTCTCCCTTGTTGCTTGCATATAGCGTTCGTTCTCTTGTACTTCGGCAAGACTCCTACCATCGGGTAGTAAAACCTCAGAGGGAGATAGTCCTAAAGGATCAGGAGGTGCATTGGATGGAACATTCACATGCACACTCTCAAGAAGCATATTGTCTATTTTAGGAATGAATGACGAATTTACTTCTCCACTCCCTTCATTTATTTCATTAACCGCATGTTCGGAGCGAGTAGCTCTACTAAGGGTCTCTTTTAAGCGGCTAAACACGCTGGTCCCGGGCCGTGGGCCCATGGCATGCATGTCTTGACTTGAACTATCAGGGTTTGGTGTAGGATACCCCTCCATGACTTCGTAGTCAGAGGAAGAATCACTAGACGCGATATGAGGATCTTGGGTCGCGCTACCTTGAGTCCCGGCCGAAGGTCCAGAACCTAGGGTGGAGGAATAATGGGTGCCCGCGTAAATGGAGGCACTACCAATATGCTCGTGCTCTAACACTCGTCCAGAGCGTAGGTTCATATGACTTGGATCCCCTAGAAGTGTCAGTGAGTGCCCGTGAAGGCTGCTCACCTAGTATTTTTGGGTATTTTGCAACCGAAGTCTTTTCTTATTTATTTATTTTTTGATTTTTTGGTCCTTTTTTTCTGACCCAGCTATAGAATAGAAGGTATGATAGCTCAAAACGAGCGTCTCGGTCAGAGGGACGTGCCGTGCTTTACAGCCCTCCATTTGGTCACTTTATGCCCTCGGAATCCCTAAAACCGTCAATTTCTAGTAGGGAACTAGGCCCAAATTAGAAAGTCTAAGGGTGCAAGTGGGAAGAGAAGGGAGGAGAGTGGAGGACTTGCCCCACATGCTCTCATTCCCTCTTGAGGGGGTAGGGTATATATATAAGAGTGAGTCTAATATATATCATAGAACTGAGGCCTGGGCCTCGGCTTGGGCTTGGGCTTGGGGAAATGATCCCGATCTCGATCAAAATTTTAGTGTAGCCCCCCAGTCACTCACGCTTAAATATTTTCGGTTTTTTTTTATAAAAAAAAACTTTTTTCACTCACGCTTAAATATTTTGGTTTTTTTTTGTTTTTTTTTTTGAGGCGACGATCACGCGCGGTTTAGGTGACCCTTTCTTGGCCACACACACTGTCAACACCTACCTAACCTCTCTGTCAACAGCTCACAGACAGCTCACTACCTTATCTACTTACTAACAGTGCTGCTAACCACTAACGAATCTACTAACTAATCTATTAACCACTCTGCTAACTCCTTACTGACAGTGGGCTAACTGTCCACCTACTTCCTCTCTCACTACCTTACTGTGCAAAGACTGTGTGCAGGCAAACCTTGACAGAAACTGTCTACAGACTGTGTGCAAACAAAAATTGCTAACTGTCTACCTACTTATTCATTCACTGTGAACAAGCTAACGACTATTAATTGTGCAAAGACTGTGTGCAAACAGAAAACACAACATTATGCAGAAATCACAGAACTTGCAGACAATAAAAAAATTAACAACTTGCAGAAAAATAACTCATTCCTCTTCCTCTTTCTCTTCTTTCCTACTACAAACAACTCATAGGAGAAGCACAAAGTGCCTCTTGGGCTTAGTGCAGGGCGATTCCCCGACAACGGCGCCAAAAATGTGCACTCCTTGCCGCACTGTCGAAGCAAGGGACTTGTTTAACACTGTGTGCGAGCCACAGACGGCTCCAAGCACACAACTAGCTTAACTAGTAAGCTCAAAACAGGGCAATGGTGATTCACTCACCGCTCTATGCTCCTGCCGTGGAGGATTCCTCGCCGTGAAGAAGAAGGAGACGCCGCTACGTTGCGCTCAACCGCTTCACTGCCATCGTGGCGTCGCAATGCTCGATCGCACTCTCTCTCTGTCTCTCTCTCTCTCTCTCTCACATATACACACACACACACAAGGAGGTGAAGAAGAAGAAGATGGAGATGGAGATGGAGCAAGAGCACTCTTCTATTGCACAAATGAGAGAATGAGTGAATTTTAGGTTTAGTTGGCTTTTATATGAGCTCACCCCATTCACACTTGGGCGCCCATGCTTAGCCAACTAATCCCTTGAATGTCCCAGTTAGAGTGCGCCTCTCATCGGCGATCACTCTTACCCTTTTCCTATTGGACTGACAAGCCCGGTACTTGACTCTACCAAATAAATAATACAATGTCCACCGTAGGTTACAAGGTCCGTCTCGTAGGTGATAGGGTGTCCGTGAGCCATGAGGGTTAACAGGCGTCCCCAATTTTGAGCCCAGTTTTAATTAGGTATGCTAGACAAGGTTAGGCAACTTTATTTATGAAATCCATCTACTGGTTGGAAAACTTGAGGGGGCGGGATGAGGCAGGGGCGGGCAGAGGCCGTAGGTTGGGTTTTGGGGGGGGGGGGGGGGGGGGGGGCGCAGGAGCGGAGGCGGGGGCGGGCGGAGGCCGTAAGTTGGGTTGGGGGGGGGGGGGCGTGGGCATAGGAGCCGAGGCGGGGGCGGGATGAGAGCGGAGACGGGGGCGGGATGAGGGGGGGGAGGGGGAGGAGCGGACTCGCCCATGGCCAGCGCGTTGGCCATGGGCGGGCACACGCTCCACACGGGAGCGTGTGACCGCCCATGGCCAACGCGCTGGCCGTGGGCGCGTGGGCGCCCATGAGCGCCTCTGCCTCTGGCCACGCGTTGGCCAGAGGCAGAGGTGCCTGCGGGCCCACGTGCGTCCACGTGGACATGCAACACAGGTGGTTGTTGCGTGTCCACGTGGTCTGGCCACGTGTACCGTCGCTAACCGATGGTACACGTGGCTCGCCTACACGTGGCAGGACACGTGGCCACATTACTGCGTCCGTGGCAGGGCGCGTGACCATGTGGCGAGCCACGTGTACCGTCGGTTGGCGATGGTACACGTGGCCAGACCACGTGGACACGCAACGGCCACCTGCATTGCTTGTCCACGTGGCTAGCCATGTGTGTGTGTAAACGCACACACACACACACGGGTGCGCGTGTGTGTACACACACATACACACGCACATGCACGTGCACACACACACACGATGCACATACACACACACGAACACACACGCACGCACACAGACACGTTGCACACACACACACACGTGCATGCACACGCGCACATGCTTCACACACACACACACATGCACACACGCTGCACATACACATACACACACACACACGCTGTACGTACACACAAAAGCACACGCACACACACGCGGACATGGCAAAACACACACACACACACACAGACACATTCCTTTCTCTCACACACCCGTGGCAGGGTGCGTGACCACGTGGCGAGCCACGTGTACCGACGGTTGGCGATGGTACACGTGGCCAGACCACGTGGACACGCAACGGCCACCTGCGTTGCTTGTCCACGTGGCTAGCCATGTGTGTGTGTAAACGCACACACACACACGGGCACGCATGTGTGTACACACACATACACATGCACATGCACGTGCACACACACACACACACGATGCACATACACACACACGAACACACACGCACGCACACAGACACGCTGCACACACGCACACGCACACGCGCACATGCTTCACACACACACACGCACACACGCTACACATACACATACACATACACACACACACTGCATGTACACACAAAAGCACACGCACACACGCGCGGACATGGCAAAACACACACACACACAGACACATTCCTTTCTCTCACACACACAGTCATTAAAATAAAAAAAAAAAAATTTAAAAGTTTTATAAAGTGACCTTCTCTTTTTCATTTTTCTTCTTCTCTATTCTCTTGTGCTACGCAGATCTCTTTGTCTCTCTCTCTCTCTCAAGTTCACATCTCAAACTTCCAACCTACAAATTCTCGTAAATCATCCTATATCTATTTCTTATACATTATTCTTCTTTCTTGCAACCATGAGAATAAGAAACCAAAAAAAAAATACTGGTACAATTGATGAGGTGGATGTTACTACCTCACAAGAAGTACCTCCGTTAGGCACACAGGATACCCAACAATCTCAGGCATTCAATTCTTTGGATCGTATTGTATCCATTGTAACTGGAGTGGCTGGAACATCACAATCAAGCGCTGGACCCAGTCATCTTGTGGAAACAGGTACCGCTATTGAGAATGTCAAAGACGAAGTGTTTGGAAATGTTGTCGACAAACACATTTCTTTGGGTTGGGTGGATTCTCACAGAGTACCATACGATGGGAAACTTCCACGATTGCCTCTTTGTCGACTTCTCTCAAACCCCGCCATCCGCACGCATGATGACCATGTGACCGATTTGCAAATCTCTATTGCAAACAAAAGCTACCAACCAACGATGGCAAGATTTATTGTTAGTGAACGAATTCCTGGGGAGGATTACAAACAATTTACTCGTTGTGGTCACGCTGCGAGGGATCTTGCAATGTCATATGATTTGGATGAAGAGCTTCGCTAAATCCCGGAGCTTAGTCACATGGACGAGAGGTACTTTGTGGTTTGGGATGGTAATCACCGATTGGAGGCATGGATGCGGTGGATGAACGAGAATGACATTCCAATTGAGAAAGCGCCAAAGGTGGAGTGCGTTCTAGTTGACTTTCAACCACATGAGGCAGCGGAGTTTCTATTGGTTTTGGGTATGATCAATAGGTGAGCCCTTTGTTTTTTTGCTAATGTAAATGCATCTTACTTGTAAACTATATAAATTACAATCGATTGTTAAACAGGGCCATGAGGGTTTCAGTGCCTCATACGACTGCTCATGATATTTTCATGATGAGAAAGCTAGGGTTGGCGGACCCTACATCACTTCTGCAAAAATTCCCCGAAAGAGCGCGTTTGGCAGCCGAAAGGGCTTTGAATTTTAGAGGTCCAAATAAGTCTAAGTGGCTAAAATTGCCAATGGCTGTCCTTGCGCAACTACTTTGGAAGGTATACTTCAAAACAATTGTATATGAGAATATGTTTTGATTACGAAATTTTATTATTTGTATTTTGATTGAGTCTTTTGAAAATAATAGGAAGAGTTCGATCATATGTTTAGTAGTAAAACGGAAGGGCTGCCATCAAAAGGGAGTTTTGACTACGAGTTGGCACCTGACACTTACGAGGAAAGCATCAATCTAGCACTTTCTCAAATGGAGCAATACTTTACGCGCAAAGGGCTAGAGATAGCCACCATTGCAAATCCAGAAAATGGCAGCGATTTTTTCCAAAAATGTATTTCATTTACTGGTTGGGGCGAGAAGACCACGAAAATGACACCCTCGAGAGTGGCAGAGGTAGCACGCGCACTCATTAGCCCAACAGAGTAAGTAATAGTCGTTTAAATCATTGGATATATTTATTTATTTTATTATGTAACAATAAAAAATAAGTCTCACGTTTCCTTTGATAGGACGTGCCAATTGCTTGATTTGCTCCAAGCCGGTGATGCATCCTTGAAGGAGAAGGGCATCGGTTTGATGGAGAAGGCCTGGATCCAGTGGCTTCGATATCATGTGTACTGGCGGCAGTTAGAAAGGTTAGATTTCTCAAACATTTGCACCAGCTAGCAGTTTGTTATGTAACTTGTGACTTATTATTTGCTGCTGCAGGAGAGTGCTTGAGATGGCCGAGAAAATGGAGGTTGAGAATCATGATGTTGCTATCCAATATGAGAAGGCTGAAGGTAGGCATGGTTGCACGCTTGCCCACACATTATTGACATACAGATGCAAGCACTTTGAGAAGGCCTTCAAGAAGTGGAGTGCTCGGATCAAATCCACACATGAACCCGAAGAGCAACCCCATTTTTCTTGTACGGCACGACGCTTGTTGTACAGGTTCGACATCTTTAATTGACAAATTAAGAATGTAGTAGGATACACTAATCTTGTTCTATGCATATGAAAACTTTGTGGTCTGTCTTGTAGATGGTGGAGAGATGCTCTTGTCTTTCCCATTCCCGAGCACCTCAGCGATGCATGGTGCAGGTCGGAGAGAGAGGAGACGGGCTTATATCCTGACGAGTGGATAGATGACTTGCGGCCAAAGGGAGCGTGGCTCAAGTGTCCTTGGTGGCTGGCATACCTGGACAAGGAGTACCCACCCGAAGAGGAAGAGCTATACATAGGTATGCCTCTATGTAGTTTTTACCTTTGCCATGAAGCAATAGAATATGGGCTCAATAACTCTTCTTCTTTTAATTAATAGTGGAGCATAGTGCATCACGGAAGAAAGCGGTTGTGATAGAGGATGCTCTATCTCCAAACACATCAAAGAAACCAGAGAGGAAGAAACAGACCTCAAGGAAAGACTCGCAAGCACAACAAGCTGACAAGCAACGTGGGAAGAGAAAGAAGAGGGCTGTAGTTTCGAGCGACAGTGAGAGCGAGCATGTGGTTGTGGATTATTCTGTAGAAGTCAGCGATAGTGCTCATAGCCTTGGTGCTATGAGTCACAGTGTACCGACACTATCCTTCACTCCCAGACCAGTGGGGGGCATCCATGAGTCCCCTCCATGTTCACCATCACATGGTAGGGCTGCAGAGGACTTATCAGACATGGCCAGAGTTGTGGGAGATAACCATCCATGTACGTGAAAATGCTTAATGGTGTGTTGTTCTCTTTAGCATTGCTTGAAAGATATATTTGATCTTATGTTGTTATATACAGATATGCATGTAGAGCCACGCCACCTTGCAGTTCATGCTAGTGCCAAAGAGTTGGCAAAAGCTATTCCAGATGTGTTGTGCAATGACAGGTAAGCCACGCTTATTTAATATCATAGTTATGTGCACACTTATAGTGCTAACAAAAACTGCATGCAGTTCTATGCAGTCACTACGTAGATTCTTGGGCTCTCTATCAGGAACATGGCAGATGAACCCCATCTTGAGATTGGGTGGCGTACGTTTGGTGTACATGGCCTTTCCCTTACACACTAGGCCACATGCAGCTAGCACGAGTGGGGTTCCTATATGGAACCAATGGGATAGTGACCTTGTGGATGCTGCATTCCTTCTGGCATCCGAGTTTCTTTTGGTGGATGGCATGATTGTGGCGACATGTCATGCAGAACATCTTTTCATTGTCACTTCGAAGGCAGAGGGAGCTGGTTTTCAGCTATTGAGGATATTGTACTTACGGCTACCGGAGGCTAGTTGTACGACTGTTCAGGACTATTTAGAGGGGGTATGTTGTTTTTTTGTTTTGATAATGAATAGTAACTTCGATGTTCGTGGGTCAAAAAATAATGTTTTACTTGCTCCCCGCAGGTTGGTACTTTGTTGCTAGCCATTTTTTCACCCCCTAGAACTGGTGGGTGTCGGCTTCCGATGTACAATCGAGCGGATGGAGAGATTGCAGCAAATGTACGTGGCTTCTCTGCAGATGACGACATGTTGTGGGAGAAGCTACCAGGATCAGATTCCAACAGTGGACGCTTGATCGTATGGGCCGGCCTTTTCGTAGAGGTGTTGAGAGGAGTCCAGTGTTTGCCAGGTGGTAGAACTTTTTTGTTAGCTGTTTTTATTGTTCCTATAATACTTTTTTATTTTAACTTTTTTTGTGTAGATGGCTACTAGGTACCTTCACAGACATGGGAGATGCTGTGTTGGATTGTTTTGCAGGAGTTGGGACATTGGCAGCACAATGTTTACTACTACGTAGACATTGCATCAGTTGTGAGAAGGATTGGGCAGTTTTCAGTGCTTGTTTGGAGCCAGCTCAGCGTCTACCTTACGATTTAGGCTCGACATTGATGTTTCATAGGAGTGTCAGAGCTTAGGTAACTGAGCAACCGCAGCAGGTGTCCGAGCAGCTTCATCCGCTTGACCCACCGTTCCCGACACCACTCAGCAATCAGGGCGCGGCAGTAGCAGCACCATATGCCACTTTCACAGCCACATTTTTGGCATGGCGTGCAACTGGACCGTCTCCTAGTGCATTCATTGCCTCCACATCTAAGGCCCCACCCGGGGTTGATCCATTGCCTCTTTCACTAACTGCACCCCCCCCCCCCCCCCCCCACACACATATAGTTCACACCCGTTGCCATTTGGAGTAGTTCCCCCACCATTTGGTGCACTGCCCCCGTTGGCACGACCTTTGTTTCCTCCCAGAGGATATGGCCCCCCACCGCCCTTCTTTCCTCCACGTCACCCATGATGTATCAACCCCCATATGTATTTACTTTGGATGCAATGGAACTCGTAGATTTGGGGTTTGCTATTTGAAATAGATTGTAATTGTGTGTAAGGAATTTTCTCTTATTAATAGTGTATTGAATGATTCCATGGTGTTTTTTGTTTGAATGTAAGTTGGTCGTGAAATGACAATCATATTTTAGTTGGAGAGAGAGAGAGAGAGAGAGAGAGAGAGAGATAGATAGATAGATAGATTTTATTATCGTCCTCGGAGGTCAAATATGACCTATGGGACCAAAGTTACATGTGATGTAGTATGTGTATGGCTGATGAGTGACTCTCGATGCTCCAAAATTGTAGTGATGAGAGTCGCAATGGAGAGCCCACACTTTGGCTGGGAGAGGAAAGTGTGTAGGTCTAAGCTATGGCTGAAAATGTGAGAGAAGCAAGTTCGAATGTGATCAAAAGCTGAGCACTCTAGTAGTGTGTGGTACTCAGACTCTCGAACTTGCAGTGAGCATAATGTGCACAATCGATTTGACTCTTCTCCATTGCCCCAACGCCCTATCTCGCATCGAAGGAAATGGGAGCTAAGCCAAATTGCTGCGATAGTGCGTATCGCGGACAAGGGAATAGGCTCAAGCATGTAAGTGTGAGTACGGTTTCCTCTCTCAGCGAAGAACATGGTTTTGTAGTTGGGGGCAATATAGGTGGTGTAATGTATGAAGCGTGACCCACCGGATTTCTCCCAAGCCGTAATACATTGGCGTTGTAGAAAAGCTTCATTCACTTGAGAGAGAGAGAGAGAGAGAGAGAGAGAGAGAGAGAGAGGAAACAAAAGAGAGAGAGAGAGAGATAGAGAGAGAGAGAGATGGGTAGATTGTCCCTTCTTTTGGGAATCCGCTCGTCCGATTCTTAAAAAGCGCTCGCCAAAAATTGCTCGCCCAGAAATCGCGTCCCTAATCTTGGAAAGGCTATAGCAACCTACAAATAAGTTAAAAATCAACTTTCAGAAAAATTTTCAAAGTTTGGAAAAAATTTAGCTTAATATCTCCCCAGTGTGATAAATGCA
This sequence comes from Adiantum capillus-veneris, assembly GCF_014529385.1. Taxonomy (NCBI): domain Eukaryota; kingdom Viridiplantae; phylum Streptophyta; class Polypodiopsida; order Polypodiales; family Pteridaceae; genus Adiantum; species Adiantum capillus-veneris. The sequence goes on from NC_140937.1 coordinate 84,380,832, forward strand.
TGCAAAAGTGAGTTTTATTCACTAAAAGTGTCTACATTGACTTGAATAAAAATTGAATGCCATCAAACTCCCAAAACAGTGCAGACTTTGTCATGTACATAATAAGTTTTTTTTTTTTCCACATGGATATCTTGTCTGAGTGACATGTTAACACTTTTGTGAAGGCACAAGTGATTTTAACTCCATTTCGGGGAAAAATTGGGCAAAAACAACCTTCTCTCTAAACGGACATACAACTGAAGGTAAGAACACTTGATACTAAACATAACTTAACCAAACTTCTCAATAGGTCTTTAAACACCTTGTTACAACTGTGGGAAGTGAAAAATTTGCAAAAATCACCACCTAGATAATAAGTGTGCTTAATATCTTGGAGGTCAACAAAGAAAAATTTTGCCCATTTCTCAACTCCACAAGTATAAGCATAGTGTAGGGAGGCTCTAATTCAAGCTTGGTAGCATATGGACATATAAGTTGTCAAATAGGCTCAGAAATCATTGAAACCAGACTATAGAAACAAAATTTGTCCTAGAAAATTGAAAATTGAACCAAACTTCATGAAACTTGATTTGTGGCTTGATTAGAGTGTATACACCCAATACAAGCAAAAAACTTGAAAAATTCCTTCAATTTGATCCTCGAGATAAAAAAGGGCGCTTAATATATCCTACTCTAAAAATTGACTTCTTGCAAGTTTTCTTAAAGGGGGTTTGTATCTAGGGTAGCAAAAGAGTGTTTGGAAGAAGTTTCAAGTAATTTGGACATCATTTGACTTACATGACCACCTGATTTGCAATTAAAACTTCAGATAAAGAAGCTCTTGTGGAAGTAAACCAAATTGATCAAAAATTTAAATAAGCACATTTAGGGCTTATTGGACACATACTTCATGCGTGTGGACCAGAAAAAGTAAAAAATTATAATTTTTTTAAACTACACTTTGTGATAAGGCTAGTTGTTTAGCCTTCCCTGTATCCAAGAATCTCATGAGACCCGTTGAAGGCATGTGGATCCCCTTGTTCTGTCTGTCTAGCTCAATATCTCTATGGATGACCTCACAAACTCTTTGTTGTTGATCTTCCACACTAGTAGCACCCATTGTGGATTGTAGGACATCTAACCAACCCACGTGATAGGTGTGACCTGTGTATAGGTCGGTGAGAGTTTCCGTTTGTAGTTCGTACTCCCAGTTCTCATTTAGGAATGCCCCATCTAGGGTTGAGCTGCTAGGGATGTCCTTTGAACTAGATGCCATGTGGCTCTTTGTGGGTTGACCCTTAGTGGTCGCTAATTCAAGAGCACTCGATTGCTCTCCTAGCAAGGATATTGACATAGGGGCTTTCACTTTTAACTCTCTTCGTTGCTCCACCTTGTGTAAGCTCTCGATTTCCTTTTCCCTAGCCGTAATGATATGCCACTCAACCTCTTGCACTTTGGTAAGGCTTCTACCATCAGGTAATATAACCTCGGAGGGGAATAGCTCTGAAGAGTCGAGGGGTGCAGTGAATGGAGTATTCAGTTACACACTCTCAGGAGCATGGGGTCTACATTGGTCATGAATGGAGAATTTACTTTCCCACCCCCCTCATTTACATCGCTAGCTCCATGTTCAGAGCGAGTGGCTCTACGAAAGGTTTCCTTCAAGCGGCTAAGCACGCTTGGCCCATACCATGGGCTCATGGCATGCATGTCTTGGCTTGAGCTATCCAAATTGGGCATCAGGTAACCCTCCATGACGTAGTAATCAGAGGAAGAGTCACTAGACGCAATATGTGGGTCCTGAGTGGTACTACATTGGGTTCCCGCTGAGGGCCTAGAGCCTAAGGTAAAGGAATAATGAGTGCCCACATAAATAGAGACACTCTTGATGTGCTCGTCCTCTAGCACATGACCATAACGTAGGTGCATGTGACCTCAACACTCTAGAGGTGTTGATGAGTGCCCATGAAGGCCGCTCACGTAGTTTTTTAGGTGTTTACAACCCAATTTTTTTTTGTATTTTTGATCCCATTTTTAAATCCAACCACGAAATATGGTGTATGATAGCTCAAAATGAGCATCTTGGCTAGGGGGATGGGCCGTGCTTTACAGCCCCAGATTCGGGTACGTACAACACTCGAAATCCTAAAACTAGTCTTTTCCTAGGTGGGGAGAGGTCTATAATTAGTAAGTCCAAAGGGTGAGTGTGAACGGGATGGTGGAGGACTTGAGGAATTTGTCCCACATGCCCTCCCTTCACTTGAGATCCTAGTCTTTAAATATAAGATAGTGTGAGTAGTAAATCATAGGACTAAGGTCTGGGCCTGCTAAGCTTGGGCTTGGGGAAAGATCCCGATCCCAATCCCTTTCTTTTAGAATAACACTTTTTAATTTTAATTTTTGAATTTCTTTTTAGTCCCAAATATCCCGAGTGTTTTTTTAAATTATAATTTTGTATTTTTCAAAAAAACTTTTCCAGAGAATAATATGGTCGCGTGGACGCCAGCTCCCACGTGCACACATCAGCTCCTAGGAGCTCTGTCTAGCATCCTTGCAACTAATTAACATCTAATTAACTGTCTAACACAAAATTGCACACTCACACACACAGTCAACTCTGCTGCTCACTGTCTACTCTACTTCTCACTGTCTACAATCACTAATAGCTCTACTAACACCTGCACAATATAGATCTTGCAAAACTAACAAAAACCAGTACAATGCAACACTAATAGAGCTTACAATTACTAACATAATCTGACGAAAACCTGCTAATATACCATTTATAATCACTTAACAATTCTCACAAACTCAGCAAAAAATAGAAAACAAATGGAAGAAAAGCTTCCAAAGGTAGCAATGAGTGCTCCTCAAGCTTAATGCAAGGCTGTCCCCGGTAGTGGAGCCAAAAATGTACACTTTTCCATACATATCAAAAGCTGGGAACTTAGCTGTGCACTATGTGCGAGCCTCAAAAGGCTGCAAACACACAACTAGAGAGTCCTAGCAAGCTCAAAGAACAATGGTGTGTCACTAACATCTCAATGCTTCTAGCGTGAACGATCATGTGCTGTGAAGAAGAAGGAGCTGCCATCGATGCTGTGCTCTATCGCCTCACCGTCATCGATGTCGCCGCAATGCTCGATTACTCACTCTCTCTCTCTCTCTCTCTCTCTCTAGCATACACACACACATAGAAGGAGAAGGAGACAGAGATGGAGCAAGAGCACTTCTTAGCTTACACCTTAGAGAATGAGGATTTTTAGGTCAAATGGACCTTTTATAAGAGTTTGGCCCATTCACACATGGACGCCCATAGTGGCCTATCGTTGCTAAACTACTGTAAAAATAAGATAAGTGGTGCGCCTCTCATCGGCGATCACCTACACACCTATTGGACCGACAATCCTGGTCTCTAACTCAAAACAATGTGATCATGGATATTACTGGGGCCGACGTCCATTTCCCGGGGTCAGCACCAAGCAATGGGGAGAGTTGGACAGTCCCCAAACCTCCTACTTGCTCTGTGCCGACTCCACTATCGCATGTCATGACGTTAACACCAAGGTCAACACCAAGCAATAGGGAGCGTTGGGAAGTCTCCAAGCTTCCTATTTGCCGAGTATTGACTCCACTGCATGACTTGTAATCCCATCACCAAAAGGGTCTCCATCGTCGGTTACACCAAGGTCAACACCAAGCGATAGGGAATGTTGGGCAGTCCCCAAGCTTCCTATTCACCCAATATTGACTCCACTGTCTAACTTGTTGGTTAACAACGTTCGAAGGTGTTTCAGGTTTTGGGCTTGAGGCTTGGGATAATTAGTGCTTTCCACAAAGTTTATGTTATGCTTGTGATGCATGAAGCTTTCCATCTTCATTGCATCACCTAGGTCATAAGAAACACAAAGATTGTATTGTAACAAGTCTCTCTTGATGGGAGAAATCATAATACAAATGCCTATTGGAGGGCGGATTGCCGGCTCCACATAAATCCGGTCCTCAGCTTTGTTGTCATGTTCTCTAAATTATCTCTCTTGCAAAAGTATTGTTCATGCCAAGTTATTTAAATTGCTATGTTTATGTTGCTAACTTCAAATATGTTCATCCACTATGATCACAAAGTAATTTCTCAAAAGTATTTTCTCTAAAAAAAATTCTTTTTGATAGTGATATGGTTTAGTGCTCGATAGTCCACACACATACGGTATGTACCATGTTTCTTTTGCACTAAAAGGACTGGAGAACAAAGGGAGAGGAGCTAAGCCTCACTATCCCTTTGTCTACCAGTTCATGTACTTGCCTCATGATCTCCTCTTGTTGAGCTCGAGAAACTTGATAATGAGGCTTGTTAGGCGGTGAGCTTCCTGGAAGGAGCTTAATGCGATGGTCATCATCCCCTTGTTTTGGAAATAAGTCCATAGGGATATCATCAATGAACACATCTTGGAATCCTTTTAGAAAATTAGACAAGTCTAACTCTTCTTGATTCCTACCATTTATATTTGATGAAACATTAGGATCTTTTAGAGACTCTTTGACAAAAATCATGTACATAAAAACTGAGCTCTTCATTGATTTATCAAAAGCAGGAGGATTTACAAGTGGAATAGTGCAACCACCTCACTAGCATCCATATACATTGATGGCCGATTTTTGGAAATCAATGAAAAAAAAAAAACTTATTTTTCCCTTGCCGAAGCCTTAGCGACACCATCAGGAGGTTTAGGCAATGCCCTGGCCAATCTTGCGGCCCTAACTCGTTCATACCCCAGCCTTGCAGGCCTCCATCTCTCTCTTCCCCTCATCCATTCCATCTCTCTCTCTCTCTCTCTCTCTCTCTCTCTCTCTCTCTCTCTCTCTCTCTCTCTCTCTCTCTCTCTCTCTCTCTCACTCATAGCCAAGGCGATGCCGACGCTATTCCTCAGAGCCCGCAGATGGCCAGGAAATCCTATCTCCCTCGTTACCTACCAATGGCCGATCACACCCTCTCTCTCTCTAATATTATCTCTCTTACCCGCACCCCGTTGACCCTCAATGACTCACCCCTACTCTTCCACACCACTCGCCTCACCCTTCCCTCGGCCTCATTCTCCCTCCCTTGGCCCGATATCCCCACCCACTCTCCCCTCACACCATTGATTCGCTCCCCTCCTCTCGTCCTTGAGACACCATGCAAGACAGAGGATAATATCCCCCCCGTCACTCACACACTCTCTTCCCCCCCCCCCCACGGTGGACACCCGCCATAGATATTCCCTCTCTGTCTCCTATCCACACCCACACCCACCTCACCCCATCCCTCTCCCTCTCTCGTGTTCTGCACACTGAGCCCCAGCCTTCAATTCTCTCTCTCTCTCTCCCCTCCCTCTTCTCAGCCCGAAGGCACAATAAGGAAACCGGAGCAATTCTCTCTCTATACACACACCACACACACACACACACCCTCATCCTCTCCCTCCCTCACCACCTCACAAACCCCCCCTTCTCTCTCTCGCGCTCTGTTTACGGCTCCAACCCGCCGTTAAAATCTCTCTCTCTCTCTCTCTCTCTCTCTCTCTCTCGCGAGCCTGTACAGGCGCAGTAAGAACTCTCTGACACTCTCTCTCTCCACACACACACACACACCCCTTGCAACAACAACACACACATACACACCTCCCCCCCCCTCCCCCTTCATCCTCGCGTTACTGCAACACGTCGCCACAGGGCCGAAAAAAAGCTATATATATATATATAAAATATATTATATACATAATAAGCCCCGTTTCCACACACGCACACACATGCGCATACAAATACACACACACACACACACTCACGCATGCGCACCCACATCTATATATATACACACATACTCACTCATGCACCCATACGTACACACACACACTCATATACGCACCATACATAAATACAAAAAAAACCCCGAAGGAGGTCTACGACTACGACATCAACAAAAAGAAGGAAGAACCCAAAACACGCGCCGCCAACAACAAAAAGAGGAAATGCGCTGAAGGCATGCCCCGGCCGACCTCCAAAAGAAGTACGCGCTACACCGACGCACCGGCAACACACCATTCGCCGGCATCATGCAACCACGATGCCATTTTCAGTAATTTGTAGGTTATGTTCATCATTTCTTCAATTTTCACCCAAGCCATTGTAAATTCCCACTTTGTAAATTCCCTCTCTCTAGGTGATGGTCACAAAGGCCCACCTAGAGATTCTCACTTTTTTTAATAACCTCCCAAAACAAAGCAAGGGTCAACCACACCGGGCCCACCACTTGCTTTGTCTCCCCGATTAGCTTACCCTAATCACACCGGGATTACCATAATCCAAGCAGCCAACACCTATAAATTGGCAATGAGAGGTCACTATCGGGGGGGGGGGGGGGGGGGGGGGGGGGGGGGGGGGGGGGGGGGTGGGGGGGGGGGCAATTCATGAGAGGTCAGCACTTGGTAGAGTGTAGTGGAAAGAGTTGACACTATTTGCATCACAGGAAGGGGGTTTGTGTGATGGTTTTCCTTGGGATTTGCACCATGTAAAGGGAGCCACGTCCACCTCTCGACTCCAATGGTCGATGCACACACGTATACACACTCTTGGTAGCAAGCTTCACAATCATTGAGTGGTCTTAGAGAACGCACCAAGTAGTTTGCACCATCTTTTCTCCCTACCTCTCTATCACCACGGTGTGCCGCCTCGTTGGAAGTTGTAAATACTGTAAAAATAACTCTCCCTCACACCCCCGAGGGCTTTCTTCATTTGCAAATCTGTGTGTGTGTGTGTGTGTGTGTGTGTGTAAGTTTGTCGTGTTCATATCATCGTGGTCTGCGTCCTAGCCGCTCAAAGCTAGGTGGTGCTCCCTGTTCGCTTTACCGTGACCCGCTCAAGGCGCGCCATTCAGTCCCCAGCATTTTAGAGGCCGTCAGGGTTCGGGGTTCGCTTTGCTCCCGTCATTTGGTGTCCCCACTGAGGAAGGCTTCTAAGACCCTTTGGTTTACAATGCTGGAAGTGATGCACGCCATCAATCATGGATGAATGGCGGAAGGAATTTTCTAACTGGAGGACGGAAGAAGAGGAGACTAAGGAGGCACTAGCTGCCCTCATTGAAGTACTACTGCCAAGCTGCAGTGTCGTCAGTATTCAAGAGGTAAATTCTCCATCTCGTGTTGCTCGTTCTAACCACAAATTGAGAGCATCAGGTGGGAGTTCGGTGAAGTGCCATCACTGTTGTCAACCAAGACACACTATCAATGAGTGCCAGCAACAATGAAGGCCGCAAAAGGGTTGAAATCGTCTACATCGACATTCATCGCGAAGAAGTCATTCACATCAAAGAAGGAAAGAAAACGGTAAGGCCTCTCTTCCCTAAAGAAGCTGCAGTCAAAGTGATAACCTTTACTCCAAAGTGGCCTAAAGAGGCTTCTCGAGCCAAAGGTAAGGAAAAGTTAAGCCAGTCTGGAAACACATGACCCCAAAGGGTGAAGCATCTGGCCAAGCAAGTGCTTCGAGCTCAGAAAGACGGGTTGTACCCAGCTTCCCAAAGAGGAAGTCATCTGAAGCTAAGCAGCGGAAGGTCGCCTACCGATTTGCACGACGCATGCGAGTGCTACCAATCCACTTCAACAATCTTGAAGAAGAAGTGGTAAGAAGATTCCCATGTCCTAGGGAAGAGTGGTTCGGCTACTGCTCTCGCTGTTTTGGAAGATGGGTAGAGGATCTTCCTCCTCTCCCTGTACAACTTATCTTGAAGAAGCTCTCTACCACGGGTTAAACCCAGTGGGCTGGGGACGAGTTGCAACTGAATGGAGTAGTTCATGTGTTGCATGACCAACCACGGAATATAATATCAATTATCAAAGCCAAGAGGCTGGGAGTGGTCAAACACGTCACCATCACCCCGTACGTGCTGAGCAACGAAGGAAAGGTAGAGCCCATGAAAGGCGACGACCTCTTGTGGATGTGCCGACTCATCAACACTGGCACGGTAAGAGTATAAGTAAGTATTCCACCCTCTGTGCATGATGGAAAATGGGCCAACGGCATTCCCGTTCAGATTCCTGCAGCATATGCATGTGAATATCTATGTAGATAGGAAGGTCTTCTACCAATAGAAGATCGCATACCTATTCGGTGCAGCGGTACTAGGATAAATCCTCAATTCCCCAAACCCTATCATTATCCCCATATTGGATTATCATCATTCGTTTAATGTTTCTATCTTTATCCTGTTTTAACCTATCCACCCAACCCTATAAAAAGCCGCTATGAGGCGCTACTGTTGTCAATGTATTAATCTATTAAAAAAAAAGGTTTGTAATTTCTTGATTCACTACCATGGCAAGTGTTTCTTTCCCCACGTTCAGTGGAAAGAAGGGAGAGGATCTCACCATCGACTTTTTGGATGATTTCGACATTGCTTGTGTCGTTTCCAATGAAGATGACGGTGGTTCACGACTCTGAATTTTTCCTCTACTGATGAAAGTAGAGGCCAAGTCCTGGTATAATGCATTGCCCCAGGCTACCAAGAATGCATGGGAAGTGTTAAGGACTGCTTTTGTAAAGAGGTTTGGTGGAGGCACAACCTCAAAGAAGCTATGGAAGCTACTACTGACGGAGTTGAAGCAGGGAGGTCTGCTAGAGTATGCCACCTACGAGTCCAAATTTGTGGACTTATGGGAGAGATGGGTTGCCTCAATGGAGGAAGGCGAAGGAGCGCCTAATTTCCTAAAGAAGGACCATTTCATTGCTGGTCTATGGTCGCTGCTTAGAGAGAAGGTGAAGGGAAGGTTTCCTGCAACATATGAGTTGGCAGTCGAAGTAGCCCGCCTTAAAGACAAGAAGCTGCGCATGTTAGAAGAGTAAACGAGTCAGAGGAAACAAGCTCGGCCCGACCAACCCCAGCGATTGCAACAGCTAGTCATAGAGCCCAACTGCAAGAGGCATCAAAAGAGCAGCAAGACCTACTGAGTCGCATCACCACCCAACTAGAGAGTTTATCTGTGCATCTGGTGCAGCAAGGGCATGCACCTGTCAGGAATCCAGAACAAGGAAGAGGACAACGAAGGCAGAACCAAGAGTACCACTGTTACAACTGCGAGGAAGACGGCCATGAAATGTACTACTGCCCACACCGAAGGAGGCAGAATTTCAATAGAGGGGGGAGACAAAATCAAATGTCTCCGCCAAGAGCAAGACCACCACCCCCTAGGCAACCAGGGCCGATCCCACCGGTCCAAATCCTTCGACCACCTGTACAACAGCCAACCACCACCCCAACCTCTCATTCCACCACTACCCCCACCACCTGCTTGGAGGCTAAAGGGAAGGCAAAGGTAGAAGAATCAGTTTGAGAGAAGCACAAAGGGAAAGCAAAGGTAGAGGAAGTGGATGCTATGGGAGTGAAGCGTGCCAGGCACCAGGATACCTCTCAAAGAGAAGAGAAGATGAAACGGAAGGCCGAGTCTAGCAAGCAAGCAGCTAAACCGCGACGAAAGATAGACATCGTGGACTTCTCACTAGGTGAGTATGCAAAACCCTATGACTTAGTTCAGGATGTGTTAATGTAGGGCCCGAAGATAACTTGGCCCCAATTACTCCACCTTGCACCAAGGATGAGGAGGCAATGGACAAAAATGGTAAGTACCAGGAAATCAAGACCCAGGATAGTTGGGGCTATCTCTGGAAGGGATCTCAACGACATCCTACCGACCATGGATGCTCACATCAAGGGGCAACAAATCTCAAATGTCTACATAGATGGTGGCGCGCAAATATGCGTCATGAGTAAAAAGATGATGCACCATGTAGGTCTAGAGGTAAGTAGGCCGGCACCCTGCCGAGCCAAAATGGCAAACAATGTAAGAGTAAAATGCATAGGCATTGGTAATGCGGTCAAAGTAAAAGCATTTGATACAGAAGTGGAGGTAGACATCTTCGTCATGCCACACAAAGGGGAGGGCTACCCCATCATTCTTGAGAGGCCTTGGCTTATGGCTATGGAGGCTAAACAAGATTGGAGCACCGGAATGATTCAGATGAAGGACACTAAAGGGAAGTCCATATTCTACGACATGAGGACTGGAAAGCAGCGCAACATGATCTTGGAGGCTTCAGAAGATGAGTCCACCAGCGACTATTCTTCTACCTCAGGAGAAGAGGCAACCACCACTGATGGAAGTGATAGTAGCATCAAAGTGATGGGGGTCATTCTTAAAGACCAAAAAAAATTGACACAATCTGAAACACTCTTGACAAACCAAGAGTAATCATCAGGTACACAGTCCTTGGAGAATGCAGGTAAGTTACAAAAAATGCTCTCAAATGAGTTAACAAATGAAGAAAGGAAGGAGTATGTCTCCATGCTAGGTAACTTCACTACTTTGTTCATTGATGGCTATGATAAGATCACAGGAATTACAATAGTGCAACACCACATAAAACTCAAGGAAGGCAGTAAACCCGTAGTGCAAAAGCTCAGAAGACTTGGAGTAATCCAACAAGAGGCACTACTTAGAGAAGTGAGAAGTTTGCTACAAGCAGGTTTCATCTACCCTGTCGAAGACTCAGAATGGGTCTCCCCAGTAGTAGTCACACCAAAAAAAATGGTAAGTGGAGAGTTTGCGTGGACTATAAACCTCTCAATGCAGCCACGAAGAGGGATCACTTTCCCCTCCCATTCCAGGATGAAATTCTCAATGAAGTGGCGGGTCACGAACAATACACAGTGTGCGATGGCTACTCAGGATACTTCCAGATTAGCATTACGAAAGAAGATCAGAAGAAGACAACCTTCATTACACCTTGGGTATGCTTTGCTTACAGAGTGATGCCGTTTGGCCTCACTAACGCCCCGGCCACATTTCAATGCTATGTGACCTTTGTTTTCCAACCCTACTTTGGAACATCAATACGGGTTTTCATAGATCATGATTTTTGCATCTATAGTTCACGAGCCCTTCATTTAAGCAAAGTCTATGATGGCTTAACCAGGCTGCAAACCTTGGGTCGCCAGCTCAACGTGGATAAGTGCCACATTGGTGAAAGCAAAGTCACTCTCCTTGGCCATGTAATTTCAGAAAAAGGGATTGAGGATGACCCTAGCAAGATCCAGGCCCTGGTATCTTTGTTGTCACCCACCATCGCTAAGCAGTTGGTTTCTTTCCTTCAGAAGGTAAGATACTTAAGCAGGTTCATTCACTTGATATCTCAAGCGGTCCTTCCCTTACAACAACTCACCCAGAGGGATGTCTTCTCATGGAGTGAGGAGAATGAGCAGCAATTTACTGAGGTAAAGCAAATCCTAGCTAAGCTTCCCACTATTTCACCTCCTAAGTGGGACAAACCATTTTATGTGAACCCTAGTGTAGGAAGTGATACACTCGGAGCCGTGCTAATGCAAAAGGACCCCCAAACTTCTTTCATGCGTCCTATTTACTTCTCTAGTCGTGTCATGACCCCGTCAGAAAAGGGATTTACCGAAGTAGAACACATGGTTCTGGAACTAATGTTTGATGCCACAAAGTTCGGCTCCTATCTCCTGCCTAGACCCTTTGTAATCCTGACAATGGAAGAGGTTTTCCCATATGTAATGCGACACATGGATGTCTCATCTAGGATCTCAAAGTGGTTAATTAGATTACAAGAGTTTGACTACACCATGCAAGTAGAAAACTCCACCAGGGCTAGTTTAGCGGGAATTCTCACTCATCGCCATTATGAGAAGAAGCTGAAGGTCAACACGAAAGCAAAGGAAGAAACACCAATGATAGAGAGTCCTAGGCTAGAAAGAGCTCACTCTCTTTTCTTTGACGGAGCATACAAGAGAACAATGGACCAATCTGCAGTAGGCATAGTCATTTTCAATGAACAACAAGAAAGTGTATTCTCCATTGGGCAGTTATTACACTCCCACTCCAACAATGAAGCAGAATATGCAACCCTAATTCTTGGGTTGGAACAATGTATTTCACAAGGAATTCAGCGCCTAAATGTGTTTGGCGATACTTTGCTTTTGATAAGGCAGATAAATGGCACCTGGGTTTGGAAGAATCAGGTTTTACTTGGTCAACTACGCCAAGTTAAGGATCTTCTAAGGAAGTTTGAAGCAGTGAAACTATTTCATGTCCCCAGAGCAGAAAATCAGGAGGCAGATGCTCTAGCCAAAGAAAGAATACAAGACGTTCCCGTAGGAGCCATCAAACTTAAGCTATTCCTCTTTCAAGGTAGTGATGCTATGCTTGATGTCGTCAGTTTTTTAGATACAGGAGAATGTCCGAAAGGATACGCCAAAGGCCAGAAACAGTGGTGGCTGGTCAGGAAGGCTACCAGGTACCGCCTTGTAAACGACCACTTGTATTGTAAGGGCAAGGATCAAATTCTCAGGCGGGTGCCAACCTCCAGTGAGATCATAGAGATAATTTCAAGTTGCCATGATGGCGTCTGCAGTGGCCATTTTGCTCTAGATATCACCAGTAGGAAGATTCTACAAGCAGGATACTCTTGGCCTAGTTTGAACAGGGATGTACACCATTGGTGCAAAACATGTAAGCCTTGTCAAGTGGTCAGTGATCGCACATTAACGTACGAGCCACAAACTCCTATCATTTCATATGGTCCATTTGAGAAATGGGGAATAGATGCAATTGGTCCTTTACCAAGGGCCCAATCAGGTAAATTGTACATCATAATGGGTGTAGACTACATGACTCAATGGGCAGAAGCATCAGCCACCACCTGCATTACAACCCAAGAGGTAGCAAAGTTCATTTTTGAGCATATCTGTTGCCGTTTTGGCACTCCTCTTGAGATAATATCAGACAGAGGACCAGGATTCAGAGGTGATTTGGTGGGAGAACTGATGACGAAGTTAGGCATCACATGTCGACATTCCCACCATACTATCCACAATGCAATGGTCTGGTAGAGAAGGTAAACGGAATGATTTTCAAAATCATCACAAAGCAGGTGAACAATCACACAGGGGACTGGGATAAACAACTCATGGCAGCTCTTTGACCCTACCGAACAACGTTCTGAACATCACTAGGTTTCACCCCTTTCCATCTAGTTTATGGAAAGGAGGCAATTCTACCCATTGAGGTACAGATAGCCAGCTTACGAGTTTTGGCTAGCCGGAATGATTTGCAAAATCATCACAAAGCAGGTGAACAATCACACAGGGGACTGGGATAAACATCTCATGGTAGCTCTTTGGCCCTACCGAACAACGTTCCGAACATCACTAGGTTTCACCCCTTTCCATCTAGTTTATGGAAATGAGGCAATTCTACCCATTGAGGTACAGATAGCTAGATTACGAGTTTTGGCTAGCCGGATACAGCGTCCAATTGTAAATCTCAGAAACCATATCTTGGATCTGGAGAGACTCCAACTAGATAGGGAAGAAGCAATCAATCACTATGCAACACATGCAGAACGACGCCAGCTCACTTTCAATCAAGGGCTTAAAGAAAAGGGTCTGGAAAAAGGTATGTTAGTGCTGAGGTACGACAACAGATTTGACACCAGGAAGGACAAGAAATTTCAGCCCAGATGGGAAGGGCCATTCATCATCAAGAAACGCTATGACAACGGCAGCTATAAGCTGATGGAAGTAGATGGGAGAATTCACAAGACTAGGGTCAATGGATGGAGACTGAAAAGGTATTTTGTTAGGTTTGATCCAGAATTCATGCTAGACATTCCAGAAGAGGGAGAACCCTCTAACTCCATAGCTAAAGATGTAGAGGAAGGGCTAGAGCATGAATGCCTCTAGCCAAAAGGGGAGGGCTAATGATGGCCGATTTTTGAAAATCAAAGAAAAAAAAGAAAAAAAAAACTTATTTTTCCCTTCCCGAAGCCTTAGCGACACCATCAGGAGGTTTAGGTAATGCCCTGACCAACCTCGCGGCCCTAACTCGTCCATACCCCAGCCTCGCAGGCCTCCATCTCTCTCTTCCCCTCATCCATTCCATTTTTCTCTCCCTCTCTCTCTCTCTCTCTCTCTCGCTCACAGCCAAGGCGATGGTCACAGGCCGCAGGTGATTCGACGCTATTCCTCACAGCCCGTAGGTGGCCTGAAAATCCTATCTCCCTCATTGCCTACCAATGGCCGATCACACCCTCTCTCTCTCTCTCTAATATTCTCTCTCTCTTACCCGCACCCCGTTGACCCTCAATGCCTCACCCCTACTAGCCACCCTCGGTCGGGAGCGGCCTCGAGTACTCACCCCGACCCCTTCTCTTGCTTTCTCTCTTGATCTCCCGCTGTGTCGAGCCATAGCCGCACACGAACTCGCTCTCTCCCGTATTCTTATCCACACACACACCCTCTCACACTCCCTCCCTTGCTCTCTATGCAAGCCGGTAACCCGAAAATATTCCCTCTCTGTTCCCCACTCGATCCCCTCACCCTTCCCTCGGCCTCATTCTGCCCCCCTTGGCCCACTATCCCCACCCTCTCTCCCCCCACACCATTGACTCGCTCCCCTCCTCTCGTCCTTGAGACACCATGCAAGACAGAGGATAATATCCCCCCCCCCCCCCCCTCACTCACACACTCTCTTCCCCCCCCCCCCCCCCCCCCCCCCCCCCCACGGTGGGCACCCACCATAGAGATTCCTCTCTCTCTCTCCTATCCACACCCACCTCACCCCATCGCTATCCCTCTCTCGCGCATTCTACACACTGAGCCCCAGCCGGCAATTCTCTCTCTTTCTCCCTCTCGCTCTTCTCAGCCTGAAGGAGCAGCACAGGAAACTGGAGCAATTCTCTCTCTATACACACACCACACACACACACACCCTCATCCTCTCCCTCCCTCACCACCTCACAAACCCCCCCCCCTCTCTCTTGCGCTCTGTTTACGGCTCCATCCCGCCATTTAACTCTCTCTCTCTCTCTCTCTCTCTCTCTCTCTCTCTCTCTCTCTCTCTCTCTCTCTCTCTCTCTCTCTCTCCCCCTCACAAGCCTGTACAGGCGCATTAAGAACTCTCTCACTCTCTCTCTCTCTCTCTCTCTCTCTCTCTCTCTCTCTCTCTCTCACACACACACACACACACACCCCTTGCAACAACAACACACACACACCTCCTCCCCCCCCCCCCCCCCCTTCATCCTCGCGTAACTGCAGCACGTCGCCAGTCAACAGGGCCGAAAAAAAGCTAAAATATATATATATATATATATATATATATATAAAATATATTATATACATAATAAGCCCCGTTCCCACACACACACACACATGCACATGCAAATACACACACACACACACTCACGCATGCGCACTCATATCTATATATATATACACACATACTCACTCATACACCCAAACGTACACACACACACACACACACACACACACACACGCATATACGCACCACACATAAATACAAAAAAAACCCGAAGGAGGTCTACGACTACGACATCGACAAAAAGAAGGAAGAACCCAAAGCATGCGCCGCCAACAACAAAAAGAGGAAATGCGCCGAAGGCATGCCCCGACCGACCCCAAAAAGAAGTACGTGCTACACCGAAGCACCGACAACACACCATTCGCCGGCATCGCGCAACCACGATGCCATTTTCAATAATTTGTAGGTTATGTTCATCATTTCTTCAGTTTTCACCCAAGCCATTGTAAATTCCCACTTTGTAAATTCTCTCTCTATAGGTGATGGTCACAAAGGCCCACCTAGAGATTCTCAATTTTTTTAATAACCTCCCAAAACAAAGCAAGGGTCAACCACACCGGGCCCACCACTTGCTTTGTCTCCCCGATTAGCTTACCCTAATCACACCGGGATTACCATAATCCAAGCAGCCAACACCTATAAATTGGCACTGAGAGGTCACTATCAGGGGGTGGGGCACTTCATGAGAGGTCAGCACTTGGTAGAGTGTAGTGGGAAGAGTTGACACTATTGGCATCACGGGAAGGGGTCTTGTGTGATGGTTTGCCTTGGGATTTGCACCATGTAAAGGGAGCCACATCCACCTCTCGACTCCAATGGTCGATGCACACACGTATACACGCTCTTGGTAGCAAGCTTCACAATCATTGAGTGGTCTTAGAGAACGCACCAAGTAGTTTGCACCATCTTTTCTCCCTACCTCTCTATCACCACGGTGTGCCGCCTCGCTGGAAGGAAGGTCATTGTAAAGACTACAGAAATAACTCTCCCTCACACCCCCGAGGGATTTCTTCATTTGCAAATCTCTCTCTCTCCCCGGGTAGGTCACCTAATAAACATGTAACCTATCACGTGAGTTCAGAAGAAGGGTATTTAAAGTCCTTGAAACTTACATAAATATATATACAGAAGGGCATTATTTTTTCAAGCTTGAAAAAAACTTACAAATTTTCAAAGAAAAGATACATTATATTTTTAACAAAATTCACAAATAAGGGGTTTTACAAACATGTTTTGAACGCACGTGATATGGTAGTTTTACACATAGTGATCCCCCCGAGTCTGTGTGTGTGTGTGTGTGTGTGTGTGTGTGTGTGTGTGTGTGTGTGTGTGTGTGTGTGTGTGTGTGTGTGTGTGTGTGTGTGCGTGCGCGGTGTTCATATCATCGTGGTCTGCGTCCTAGTCGCTCAAAGCTAGGTGGTGCCCCGTGTTCGCTTTACCGTGACAGGCTGAAGGCGTGCCATTCGGCCCCCGGCGTTTTAGAGGCCGTCGGGGTTCGGGGTTCGCTTTGCTCCCGTCAACATGTTATTTCCCCATAGGTTGTTGGGATCAAAGCCCAAGTGGCCTCTTATACGGATATGGCCGGCCGGACGCCTAACTCACTTACCTCTAACTCCTTGTATATACTCACTTATACTTTTGTGGATAATAAGGTTTTGGGAGATAACCCTTCAAACGAATTCTCTGCGTACTGTGTATCTCTGTGTGTGTGTGAGAGTCGATCCACGCTCCGCTCCGCGACTTCAATTGGTATCAGAGGTTGGTTCAGTGCGGTTTTTGCATAATCACGCGCACACGCACTTTTCGGGCAGATTCTGGATCTGGAGCTTGGAAATTCACACTCGGCATTCCGGGAGTATTTCAATCAGGTGACCTCCGGTTTTACCCCCCTTTCGAAGCCGTTTATGCCCTCAGAATTTCATTCTGAGCACTACATCAGAAGATAGGTTTTAGCCGCAAAGAAACCCGTCTTGTGTAGATTGACAAACAAGAGGTGGTCGGTATCAATATCGGCATCGACATACATCACTCATTCGTCTTCAAAGCATCATCTATAGACCAGGTACACATATATATCATCATGTTTTGATGTCGGAGAATGGACTCAGGCTGCAACACCTCTTCTTGGTCCTCGATCTTTGGTGGGTCTTCAATAGTTGGTTATTGAGGTGGCTCTCCTTTGTAAGGCTTTAGTAGGCTCACATGGAAAGCATTGTGTATGAGCCAATGGCTGGGCAACATGAGTTGATAGGCCATCTCATTGATTGGCCTAAGAATCTGGAAGGAACTATAGTACCTTTTTGCTAATGTAGCATAGTACTTTTGGTGTGCCGTAGGATTCTTGCTCGTTGTGTGCCTTAATCAAGCCTTGGGGAATTTAAGTAAGACCCAATCATTTTCTTTAAAGGCTTGGGCTCTTCTGTGCTTATGAGTGGCAGCCTTTTGCCTTTGTTGTGAGATAGAGATAGCATCCTTAATCTTTTGGAAAGATTCTTGTAGGTCTCCTCTATACTCATCTGCAGTGAAGATCTTCCTTTGTACCTTAAGTAGCTGGGGACTTTTGGATCTTCCCTCAATTACCTCGAAAGGTGCTTTTTTCATGGAAGTATGTACAATGTTATTGTAGGCATACTCCACTAAGGGTAAGTACTTCTCCCATTGCGATCTTTGATCTACTTCCGTTACATAGGCTTTTAGCAGATCAAGAATTGTTAGGTTAGCTATTTCACTTTGGCCATCCATTTGCGGGTGATAGGCCGAAGAGAATTTTAGGCTTGTCCCAAAATTATCAAAGAGACCCTTCCAAAAATTAATGGTCATTCTAGGATCTCTATCCGACACTATGGACACTGGCAAGCCATAGTACTTGAAGATTTGTGACATGAAGAGGGTTGCCATTTGATGGGCTTTGATAGTCTTTTTGACAGGTATAAAATAAGCTTGTTTACTGAACCTGTTTAATATTATCCATATTCTCATATTCCCATGGATAGACTTAGGCAATCCAAAGATAAAATCCATGGATATGCTCTCCCATGGTGAATTAGGAATTGACAAGGGTTGAAGAAATCCAGAGTGCTTCCCTCTATCAAACTTTGTCTTTTGGTATACCACACATTTAGAAACATTCTCTTGTATGCTTGCTTTCATGGTAGGCCAATAGAAATATGTTTCAATCGCTTTTAGGGTAGATTGAATCCCTCTATGCCCTGCATAAGGAGGAGCATGAGATTCATACATTACTTTCTCATGTAGTGAGTTGGCAACGCACGATCTATTGCCATTGAGAAGATAACCATCTTGTAAAGTAAATGGTTCCTCTTTCTTCCCTAGTGTAAGGGCTGAAATCACATCTTGAAAGTCGGGATCAATAGCATACTTATCTATCATAGAAGATAGATCATTGTGAGTTGCTATGGAAACCGCATTCACTCTTGGCCGTCTTGAGAGTGCATCGGCTACTTAATTATGCTTGCCAGCAATGTGAGCAATATGAAAGTGAAATTGGAAAGAAAATTTACCCACCTCATTTGTTTGTCGGAGAGCTTGGTCTACGTCATGAAGTACCGAAGGCTTTGGTGATCCATCCGCAAAATGAAAGGAGTCCCGAACAAATAGTGCTTCCATGAGTCTAAGGCATGTAGAACTGCAAGGAGTTCCTTTTCATATATGCCTAGAGCTTGCTAAACAGGGTCGAGCCGTCGACTTTCATAGGCTATGGCATGCCATTCTTGGAGAAAGACAGCTCCAAGGCAATCACCACAAGCGTCACATTGGACCTCAAATGGCTTTGAGAGATCCGACAATGTAAGCACAGATTGAGAGATAAGCTTTTCAAAAGCATTGTTCTCCTTGGTAGACCTTGTGTACCTAATGTTTTTCTTTGTTAGGTCATGTAATGGTGCTGCAATTTTTGAGAACTTTTCTATGAAGTCCCTATAGTATGCACACATACCTATAAAGCTTCTTAGTTCATGAAAATTCCTTGGTTTAGGCCATCCTTTTATTACCTCTAGCTTTGATGGATCCATTTGGATGCCATCTTGAGAGATAATGTGACCTAAATACTGAATCTCTTGCAAGAAAAATTCACTTTTCTTCCGATTAACATAAAGTTTATTCTCTCTTAAGACTTGAAATATTACCTGGATGTGTTTCTTGTGTTTGTTTAGTGAATTAGAGTAGATGATAATATCATCAAAGAACACTCCATTAAAGGTTGGATGAGGCCTAAATCATTTCTCCATCAAGCGGTTGAATGTGACTGGTGCTTTGATCAAGCCAAAAGGCATGACAATGTATTCGTAAAGACCAAATGTAGTGCAAAATGTGGTCTTTACAATGTCTTGATCAACTATCCTTATTTGATGGTAGCCACTTTTAAGGTCAATCCTACTGAAGTAGATAGATCCTTGTAGCTTATCAAATAGTCTTCTACCCGTGGAATGGTAAACTTATTTTTGATAGCGATCCTATTTAGTGCTCTATAGTCAACACACATATGTGCCATCTTTCTTTTGCACTAGTAGCAAGGAATTGCATGTTTGCACTTGGCACAAGGGCAATGGAGTTTTTCTTTGAGCCATCACTCGTGCTATGGACCGTTTGGAGGGCAAAGTTCATCCCAATTGCCTTGCATACACACGAAATAGAGCTACATTATTTCAACATTTTGTAAAATTAATGTTTCCTCAACATCAATAGTAAATAGGTTATAATAAAAATAACATGTGACAATGAAAGAAAACACTAAAGTATTACTTTAAAAACAACTAATAAGTGAAAAGCAAAATAGTAGTTAAAAAAAGCTAAAAATAATACTATGTAATGCTACATTTGGGTGGTCATTAAATATTGGTCAGATTTGCAACATCGGATTCTTTTTCAAACATTTAGAAAATTCAAATTGTGGTAATATCCGTGGTAAGGGACATGGTAATATCCGCAATAACTGGTGCAATAATAAGTAGAGCTCTTCAAAAAGAAATAGAGCAAGGCATGCCGTGTTTTTTGCAGCATACCTTGCTCTTCTAGTCGCCATTGCATCTACAAGCTTCTCTCCTTCTCTCCCTCTCAAAGATTACAACTCTCTCTCTCTCTCTCTCCCCCCCCCCCCCCCCCCCCCACACACACACACACACACACACACACACACACACACACAATATTTCGTGGAGAGATCTACACTTGACAATCATTGGAGTTCCATCACTCCGTGATCTTTGACATAACACAAGAGAGCAAGACATAAGCTTCTACACAACCCCATGCCCTATTGTTTTAAGCGGGCACGTACACACACACACACACACACACACACACACACACACACACACACACACACATTAAAAAAGATAGATCCAAAGATTTTATACCTCTTGCATGTTTGGTGTAGGTGTTTGCTTGTTTGCTTGGTTGTGATCACTTTGCTTGCTTGATTGCTTGTTGTGAGTGTGTGATTAGTTCGTAGGTGCTTGCTGGCTTGCAATTGTCAGTGCTTGCTTGCTTGGTGTGTGATTACGGAGAGAGAAAAAAGAGAGAGAGGAAAAGAGAGGGAGAAAGAGAGATTATCTTAGATTTATTGGTTAATAGTAAATTAGTGTTAAAGTAGAGAGAGAAAAAAGAGAGAGGAAATTTCTTGCATGTTTAATGTTAAAGTTAGAGTGAGGAAATGCTTGAAATATGTGTATATTAAAATTAGAGAGAGAAAAACAGAGGAAAAAAGAGAGAGAAAGTTAAACATTAGGCATTAAACATTAGAAGAAGGAAAATTGAAAAAGTGATAAATTAGAGTATGATAATTTGGACATTAGAAAAGAGAGGATAAAGAGAGATAAAAGGTGTTAACTTTGTATATGTTAAATTAGAGAGCGGGAGAGGGAGAGAGAGAGAGAGAGAGAGAGAGAGAGAGAGAGAGAGAGAGAGAGAGAGAATTAAATGGAACAATTCAAAATTTCTTGGAAATTTAGGGGAGTAGAGATGAATGAATCACACATGTATGTCCAAAGAAGCAGACATTTAATTAAAAAATCTACATGCATGGGCAAAGTGAGCCTATTTTAAAGCAACTTGGAGAAATTTTACAATAGTTTTGATGTTACAAGTGATGGGTGTCCATCATGCAACATGCATTAGAGAGAGGAGAGTCCAGTTAACTGCCACCATCACCCAAAAAAGAAGTAAGAAAAAGTTAGTTCATAGGTGGAAAGCAGGTGTCATAAGAAACTCCTACATGTTATTGAAGTCACCCTAATAAATCATGCATGAGACAACACCTAGTTGAGAGGGTCCATGGCGTAGGCTTGGATAGTTGCAGGAAGTACAACACTTGGTGAGATAGTTTGAAATCCTCTTGCAATGATCTTTTTGGGAGTCTTGTCCTTATATAGGTTTCTCCAAGTTCTTGGTTCCCTCCAAATAAACTCAGCCGTGCAAAGAAAAAGGGGGGAGGAGTGGGAGGTATTTTTTAAATGTATTTTAGGTGAGGGAAGTGGGGGTGGTCAGTTATAGATTCCTCTTTTAATGAGGTTACCACTCTTCCCTTTTCCACCAATGTTTTTTGTGGGAGGTGTTTTCTTCCAAGGCCCTTTTTGATGTCTTTTGTAGCTTCTAATGGGTATGAGTTACAAAATAGAATGGGTTTTAGTTGGGAGAGAATCACTTTGTGGGCCCATTCTATAGGTCTATTACTTGACCTTTGGAGATATTTGATAGGTTTGTAGGATAGGCCATCCTCTTTTTTGGAGAGTTTTTTTATTAATTGGTTGTTAGTGATTGTAAGTTGGAGGTTGAGAAATTTGGCTTGGGTGCCAATATTACTTTCAATGCTTAGGAACTCAGGGTATATAGTGTGGTTATTTATGAACTGTAGAGGGTCTTCTGAGTTAATGATGAGGAGGTCGTCAAAGCATCTATAAGGCGTGCCAAATTTTGCCAAGATAGATTTTGGATTAGGTGAGTTAAGGGTTTTCGTATGGTAATCATATTATAAAGCATGAAGGTAGAGATTGCACCATAGGGGGGAGCATGCTAACCCCATGGGTATGCCATTGATTTGCCTATACACACAGTTTTGATGTTGGATTAACATGTGGTTGATGAGCCATGTGTTAAGTTCAATCACTTGTTGAAGTGAGAATGAGAGTCCTGATTTTTAGAGTCGACCATCGAACTCGCCCATAAGAGAGAAGCAAGCATTCCGATTCAACCTTCCATGGAAGCTTGAGTATGATGCATGGTCTGCACATAATCGGAAGCCAACATCAGCCGGTCTGAGAAAGTGTTAGTAGAGTCCATCATCCACCTCACCTAGAAGAGAGAGAAGCAAGCATTTGGATTCAACCTTCCATGGGCTTGCTGTCCTTGATGACAAAGGGAGGAGAATCAAAGATCTGCAAGAGGAGCTTGAGTATGAGGCTAAGTTGAAAGAAGAGGAACAACACGGAAGCAGTGGTGATGGTAGACATGATATAAGAAGGAATAGGACTGTCATCTTGATGGCAAAAAGCCGCAAGGATGTTGATCAAAGGACTCATAGAGAGCATGATGATTGCAAGGATAGATACAAGAGATGCTGGTAGTGAGGACAATGATGAACGCAGATACCATAGGCATTCAAGTCGTTCTTCCCCCAGAAGCAAGACTACAAACAAGGAGAAACATAGAAGCAATCATTCTAATTCAGCCTTTCCTATGCTTTCTATCCTGGATCCAGTGTAGCAGGTCTATGGTGGAACTTCTCACATGGGATGTCAACGACCACTCAAATGATGGAATCATGCATGCCCCTACCAATTCACCTACATTGAGGCATATAGAGACTCAATGTCTAGAGTTTATGCTAGAGTCTCAACACTTAAAGCTTGGATTGGCAAGTGATGGTGTCAATCCCTTTGGCACCAAGTCTACGGCATGGAGCACTTGGCGGGTGTTGATGATAAGCTAGGCCTATAACCATGCCCTTCTGAACTAGCTCATGCACTTGCCGCATAATCTCCTCTTGTTGAGCTTGAGAAACTCTATAAGGAGGTTTATTAGGTGGTGAACTTCCTGGAAGAAGTTTAGTTGCATGGTCATCATTGCCTCGTTTAGGAGGTAGTTCACAAGGTATGTCTTCAATAAAGAAATCTTGAAACCCCTTAAGAAAATTGGATAACTCTAATTCTTTGTGATTGTTTATATGTTCTTTTGCTAAAGCATTAGGTTCACTTTGAGAATCTTTAACAAAAATCATGTACACAAAAATAGAGCTCTTTATTGACTTATTAAAAGCTTGCATATGTAAAATGGGTATGGTGTTATTTGAAGCCTAGAAACAAGGTAGCTAACAAGCATAGGGGCATCATTAGTAGCTTTCTCATTAGAAAAATCAAAGCTATCAACCTTAATTTCACTCTCTTTACTATTGTCAGCCATTCTAACAAATTCTAGGTGTAACTTTTTCTAGGTGTACTTTGGAACTTCAATCCCTAGTTGCTACTCCTCTTTACCCCATTAGAAAAGAACTCAAGATACTGTACCCGTGGCTCGAATACCATTAATTGCAAGGAATAGAAAAGAGGGTCTTTCAACACCAAAACAGCATCGGCTCTTGTCAAGCTCCTAATAGCTCAACAGTGGCTAAGCCATAGGCAAGCCCCGTAGGACTCCACTATTAAGACCATAGCTCTTGACGGTGATGCCCCGTTATCTACACGAAGGCAGGCGCACCGCAAGGCTGAAAAATCCTTATTCTACTTACTCAATTGCAATTAATAGTACCAACCATTTATAGCTAGCTTGAGGACCTCCCTTCTTGAGCAAGAAAAGAGAAACCTTGTGCTCTGATACCAATGTAACATTTAATGTCCTAGTAACTTGTGTGTAGCGGAAAATAGCATGAACATAGTGAGCATTTTATTATAATAGATTTCTAATGAGCATAACAAGAGTGCTTGGGTGGAGAGAGCAACAAAAAGCATAACACCTAGTTAGATAGCATGAACAATACTTCAAAAGAGAGAGATATTAAGCTATTGACAACAGTTAAGGACTAGATTTACATGGAGCTGGTCCCCCCTCCAAAAGGCTTTGTATTATAGGTTTCTCCCATCAAGAGAGAAATTTTACAATACAATTCTTTGTGTTCCTTCAAAACTAGCTAGTGTGATGAAGATGGAAGCTTCAAGCACTAAGCAGAACACTTATAAAACACAACATCAATACCCTCACGGTCTCAGACCCAAGACCTCACACACCTTCAAAGATGGTGAGAGCTAGCGGGGTATGAGAGTAGATTAAGAGTAAGAAGGAGTAGTCTTACGAGAAATATGTACATCTCCTCACATAATCACTCTTATTAGCATAGCATAGCTTAGTAATTAGCATCATAGAGGAGATGAGCATGCATTGAAGCTTGGCTCTTCGTTGGATTTGCATCACAAAGCCAAGAGTTCTTGGTGTAGGCCTCCCTTCTCACAAGCTTGGAGTATGTGATAAGCTTTCCATTAAAGCTTGAGAGAGAGAGAGAGAGAGAGAGTCTTGTTTCTCCACACATGATATTGTGTGAGTGTGTGTGTGATAATGCTTGACAAATTCAGCCCCCTCTCTCTCTTGGTCGACCCCTCATGGAATTTACTCATGTTGGCACCTCATTGGACCTCTCCAGGCTCGGCCAATGAAAAATAAGCAGCATAAGTGATAGGCTTCTAACATGTGTCCCCCTTTCCCCTTTTGTGAGAGGTTTAGGTAATTAATTAATGAAACTAAACTCTCATTGGATCCCTTTGTCTCCTGGCCAATCGGAATCAAGCAAGCCATTGGGCTGCTGAATGCTCATTGGACCCCTTGGGACACTGTCCAATAGTCTTCTAGAGAGCTTAATTCTTATTGGTTCTTTTATTAAGTGTTTTTAAATTAATTAAATTAGATTTACTCTAGCCTAATTCTCATTGGTCCACCTCCATGGCCATCCAATAAGATTTGAGTACACCTTGTGGGCATGTGGGCTACAGAGATGACATGTGTCCCTCATTCCCTTTGTATAAAGGAAGCTTGTGTGTGTGTGTGTGTGTGTGTGTGTGTGTGTGTGTGTGTGTGTGTGTGTGTGTGTGTGTGTGTGTTTCTCTCTCATCCCCTACTTTCAGGGCTCGCCCCCTGCTATGTAGGAACTATGAAGACTTTTTGTGCACACAGAAAGCATCCAATCTTCCTAAGCTTTGACCTTTGGACACAACCTTTGAATTTTGGAACCTTAGAACTTTGGAAGTCTTAACACTAGAATGGTAACCTAACAGGACATAAAAGTGTCCTTTCAGGGTTTTGGGAAAAATTTCCAAAACCATAGTAGATCCACTCATTTTGAAAAATCCTTTCATGAGCTTATAGTTCAATAACTCCTACAGATGGAAAAAATGAGAAACTTTTAATTTTTCTCATCCCTTGGTCACTACAAGCCTCCAAAGTTGATGGACCAGTGCATTTTGCCCAAAACAGCAATTTCTTACGGTTGATTGCATATAAATAAGAGTGGGGATTTTTGTAGGACATGAGATAAAGTGACCCGCTAACTTCAATGGGTTGGTGACCAAAACATATGGTTTCTTTACCTCACTAATTTCTTTTTGGGCAAAAGAAATAGGTACAAAAAAGTTGCATTTTTTCCATTCTGCGGACCTATCATCAAAGTTTCTATAGTCACGCTCAATACAGATACTATATACATGTTTTCTTAGTTCCCTTTGGGCCTTTGGATTCAAAAGGAGCCATGGAGCATGTCAAAAGCATAATGTATCTCTTACAATTGGAACCTTGGGGGCAATGATAAGGTGCTAAATACAGCAAACATGAAAAAACTGGGTTTAGCATTATGACCTCTAGAAACCAATAGAAACTACTCAATATCTAGCCATGTTTGTAGTCTATGATTAGATATGGTTACTACCTACAAAATACACACAATTGACCTAAGAAACTAGCAATATTGAGAAAGTTATACTTGCTACTCTAAAATGTATCGTATTCTTCAGCAATCAAAAAACTCAACCATCATCATATACTATGCTATATAGCATATTAGGTCCCCCAAAACTCAAGGAAGATTAGCTTTATGTTATACATTACACTTACACAATCAAAATTGAATTTGGATATCAAGAAAGCCACCAAAAAAATCATAAAAGTGCTAATTTTGGCCAAAAACAAGATTATGCAATTCTTGTAAATTGGTCATAACTTTCAATTTTAACACTTAGCTCTCCCTGCAAGCATCAAAACATGTTGAGAACTATTAAGTCCTAACCTCTAGCCATCTAAACCTCAGAAACATGAAGTTTAGAGTGGTATAGTTGCCAAAAATTGAAAAAAAGCCAAAAACAGGACACGTTTTTTCACACAGTTTAGGTTCAAAAATGTTGTGCAAGAGTAAGGTTAATGGTGAGATCGATACTCCAAAAAAAATGCTAAGTTTTTTTCAGCTCATAAGGCAACTTTGTGGATATATAGCACCTAGAAATTCATTTTCATACTCTTCAAATAATTCAAGAAAAATGGTTACTTAATAGGACACAAAAGTGTCCAAGGACATAAAAGTGTCCTGTTACCATTCTAGTGTTAATGGGCTGAACCCTAGGGTCTTTAAAGCCCATTGTTGCACTTACTCTTTTGCAGATGGCCCCGCCTTTGGATCCCTATTTTCCCTCTTTTGGATCCCTATTGTGGCCGGTCAGCCAGCTTAACCAATATTCTACCTTTTTCTCCCCTGGTACTTCCCCATATTAAATGATCAGTTTAACATGAGAAAATCATTTAGGAGAATTAGATATTAGTTATTATGACATTACCTCTCTCTTGAAATCATAGTCGTCCTCGACTATTGTTATAGAAATGATATTTTATGATTTATTGCAGCTGACAGGTGGAAAAGACTAGACCCAGCTTGGCCTATGCAAATGTATTTGTATATCATGTATATTTTATTATTCAAGTGCTCTTTTATGAGCTTTGGCCAATTATGACCGGCCGGCCAGTTTGTAACCAATTTGACCATTCAAGAAATCTATAAAACAAATACGTGCAAGAGGAAAATGGTCACTCTTGCACGGGGGGAGATTGCACCCAGTGTATGTGTTCTTCTTCTCACCTCTCCTCTCTTCTCTCTCGCCGTGCCGACGTAGCACTCCGCTTTAGGAGTATTTGGAAGGGCGGCCATCTTTCGTGAAGGTCAAAGTGGCTGCTTGCCCAGTGCTGGCCGTCGGACACTGTATTTTTGTGGGACACTACATTTCCTGGGTTTATTCCCACAATAGTTTGCCTTAAATTCTTCTTCTACTTCTCTTTCTCTATGGGCATTAACTAGGTCTTCAAGATCTAGGGACTTGATGCACTCGTCCTCTCTTCGCACTCTCACAGATTTACGCCGATTATAGCAAATTCAAGCCCCGAATTAATTCATCACGCAATTACAGATATCCTTGTGCATAAGATATCATTATTCAAATTGTATTATTCAAATTTCTTTTCCTCATGATAATTTGATGAAAAAAAATGATACTCTGCTACCTTGAGGTAATTATAAAGGTTTACTAGAATCATGCTTCTCTATTACAGTCGTACTACTTATATTGTCGGTTTTTCCACTTGTACTAGTCAAGATTGAACGATAACGCCCTTTCTTGGGTATCCTCGAGCATTGACGATGATGATGCTGATTCTACTTACGCTTTTAGGCTTTCGGTTTAAGTCTTTTTTATTCAGTCTTTCACTTTACTTCATTTTATTTTTGTACCCCGGCATTGGTTTCGATCCACAAGGATTGTATTAGTTTGGTCTCATACGTAATTTTAGCATTTTTGAAGACGGTTAATATAACATTTCATTTCATTTTCTCTCTCTCTTCCCCCCCTCAACCAAAGTGCAGACCTTACCTTTGTATTCAATTGTCCCTAACCTCGCAAGTCGATGACCTCTTGCCCAACCAAAAATCTATATTCTCATCCCTAATTCTAGCTCTACCTAACAAATAATTTGTCATAAATAAAGGCTTCTAGGCAAAGGCAGTTCAAGATCAAATTACTTTTGGGTTGTTTGTCCGATCAGTCACGGTTAATCATCGTAGACGTCTGCCAGTCCTCAAATGTAATTTTGTCTCCCACATTGCACTATAAAATCCAATTAGATCTCCTTACCTACATTTTTTTTCCTGCCTTGTTCGTGGTTTTTGTCTATCTGTGCTATTTCGTTAGGACTGCAACATTTTCCGACACATTTCCATTTTCGCAGGGCTATGGCTAACTTTAATTTGTGTTCCAGCTTCATTTAATTTATTTTGCGATTGTTGAATCAAAGTGCTAACACTGTATGTTCTTAATATGTGATCGCACACTAATCTTGAATCAAATTCTCAACCGACAACATAGTCTTTTATTTTATTTCAAATTACTAACACAAAATTAACATATTTTGGAATTGTTAATTATACTATGGTGCAAGTTTGATAGTCGCAGTTCTCCTTAGATTCTACAAATCTATTTGACACGCCTCAGATGCAAGTTACGATCATATCTCTCTCCACAAACACACTGGCTCATATAATTTTGATGCAGTGTACCCTCAAGGTATGTACATTAACCTCACTCCCCTTTTTATAATTTCTTTACCAACAATCTTTTATAGATTAGGCAACCCAACGTCTCTCATGTCATCACTAATACTTATAAAATGGAATCTCAAATACATCACTCCTATTTTTAAATTTCATTGCTCTACATTATCTGCTCACTAAATACTCCATCAAATGCTCCGATCATGGCTTCTAATTGTACTATAAGTACTTTTTGTAAAGATGATTTGTCAATAACCCCTGCAACTACTCATGTGAGCCACGGTGTTTTGGGATGGTGCACAACAATTTGTAAGTGCCTTGATATACTGCACTGCGATGTCAACATAGTAACTATTTTTATTCTCTCCTTTATGCCTTGTCTAATCCATTGGTCACAAGCACACAGATCCGCGGATTTAGGCAGTGTGTCAATGCTCATCTAGTGCAGATTTGCCAATTTAGGCAGCACAACAACAAACTACAGATTCACGCTTTTTGAACTTATATCAAATGCAGATTCGCCGATTTAGGCAGCACGTCAGGTGTAGACTCGCCGGTTTAGGCAACACCGACCACAAAATCATGCTGCAGTGAATGGCCACCACAATAACTGGTATGATTTTGTTACCCGGGTACATAATGGAAGTGATTTGGATTTGGATTTATATTGTGGAATTGGAATTGGATTGGGATTTGGTATCTGGTGATTATTATGGCAGTGTTTATGTGATGAGACTTGACATTATGAGATTGATGATAAGTGTGACCAATGATATCCTGATTCATCAGGGTATGACATATACTGCTTATTCTAGTGATATGGGACACTAGAATAGGTAGTATGTGGATGACGAAAGGCATAAGTTAATGTTGTTTAGTTTTCATAAATTTTTCTTTTATTACGTGATGTTTTTGACACAACATACTAATCACTGTTTTTGAAAAGTATTGTTTGCAGATTTTTTCGCAACTGAGGACAGTTGCTTTCCAACGGAGAGGTATGTTATAGAAATGATATTTTATGATTTATTGCAGTTGACGGGTGGAAAACACTAGACCTAGCTTGGCCTATGTAAATGTATTTGTATATCATGTATATTTTATTATTCAAGTGCTCTTTTATGAGCTTTGGCCAATTATGACCGGCCGGCCAGTTTGTAACCAATTTGACCATTCAAGAAATCTATAAAACAAATACGTGCAAGAGGGAAATGGTCACTCTTGCACGGGGGGAGATTGCACCCAGTGTCTGTGTTCTTCTTCTCACCTCTCCTCTCTTCTCTCTCGCTGTGCCGACGTAGCACTCTGCTTTAGGAGTATTTGGAAGGGCGGCCACGCATCTGGTTGTAGCAACTATGGGGTAGAGAAGACAAAGCTTATTCATTAGTCCCTTTTCTAGCGGGTAGAGGATCCCTATGTTACCCTACGACATCATTCCAGAATGGATCACTAGTCCATTCATGGGGTAGAGAAGACAAAGCCTATTCATTAGTCCCTTTTCTAGCGGGTAGAGGATCCCTATGTTACCCTACGACATCGTTCCAGAATGGATCACTAGTCCTTTTGGTGCTTGAGAGCCTAAGCTACCGCAAGCATGTCTGCACATTAGTCCTATCAATTTTCCATAGTAGAGTGACAAGCTCTACTTGGTGTTTGGGAGACATCGTCTCCGCAAACTTGATCTAAGCATGCATACTACATCAGATTTGTGCACAATAAAGAAAAAGAGAGTCTTATAAGACAAAAACTTTGTTCATTTTTAACAATTATACATTTGCTTACTCTAGGGAAGCATTGTAAGCATTGACAAGGTTTAGTTTATCCTTTAATCGTATGCCTTGCGTCCATCTAGCATCTTCAAAAGGATAATTCTGAAACTTAATAAGATAATTCTGAGATGAGCATGCATTGAAGCTTGGCTCTTGGTTGGATTTTCATCACAAAGCCAAGAGTTCTTGGTGTAGGCCTCCCTTCTCACAAGCTTGGAGTAGGTGATAAGCTTTCCATTAAAGCTTGAGAACAAGAGAGAGAGAGAGAGAGAGAGAGAGAGAGAGAGAGAGAGAGAGATTCTTCTTGCTCCACACATGAGATTGTATGAGTGTGTGTGTGTGTGTGTGTGTGTGATAATGCTTGACAAATTCAGCCCCCTCTCTCTCTTGGTCGACCCCTCATGGAATTTACCCATGCTGGCACCTTATTGGACCTCTCCAGGCTTAGCCAATGAAAATTAAGCAGCATAAGTGATAGCCTTCTGACATGTGTCCCCCTTTCCCCTTTTGTGAGAGATTTAGGTAATTAATTAATGCAACTAAACTCTCATTGGACCCCTTTTTCTCCTGGCCAATAGGAATCAGGCAAGCCATTGGGCTGTTGAATGCTCATTGGACACCTTGGGAGACTGTCCAATAGTCTTCTAGCTTATTTGAGAGATGAGAGAGGGTTTTTTACAAGAGGTTGTTAAAGGTGGTTTGTCGTTGGAGAAGACTTCATTTAATGTGGCTTTGTTTCTCTCACTCATGCCGTAGATTCCAAATCTAGAGTAAAAAATATACAATGATCTTGTGTTAGCACACAAAAGAGAGATTATGAGGGGCGTAGGTGGAGTAAAAGATGATTACGAGATTGACATTGTCGTTTGAAACTGATAAGCATAGGCATGGCCCACCTAATTGGCGCTTCCATAACTTGGTGCTTTGCTCGACAAACAAGCCTCCCTTGCGTCTGTCATTTGTAGCGGCTGTAGTTGAGTGCCTTTGTAGTTGTCATAGTGGTCGTCACTTCATTGAAGCCATTGGCACAAAGCGCATATATATATGAGAGCATGTGCATGTGTGTGAATGATGGTGGATGCAATTTGACTATTTTGAGCTTATGGATTGATTTGTGAGAGTGTTTGGTGGTGATTATGAGAGTGGGATGCATGGTTATGAGTAGGTTGTGTGTGTGCGTGTGTGTGCAAGCGCTCGTATATGGATGAAAAAACAACAATTTTCAGCTATGGAGAGCTTGGGAAAGACATGAGAGTGAGAGAGAAGAGTGTGTGTGTGTGTGTGTGTGTGTGTGTGCATGTACTCTATGTGTGCTGAAAATTGGTTGTTTTTAGCTTTTTCTGTGTGTGTTTGTGTGGAGGGACATAAAGTTTTTTTGTTGGTTAGAGAGAGAGAGAGAGAGAGAGAGAGAGAGAGAGAGAGAAGGGACAAAAAAAGTAAAAATTTCAGCCAAGAGAGAGAGAGTGAGAGGGAGAGAGAAGACAAGGAGAGGGAGGGCTCCATGGATGGAAGAGGACAAGGTGGAGAGAGGTGATAATGAGAAGGAGGCCCCCTTTATTTGCTTTTGTAAGAAGGTGGTTAGCATGGTTGTACAAACCATTGAGTGCCCTCTTATTTTACTAATATACTTATCAGTTATTTTGAAAGTGGGGCCCTTTGAGGAGAAAAAATGATTACCAGTGGCTCTGTTGGTACTTGGGGACAAAGGCTCCTTACCATGTAAGACTTTTTGCTTCGATGAAAGCTGTTACTTGAGATTTTTTTTATCTTGATCATCAAGTGGTCATTCACATGCCTTGCACTTGAGAATTTTGGATAAGGGGGGTTTTCCATAGAGAGGGGTGGGTTGAGTTCAAAAGGCGACCCTCATTAGCCCTCCCCTTAAAGCTAGAGGCATTTATGCCTCTAGCTCTGTGCTTGATTCTTCTTCTTCTAAAGTGGAGGAGTCTCCCTCCTCAGGAATATCCATCATAGGTGCTTGATCGAACCTTAAAAAGTACTTCTTTAGCCTCCATACACTAACACATGTTTTGTGAAGTCTGCATCAGTGGATAATTGCCATTGGTGTGCTTTCTAATGATAAATGGCCCTTCCCATCTGGGTGAAAACTTCTTATCTTTCCTAGTGTCAAACCTGTTATCGTACCTTAGAACCAACATACCTTTCTTGAGACCTTTCTCCTTGAGTCCTTTGTTGAAGGTGAGGCATCTTTGCTCTTCCTAAGTGGAATAGTAGTTGATAGCCTCTTCTTTGTCTAGTTGGAGTCTCTCTAGATCCATAATGTGGTTGTGGAGATGAGTATAAGGGCGTTCCATCTGCCTAGCCAGCACTCTGAGACTAGCCAATTGAACTTCTATGGGTAAAATGGCCTCCTTACCATACACCACAAGTGATATGGTGTGAATCCAAGGGATGTGCGAAATGAAGTGCGATAAGCCCAAAGTGCAGCCATAAGGTGCTTATCCCAATCACTTTTGTGATTGTTTACATGTTTAGTGATGATCTTGCAGATCATACCATTTATCTTTTCCACCAAACCGTTCCATTGTGTGTAGTAGGGAGTTGAGTGGCATCGTGAAATGCCCAGCTTTTCCATCAGCTCTCCTACTAGGTCTCCTCTAAAACCTGGACCCCTATCAGAAATTATCTCAAGAGGAGTTCCAAAATGGTAGCAAATATTTCCAAATACAAACTTTGCTACTTCCTTAGCTATAATCCGGGTGGTAGCTACTACTTCAACCCACCTGGTCATGTAGTCTACACCCATGATGATATACAATTTACCTGATTGGGACCTTGGTAAAGGCCCAATAGCATCAATTCCCCATTTTTTGAATGGTCCATAAGAGATTATAGGAGTCTGTGGCTCATAGGTGAGCCTCCTATCCCCTGCATGCTCATCCCTTTGTAGACTAGACCATACAAACCCGGCTTGTAGAATCTTCCTACTAGTGATGTCAAGTGCAAAGTGTTCTCCACAAACACCATCATGGCAACTTAAAATGATTTTGGTGATCTCTCTAGAGAGAGGTACACGCCTAAGAATTTGATCCTTACCCTTACAGTAGAGGTCATCATTGATAAAGCAATATTTTGTTGCCTTGCGCACAAGCCACTGCTTTTGGCCCTTGGTCTAGGACACTCCCCTGTGTTTAGGAAACTCATGATATCAAGCATATTGTCGCTACCTTGGAAGAGAGGTAGCTTCAACTTGATCGCACCCACTAGAACATCTTGTAGTTTTTCTCTAGCTAGAGCATTTGCTTCTTAGCTTCTTTTCATAGGGGGGATGAGTGAGAATGACTGGCCCTTGTGGAGTTCTCTACTTGCATCGTGTAGTCAAACTCTTGCATCCTTGTGAGCCATTTGGAAATCCTAGAAGAAACATCCATGTGCTCCATTATATAGGGAAATACTTCTTCCATTGTTAAGATTATGAATGTCCTAGACAATAAATCAGAGAAAAATTTGGTGGTAGCAAACATTAATCCAAGCACCATGTGCTCCACTTCCGTGTATCCCTTTTTTTATGGAGTCATCATGCGACTAGAGAAATAGATAGGACGCATGAGAGAAGTTTGAGGATCCTTTTTCATCAATACGGCCCCACGTGTGTCATTGCCCACACTAGGGTTTACATAAATGGCTCGTCCCACTTTGGAGGTGCAATGATGGGAAGTGAGGCTAGAATTTGTTTTACCTCATTGAACTGTTGCTCATTTTCTTCATTCCAAGTGAAGATCTCTTGATGGGTAACTTGTTGTAAAGGGAGAACCACTTGAGAGAGCAAGTGAATGAACCTACTCAGATACCTCACCTTTTGAAGAAAAGAGACCAACTGCTTTGTTGTGGTGGGAAAGGGCAAATCCACCAAGGCTTGAACCTTGCTTGGGTCAGCTTCAATGCCCTCAGCAGAGATCACATGGCCAAGAAGAATAACCTTGCTTTCACCAATATGGCATTTCTCCACATTGAGTTGGCCACCCAAGGCTTGCAACCTGGATAGACCTTCATAAACTTTCTCCAAATGAAGAGAGTGAGAGCTATAGATATAGAAGTCATCAATAAAAACACGAATTGATTTTCCAAAGAATAGCTGAAAAACAAATGTCACACATCACTGAAAAGAGGTTGGAGCATTGGTGAGACCAAAAGGCATAACTCTGTAAGCAAAACATCCCCATGGTGTGATGAAAGTTGTCTTCTTTTGATCTTCTTCATTGATGCTAATTTGGAAGTATCCTAAGTATCCATCACATACCGTGAAGCGCTCATGTCTTGCTAACTCATTGAGAACTTCATCTTGGAAAGGAAGAGGAAAATGGTCCCTCTGTGTGGCTGCATCAAGGGGCTTGTAATCAACACAAACCCTCTACTTACCATTCTTCTTTGGTGCGACTACCACTGGAGACACACACTCTAAGTCTTCAACAGGATAGATGAAACCTACTTCTAGCAATTTCATCACCTCCTTGAGCAAGGCCTCTTGTTGAATTACCCCTAGTTGTTTTATCTTTTGCACAACAGGTTTATTTCTCTCCTTGATCTTGATATGATATTAAACTACTGCGATGCCTATGATTTTATCATATTCATCAATGAACAATGTGGTAAAATTAGTTAGCATCAAAACATAATCTTCACGCTCCTTCCCATACGATTCACTAGTAGAGAGCATTCGATGTAGCTTACTTGCTTCTACCAGAGGTAGTATACCTAGTGGCTCCCCTTGGTTTGATGATGATGCATCAAGTTGCTTCATCATCTTCGGGTCCTTAAGAATTAATCCCATCACCTCAATGCTACTATCACTTTCTTTGGTCATTGTTGAGTCCTTCTCTGAAGTGGTTGAAGAGTCACTAGAAAACTCATCCTCGGAGGTTTCTAGATCCATGTCGCGTTGATGACTTATCTTCATGTCATAAAGTATTGGCCTCCCTTTTGCATCCTTCATCTAGATTATGCCAGTGTCCCAGTCTTTTTTAGCTTTCAAAGCCATAAGCCAAGGCCTCCCTAGAAAGATAGGATTGCCCTCCCCTTTATGTGTCATGACAAAGATGTCCACATCCACCTCGGTGTTGAACGTTTTCACCCTAATTGCATTTACAATGCCAACCCATTAAACTTTTACATTATTTAATGCCATTTTGGCTCGGCATGGTGCCAGTCTACTCACTTCTAAGCATAAACGATGCATCATTTTTTCACTCATGACGTATATTTGTGTGCCACCATCAATGTAGATATTGGAGATGTGTTTCCCTTTAATGTGAGCATCCATCACCGGTAGTATGTCATCTAGATCTCCTTGTGCTAACCATCTTTGTCCATTGTCTCCTCACCCTAGGTGCTAGGTGGAGTAACTGAGGCCAAGTGATCTTTGGGCCATGCATAGAGACATCCTGAGCCAAATTGTACGGTTTAGAACATTCACCCAAAGAGAAATCTACAATGTCAATTTTATGTAATCACTTGGACAGCTTTTTGTTAGATTCCCTCTTGCTTTCATCTTTTCTTCCTTTTGGGAAGATTCACCATGCCTAGCGCGCTTTACCCCCATGGCATCTACTCCTTTAACCTTTGTCTTACCTTTTGTGACTCCCTTGATATTCTCCTCCACTTTCACCTTTCTTTTACCTTCAAGGCTGTTAACACTCACCGCCTTGTTGTTGGTTGGCTGTGGAGGTAAGGGTGGTTTGAGAGGTTTTTGTGGTGGTGGGTGTGGTTGAACCGTTGGTTGTAGAATTTGCTATGGTGGTGCTTGTTGTGATGATCTGGGTGGTGTTGGTCTTGATCTTGGTGAAACTTGGTTTTTCCTTGCTCCTCTATTAAAATTATGCCTCCCTTGGAGTGGGCAGTAATACATACCATGACGGTCTTCTCCACAATTGTAGCAGTGGTATTCTTGGTTTTGTTTTCATTTTCCTCTCCCTTGATCTTGGTTGCAATTGTGTGCATACCCTTGTTGCACCAAATGAATTGAGAGATTCTCAAGCTGGTTGGCGATTCATTTGAGTAGGTCTTGCTGATCTTCAATTGGTTCTTGTAGTGGACTCCTCTAGGTGGTTGTTCTAGGTGGTGCTAGAGGTGGCCAGGTCCTAAAATGGCTTCCTCTTCATCGGCATTCTTCGATTGTAAGTGCAACTTCTTTTCTTTAAGGTGGGCCACTTCAACTGTTAGCTCATACATAGTAGGAAACCTTCCCTTCACCTTCTCTTTAAGAGTTGGCCATAACCCAGCCACAAACCAATCCTTCTCTAAGAAATTAGGTGCCCCCTCATCCTCTCTTAGCAATGAAATCCATCACCCTCATAAATCTACAAACTTTGACTCTTATAATGCGTACTCTAGCATGCTACCTTGCTTCAACTCCATCAGCAATTGCCATAGCTTCTCTGATGTTGTTCCCTCTCCAAAACTCTTGACAAAGGCTGCTCTTAATAAGTCCCACCGTTCCTTGGTTGCTTGTGCCAAGGCAGTATACCATGATCTTGCCTCCACCTTCATTATAAGTGGGAAGATGCGCAAGCGTGAAGCATCATCATCTCTCCCAAAAATGACACAGGCTATTTTCAAGCTGTCTAGAAAGTCTGCAGCATCCTACGAGTAAAGGTTGGAAATGCTACACTTGCATTGTGAGAGTGAGAAAATTAACTCGACTTAGAAATCCTTTTTTTTATAGATTCAATACATGGGTGCTTGGTAGATAGAAAACATACTATACAAGGATGAAAATAACTACATCAAAAGATACTGCATGGTTAATCATAGGGAGGATAAAGCATAGAGAAGAGGTATTTATCTCTTGCAGTCGTTCTCTACCAAACATGGTTGTAATGAGGTACTAATAAAATATCTTGCAGTCCAAGATTACTTTGATTGATTGAATTTGTTGTGGTGCATAAGTTTGGTCCCTTGCAAAAGGTTGATGCGCTAGATCCATCACATGACAATGCGGAAAGGCTCCCTCCTTTGTGGTGGAAGGTTATCGTCGGAGTTGTAGAGCTTTTGGTAGTCGAGGTCAAATTGGTCATACCACAGGCCAAGGTTGTCTTTGTCTTCTAGCTCTAGGACTACCCCTCTAGCAATCTCTTGGAAAAGCTTGAACTCTCTCTCTCTCTCTGAGCAACTTCACTTTACTGCAAAGTAAAGTTCCATCGAGTGCATACACAAGTGTGATGAGGTAGTTGGTGAGGCTTACCACTTGTATTAATACAAGTTGGATTGATATGTAGCAAGCTGTAAATTCATCATCATAGCCTTGATCCACAAGTAACACTCCTTGAAAGTGGAGGGTCTTGTCTTTCCACCGACCTTGTGGATGAAAAGCTCCACCACTTCACTCGGTAGACGACGTAGAATCCATGTTGCTGTCTCTAGTTCCTAGCTCATGAGATGAGACTGAGATATAAAAAGACTTTGGAAGATTTAGCCTTTTGTTTTGAAGGCGGGGTGATTGTAGGCTTTGGAACACCCTTGAATCTTTTGGTGCAAGGGAGAGGAAGGGACCACACGTTTGTAGTAGCTTCCTCAAGTTGCAAAGGCTTATCGTGGACGTAGGTGTAATAGGTGGCAAAGATGGGGATGTAGGTGTAGAGCATCTTGGTGCTACTCTAAAGCCTATCAAAGTTAGAATGCCCGTGCCGACGTTGTGGGAGAAAATGATGTCTTTTTCTTCACTTTGGGCTGTACTCATGTCGGAAGTGTGGTTTTTGGAAACAATGTGAGCATGATGCGGCTTGTGCCTTCCTTTTACGCTTGCGTGGATGATGAAAAATGTAAACAGTTTGAGTAGGGAAAGAGGGTCTTACCACCTCTTCTATGCTAACAAAAAAGCACCCTGGCAAGAGTGTCTTGATGACTTGCGTCAAGCTTTCTTGAAACTCCTCCTCTTTGGTGGTCCAGTTGGAGAATTCAAGAAGCCACTCATCCTTGAAGAGAGATAAACATGTCAATCTTGTAAACTAAAGGTTTCAAGAGCCCTCCTCAGTGGGGGCACCAAAGGAGAGGCGGCTTTGCAGGATAGACCCGATGGCCTCAACATAAGGGTTATGCATGACGACCTCATCATGAATGGAAAACAATTGCTAGGACGCAATGACAACACTATACAACACATCGTGCACCATGTCACACTACTGAACATGTTATGAATTGTGGTATGAGGTGGTAGAGAAACAAGTGGAGATAGATAGTGAAAGTTGTGAATGTAGGTACGTGGACTACTATTCACACAAGAAGGGGAAAACCCGCACACCGATACATGCAAATTATAAGAACAAAAAAAACATAAGGTGGCAAACCCGCAGACCTCTACATACAAAGCAAAAGAAATAAACAACTATGTGACATACTCACAAATCTAGCACAATAGAAAGAATGACATAACGAAAAGAGTAGATTATTTGTGGGGGAGAGATATAATGGATAGAGAGGGGCAAGAGAAGAAAGAGGAGACCATGGGTGCCTTGTTGATGGGTGGAGATGATGTCAAGGAATAGCGTGAGGCTAACCTTCACTCTCGAATCCTCCACTTCATATTGCACCAAGGCGTGGCGATTGATGATGATGGAGGTGGAATATGTGTTGATGGGTAGGTTGTGTGTGCATAACCTCCTTACCCTTGTGGTGTGATGGTGTTTCTCAATGCCATTTTTACATGGACTAACACTTCTAGCTATATTAGAAGTGTGGAGGCATGTTGCCTACGTCTCAAAATGCTCATAACCTCGAATAACTTAGAGCTTGTGCTTTGGTGAGAGTGCTGTGTGTTTTTGTGATAGAGGTCCCTCCTTATATAGGAAAAGAGGGTGGAATTTTTTTATACTTTTATTGGGACATGACCTACACCATATGACCGTGGGTCAGCCATGTCCGATGCAATGATGCTTGTGATAGAGGTCCACACAAAGAAAATAGTAGGGAAAGAGAGAGATGGAGGAAAAAGGAGGATAGAGGAATGGCGTTTTTTACAAGGTATGATAGTCGTAGCTAACTTATTTGAGAGATGGGAGAGGGTTTTTACAAGAGGTTATCGAAGGTGGTTTGTCGTTGGAAAAGATATATCCGCCACTTATAGCGGTAGTGGCTCAAACTTGGCCAAGACTTCATTTAAT
Organism: Adiantum capillus-veneris; assembly: GCF_014529385.1. Classification (NCBI taxonomy): domain Eukaryota; kingdom Viridiplantae; phylum Streptophyta; class Polypodiopsida; order Polypodiales; family Pteridaceae; genus Adiantum; species Adiantum capillus-veneris. The sequence continues at coordinate 84,420,478 of NC_140937.1, forward strand.
GTGGCTTTGTTTCTGTCAATAATACCCTAGATTGCAAATCTAGAGTAAAAAATAGACAATGATCTTGTGTTAACACACAAAATAGAGATTATGAGGAGTGTAGGTGGAGTAAAAGATGATTACGAGGTTGATGTTGCCATTGGAAATGATAAACATAGGCATGGCCTTCCTAATTGGTGCTTCCATAACTTGATGCTTTGCTTGGCGGACAAGCCTCTCTTGCGTCGTGTCGTTTGTAGTGGTCGTAGTTGAGTGGCTTTGCGGTTGTCACAATGGTTGTCACTTCATTGAAGCGGTTGGCACGAAGTGCATATATACGAGTGCATGTGCATGTGTGCGAATGATGGTGGCTGCAATTTGACTATTTTGAGCTCTTGGATTGATTTGTGAGAGTGTTTGGTGGTGATTATGAGAGTGGGATGCATGTTGATGAGTAGGTTGTGTGTGTGTTTTTGTATGTGTATGTGTATGTGAGTGTGTATATGGATGAAAAAACAATAGGGAGAGAGAAGACAAGCAGAGGGAGGGCTCCATGGATGGAAGAGGACAAGGTGGAGAGAGATGATAATGAGAAGGAGACCCCCATTATTTGCTTTTGTAAAAAGGTGGTGGCCATGGTTGTACAAACCATTGAATACCCTCTTATTTTACTAATATAGTTATCAATTAATTTGAAAGTGGGGCCCTTTGCGGAGAAAATGAAGGAGGGAGAAAAATGATTACCAGTGGCTCCGTCGATACTTGGGGACAAAGGCTCCTTACCATGCAAGATTTTCTGCTTCGATGATAGATGTTACTAGAGATTTTCTTTATCTTGATTGTCAAGTGGTCATTCACACGCCCTGCACTTGAGAATTTTGGATAAGGGGGGTTTTCCATAGAGAGAGATGGGTTGAGTTCAAAAGGCGGACCTCAACAATACTCAGACTACCGTATTAAATGACAATAAAATAAAAATTCTGGTATGTCACTTGGCCCAGAGGCCACAAGCCACAAAAAAGGGGTTTACACAACATTCAATTGTTCGGCACCTCAATGGAGTGTTAACCTACAATGCTATCTATGTTTGGGTGGATGCATGAATAGGTGGGCCGGTTTTAACCGGTTGAAAGTTGCTTTTGGAGGCTTAAAATTTAGGGGGTATGAAACTGGTGTTATGGGCAAGAATTGTTTGAATTAAATAATCCTGTGGAGGATACAAAAGCTTAAAAATCCTGTGGAGGATTCAAAAACACGCATGGAGCCCACGTCAGAATGAATGTTTAGTCTAATGTTTTCATGACTGTGACTTCTCCATATCTCTGTGCCTTTCTCCTTTTGCGCCTCTCTCAGCTTACTCTACAGCCCCCTGTGCATGCTGCTTATCCTTCACTATGGATAGCAACCTAAGAAAGAGCCCAAGGAATGCAGCCCGACAGGTCTCCCCCACAAAGACCCGACATTCTCCCACGAAGGTATGTCACCTCTCTCTGTCTCTCTTAGTGTTGTGTACAGCGGACCTGTATGTGTAGTAGAGTATTGAGGTGTGGATACATTGAGTAATGAATATGGATTTATTCCTTTCAGAGACAGAAGTTACAGCCTCCTCCCAAAATCAGCCGCTTTGTTCACCCCAAGGATGTGGAGGTGCCATTAAAGGCATTGTGTACGACAAAGGAGGATTTTCACAGTGAATATGGGTTAAGTCTTAAGGGGAAAGATGTTAGGAAGTTGACAGATGCAGATGTGCCCATATCCGACTGGATGAAATTTTTCACGTGTCTTCCAGTGAAGGAGAAAAAAGTGCCGATAAAAACAGCAAGGCCAGATCACTACAAGGCACCCTACCAGCTCTACAAGCAAGTGTACCAATCCAAACCACCAAACTATTTGTTGGGAGTCAAGTTTGCACGTGGATATGTTTATTTCGTATACATAGGTCCGGTAAAGTGGGCTGAGTTTGCATCTGAGGTGGTGAAGAATGTGACCAATGAAGGTCACTTAGATAGGAAAAGAGAACAATGGAAGTTGGAGACTTCCCAAGTATCCACAGGAACCCCAAGTGGTTCTGCCATCTTATTAGTAAATACCCCAGCTTGGAAGTGGGCTTTTTGCGACTACTCAGTCTGCGTTTAGTGTTGAAGTATCCACTTCCTTGCAAGAACTTCTTGTTGAGGTTAGAAAATCTCATGACAATGTATCAGCCGAGTGTCAGAAGGCTAAGGATTCCGTGGTCAAATTTTTTGCTGATGTGCACCGTTGCGAGGGTGCCCTTGACACCATCCGAATGCCCCTGATGATACCAATGTACCAATCAACAGGCTTGCTTGACAGCCTCGAAGAAAAATTTGACCAAGCAAAAGCCACCCTACAGCAGGCACAAGCATGCTTTTAACTCCATCTGATTGTAGTATAATACCTACAAAGTACCATACGGTATGATTTTTCATACCGATAGGATTATATCATATTCGGTAAGGGTAGATGACAATATCGATAGAATGTTATTTCATACCGGTAGGATTATACCCTACCGGTATGATTATATCCTACCGGTATGATTACATCTTACCGGTAGGATTTAGGATAGAATCCTATCGGTATGATAACATCCTACCGGTATGGTTACATCCGACCGGTATGGTTAGATCTGACCAGTATGATAAAATCCAACCGGTTTGATGTTATGCTTCCGGTAAAATGTTATCCTACCGGTATGATGTTATACTATCCAGTATAATAACATCATACGGTGGGATAACATCATACCGACAGGATGTAATCATACCGGTATGATAACATCATTATACCGGTATGATGTTATACTATCCAGTATAATAACATCATATCGGTGGGATAACATCATCCCGGCAGGATGTAATCATACCGGTATGATAACATCATTATACCGATTTTATAGTTGTTTGACATTGTTTGATAACAGAGGTCTCTTGCCTATAGGAAGAATTATCCAAATGCTTGGAGCGTGAGGAAACCTTTGGTCTCTATGTCACGTTTGTGACAGACATGATTAGTCAACCAATGCTACCTGAAACCATAGTCTTGCCTGCACGAGTTTCAGCTCCTGGACATAGTGTTGTTCTCATTGATGTGTGCAATGCTTGTGGTGTAAAAATTCATGATCACAATCGCTCAAGCCATGTTGTTCTATTGCCTTGTTCACATGCATACCATGCATTCTACTATGCTCACTTGGCTGAGAAAGGAAAGTGCATGCTTAAGGATTGCCCCGGCGTTATTTCTGCAGAAGACCAATCCCTTCTAAAGAAGAAGCCAGTTGAACCATGCCCCAAAACAGGTGAGAAAATTGTTTGAATGGGTAATTAGGTGGTTGATTTTTGTCTTCTCTGATGTTTTTCCAGAGTCAACGCTGCTTCAGAACTACTACCGGTAAAGACACAGGGAATGATGCATTGAAGCCTGCTTGATGAAAATGTCCCTAGTAATGCTGAGAAACCTGTTTCGAAAACAATAGAAGAAGAACAAAACTTTGAAGTAAAGGAGCAGAGTACGACTAGTGCTGAAGGGAAAACCCAGAATGAGGAAGACGATGTGTTGCTAGACACTGGCGTGTGGGTGACAAGATCAAAGACCCCGAGAAAACGAGGCCAACGTGGCAAGAGTAAGTTTTTTCATTGATAATGGCTCTAATAAGTGATCTTTTGCTGCACAGCTTTCTAAAGCTAATGGTCGTGTAGATTTCAAGCTGGAGGGAAGTCCCGAGGAGACCCTTGCTCAGCATATAAGAAATGCAAAAATAAAAAAAATTGAGAAGACTGGAGATGAGAAGCCTGAAATGGAGCAAAAAATTGAGAAGAGGAAGAGACCCAGGGGCAGCCAGAAGAGGAGATGGACATAGAAGACACTAAGGAGATGCAGAATACCGGCACAAGTTCTGACCCTAAACCCAGAGCCTGCAAAAGATTATAGTTTGCCCCCCCTATGTTTCTTTTTATGTAACCACTTATGAAATTAATATAACTTTCTTTCCCATTCGACGTCTCTTTCATCTTGTGCCTAATTTTTGAACATTGTGTATTTTTATTGTATGATTTCAATCTATAGATATGTTCTAATTGCATATTTATATTTGAGTTTTGTGTAATTTTGCATCTGCAGATATGTTTTCAGTTGAAGAATGGCGCCATGCAGATAGGTTCAGGGCTCACAAGCAGAATGGCAGGGCTGACATTCGTACAATATGGAATTGCGTGTTGTCTCCTGCAGTGCTCGTGTTTCCTCTATGGTATGGACTAATTAAAAGAATCCCACTGATATGGCCAAGGCCACCACCTCCGTTGAGCGTCCAGCGTAGGGTTCTCATTTTGGACCTCAATGGATTACTGCTCAAGAAATTTGATGGAAAATATGGTGAAGAATTGCCCTACTGGCTATAAATGTGGTATGTTGTTGAAGGGGATACACAGTTTTGGGTAAGGCCCGATGTAGAAGTGTTTCTGAATTTTTGTTTCAGATGCTTCGAAGTGTGGATATGGAGCTGCTGCGAGTTTGAGAAGATCAAACGCACGCTAGCGACAGTGTTCCCTGACCACCACAAAAGATTCAATAGAGTGGTAAGTCAGGCGCAGTGCACAAGGGCCCCTTTTAAATTGGGCGCGACAGATAAACCGGTGTTCCACAAGAATCTCAAAAATTTTCCTGACCTACCACTTGACACACTTATCTTTGATGATTCTGGATATAACTTAATGTTTAATCCATTGGGGTCATTTCTTGTTTTTCCCAAGCTAGAAAAGCAGTCTAAAGAAGTGCGCGCCTATTTTCTGTCAACCATTGTCATAAACTGGCTAGCACACTGGTTGTTACTCTAAGGACAGAATTGAGTATACAAAGAGGACTATAATTTGTGCAAACGGACAACCTGACGACACCTATGTGCGTCGTTTTTATTGGAAATTGCGGATTGACTTTTTCAAGAAGAAAGGAACATATTTTTTTATTAAAAAAAAACTTCATAAAGTCTGTAAAGTGGGCGATTTTTGGCGATGTATTTTTTTGTCGTTGGTAGTAAATGGAGAATTACTTAGCCTTCTTGTCAATAAATGTAACAGAATTCATGTATAATACATTTACAAGCAAGTTGCACGGAAATACGTTGTATTCTATATTTGAAGTATCTTGCAAATAAAAGGAGAGAGAGAGAGAGAGAGAATCTGATACCGGTATGATACTGGGCAATGATTGGTATGATACCGGTATGATACTGAGAAGTGAGTGAGAGAGAGAGAGAGAGAGAGAGAGAGAGAAAGAGAGAGAGTCGGATACTGAGAAGTGATTTGTATGATACTGGTATGATTCTTTGAAGTGACTGGTATGATACCGGTATGATACTGAGAAGTGACCGGTGTGATACTGAGAAGTGACACACACACACACACACAGAGTCTTATACTGAGAAGTGACTGGTACGATACCGGTATGATACTGTGAAGTGACTGATATGATACCGGTATGATACTGAGAAGTGATCGGTATGATACTGAGAAGTAATAGAGAGAGAGAGGGAGAGAGGGAGAGAGAGAGAGAGATAGAGAGGGAGAGGGACTTGTATGATACCGGTATGATACTGAGGAGTGTCTGGTATGATACCGGTATGATACTGAGAAGTGATAAAGACAAAGAGAGACTTGTGGGAGCAAGAAAACACTTCAATGGTTGTAGCCATGGCCCTATCTAGGTGGGGTGTTGTGTAAGTTATCTCTGTTACATAGAGAGAGAGAGAGAGAGAGGGACTTGTATGATACTGGTATCATACTGAGGAGTGACTGGTATGATACCGGTATGATACTGAGAAGTAACTGGTATGATACTGAGAAGTGACAGAGAGAGAGAGAGAGAGAGAGAGAGAGAGAGAGAGAGAGGGACCTGTATAATACTGGTATCATACTGAGGAGTGACTGGTATGATACCGGTATGACACTGAGAAGTGACAGAGAGAGAGAGAGAGAAAGAGAGAGAATGTATGATATTGGTATGATACTAGGAAATGACTGGTATAATACCGGTATGATACTGAGAAGTGATTGGTATGATACCGGTATGATACCGGGAAGTGACTGGTATGATACCAAAATGATACTGAGAAGTGACAAAGAGAGAGAGAGAGAGAGAGAGAGAGAATGAGAGAGAGAGAGAGAGAGAGAGAGAGAGAGAGGGAGAGGGAGACAATTCAGTTTACAATTAAAGGCAGATATACACAAAATTATGCATTATGCATTTCTTAAGATGGTTACAACTCAAAAGGCATACTATTGTAGATAGACTCACTGACATCAAGTGATATTGTATATAGTTTTGAGTTGCTGGGATGGGGTATCATGGGGATTTTGATTGCCCGAACAAGATGTGAATATATGAACACCTCTGGCTTTTTGTCCAAAAGCTCATAGGTCTACTCATTTATCATACGATAGTAAAACCCTTTGATAGCATAGGATCTTCGCCCAATGATATTGCCCCAGTCATCTTCAGCATCTGAATGAAACTCCTGAATAGCTGCAGTGCATTTCACTATATAGAAATCCACTTTTTCTTCATTGTCATTGGTGCGGGAACAACAAAATTATCACCAACAATAAGAGCTTGACTGAGGGTGTCATAGTGTCCTTCATACGCTACATCCTCATTTATTTCGTCGTCATCGTCTTCCCCTTCTTCTGTAGGTTCCAAAATAAGGTATGTCCAGAAAGGAACGTGTAACTTGCTCACACATCTCCTCCACTTTTCCTGTTTACATGCACTACAGAAACAAGACAGTGAACGTGTTCTCAAAGCAGTTGTATCATGCTCTGAATATGCAGAAACAGAGTGCATTGAGCGGGTATTTTTTACAGCCTTCACATCCCAATTTTTTTCCCCTTTCGACATCCCCCAATTCAATCACCCAAAAAATCATGCTTACATAACGGGCCTGGGATGCATAGGTGGCTATAGCACCATCTGACAAGGTCCGTCTCAATAATGCCACAACATCTGCAACACAGTCTATCTTTGGGCAGTTTGGCTGCAATTGGTATTGAGTTAAAGACCTTTCTATCACTGTTCCCGCACCGTCGTGTTCTCCCTTACCATGGCCGGATCCAAAAAAGTTCCAAGACATTTTTCATCCCGTAAAAACACTGTATCTGCATTTTATTCAATGGATAGAAGAAGATTAATATACTCCTGGCACGATAAAATTACCAAAAAAAACACGTATTATAGTATTAATGATGTTAGACAAGCATTTTATTACAACTTTAACGCCAATATTATAGGTCTCTATATTAAAACCACCTTCAGATAATGTTTGTTAGAACATGGTATTCCTGGCAAGGAAATAGAATGGTCTTCTTGCTTTGAATTGTGAAGCTGCTCCATCAAACCATACCCAATGACGCCTTATGTTTAGACCAAATTGCTTTAGCCATTCCGCATGTTTCAGAAAACAGTGTTGAACAAAATGTGTGTCATGTTGCTTGTCATCTGAAATGAAGAAGTGAATTGTCTTGTGGATGTCACCTGCATAATATAAAAATCAAAAATTATTGAAGGCTTAATACAAAAGAAATAATACTGATCTAGGGTGATGTCATTACCTGCAATTTGGAAATATGTTATGTGCACAAAAATAGTTACTTGATTTGAATACCAGTGCATGGACTAAATCTCATTTTGTTCTTTGAAACTATAATTTTCAGCAAAGTCAACAACTGACACAACAACATCTTCTGGAAATCTTTGTATACATTCCTTATATTGTTCTACTTGCCACCTATACACAAAATTATGCATTATGTATTTCTTAAGATGGTCTTTGAACATGACTGAGAGATCCTGGCATGATATTTCCTTATGCGACAAGACTTTCCTTTTCTTCTTTACACCGTCACGCGCAGTTCCTACTTCTAGGTCCTCAAAAATCTTCACCACAATCTTTTTAGCAATAAATGCAACCTCTGCAGCACAAAAGTCTAACTTATCCGGGCCACACCTTTTACATTGACCACTCAAGCAGGCAAGGGCATGGAAGGTGGACGTATCTGATTTTGGACACAGTATAGAGTCCAATAAGGCTATTACACTCTTGATAGGTTTTTTTGGTGCCTTGCATCCACCATTGTCTTTACATATGTTGCATTGACATTGGCAAGCTTTTCCATGCAGACCGAATACAGAACTTCGCATGTGATTTATGGCATCCTTTAGGAAGGACATTTGAACATGTGAAATGCAGCAGCAAGTATATCGGTCTCTCAATTTCCGCACAAAATATGGCTTCATGTACTCAAACGCCCGTTGCCTTATTACAATTTCAGGGTATTGTTCTTTGAAGTTGAGAAAGAGCTCCACCTACAATGAAAGACATATATGGTTAAAGAACATTGAAGAAAACTGCAGGTTTTTATTTATCTTTGAAGAAAACTGTTACATTACTATAAACCAGTATTTTTATTTCAAACCAGTATGTTTTTTCACCTAATTGGTTAGGCAAACCAGTACATATGAACACATGTCCTTGGTACGTACCAGTGGTATATAAGTGTCAACCAGTTCAAATGTTCTTGCTGATGTAAACCAATCTTTTCATTTAAAACCGGTATGTTATTTACCTAACCAGTACATGTGAGCACTTAACCACGATGTATACCATTGAGAAATAAGTGTTAAAAAAAATGAACACATGCACTTGGTGCGTACCAATGGTATATAAGTGTCAACCAGTTCAAATGTTCTTACTGCTGCCTACTGATGTAAACCAGTCTTTTCATTTAAAACCGGTATGTTATTTACCTAACCAGTACATGTGAGCACTTAACCATGATGTATACCAGTGAAAAATAAGTGTTAAAAAAATGAACACATGTCCTTGGTACGTACCAGTGGTATATAAGTGTCAACCAGTTCAAATGTTCTGACTGCTGATGTAAACCAGTCTTTTCATTTAAAACCGGTATGTTATTTACCTAGCCAGTACATGTGAGCACTTAACCACGATGTATACCAGTGAGAAATAAGTGTTAAAAAAAATGAACACATGTCCTTGGTACGTACCAGTGGTATATAAGTGTCAACCAGTTCAAATGTTCTTACTGCTGATGTAAACCAGTCTTTTCATTTAAAGCTGCTATGTTATTTACCTAACCAGTATATGTGAGCACTTAACCACGATGTATACCAGAGAGAAATAAGTGTTAAAAAAAATGAACACATGTCCTTGGTACGTACCAGTGGTATATAAGTGTCAACCAGTTCAAATGTTCTGACTGCTGATGTAAACCAGTCTTTTCATTTAAAACTGCTATGTTATTTACCTAACCAGTACATGTGAGCACTTAATCACGATGTATACCAGTGAGAAATAAGTGTTAAAAAATATTTACTGGATATGTAAACCAGTATTTTCCTTTCAAACAGATATGTTTTTTACCTATCTGGCATGACAAACAGTACATGTGAACACTTAATCACGATGTATACCAGTGAGAAATAAGTGTTAAAATATTTTTACCGGTTATGTAAACCAGTTTTTTACCTAACCAGCTTATACATATCATACACATGTGAAAGTATGCGTCTGCAAACGTATGTTTCAGCAAACATACGCGTATGATAAAAACTATGTTTCCATTTATATTCTCCTTCACATCCAATATTTATCTACTCTTAGTCTAGGACCAAATACAGATTCCCCTATTTTCCATTTATAACTTCCTTCATATCCGATTTCATATCTACTCTTATCAACCCAATTATAGTGAATATAGGTCATGAATGCAAATATTAGAAAACAAAAATGGATATAGTGAAGCAAGTTATTACCTGAGATTGTTCAAGAAGATGCATAGGATGTTTGACATATGAATTTCTTCCAATACGCTTTCTGCACACATCCTTCTTATTGGGTGAAACACGAGTGTTAGACATCCAAAAAGAGAAGATCAACTCTTTCTCATCAGGTGTTACGAAACCACGATCCATGGGCTGTCGAGCACACAAAGAGATTGGCAAATTGCCATCACCTGCTACCCTCAACCGATTCTTTGCAGCTATGAAGTTCCTCTTGTCCAAATTTAGCAACTTAGATGCAGCTGAAACATTCACTTTTGAGGTAGATGTACACTCAACATTCATAAGCATTGTGGTGATGAACCTTTTAAGAAAGAGCTCCTGTCCGCTCTTGGGTAATATGATTGCATCTATTGTGTTGCGTATGGCTTCAACGAAGGTTGTTTGTGCCCTGGGCATTTCAAGGTCTCCAAGAGAAGGATGATTGACAAACTTGCACAAAATATCTGAGCGTGATGCAACATCGAGGGCCTTTGTACGCCGATTGAAGAGCATAACAAGGTCATTGCAAAGTCTTTGACGCTTTGCATCATCAGCACCATTTTGATCATTATCTTCCTCACGTCACTACAACACTAAATGAAGATATCGACGTGTCTATATCGACGGCCATGCCTTTCCATGCGTATATCGATGACATTAGCGGGCGTCGCTATACACGTCGCAATGTGCGTCGATATACGCGTGGAAAGGCTTTGTTTGCCACGCGTATAGCGACGCTTATATCGATGCGAAAAAAATTGGGGGAAAAAAGCAAAACCCGCGCGCAGGGGCCATTTTCGCCTGCTCGGGTCTTGGCCGAAACCTGCTGCGCAGGTATTATGTCCATCTCCACCCTCCCCAACCCCTCTCTCTCTCTCTCTCTACATCGTGTGTGTGTGTGTAGGAGAGAGAGAGAGAGAGAGAGAGAGAGAACGGTGTGTGTGTGTGTGTGTAGGAAAGAGAGAGAGAGAGAGAGAGAGAGAGAGAGAGAGAGAGAGCGGTGTGTGTGTGTGTGTGTAGAGAGAGAGAGAGAGAGAGAGAGAGAGAGAGAGAGAGAGAGAGAGAGGTGTGTAGGAAATAGAGAAAGAGAGAGAGAGAGAGAGCGGTGTGTGTGTGTGTAGGAAAGAGAGAGAGAGAGGTGTGTGTGTGTGTAGGAAAGAGAGAGAGAGAGAGAGAGAGAGAGAGAGAGAGAGAGAGAGAGAGAGAGAGAGAGAGAAATGTGTGTGTGTGTGTGTGTGTGTGTAGGTAATCAAAGAGAGAGAGTTCAAGAGAGAATTAATGTATGCTTAGGAAATTAAAACTAAAGAAAAAAAATTAAAGAGAGAAATGAAATGAAATGTTATATTAACGTCTTCGAAAGGCCAAAGTGACCTATGAGACATGAGACAAGAAAGTTACAATGTGATGGATCTGATACAAAGTCAGAGTAAGAAGATGACAAAATAAAATATTATGGAATCCTAAACTGCTGGGTGTGGACTAAACGGCTAAACGAGGTAGTTGGGATAGGTAGATCTCCTCCATGGTCAGTACTCTGACCGGACATTGTGCATGTCGAGCCAAAGTGACCTAGCTAGATCCTCTGATGCAGCCTCTGTCGATGTTGTGTAGTCCTCCGTAGTCGTGGGCGTCTAGATCTCCCTAGATCAATCGCTCGTTCGATCATTAGAGAGATAGGGAAGTAGAGAGCGAGAGAGAGAGAGAGAGAGGTAAGTAGAGAGAGAGAGAGAGAGATAGGAAATAGAGAGATAGAGAAAGAGAGTTATATATATATATATAGACAGAGAGAGAGAGAGAGAGAGAGAGAGAGAGAGAGAGAGAGAGAGAGAGAGAGATAGGGAAGTGGAGCTCCAAGAGTTATGGCAGAGAAATAGGAAAATAGAGAAATAGAGAGAGATAGGAAAATAGAGAAAGAGAGATAGCGAGAGCGAGATCAAGAGAGAGAGAGAGAAAGAGAGATAGCGAGAGCGAGATCGAGAGAGAAAGAACGAGAGATAGGGTACGTAGACAGAGAAGAAACTATGGAACTAAAAGAGGCAAAGGGGTTTTGCCTGCTACATGCATTGCCATGTACACCTGGGAGTGCACGTATGTGTCTACCCATATAGGATTTGATCAATAAAGACGAGATTTTGACCCGGTGGTCCTGATCTCCGTACACCTCTGGACCGAGGTGTATGGAGATTGGGCAAGACTAGAGAATGCGAGGTAGTTTACATTGTGAGGAGTATATATATATATATATATATTAAAACAACATTCATAATCATTGTAGATGGCAACGTCATCAACTAACATGGAGGAAAAGATTGCATGCTCGTGCACGCTCTATAAGTATCAAATCCTGCGCAAGTGTAGGATATGTAATGAGCATGTGCACAAGTACGGAGAGTTTGCTAGAGAAACCGTACAAAATCTACAATACGACTCCTACGGAACGGGCATTGATTTCCGCGACATAGCACCTACATCTGAGAGAGAGAGAAAAAATATTATGCGTGAAGATCCGACCAATATAGAGCCACGGATGGAAGCAGAAAAGGGCTTACAGACAGAAGACGACGGCATGGAGGAGATGCTGGATGCCTTCTTCCAAACAAGCGAGGAGAACGCGAACGAAGCAGCACCAGAAGCCATGCGTTTATCTCCTGAAGACATGTTGAGGAAGTTGGCACGTCAACCAATCTATGAAGGCGCCAAAATATATGTGCTTCGTACTTGTCTGGCGTTTTTGAATCTTCAGTCAGTGTACGGGTGGTCAGATGCAAGCGTCACTGCTTTGTTTAGGTACGTAATTTACAAAAGAGATTTTCCGATTGCAACGGTGATGTGCTCGGAGAGCTTTTTAATTTAATGTGGCTTAAACAGGTTATTGCGGGAGCAACTTCTCCCGGATGGCAATGAAATGCCCTCCTCCAGGCCAGACGCAAAGCAACTTCTAACCTCAGTTGGCTTGGACTACAACAAGATTCATGCATGTCCAAATGATTGCATTCTTTTTCGCAATGAATTCGCAGATTGTCTGTCGTGTCCTAAGTGCGGAGCAATGCGCTACAAACAAGATGCAATTGGCGAGACAGTGCCAGCTAAAGTGTTGCAACATTTCCCTATTATTCCTAGGATAAAAAGCATGTTTCATTGTGGTTCCATTGCAAAGTTGATGCGGTGGCATTCTACGAATAGATCCACTGACGCAACATTTAGGGTGCCCGCTGATTCGAAGGCTTGGAGGCACATTGAAGATACCTGGCCACATTTTAAGAGTGAACCACGCAATTTGCGTTTGGGCATGGCAATGGATGGAGTCAATCCATTTGGCTTGAGAAGCTCGTCATGGAGCACTTGGCATGTGTGCCTTATCAATTACAACCTCCCGCCGTGGCTTGCTATCAAGAAGGGTCATTTGATTTTAAGCTTGATTATACCTGGTACGTTCAAGGCAAAAAAACATGGATGTTTATCTAGCTCCACTAGTTGACGAGCTCCAAGAGGTATGGCATGGGATCGACATAGCAGATGCGGCTGAACCAGTAGGACAACAGCATGCAAGGATCCATGGACTTCTTATGTGGACTATGCATGATTGGCCAGGATACGGAGAAGCTTCTGGTAATGGTTATTGATTTACAAAATTCTCGCTATTCGCAAGCCCTTTGCCTTGGCCTAATTCATGCTTTGATATATGAAGGACTAACAACTTCGGGATACAATGCATGTCCAATTTGCGGGCAGTCTTTGGATGTGCGCTATTCTACCTCTCTTCGAAAGACAATTTATCAAGGCCACCACCATTATCTTCCAGATGGCCATCACTTGCGCGAAGTCCAGCTTGGTCGTGTCAAATGTCGTCCTATGCATGTACAAGAGTGGCGTCGCCGATGGGAGCAACATGAGGAGCAACCTGTTCCAGGAATGAAACGTTTGTCCATTCTCCATACGTTGCCGTACTGGGGTGATCTACTAATTAACCATTTGCTGGATCCAATGCATATATTCAAGAATGTGGGAGAGCTCCTATGGAAGACAATCATGGGAATGAAAGACAATCGAGCTTCACGAGATGATTTGCAGTCGGTTGGAAAGATGCCAGAGCTGTGGCCTTTCACCAATGCAGCTGGTCAAACAAAACTTCCAAGAGCGCCATGGGTATTGCTAAAAAACGAAGAGCGACAAGTGAAAAGGGTGATTTCAGAGTTCAGGACGCCAACAGGATATATGCGATGTCTCAAGACAGCATTCACCCGTGACGATCAACTGTCAGGGTTGAAATCGCATGACTGGCATAAGTTCTTGCAATTCATTCTTCCAATTGTGATCAAAGGGGTGTTTAACGGAGGAAGTGCGGACCTGCATATACAAGATTTCAGAGCTAGTGCGGTGGATCTCTTCCAAGGAGATATGGGAGGAATCTATTGCAGTCGCAAGGGCTAACTCCATTGAGGCAGTTTGCATGATTGAGAAGTATCTACCCACGAGCTGCCTAACTATCCAAATGCACTTGCTCGTCCATGTAGTAGATGAGGTTGCAGTGATAGGTACAGTCCACATCCGTTGGATGTTCTTTCTAGAGCGGTTCAAGAAAATACTTAAGGGTTTTGTTCGCCAAAAAGCGCGTCCAGAGGGGAGCATGGCAGAAGGATGGCTGGTGCAAGAGTCTCTTGTATTGACGACCGAATTTCTATCCGTTTCTGACCCAGAAATGCCTTACCTGTGGAGCATTGAGGAGGATGCAAGACTGGTGGGAGAGGAGCCGCAAGGGCAAGGGGTGCCGAAGAAAATGAACCTGACCATGCGAGAAAAGATCATGAAGTTCTGTATACTAAATTCAGCGCCGATGCAAAAATGGCCTGAAAGGTACGAAGAAGAGAAAGAGAGACGCAATCTAGAGCGACAGGATTTCAGGCGAAGTCGAACGACTAGAGGCTTACCCTTGCCAGACTATCTTGCTCCTCTACCTGAATTCCCTACAATGGCATGGTTGGACAAGACAGTGAGAGCAGCTCGACAGATCGGAGAACCCATATCTCTAGAAGAGGAAGAGCTGGCTATTGGATGTGACTGGAAGTATCATACATACATGGCACTGTGGTCGCATGGAAAGCATTTCAGAACACAACAAATTGACAACAGAAGAAACACGTTTGACAGTGGGGTAATGGTTAGTTTCATGCAAAAGAGCAGGGTCAGTGCTAGAGACACGAATGAGAGCACTAGCAACCTGGATTACTGTGGTCTGGTGTCAGATATCCTGAAAGTAAGCTTCAGGCGGTTTGAGATGTTTTTGTTGGATGTGAAGTGGTTCAAGGTGATTACTTCTGGTCGCAATGCAACGATACGCAGAGATGGAAACAAACTTGTGCAAATAGGTTCTACAAAGACTTGGACAGATGCGAGCGACACATTTGCTCTCCCCAAACATTGCGAGAAAGTGGTCTTTGTACCGGACCCTCGAGAGCGACAATGGTGGTTTGTGGTTCACGTTGCTCCAAGAAATAAACAAGTATTTGAAGGGCAAGATCTCCTGGAGGAAAGTCAGTCAGACGACGTCCATACTATTGTGACATTAGATGAGATGGACGAAGGTATGGCAGAGGAAGCTGACAGATATATGAGGGATGACGCAGACGAGCCAGAATTAACACTTATAGATGAAGATGCAATGGATGAAGACAATCTGCCAGATTGAGTTGGGGCAGAGTTATGTTTGCAATTAGAGATAGACGATGATACGGTGCAAGATCTTATCGATGATGCCTCACTCGTCGAGGCCTAGGCCTGTAAGTTTTTGTGTGAAGACTTTGATTTAAAATAGTACTGGGTAGCCAGAGGTACGGGTACTACGCCTCCGGGCTTCACACCCGAGGGTCCGACGCCTAGGGGGGGGATGCCTATGGGGTTCACGACGCCTATGGGTACGACGCCTTCTTAAAGTTAATTTAAACAATTGTGTTCTGACGCTTTATTTTACTTTCTTTGTGCAGGACTTTAGTATGGCAGACGAGATTCCAAATCCCACTTCCATGAGTGCAGATGCATTCATGGGCTTCGTTACACGGATGACGCCTGCTCAGATGGCAGAGGCTTCTCAGTACTGGGTAGCCAGAGGTACGGGTACTACGCCTCCGGGCTTCACACCCGAGGGTCCGACGCCTAGGGGGGGGACGCCTATAGGGTTCACGATGCCTATGGGTACGACGCCTTCTTCTCCCATCACGGCCGCTTCGACACCTAGGGGTGGGGCAAAGGCGGGTACGTCCTCATCTCCGCAGCACAGGCGCACTCGCCGATCTCGGCGATCGTCAGGTGGAGGTGGTGGTTGCTGTGGAGGAGGATCCACAGATGCTTCGACCCCTCCTCGCTCACGACCCCCGTCTTACCCAGCCACACCTCTCGACACACCTCTTGGCACACCTCGGACACCTTGGGGGGCACACGATCCTAGTGCCTCCAAGCTCTATACTGTATGAGGAGATGGTTCTGTTGACATGGATAGAGTCGGGACTGAGATGCGACAGCGGATTCATCAGCTCGTAGAGCTGCAGTTTTCGACCAACATTCTGACGTCTTGGGATCAGCAAGAAAAGGAAAAAGTCACTTACATAGTGGAGACCATCCTGAGAGAGTACCAGCCTGCTCCGGGTTCTTCCGTTGTTTCGGTGCGGTGGATCAAGGGTGTTGCACGGGACACCATCAAACATCGACGAGATGCAGCTCAGAAGGCTTTCAGGACCGGCTCGCCGAAGCCTTCGGGCATCCCACATGAGACGTGGCTGCAGATCAGGGAGGATGAGCGGACAGCGGCCACGCAGTTCAGACAGCAGCGTGAGGCCGCGCAGGTATGACAGATGACTAGGGGAACATCTCATCTTGGCAGCGGAGGCTTCGACACCTTTCGCTATGAGTTTGTGAGTTTCTAATCCAATCTTAACTATGGCGTTTTTTAAAACGCGATGAATCATGTATTCTTATTACTTTGATTTTTGTATAAACGTAGAATCTTGCGATGCATAGAGCTCCATCACGCGAGGAGGAGTCAGATGGATATCGCAGAGGTATCTATGAAGTACTGAATGATCTTGAAGCTTCAGGAGAGCCTGTGGACTGGGAGGCCTTACAGTCTCGCTGATCGCTTGAGGTGAGACGTTAATATGTGTGAGTTGATTTAATTTAGTCAATATATGTGAAGTAATATCAATACTAATTTTGTGAGTTGTCCTATGTGCAGGTTGCGATGCCTAGTCATTAGTGGACCAGATTTCATCTATATGCTTTGTGAGACACAGACACGCTTCTGTGTCTCTTTTTTGTACAAACAGTTAGTGTTCAGATAGTTATTGTTTCCCTTATGGTTATGATTATTGTCATTGTCATTGTAAAGATAGTTATTGTTTCTCTTTCTGGTTATGTTTATGGTTATTGTTAATTTTGTTTATGGTTATGGTTATCTGCATTATGGTTTTGATCAAAGTGGTTATAGCCGGTTATGGTTTTAAGTTATGGTTATGGTTCGTTATGGTTATGCTTTTAAGTTATGGGTATGCTTTTAAGTTATGGCTATGCTTTTCAGTTGGTACAGTTGTCTTTCATTGGCCTTAAATCTCATGTGAGATCCTACATGGATAGCATGTAGGAGGCGTATACATGATATGGTTTTTTTTGAAAAGTTTATGTAAAAACAAAGGGAACTCTGCCGAAATTTCTGCGCGTGGGAGCATGGTTGATATTTTGGTGCTGCTCACTTTCTTGGGCAGAGGGCAGGAAGTCTGGGTGTGGCTGTGTCCATCTTTTAACTGGGCACAGGCCATGCTAGCTACCCTCTGCCCAAGAAATTTTTTTTCTCCTATGGTCGTCGTTATGTGCGTCGCTATGTCCGTCGCTATGCGCGTCACTATCCACATCTATACTTGCGTCACAAATAGCGACTGGTTTCACAGCGACGCGGATAGCGACGTACATAGCGACGCGGATAGTGACGTACATAGCGACGCTCCGCGTCAATATCTGCATCGATAACACCTTTTTTGTTGTAGTGCGTGTTACCTGCTCAAGCTTGTTCTTAGCACGCTGCTCCCTCTTTCTCCTAGCATGATATTCCTTGACCGCACCAACAGCATACCTAGCACACAGTTCACAGTGAGGCTGAGAGCAATCACATACAGTGTGAGATTCTTGCTCCATGCTAGAGAGGGAGAGATTGAGCGAGGTGATAGGCCTACAGAGAGCAAGAGCAGTATATGACAGCAATAGATGTGTGATAGGCCTACAAACTAAAACAGCAAACTGTGCTCCTACACAGAGAGTTAGAGAGACATAGGAAAACGAGAGAGCGGGAAGACAAAGAGCTGGCTGACGTGCATAGTTAAGAGGTACAGAGCCGTCTTCTATATTTCACAAAAAGCTATGGAAATTCTATATTTAATTAAAAAGCTGTTCAAAAGAATATACGAATTGAACTAATATAATTGGTTTAATGTACCGGTTATAAAACCTCTGTCCGAGACAAGGTTTTTGGTCCACCTATTCATGCATCCACCCGTTTACATTGTTGCTCCGCAATGCCCTTCGTTGCCGAGTAGGAGGAAAATCATCCACCTCAATGTTCACATTTAATTCAAGCAAAGTAGATCCACCAAGCTCACAGAACTTAAGTTCTTCTTCCCCTTGCTCCTAGTCATCTTCATTCATATCCACAGTCCACCGTGATCTATCTTCTTCATACCTTTCTCATTGAATATTTCTAAGTAGCCTGTGATTACAGTATAGGTAAACCAATTTCTCGGCTCGATCACTGAGAAACCAATTAACGAATAGTCGGGTGTACATAGTTGTACGTACTCCAGTTTCTCTCGAAACTTGAATTGGCAGCACAATGTGCAATAACCCTAACAGCCAATCGACACAATGTAGGCACCGAGGCACAGTTCATGAGACACCATCTTCATGGTGGTTATTTGGATGCAAGGTTTTGCACAAATCCCGAATTGAAAAGGCCATCCTTTAACCTGTACTTTGTGTGGTCGATGATTGCTTGGGCTTAATCATCTGGATTGTTATAGAAATTACTTACCATATCATAGAAGTCTTCAATCACCTCCTCATCTAATTCATCACAATCCATGTTCCAATACTCTGAATCAAGCATAAAAGCAACACTATGTAGTGGGCTATGCGCACTAACCCATCGAGCATGTATATACTTATTTAAGATATCACTTTTAGCCCTATTAAAAGGTGCTCTCCAGGGCTTGATCAAACAATTTTTTGTCTCTGAAGGAGAGTTCAAGCTCTCCTTAACATTATACGATCCCATGTACACCTTCCCCATGTACGCAAAGATATCATCACAGCCCTCATCACCAAGTATGTGTCCCCAACATCAGACCGAAAGTGTCTATCATCAATAAGCATTGTCATGGATCGAGCCTTTGTTTTTACTCATTCTGGCTGCTTTGCTTCTCACTCATAGAATCCAACACAAAAAAATGTCTCCAAAACAGCTTTTTTTTTTAGCAAAATACTCTCCACAGTGTAGAAGTTAGTGCAAAATCTGGTTTCACATGGAAGCTTCAATATTATGGACAAACATTGTCGATACATGTCTAGCACACATTGTCTTTTCAAAATAAATTTCACTACTATCCTTGCTTTATCTATAATGATTTTGAACCAATCAGTGTCGTCTTTCTTATACCAATCTACAACACAAGATTCAAGCTATGTGCATTGTAACCAAACGTGTACAAGCTAGGAAAGCGCTCCTCCAAGAGATGACCTGCTGCTTTGCAATTTTTGGCATTGTCCATTATCTCTTGTAGTACATTTTGGACACAAACTTGATGAATTATTTATGTGATTATATCGGCTATATAGCTCCCTGACTTTATCTCACCAGAGATGTCAACCGATTTAATAAAGCACTCCCCTCAAGGACTGAATAGCATCACATTAATCAACGGCCTACGTTGGACATTTGACCATCCATCACTGACTATAATGCATCTTGTTTGATCAATTGATTTCAAGATCAATCTATCAACTTATTTTTGGGTATCTACAAAGCATTTATCCAAGAATGTTGTACGCATTTGATGATATGATGGAGGGAAAAAACCAGCCCCATACTCACCAATCTTCTTCCAAGAATACTTTCATGACTCTCGTGTGACCAACAACACAGACCCGCATGTAAAATAGATAGCTTGTGCAAGATCAGATTGTGCCTCTTCAAGAGCAGTTGATCAAAATATTTTCTCTAGACTTACTTGCCTCATTCTATGCATTTCAAACTGGTACTCGGGCGATCCATCTTGAGTGCTATCTCTTTGAGTGTGTGTATGTGTGTGTGTGTGTGTGTGTGTGTGTGTGTGTGTGTGTGTGTGTGTGTGTGTGTGTGTGTGTGTGTGTGTGTGTGTGTGTGTGTGTGTGTGTGTGTGTGTGTGTGTGTGTGTGTGTGTGTGTGCGCGCGTGCGCACGCGTCTGTGTGTGTGTGTTGGCCAGCATGGAGGGTCCACCAGTATTTTGTCCGCCTTGTGTTGAGGCAGCACTGCCTTGGTGCTCTGAAGCATAATGGCTTGGAGTCAGTATTCTAGGTCACCTTGCATTGGCTACACCTCCTAACAACTCTCTCAAGTATATTGTAGCACTCTCATGACCTACACCAATACATCTGCATCCACTAGACCTATTAGTTTTTCCATTCCCTGATCCAAGGAAGTGTTCCCTAATATGAGGTGCACCTCCTAATTTTTCTTTGCCACATAATTTGCAATGACAATCTATAAATGATCTTACGTTCTCAGCAAATTGCTACTCAGGCCCTGGCACCTTACCACTGACGGCCTTGTGCTTCCCTTTATTGCAGGCTCCATTGTTTGATATTTCACCACTAGTCGATGGGTGACTAGAAGTAGCTCGGTTGATGTTTTGAGAGCAAGCACTGGCACTCATGACAAGTTCACAAGCCACCTATACATTTATACAATCGTAAAAATATTAGGTTCTTGAAAAACAGTATTTAATTGAACAATTGTATAATAAAGTAAAATAATATACATGTAAATATAAAGCAAAAAGAAGTATGAATTCAATTTCAACAATAGAAATGGGCAGACAAGTATGCCGGTGTAGTGATCACGAGCAATCCATTCCAACTATAGAAATGAGCCCCATGCACTTGCATCATGTAACCCTTCACAAGGATGCTCTCTATCCAAACTTGTTTCCAGACGGATAGACACCCGGGGAAGGTAACTAAACGTAACAAAAAACTACATCAGTGCAGTGATAAGAAGCTCTCCATTCCATCCATAGAGATGAGCTCCAAACACTTGCACCATTTAAACCCTTCACGAGGATGCTTACTACACAACCTATTTCTAGACGGATAGACACCCAGGGGAGGTAACTAAACGTGATAGTCAAGTACGTCGATGTAGTGATAAGGAGCGCTCCATTCCAATTATAGAAATGAGCTCGAGGCACTAGCACCACCTAACCCCTTCGCAAGGATGCTTCCTATCCAAACTTATTTCTAGGTGGAGCCCCAAGCACTTGCACCACCTAAACCCTTCGCAAGGATGCTCCCTACCCAAACCTGTTTCCAGGTGGATAGACACCCACGGGGAAGTAAGTCGTAATTGTTCGTGATGTTCAAAAATATAGGAATCAAAGCTACCTGAATGAAAATGAACACCTTAAATAAGCTTAAAAGTGTGCCAAAATGGGCGGATGCAAGGATGGGGCATCGTTTATATAGCCACCTCCAAAAATGGGGAGTAAGAGGAGGATATAGCTGAGCCCGCAAGGCATGACAGCTTGCTCATCGAGCCCCACCGGGCTAGATAGAATGCCCGCTGAGCTAACCGAAAGGTCCGGTTCTAGCAGGTGCTTGTGAACTTGATGTTATTAACACTCTAATGGAGTTTTATTAACATGATTTATCACCACTTTGCACTTCACATGAAGACGTGAATGAAATCCCTGCCAATAATATCAGAGTCCATAAAATCCGTTTATAGGAATTTTTGCACATATGTGGTGAAAGCTAAGGAGAAAAATGAAGTAGTAATTGGCACAGAAAGGCTTGAGCATGAATCTTCTTCCATTAATTTGTATGCTCCAAGGGCTACAACTATGGAAGAGGATCCATAGATGTCTCAAATGGGAAGCAATCATAGAAGGCATGTGTATGAACATTATATTGTATTGTGCATGCCACACTCTCAAGAGCATGCACAATAGACCAAATGAGTTCCGAGCAAAGGTTACCAAGCTCACATACCCAACAGGAATAACATGGCAAGGGACACACTCAAATTTGTGTGTGTGTGTGTGTGTGTGTGTCCCTACACATCTCTGGCTAATGCCAATTGTTTGTTAGATTTTAGACAATTTACAACTCATCCCAATTAATCTATGTGGCTACTCAAATTGCAAAGATCCCTCATTTGTTTTCTTGCATAGCTTGGGCAATTGCAATAAATGTTTCCCAACAAGGGATTGATTATGCATACAACAATTGCATCATCCAGAACAAACATACAAGAAAGACTTGTGGCTCTAATTGGGCCTTTAGTAGCTCATGACAAGTCTTTACATGCTGAAGTGGGATGACTAAATGTGAGCACTATTCATCATAAAGATCATTGTGCTCAAAATGAATAAAATAAAAATCTTTGACATCCTCATCATGTGCATTGTGATCGATTTCATGGTGATTGAAGATGCATGTATTGTGCATCTTTCCCATGTACTGATTTTGGGTACTTGTTGATGCTAATTTCATTTTTATGCTCTGGTATTTTTTGCATCAAATTTTGAGCATACCACCCAAATCCTTGCTCTATCTTCTTATTGTTGAGTAGGCAAACATATAATGAAAAATGTACTTTCTTGGATCTGCTCATTCTTGCAACCATGGCCTTGTATTTTTTATTTGTGGGGGCCCTTACTGTACACTAACTTTTCCAAGTTTAAGTTGAATAAATTTTTCTTCTATCATACTCATCATCCAATGCTTTAGTGGAGCTCTCATCAAGACCTTTTCAATAACAGGGTCAAATCAGCCTTACTGTACACTAACTTTTCCAAGTTTAAGTTGAATAAATTTGTCTTCTATCATACTCATCATCCAATGGTATAGTGGAGCTCTCATCAAGACCTTTTCCATAACAAGGTCAAATCAGCCTTGCGAGTTGCAAGGTTAAGCCTAATTTTCTTTTTGAATCTATCTTAATGCTAAAAATAAAGGGAAGGGCTAGAGCCTCCCCATTGTCCTGCATGCATGGATGATAAGGTGGTTGCAACCCCCCATTTTTTTACCTACGATGCCTATGAAAGGATCATCTATTTAAAACAAAGGTCTATCCTAAAGGAATTTGTATGTTTGTGAAATTGAATTTTCCAAAACACTGGCTCATGACTCCACAACTGTAGGAAAAGGCTGAAAAAAAAGGGGAGGGCTTGAGCCTCCTCATTGTCCATGTGCGCGGATGATGGGGGGGCTCGAGATCCCATTTTCTTTTGGTCTGCCTATAGATCGAGGGGTAGAAATTGCATATCTCATGACCCGTGCAATGTGAATTTGAGAAATTCAACAAGGAGCTCCTTAGAAATTTGAACTTTGAACCTGTCTTCTAGCTTGGTCCCCATGCCTTCTTGAAGTCAAAGACAATGAGGGACTCAACGTGAGTTATTAATGACACCACTATGGTGATAAAAATTCGTAGATTAATAATGGTAGTGGGAGCATGTATTAACCTATCCCAGCGCTTAAGAGGAGGAGCATCTTTGACAAGAGCAATGCTACACACACACACACACACACACACATACAGAGCCTGAGAGAGGGGTCTCTTTTGAGGTAGAATCAAGGCTTTACACCTGCAACCAGTGCAACATGCGATTTGTATAGAAAGCCTGCAGCAGCAGAGGATGCCTGACCTCACTTTTTAATGGTCCATGGGCTGCAGCCGTACCACATGATGAGGCCCTCACGATCGGGCTAAAGGTGCACACCCAAGCCGGTCTACAGGATCTTTGTATGGGTCTCACATATAATGCTGGTGGTTGATAATTATTGGCCAAGTTTTGAGGTGTTAGCC
The DNA here is from genome assembly GCF_014529385.1 of Adiantum capillus-veneris. Lineage (NCBI taxonomy): Eukaryota > Viridiplantae > Streptophyta > Polypodiopsida > Polypodiales > Pteridaceae > Adiantum > Adiantum capillus-veneris. The sequence goes on from NC_140937.1 coordinate 84,444,411, forward strand.
TCACCATATGATGCATGTGGGTATTTCTAAGTGCACTTTCAGGCCCAGCACGGCTGACGCCTATGCGGCTCGTGTTGTTGCGGACATTACCGATATTATAAACTAGTCTTGCTTGGTGGGCCTTTGTTGTACATAATCTAATAGATTTTGGAGTGTAGCTTGTTACTTGGTTAGTTGGTTGTGATTGTTTTCGCCTTGGGTTTTGTTGTGGTGACACGAGAAAATCGGCACCAATAATAGCTCAGCTTGGGACTTGATGAGCATTGCAAAGAAGCAAGTTGTGTCCCATAGTATTCCATATATGACTCCATATACAACAAAGAGCTACTAAAGACGGTAATTGAATCGAGCAAAAGGGTTTCAACTTAACCTACTTTGGTAGTTGTTTGCAGATTGCACCATTCAACCGTGTAATAGACCATCTAGTATCTAAATTGTGGAACCATCTTTGAGACACCCATGTTATTCTCAATCATGCGTAATCAATTTTCCTTTATTTCAATATATAAGTTGAATTGCCAAACTCTGAGAAAAGAAATGCATATCTATTTGTTATATAGATGCTATGATCGAAATTGAGGATGCACAGTGAGGAAAACATATGGCTAAACTAAACTTAAGGAAGCTTTGACAAATTCAAAAATACAGAAAGCATAAAAAACCTATAAAAGATGAACATACTACTGACGTGATAATTATGTACGATTGTCATCTAATTGTGCAAGCCGGTGGACAATGTTTGAGTCAAGCTATAGAAAGCATAAACAGACTGTAAAAAATGAACTACACTACAGACTTGATAATCATGTACGAATATCATGTAATTGTGCAAGCCGGCGGGATGTTTGACTCAAGCTACAAAAAAGCAATGTGAATAGTTAAACATATCGTTTTGCAATGAAACGTCATAGACTCAAACTAAAAAGTATACAGTGCATGTCATGCAGAGGTGCCATACAAAACTATGGTGGAGAGCTAGCACTGTGGTCTCTCCAAAAATTATAAATAAACGGATTTTGTGCCCTGTCCCGTAGCGTTAACGTGGTTGGAGCATTGGTGAGACCAAAAGGCATAACTCTGTAAGCAAAACATCCCCATGGTGTGATGAAAGTTGTCTTCTTTTGGTCTTCTTCAATGATGCTAATTTGGAAGTATCCTAAGTAGCCATCACATACCGTGTAGTGCTCATGTCTCGCTTTCTCATTGAGAACTTCATCTTGGAAAGGAAGAGGAAAATGGTCCCTCTTTGTGGCTGCATTAAGGGCCTTGTAATCAACACAAACCCTCTACTTACCATTCTTCTTTGGTGTGACTACCACTGGAGACACCCACTCTGAGTCTTCAACATGATAGATGAAACCTGCTTCTAACAATTTGATTACCTCCTTGAGCAAGGCCTTTTGCTGAATTACCCCTAGCGGTCTAAGCTTTTGCACAACAGGTTTACTTCTCTCCTTGATCTTGATGTGATATTAAACTACTACGATGCCAGTGATTTTATCATGTTCATCAATGAACAATGTTGTAAAATTAGTTAGCACCAAAACATAATCTTCACGCTCCTTCCCATACGACTCACTAAAAGAGAGCATTCAATGTAGCTTACTTGCTTCTACCAGAGGTTGTATACCTGGTGGCTCCCCTTGGTTTGACGATGATGCATCAAGTTGCTTCATCATCTTCGGGTCCTTGAGAATGAATCCCATCACCTCAATGCTACTATCACTTTCTTCGGTCATTGTTGACTCCTTCTCTGAAGTGGTTGAAGAGTCACTAGAAAACTCATCCTCGGAGGTTTCTAGATCCATGTCGCGTTGTTGACCTATCTTCATGTCGTAAAGTATTGGCCTCCCTTTTGCATCCTTCATCTAGATTATGCCAGTGTCCCAGTCTTTTTTAGCTTTTAAAGCCATAAGCCAAGGCCTCCCTAGATTGATAGGATAGCCCTCCCCTTTATGTGTCATGACAATGATTTCCACATCCACCTCGGTGTTGAACGCCTTCACCCTAACTGCATTCACAATGCCAACACATTGAACTTTTACATTATTTAATGCCATTTTGGCTCGGCATGGTACCGGTCTACTCCATTCTAAGCCTAAACAGTGCATCATTTTTTCACTCATGACGCATATTTCTGCGCCACCATCGATGTAGATATTGGAGATGTGTTTCCCTTACATGTGAGCATCCATCACCGGTAGTATGTCATCTAGATTCCTCCCAAAGATAGCACCAGCTATCTTTGGCTTCAATCTCCTTGTGCTAACCATCTTTGTCCATTGTCTCCTCACCGTAGGTGCTAGGTGGAGTAACTGAGGCCAAGTGATCTTCGGGCCATGCATAGAGACATCTTGAGCCAAATTGTACGGTTTAGAACATTCACCCAAAGAGAAATCTACAATGTCAATTTTATGTAATCGCTTGGACACCTTTTTGCTAGATTCCCCCTTGGCTTTCATCTTTTCTTCCTTTTGGGAAGATTCACCATGCCTAGCGCGCTTTACCCCCATGGCATCTACTCCTTTAACCTTGGTCTTACCTTTTGCGACTCCCTTGATATTCTCCTCCACTTTCACCTTTCTTTTAACTTCAAGGCTGATATCACTCACCGCCTGGTTGTTGGCTGGTTGTGGAGGTAAGTGTGGAATGAGACGTTTTTATGGTGGTGGGTGTGGTTGAACCGGTGGTTGTAGAATTTGCTCTGGTGGAGCTTTTTGTGGTGATATGGATGGTGTTTGTCCTGCTCTTGGTGGTGAACCTTGTTTTTTCCTTGCTCCTCTATTAAAAGTATGCCTCCTTGGGAGTGGGCAGTAATACATACCATGACCGTCTTCTCCACAATTGTAGCAGCGGTATTCTTGGTTTTGTTTTCGTTGTACTCTCCCTCGATCTTGGTTGCGATTGTGTGCATGTCATTGTTGCACCAAATGAACTGAGAGATTCTCAAGCTGGTTGGTGATTCGGTTGAGCAGGTCTTGCTGATCTTCAATTGGTTCTTGTAGTTGAATCCTCTAGGTGGTTGTTGTAGGTGGTGCTAGAGGTGGTCAGGTCCTAAAACAGCTTTCTCTTCATCGGCATTCCTGGCTTGTAGGAGCAACTTCTTTTCTTTAACGTGGGCCACTTCAACTGTTAGCTCATACATAGTAGGAAACCTTCCCTTCACCTTCTCTTTAAGAGTTGGCCATAACCCAGCCACAAACCGATCCTTCTTTAAGAAATCAGGTGCCCCCTCATCCTTTCTTAGCGATGCAATCCATCACCCTCATAGATCTACAAACTTTGACTCGTATGATGCGTACTCTAGCATGCTCCCTTGCTTCAACTCCATCAGCAATTGCCATAGCTTCTCTGATGTTGTGCCCTCTCCAAAACGCTTGACAAAGGCTGCTCTTAATAAGTCCCACCATTCCTTGGTTGCTTGTGCCAAGGCATTATACCATGATCTTGCCTCCACCTTCATTAGAAGTGGGAAGATGCGCAAGCGTGAAGCATCATCATCTCTCCCAGAAATGACACAGGCTATTTTCAAGTTGTCTAGAAAGTCTGCAGCATCCTCACCCACCTTACCAGTAAAGGTTGGAAATGCTACACTTGCCATTGTGAGAGTGAGAAAATTAACTCGACTTAGAAATCCTTTTTTTTATAGATTCAATACATGGGTACTTGGTAGATAGAAAACATACTATACAAGGATAAAAATAACTACATCAAAAGATACTTCATGGTTAATCATAGGGAGGATAAAGCATAGAGAAGAGGTATTTATCTCTTGCAAACGTTCTCTACCAAACATGGTGTAATGAGGTACTGATAAAATATCATGCAGTCCAAGATTACTTTGATTGATTGAATTTGTTGTGGTGCATAAGTTTAGTCCCTTGCAAAAGGTTGATGCGTTGGATCCATCACATGATAATGCGGAAAGGCTCCCTCCTTTGTGGTGGAAGGTTATCGTCGGAGTTGTAGAGCTTTTGGTAGTCGAGGTCAAATTGGTCATACCACAGGACAAGGTTGTCTTTGTCTTCTAGCTCTAGGACTACCCCTCTAGCAATCTCTTGGAAAAGCTTGAACTCTCTCTCTGAGCAACTTCACTTTACTGCAAAGTAAAGTTCCATCGAGTGCATACACAAGTGTGATGAGGTAGTTGGTGAGTCTTACCACTTGTATTAATCCAAGTTGTATTGTTATGTAGCAAGCTGTAAATTCATCATCATAGCCTTGATCTACAAGTAACACTCCTTGAAAGTGGAGGGTCTTGTCTTTCCACCAAGAAAACCCCGTATCAAAGACCTCGTGGATGACAAGCTCCGCCACTTCACTAGATAGACGACGTAGAATCCATGTTGCTGTCTCTAGTTCCTAGCTCATGAGATGAGACTGAGATATAAAAAGACTTTGGAAGATTTATGCTTTTGTTTTGAATACGGGGTGATTGTAGGCTTTGGAACACCCTTGAATCTTTTGGTGCAAGGGAGAGGGAGGGACCACATGTTTGTAGTAGCTTCCTCAAGTTTCAAAGGCTTATCATGGGCATAGGTGGAATAGGTGGCAAAGATGGGGGTGTAGGTGTAGAGAATCAGCCTGCTACTTGAAAGCCTATCGAAGTAAGAACGCCCGTGTGAATGTTGCGGGAGAAAATGATGTCTTTTTCTTCACTTTGGGTTGCACTCATGTCAGAGGTGTGGTTTTTGGCAACAATGTGAGCATGATGCGGCTTGTGCCTTGCTTTTATCCTTGCATGGATGATGAAAATTGTAAACAGTTTGAGTAGGGAAAGAGGGTCTTACCACCTCTTCTATGCTAGCAATACAGCATCCTGGCAAGAGTGTCTTGATGACTTGCGTCAAGCTTTCTTGAAGCTCCTCCGCTTCGGTGGTTCAGTTGGAGAATTCAAGAAGCCACTCATCCTTGAAGAGAGGTAAACATGTCAACCTTGTAAACTAAAGGTTTTAAGAGCCCTCCTCAGTGGGGCCACCAAATGAGAGGCGGCTTTGCAAGATAGACCTGGTGGCCTCAACATAAGGGTTAATGCATGACGACCTCATCATGAATGGAAAACAATAGGGACACCACCTAGCTTGAAATGAGGCTAGGACGCAATGACAACACTATACAACACACCGTGCACCATGTCACACTACTGAACATGTTATGAATTTGTGGTATGAGGTGGCAGAGAAACAAGTGGAGATAGATAGTGCGAGTTGTGAATGTAGGTACATGGACTACTATTCAACAAGAAGGGGAAAACCCGCACACCAATACATGAAAATCAGAAGAACAAAACAACCATAAGGTGGCAAATCCGCACACCTCTACATACAAAGAAAAAGAAATAAACAGCTATGTGACATACTCACAAATCCAGCACAATAGAAAGAATGGAATAACCAAAAGAGTAGATTATTTTTGGGGGAGAGATATAATGAATAGAGAGGGGCAAGAGAAGAAATAGGAGACCATGGGTGCCTTGTTGATGGGTGAAGATGATGTCAAGGAATAGAGTGAGGCTAACCTTCACTCTTGTTGAATGTCGAATCCTCCACTTCAAATTGCACCAAGGCGTGGCGATTGATGATGATGGAGGTGAATGTGTGTTGATGGGTAGGTTGTGTGTGCATAACCTCCTTACCCTTGTGGTGTGATGGTGTCTCTCAATGCAATTTTTACATGGACTAACACTTCTAGCTATATTATAAGTGTGGAGGCATGGTGCCTACGTCTCAAAATGTTCATAACCTCTAATAACTTAGAGCTTGTGTTTTGGTGAGAGTGTTGTGTGTTTTGGTGATAGAGACCCCTCCTTATATAGGAAAAGAGGGTGGAATTTTTTGATACTTTTATTGGGACATGACCTACACCATATGACCGTGGGTCAGCCATGTCTGATGCAATGATGCTTTTGATATAGGTCCACACAAAGAAAATAGTAGGGAAAGAGAGAGATGGAGGAAAAATGAGGATAGAGGAATGGTGTTTTTTACAAGGTATGGCAATCGTAGCTAGCTTATTTGAGAGACGAGAGAGGGTTTTTTACAAGAGGTTGTCGAAGGTGGTTTGTCATTGGAGAAGATAAATCTGTCACTTATAGCGGTAGTGGCTCTAACTTGGCCAAGACTTCATTTAATGTGGCTTTGTTTCTCTCACTCATGCCCTAGATTTCAAATCTAGAGTAAAAAATATACAATGATCTTGTGTTAACACACAAAATAGAGATTATGAGGAGCGTAGGTGGAGTAAAAGATAATTACGAGGTTGATGTTGCCGTTTGAAATTGTTAAAGATAGGCATGGCCCACCTAATTGGCGCTTACATAAGTTGATACTTTGCTCGGCGGACAAGCCTCCCTTGCATCAAGTTGTTTGTAGTGGTCGTAGTTGAGTGGCTTTGCGGTTGTCACAATGGTCATCACTTCATTGAAGCCGTTGGCATGAAGTGCATATATACGAGAGCATGTGCATGTGTGTGAATGATGGTGCTGCAATTTGACTATTTTGAGCTTATGGATTGATTTGTGAGAGTGTTTGGTGGTGATTATGAGAGTGGGCTGCATGTTGATGAGTAGGTTGTGTGTGTGTTTTTGTATGTGTATGTGTATGTGATTGTGTGTATGCGTGTATATATGGATGAAAAAACAATAATTTTCAGCTATGGAGAGCTTGGGAAAGACATGAGAGTGAGATAGAAGAGTGTGTGTGTGTGTGTGTACATGTACTCTATGTGTACTGAAAATTGGCTGTTTTCAATTTTGAGTGTGAGTGTGAGTGTGAGTGTGTGTATGTGTATGTGTGTGTGGAGGGAGATAAAGTTTTTTTGTTGGTCAAATAGAGAGAGAGAGAGAGAGAGAGAGGGGACAAAAAAGTGAAAATTTCAGCCAAGAGTGAGAGTGAGAGGGAGAGATAAGACAAGGAGAGGGAGGTCTCCATGGATGGAAGAGGAAAAGGTGAAGACACATGATAGTGAGAAGGAGGCCCCCATTATTTGATTTTGTAAGAAGATGGTGGCCATGGTTGTACAAACCATTGAGTACCCTCTTATTTTACTAATGTAGTTATCAATTATTTTGAAGTGGGGCCCTTTGAGGAGAAAATGAAGGAGGGAGAAAAATGATTACCAGTGGCTCCACCAATACTTGGGGACAAAGGCTCCTTACCATGCAAGATTTTCTGCTTCAGTGATAGATGTTACTTGAAATTTTGTTTATCTTGATCGTCAAGTGGTCGTTCACACGCCCTGCACTTGAGAATTTTGGAGAAGGGGGGTTTTCCATAGAGAGAGATGGGTTGAGTTCAAAAGGCAGACCTCAACAATACTCAGACTACCGTATTAAATGACAATAAAATAAAAAATGTGGTATGTCAGTTGTCCCAAGGGCCACAAGCCACAAAAAAAAGGCTTTACATGACATTCAATTGTTCAGCACCTCAATGAAGTGTTAACCTACAATGCTATCTATGTTTACATTGTTGCTCCGCAATGCCCTTCGTTGCCGAGTAGGAGGAAAATCATCCACCTCAATGTTCACATTCAATTCAAGCAAAGTACATCCACCAAGCTCACAGAACTCAAGTTCTTCTTCCCCTTGCTCCTAGTCATTCATTCATATCCACAGTCCACCGTGATCTATCTTCTTCATATCTTTCTGATTGAATATTTCTAAGTATCCTGTGATTGCAATATAGGTAAACCAATTTCTTGGCTCAATCAGTGAGAAACCAAATAACGAATAGTCGAGTGTCCATAGTTGTACGTACTCCAGTTTTTCTTGGAACTTGAACTGGCAGCACAATGTGCAAGAACCCTAACGGCCAATGGACGCAATGTAGGCACCAAAGCACCGTTCATGAGCCACCATCTTCATGCTGGTTGTTTCGATGCAAGGTTTTGCAAAAACCCAGAATTGAAAAGGCCATCCTTTAACCTGTACTTTGTGTGGTCGATGATTGCTTGGGCTTAATCATCTGGATTATTATAGAAATTAATTACCATATCATAGAAGTATTCAATCACCTCCTCATCTAATTCATCACAATCCATGTTCCAATACTCTGAATCAAGCAGAAAAGCAACACTATGTAGTGGGCTATGCGCACTAACCCATCGAGCATGTATATACTTATTTAAGATATCTCTTTTAGCCCTATTAAAAGGTGCTCTCCAGGGCTTGATCAAACAATTTTTTGGCTCCGAAGGAGAGTTCAAGCTCTCCTTATCATTATACCATCCCATGTACACCTTCCCTATATTGGGTAACTTAAGATCAAACTGACGCAAAGATATCATCACAGGCCTCATCAACCAAGTATGTGTCCCCAACATCAGACCAAAAGTGTCTATCATCAATAAGCACTTTCATGGATCGAACCTTTGTTTTTACTCATTCTGGCTGCTCTGCTTCCCACTCATAGAAGCCAGCACAAAAAATGTCTCCAAAATAGCATTTTTATTTTGCAAACGTTAGTGCAAAATTTGGTTTCACATGGAAGCTTCAATATTGTGGACAAACATTATCGATACATGTCTAGCACACGTTGTCTCTTCAAGATAAACTTCACCACTATCTTTGCTTTGTCTATAATGATTTTGAACCAATCAGTGTCGTCTTTCTTATACCAATCCTACAACACAAGATTCAAGCTATGTGTATTGCAACAAAACGTGTACAAGCAAGGAAAGCGCTCCTCCAAGAGATGACCCGCTGCTCTGCAATTTTTGGCATTGTACATTATCTCTTGTAGTACATTTTGGACACCAACTTGATGAATTGTTTATGTGATTATATCGCCTATATAGCTCCCTGACTTTGTCTCACCAGAGTTATCAACCGATTTAATAAAGCATTCCCCTCAAGGACTGAATAGCATCACATTAATCAGCGGCCTACGTTGGACATTTGACCATCCATCACTGACTATAATGCATCTTGTTTGATCAATTGATTTCAAGATCAATCTATCAACTTATTTTTGGGTATCTACAAAGCATTTATCCAAGAATGTTGTACGCATTTGATGATATGATGGAGGGAAAAAACCAGCCCCATACTCACCAATCTTCTTCCAAGCATACTTTCATGACTCTCGTGTGACCATCAACATAGAACCGCATGTAAAATAGATAGCTTGTGCAAGAGCATATTGTGCCTCTTCAAGAGAAGTTGATTGAAAGATTTTCTCTAGACTTACTTGCCTCATTCTATGCATTTCAAACTGGTACTCGGGTGATCCATTTTGAGTGCTATCTGTGTGTGTGTGTGTGTGTGTGTGTGTGTGTGTGTGTGTGTGTGTGTGTGTGTGTGTGTGTGTGTGCGCGCGTGTGTGCGTGTGTGTGTTGGCCGGCATGGAGGGTGCACCACTATTTTGTCCGCCTTGTGTTGAGGCAGCACTGCCTTGGTGCTCTGAAGCATAATGGCTTGGAGTCAGTATTCTAGGTCACCTTGCATAGGCTACACCTCCTAAAAACTCTCTCAAGCATTTTGTAGCACTCTCATGACCTACACCAATACATCTGCCTTCACTAGACCTATTAGTTCTTCCATTCCCTAATCCAAGGAAGTGTTTCCTAATACGAGGTGCACCTCCTAATTTTTCTTTGCCACATAATTTGCAATGCCAATCTATAAATGATCTTACGTTCTCAGCAAATTGCCACTCAGGCCCTGGCACCTTACCACTGACGGCCTTGCGCTTCCCTTTATTGGAAGCTCCATTGTTTGATACTTCACCACCAGTCCATGGGAGACTAGAAGTAGCTGCGACAGTTGATGTTTTGATAGCAAGCATTGGCACCCATGACAAGTTCACAAGCCACCTATACATTCATACAATCGTAAAAATATTAGGTTTTTGAAAAATAGTTTTTAATTGAACAATTTTATAATAAAGTAAAATGAGATACATTTAAATATAAAGCAAAAAGAAGTATAAATTCAATTTCAACAATAGAAATGGGCAGACAAGTATGCCGGTGTAGTAATCAGGAGCAATCCATTTCAACTATAGAAATGAGCCCCACGCACTTGCATCATCTAACCCTTCACAAGGATGCTCTCTATCCAAACTTGTTTCCAGACGGATAGACACCCGGGCAAGGTAACTAAACGTAACAAAAAAACTACATCAGTGTAGTGATAAGAAGCGCTCCATTCCGGTCATAGAGATGAGCTCCAAACACTTGCACCATTTAAACCCTTCACGAGGATGCTTACTGCACAACCTATTTTTAGACGGATAGACACCCAGGGGAGGTAACTAAACGTGACAGACAAGTACGTCGATGTAGTGATAAGGAGTGCTCCATTCCAGCTATAGAAATGAGCACCAAGCACTAGCACCACCTAAGCCCTTCACAAGGATGCTTCCTGTACAAACCTATTTCTAGGCGGAGCCCCAAGCACTTACACCACCTAAACCCTCCGCAAGGATGCTCCCTACCCAAACCTGTTTCCAGGTGGATAGACACCCAAGGGGAAGTAAGTCGTAATTGTTCGTGATGTTAAAAAATATAGCAATCAAAGCTACCTGAATGAGAACCAACACCTCAAATAAGCCAACAAGTGTGCCAAAATGGACGGATGCAAGGATGGGGCAACGTTTATATAGCCACCTCCAAAAATGGGGAGAAAGAGGAGAATATAGCCGAGCCCGCCATGCATGACAGCTTGCTCGTCGAGCCCTGCCGGGCTAGATAAAATGCCCGCTGGGCTAACCGAAAGGGCCGGTTCTAGCAGGTGCTTGTGAACTTGATGTTATTAATACTCTAATGGAGTGTTAATAACATGAGTTATCACCACTTTGCACTTCACATGAAGACATGAATGAAATCCCTACCAATAATATCACAGTCCATAAGCTCCATTAATAGAAATTTTTGCACATATGTGGTGAAAGCTAATGAGAGAAATGAAGTAGTAATTGGCACAGAAAGGCTTGAGCATGAATCTTCTTCCATTAATTGGTATGCTCCAAGGGCTACAACTATGGAAGAGGATCCATATATGTCTCAAATGGGAAGCAATCATAGAAGGCATGTGTACGGACATTATATTGTATTGTGGGTGCCACACTATCAAGAGCATGCACAATAGAGCAAATGAGTTCCGAGCAGAGGTTACCAAGCTAACATACCCAACAGGAATAACATGGCAAGGGGCACACTCAACTTTGTGTGTGTGTGTGTGTGTGTGTGTGTGTGTGTGTGTGTGTGTGTGTGTGTCCCTACACATCTGTGGCTTATGCCAATTGTTTGCTAAATTTTATGCAATTTGCAACTCATCCCAATTTAATCTATGTGGCTACTCAAATTGCAAAGATCCCTCATTTTGCATCAAGAAAGAAGTTTTCCTGCAAAGCTTGGGCAATTGCAATAAATGTTTCCCAACAAGGGGTTGATCATGCATACAACAATTGCATCATCCAGAACAAACATACAAGAAAGACTTGTGGCTCTAATTGGGCCTTTAGTAGCTCATGACAAGTCTTTACATGCTCAAGTGGGATGACTAAATGTGAGCACTATTCATCATAAATATCATTGTGCTCAAAATGGATAGAATAAAAATCTTTGACATCCTCATCATGTTGTGATCGCTTTCATGGTGATTGAAGATGCATGTATTGTGCATCTTTCCCATGTACTGATTTTGGGTACTTGTTGATGCTAATTTCATTTTTATGCTCTGAAATTTTTTGCATAAAATTTTGAGCATACCACCCAAAGCCTTGCTCTATCTTCTTATTGTTGAGTAGGCAAACATATAATGAAAAATGCACTTTCTTGGATCTGCTCTATCTTCTTATTGTTGAGTAGGCAGACATACACTGAAAAATGCACTTTCTTGGATCTGCTCATTCTTGCAATCATGGCATTGTCTTTTTTATTTGTGGGGGCCCTTACTGTACACTAACTTTTCCAAGTTTAAGTTGAATAAATTTGTCTTCTATCATACTCATCATCCAATGGTATAGTGGAGCTCTCATCAAGACCTTTTCAATAACAAGGTCAAATCAGCCTTGCGAGTTGCAAGGTTAAGCCTAATTTTCTTTTTGAATCTATCTTAATGCTAAAAATAAAGGGAAGAGCTAGAGCCTCCCCATTGTCCCGCATGCGCGGATGATAAGGTGGTTGCAACCCCCCATTTTTTTTACCTACGATGCCTATGAAAGGATCATCTATTTTCCCTCTCATGCGGCATGTGATGCAACTCTAGCACCATGTAGAACCAACATAAAAAATTGGTAGCACAAACTATTAAAACAAAGGTCTATCCTAAAGGAATTTGTATGTTTGTGAAATTGAATTTTCCAAAACACTGGTCCATGACCTGCCATACACAAAACACACATTAAGAAAAATAGAGAAGATGCAAGATATAGATTAAACTTAAAGAGAAGCAAAGCTAACTTTATGTTCTACATCATAGACGTATTGGACTCCTACGTAGTGCGAGAAGTGCCCTCGTTTTGCATCCTAAAACCAATGAGCTAGAGTGTCGTGGCCCAATCCTTGTTGGGCATTGTCACAAATGGGTGACGTGGCAGTAGACCTCAGGAGACACACACACACACACACACACACACACTGCTGAGAAGAGCCCGTACGGATTGTCAAAATTCACGTTGACAGGCTGATGACATGGCAGCCAGTACAGACGCCCTGATTTTTCATCGAAAATCATGTTGCTGATGTGGCACGCCGTACGGAAGTGCAAGTGCAAAAATTACGCTGGCTATTTCTAGCAGCTTTTGGATGGGATATTTTTAAGGAATTGCTTTTGGAACAATTGCTTTTAGTTTAAGAAGCTTTTAAGTTTGAGAGCTTTTGATTTTAGGGCTTTGCTTTTGGCATCCCTTGTAAGATAAAAGAGCCCTTAGGGCCTCACTCTTCAAAGCACCTGGACACAAGGTTTGAGAGCAGAGGTCCCTGCGGGAGTTGTACTTTGCTCAAAGATTAATATAAAAGAAATACCGAAAGGGGCACCAATCTTTGGGGCCAACATCTCTTGGCATGGAACTACGCCCGACCGTGTCGACCAAATTGAACCATGAATTTTAAAGTTGTGACGTATTTGAAGTGATCCTCTCTCGTGTGGCAGCAGAATCTAGACTTGGACTGTCCAAGTTTGTTACAGTGGTATCAGAGTACGGTCGATTTCTCTTCTATCGGGAAATCCGATCCTTTTCTCGCGACACTTATGGATTCCAATAGAGATTAATCGACTTCTTCTGCATCTGGGAATGCGAGGAGATCGCAGAGAAGATTCTCATGATCAAACAAAGGAAGAGTACGGCCCACCTCGGCCTACTTAGTACGAAGTTGAAGAGATGGAACGTCGGCAACAAGTTGACAAGGCAACGAAGCAGATGATTAAATTTGCTAAAGATCCCCAATTTGCAAAATTTTTGACCCAACAGGCAATGACTGAAGTTGATACTCTGTGGCATAAAACCAACCAACCACCAATCAAACCGGCAATCAAGAAGCCTCCTACTCCAAGAATGTTTACTGAAGAAGAAATCCACGATGCGGTCCAGGCCTGAATCAATCAGATTCTGGATACGAAGAAGCCGATGGAAAAGAAATTGAAACAACATAACAAGGAAACTAATTTCCCCAGTTACTTGGGGCAAAAATCCACTTTTGAAAACGCCAAAAAACAGAAGAAGCATGTACACTTCAAAGGATTGCCCAGTTCGTCCTCATCTTCTGATAGCTCGGACACCTCATCTTCTTCCCATTCAAGTGATGAGAACAGGAAAGGCAAGAAACGACGGACAGAGCACATGTTTTATGCAAAAAGAAAGCATTTTTACAAAGCCAATCAATATGATTTTCTCGACGATAAGGGCAAAAAGCCCAAAGAATTCAATAGGGGAGGACATGCAGTAAAGTTTGAGCACTTTTCAGTGTTTCGAGATGCTCCCAAGGCTTTAGACTTTGTCCAACAGTTTGACATAGCATTTTCTGGAGGCCGCTATACAGAGCCCTCCAAGATCAGATGGGCGGCATCCTTTCTGAAAGGCAATGCTGCACGGACATGGTGGTCCACTCTGTTGTTAAGGAAACAAGCGCTGACAAAGTGGTTGAAATTTGAAAAACTCTTTATTTCTTCATGGCTCACACAAGAATACGAACGAGATGTGATTATTGACTGAAACCATGTTCGGATGGTCAAGACAGAATCTTTGGATTCTTACTGTGAAAGATTCTAGTAAATTTTTCTACCTATTTCATCCTTTAAGAAGATCAGTTTTAAGGAGCAAGATTGAACAATTTTCTTGTGGGCTTCCCAAAGAAATTCGAGATCATTGTCTCGAAAGGAAGTCCAAGTCTATACAACAGTTGATGGGACACGCAAAGTGGGGATTTGCTATACATTCGGGTAAATTGATTCACCCATCAGATGAACCTTCAACAAGTCAAAGCAAAAACAATCGACCTTCACTGACAGAAGACCAAAGAGATGAATATTTCAAAGCAGGGAAGTGTTTTGAATGTGAAGAACAAGGACATATCGCTACAAAGTGTCTCAAAAGGGCACAAGAATCAGAATGACTGGCACATTCAAAGAACAGCAGGACGAGGCGATACTCGTTCCAGGACAGCTTTTTGAATTAACATTATGGATTTATGAAATAATTTTTTTTTTTAAAGATGATTTTGAATTTTGAATAAAACTGATGTTTTCTAAAAGAAATTGTTAATTCTTGAAAAAGAGCAGGATGAACAATGAGATGGAGCAGTGGCAACTCTTGAATGAACGAATCACGACTGATTCAATGAACTTAGTGATGGATTGGGATCCCCGGAAATGATTCTCGCACACGAAAGTGCTTGAGGCGACAAATTCTCACACGTGATAGTGCTCGAGGTGACAGATTTCTCGCACACGACAATGCTTGAGGCGAATGACTACTCGCACACGACAGTGCTTGAGTCAGAAATATTTTTTTTTATTAAAAGAAGGATCTCTATAGACATGATTGCAATATGGATTAGTTAATCGGGCATCTGTGAGGTCCCGATTGGATATAGATGTGATTGCTAAATACGTTGCCGATTAATCATGGTTTGAGATTGGAATGATTTTTTAATGTGATTTGTCATGTGATGTCAAGTGATGTCCTGTAATGTGACTGTCGATTGGTACATGTGCTAGATGTGTTGTTCCTAGTGTGTTAGTACTAACAGTCAGTGTCTGCTACGACAATTTATGGCCTCTATCTGTTTTGCAGGCGTAATCGAGGGCAATTACAATGCTTTCAAAAGGGGGGTATGTCACAAATGGGTGACGTGGCAATAGATCCCAAGAGACACACACACACTCTCTCTGCTGAGAAGAGCCCGTACGGAACGCCAAAATTCACGCTGACAGGATGATGACAATGGAAGCCAGTACGGACGTCCTGATTTTCCGCCAAAAATCACGCTGCTGATGTGGCAAGCCGTACGGAAGTGCAAAAATTACGTTGGTTGTTTCTAGCAGCTTCTGGATGGGAGATTTTTAAGGAATCGCTTTTGGAACAATTTCTTTCAGTTTGAGAAGCTTTTAAGTTTGAGAGCCTTTGATTTTGGGGCTCTGCTTTTGACATCCCTTGTAAGAATAAAAGAGCCCTCAGAGCCTCACTCTTCAGAGCATTCGGACGCAGAGTCTGAGAGCAGAGGTCCTTGTGGGAGTTGTACTTTGCTCAAAGATTAATATAAAAGAAATACCGAAAGGGGCGCCAGCCTTTGAGGCCAATCTCTCTTGGCATGAAACTACGCCGGGCCGTGTCAACCAAATTAAACTGTGAATTTTAAAGTTGTGACGTATTTGAAGTGATCCTCTCTCGTGTGGCGGCAGAATCTAGACTTGGGGTGCCCAAGTTTGTTACAGGCATATCTAGTAATCAATGCATTTCAAGAGACGACATTTCAGACATACATGTCAACCAAGGCAGTGCCATATGCCTGCAAGACGAAAGCATAGGTGATTGCATCTGGAGATGAGTCCTTGCTTTGTATCTGCTGTGGACAATCCAGGGCTCCTTGGATCAATCTTTTGGTCGTATTTCTTCCTCGCCAACAGTATAAGAGAGTGCATCTCCATCCACATCAACCAGGCCGGCATTCAGATCGACAATGTCTGCTGGGAGTTATACTGCCTGGAGCATGAAATTCAAGTAATTAATTGAGAGTCATTATGTTAAGAGAGTATTAGCTCAACCTGCAGCACATCAACAGCAGAATTGCACCAGCTATGGCCACCTGAACAGGTGGAATGGATCTTTTTTGTGAGCGTGCCACCTCAGCACCCAGAAAGGAGACAAATTGCAGCTCTTGTGTGGCCTGCTCTGCGCTGGACCCCGACTCATGACGGTCTTGCACCTCGACAAAAGAAGGCACACACTTCTCATTGATTGAGAAGTAACCACTACTCCATGAGTCTGTGTAAGGTCTACAACACTTCTCAAGGGTGGGTTGTAGAGCATTGCTCCCATCCAGGCTTGATGTGTCCTCGCTCCAAGCAGCAAATGGGGAGCCATTAATCCATCTCTAATTGTTCATTTTATGTTCTTCCTGTAACTAGCTGGATAAGACACTATGAGCCAATCTTCCTCCTCAATATCTGGCATTTTTGCTAAGACAGCTTTCAATCCACGCTCCAAGCAATACTTTGCATGCAAGTCCTCAGCTGTGTAACAAAATCTAACAAGCGAGAACGCTTTGAATCCCTTCTCACCCATGCTGAAAAAAAAAATGGTCTCTCGTGAAATAAATACTTTGAACTATACTCGGGCTTTCTCCTTGTTGTTAGTGTTCTACTAAGTTCATGCAATTCCATCAACATGATCATATTGATTAGACTACATTTCAAACACATTTGTATCCTTCCTCCATCTATACAAGGAGGAAAATCTAGCAATTATAACCTTGAGATCAAGCATTCCTTTTAAAAATGAAATTTCGTGCTCACCTTCTGAGAATATTCATTACTGATAGTTACCATAAGAACACTTACCACTTCCAAAAATGTGACGGCGGTTTGAATCTTTGCACATTGTTTTACTCTTCAATTTTTATATTTTTTTCGAGAATTCTCTATTTTTATATTAGTGAGGTGGCACCATGGCAATCCCCATGTTTGTTGTGATGTGTGTTTGCTGGCACAATTTAAGTTCAAGGTTTTATAACTTTGCTCCGCAGATGCTTAATTAGTACCCCCAACAACAATTTTACTTCGCATGAATCAAGCAGTTACATCACATCCTGACTGCTTTTGAGTAGCGTTTTCAATTCTCATTCAATCAATGTTTTCTGCCGCCTCCTCCATGCCAGCAGCTGCATAAATATTGCACATTAAGACATACACTGTTGCATTACATTGGTCTAATCATATTGCCCGCTCAAAGGCAAACCTTCCAAGCTTCACATTTCCCCACTTTCGACAAGCACCTAGAAGAGCAAACCAAACTGGAGGATGATCAGATGATGGCACCATCACAATCACTCTCATAGCTTTGTCAAAGAGCCTTGCACGTCCAAACAAATCAACCATGCAAGTACAGTGTTCACCATTTGGTGTAATGCCATATGTTTCTTCATGTTATCGATATATATTTGGCCCTCGACCACAAGAACTCCGTGACTACATGCTTTGAGCACATTAACAAAAGTGATTGCATTTGGGAAGATACCCTCCTGTTGCATCCGGTGAAAACAATCCAAAGCCTCCTTGGCCAGCCCTTGCTGGGAGTCGAAGATACTACATCTGGAGAGAAACCCTCGCTCCACATTTGCTGAAAACTGTCCAAAGCTTCACGACCATGCCCCTGTTGGGCATATCCTGCAATCAATGCACTCCAAGAGACCGCATCCCAGACAGGAAGCTCATCAAAAACTTTTTGTGCTTTCAAAAGTACACCACATTTGGCATACATGTCAACCAAAGTATGGGAGTGATGGGAGCAGCCACCCCTCTTCCTCCTGAGCAATGCCTACATTGTCTAGTTGGACAACTTCTCCCCCTTCTCCCTTGCTGTACATGCAATGCTCAAGGGGTACTGCCTTTGCCCCCTTCTTCTCCTCTTTCCTATAGGTGAGCAGGGTATGCTCCCTCTTGATCTTCTTCTCTGCTTTCAAACTTCGATGTGTTGTAGCTGAGCAACGCTCATATCCCCCTTCACCTCTGCTCGTATTTGTTGTTGCCGAGAGCAGCACTTGCTCACTCTTTTCATGCCTCTGTGTGCTGCAGGTAAGTAATGCTCAATTTTATGCCTTTAATTCAACACTACAAAGCCTTGCTTCAATATGCGACTCTGGCCACTCCAGAGCCACTCTAGCGCTACTGCAAGCCGCTTGTAATGAATTTTCAACACCGGTAGTATAGTACAGGTTTGTAGTCTCCCGGTTTACTCTACTTAAGAGGAGAGCCTGTCTTCTAGCAGATCCAATACGAAGGCATCCTTGCGAGGAGTTGGATTTTGACCAGTCAGCAAGTGAATAATCTCCATCGCTACGAAAGCTTCAAGCCCCTGGGTGTCGCAGCAGTGAGAAAATTTATCAATACCCCGCCAACGCAGGCGATCAACAAAGAGCAGGCGCTATATTGCTCCGTTGCTTTGTTTAATTAGAGAGGTTATTGGCGTAGATCATGCCAAGCGGCCTTTTGTAGGCTCAAAGACGGAAAAAAGGGCCTTTTGAAGGCTCAATCAATCAAAGACTCAAGGGCAATGGCATACATCATGCCAAGCGGCCTGTTGTAGGCTCAAAGACGAAAAAAAGGGCCTTTGGTTCACCAGGTAAAGATTGGTGGCATCCAGCATAAGTTCATATTTATTTGCTATTTTGACTAGTTATCTAATGATTGTTATATAAATGCAAGTGAGATCTAGTGGTTTCTTTCCTTTACTTTACTTATTGCGTTCCTCAGGGTTGGGGTGATAGGTGGCTACAATAGAGAGACCTTGAAGGTCGCTGTGAGGAAGAAATGGCGAAAGCAATAACTCTTTGCATGTGGGAAACTCGAGCAGAGACAAATAAAAAATGAAGACTTTATTTTGGGTGTCTCCCTTGATCGTGTGGACTCATCACATATCTATTTGTAGAGGGAAAATCATTGATTTCTGCTTACAGTGCACAGGTATACCTATGGCAATTTGAAAAGCTTGCAAGCCCCCTCACTTGCTCATCCTTAGAAGGTAACCACTCATTCAGTTTGTGCAAGGAAATGACAGCATGTTAGTGTTCAAGATTATCAGGAATGTTAAATCGGAGATTGGGCAGGTGTAGCCATGCATAGTTGCTTCAACCCTATCATGTAAATGGGCTCACTATCTCTTCTCTCCTCTCTCTAAATACTAAACGATGGTGCTACCAATGCAGGTGGCTGATGATTATTAAGTATCAACGTGCTATTGGTACTTCAGACAACGAGCGCTATGCCTCAAGGCTTTCAAGAGCTTTGTACTGGAGGATTCCGACATCTTACATTCCCAGTGATTATGAATTCTTGGGCATGTCCTGCTGGGGAAACCTTAACAATGTGGAAGTGATGGGCCTAGTTTTGTCGAGAGCGAGCCTTAATGCCCTTTTCCAACAAGACTCTCCAAGTGCGGCCTCAGCCTTCTTCAGCGTTCTTCACATGCTTGCCCAGTTTAGATGGCAGTTTTGCAAAGTTCATCCGGAAAACCTTTGATGTGGTGGCCTAAATACAGCTAGCTAATTTTAAAGGTTCTATAAGCAATAAAACTACCTTCTTAATGAGGAGTCACATTTTGAGATAAGCTTAAGTCTCACTTGCCTTTCTTGATTGCCACCTTCAAAACAGGCCTTTTGTTGTGTACTGAGGTGCTTACAGCATCTTCTAGATGGTTGTTTGTACAAACAATTTGAACTATAGACTCTACAGACATATGAGCCCTTTATAAACAATGGAATATATTGATTGATAGTCTTATATGTTCATAGAGTTGTAATGAGCATGTAACTCGTGTGCTTGCCTTAGGCCACCATGAGGTAGCTAAACCCTTTTTTACTAATCAATAGCTATTTTTGCCCATAGAGGATTTTATACACGTGTGAAAAACTTTCAAGGAGTGGCTTATGTGCCAATTTCACAAGGCTCTTGCAAAATGCAAAAACAACAAAACAATGTAAATGCTTACCTATCAAATAGGCAAAATTGTCTCATTTTGCAACTTCAATAGACATACACAAAAAAAACCTGTTGCTGACTTGAGAGAAACCAGCTTTACTACAACTAGCCAGTGCATTTGGTATCAGCGACTGAAGAATTGCATGGACATTGGGCCTTTTTATGCTACTATGATCCCGACATGCTTATCATAAATTGGAACTCTCACCATAAGAATAGGAGCTGGTAGGCCAAATATCTTCAACACATTGCTTGCTAATTGCTAAAGTCTCTTTTGTCTGTTTAAGGCATACTCTATGATCCATGGCCAGCTTCCCCTATTGGTTTTACTAGACCCCAAAGTGAAATGATAGCTCTTCTCAATAAATGAATAGCCAAGTCATGGGTCCCGAGTGTGGCCAGGCAACCTTGTGCGCTCATAAGGACGTTGACTTTAACTCACACAAGATAGTGCAATTGGAACAAAAAAGATTTCAACAATGATAAAAAGGAACAAAAATATGATCAGAGGTTCACACTATTTTTGGCTACTTGGATGACATGAGTGACATATATGCAAAGTAATTATAACATTCATTATTGCTCTTAATCTTGCCAAAAGAAAAAAAAAACAATTTGTCAAATTATCACTAAGGATCATTGTGCAACTCTCTACTACAAAATAAATCATAGTTGCAATTGTGCAACTCTACACTACTAGTGAATTTATGGAGTCTATCTTTTGTGTTGTCTTCCCTTAGGCCGGATACACACTCCCTCTATGCCCGTCCCTTTTGGGGACTCGATTAAAATATTTCCAAAGCATGGACTAGTCCAAAGAGTTCCAAAAAATAAACTACCCAACATTTCTCGAGCAAACTAATCTTGAATAGGCTGAGCCAGAGAAATGGTGCCAAATTAATAAGCACTAAAGTAATGATATACAGCCCTTGGACTGGTTCTATACCTCACTTATAAAAAAAAGTACAGTAAATAAAATGAAACAATTGCACAAGATTGTGCCACACATAAAAATTCGTTAGAAATGGCAAACCCTGTTGATACAACTCCTTTCAAAGATAAACCCCATCCAAACAAAATAATGGTACTCACGATTTTCATCCCCTTTTCCCCCAATTACAAGGTACTATCACTTTTTGGCCTGCCAATGGCAAAAGACAAATGTCAAGAAAAGGGTTTGAGTGGGTACCTTAAAAGTTGAATCTTAAGATAGACCATTCTCTTTGCTTTTACAGAAATTGTCTGTACTTCATATAGCTAATCCATGACCCACCTCTTTGGCAGTCCTTGAGGTGTCCTCTCCATCCTCTCCAACCGCTGGCCCCACTGAAACTGACACCCAATCAGAAGCAGCCAGAGCGGAGCATTGACTGCTTTTTCTACCCGAAAGCAGTAGTCTTTTGGATCTCTTGGCAGATGACCTCAGAGCTTTACACTATTTCTTGTCACCGACTATTTCTGTACACTATGAGACTCCAGGACCCCTACAGGAGCTTCCATTTCCTTAAAGCTGTCAATAAGCAGAGGCTCACCTGATGCTCCATCTGTATTCCAGGAGCAATCATCAATTACGAGTCATCAACTGAGAGGCATTGAGAACCAGTGCTAGAGCGTACAGCCAGCGTGTCTCTTGGACTCTCCTTCAATTCACCAAGGAATGGCACTCACAGATTTAACGCATTATCATTTGGTTTAGGAGTTCCTGTACGTATCCGAGGCAGTTTGTTGCCAGCAGCTCTTATTTATTTAGGAAAAGTAGGTGACAAAGACGCAGACGCATTCATGGTATTTCGTGGATTTTGGAGCTGGAAGCTTGTGGACTACCATGACTCTTATGGTCACCACTAAACAACATGGGCTGCGTCAGCAAAGTGGGCAGCACAAGGAGCTATGACAGGGACAATAGATGTCAGGCCCATGATAGCAAAAGAATCCCAGCACGCAACACATTGCGAGACAAAGGGAACCACCATCATCCCTTGTTCCAAAGGAGGGAGTACACATACATGAACTATTTGAGTGAGTTCCAAGCCCCGTTTACCACACATCGCAAGTTTCCATAATCCATATCACATTCCAACCTTGCATCATTCAGACAATTTCATGTTTTCATTCTTTACTCCATCACAAGCTCGTTCATAAATGCATTGTAGCGTATAGTGTTCAGGGAGCATTCCTCTCTTTTCCATCTGAGTCATTATGCCAAGTGCCTTGTGGACTTCATTCACATTGAGTAATCCATCAATAAGGACGGTATAGGTGACTGCATCCGGATCACAACCTACAGTGTGCATCTTTTCTAAAAGTCCTAAAGCATCTTCTAGCCTTTCTTGCTTCACAATCCAGTTCATAAACAGATTATATGTCACAGAATTTGAGACGGCGTCACAGGTGGATCCCGTCTCCCTCATGTGAGTCAGTATGGCAAGAGCCTTGCTGACTTTGTTCTCCTTCAATAGGCCATCTAATAGGCTGCTGTAAGTGACCACATTTGGGATGCACCCCCTCTTCTCCATCTGAGTCAATACGTCAAAAGCCTTGTCGACTTCCTTGGCCTTCATCAGGCCATCCATCAGGCCGCTGTAAGTGACCACGTTTGGGATGCACCCCCTCTTCTCCATCCGAGCCAGTACGGCAAGAGCCTTGTCGACTTCCTTGGCCTTCATCAGGCCATCCATCAGGCTGCTGTAACTGACCACGTTTGGGATGCACCCCCTCTTCTCCATCCGAGCCAGTAGGGCAAGAGCCTTGTCGACTTCCTTGGCCTTCATCAAGCCATCCACCAGGCTGCTGTAGGTGACCACGTCTGGGATGCACCCCCTCTTCTCCATCTGAGCCAGTACGGCCAGAGCCTTGTCGACTTCCTTGGCCTTCATCAGGCCATCCATCAGGCTGCTGTAACTGACCACGTTTGGGATGCACCCCCTCTTCTCCATCCGAGCCAGTACCGCAAAAGCCTTGTCGACTTCCTTGGCCTTCATCAGGCCATTCATCAGGCTGTTGTAACTGACCACGTTTGGGATGCACCCCCTCTTCTCCATCCGAGCCAGTACGGCAAGAGCCTTGTCCACTTCCTTGGCCTTCATCAGGCCATCCATCAGGCTGCTGTAAGTGACCACGTCTGGGATGCACCCCCTCTTCTCCATCTGAGCCAGTACGGCAAGAGCCTTGTCGACTTCCTTGGCCTTCATCAGGCCATTCATCAGGCTGTTGTAGGTGACCACGTCTGGGATGGATCCCCTCTTCTCCATCCGAGCCAGTACGGCAAGAGCCTTGTCGACTTCCTTGGCCTTCATCAGGCCATCCATCAGGCTGTTGTAGGTGACCACGTCTGGGATGCACCCCCTCTTCTCCATCCGAGCCAGTACGGCAAGAGCCTTGTCGACTTCCTTGGCCTTCATCAGGCCATCCATCAGGCTGCTGTAAGTGACCACGTCTGGGATGCACTCCATCCGAGCCAGTATGGCAAGAGCCTTGTCGATTTCCTTGGCCTTCATCAAGCCATCCATCACACTGTTGTAGGTGACCACGTCTGCGATGCACCCTCTCTTCTCCATCTGAGCCAGTAAGGCAAGAGCCTTGTCGACTTCCTTGGCCTTCATCAAGCCATCCATCAGGCTGTTGTAAGTGACATCGTTTGGGGTGCATTTCCAATTCTTCAAGTAAGTCATCAGTGTGACAAAATCCTTGCCAACTTCACTAGCCTTCGGCATGGCATCCATCATGCCCGTACCAAATATGGTGTTCGCTCCTATGTCGTCGTACACCAGGGAGAAGAAAACTTGAAAGGCTGGCTTCAGTTGCCCAGCTCTTAGAAGGCCATTTATAAGAATGTTGCAAGTGATGACATCTGCTTGGATTCCCATTCCATGCATGTGGTCAAAGAGTGCCAAAGCCTGGGCTAGTAACTCTGTCAATGACAATCGCAATGATGTGTTGAGGAGAGTACGAGTGGGGCTGCAGCGAAGCATGGCATGCAGAAGGGCATTGCAAGTGTAAACATCAGGACAACAAGGGCATCGAAAAGAAGAGGTGCTTGGCGTGGAAAGGCAAGCCTGCCTCACCCAGTTGCCTAATCAAGGCATTGAAAAGGTGGGTCGGAACTGGGAGAGGCGACAACTCCAGAGCACGCAGGGCTGGCCACAGGTGTGGGAGCCGAGGTGGGCGGGTAAGGGAGGTGCCCAGGGCTTTTGAGATGGAGACGTCACGAGCCAAGGGCAGCGAAGAGCTGCAGGCCCAATGATAGAGACGTACAGCCATGCGGGACGGGATGAGAGGGTGGAGAAGCACCTGCGACAAAACCATGGGAGCAGCATCATGTGAAGAGAATGTGCGCAAGGTCCGACTCAAGTGCAGGGGTCCATGGAGGCTCCTCGGCAAGAAACGCGGCGGCGCTGTCAGCAATGCAGTGGGCATTGACCATTGTCGAACCACAAACCGTGCGCAAACCTGCTGGTAGAGCCATGAAGCACACAGGTCCCAGTCTCAATCCACACAAGTAAGCATACATACAGATCGGGTCCAGTGCACCGTTCAATTGATCGTCAGAGTCGCTGCAGAGTTACCATGAGCCCTCAGCGGATCCATTTTCCTAAGCGTGAAGTTTTTAATACACTATTCCTGCTGGAGGCATCCATTTTTGTCGTGTCAAGGGTGGAAGAGATTTTGGACTTGGGGGGAGGTCAAAATAGTGAAAGGGGGCCGTGGAAGAAAGAAAGGTCTTTTTTCCATGACGGACTTGGGGGAGGTCAAAATAGTGAAAGGGGGCGGTGGAAGGAAGAAAGCCTCTTTTTTCCATGACGTGACGGAAACTTTTGTTTCTTCCACCGCTTGATGTGAACCCCATTCCTTTTTTCCTAAGTTGTGATTGGTTGGAGCCTTCAAAACGAAGCCTCCATCGTCTGAGAGTTAACAGTATTAGCGGGAGAAAAAGCTCATGTGGCAAGCCATTGCATCAAATGTGTAATTGTAGGACTTCATACACAATTAGATGTTGCAGCTTGAAAAGTAAGGGCAAAGCTTAAGGGTGAGAGAGTGATCTCCGTGCGAAGGTGTGCGCAAAGAAGGTCATGCGGTAGCTTCCATTTTTCCAAGCGGCACTACACTCAAGCTTCTTTACACAAGAGAAGTGTCCAAGAAGGGAAATCCAAGCACAAAGAGATTCACCAAATGTATGTGCAAAACAAACCTTCAATCAAGAAGGAAAGTAACTTTTGCAAGTCCCTAACTACATGTATTGTATGTATCAGCATGTTGCATCATATACAAATAACTAAAAAAATTAGATATCTAATGTGCGATTTGCAAATCACAGCTACAACTTATTAATGACATTTGTTAAAGCCTTATTGATCGAGGGCATGAGGACAATGCTTTTTCTGGTGCGGTCCCAAATAGATGAAACATGATTTTTACACCTTTGCCCTTTGAAAATCTTTGATTGATAGTCTCTTCTTGACCACGTTGGCAAAGACCATTAGCACTTGTTCCTGATTCATCTTTGGAGTGGATTGCATGTTGGAGAGCACAATTTCTTGGGTGACAGGCAGTAGAGTATCTGGTGCCTCCTTGCTAAAAGAGTTTAATAACTCAGTAATTGTCTCTACTTGAGTGGCAAGTAATTGGACACATACTATCAACTTATGAAAATGATCTTCAAACTTTTGAAATTATTGCGTGTAACATATTCCTTTGCTTCAAATAAAATACCGTTATCCTCGAGCACACTTTGGGGAGGGGAGTGGATATCAGTGGAGAGAGTTCAAAATCAAACATTTGATTTTGAGAAAGATCTATGTCCAACAAGCTAAACATGGGAACCATGGAGTAGTGCCTGCTTTGATAAAAATTAAAATGATAAATACCTTAGCCAAAAACTGCCTTCTATAAAAGTAGACTTGCAAAATCCTCTTCAAACTATTAGATGGATTGCTAATGAGCAATCACCCAAAATACATTGACTAGCTGAAAGAAATCAAAATTGCAAATGCAAGGAAATTTGCCAAAACTGCTACGCCAAGAAAATCATGTGCTGCCAAATTACCTTTTTGTCAGATAGCTTGGCTAACGTGTTCCCAAATTACCTTGCCGTCAAATAGCTTGGCTAATTTCTCCCGTGACAAGTAGAAGAGAAACCGCATCAATATATGGCAATTATTCCTACCAAAAAGTCTAAACAACTTGCCAAATTTGCCTTTAGCGTCAATTACATCTTTGAAAACCACCAACTACCCAGCCTTGCAAGATAATTAGAAGAAGCAAGCAAATACTTTGTAGTAACTATAATTGTTGGAAGAGGTATGTCAAATCATTGATAAGTACTCCCAAAAGGTTTTGAAATGAAATTGCCAAAAACTTGCAAGCCTTGTCAGAGGACTGCATAATTTGCAGAACTAGCATTCAACTTATATCGTGATGGCCAATACTTTGGAGACAAAAAAACTCTTCCTCGTAAGCACGTTTGGTCAATCGGAGAGCCCCAGGGTGTGCATGCACCCTTAATGGTTTAATTTGGTCAAGGTGTCCAACCTTTGGGCACCTTAGTGTGTAAAAGAGCTTCAAAAGCTATGGTGTTGCAGCAGGCAGCATGTGGAGAGAGAGAGAGAGAGAGAGAGAGAGAGAGAGAGAATTATAGCACTTCCCACAGAGCTCGGCCAGGCGAGTTGCTAATATGTGAATTGCGCCATTGACCCGCGTGAGTGCCGAGAGAGAAAGAGGGTGCAATTTTGTTTTCGTCAACTCCTCCCTTTCCCTGTGGCTAAAAATTCATGCCCACGCTGCCCTTTTGATAACACCTCTTCCTTCTTGTACATAGTTAGCCACATGAACATGCAAGCCAATAGAGACCACTCCTTCCCTTTGCAAAAAATAGCTTTGATACCAATCTAATCCCTAGAGGTATGAAACCTAGCTCTCCACCTAATGCCTTTTTATATGTAACCCTTGAGCTCGGTTTCATACTAGACGGACCCTTGGCCTTACATCTTCATTGTTTTTTTCTAGGATTCGTATCCCATCCAACCAATGAATCGTCAATTTCAAAAAACAAAAATCAAAATAGCTTCCCCTTTTTCATATCAAAAAAGGGAGGCATCATCAAGGCCTTATCCCTTTGGGGCATGCCAAAAACAATAATAAGGTGAAGAGTCACGATGGCCTACAACATAGGATAACGAAGTGTGTCTAGATTTCCCTCCGCGTTGCTTGCACGCGGGAACCCTAAGCTTTCGATCATCTTGCTTGCGGGTAGCTCTAGCAAGTGCACACAGGGTTGGGGGGACCGTTTGATGCTCTATCTGGAGGTTCGCCGGTAGGTATGCGCGGAGCTCTGGACCTGATGTGAGTTCAGAGGCCAGCATGAGGGACTTGGTAGATCTTACGGGGTAGGGTTACTCTAGGAATGGTGTGCTCGACTGCCCCTCCCCTCTCTGGTGGTTCTTAGGCCTCAGCTTCCTGCTTATTTTTGTTCCCCAAGCTTGGCAGCTATCCGCTTCCCCTGTGGAGGAAATACACTCGCCCTACTTAGTTTGGTTCGATGGAGGGTTTGCTTAGGTGTGCTGTCTCGAGTGCGTTTTGGCTTGGTCCTAGCAATGAGAGCAGATACGTTGGTGGCTGTTTTTGGATCTAGTTTTGTGGCTATTGGTCAGTGCATGGCGGACAGAACGAAGTTGGGTGGTTGCCCCCCTACATTTGGAGCATCTCTTATGTAGTTTTTATGGTGTGTGGGTGGTGGACTCACCCATAATGGCAGGTACTCCAGCTTGTGGTGAATGGAGCTACTTCTAAGGCTCCTTGATGTTATGGCGAGGTTCGGTGATCGAAAGTGTTAGCTGTGTGGAAGCTTCTGGTTGTTGTTTTTGGGGTCTCATTTCTTATGTGGCATGAGGGCTGGAAGCAGAATCAAGTGAATCGTAGAACCTTTGAAGCTGAAGACACACTCAAAAAGACCAAAACTACATCCATAAAGCCATCACTCTAGAAAACAACCGACATTAATTCATGTAGATGGAAATGTTGTGATATGCTATCTAATGGTGATGGCGTGCTCTGGATGCATTGTGCATGTTGAAAAAACGAACTAAATGAAAAGATAGACAATAGAGACAACGACTCGACCATAGACAAGATAGTCACAAGCCCTCCAAGGCAACACCATGTACATAACCAAAAGACCGTACAAAGACTAGTCTACTGGCTGCGCCCAAATCTGCCCAATCCACGACTACCAACAAGGTACAATGGGGATGTAGATGTTGAGGTGCAATGGAGTGTGTGTTGGTGCAGCAATACTGAAAACCTCAAGGAACTGGCTACGAACTACAAGACTCACACGTCCAACTTTTGACAAACAAGGTGAAGTGCTCCAGGTAAGTGCTCCACGCAGTGGGCTCTAACTGGAACTCTGGCTAGACTCTCAACAACTACCCTAGGCCATCCACATGATGTTATATATATCCACAAGCCAAGGCGATCGTATGGCCACCACATATCTGTTGCTGGAAAAATATGGCAGAGGCAACTCCGAGCAATTGAAAATATCTACTATATGTGGCCTAGTGAAGCCACTAATGAGTCCACCCACTAGTTTCCTGGCTTGCCACCACTGGACGACCCTAGTCGCGCTAGTCCACCATTGCCTCGGCTACTAAAGAAGTGGTGTCTGGTAGCTCATGAATGCTCTGAAAGTGGTGGCCATAGCCTGGCCAATCTCTACATGGTCAAGGCTACCTCTCTTGAGAAGGTGGTCTAAGCCCCTGTGTGTGTGTGTGTGTGTGTGTGTGTGTGTGTGTGTGTGTGTGTGTGTATGCTCTCTCATCCCATACTCTTAGGGCTTGCCCCCTCCTATGTAGGATTCATGTTTGACTTGAACACCACAAGCACCTTTTGGTCATCAAGCATGTCAAGCACCTTAAGCAGCTTAGTCATGAAGCACCTCAAGCACATGCCTAGCTTGCCTAAGGTCTAAAGTACCTAAAGGTCCTAGGTCTAAGGACTTTTAGCACTAACCTTTGGAGGTCTTTAATAAAGCTAAACCCAAGGTCTTTTAAGCTCCATTATATGCACATTTGTTCATCAGTAGACCATCTCCTTTTGAGCGCTTGTTAAGATGTAGCTATCTCTCCATTTGGCCCCGTGCTAACATAGACCTAATGACACATATCTATGTTCTAAGTCTTATTCCCCTTTTATCTTCTGTGCGTGCTTGCCGCACTTGTTGGAGTTGGGGACTTGCCAAGCACCGTGTGCGAGCCACGGATGGTTGCAAGCACACAACCAAGCTAACCTAGCAAGCTCAAAGAGAGCAAGGGTGTGTCATTCACCGCTCTACGCTCTTTGCCATGAAGGATTCCTTGCCGGAAAGAAGAGGGAGTCACTACCACCGCGCTCAACCGCCTCGCCGCCGTTGATGCCGTCGCAATGCTCAATTTTACTCTCTCTCTCTCTCTCTCTCTCTCTCTCTCTCTCTCAAGTATACACACACACATACACACAAACACACACTCGTAAGCATATATGGGTTTGGCCCATTCACACATGGACACCTACACTGATCGGTCAAAGTAAAAATACAATGTGATAAGGCATCCGTGTATGTTAACTAAGCCAATGTGTAATTGAGCTTGTAGGTTGCAGGATGCAAAGTGCAAGAGAGGGAAGGAGAGAAGGGAAAGGGGATGATGGAATACACTATCTTGTGGGTGGAGCTATAGAGAGTGAATCTCTCTATTCTCCTTATTATTCTATATAAGCAAAGAATAAGAGTATGGGCGAGCGCGCGGCCATAACTGGCCACGAGCCACTAGCCTATAACCCAACAATCTCTCACTTGAAGGCCAATGTGGCCCAAGTGGCTAAAATAATATAGGGGCTATTATGTACAATTTTACAAACGTGAAGCATGACTGTAGCTTCACCATATGCCCATTATCTCTATGCAATGTGCGAACCACTCTGAGACTAAGCTCTTCGTTAGAGCATTTGTTGGGTTTTCATCCGTGTGAACTTTGACTAACTCAATGCATTTGCTAGCCAGAATATCTCGTACCACATGAAACCTGACCTCTATGTGTTTTGACTTGAAGTGATCATGGGGTTCTTTGCTAACGCAATTGCACTCTGACTGTCGCAATGTAGCAATGAAGTCTGATGTACACCAAGGTCTCCCACTAGACAAGATAACCACACAAATTCCTTATTAGAACTAGGAATTGCAACATACTCTGCCTCAGTGGTGGAAGACGAAGTGCAAATCTGGATACATGATCTCCAAGAAACTACTGCTTCAAAAAACAAGAAAACATAACAAGATGTGGACTGCCTAGTGTACGCACAACCCGCATAATATGAATCAGTGTATCCAACTATGGATTCATCATTGTTCCCAAAGCATAAGCACTTGCTAGCTGCACCCTTGATGTTGCTGCGCTCATAAATCTCATGGAGAGATCAAAATTTAGGTGACATGGATGATCGGGTCCTTGTAGGAGACCCCTAACCCACTTATCTGTCACCACTTATGGAATCAAGGGAAGAAGATATTATATAGACCGGGTAGCATCCATAATGTTGGGGTATAAAGCCCAATGTGGTCGCCCAGGTAAGTGGGCGGGCCGCCAGGTATGTACACATATTCTTTTGTAAAAACCTAATAAGAACTCACTATGCTCTACACATTACAGTAGAGCGAGTTCACCATATCGTCGTGCTCTTCTTCTCGCACTCTCTCTCGCGTCGCACTTCCGCTCGTACTCCTTCAACTGGTATCAGAGCTCAGATCGAGGCTCGGGGCAGCACTGCAGGAGGCTAGAGTCACCAACTCAGATTGGAGTGAATTTCGATAGGCAAAGACATGGCCCCAAATCTCGTGGGAGATCTCGAAGGACTTGGTGTTGTCAAAATTTCATTCTGAGGTCATCTCGACCACCGTTCGGCTTCGACAAAGGTCTGCGCAGGCCAATTTCGACTACGTGGTCTCGACGGGTGCAGATCCGACTCTGCAAATTTGGGGTTTTCGGCCTACGACTGCAGGTGCTGAGGATATCGACACTCCTAGAGTGTTGATTTGTGGTTGTCTACACATCGAAGGACGGCTCACAGTTCTTGGAGGCGTGTCACATACGACACGGGCGCATCTACACACAGACTGTAGGCGACATCCACTAGTTCATCAGGTAGCTTGTGTTTGCTGCTTGATATTCCAGATTTCATCCTGACATTGCAGGTACTTCCACATGGGATGTATTGTCAAAGATGATGTATGTCTGTTGAGGGTTTGCTGGCTGTGAGTCACGCAGCAAACAACCGCCGCAACGGTTACAGCATACAGTGGGAAATTTGTGGATGTATGACTTTGTGGGAAGTCTATGTACTGTCAGATTTACTGCAGCCTTTGTTGAGGGTCGAGTGAGGTTTTATTGAGCTGGGGGATTCTCGAATGTTGAGATCCTTTCGGTGATACAGGTCTTGGAGCGATCCCTCGAGCACCCTTAGATAGGCAGCTAGGATGTATTGACTGTGAGTTAGACAGTTGGGATTGCATCTTTGCTTTACTGCCGTTGAGGCATTGTCACAGTCTATGCTTATAAGACAGTGACAGGACAGTGAGAGACAGTACAGGTGCAGGACAGGTTTACCCGCAGCTTACAGTGTCAGAGAGATAGTGTTTTTTGAGCTGTTTTTTGGTCTGTTTTTAGTACACCAGAGCCATTTTACAAAGGAGACTCTGCCAAAATTTCTGCAGAATCTGAAGCTTTCTTGGTTCATTTGACAGGTTGATATTGGTTCAGAGGTCAGTTTACAGGGGAAACTCTGCCGAATTTTTCCCAGAAAAGTAAACTAGTGTGAAGCGTAGCTATGGCTGGATCACAGGACACTGCTCTTTACAATATCAAGAAGCTGGATGGAACCAATTTCCCATTGTGGAAGAAGCAGATTTGACATGTGTTGGTACAAAAGAAGCAGATAAAACCTATAAAGCTCAAGGGGATAAAACCAGAAGATATGGACGAAGATGAATGGAGCGAAATGGATGAATTGGCACTTTCTACCATTATGCTAACTTTGGCAGAAAGCGTTTACTTCAATGTAGCAGACGAGATGTCGGCTTATCAAGCATGGTTAAAGCTGACTGATCTTTATGAGAAGCAGAGTGCAGCTTCACAGGTATACTGGCTTAAGAAGCTTGTTGATTTTCAGATGAAAGAAGGGACACCTATGTCCAATCATCTGAATGAATTCAACACAATCTACAGTCAGTTGTCAGCTCAAGGTGTCAAGTTTGATGAACCTGTTAGAGCTATGTTCCTGTTGATCACATTGCCAGAAAGTTGGGACACTTTTCGCACAACTTTGAGTAATTATGCACCTCCATATGGTTTGCACATAGCAGGTGTAGAAGGAAGTCTGCTTACTGAAGAAACCAATAGAAAGACAATGGACAAAGGCAAAGGAACAGCCTTAGTTGTCAGGGGAAGGACCAAAGAAAAGTACAAAGGTGGAAAGAGGAATCAGTCTCGTAGCAAGTCCCGCAGTGCTAAAGGCAAGAGTGACATAGAATGCTACCATTGTGGCAAGAAGGGTCACATGAAAAGAGACTGTAGAGAATGGAAAGCAGAAAAAGGCAAAGAGAAAGCTGAAGACCATGGTGAGAAGAACAAGTCCTCAGTGAAGATTCAAGAAATAAATGTGACAAACACTGTTGCAGAGGATGACAGTCTAGTGTCAGGAGACATCTACTTCTTGAAGAAGACAATGGACTCAGCTCTTCTTACAGAATCTGATGGAAATGCACTGAGTGATTGGATTATAGACTCAGGGGCATCACTTCATGTGTCTCCAAACAAGGAGTGGTTTACTTCTTATGTGACCACTAAAGATCATGTTCGGCTAGGCAATGGGCAGACATGTGAGATCTTAGGTGTTGGAGATGTTCAATTGAAGTTTCAGAATGGCTCTTCTTTCACGTTGAAGAATGTGAGACATGTTCCTGCAATTACAAAGAGCTTGATCAGCATAGGTTTACTTGATGATGCTGGCTACGTCACCACTTTTGGACAGAACATGTGGAAGATATCCAAGGGTTCTATGACAGTAGCACATGGAGTAAAGTCTGGAGGACTTTACATGATTTATGTATCAAATGTCTCTAAAAATGTAATCAATGTAACCGAGCAGCCGAACGTTTCTTTGTGGCATAGCCGGTTAGGAAATATGTCCAAGAAGGGAATGGAAATCTTGTCTCGTTCTGGTTATTTGCCTGGCTTTTCATTTAATGATTTTGAATTCTGTGAACATTGTCTGTATGGTAAGCAAACACAGCAGCCACATAAGCATAGAAGCAGTAGAAGAGATACACAGTTGGCACTTGTTCATAGTGATTTGTGTGGACCTATGCCTAACCTATCTCTAGGGGGAGCTTCTTACTTTATGACATTTATAGATGATTACTCGAGGAAAGTATGGGTTTACTTTCTCAAGCACAAGGATGAAGCGTTTAGTGTTTTCAAAACGTTTGTGACACTTGTGGAGAATCAGAGTGGCAAGAAGCTTAAATGCTTACGCACTGACAATGGTGGAGAGTATGTTTCAAAGGCCTTTCAGGACTTTTGTGAGTCAAAAGGTATAAAAAGTGAACTTACTGCTCCTTACAATCCTCCTCAAAATGGTGTTGCTGAGAGGATGAATAGGACCATACAAGAGAAGGTCAGAAGTATGTTGTCTAATGCACAGCTGCCAAATGGGTTTTGGGCTGAAGCTGTATCAACAGCTGTTCATCTTGTAAATAGATCTCCTAGCAAGGTTTTGCAAAAGGATTCAGTGCCAGAGATGGTATGGTCAGGCAAAATGCCCTCATACAAGCATCTCAGAGTCTTTGGCTGTGAGGCATATACTCACGTTCCAAAGGAATTTAGGAACAAACTTGAGCCAAAGAGTAGAAAGTGCATCTTTCTAGGCTATGGTAATTCTGGTGAGATGGGGTACAGACTTTGGGATCCCGAATCCAGAAAGGTTGTCCGCAGCAATGATGTTCACTTTAATGAATCCAAATATCATTCTAAACCAGAGAGGGTTGAGGCGATTAGAAGAGTTGTCTTCCAAGAAGATGGACCTGCACGTGCAAGACAAAATGTCAGGGCTCAAGAGGAGCAA
Organism: Adiantum capillus-veneris; assembly: GCF_014529385.1. Lineage (NCBI taxonomy): Eukaryota > Viridiplantae > Streptophyta > Polypodiopsida > Polypodiales > Pteridaceae > Adiantum > Adiantum capillus-veneris. Next base: position 84,478,696 of record NC_140937.1, read on the forward strand.
GGACAGGATAGAGTGGAACCACAGGTTGTGGCTGAGCCTGAGCCACCTATTGTGCGTAGATCTGGACGTGTCACGCGACCTCCTGATAGGTTTGTTCCATCTATGAACTATGTCATGTTGACTGATTGCAATGAGCCTTCATGTTACAAGGAAGCAGTGCAAATGAAGGACTCCGGGAATTGGCAATTGGCCATGCAGTCAGAGATGACAGCTCTGCATAAAAACAAGACATGGAAGCTAGTTAAATTACCACAGGGCAAAAAGGCTCTACCTTGTAAATGGGTTTACAGGTATAAGATCACCGCTCATGATAGTCAGCCAAAGTACAAAGCAAGGCTTGTTGCCAAGGGCTTTAAGCAAGAACAAGGCATTGACTTTGATGAAGTCTTCTCTCCGGTGGTCAAGATGACTACATTGAGATGCTTTCTTGCATTGGTTGCCATATTAGATTTGGTGTTGCACCAAATGGATGTCAAGACAGCGTTCTTGCATGGTGATTTAGATGTGGAAATTTACATGCAGCAGCCAGAAGGGTTTGTTGAGAAAGGCAAGGAAGATTGGATATGCCAGTTGTTAAAGAGTCTTTATGGCTTAAAACAATCACCGAGGGCATGGTACCATAAATTCCACAAGTTTATGCTTTCTCAAGGCTACAAACGTAGTGAGTTCGATCACTGTCTATATACAAAGAAGGCTAAGGATGGCAGTTGGCTGATCCTTATTTTGTATGTGGATGACATGTTGATTGCTAGCAAGCACTTGGAAGAAATTTCAGCTTTGAAGTCAAAGATGGCAAAATCGTTTGACATGAAAGACATGGGTGAGGCAAGTCATATACTTGGTATGCGCATTGAGAGAGACAGATCAAAGAAGTTGATTTGGTTATGTCAAACAGAGTATATTGACAAGGTTTTGCAACGTTTCAATATGGAGAAGGGAAAGGCATTGAGTGTTCCATTGCCACCATATGTGAAACTTAGCAAACAAGATTGTCCTGTGTCTGAGGAAGAACAGGCTGAAATGGATAAGATTCCATATGCGTCTACAGTGGGTAGTTTGATGTATGCAATGATTGCTACTCGCCCAGACATTGCATTTGCAGTGGGAGTAGTAAGTCGATACATGTCAAACCCATGCAAGAAACATTGGGAGGCAGTGAAAGGAATATTGAGATACCAGAAAGCTACAAAGAGTATGCGTATAGGCTATGGGAGTCAGGAGCGAAGTGTAAAGGGTTTTACAGACTCAGATTATGCAGGTGACTTAGACAACCGAAGGTCTACATCAGGGTATGTCTTTACATTGGCTGGTGGAGCAGTATCATGGCGTTCTAGATTACAAGATTGTGTTAAACAGTCTACTACAGAGGCTGAATATGTTGCAGCATCAGAGGCATGCAAAGAATCAATTTGGCTTAATCGACTAGTAACAGATTTGGGAATCAAAGAAGAGATGCCTGTGTTATATTGTGATAGTCAAAGTGCTATACAATTGGCTCGCAATCCAGTTTATCACTCAAAGACAAAGCATGTGGATGTGAAGTATCATTTCATCAGGGAAATGCTCGAGAATAAGCAACTTCAGCTTCTTAAAGTTCACACCACAAAAAATCCTGCTGATCTACTTACAAAAGGACTTCCCTTAGAGAGCTTTGCGCATTTTCGCAAGCAGTTAGGTGTAGGGTAGTACATCACTTCTCTACATCTCTTGTATATTAGCTTGTATAGTAGCTTCTCTCACACTTAAAGTACCACATTGGACTTTAAGTGGGAGGTTGTTGGGGTATAAAGCCCAATGTGGTTGCCCAGGTAAGTGGGCGGGCCGCCAGGTATGTACACATATTCTTTTGTAAAAACCTAATAAGAACTCACTATGCTCTACACATTACAGTAGAGCGAGTTCACCATATCGTCGTGCTCTTCTTCTCGCACTCTCTCTCGCGTCGCACTTCCGCTCGTACTCCTTCACATAAGACTATACCTCTGTCCTCATCATCAAGATAACCAAAATCATTGCAAGTGAGGCCCTAGTCTCCCTTAGTCTCTATTATTGATTCTTCATCATCTTCTTTTGCACATATGCTAATAAAGAACCTCACTATGCGTGGATACTCATCTTGTGCAAAAGAATAGGCATGTGCCATTGGAGAAACATTTGCTACTGGGTAGGGATCACTAATAGTCCATATATGTATCAGCCATTCTAACTCGTCAAAAATTTTCTCACACGCGAGTCTCTTTACCAAATCCCATTCACAAGAAAGTATACGGTAGCATATATGAAACACTTGAGAAAAACAGAAAGGGTACCTTTCATCAAAAATAGAATTGCACGTCTCTAATGAACTAGCCATCTTTGGGAACACAGATAGATTCGGTTAGGTCTCTAAAACATAAGGGTTGTTTTCTTGTTGCTGCTTAATGTGACATGGTGAATTTGGGCTATGTGTTGGATCGGATAGGGTATACTTTCGTTGCTAGTCTCTGTTGCCCTTTTACTTTTTTTTTTGGTATAAGTATAAGGCTATGTATAGACAGTCCCTCAATTGGAGAGTTCAGTGGTCACGGAGGAACGTTAATAGGAAAGCAAGTGAATGATGGATGTCAATAAACACTCCCCCCTTCCTTGGGTAGATCATTATTTTTGAAAAGATATCGCCACCTTTTGAAACCACTTGTTCGAAGCTGTAATCAGTGAAGAATTTGACCAATAGTTTTCAGCCACCCTAAGCGCTTCATCAAGTTGCAAGGGTGGTAAGGTACTCTCCCATGATCTTACTTGTAACATTGCTTTAGGTGGTGAACTTACAATGGGAGGTGCTAATTCTTTCTCGTTTTTTTGGATATTTATTGTGGGGTAGGTGGAGGTTGTGTAGAAGCTTGTATTTATGTGGATGAACTACATGAAGCTTCATTTGACTTCCCTATTCCTGAGCTAAGTGATACAAATTGTTCTTGCTTTGGTACCCAAACTAGCTTTGGAACAGGTGAAGTATTCCATGATCTTTTCCTTCCCGCAATCTTCAATCGGCTTCATAGTTACAAGATTCGACTCACATGGGTCTATAGGTGACAGGGAAGGACACATTTGACATTTAGGCACCCAGATTTGATTATTCCCGTCATAATAGCCTTAGGCTTCTGATATTTTCTTAGGAATCCAACATAACATTTCCTTATATTTCTTGGGGCGAGTTGGGAATCTCTTACGCGGCTTCTGTTTTGAACCAGATTGAGTATCAAAAGTGGTTGTTACCGAAGCTTTAGGGACCCATTTGTATGTTTCCATTGACAAATGATGTTGAGTCTTGGATGTTGCATTGTTTGTTTCAGCCATGGAATTTGAAGCTCTAGAGGGTTGTGCTATAGGGAGAGATGTTTCAACCTCTTGGGTATGCAATGTTATATTCTGTGTTCCCTTAGGAGGCAATAACTAAGGGGCTGTTTCTTGAGTGGCAGGGCTGAGAGTTTGTTTCTGCATTGTGACACTTCCAGTCCCCTAGTCAATAGTGCATTTGGTTTCCAACATCCGTTGGCGTCCTAAATTTATGTTGCCCTCCATAGCCCCCACAGGCATGACCAAAAAGCTTTGAGCCACGGCCCCATTGTCATAACTGAAAGAAGTGTGAAAGCTTCTAAAGACAATAGTTTTCTTCTTGTTAATACCCTTGATTTGGACTCAGATAAAGATGTATTTCCTAACTGACACCACCCTCCATAAGATAAACGATTATGTTTAGCTCATGTGTGCAATAAAGTGTTATATAGCACTTTCCCATAGGTGATGTTAACTCAATGGGGTATCGTAGAGGTGGGACAGAATCTACCAAATCGTTCTTTGATTCAACTTGAAATGCATGTGTGACTCCAAGTTTGGCCTCTCGTTGTTTGGCGCCTAATACGTTGTTGTTGTTGCTCCTAAGCTCGGCTTGAGCTTGTATCTTTTTCAATTCTCCTTGTGCCTTGGCTGCCTTCTTCTAATGAATGGCACATAGCTCCTTTTGTCCTAAAGGATCATAGTATCTTTTAAATTTACTCGGGCCATTGAGGAATCCAATGGTTTCCACTCCATTGAGAGTTTCCACGCAAATGGTACCTTGTAGGGCCTCTAACTGTGAAATCTCAATGGGATGTGGGTTGCACCACATGGCGCTTTGAAGGTATTCACCCCAACTATCTACCAACTTTTGATGAGCATCACATACCCCCATATAACTAAGCCATTCTACGATAGATTTCTTTTTATTTATCCTAGCTTGATATCACTGCCACTTATATGGATTACTCCTCTTGTCTAATTTTTTATTATGATCGGTCTCTAGTGCAGAGTCGCTAGATGAACTGCTACTCGTGTCTTCTACCACTGGGTCTTGGTTGGTTTGTCCTCACATTTTCATCAATATTCAACTCAGATTCTTTGTCCTGAGAGTCAATTTCAACTGATGATTCCGAGTCCAAATCATGTGGGCTATAGTGTTCTGAGATGCTACTGGTTTCAATGTCAGTCAAGCCTTCATCTTGTAGGTCTTCAAAAGCTATATGCATTGCTCCTGTCATATTTAAAGGTACAAGTTGTGGCACTTCGTCCCCCTCAAGTGTTACCCAAGTCGTCCCTCTATTTCGTTAAGTTTCCATGGTTTCCATTAGGTGGACCCAATCCACGTTGTTAGAATCAACCATTCCAAGTAGAACATCCATGTAAGGGGAATCTTCCCCAACATCACTGTCCTTTTTACACGTTGATGGAGCAAAAGATGCGGTGCACACACTCACACAACCAACAAACTCACACAATACAAGGAATTTAATTAAATTCCACCCCACAATATTCCAAAGTTTATAGATCTAAACATGGGAAGTTTTGGAGCCTTTCATCAAGAACTGGCATTTGTGTCATTTCCCAAAATGTGCTATGAATGTTGTCAAATTGGGCACTATGCTCAAAACTGTAATATGGTTGGGATTGCCAACAAGCTACTGGTGAAAACTACATGGAGGCGAGTTGAAAGAGATCTTAAGCAGCCCCTAGATGAATGTCCAAACATGTCTACATAGCTAGTAAGAAACATGATGGTGGTTGAGGATGAAAAAAATGAGAATACTCGTTTGCTTCCCTAGGAAAATTAGAAGGAGAAGAACACTATCTACGAGCCAGCACCTCAAGACATGTCTGAGGTGATAGCAATCAAGACATGTCTAAAAAAAATTCTCAAGAGCTAACAGACACAAGGTTGGATCCATTGGAGCAACAATCTGTCCTCTTTTTCCCTCCCGAGGAGGAGCAATTCACGTTGGAAGGGTCCTCGCATGAGAAGTAGTCTAGCATCGAGGCTCAGATGTGCAACATCTTTGTTGAAGCCCTCCACCAGCTACTCTCAACCTCCTACACAGTACTCCTAAATTGTCCCCAAGCACTGGTCTGATAAAAAAGAAGAAGTAGATTCTCTATCTATGAGAAATGATCAATCATGTTGTTTTAAGAATATGTAAGGGTTGAATGCTCCTTGTAAAATCTTGTAAAAGACAGAAAATGGTTGTTCCTTTTCTCCCATAGAAAATGTCTTTGCATGGGCTTACTTGCTCTATGCTCCTACCATTAGATTGAATCTTCACAAATTCTTCACACGTATTTTTCCACTCCATGGAATGCATGTAAAACCACAATGATCTCGTGGGCATCGAACTCTAATTCCCAAATGAAATCAAAATTGTCGTGCTAACCATGCATCCACCTCATCTCCTCGACGCACAACCTCCACTATCAAAAAAACCATGTGGCCCTGTGTTCGGACCTTTGGTCCTTTCAACGCCATGTGTCCCCCGCCCCCCCCCCCCCCCCCCCTCCCCCCCCTCCTACCTACTTGTCTCTAGCTTTGTCCCTATGCCTGTTTGTAGCTTTGTCCCTACGTTCGCCTCTCGGCACCTACTTGCTTGTTTGCTGCCTCGTGTTTGTCCCCAATCCTGTCGCCAGCTGTCTAACCTTTCCCTTTCTCCATGAGAACCATCTTTTTACTTCCAAAAATCATCTCAAGCCATTTCTTTCAAGAAGAATCTTTTGGTGATTCTATCCAAAGAAATGGCTTGGAAAACGTAGACACGCGTATCTTTCATTCTTTTTTTTTTTGGCAAAACTCACAGAGCGTGAGTAGTAAAGTAAACATAGACACATACAATTGAAAAAAAATCTCACTCACTATGCACCTACTGGCAATTGCCTTAGCCCAATGGTGTGTAGGCTGGCAAAAAAATTGATACAACCCCCCCTTCTTCCCTTTCTTTCCCCGCACACTTCCCTTTTGTTTTATGAAACTTATCAACGTATTGACTTTCCTTTAAATGTGCCTTGAAGGAAAACTTAACTTTGCTTTCAATTGCACATCAAGCATCGAAGAAAACTTGAATTTCCTTTCTTCCATAAAACTCGAGGTATCTCCTAAGATCCCACATAATAGTAATAGGGCCCAAATTGGTAGCACTTGTATCTTTCTTGTTTTTCTTTTTTCCTTTTTATTGTCAAACTCACAATAGTGAGTGAATGTATTTAAATCTCAAAGAAATTGTTGAAGGGTCTCAAGCTCAACACAAGCCTTGCGATACTGCAGATTACATATTTGATGTCCTCTCCTCGAGGCTACCAAGAACACGATAGGTGCACTATAATAACAAGCTTTTACTTGTTGCAGTTTGCTACCACAACATGGGTACCCTACACCAATCGTCTGAGTCTTGTTTGTCTCCAAGCAGACATATTTTCACTCTGCTTTCTTGGATGATCTCTAAGAAGCTCACAACCACAACAAGGTCTCTTCCAAACACCTAGTGGTTCCTTGCATGCCATATATGGTGGAAAAAGCAGTATTTGACAGTTGAGTGCAAACAAAAAGAGTAGGAATACACATATTTTTGCCACCACGGAACATATCAATCTTGAAAAAAATGATCTACCATGTCTTTTGGACCGACTCGCAAATCTTCCCTGCCAAGCCTCTAATTGTCTAACATTCCATGAATAGGTGGGCCAAGTCCTCTCTAGCCATCCTGCAACCTAAGCATGGATCAGATCCAATTCCTCTTTCTTGGATCTTTACACCTGTCGGCAGAGCACCTCACAAAACCTTCCACAAGAATATCTTCATATACCGAGGCCACTTTGGCTTCCAGATGTTCTCCATGATTTCTTTCCATCAATCTTTTGGCCATTGTCTTTTCCATATCTTGTTGAGGGGGTTAAACCATTATCCTCATGCATTAATACATGATAAATGCCTTTTGAATTAAGAAAAGGCTACTTTTGGGCCATCTGCAGGCTTTCCACTCAAAACTAGATTCACAGATTAGCATTACAACATTGTCAAGTTCTTTTAACACTCTATTGGCTAACAATATCTCATTGCCATTTAGCTGATATTGGGTTGTCAGCACGCCAATCGATTTCCAAATCATACTTTTACCATCCCATAAGTGACCAAGTAGTTTAAGACCCTTATTATTCACTTTCGTGGCAATTTCTATCCAATCGGGACTTTGAAGTGGTCCTAAAGCTTTAGACAGCCAAGGGGACCAATGTAAGATGGAGTCTGAAGTACTTGGTTTCTTCCCTCCACTCTATTACCCCAGCTGCTCTTTTGCTCTTCCTCATCAGTTCCCCAAAACGTAAGCTGGACCCATTCAAGGCAAAAAGATTTGTTGTGTAACTTGGCCCCTTTCCATTGTCAATCTTTTGATCCAAGTTTTGTTGTATCAATCATGTCCTTGGTCATGATAGCCCAAACTTGGTCATGTATAGCCTTTGTGACCATAAATCTGGCACATATGGCCTGATCATGGACATTGGGGTTGATAATTTCGAGACCTCCTTGGTCAACTAGATGGAGCGATTAACTCCTATATGGCCCACTTCCATGCCCGGGAAGTTTTCATGTTGATTTTCCATAAAAATCATTTTACTAGTTTTAAGAACACTTTCCAGTTGCACTTAGCCATCTTGAGAAGAAAGCTTGAGAAGGCAATATAGGGGAGCATAAATGAATTTGTCACTTTAATTCGGCTCAGGAAGGGGAGAAGAGCATACTCCCACCTTATCATTCTTGAGTTGATTTTCTCAGGATCCATTGAAATCTTTGTTTGTGGGTAACATCTACCCCCAAGGGGGCTCCTAGATGCTGAAGATATTCCCTTTTGAGATAATCTCCCCTATCCAAACAAAAGGGTCAAAATAGTCATTTTTTAACAGGGAGATCAACTTCGACTTCTTTGTATTAGAGTTGGGCCCCAAGGCCACAATGAACATTTTCACAATCTCTAAAGCTTTCCTACAATCTGGGGGCATACCTTCAAGAAGACGTGAGTCATCTAAGAACATTTTTGCTAGAATTTGGTTATTATTGGGTAAAATCAAGCCTTGTATATCTCCTCTTGTAGCATTGGATTCAAGCATCGTGTGATAAGAGGATGTGACCTGATGGGAAAAAGTAAGGGTGACAATGCGCATCCCTACTTAATAGATCTTTTGACCTCAAATGAGCCCACAATTCTATTATTGAATAGAAGTTCTGACTGGTTTCTGGCACCCCGTACATGAATGAGACGACATAGGCAAGTCCCAAATCCCAAAGCTTCCATGAAATCTTGTATAAATGGACCATGTTATCCTATCATAATCCTTGTCTAGGTCAAGCTACATCAAAATTCACTCTTGTTTGGTGAAGGTTGTGCATTCAATGCCCACCATTACTGCCAAGATGTTGTAATAAATGGATCTTACTTTAATGAACCCTGTTGATGGGGCAAAATGATTCTGTTCAAGAAGGGGGAAATTTGGAGGGCGACCGCCTTGGCAATAACTTTTTATGCCACGACATCATAGTAATAGGGCACCAATGCTTCAATTGAGAACATCTGACCTATTTGTGGATGGGTTTGATTAGCCCTTTCTTTATAATTGCATGTACCGAACCTTTGATAATGGTTTGGTTAGCCAATTGCGTGATTGGGACCTTGAGATCATCTCTAAAAAATTCAACCGTCAGCCCATACTAGCCAAGGGACTTTTTCTTGCCCAGGGCTTGCAATGCTAGTGAGCATTTGTCTTTGGAAAAGGCCACCTTCTGGTGGTTGACTCTCGATTGGGGAATCTTCTTCTTGACACCCTCTAACAAAGTCGTTCTGGCTTGATCCACTTCCTGAGACCGGGTCTCTGGCTGGCAAATAATATGGCTAAGAGAATTAAGCATTAGACTAGCCATCTCATCTTGGTCTTGAACGACATTCCCATTCTCATCTTTAAGCAAATGGACGTGGCCCAGGATCTTCTTGACTTTCAGAGCCCTAAAAAAGTGTGCTTGATTAGAGGCCTCTGGTTGGAGGAGGGTCTCCCTAGAGAGAAATCCTTCCTTCTTGATTTCTTCAAGCTACTCATTGGCCAGGTTAGATTTAGCTTCAAGCCACCACCTATGCTCATCTTCAGTAGCTAGCCTAGAAGCCTTCCTAGAGATTAATTGAGCCACCTCCTTTTCTAGATGCTTGAAGTTTGCCTCACTGCCTTTTTTTTCGAGGGTCTAAGATTTTGATTTCCTTTTGTATGCTTCAAACAAAGAGGTCCCAAGCATTATGTTTATGAAGATCAACATCTTTCTTGAGCTTACTCAATGCTTTCTTGGTAAGGTTTTTGAAAAGAGGGTCCTTGAACAAGTGTGCCCCTATTATAAGAAGTCCCCCCCCCCCCCCCCCCCCCGGTCCCCTCTCGGGTTTTGCTCCTCTCCTTTATCTTTCTTGAGTTGTATGTGCAAGGGCATGTGATCACATAGGCTTTTTTTGAAATCACCTTCACCTCTAGCATCACGAGATCCAGTCAGCTTGGTGAGAGCAATAACATCTATCATGCCTGGAGGCGGTGGTGGCATACTAGAGACTTGTATAGGTGAAACTATGCATGTTGTTCCATGTGCCTACTTCCTATAAGTCAATCATAGTCCACTTCTCACACAAGATTTGCCATTATCTTTCTTGCTTTTCTTAATACAAAATTCCTTATAATGTAAGATTCGTAAAAAATATGAGGCCTTCAAGGTTTTGTGCCCAATGTGGGTGGATTTTGTCAATTTACCAATCTGGTTGTGGGACACCCTCAGAGACCTTGCTAGCACCTTGGCTATCCCTCTGTTTGTACCAATGCACAAAAAGTTAGGGACAACAAAAAATAAAGTGTGCATTTGTTGGGATACACGTAAACCTCCTCTAAAAAGCATGGTGATCAACGTATGGGCAGGTCTAAAAGTGATTCCACTTAGGTTTGATACGTTTTTTGGAGATGTTTTAAGTGCAATGGGTTTGGTCACTTTGTTAGAGACTGCCATCCAGCTTAGACTCACTGTATACAAAAATTGCAGGTTTTCTATTTTCATACTATGTGCAAGTTTGATGCACTTTTAGAAGTATGGGAGGTGCTCCAAGTTGGGTGCATACATTTTGAGCTGAAGATGCAATTGCAGCTTGTGGTTTGAGGGTTTTTGGTAGATTAGGGCAGTGAAGTACGGAGGTGTTTACACACCATCGAAGCGTTTTCTTGTGAGACACGGTTTTTGGAGCACACAAGTGGAGCTTGTTTCAAAGGTTTTCACAAGATACCTTAAATGGCTTTGAGAGATCTAGGAGTGTGAGCACAAGTTGAGAGATAAGATTCTCCTTAAACTTCTTGCTCTTTTGCAGACCATGAATACTTAATGTTCTTTTTTGTAAAGTCATGTAATGGACCTTCTATTAGCAATAATTTATCTATGAAGCATCTATAATATGCACACATACCTATAAAGCTTCATACCTTCTTTAGGTTCCTTGGATTAGGCCATCCTTTTATTGTTAGGAAATAAGACGTAGCTAAATAGATAATTGAGTGGATTACTTAATGGAGAGAGAAAAATTTACATACATGAGATTATAGAGTAGAGAGAGAGAGAGAGAGAGAGAGAGAGTACACCCGATTTACGTGGTTCACCCAATGTGGGCTACGTCCACGGGAAAGCAGCCACTCAATGGCTTTAGTACTTTACAAAGGGATTAAACCCTTAATAGAGCTCCCGCCTTGCTTCACTCTCACCACCTCACACTCACCTTGTTGCATCAACTTCACACTCTGAAAGGTGTGTAGAAATGGCCTCCTTTTATAGGCCAAAAGGGCTGCCCTCTCTCATGAGAGGCAGCCATGTGTAGCCGCCCTTATGCGAATAAGTCCAAATCGGACCCTCCAATCCGCCCATGTGTGGACGCCCTTGAGAAGACAAGTCCGCTTTTGAATTCGGCCACCGGTCCACCGGCCATTGACTACTGACCGACGGTTGTTTTCCGACCACTTTTCGGCTACCGTTCGGCCATAATATTCCGGCGAAAAGGAATATTCCGACGAGGGAAAAAAAAGTCTCGGGGGCTTCCGCCCCCGAGGCCCCTAAAGTTGCCCCTCATTTTTTGCCGTGAAAATTTTGGTTTCGGCGAGTGATTTTCCTTTACGCACAATGGCTTCTCCTCATAATGGGGGCCTTACAAATGTGCGCTTTTACCACATAAAATTACAAGGGTAAATCAGGCTCCATACTTAACAATCTCCCACTTGGAGACTGATCTCCAAACCAAACCTGTGATTGCTTTCCATTCTGGATTCTTATCCTTGAATGCCGATTGAAGATGAGCAAAAGCTCAACTTCTCCTTGTTGACCGCCTTTGTAAACAAATCTGTAGGATTGTCACTTGTATGCACCTTTCCTAGCTGTAGCTGTCCTCTTCCAAAAGAGTGCATATGAAGTGATATCTCACCTCAATGTGCTTTGTCCTTGAATGAAAGGTTGAGTTCTTCGCAAGATGGATAGCGCTTTGGCTATCACTGTACAAGACACAATTGTCTTGTTTGAATCCAAGCTCTTCTAAGAATCTGTGAAGCCACAGAATTTCTTTGCTTGCCTCTGTCATTGCTACATACTCTGCTTCCATGGTAGAAAGTGAAACCACTTTCTGCAGCTTTGAAGCCCAGCTTACTGCTGTGCCTCCAACCGTGAACACATAGCCAGTAGTGCTCCTTCGAGTATCTTTGTCACCTGCCATATCTGCATCAACATACCCTTCTAGAAAAATATCAGTTCCTTCAAAATACAAAGCATTTGTTGTTGTCCCTTTTAGATACCTAAGTATCCACTTCACAGCTTGCCAATGCTCTTTACCTGGGTTGTCCATGAACCTACTCACAACTCCCACTGCATGTGCAATGTCTGGCCTTGTCCAGACCATAGCATACATTAGAGAACCGACCGCTACAGCATATGGAACTTTAGACATATAGGCTATCTCCTCTTGTGTCTTTGGACACATATCCTTCGTTAGTTTAAAATGACCAGCCAAAGGTGTAGAAACTGGTTTTGCATTTTGCATTGCAAACCTTTCTAGTACCTTCTTGATGTAATCTTCTTGAGATAGCTTTATTGTCTTCTTCGTCCTGTCCCTTGATATTTTCATACCAAGTATCCTGTTTGCAGCACCTAAATATTTCATTGAAAAAGATTTAGACAGCTCCTCTTTTAGGTCTTTGATGTCCTGCATGTTAGCACTTGCAATCAACATGTCATCAACATACAACATTAGGATGATGAATTTCCCATCTCCCAAATTCTTCGTGTAGACGCAGTGATCCGAGTTGCATCTTGTGAATCCATGATCCAACATCCATCGATCAAACTTCAAGTACCATTGTCTTGATGCTTGCTTTAAACCATACAAGCTCTTCTTTAATCTGCAAACCATTTTCTCCTTACCTTTTACTTAATACCCCTTTGGTTGAAGCATGTAGATTTCCTCCTCTAAGTCACCGTGAGGGAATGCCGTATTTACATCCATTTGCTTGAGATTTAGATCATGAGCAGCCACAAGGCTTAAGACAAGCCTAATTGAATTCATTTTTACAACAGGAGAAAATATTTCATTGAAGTCAATACCTTTCTTTTGAGAAAACCCTTTTACCACAAGCCTAGACTTGTACCTTTTCTTCGCACCTTCTTCTTCCTTCAGCTTGTACACCCATTTGTTTTGAAGTGCCTACTTACCTTTAGGCAACTCAACCAACTCCCATGTTTGGTTGCGATGTAGTGAGTCCATCTCCACTTGCATGCTCTTCGTCCATTCTTCTTTGGATTCATGTTGCATAGATTCTTCATATGATTCCGGCTCTCCAGAATCTGAGATCAAGAGATGGTTGAAGGAAGGAACAAACCTTTATGGAGGTCTACTTACTCTTGTAGATCTTCGGGGAATAGGTTGAGGCTCCTCATTTGGTTGACGTTGTTGCACATTGTCACCGTTTGCAGTCCTTGAGTCTTCACCGTCCTCAAGCTCTATGTACTCATCACCTGTTTCTTTTGTTTTTTTTCTTTCCAAGTAATCTTTGTACATATTTTGTTCGTTAAAAATTACATCCCTACTCCTTAAGATTTTACCATCTTCAAGATTCCATAGGCGATACCCAAAGTCACCTTCTCCATAGCCAATGAAGAAACACTTTTTGGACTTTGCATCTAGCTTTGATCTTAGGCTTCTATATATGTGCATGAAAGCCTCACACCCAAACACTTTGAGAAATGTATAATTCACCAGTTTACCTGTCCATGCCTCTTCTGAAACTCCCCCATCCAATGCCGTTGAGGGTGACCGGTTGATTATATACATAGACGTACTTACAGCTTTTGCCCAAAGCTCAAGTGGTAGGCCTGCATGTAGCCGCATGCTTCGTGCTCGCTCCATGAATGTCCTGTTCATCCTTTCCGAAATCCCATTTTGTTGAGGTGTCCTTGGGGTTGTCCTTTGCCTCCGAATGCCATTGCTAGCACAAAAGATTTCGAAAGCTTGGCTGTAATATTCGCCTCCATTGTCGGATCTGAGGCATTTAACTTTGGTACCTGTTTTATTCTCCACAAAGGCTTTCCACCTTTGAAATATGGAAAATACATCGGATTTATTCTTCATGACATAAACCCATGTTTTTCTAGTAGCATCGTCTATGAATGTTACATAGTACAATGAGCCACCAAGTGATGGTGTACTTGCAAGACCCCAAACATCAGAATGAACCAACTCAAGTTTTTTACTTTTTCTTTCATTTCTTGATTTTTGAAATTTTACCCTCTTTTGTTTACCATAAACACAATCTTCACAGAACTCTAAGTCCGCTTCTTTCAAACCTAGTAGAAGCTTCTTTTTTTGAAGGATTTGCATTCCTTTGGCACTCATATGCCCAAGTTGGTAGTGCCACACCGCACTGTCAACTTTTGTAGTTGTTGAACAAGCTGAAGGTTGTGTGCTAACAGTACACAAGTAAAGTGTACCGACTTTTTCTCCCTTGGCAACCACCAAAGATCCCTTTGAGATCTTCCACCTTTTGTTTCCGAATGCAATGTTGTGACCTTCATCATCCAATTGTCCTGTAGAGATCAAATTTTTGCGAAGAGAAGAAACATGCCTAACATCTTTAAGCTTCCACTCATTTCCATTAGCAGTTTTGACAAAAACTGTACCTTTGCTGACAATCTCACAAGCTTCGTCATCTCCCAAGTATACATACCCAAACTTACCTTTGGTGTAGTCTTGGAAATGTTCCTTGTGTGGTATCGCATGGAATGAAGCCCTGGAATCTACTATCCAGGAATTAGACACATTGTCTAATGAGAGAATTAGAGCATCTTGCTCTACTTTACCTGCCACATTGGCCTCTGATGTTGTCTTGTTGTCTTGAGACTCACTCTCCTTCTTCTTCTTGGACCAACAATCCTTCTTGACGTGGCCCTTCTTGCCACAGTTCCAACATTCAAGAACTGACTTTGTGCGTGACTTGCTCCACCTTGAGCGATCACGACCCTTTTGGTTTTTGAACCTTTCCTTAGGCCTTCCTCTTGTTTCCACTGACAGTGCAACACTTGATGATTCTCCTGTGCTTCTCCTTCGTATTTCCTCGCTTAGGAGAACACCCACAACATCATCAAACTTAAGAGTATTTGTGCCAGAAATAGAATTACTTACAGCCATCACAAGGCTGTCCCAACTATCCGGTAGAGATGATAGTATAAGGAGAGCTCGCACTTCGTCATCGAAATTGATTTTCACCGATCGAAGTTGACTTATGTTTGTGTTAAAGTCATTTAGGTGTTCTGCAACTGAACCATTCTCTGCCATCTTTAGATTGGACAAGCGCTTCATAAGAAATACCTTATTGGATGCCGATGGCTTCTCGTAGAAGTCGTCAAGTGACTTCATCAAGTCCTCCGTCGTCTTCATCTCCGAAACATTGAAGGCCACCGTTGATGCCAAGCTTAACCGGATTGTTCCCAGTGCCTTTTGATCAAGGACAATCCATGCTTCATCTGCCATTGTTGCGGGATTCTTCGCAAGACCGCCTAGTGGCAAATAGAGGTCCTTCTGGTAGAGATAGTCTTCAATCTGCATCTTCCAATGTTGGTAGTTTTTGCCGTTGAACTTCTCAATCTTGAGCTTCCCTTCCTCCGCCATAACTCCCACTCAATTTAAGGAATCCTTTCCTTGAGATAATTTAGCTACGAGCAAACCTTGCTCTGATACCAGTTGTTAGGAAATAAGACATAGCTAAATAGATAATTGAGTAGATTACTTAATGGAGAGAGACAAATTTACATACATGAGATTATAGAGTAGAGAGAGAGAGAGAGAGAGTACACCCGATATAAGTGGTTCACCCAATGTGGGCTACGTCCACGGGAAAGCAGCCACTCAATGGATTTAGTACTTTACAAAGGGATTAAACCCTTAATAGAGCTTCCGCCTTGCTTCACTCTCATCACCTCACACTCACCTTGTTGCATCAACTTCACACTCTGAAATGTGTGTAGAAATGGCCTCCTTTTATAGGCCAAAAGGGATGCCCTCTCTCATGAGAGGCAACCATGTGTAGCCGCCCTTGTGCGAATAAGTCCAAATCGGACCCTCCAATCTGCCCATGTGTGGCCGCCCTTGAGAAGACAAGTCCGCTTTTGAATTCGGCCACCGGCCATTCACTACCAACCACCGGCCATTCACTACCGGCCACCGGTCAACCGACGGTTGTTTTCCGACCACTTTTCGGTCACCGTCCGGCCATAATATTCCTACGAAAAGGAATATTCCGGCGAGGGAAATTTTTTCGCCGTGAAAATTTTGGTTTTCGGCGAGTGATTTTCCTTTACGCACGATGGCTTCTCCTCATAATGGGGGCCTTACAAATGTGCGCTTTTACCACATAAAATTACAAGGGTAAATCAGGCTCCATACTTAACATTTATTACCTCTAACTTTGTTGGATCCATACGGGTGCCATCTGTAGAGATAATGTGACCTAAATATTGAATCTCTTGTAATAACAATTCACTTTTCTTTTTATTCATGAAAAGCTTATTCTCTCTCACAATTTGAAAGATTACCTGGAGGTATCGTTTATACTCCTCAAGAGAATTTGGGTGGCTTGAAGATTTCTATCCATCATGAGTTTGAACGCCACTGGAGCATTTATCAAGCCAAAACTTGTAGCTAATTATCAAATAGATCTTCTACCCACGACACCAAACGTCATTTTTTAATAAATTGTTTTGTATTGATTCTATTTAGTGCTCTATAGTCGACACACATGTGATATGTGCCATATTTCTTTTGCGCTAAAAGTATTGGTGAGCAAAATGGAGAGGATCTAGGCCTCACCATCCTTTTTTCCACCAACTCATGCACTTGCCTCATGATCTCCTCTTTTTGAGCTTGTGAAACTCGATAAGGAGGTTTATTAGGCAATGAGCTTCTTGGTAGCAGCTCTATTGCATGGTCATCATCCCCTCATTTTGGAGGTAGCTCACTAGGGATGTCATCAATAAAAACATCTTGGAATCGATTTAGGAAATTTAGACAACTCTAATTCCTCTTGATTCCCTTTATTTCTACTTGTGAAAACATTAGAGTCATTTATAGATTCTTTTACAAAAATTATATACGTAGAAATAGAGCTTTTCATTGACTTATCAAAAGCAAGCGTGTACCAAGGATATGGTGTTCCGTGACTCATTAACATCTATGTACATGACTTTTTCCTTGTAATTGAAATATATTCTCCTTTCAAGAAACTCCATAGTGGCAGCCATGCGAGTGAACCATTGTGTCGCAAGGATAACATCCTCATGTTTGAGAGGGGAGATGAAGAAATTCTTTTTGTTCACATAGCTTTGGATATGAAGCCTCAATTTTTCCAATTAAGAGAAGTAACTGAGATATCTTGTCCCTTGAAATCTCAATCGGCTTTCAATGCATCTCCCATATCGTGGGCTTGTATGCCTAGCTTGGTGGCAGACTCCGTGGATATGAAGTAGTGAGTTGAACCAAGGTTAAACAAAATAAAGGCATCATTCTCCCTCACCTTTCCCCAAGCATAGGAAAGGGACGATCCTTTGTAATGAGTATCCTCCTTTGGAGCTTCAACCATAGAGGCCCTAGGCGGCTCATTGCACACATTTATTTGGGGGCAAGCATGATATGCATGTCCTTGCTCCTTGCACTTGAAGCACCGATTTTCTTTGTGCAACCGCTCTAGCTCCTCAGGAGAATGTCGATTCTTGCCTTTGTAGACTCCTTAGCTTTATTGTTGTTGCTAGAGTTGCCTTTGGAAGAAGTTAGAGCATTATTCTTCTCTCTAGGTTCATTTTTCTCTTTAATATCCATGGGCTTAGAATTGTTCTTAGTCCCTTGTTGGAAATTTATTTGCGAGGTGACCACAATATAGTGTATGACCGCAGAGATGGTCCTAGGCCATTGAGAGTTGACATACTCAACCATACCTTCAAAAATCCCAGCACAGAACTATTGTTTTTTTTCTGCAAAGTCTATCTTTTTGTAGACCACTGTGGCTTTGAGATGCAAATTCTAAAACTTATACACATACTTGTGGATAGACTCATTAGGAGATAGCTTCAAACTTTGCCATTCGGTAAGTACTTTGTCTTTGGCATCGCTTGCAAGAAACTGCTTCATTATGGAAATTGGTCGAGTTTTCCATGTCTTTGGAGCTTTTCCATTACCTTGTAGAATAGCCCATCGTTGTCTGGAAGACTTTTGCATAGCTACATGACGTAGCATAGAGGACTCCGTGAAGCCCTCATCTCCAAAGGCCGCATCAAATTGTTGGTTGAAGTCCAAAACTTTGTTTGTAGCACCAAAGGTGCCATCATAGGTGAGAAAAGAGATTCTCTTTTCTCCCTCCTTGAACTTCTTGATCTTGTTGGATCTTTTCCAAGCAGCATAGGATTTTTGATGTCCTTTCCTCTTGTACTCTCTGAGAAAAAAACCGTTACTTTTCATCGGAAGAGGAGGAAGATGACGAAGATGGAGAAGAGGGTGACCTATTTCTTGCATTTTTCTTCTTTTGATTCCTCTCTTCCTTCTCAAAATGATTAGGAGAAGAACTATATGATGATCTTTTCCTCTTGGGAGGAGTTGGGGATCGTCTTGACCGTCGTCTTTGCGGAGCCACATCTTCCAAAAAACTTGGAGATTCACTTCTCTCTCTTTTGTAGGATTCTTCCTCTTCTCTCACTGGAGAGACCATGTTTTGGAAGTCTCTACAAGAGGCTTCCTAGGATCTCTCTCTTCTTGGGGAGTTTGGAGAATCCCATGGGTGTGAAGTTATTGGGAAACTTCGGCTGTAAAGCGGGGCTGCCCATGGCTTGTTGCAACCTAGTAACAAGATCATAGTTCACAAACATGCGGGCATCATTAGTAGCACCTTCATGTGCAAAATCAAAGTCATCAATATTCATCTACTCTCTTTATTATTCTCATCAACGCTAACTAAATTTATATATATGCTACTTTGTGCTTTGGCAACCTCAAAACTTAAGTTTCTACTCTTCTTAACTTTTGAAAAATTAGCTCTCAAGCAACCACACCCATTGTTTAGAGACTGTTGATTGCAAAGAGTAGTGGAGAGGGTCTAATAGTGCTCGATTGATTATGCTTCTTATTGAGCTTGCTAGTAGCTCAATAATGGTTAAGCCAAAAGCAAGCCCCAAAGGACTCCATTATTAAGTCTATAGTTCCCAACAGTGTACGTCAAACTTAGTTCTTTCCAACCGAGATAATAAATCCTTGTCCCACTTACCCTCTTGCAATGAACAACTCCAACCTTTCATGGATGTTAGCAGGTCATCGTGACAACCGTCTATAGCATAACTATCTAACACTAACAAAATGTCAATACTCAGGGAAGTGACTCGGGATGGGGCACGGAGACTCTTTGAGATTGTGAGTCTCAAGAAGTAAACCTACGGAGATTGTGCTGGTAGGCAATATGCCGTGCAAGTAGTTCCTTCATCAAGGGATTGAATATTGATGAGTCAATTTGAAAGAATTATGTCATGAATGTCTCTTCAAAAGTTTGCATGTGGTGTGAGGGCAAAAACGTGACTTGTGTATACAACCCCATGATGATGTTTCTGCTTGGAACATATGCCTGTGGTTCCTTCCACAAAAAATTTCCAAGGGTGCTCCACTGCTTCAATGTCGTCAAACATTTCTGTAATAAGTCTCATCTGTTGGGCGTCGCTCGAACCATCTCTTTTGCCATAGGGGCTCGTTATCAATGATTGTTTGGACCTATGTAGTAGTTATAGGAATATTCTTGTTATCCCCCTTGTGGGGCTCGAGGGTAGGCATCATTTTTCTTTTCCATAAGAGAGCTTCCTGTCTCATCAATGGAAGTGCAATCATTTCATGCCCCAGATTCTTCACAAATTCAGCAAGTGTAATCATGAGAAGAGCAGCTGATTCTAGCACCTTGAGTTCATATTGCAGATATTCTTTGTGTGAAGGATCATGCAATTCCAAGATCCATCCCTGATTTCTTCTCTAGCAGTTTTGGAAATTTGCGTATCGGCTGGATCTTCAAACTCACACAATGCTATTTATGTGCTCGTACTTGGCATCTCGGTATGCTGAAATTTTTGTGCCATCTATCCATGTCTTTTTGTCTGAGAGACTTCTACAGGGGCTAGTTGGGCTTGCATGGCCTTTATGGTTCGATCTCTCTATTGTAGTGTCGCCTGATGTGCTGCACCTTGAGCAGCCAGGTCCTCCCTTGCTTTGGCCACTTGTTCTTGGACATGTTCAATCTCCTCATCTTTGGCTTTTTGTATTGCTCTATGCCTTGCTATTATGATTTGTATGCCATACTTCTCTTGAGCTTAGGGCAGCCTTTAGATCCTTTAGCTCTTGTGTTAGCGAAGGTGGTTGAGCTGAAGTATTCGCCGATGTTGGTATCTCTTGCATGGCTAAGAGTTGTATAAGTGTTTTGCTCACATTGCATACGATTCTCCAAGTTTTTCATTCTTTTGCTTTTCTTTGGCTAACTCTTCTTCTAGGTGCTGCTACTCTAACTGCAAATTTGTATTTACCTCATTGAAGGCTTGAACTTCCTTGTAGTAATTTACGTCATTTTCTTGTTTCCTCTGCAGTTCCAACTAGAGTTGTGCTTGAACCATAAGTAATACTTCGATCCTTTGTTGTAGTTCCAAATTGTCTTTAACTGCTTTAGCTGCCTCTTTCTTGGTATGCTCTAGCTCCAAGTTGCGCAAGTTGTAGAGTGCTCTTTGACATTAAAATTGTAGCTTGATTTGTTCCAAATGTGCGTCAATGTCAAAGGACTTGATCAATTGTGTCCCTTCATCTACCATTGCCTGTGAACGGGGAAACCTTAGCCTTTGTTGTGTCCCTTGAGGTTGGTCGGAGGTGCCAAATTTTGTTGTGTTTGTTTCCTCCGCTATCTTACCTTTATCGTATTGTGATTCAGGATTAGTTGGAGTTTCTTCAATGTCGAGATCTTCAGCTTTCTCCTTTTGAGCTTTATGTGTTGTTGGTAACATTTTGTCTATCGTTTGTTTGGGAATATCCGTTGCGTGCTCTTTCTGTTCCTCCTCAACTGCTTAGTCAACTAATTTTTGAGTAGGAGGAGGTGTGGTTGCATCTATCGTTGATGTCATATTTTCTGTATGAATTTCAAAATTCTCTACACCACCTTCCTACTCTAATTTTATTCCTACCATATGAGTTTTGTCTGCCCCCTTCGCTTTAGTAGACTCATCAAATCATTCAAGATCATCGACGTGTTCCTTGGCAACGGCGCCAATGTTAGCGGGTCGCCGCGACAAACGTCTATAGCATAGCTATCTAGCACTAAAATAATGTAAATACTCAGGGAAGTCACTTAGATAGGACACTGAGACTCTTTGAGGTTGTCAATCTCAAGAAGTGAACCTAACAAGCTAACACAACAACTCCACAAGCAAATCAATCACTCAATGATAAGGGAAATTTTCCTATGTCCTTTCTCACCGCTCTAGGTCATTATGCCATTTTGGCACTCGAACAGACTCAAAATGCAACGGAACTTTAGGAGGAGGTCTAAGATGTCTAGGGGTACTATCCTACCAAGTCTAATCGGAATCTGATAAGGTTAAAAAAAAATCACAATTCGTCAAAAAGGTCTTGAAAATTGCAAGAGATCAGTCCATAAAGGTCGCCCTATGGTCTAAGAACACTCTCCTACGGTCAAAATGTCATACAACACTAATTTAAGCACTCAAATCTACAATTAAGACTCACAGACATGTAGTCGTCAAACCACAACAAAACTAATGATGCTTATACCTAATTGAAAGAGCAAAGAGAGAGGAACATAATGCAAGTTTCAAAAATAAAATTGGATCATCCAATCATTAGTAAAGTTGATTACAAGCTGGAGAAACTTTGTAGCTTGAGCGTACGTACACATAGCTCTTTCTCTTCTTCAAAAGATAAGCCTCTTTTCACATTAAGGTTATTTGAACTTTATACCTAGGGCTTTCTAAATGGCCAATGATCGGCTCACATGGACCTTTACAATCATCCGGACATGATTACAAATGACGGAATTGACCTGTTATTGTGGAATTAGGATTTACATAGAGTATCACTACACTAGCTCAAAAACGTAATAGATTACAAATATGGTATGCGGCTACGTGTCTGGCCAGGTGGGCCCGTTCGATCAATCCGCTAACATTCGCCCCTTCCTAGATTGTGTCTTCCCTTGAAATGACCATGTGCAGTCTTGTCATCAGAGTTTTCAGGTTTCTCTTCTTCAAGCTTGGTCTTTAGCTTGGAAAGTGCTTTGTCGTTGATGAAGCTCCCTCCTTCCTTGAGTGATTCGTATCTGTCGTATTGTTGATACATGATTGGAATTCAATTTTCAAGGAAACTTTGCATTTTGTCGTGCATTCTCTTTTGTTTTCACCAATTTTGGTATGGCAGGTGGCTGTTTTCATTGCGTGTCTTTTCAAAATTTGAGTCCTCTGGGTCGCTGTCTTGAGGATGAACTTTGCTTTTGGTTCCATAGCAATGCGATTACTCTACAATGTTACACTATGAAACACATTGTGAGATCCTTTTGATTGTTGTTGATAGCCCTCTTGCTACATTTGTCATTACTTGTTGTCGTAGGTCATTCTTTGACTTGCCATTGCCTTTGTTGAAGCTTTGTTATGTCCTTGAAGGTAAGATTTGCTTTTGACAAGCATGCTTGAGATCGCAGATCTTGCTCCAAGCGTTGATGATTGTTATGGGTATCCATTTCCTTATTGCTGATGTAAAAGGATTATATACAAGAAGATGATGTGTTTCTAGATTAGGGTCTAAAACTTGTAGGACCAAAGGGAAAAAATCCCGATGAGAAAAAAGTGCCTTTGATATACGCTCTTATTGGAGTTGAGTATTTGGACTTGAAGTACCTATCATGCACGGTGAGTGCTCGGAAGAAACAAACGAAGAGTGTCTTATGCAGGTGCCAATAATGAGACACTCTATATGCATACGGGAAATTTATCAAACAAAAGCATGTAGTGTAAGTAATGGAGTTGATGGGTCCTTCAAGGAACAAATGTAGCACATGTGACATCAAAGGACGTCGCAAATAGCTTCCACATTTCCAAATGCTACACCACTTGCTTGTTATGATTAAGGCCATTCATTGGCTAGCCCAAGGCTTCAGCCAATAGGCTTGTAGCAAGAGTAAAGTTGCAAAATCAAATTCTCTATCTCGCTCATATACTCCACAAGCCACACACACACTCCCCCATTGTGTGTTGTGCACACAAGTCATCTCCTTCCAAGATTGAAAAGTGGAGAGCCTACACCAACTCCCGTTGGCTATGGAATGAAAATCCAACCAAGAATTATGCTCAAAGCATTGTTTATCAATCTTGCCATCTTCATTATCACTATGCTAAGCTATTCTCTAAGAGTGGTTATATGTGAGGAGACTACTTATTTCTTGTAGAGATACATATTCTTCTCTTCATCTTCCTCACTTCCTGCTAGCTCTTTCCACCTTTGAAGGTGTTTGAGGTCTTGGTATTGAGGCCAGGGACAAGTTAATGTTTTTGCAAGTTAGTTGTTGCTGTCATAATATTGGTGCATGAAGCTTACCATCTTCATGGCATCAACAAGGTCTTGAGGAACACACAAAGCATGTATTATACCAAGTCTCTCTTCAAGGGAGAACCTATAATACAAAAGACTTTTGGAGGGGACACCGGCTCCAAGTAAATCCAGTCCTCAACTGATGTCAATTTCTCTAATTCTCTCTCTCCTTTGCAAGTATTGTTCATGCCAAGCTAACTAGGTATAATGTTTATTTTGCTACCTTCGATCAAGTACTCTACTTATGTTCATTAAGAATCCTCTTAAGGAAATGCTCACTATTGTTACTTTAATTCTTCTACAATCCATGTTATTAGCCATATTCTGTGACACCAGCTAGGGGACTTGTCCTTGCCTAGAGCTTGCAACGCAAGCGAGCATTCATCTTCAGAGAAGGCCATCTCAAGATGGTTGGCGTCAGGTAGGGAAATTTTACTCTTGACACTCTCGAGCAAGGTTGCTCTGGTTTCATCCACTTTTTGTGATCGGGTCTCTGGTTGGCCAATGATTTGGTTTAAATGATCGAGCATCATCCTAGCCATTTCATCTTGGTCTTGTGTAGCATTTTCATTTTCGTCTATGAGGAAGTGGATGGAACCCTAAGTTTTCATGATTTTCAAGTACCTATAAAAACGCGCTTTATTTGCAGGCTCTAGCTGGAGGAAGGTCTCCCTAGGTTACTCAAGTCTTTCTTGGTCAGTCTTCTAAATAGAGGTTCTTTGAACAGGTGTGCCTCAGTAAGCAACTTCTTACTTCCATTGGGGGCCCGTCCCACCCCAATGGCTTTCTTGAGTTTCAGGCATAAAGGTAGATGGTTTGACATGCACCTTGCATAGTTATCTTAAGCGTGATTTTTTTTTGTATCTTCATCGCATTATTATACCTTTGAACTTGTATCCCCTACAATAGGGGTCATTCCCCCTGGGCTTCTAGTCCCCCCTTCCCCCCGATGCTTTTGGCCCTTACCTCCCCCTCGTCTTTTTGATCTTGTGATGGACACGATTTTTGCTCTAGCTTTTTGCACTTCCCTGTGGCGTTCACAATGGAGGTGGACATGATTCCTATGGAGGAGGACATTGTTAAATTCTAGCACCTTCTCGCGGCTAGGAAACTTCCACTAAATGAAGAAAGCATCCCCATGGATGAAGGTAACGGGCCAACATCACGACCCTCGAATGGAGCCTTGATGAGGGGTGACACTTTGATAAGGAGCCCGGCCCCTGTGGCTATTAAAGCGGGGTCAACTGAAAAGGTCCGTCTTGCTAAAGAAAAATGAAGCATGGTTGACCAAAATGCTAAAGGATACAATTTTGAGGTGAATACCCTCAAGGCAAGTGAGACTCAAGGCATGAGCTATGTAGATAGAAACAAGGTGGCAACAGGTTTTGTAGCTCTTAGATGAGGAATATCTTTTGCAAGCATCTTGAAGGGTCCTGACTCTAAGGTTTGTGCTAATGTCGCAATTGTTGAGACTTCACATGATACAAGCAATAAAAATATGAAGAATGTTAAGACTCGGCTTGGACAAGATCTTAAGGAAGTTAACAAGCAGCTAGATATCGGCCCGAATGGTAACAAAAGAACTTGCTTCATGTAGAATTCATTGGGGAAAGACGTGCTGGGAAATCAAGCCTTTTGTGCCCTAAAGAAGTCGCTGCCACAATAGGTGGAGGTCACGGAGGCTATCACTCTCACGATTTTGCTAGCTCTGATTAAAAACCAACTAGCCAGGCAAGCCTAGTTGATGCTTTTGTTTGGGTTTAGTGGGAGAATCTTGAACAGGTATGAGCTGGTATAATGGATCTAGGGGCCGCAAATCTAAGACACCACTGAAAAGCATGGTGATCAATGTTGGAGCTCGTCTTATTATTATTCCGCTCAATTGCACGACTTACTTTGGGGTGTGCTTTGAGTGTAACAAATTTGGGAACTTTCCCAATAATTTCCCCATGAGGAATAAAGAAAACTCCAAGCCTATAGCCTAGGCTCCCAATTTAGGGAATATTAATCATGTCCTTGTCAAGGAAACAATAGTGGAAGAGGATGAGAAAAAAGAGATGCAAAGGGACAAGAATAGGGGAGGAAAGAGAGGCTATGATTTGTGAAAATGAGGTCATCAAATTGCAAGAGATGATTGTTGAGGTGCAGAGCTTCACAGTGCAAAGTCCCGAACATCCCCACAAAGATAATATGTTTGTCTTTCTGACAGCTACACCTAATCTTCTGATAATAACAACTACGTCGATTGTGAAGTTCTCAAGATTGAAGAGGGTCAAAAGGGGGAAGGCGGTGGCAAGAGAATACATATCACTGGAGACTAATGGAGCCTTGAATGGGATAGTCTTCTTTGCACCCCCCGCCCAACTAAAAGGGGCAACTGGGGCCATCCCCAGCTTCACAACCACTTTGAAGTGCTGCAAGAAAAGAAATCCGTTGACCTTGACGAACCCCCAAATTCTCGTAGGGCCACAAATGCAAAGACCGGGCAGGAATCGGATGTTGAAGATTTTTTTCCCTCTCCCAAGATGGAAGCCCTAGCTATCTAGTCATGGAACGTGAAAGGATTGAAGACCTGTAATAAGAAGCATAACCTCTAAATGGACGGAAGTTAGAAAAGAGAAGGAAGTTAATTGTTGGGCCTTCCAAGAACATCATCTAGATGCTCATAGGAAAAGAAAGCAGGCATTGGGAAAGAAGTTGGTGTTCTTTGGAGAGGGAGTGAACGGGTTTAGTGGAGTCCTCTCTATTATGGACAAGGACCTGGAGCCCAAAGTGGTCCTGAGCACCTCTCTGGGAGATCCCTAGGAGTGGGAATTATGTGGGCCAATCGGTCTATCACTTTAGCCAACATATATGGCCCCTGTAATGCAAAGGATAGAGTCAAATTGTGGATGCACCATAGGGATTCCCCTATTGAAGGAGAGTGGCTATTGATTGGTGACTTTAATATGGTAGAGAAGAGCAAGGATAAAACAAGCTTAGACAGTCTGTTGATAGGTTTTGAAAAAGCTGAATGACTGGGTCTTTGTGAGAAATGGGTTTTGATGGACCTAAGGGAGGTGGGTCCCTGGAACAACACATTGGGCTTCACGTACACAAGTCTAAAGTATGCCCTCACCAAGCTGATTGGATCCCATCGGTACTTGAGATAAATGTGCTACCAACAAAGAGCATGTCTGACCATATTTCACTACACCTGGAACTCAGGAAAGCCAATGGGGAGGGGCAGACCCCCACGGGGAGTATTAAGCTACTCGTTACTAGGGCACACCTATTCAAGGACCCTCTATTTAGAAGTCTTACCAAGAAATATTTGAGCAAACTCAATAAAGATGTTAATCTTGAAAAATCTAAATTTTGGGACCTCTTTGCTTGAAGTATTAAAAAAGAAATCGAAATGTCATGCCCTCAGATAAAAAAATGCTCGAGAAGAGCACTGGAAGCAACTTGAAGAGGAGGTTGCTAGTCTGACTTCCAAAAAAGCTTCTAGGTTGGCCTTCGAAGAAGATCACAGAAGGTGGTTGGAAGAGAAAGCCAACTTGGCTGAGCAGCAGCTCGCCGAGGAGTTAAAGAGGGCGAGATTGATATCCAGAGAGGCCTTCCTCCAACTAGAGGCTGCTAATCAAGCACATTTTTTAGGGCCCTAAAAATCAAGAAGAGCCGCGGCTCTATCCACTCACTCACAAATGAGAATGGGAATGCTACACAAGACCAAGACATAATGGCTAGGATGATGCTCGATCACCTTAGCCAAATCATTGGCCAACCAAAGACCTGGTCTCAAGAAGTGGATGAAGCCAGAACGACCTTGCTCAAGAGTGTGGGCATGAAAGTTTCTCAACCTGAAGTTAATCATCTTGATATGGCCTTCTCTGATTCAAGAGATGAATTCTCTATTGCATTGCAAACTCTTGGCAAGGAAAAATCCACTGGTTAAGATGGTCTGCCCATTGAATTCTTCAAGGAGTTCTGGGAGGACCTCAAGGTTCCAATCACGTGTATGGCTAACTAGGCTTTGGTCAAGGGGTCCTTGGATCTCAGTATGAAAAGTGGGCTTATCAAGACTATCTTGAAATAGATTTGGTGCTCGCAGCTAAAACTGGCATAATTATGATGTTGGTGGCATACAAAATCATTTCCAAGGCAGTCTCTCTTAGATTGGCGCCCCTCCTTGACAGAGTCATCTTCCCTCATCGACATTTATCAAAGGAAGGTCAATATATGACAACATCTTGACATCAATGGTTGGCATTGAGCACGCATCCTTCATGAAGCAAGAGTCATTCTACTTTATCTAGATTTGGACAAGGCTTATGATAGGATTGTGTGGTCCTTCATTGAAAATGTCATGAAATCACTGGGCGTTGGGCCGCGTCTCCATCAGCTTGTACACACTCTGGGTGTGGGTAGTAGCCAATATGAGCTCTTATTCAATGATATAATTGTGGGCTCCTTTGAAGACAAAAGATTGATCAAGCAAGGATGCCCCCTGGCCCCTCTTCTCTTTGCTATTGGGTCATATCCTTTAATAACGATGCTCAAAGCTGTTGTTGAGCGGGGAGAAGTACAAGGGTTAACTTTTTCGGAAAACAACCAGCTCTTGGGCAAGATGTTTGCGGATGACTCCCTCCTCTTCTTGTAAGCCTTCCCATAGGTGCTCGGGAAGGCTCTTGAGATTGTGCAGACATTTTCTATGGCTTTTGGGTCGAAGTGTAGTATTGAGACGTCTAGATTGATCTCGCTAATGAAAAATGACTCATTTGACCCATCGGTCTAGTCAGGGGAGATTAAGTCTAAAGGTAGGATTTTTAGGATCTCGACCCCCCCTTAGGGGTGGACGCTACTCACAAGCAAAGGTTCCAATGGGTCCTTGAGAAGATTGAGAGGAAAAATGAGAAGGTGGGAGTATGTATTGCTTCCCTTCCAGAGTCTGGTCAGAGTGATTAATTCATTTATGCTTCCTTACGTTGCCTTCACCAGCCCGCTCCTCAAAATAGCCAAATGTAGCAGAAGGAGTTTTTGACACTAGTTAAACGATTCTTATGGAGGAACAACACTAAACCCTTGGCACCGTGGCAATGGGCTAGGTGGGAAAGTATCGCTCGACCGTTGGTCCAAGGTGGCCTTGGAGTTCTCAACCTTGTTGCACATGTTGAGGCCATGTGTGCCAATTTTTTGGTCTCAATCGCAAATCAAGACTAGTCTTGGGCTATCATGACCAAGGATATGATTGACAAGGAAAAACTTTTCTCTAAAGGTGTTCAATGGAAAGGGATCGAGGTGCACGACAAACTGTTAGCCCTAGGGTGGGGCTAGCTTAAGACTGAGTGGCATCACGGACAGTTGGTGCAAAAGTAAAATAGATAAATAGGGGCATTGGAATGGGGTGAATCAATCAGATACTTCCAGAACTCCATCTTGCACTCGTCCCTCTGGATGTCTAAAGATGTTGGGGTTATCTTGAACCCTTATTGGAGTGAAATTGCAAGAGCGATGAACAATAAAGGACTTCAATGGTTGTGCCACTTCTAGGATAGAAATAGCAAGTGATGGAAATCCTATGACCAAGTGGTTTCCTAGTTTCAACTCAATAGCAATGAGAAGCTACTTGTCAACAGGGTTTTAGAAAGCATATTTGATACCAATATGTGAATCTTCTGTTGAGTTGAAATCTTGGAAATGGCCCATGAGTAGCCGATTCTTTAAATTCCATACCAAGGGCATCTACCAAGTGTTAATTCATGAGGTTGATTGGTTCACCCCTTTAAACAACCAGAGGAAGAAGTTGTGGTCGGAGGCTTGATGGATAGAGGTCATGTGAAGAACATCTGGGATCCACAGTGGCCTTAGTTTATGAAGGTAATTTTGTGGAAGGTATTGTGGGGGACCTTGCCAACAGGCATCAAGATTCAAGTGCGTCGTATCAAACTTGATAGATATTCAGGGTGCAGATTGGCTAGCGAAGACCTCGATCACCTTTTCTTGGAATGCTCGGCTATTAGAGGCCTTGCATGAAAGATGTGAAAATGGATACATGGGACATGGAAAATAGGGTTTTTCAAGAGGGATTTGTGCCTTGGTTGCAAACACTTTGTTCCTCAAGGCTCGAATGTAACCCTTTGTTCCTCAAGGCCCGTCTCATTGAGGCTGATTTGTATATCTATTGGTGACTTTATAAGACAATCACGCACAATTGTGAGTTTTTTTTAAAGAATACCTTTGAATTTCTTTTAAAACATTAAGAATACATTTTAATTTTTGTTGAAGTTATTAAGAATTATAAATATATACACTATCTATCTTCTTTTTTTTTTTTTCTATACCGCCACCAACTAGTGGAGGTTAAAGATAAAATAGAACAAACATCGTACAAAGTCTCCCTAATCAAAATGAGCCAAGGAGAGTACAAAAGAATTGACAAGTTTTAGGCTTTTACAAGGAGCCTCAACCCAATACACTAACCGATAGAGTAGTCAACCAGAGACCTAAGTAGGACAACAGAGACACGGCTAAAACGGCAGACACTCGGTACCATCATACATACAATAAGATCGTAGAAGAGCAGAGTCAGACTCCACCACCTGATAAAGCCAAGAGAAGGTCCGAAGCAGGGATTCAACAAGAGGCTGGTTTGTGCATGTGATGATGGGTTGGTTGTGGTGGTTCTTTTGGTGCTTCTTGCTCCGGTTGGGTATTGGTTGATGATTGGTTGGTGTCTCGCTTGGTGATTTGGATGGTGTTGCTCCATTTTTTGGCATCTTGGCTCCCTTTGAAGGCGCAGGGAACATACGGGGTGGAGGTGCAGCTCCCCTCATATCGTGACATTGTCTATCTTCTTACTACAAATGGCTCTCTTCTACATTTGTTAGGTGGAATCTCATAGGATTCCATTTGCCTTGCATGGCTTCCAGACATGAGTGGCTCTCAAAAATCACTAAGAAGAACCCACCCAACATAGCTGGATTCGAACTCGCAACAACCCCTCTGCCAGAGAGCATTCTACAATAAGCCAGAGCCACCACGAGGTTGCATCTACCTCCATAGTGAAGCTTGTATCTTAAAAAAACATATTCGGTCTCTGTGCGCCAAACAATTCGTGATCCGCATGCTTTTGCTGACACTTTTCATCCTCCCCCCCACTCCCCCCCCCCCCCAACAAGAAGTTTTGGACAAATTCTCACAATATTTCCCACATTGTGACTTACCTCAACATCATAGCTTCTGTGAGGGAGGCGCCACATACCTAGCTAGATACGATTGGGGACAGGGGACCGCTGGCCCGGTGGGGGGCATTCACTCACAATTGTGAGTTTTGCCAAAAAAAAAAAGAAAAAAAAAAGAAAGAGGTGACTCTTTAGGAAAGAGTTGTAGCATTTGTTATCATCTTCTTCACATTATAAGACCCCTATTTTTGGCTCCATGCTCAAATCTTCAATGAGATTCAGGCTTGGCTCCCCCCTTTTTCATACGGATTAACCCGTTCCCCCAAGTTGTTGTCATTGCATCGTCCTTCCATCCCCTCATTGTTGTGTGAGACCCCCTCAACATGCTAGTAGCGATTATCTAGGTCACCTATGTTAATGTTAATGTAAGGCAATGAATTAATTTTTGTTGAAGCTATTAGGTCTCCCCAATATCAGAAAAATAAAAATTCTCTCAAGACATATTAATTGCATAAGTGAAGGGTGAATTTAGGAAATGAAAAGACAGATGAAAGTGGAAAGTCAACAGACATATGAAGGTGGAAAGTCAAAAGACGCATGAAGATGGAAAGTCAAAAGTTGCATGAAGATAGAAAGTCAAAAGCCCTTTTGTGTCCATATAAATAGGTGTTTCTCTTCTCCTTTATTTTCCCTTTAGCTTTTCTTCTGTTCAAAGTGTCTTCTCTCTCTCTCTCTCTCTCTCTCTCTCTCTCTCACTCAATGTTGCATCTTTCTTTTATAGCTAACACTATTGCACATCTACGTGCTTCGTCATTGCCTGTGGCTACGAGCTATAGACTAGCGCATCACTCTTGTTGTTGTTGAGGGAATCTTTGAATTAGAAATACCTTTTAATGTTTTTGAATCCACTGGTAATACCTTTTTGTTGAAGCTAGTATGTCCCTACAATCTTTTTTTCATTTCTTTTTGTACGAATTTAGCAAGATGCTTTCGCAAAGCAAAAGGAAATGGATCTATCCAAGAGGAGGGATGACGCATGGATAAACACACACACACACACACACACACACACACAGAAGGAGAGATGTAAGGCAGAATCGGGATGCCATTTGTGGCGGCGAGGGGAAGACGCAGAGGCCCCTTTTTGCGATTTTGAGTTGCTGGAGACAGTCCTGCCACAATTGGGAGACAGGACGAAAAGTGGGCGCTCAATGCCCTTTGTGTAGGGATTACTGCAGAGCCGAGGCACACTTTGGGATTTCTTTGTCGCAGAGGGGAGGAAGCCCGGAGCATAGAGTGCAGCTCCCATGTTGTGCAGGTGTGGTCAAGGGAAGAGGTGCAGGTGTAGGAGATGGAGAGAGGGAGGAAGTTTCTCTTTGTGAGGGCAAAGGCGGAGAGAGAGAGAGAGAGAGAGAGAGAGAGAGAGAGAGGATGTGTGCTCTCCATGGTGTGTGCTTGGAATCTCCGTCAGGATTGCGAAGGGTTTAGGTTGCAGGGAACAAGCAGGCGCCAGAGCACTGGTTTGTCTGCATGGTGCTGGAGGCGATTGTATCGTGATCGAGGAAATGAGGGGTGTTGAGAGATGGACAACTCGAGAAGCATGACGTGGGAACATGGGATAGACGCGAGGCTATAGTTTTTTCAAGACAGAATCCGGACGTCAGATTAATGAATAGGTAGCAATTCGACCCAGTATGTTGAAGCTATTAATTGAAGCCATTAAGAAATGTATAACTATATACACAATTTGTGTTCCACTTATGCATCCCAGGCCTACTTAAGAAATGTATAAATGTAACTCACAATTGTGAGTTTTGCAAAACAAGTGATAAGATCATAAGGCCTGCCTAAATTTGAAGGGTGAGTGTACTTTGAAGGCCTTATAGACTCCCCTTTTCTTTTTACACAAATTGGAAGGACGTAAAATTAGTTTTCTAATAAAAGTTCATTTAAAGAGTAGCAATTTTTAAACCTTGCTCTAACAAGGACTACTGGCTAGCACTTTGGTAGGATCGATAAGCACTAGTTGGGCCAACTCCAACACCTCAAGGCTCGGCCTGAGCTTGAGGCTGTTTTGTAAATAATATGTTCACTCAGAAATTGGGAGTTTTGAAAAAAAAAAAAGGGGATAGATAGGCAATAGTTAGGCCATCTCCATAGTGTAGGGCCTCCTTGGCTTAACCCCCACCACATTCCCTCATTTATCTTTACGTCGAAGATTTTATTTAGAGCAAGCTCAAAGAGATATTTTGCCTTTGTATAATTTTAATTGCTGGTCATCCATGGTCATCATGGTGATAAAGTCTTCTACAATGGCAAACTAAATATCTTGATTTTCAAGTAACAGGAGGGATTATATTAGGGGCGAGTTTTACCTGATAATGCAGGACGGTTCTCTATGCTCAAGCCTCTCAAGACCATTTGAGAGAAGGATGTGCTCCATGGGCAATGCTTGAGTGGCAATGTCATGAGGTACATTTCCAAGAGCCACACACAAAGCGCTTTCTCTTTGACACTAACAAGAGCATTAACATACATGGATCTAATTGGGACACACAATTCTCACTGCATTGATTATCTCTTTGGGAAATTTTACTCAACATGTCAACAATAAAGACGTCAGTGGACAACTACAAAGACATTATAGACAATGAAACAACATAGTATACACATAAATTAATCATTCAAAGGTTGTCCTCAAATACCATAATGAGTACCAGATACTACGCGTTTGGTTGGTGGCACACTCAACTTTAGATCATGGACCACAAAATCATGACAAAAGCTTAGTGGTAAAGTCAGGCCCATAAACTCATGACACAACGTTGCGTGGTTAGGCTCAACTAGCAGTAAGACTACTATTGGACTAAAATGCTCGGGATATCTCTAGACCATAGCAGACTCTAAATACAACTAGAGGTCCATAGGAAACTTTTGGCACAAATGTGGTGAGCATGAGTATGGTGAGTTGCAAGCACTTCTTTCATATTGAACTACCGTTGTCAAAGATGTTCAAGTGATTAGACTCTCACCATTGTACTCCATGTGCCATTGTAACGTAAAGGTAACAGTTGCATTATAAAGAAAGTGTATGTGCATGAGTGCCTCTGTAGTATGTAAGAGATCTCACTCAAAATTGAGAAATCCAAGGAATACATCAAAGAAAACATACCCTAAACAACACAAAAAATACATTCCAGAATGACACACAAGGGCAGACACAATGGGAAGATGGTATGGGACGGTGGCTTGAAAACTGCAGGTCAACAACTCTCTGTGTGGAAGCTTGCAAGGTTGCATATGCCATACGATGGAAGCATGCAATTGTGCAATATGCACCTTCTTTGAGGGTAGGTCTTCATGCCTTTTGAGATTGATGCATTTCTTTTCGCTTTTGTTATTACGTAGAAGAACAAGACTTCCATGGAATACATGCAATCATCATCTCAGAGACCACGTGATCTTGATTTCCAACACTTTTCGTGTTCCATAGTTGTTTTTATCAGGGTGCAAAGTGTAGTTTCTTGCAAAGTGCACGTGTAGTTTCCTGTCACAGTTCGAAGTGCAATGACTCTATCAACCTGGATTGTCAATTTTCCCATGCTTTTCTGTTGGCACAATTCCAGGTTATGAGGATATGGCCCAAACAATCATCCTGTCTATGCGCGTAGGTGTCTTTTTTTCTTGTGGTGGGGGGGAGAGAGAAGGCAGAGGGGAGACCTTTGTTTCTTTAGCTGCCAAGGGTCAAGACTCAATCTGCAGAAAGCATAAGTTCTCCCCGTACTTTGCTTCAGGTTCTTTCCCTACTTGATAGTCATTATCAAGCTCCCAGGCAAGCATAAAAGAAGAGTGGTAGCTCTTTCATGGAACTTTGTGGCGCATGATTTGGTCATGCTCTGAAGAGCCGATAGCGTCCGCCATGACTGTTGCTTGAGCTTTAACCACTTCTCTGGAGATTCTTGGCCATGCTTGCCTCTGTAAACAGAATATATCAAGGGCCCCATCTTGAACAGCATCCAAGCCATCCTTCTTGACTCTTATGACTAGAGGTATGCACAAAGTTGCAGCCTTTGCCGTGCATAGCTTGGGAAAGTTGCTAAACTTGATATGGATCTCACATGTTCTTCATTTGCACAAGTCAAGTCATTTTGCAAAGCCGCTGAAACAAAAACTATCTACTAATCAGTAGCATCTTTTTAATGTATTACTGGGTGCATTCAAGGCACTTACAACTTAAATTGACAAAACATGTGGAGGCACTTGCTGATGTGCTTCTCTGCGATAATGACCCTTTCTTAAATTGCTCCTATGATAGGAGGTTCAATAAGCCAGAGAAAGAGGTATTAATATGTGGTCACTCAGACAAGGCATAACTTGCTTACCTCATAGTGTTGCATTTTGTGAGTTGGACAGTGCCTTTAACACAGATTGAACTACGTTTTTAGGCTTGACCTTTACTTCACAGTGCAGCAACCTTGATCTAACCTTGTAATCAGGAATTGAGTACTTAAATGCAGCATGGATTCAAGAAAACCTAACATGTGCTTTTGGGTTTGCTCTTTGCAGTGTTGAATTGAATTTGCTTCCTATTATGGTGCTTTCTTTCTGTCGACATGATAGCTTTGACCTCACAAGTGAGCTTCATCGCATACGTGTTTCGTTGCAGATGCTATTCAATGTGAATCCAGTGTGTCGCCAAGCATGGTGCTGAATTCAGAATCTCTTCATAATTCAGTGCTTACCTTTTTGTATGGATGTGTAAAACATGAGTTGCAAGATTGCCAAAATGTAAACAAATTTTACCTGACAGTGCTCTAACCATTTCGGTTGAGGCATGCTTGGAGAATAGGAGCTTTGCTAATGTTGCTGCTTATCTTGCTGTGTCTCTGTTGCTTGAACAAAGGAAATCATGAAAAAGTTCAATGGCTCCAGCTTCAGCCAAGGCATGGCTATTTGCTCGGCCATTCGTCAGAAAGTTTTGCAGGGCCCTTAATACAAACAGTTTTGATGTCCTCTGAAGGATGATTCTGAAGAATGCTCACGAGCACTTGACATGCAAGGCATCGCATACACTGAAGATGGGGACACCCTGCTTGCTGGAAAAGGTCCCCTGTGCAATCACTGACAAGAATCTGGCATGCCTACTTGTGGTCTGTGGGTCAAGTAAGTAGTTAGCAAGAGGAGCTACTACTGTGTATGTGGCTTTCATGCTTCTCACACTCTTATCATTCAATAAAGTTTCTAGTCCTTGTGCAGAGGCTTCTTCGCACTGATGGCATCTCAGAAGCTCTATGAGTGCATATGTGGCTCTGGTGAAAGTTTCCCAAAATGTTGAGGAGGACCTGCATGGTGTTGTATTGTCTCATGATGCTCAAACCCGGCGAAGACAAAAATGACAAGAGGAGCTCTACGACACACAATGCTGGAATGCCTAGACTCTTTTGAAGGCAATTTTCTGACCCTATTCGCAACATTTCCATCAAGGGTTGGGATTGCCTGCTTTGCGGCATCATGATTTTTGATACGATCTGCCTGAAATAGTTCTTGAAGGGCCTTGCTTGCGTTGTACCTTGCATTCTTACCCCCGAGCGAAAGATTGCAACAAGCTGTTCAAGAACCTCAATAGCTGATTTTTGGCATCTCAATTTTGTAGTGCTGAATAGAATCTGCATCAGATTAACAGTACATTCTTCCATGTTATCCTTAGGTCCCAAGTAAAGATACTTAGTCCTACTCCAGCCTCTGCCATAGCTAATTTGTTTGTATGACTTCCCATGGCCAGCAAAGTCAACAGCTCTTCAGCGAAGAGAGGAGCATTTGTTCTCTCTGCACTTAAAGCCGGAATTACTTTCCTTGCTGTAGATCCCATTTCGTTCTGAATAATTGCTCCAAAGCTGTCTGTGCAGGATTGGGTACCAAGGAGAACTCTTGAACCAGGTCTTGCAAGTTTGGAGTGTCTACATCCACATTTCCATGAGAGAAGAGACAGGAGTCTGAGAGAGGGAGGCATAAAGTTTGCTATTTTCAAGAAACAATTTTTCCTTTCAATGAAACCCCATCTGTCCTGGTCAGCCTCCCTTTCCCTGCTTCCCCCGTTCTGCATGGTCCGGGTTTTCAGATCGCCTCCGCCCCTTTGGTTGGACTTGTCGCTAGCAGAGATAAAGAGAGGGAGTGTGACACACACAGAGAGAGAGAGAGAGAGAGAGAGAGAGAGAGAGAGAGATGGCCCTCTCTAGCTCTCGGCATTGGCCTTCCACCTCCATCCCCTCTGTGTGCCCTACGATCCACTCTGCACGCTCCCGAGACCCAGCTCTCTCTAGGCTATGTCTGGAGACAGTGGAGAGAGAGAGAAGAAGAACGTCGTTGAAACTATCCACGAGTGCTTTCCGGGCACGGGACTATTTGACACCACTTTCTCAGGTGGGATCTACGGTCCAACATCTTCGAACCATGTGGACCGTCCATTTATTCTCAAGAATAAAAAGATTCTGTCCGGATGAGGCCCTGCAACTCAAACCCACCACCTGCACAAACATGGACCATAACTCTCCCATTAAGCTACCACGCACCACTTGAAATGGAAGAGTGTACATAAAATCATATTGCAAAAATGACCGGGTGGAGATCACATGGTGGTCACTTGGAGATCACTTTGGGATGGACGGGGTCACACTGCAATCACTTTGGGATAGTCGGGGTCACACTGTAATCACTTGGTAATGGGTGGGGTCGCAAGGTGATCACATGTCGATTGGGATTCACATGGGGATCACTTGGCGGTCACTTGATGTTCACATCAAATTTATTTGGTGTTCACTTTAATTGTGATCACATGGTGATCACTTGGAGATTAAACCGCCATCGGACGGTGCAAAAAGCTGCCCCCAATTAATAGGAACCGTAGATCCCACCTGACAGAAGTGGTGTCAATTAGTCATGAGGAAAAAGAGGTACTCTGTCTGCCCAGCTCGCGCGACCCGCCTACCGGAGGGTCTCGCTCGCTCTTACCACTTTGCAAATAACTTTTGGGGTATCCGCCATGTTGTCGGTATGCAAGCGAAAGTGGTTGCATCTCCGGGCCCCGGGGAATAGGGGAAACCCCATGCTTGCCACCCCTGCCTCCATTCCATGGACCTCCCCAAGTTGTGCATATCCCCGCAATAGGTGCATTTCAAGTGATGACATCCCCGACAGGAAGCTTCTCAAACACTTTGTATGCTTTATGAAGTGCATCACATTTGGCATACATGTCGACCAAGGCACCCACAAAGCAACAAACAATCTCCCTCCCTGACCTTGTTGGACATATCCTGCAATCAATGCACTCAATGAGACAACGTTGCATCTAGAGACACACACTCAAATTTCATCCGCTGAAAATAGCACAGGTGTGGATGAGACACCCTCGATTCGCATCCATTGAAAACAACCCAAAGCTCGTTGTCCCCTCGATCCAAGGTTCAATCCACCATCTTGAGCGTTTGGCAGCTAGTGCCGATTGGACTCCCATCTAGTACGGCATATGAAGGATTGTTGCCAAGCTGGTGTTTAACGAAATCTCTCTCTCTCTCTCTCTCACACACACACACACACACACCAAGGCCTCGAGTCTCGACTATTCGACTTTCATCTGTATCTCTGTTCCACTCTCCACAATTTCTGTGTAATGAGTTGTTGGCCTCCCCTTGCACCTCTGGTCTTCCGAAATCCTTGCCTGCCTAATAGATAGTATAGATAGATATAGATAAGGGCTCAAGGTTTTTTTTTTTTAATAGCAAAACTCACAATTGTGAG
Source organism: Adiantum capillus-veneris (assembly GCF_014529385.1). Lineage (NCBI taxonomy): Eukaryota > Viridiplantae > Streptophyta > Polypodiopsida > Polypodiales > Pteridaceae > Adiantum > Adiantum capillus-veneris. Next base: position 84,517,175 of record NC_140937.1, read on the forward strand.
TGAATTATATTAATCATCCCAAATAGTTACAAGGTCTTGTCATGCTCGCGTTGAGCCATGACATCATCCACGACCACAATTTACATCGGCTAATAGGGCAGCCAACCCAACCAACTTATCCGTGATACATGAGGTTCATTATCATGTTCTCCTGAGAACTATCATGTTCTTCTGAGAACTTTTAATAGCCACGATTTTTCCCCGTCCTAGGCATGCCCTCTGCTAACAGCAAGGCACAAGTAGTCCTAGGCCAATCCTCCGATTGTTGCTTGCGCCCGAGCATCCATATTAGCACTTTGCTTTCTTGTATAATTTTTGCGAAGCTTGCCACCTCAAGTCCTCCTTCAAACACACGCCAGTTCCTTGTCTGCCATACATTATGTAGGAAGAAGTACCTGACGATTTGAGTGCTGATAAGGATGGCAGGACCACTTGAATTCTTCCCTCCAAGGAAAAGATCAGTCTTGTAAAACCCAATTTTCCATGTTCTTTGGACCCACTTGCATATCTTCCCTGCAAGGCCTTTGTGACACCCCAGAATCTGGGCACGTCGGGGAGGGGACGTTTTGGGCCCGGCTCGGACGGGACCGGCTCGGGTCGAGGTGTTGCTTCAAGGGGTCCTGGCGCGGACGGCACCGGCTCAGGAGGGCCCGGCTCGGACGGGACTAGCTCGGGTCAAGTTGCCTTCACGGGGGCCCGGCTCGGACGGGACCAGCTCGGGCGTGGTTGCGTTCCATGGGTCGACGGCCGTTTCCGTTTCGCGGGTCTTCGCGGGTCTTGCGTTCCAGGTCCCTAGCCCCACGTAGCCGCAGGCTCCGCCGCACTGACGGAGGGTCATAGCGTGCCCCGGGGAACCTTGCGTGGAGTCCCCACGGTGCGCGAGTGCGTGGAGTGAGGCTACAGTGTCTAGGTGGGGGGTCCCCGCCCGTGGCCGGTCTCGGGAGGCTCATACCCCTTATAGCCTTTGATAGTTGGGCAATCCATGAAGAGGTGGGCCAGATCTTCACTAGCCAACCTGCACCCCAAGCATCGATCTGACCCAATCCCTCTTTCCTGAATCTTCACCCCCGTCGGAAGAGCACCCCAAATTACCTTCCATAAGAATACCTTCATGTGCTGCGGAATCTTTGGCTTCCAAATTGTCTCCATTACTTGCTCCCACCTTTCCTCCGGCCATTGTTTTTTCCATACCTTGTTCAGGGGGCTAGAACAATTCTTCTTATGCATCATTGTATGGTAGATGTCTTTAGGATGGGGTTTCCATAAGAGACTCCTACTAGGCCATTTCTAGGCATTCCAATTGAACTCCAAAACACAGATCGGCATCACTAAACTGTCAAGCTCTTTCATCACTTTGTGGATCAGCAAGACCTCCAAGCTATTCAGTTGGTACTGGGTAACCAGAAGGTCAATGGTTTTCCAACTCTGGGAGTCTAGGGCTCAAGGTTTTTAAACTAAATTTCTCTCCATGTTGTAGATTTTCTCACCTTCCAATTTCAAAATTTCTAGGTGGGATTACATCAAACCTCAAACTTTGGTGTCACCATTGGGCTTTGGTAGAGCCCCGTATCAACTCAAAACACTGCATCTAAGGTTCTCTTTACCCCTTTATTCACCTACTACTCTATTGATGATGGAGTTGCAAAACAATGCCTCAATTCCTCCTCCTCCTAGTTTTTAAACTTGAGCTTGCTCTATGTTTTATTGGTTGCAAGCCTAGGTCACTCCCGTTAGAGCAGGTTGTTTTATCCACGTGGGTCAATGGCAGTATATAGTATAGATGACTCTCTCTCTCTCTCTCTCTCTCTCTCTCTCTCTCTCTCTCTCTCTCTCTCTCCCTCCCCCCGCACTATCCACCTAGGCCATCGAGGCTGTAGGGAACATAGCTGGCTGAGGGCAAGGTGAAAAGGAGAAATTCCGGCCCAAAATAGAGGAAAAAGTGTGAAAATCCAAAAAAATAACCTAATTTTCTAAAATTTCCTCTTGACAAAATCAAGGAAATGAATTTTGTATGTGTGGAAAAAAGATTTTTCTCGAACACTGGGAGTAGGTGCTTAAACGCTCTCTCTCTCTCTCTCTCTCTCTCTCTCTCTGTGTGTGTGTGTGTGTGTGTGTGTGTGTGTGTGTGTGTGTGTGTGTGTGTGTGTGTCAGTGTTTGAGAAAAGCGCGTCAACTAAGCCTTGAGCAGTTGAATTGAACAATCAAAACAGTCAGTTGAAGAGACGGGGAGAAGGAGAAAGTCCGTTTGGAAAATTCAAGAAAATAGAGTTAAATTGTAAAAAAAATCTTCTATCTTGAAAAAAGTTCTCTTTGAAACTACTCCAAAGCAACCATCTGATTGATTTTTTTCGGGGAAATTACCAAACCAAAATACCCCTCTAATTTGTGGAAATTCCCAAAATATCCCCCAAATTGCAAAAGTTATCAAAATACCCTTGCAATTATTTTCCTAATCTTTATTCTTTTTTTATTGACAATTAAGATCTGATTTTGAGTGCTTAGCATGTAATTAGTCACAAATTACGTCGCAAAAAAGGGAAAATATTATGTCTAGAAATAATGAAGCAATTTATCTAGAGAGCCTACTTAACAGACTCAAATTCTAGTTTTAGCATCTTGTATTGATAGACAAATCGAGTCTTCTTATGAAAAGCTAAATTAACTTTCAAGAAATTTAATCCCACGACCCGGGGTATTTTGGGAATTTTGGAAAAATCGAAGGGCATTTTGGGAATTGTGACAAAATATTGGGGGTGTTCTGAGAATTAAAATATTGTGCGGGCCATGGAGTCTTCTCAGTTTTGTCTGCGCATGAGAGAGAGAGAGAGAGAGAGAGAGAGAGAGAGAGAGAGAATGCTGCCCAGTGCTAGTGGAGTCCTTTGCCTGCGCATGAGAGAGAGAGAGAGAGAGAGAGAGAGAGAGAGAGAGAGAGAATGCTGCCGATCGTGTTATGTCTGGCCAGGGAGGGTCGTCTCGACCTCGGCTACTTTTGCCTGCACGCGCTGGATGTGTGAGACAGAGGGGTTCTCTCGTGAGTCGTATGCGAGACGCGGGTGCCGTCAGTGTCACCTGTCGAGCTGGGCGCACTGTCCTCACTGTCGACTTAGAGCACACTCGCCGGGGGTTTGTTGGTATACGTCACTCAGGCAAGTACGGCCAAACAAAACCATTTTCAGCCACGTGGTCGCGTGAATTCCTCTCTCATTCATATATAGTATAGATTCAACAAAGCCTAAGGTGGCAAAGTTGGCAAGATGCCATGCTGTTCTTTTACTCTCTCCAGATAGACTTAGAATGATTTATTCATGTCTGGCATTGTAATTTGTTGGGACGCCTCTCTTCACTCCTTTGAGGCACTATTGTAATTTTCCACCCTTTTAATACCATTTCCAGTTTTCTCAAAAAAAAAAAAAAGAGGTATCCCCAAAGATACCCTTTGCTATATCTCACAGTGGCATGGGAGGAGATGTGATCTACGATGGGATGTCCTCCCCTTGAGAGGCTTGAACCCACAACCTAGGGTATGAGAGCCTTTTGACCTAACCACATCGTCCGCACACATCACTTGTGGAATGTAGACGTTTTCATGGAGTTTTGACGTGAAAATGAATCGGGGCAGAAAAAAGTAAACTTGGGTATTTTTGTAAATTCGAATATCCGAGTTTACAAAAATACCGAGTTTATTTCCGCGAAAAGATCTACGGCGGGTGCCTAATGTCGGGGCCCAAAATTGAAGGGATCCTTTGATCCCATCTCCCATGTCCGTGCTAGATATAGCTGAGGCTAAGATACCTACCCTTATAAACTAAAGTGATAAAATCACGAGGCCTGCCTACTGCTGGAGAAAACTTTATTTTATTTAATCCATGGAATCTTACTAGATCCATTTGCTTCTACTCTTAAATCCAATTGCAGCTCAGGTTTTCTTCTTTTAGACTAGCGTGAACTGCCAGACTGGCCATTCTCTTTTTGTGTTCAGGGGAAGAAAGAGAGAGTGGATCCCTTTTGGATTCTGCTAACCATTTTATTTTCAAAAATGGGTATCACATAGTCAGTCACTTTCAATTAAATGGTATCTCACTAGATTACATCCCCAATTTGTGTCAGCACTTTCGGACGAAAACCTGAAGGATATAGGTATAGCCATTTTCGTGGCGATAGCTCCGGCTCGAACAAAGGTTATACGATGAAGATTCACAACTCGCCTATGTTAGCCAGTCACACAAATAGCTTGCGCTGCTGTCCTTGGGCTTGTCGCTACTTTAAAAAAAAAACAAACGACTCCTTGGGCCCCTGCGTCGGCTCTTATAGCCCCCTGGCTTGGCACACGGCTCGCCCTTTCGTCTAATATCGCAGGTTGTGTGTATTGCCGAAAACCTCCCCCCTTCTGTTGCCTCCATGTATGCCACGCGCTTGCAAGATTACTTTAGTTTTTAATAACACCCAAAAAAAATTTCCACCTAGCTTCACTTCCCCTTTTTGCTTCTATTAAAACCAAGAGGATCTCTCTGGATTCGCATGAAAACAAAATGGGTACCACCCTTCTGGAGACTAAATAGTGATGAAACAAGCAATGATAAGAAGCATCTATATCTATACTATTATAAAAGAGAGAGGGATTCCCATCCATCACACCCCTCCCCCCCCCCCTCTCTTACATGTGGTGCAACCTCTTTCAATCGACTTGTGTTCCCTGCAGCTCCAACAAGACAATGAACAACGCGCGCAACGAGAAAAGGTGTTGAGAGAGAGAGAGAGGAGGCTGAAGGCCACCGGCCACACTAGTTGTAGTAAAAACAATTGAGAGTTTCTTCGTAGTCTTTAAAGCCTTGAACTTCCAAAAATAACCATAATCATCTCCTCAAAACTAAATTTCAAGGGTGGTTGCAAGTATCGTTGATTACAAATCCACTAATTACAAATCCGAGAAGAAGCAGTATTTGCTACTCAAGACAAATGTAAGTACGTATACGTTCAAGACTCTTGCAATTAATCATATGAAGCTCCTCCAAGGTTGTGAGGGAGCATACACTCCCCTCAATACGTTCGATCTTGTCACAACTTGTTAGACCTAAGGTAGGATGGGCCAAGGCCAAGGGTCAACTCCAGATACACATGCAGTATAGGGGCTATATGTAGCTAAGAGCCAGAGGGCCAGGGGCCTATATATAGGTAGGTTGGGTGGTTATGAGCATGTCTATCTTCCCTTGGTCTCACATTGGTATCAGAGCTCAAGGGAGAGGAGAGCTATGGAGGAGGGGGAAGGACTAGCAAAAGCTTCTCTCTCTCTCTCTCACTCTCTCTCTCTCTCTCTCTCTCTCTCTCTCTCTCTTCAGAATGAGGCATGGCCTCCAGAGTCTTCTCTCTCTCCCTCGTTTTCAGGAGCAGTACGTGCATGGTCTTGCATGATCATGCAAGCCGTGGTATGTAAGGCGGCTAAGTAGGAGGTCGAGGTCGAGGCACACCACGTGTGCAGAATCTCTTGCTAGGTGGGGAGGCCGAAACAACAATGGGATGTGCAGAGGGGCTTGGCCGAGGAGGGAGCTTCATCAAATCAAGCGTGCCCCGGCTCGTTGGGATCGCGCTCTAGAGGGCAGCATTTCACGTTTCTACGTTGCGGCCGTTTGAGCCCCGTGGAGAGAGCTACGAGCATCTCCCCTTCCTCGCCATCATCGGCAGTAGCAGAACAACGTCGTTTTTCATATTTTTTTTCTGTTCCCATTGCCCAAGGGACAAAACCCTATTTGGGTTACTTTTAAAAACAAGGGGAAGGGAGCGTGCCCACAGTCGGCAACCCCCCTCTACCCTCTTGAAGTACCAAGCATCGGCGGCATATGAGATTCCTTCTCCTGTGCTCAACAAGTTTCCGTTTTGGGAAGGCTACCAACAACACAACAGCAAGTTTTAAGTTTGAAAAATTTCAGATCGACGTCGAGACCGGGGAAGGTAACAACAAGGTTCTGAGCATGATTGCTGGGCAAATACGATGTTCATGCTCGGTTCGAGGGTCATGGAAGCTCAAACATCCTGGCCATGCAATTAATACAACAAGTTGATACAAGTAACTTATGAGGTAAGCAATAAATTTCGATTTTGTTTGCCAAATTATTCAAGTACATGTTGAATGGTATAGCATGCAAGGACTATGTGTGATGCCGTGATAAAATTTACTATCTCTTCTGCAATTTAAGCCCTCATAGAAAGCAGGGCTTGTGAGCGTTATTGCCATCAACGAGTAAAGATGGGTTTAATACCCACAATCCGGCAAGACACCTTTATGAAGGCTTCCTACAGTAAAGCAAGTACAAGCAAGGCTAATGGCTTGTAAGATACAAGTATTCGACAAGGCCGATGAGTAATTTCAATTCAAGAAGTCCACAGATCCCGCCTTTGGAGTAGGACTATGTATGTGGCTACCCATGAGCAAGGCTTGTGTAGACATGTGTTGTCTTATAATTTTCAAAATGTTTGAAGCTTATATCTCCACGTCGAGGAAGCACCAAGCCACTTACATCTATGGAAAGGCAAGGCTTTCAAGAACAAGGCCCTGTACCTTTGGATGCACGGTCACTCCATCACATTAGTGTGTTAACTTTAAGTTTCAATTCTGCACTTATTAACTTTTGTAGGATTTTCTACACCACCAACTTGATAAGCAAATGTTGCTCTGATCAAGTAGATTTTGACCTTTGATGGCTAGCTTGTAACAACTATCTCTTTCAATATTGAGCAATCGCCATTCCAAAATAGGTGGCAATAGATGGAAAACCCAAGGGGGGTCACGGACCCGGGTCAGTAGGTGGTCGACTGCTAGTTGAGCAGCCGTTTCCATACAGAAGTCTAACCAAGGGGTTTGGCAATGTGCAATACTACTTACATTTCACTGATTTTCAATAAGTGTTCCTAGGTCTTTGTAGTGGGCAGGTGCCTTTCACTACGTGAACACTATATTCAACCTCCAGAGATGACAAGGTCAGATAAGAACCAAAAAATTTGGGATGTAGTGTCCAACGTAAGTTTCTGCATTATGCAGTTATAGACCCACTTGTAGGGATTGATTTGGAACATGCTGTCACATGGGATACACCATGGTCTAGGAACTCAAGGAGTTCGGTTTAGCCAGTGTGGATCAAGATTTATGAGGGTCCCTCTCATGCACGTCGCATCGTGTTTACAATTCCCTCCACACATTAGTACATCTTGTACTTGAAGGATGTTCTTTTTTTAGACATCCTTAGTTGAGACATATTCCACACATTGTGGAGAATATGAGTCTCTGGGACTGACACTGGCGCCGCTACTTCAATTATGTGTTGCGATGATGTCCGTAGGTGCTAGTCAAATCCGTTCTATAGACTGTTTTTAGCACGACGTGTCAAGAACAATTTCAGTGGCCAAAAATTGTCGGATACTCAAAATGACTTGTTAAGGTACAAGTGCTGCTAAACAACATTAAGGGATGGTTGTTTATGCATATAGCAAGGCTATGAGTTGTTAATGAAAAGGTTTCATTGTTTGTCCCTATAAGTGATTAATGTTTCACCTTCTATTATGGTTCAAACATTTTAGCAAGACTTGCAAATGATTACAGCAGAAAGTTATTAGTTTCTTTTCAAAACTATTTACATTCCTCTTTAATGTGCTAGGAGCATCACATTCGCCATTGGAAAGGATGATCATAGATATACAGGTTCGGATCAATTTTTTTCTAAATGCATGCACACTAGTTATTATGGGTCCTAGTGTTTATCAAAGGCTAATTTGGAGCGGCATGCATATTCATCAGATTAGTGCTATGAAGCATTTTGCACTCTATGTGTAGTATCTCTATGAGGTTATGTTTGGATCTACCAATCACCAATAGAGGTCATGGCTTGGTTTGGGTGCTTGTGGATCTTTCAAGTTAACCAAGATGGTTATGAATGTCATTGTTGATATCTCATGAATATTTTACGACATTGTGATCCCCGTTTACTAGTCATCTGGGAATACTGTCTATAAACCGTGAAAAAAACACCTCAGTATTGTCCGTTATCCAAGGGGATAGGCCGATTAAAAAATTTAATCTTGTGCTAACAGATACACACAGTGTGTAGGTTAGCACCAAACAATCCAATTAGTAAACATTTATTGCTCTAGTTGGAGTTTTCTTACCATAAGTTAAAGCATGTTTGCGACTAGGTTTAGTCTCTTCATGTATAATTCATGTTCTTAACCTTGAACACTAGTTATGGTGGGGTTGTTTACTAATGAAAATTGAGAACAAGTCAAGGAATTATATTTTGATGATAAGTTACGTCAGCCAGTTACTTTCAGGGAAAGTGAAAAGAGGTACTCTTTCGGGTACATCTTTGTTGTGATAACTCGTTTAGCATGCTCATGTGCGTTCTAAATGGAGTCTACACACTATGTTGGATAGGAGCCAGTAACACAAGATGGTTGCAAATGGAAAACAATGTGGAAAATCAAGATGTTACTTTTGGTTTCATTGAACCTCCTACTAAACCGTGTTCCGGTCAAGCAACTAGCTAGAGCCATGAAGGATGCCATTGTGGAAAACATTACTGTATCACCACTCTTTTTTTGAGGACGAAAACGCTTCTACAAGGGGGGATTAATGTCAGGCCTAAGGTAGGATGGGCCAAGGCCAAGGATCAACTTCGGATACACATGTGGTACAAGGGCTATATGTAGCTAAGAACTAGAGGGCCAGGGGCATATATATAGGCAGGTTGGGTGGCTATGAGCATGTCTATCTTCCCTCGGTGTCACACAACTTTCGACATGTAGTGATTGTAGGACATTCCTCCTCTTACCAGCAAGGAAAGCTCCTCAGATCAATGTGCAACCCTAGTCGGTGGCATATAAAAAATGTGCAGGTAGTGAAAAGCTATATTGTGATGTTTGCAAGGTATAAACCGTAGAAAGAGACGCATACAAGGGCATATACATGATATAATCATATATGGTCGAGACCTCGATGGAGATGATGGAGGATTGAAGGGAACAAAAATGCTAATGCGGACCGTGCAACCTACCTACTGTGCTTCAAGAAAGAGGAGATGGAAAGGAAGGAGTTCACTGTAGTGTTGGCACCTTTGATGGCAAACTGCAACACATATAACAAAAGCAGGGGTGTATTCCACTTTCAAGCATCAAAGAGGGGAACTAGTGATTGGGCATTGGTTGCCATTTACAACCCACAATCCCAAAGAGAATTTTATCATGACAAACTAAAGTAATCATCCCCCCCCCCCCCCCCCCCCCCCCCCCCCCCCCCCCCCCCCCCTCTCTCTCTCTCTCGCTCGTGGAAAACCAAGCAAAACCAACTCTAGAAATTCGTTACATGCGATAAGAGCAAACCAATGTAATGTAAGATAGGATAGGTTTTGTCTTAGGTCCACATGTTTTCAATACGTGATTTCAAAACCTGCCACCTACCATTAGGGAATTGTGTGGAGGTCACTTGGAGGGCCTTATTGAGGAGAGAGAAAAGGAGGCGCATCCAATGAACAACAAGCCAACGTAACGGAGAAATGGGAAGAAATAAATCAAGAAATTCAAAAGAAAGAGAAAAAACATGAGGTAAATCATCATTTTTACGACGTTTACGATATCCATATGTGGGCCCAGGGTCTGAAAGAAGTTAAGATACTGAAAGACAGTGTCATAAATCCTAATATCTAACAAACCCCAATGTTTTTACCATATTAAACTGGTCATTTATTGTGGGAGAATAAACGGGAACAAGGGTTAGAATATAGACATGTGCTTATGGATCTATCTCAACACGGGGCCAAAGTTAAAGGGGTCCAAATGAGAGATGGTATGTCAAAGAGCAATGCTAGCTAATGGAGCTTAAATACCTTAGTTAGCTTCATTAAATACCTCCAAAGGTTAGTGTTAAAAGTCCTTAGACCTTAGGCAAGCTAGGGTTGTGCTTGAGGTGGGAACCCGGCCCAAGCTTGAGGTGTTTGTCGTGCTTGTTGACTAAGGTGCTTGAGGTGATTGTCATGCTTGCTTACTAAGGTGCTTTATGACTAAGGTGCTTAAGGTGCTCCATAACTAAGGTGCTTGAGGGGCTTAAGGTGTTCCCAAAGTCAACCAAGATCCCGACTCATGGAGGGGGGCAGCCCTAATTGTAGGGGCATGAGAGAGAACACACACACTCTCACACAAGGCAAGCCTAGTCTAAAGAATCAACAAGGACACATGTCAAGTTCCTCTCCATGTTGCCCTCATAAGGTGCCTAAAGCCTATTGGTTGGACTATAAAGGGGTCCAATAAGATTTTAGCTAATTTAATTAATTGTTTAATCATTTATCAAGTCCTCTCTCTCAAAGGGGAAAGGAGGAAGACTATGTCCAAAGACTACCCCTACTGCTTGAATGGACCTAGGCTTGTGATTGGCTAGGCTTGAGAGATCCAATGAGCTTCATGCATGGGCTAGAAGAGGGGGTTTACCCAAGCAAGGAGGGGGCTTGCTTGCAAGGTATACTCTCTCCCACACAGTCACACACACCCTCATTGTGTGAAGTGCAAAGTGCAAGAACTCCATCTCCTTCTCCAAGCTTGTTGAGAAGTTGAGAGCCTACATCAACACTCTTGGCTATGGAATGCAAATCCAATCAAGAGCCATACTTCAATGCTTTAGCTTTCCATCTTCTTCATCTTCATTACTATGCTATTAAGCTATGCTAAGCAAGAAGAGTGATGATAAGTGAAGAACTATCTCTTTCTTGTATGTTACTTCATCTTCCTCTTCCCTACCCTCATTCCCCGCTAGCTCTCTCCACCTTCGAAGGTGTTTGAGCCCTTGGGACTGAGGCCAAGGATGGTTAATGCTTTTACAAAGGTTATGTTATGCTTGTGATGCATGAAGTTTTCCATCTTCATTGCATCCCTAGGTCTCAAGGAAACCAAAGATTGTATTATATCAAGTCTCTCTTCATGGGAGAATCTATAATACAAAAGCCTATTGGAGGGGGGACCGGTTCCACATAAATCTGGTCCTCAACTATTGTCATGTTCTCTAATTATCTCTCTTGCAAAAGTATTGTTCATACCAAGTTAATTAAGTCTAATGGTTATGTTAAGTTCACCCTCTAAGTTCTTAAAGTAGTCTCATAAAAATGCTCACTATAGTTCTCTTAATTCCGCTATTCTCAATGTTCATAGGCCATTTCCATTACATTGATATCAGAGCTATTGGTTTCTCTTAGGTCCTTAAGTTGTCCATGAAAGGTTGGACTTGTTCATTGAAATAGGGTGAGTGGGACATGGATCTATTACCGTGGTTGAAAAGGACTTAGTTCGAGGTACACCATTGGGAACTATAGTCTTAATAATAGAGTCTCTCAGAGCTTGCCTTTGGCTTAACCATTATTGAGCTACTAGCAAGCTCAAAAGGAACCATAATCAACCGCAATCAACAGTCTCTCAACCACGGGTGTACTAATTTTCAAAGGTAAAGAAGAGTAGCCACTAAGGTTTTTGAAGGTACCAAAGCACATAGTAATTAATACATAAGTTTAATGAGCATGGAAGACAATAACCAAGAGAGTAGAAGGAATATTGACAGCTTTGATTTTGCACATAAAGGTGCTAATGATGATGCCCTCATGTTTGCTAATTATCTTGTTACTAGGTTGCAAAAAGCTATGGGAAACCCTACTTTGCAAGTTGAAGTTACTCAACAACTTCGCATTTACGGGATTTCCCTTCCTCTCCAAGAGGAGAGAGCTTAGGAGGCCCCTTGATGAGACTCCCAAAAGAAGATTCTCTCCCATAAGAGAGGAGGAATCCAAAGAACAAGAAAGAAGCGAATCACTAAGTTCCTCTAAAGATGTGGCTCCACGAAGACGATGGTCTAGACGATCGCCAACTCCTCCCAAGAGGAAATGGTCAGCCCATAGTCCTTCTCATCATCACTCCAAAAGGGAAGAGAGGAAACAAAGGAAGAAAAAGGTAAGAAAGAGGCCACCCTCTTCTCCTTCTTCTTCACCTTCCTTCTCTTCTGACAAAAGCAACAACTATTCTCCTAGAGAATACAAGAGGAGAGGAGATCGCAAATCCTACCCTACATGGAGAAGATCCCAAAAGCTTAAGAAGTTCAAAGAGGGAGCAAAGAGTATCTCTTTTCTTACCTATGATGGCACCTTGGGTGCTACCGACAAAATATTGGCCTTCATCCAACGATTTGATGTAGCTTTTGGAGACGAGGGCTCACAGAGTCCTCCAAGCTACGTCATGTAGCTATGCACTTCCAAAAATCTACTCGTCAATGGTGGGCTAGCCTTCATGGCAACGGTGAAGCCCCAAAGACATGGAAAACTCTATAAGTTTCCATCATGAAGCAATTCCTTGCAAGAGATACAAAGGAAAAAATGCTTATCAAATGGAGGAGTTTGAAGTTGCTCTCCAATGAGTCTATCCACAAATATATTGACAAGTTTTGGGATTTTCATCTCAAGGCTATTGTATTTCAAAAGATAGACTTTGCCCAAAAAAAGCAACAATTCTATGTGAAATTACCTGAAGAAATAGCCGAGTATGCTAACTCGCATCGGCCTGCTACTATCACCGAAGTTATCCATCACTATGGTTGCTTCACGCATCAATTTTCAACAAGGGGCTAAAAGGAATGCCAAGCTCATGGAAAACAAAGACAAAAATGAATCAAGAGGGAAGAACAATGCCCAAAACCCTTCCCAAGGCAATTCCAACAACAACAACAACAACAATCGGTCCAAGGAGAAGGGAGTTGAAAAGGTAAAAATAAAGTCTCTTCTGAAGAGCTAGAAGCTTTTTGTAAGGACCGCAAATTCTTTAAGTGTGGGGAGCAAGGACATCGCTATTGTTCTTTTGCCAAAAGAAATGCCCGCAATGAGACTCCATGAGCTTACATGATCGAAGCTCCAAAAGAGGATGCTCATTTGCAAAGGATCACCTATTTCCTATGCTTGGGGCAAGGTAAGGGAGCATGATGCCTTCATCCTGTTTGACCCTAGCTCTACTCACAATGTCATATCCATGGAGTTGGCCACCAAGTTAGGCATTCAAGCCCATGAGATGGAGATGTTGTTGTAGTTGATGGAGCCTTCAAAGGAAAAGAAGCCGCATTTACTCCTTTGATTGGGAAATTGAGGCTTCATGTCCAAGGCTATGTTGACAAAGAAGATTTCTTCATCTCTTCTCTCAAACATGAAGATGTCATCCTAGGGGCACCATGGTTTGATCGTATGGCTTGTTAATGTAAGGTTCCCTGAAAGAAGTTTGTATTTCAAGTACAGGGAAAAGAACATGTACATAGATGCTAATGAGCCTGGTCGTATCATACCCCTTGTAAATTCTTCTGCTTTTGACAAATCAATGAAAACCTCAGTTTTTGCGTACATGATTTTTGTCAAAACAATCCATAAAAGGTCCTAATGTTTTATCAAATGAAAATGTTAGGAATAAATAAGAGTTAGACTTATCTAATTTTCTAAATGGATTCCAAGATGTTTTTATCGATGATATCCCTATGGACTTACCTCCAAAACGAGGGGCTGATGACCATCGAGTTGAGCTCCTACCAGGAAGCTCACCGCCTAACAAGCCTCCTTATCAAGTTTTCCAAGCTCAACAAAAGGAGATCATGAGGCAAGTACAAGAATTGGTAGACAAAGGGATGGTGAGGTCTATCTCCTCTCCATTTTGTTCTCTAGTCCTTTTAGTGCAAAAGAAAGATGATACATACCGCATGTGTATGGACTATTGAGCGGTAAACCATATCACTATCAAAAACAAATTTCCCGTACCACGGGTTGAAGATCTATTTGGTAAGCTACAAGGTTCTACCTACTTCAGTAGGATTGACCTTAAAAGTGGCTATCATCAAATACGGATAGTGAATTATGATATCATAAAGACAGTGTTCCGTACGACGTTTGGTCTTTATGAATATCTTGTCATGCCTTTTGGTTTGACAAATGCTCCAGCCACGTTCAATCATTTGATGGAGAAAATATTTAGACCCTACCGCAAGTTTACTGGAGTGTTCTTTGATGATATCATCATCTACTCCAAGTATTTGGAGGAGCACAAGCAACATCTCCAAGTAAATTTTCGAGCTTTGAAGGAGAACAAGCTTTTTATCAATCAAAAGAAGAGTGAATTTTTCCTCCAAGAGACTCAATACTTAGGTCATATTATCTCTCAAGATGGTATCTGTATGGATCCGTCAAAGTTGGAGGTAATAAAAGCATGGACTAATCCAAGAAATCTACATGAGCAACAAATCTTTATTTGTATGTGTGCATACTATAGATGCTTCATAGCAAAATTCTCTCAAATAGCAGAACCATTACATGGCTTCAAAGAAGAACGTTAAGTACTTATAGACTGCTAAAGAGAAAAATGCTTTTGACAAGATCAAAGAGAAACTTACCTCCCAACCAGTGCTTATGCTTCAGGGTCTCTCAAAGCCATTTGAGGTCCAATGTGATGCTTGTGGTGATTGCCTTGGAGCAGTTTTTCTTCAAGAAGGGCATGTCATAGCATATGAGAGCCGAAGGCTCAATACCGATGAACCACCTATAAACGGATCTTGGGTATATACAAAAAAGAGCTTTTAGCTGTTCTACATGCACTAGACACATGGAAGCACTATCTATTGGGGAATCCATTTATCTTGCGAACGGACCACCCAAGTCTCAAGTACTTCATGAGGCAAACCAAGATTTTTGACAAACAAATGAGGTGGGAAAATTTTCTTTTGCAATTTTATTTTCATATTGCTCACATTGCTGGTCCGCATAATCAAATGGACGATGCACTTTCACGACGACCAAGAGTCAATGCAGTGTCTATAACAACTCACAATGATCTATCTTCTATGATAGATGGGTATGCTACTGACCCTGGCTTTAAAGACATAATGTCAGCCCTTGCATTGGGAAAGAAAGAAGAACCATTCACCTTGCAGGATGGTTATCTTCTCCATGGCAATAGGCTATGCGTTACTCACTCCCTTCGTGATAAAGTCATGTATGAATCCCATGCTCCTCCCTATGCGGGGCATTGAAGGATTCAACCTACTCTTTGAGTAGTAGGGACATACTTCTACTAGCCTACCATTGGCCTACCATGAAAGTAGACATACAAGAGTATGTGTCAAAATGTGTGGTATGCCAAAAGACCAAGTATGATAGAGGGAAGCAACTTGGATTACTCCAGCTAGTGCCAATCCTTAATTCACCATGGGAGAGTATATCCATGGATTTTATCTTTAGATTACCCAAGTATATCCATGGGAATACAAGAATATGGACAATAGTTGACAGGTTTAGCAAGCAAGCACACTTTATTCCTGTCAAAAAGACTATTAAGAACACCAAATGGCAACCCTCTTCATATCTCAGATTTTCAAACACCATGGATTGCCAACATCCATCATGTCATATAGAGATCTTAGAATGACTAGTAATTTTTGGAAAGGTCTCTTTGAAAATCTAGGTACACGATTGAATTTCTCTTCGGTCTATCACCCACAAACGGATGGCCAAAGTGAGATAGCCAATCTTACGATTCTTGATCTACTAAAGACTTATGTCACAGAAGTAGATCAACGCTCACAATGGGAAAAGTACTTACCACCTTTTGAAATCATAGAGGGGAAGACATAAAAGTCCCTTGCTACTTAAAGTACATGGGAAGATATTCGCTACCGATGAGTATAGCCGTGACCTACAAGAGTATTTCCAAAATATTAAGGAGGCTATATCCATCTCTCAACAAAGGCAAAAAGTCAATGCTGATAAGCACAGAAGGGCCTTAACGTTCAAAGAAAATGATTGGGTCTTACTGAAGTTTCCAAAGGCTCGATTGAGGCAAACAACGAGAAAAAATTCTACGGGCCACCAAAAGTATTATGCTAAATTAGCAAAAAGATAGTATGTTCCTTTTCAAATCTTGAACCCAATCAATGACATGGCTTACCAACTCAAGTTGCCCAATCATTGGCTCATACACAATTCTTTTCGTGTGAGCCTACTCAAGCCTTACAAAGGAGAGCCACCCACAACCCCAATTTTTGAAGACCCCCCAAAAATCGAAGACCAAGAAGAGGTGCTACAATCGGAAGCTATCCTTTGGCATGAAAACAAGGTACTACGACATGGTAAGGTTATCTGACGGTATCTTATTAAGTTCAAAAATTACCCTTATGAAGATGCTAGATAGATGCAAGGAGTACAACTTAAGGATGGTATGAACCTTGTCAATGCTTACAATGCTACATTAGAGTAAGCAAATGTACATGCTTCTTCTAAATGATCAATATTTTTGTCTGATAAGACTAATTCTCTTTTTCTTGTGCACAAATTTAAGTAGTATGCATGCTTAGAATCATGTTTGTGATGATGACGTCTTTCAAACACCAAGTAAAATTTGTCACTCTACTTTGGGAGAATGAAATGGACCAAAGAGTAGACATGCTTGTGGCAGCTAAGTCTTCGAAGCCCCAAATGGATTAGTCATCCATCTTGGAATGATGTTGAGTAAAAATGGATCCTCTACCCGCTAAGAAACATAGACTAATGACTAAGGATTTATCTCTTCTATCTCATAGTCGAGGACCGCTATGATTTCAAGAGAGAGGTAATGTCATAAAATCTAATATCTAACTAACCCAAATTATTTTCTCATATTAAAATGATCATTTAATGTGGGAGAATAAATGGGAACAAGGGTTAGAATATAGACATGGGGCCAAAGTTAAAGGGGTCCAAATGAGAGATGGTATGTCAAAGAGCAATGCTAGCTAATGGAGCTTAAAGACCTTAGGGTTAGCTTCATTAAAGACCTCCAAAGGTTAGTGTTAAAAGTACTTAGACCTTAGGCAAGCCAGGGTTGTACTTGAGGTGGGAACACGGCCCAAGCTTGAGATGCTTGTCGTGCTTGCTGACTAAGGTGCTTGATGTGGTTTATGACTAAGGTGCTTAAGTTGCTCCATGACTAAGGTGATTGAGGGGCTTAAGGTGTCTATTGAAACATGGAAAAACCACATATATGTTGTACGTGAGGAGTTTTATTTAAAGATCCACCACTTGTCTAAGCTAAGCTCTATTGAAACATGGTGTAAAGAAAAGATCCACCAACCTAAGCTTCATAGATTTTAATTCATTTAATTCAAAGATCCAACGCTTGCCTAACCTCTAGAGAGAGATGCAAGGAAAGCTACTTATCTAAGCTAGGAATGGGGATGTTTGGTCTCAAGAATCATTGCGAAATGGATAGAACCACTTTTCCAAGCTTGAATAAATTGAAACATTGAGAGAAGCAAGCTCCACCAGTTGTCCAAGCTAAGCTCCATTGAACCATGGAAAACCCCTGTTGTTTTCAATATCAAGGATATTCTTTTGGTCAAATTAGCCCCATTGGAACATGGGGAGAAGAAAAGCTCCACCACTTGTCTAAGCTAAGATCCATTGAAAGACAAAGAGAAGCAAGTTTAACCATTTGTCCAAGCTAAAGCTCCATTAAAACATGAAAACCCCATGATGGTTTTATTTTACATGGGATTTTGGTTTTAAGGTCCACCACTTGTCGAAACTACGCTCCATTGAATCATGGAGAGCAGCCAAGATCCACCACTCATCCAAGATAGGATCCATTGAAACATTGACAACAAATAGCTCCACCAATTCCCAAAGCTAAGCTCTATTGAAACATGGAAAAATATATATGTTGTACATGGAGATTTTTGTTTCAAGGCCCACCACTTGTCCAAGCTAAGCTTTATTGAAACATGGAAAACCAGATATATGTTTTACATGGGGAGTTTTGTGTCAAGGTCCACCACTTGTCCAAGCTAGGATCTATTCAAACATGGAAAAACGAGATATATGTTGTACGTGGAGAGTTTTATTTAAACATCCATCACTTATCTTATCTAATCTCTATTGACACATGGTGTGAAGAAAATTGCCACCACTTGTCCAACCTAATCTTCATCGATAGTAGTTTGTTTAGTTCAAAGATTCAACACTTGCCTAACCTCAAGAGAGAGGTGGAAGGAAATCTAGTTATCTAAGCTAGAAATGGGGATGTTTGGTCTCAAGAATCATTGAGGCATGAAAAGAAGATAAGCTCCACCACTTTTTCAACCTTGGATCAATTGAAACATGGAGATAAAGAAGCTCCACCAGTTGTACAAGCTAAGTTCCAATGAACCATGTTGGAACATGGGGAGAATAAAAGCTCCACCACTTGTCTAAGCCAAACTCCATTGAAAGACAAAGAGAAGTAAGTTTAACCATTTGTCCAAGCTAAGCTCCATGAAAACATGAAAATCCCATGATGTTTTTATTTTTCATGGGATTTTGGTTCCAAGGTCCACCACTTGTCCAAGATAGGCTTCATTGAAGCATGGAGAGTAGCTAAGCTTTACCACTCATCCAAGCCAGGATCTGTTGAAACATTGACAACAAAAAGATCCACCACTTCTCAAATCTAATTTTTATTGAAACATGGAAAAACAATACATATGCTGTACATGGAAGTATTTTTTCAAGGTCCACCACTTGTTCAGGATAAGCTCTATTGAAACATGAAAAAACTAGATATATATTGTATATGGGGAGTTTTGTTTCAAGGTAAACCAGTTGTCCAAGCTAGGATCTATTAAAACATGGAAAAACGAGATAAATGTTGTGCGTGGGGAGTTTTATTTAAAGATCCACCACTTGTCTAAGCTAAGATCTATTGAAATCTGATGTGAAGAAAAGCTCCATCACCTGTCCAACCTAAGCTTCATAGATAGTAGTTCGTTCGGTTCAAAGATCCAACACTTGTCTAACCTCTATAGAGAGGTGCAAGAAAAGCTAGTTATCTACGCTAGGAATGGGGATTTTTGGTCTCAAGAATCATTCACACATGGAGAGAAGATAAGCTCCAACATCTATTCAAGCTTGGATAAATTGATAAATGGAGAGAGGCAAGCTCCACTAGATGTCCAAACTGGGCTCCATTGAACCATGGAAAACCCCAGTTGTTTTCAATATCAAGGATTTTTTTTAAAAAAAACTTCACTCCATTGGAACATGGAGAGAAGCAAAGGTCCACCACTTGTCTAAGCCAAGCTCCATTGAAAGAGAAAGAGAAGTAGGTTTAACCATTTTGTCCAAGATGAGCTCCATTAAAACATAAAAACCCCATGATGGTTTTATTCTACATGGGATTTTGGTTCCAAGTTCCACCACTTGTCCAATCTAGGCTCTATTGGAGCATAGAGAGCAACTAAGATCCACCAGTCATCCAAGGTAAGATCCATTGAAACATTAACAACAAAAAGCTCCACTACTTCTCAAAGCTCAGCTCTATTGAAACATGGAAACACCATATATATATATTGTACATGGGAAGTTTTTTTTCAAGGTTAACCACTTGTCCAAGCTAGGCTCTATTGAAACATGAAAAAACCAAATATATGTTGTACATGGGGAGTTTTGTTTCAAGGTCCACAACTTGTCCAAGCCAGGATCTATTGAAACATGGAATTGGGGAGTTTTGTTTAAAGATCCACCACTTGTCTAAGATAGTTTCTATTGAACCATTGTGTGAGGAAAAGATCCACCACTTAGATCCACCACTTGTCCAATCTAAGCTTCATAGATTTTAGTTCATTTGGTTCAAAGATCCAACACTTGCCTAACCTCTAAAGAGAGATGCAAGGAAAGCTAGTTATCTAAGCTAGAAATGGGGATGTTTCGTCTCAAGGATCATTGATACATGGAGAGCAGATAAATTCCACCACTTGTCCAAGCTTGGATCAATTGAAATGTGGAGAGAGGGAAGCTCCACCAGATGTTCAAACTAGACACCATTGAATCATGGAAAACCCTAGTTTTTTCAACACCAAGGATTTTCTTTTTGTTAACTTAGATCCATTCGAACATGGGGAGAAGCAAAGGTCCACCACTTGTCTAAGCCAATCTCCATTAGAAGACAAAGAGAAACAAGTTTAACCATTTGTCCAAGCTAAGCTCCATTAAAACATGAAAACCACATGATGGTTTTATTCCACATGGGACTTTGGTTCCAAGGTCCACCACTTGTTTAAGCTAGGCTCCATTGAAGAATGGAGAGCAGCTAAGATCCACCACTCATCCAAGCTAGGATCTGTTGAAACATTGACAACAAGAAGCTCCAAGGATTCTCAAGTCTAAGTAAATTTATTGAAACGTGGAAGAATCGTATATATGCTGTACATGGGGAGTTTTGATTCAAGGTTCACCACTTGTCCAAGCTAGGCTCTATTGAAACATGGAGAAACCAGATATATGTTGTACATGGGTAGTTTTTTTTCTAGGTGCACCACTTGTACAAATTAGGATCTATTGAAACATGGAGAAACTAGATAGATGTTGTACGTGGGTAATTTTGTTTACATATCCACCACTTGTCTAAGCTAAGCTCAATTGAAACATGGTGTGACAAAAAGCTCCACCACTTTTTCAACCTAACCTTCATAGATAGTAGTTCATTTAGTTCAAAGATCCAACACTTGCCTAATGTCTAGAGAGAGGTGCAAGGAAAGCTAGTTATTTAAGCTAGGAATGGGGATGTTTGGTCTCAATAATCATTGAGACATGGAGAGAAGATAATCTCCACCACTTGTCCAAGATTGGGATCAATTGAAACATGGAGACAGGCAAGCTCCACTAGATGTCCAAACTGGGCTCCATTGAACCATGGAAAACTCGTGTTGTTTTCAATATCAAGGATTTTATTTTTTCAACTTAGCTCCATTGAAACATTGGGAGAAGCAAAGGTCCACCACTTGTCTAAGGAAAGCTCCATTGAAAGACAAAGAGAAGTAGGTTTAATCATTTGTCCAAGCTGAGCTCCATTAAAACATAAAAACCCCATGATGGTTTTATTCTACATGGGATTTTGGCTCCAAGGTCCATCACTTGTCCAAGCTAAACTCCATTAGAGCATGGAGAGCAGCTAAGATCCACCACTCATCAAAGCTAAGATCCATTGAAACATTGACAACAAAAAGCTCCACCACTTCTCAAACTTAAGCTCTATTGAAACATGGAAAAACCATATTATATATATTGTACATGGGGAGTTTTGTTTCAAGGTCCACCACTTGTCCAAGCTAGGCTCTGTTCTGGGGGGAGTCACTTATTATTTGTGTGACTATCACGTGAGTGCAGTAAAAGGGGTTATTAAATTTCATTATTTCTCACAGTTTTACATACAGAAGGGTATTGTAAAGAAAATTGGGAAAAAAATTTACAGATTAAATAGAAAGAGGGGGTATTTTATTTTTCAAAAATTTACATATAAGGAGTTTTATAAATAGTCCTTGAACGCATGTGATATACACAATTTATACATAGTGACCCCCCCAAGGCTCTATTGAAACATGGAAAAACCAGATATCTGTTGTACATGAGGAGTTTTTTTTTTCAATGTCCACCACTTGTCCAAGCTAGGATCTATTGAAACATGGAAAAAACAAATATATGATGTACATGGGGAATTTTGTTACAGATCCACCACTTGTCTAAGCTAAGCTCTATTGAAACATGGTGTGAAGAAAAGTTCCATCACAAATTGATACTATTCTTTATAGATTTCAAGTTATTCCACCTAAAAATTGCTACAATATTAGAGCAAGTTGTATTCAAACAAGGTTCACCACCTATCCAATCTACATACCAAGAAGGATTGAGTGTACAAGAGGTATTGTTTGGAGGTCCTGAAAGTTCAGCGGCTCACCACTTGTCCAACCTATATTCCATAGAGAAATGTGAACATCATATATCCACCACATGTCTAGCCGGAGCTCTTGAAAAGGGAGAAATTCCTAGCCCATTCCTATCTTTTTTTTGCATCCCAACAACGTATCATATTTCTATCTATGTACTATTGTTTGTTTACTTGTCCTAGTCTAAACTGTTTATGTTGAGTAGGAATCTCACTAGACTACATTATTCTATTGAAAAACCACATTACAATCAAATTTACAAACGGATTAGAGGAAAGGAAACTCAAGAGGTCTCTATCACACGCGGCAACAATCGATCTCAAAAAATCACACAAGTAAGTCATTTGTCCATTCAAGTTTACAAGTACTAAAATAGTTTAGATATCTTTGCTATTTATCTAGATACCTATGTCTACTATGTGGGCTAGATACCTATGTCTACTACGTGGGCTAGATGTAAATGTCTATGGATATTATGTATGACTATTATGATGAGATAACACACATATGCATGTTGATGAATCTATGGAAGAGGAAAGAGGATGAAGATAGCAAGAGAGTAATCTTATAATTTCCCAATTTTCAAGAGAGACAACAAGCAAGAATGACAAATTTGACTGATTTATGTTTCTTTGTACGTGGGAGTGACTTAGATGCGAACAACATTTAGAAATTAGGCTCAAAAACTCTGTATTTTTGTGCACAAGAAAGAGTGATAGAGAACCTTTAAGTATACATGTAGAGCGCGGGTGCGCACGGACGAGAGAGAGAGAGAGAGAGAGAGAGAGAGAGAGAGAGAGAGAGAGAGAGAGATGGACCTTTAAGGAAGCTGTTGCTTCTTCCTCATTGCACGCGTTAGCACAAATCTGTACACTGATGGCCTCCTATCTGCGACGACAATTTTGTACCTTGTGCAGGGTGATGACCTCGTTCCTGCATTGCACGCAGTCTGCGCTGTTGATCCCTGTGTGCGCATGAATGTTGTACCTGTGTGTGATGTTTGTGTGCTTCTTCTGTGTTTTTGTGTTCTGTGTGCACACGCGTTTCTTTGTATGTAGGGTTTACTTACTAAAATTCCATGTAAGCTACAAAACCATTTTTTTTAGTCATATTGATATTGATAGCTTTTGTGCTTTCTATTTTCCGATTGAGACTTTTAAAAAGCACAACTCAAATTTTAATCGACAAAAAACATGATCGAACATAAAATTAGAAAGGATATGTTAATGGCCCTTTTCCAGAGTCCGTAACTCAAATTTTAACAAGAATTTGGAGAGGCTTGTGAAAAATTAAAACATTCGTCTTGAAAAGTTCTACGATCATCGAGAGATTAAACTTTTTGAGTTTTGACTTCCTTTTCTCCAAAACTAGCCCTCAATTTTCAAAAGTCGAGAGAGAAGAAAATACAAGCATTTTTTTGCTTTCACTAAAGTTTAGAGCATCAAACGGAGTCCAAAATGACAAAATCCTTCAATACTCAAAGAGGCAAATTTTTTGTACATTAGGTGGACTATATTTCGTACATACATTTTTTTTCCAATTCTTTCATTAATGTCCTCAAAATTGGCACACAAAAGGCGCATTTGGAGAGGTTTAGAGAGAGTATAAAAAATTATAAAAACTATAATTTTTCCATGTGTTTATAATGACCTAAAAAAGCACTTTTAAACATCTACTACTTGCAATTTTTCAAAAAGTTAATCATAAAAAACTACCCCTAGGAGGCTTGTTGGCCAAAACAAATTATATGTAGCCCTTACACACCTTGTGCACACATGTTTTTGTAACTACATAAGAAAATAAAATCCTTTCTGTTGACGCCATGTGCTATGTTATATTGACTTTAGTAAACTTCTTGGGTTAAGGCAATAAAAAATACAGTAGTTGCAGTTGTCTGGTTTCTCTTACACTTTTCTAGCAAGAGGATTTGTCTTTTTAATATCGCCTATTGATCCATTCAATCATTTAGAACTTTGTTCCATCACATATCCATGCTTAAAATTGAACATTTTCCTGATGGGAATTCTTCTCAAAGCCCACCAATTCTATGGTTTTTTTTTTGGGTGGGTGGCTTGGGGGGGGGGGGAAATGGGGACTCTCCAGGCAAGGCATTCGCTATTATATCTAGGTCCACCACTTTTCCAAGCTACATTCAAATATACCAAGGGGATTTTGATTTCAATATCCAGCACAGGTCCACCAACCCCTTCTTCAATACTATTTTCGAAGGTTTTGCTTAGGCATTGGCTAGTAAAACTAGGTACACCAGTTGTCTAACTAAGCTATAACCTAATATAGCAAAGGGCTATTGGTTTCAAGGTCAACCACTTGTTCAACCTTGCTTCCAATTGTAAGAAGCAACGACTACTTGGACATAGATGGGAAGGTGTTTTGATTTCAAGATCCACCACTTGTCCAACCTTGCTTCCATTGAGAAGCTAGGGTTGACCATTAAGAAGCAAGGTCCTTTACTTGTCTAGCTTGGTTATTGGCCACTAAAACTAGTTTCACCACTTGTCCAAGCTACACTCTGATATAGCAAAGGGGCATTGGTTTTAAGCTCCACCACTTGTCCAACCTTGCTTCCATTGAAAGAAGCAAAGGCTATTTGGAAATTGGTAAGCAAGATCCTACAATAGCTGACCTCATGCATTTTCCAGTAAAACTAAGTTCACCACTTGTGCAAGCTACACTAAGGGTATCTAGTTTCAAGAACCACCATGTGGTCCACCACTTGTCCAACTTTGCTTCCATCAAAAGAAGCTAGGGTTACTCGAGCATTGGGAAACAAGGTCCTATAGTAGTTCACGTTGGGAATTGGGCATTCAATATTAGATCCACCACTTGTCTAAGGTACACTCTAATATAGTAGGTGGTTGTGGTTTCAAGATAGACCACTTGTCCAACCTTGCTTCCATTGAAAGAAGAAAGGGATACTTGGACATTCGCAAGCAAGGTCCTACAACAGGTCACCTTTGACACATGGCATTAATACTAGGTCCACCACTTGTCCAAGCTATGGTCTAATGAAGAAAGAGGGTTTTGGTTTTTTTATCCATCAGTTTGTTCAACATTGAATCCATTTCTAGCTTTTCATATATTGGTGTACCAAGGGTGGTTTAATCACAATATCTGCCACTTGTCAAGACTACCTACATCGAGGTGGGGCAATGGGCGATGGCTTGTAGGAGCTCTTCCACCTTGACAACGAACTTCAACTCAATAGATTCCGAGGATGGAATCTATATCAGGAAGGGGGGCATGTTAACCGACAAGTCAGACAGTGGAGTAGACACTGGGCGAATAGGAGGCTTGGGGACTGCCCAACGTCACCTATCACTTGGTCTTGACCTTGGTGACGAAGACATGACAGGTGATAGTGAAGTAAACACTAGGCAAATATTAGGCTTGGGGACTGCCCAACGCCACCTATCACCGATATTACATTTTTTTGAGTCAAGGATCGGGCTTGTCGGTACAATAGGATAAGGGTAAGAGCGATCACCGATGAGAGGCGCACTCTAACTGGAACATTCAAGGGTTAGTTGGCTAAGCATGGGTGCCCAAGTGTGAATGGGCGAGCTCATATAAAAGTCACCTAAACCTAAAAAACACTTATTCTCTCATTTGTGCAATTGAAGAGTGCTCTTGCTCCATCTCCATCTTCTTCTTCATCTCCTTGTGTGTTTGTGTTAACCACAAACGTCCACTTCTAGTAGTCATGGGCCGGGCTTGTCGTTCCAATAGGAAAAGGGCAAGGGTGATCGCCGATGGGAGGCGCACTCTAACTAGAACATTCAAGGGTTAGTTGGCTAAGCATGGGCGCCCAAGTGTGAATGGGCAAGCTCATATAAAAGTCACCTAAACCTAAAAATCACTCATTCTCTCATTTGTGCAATTGAAGAGTGCTCTTGCTCCATCTCCATCTTCTTCTTCATCTCCTTGTGTGTGTGTATGTGTGTGTGTGCGTGAGAGATAGAGTGTGTGTGTGTGTGTGTGTGTGTGTGAGAGAGAGAGAGAGAGAGAGAGAGAGAGAGAGAGAGAGTTATCAAGCATTGCGACGACGGCACGGCGGTGGTGAAGTGGTTGAGCGCGGCACGACGGTAGCTCCTTCTTCTTCGCGGTGAGGAATACTCCACGAAGGCGAGCATAGGGCGGTGAGTGGCATACCCTTGCTCTCTTGAGCTTGCTAGATTAGTCTGTTTGTGTGCTTGCAGCCATTTGTGGCTCGCACACAGTGTATCGGCAAGTCCCTTGCATTGACACGTACGAGAGACGTGCACATTTTTGGCACCGCTGCCGGAGAAATGCCCTGCATTAAGCTCGAGTAGCACTCTATGATGCTTTGTGGTGCATTATGAAATGTACAAAAGGTAGAGAAGGAAGGTGTGTGTGTTGAGAAGAAGTTTGTTTTGCTGCAGTGTACCGTTTTTGTTAATAAGGTGTTGAAAGGTACTGTGTTTCTCTGTTGATAAGGTGTTAGATTTAATATAGTAGATCTATAATGTTATTTTTGTAAGGTACAGTAAGTAGATTTGTTAGCTAATGAGTTGCTATAGTATTGTGTTAGTGTGTAACAATAGTTGTGTTAGTTGTAAGTAGGTAGGTTAGATGTGTGTGTGTGTGTGCTCGCACGCGCAGCGCAGCCGCGGAGACCTTATCCCAGAAAAATAAAAAAAACTAAAAAGAAATAAAGATAGGACCACGCTCGTGAATATTTCCCAGGACCAAGCCCAAGCCCACCCTGACGATCAAGCCTCAGTCACCCTTTAAAATTACTTATTTTAGCCTCACATGTAAGTAAAAATCGACCATTTTGAGGACGAACGGAGTTTCGGGTAACCGAACGTTAGCACACCATGACCCCCTAAGCGATACGCTCGTTTCAAGCTATCACATGCTCTAATATAAAAATTGATCATTAAAAAATATTTAAAAACATCAAAAACGAGTGAAAACGGGGTGCAAAACACCCAAAAAACTCAAGCGGATGACCTTCGAAGGTATTCGCCGATGCTTGTAGGGTGCCAAACGCACATGCATCTATGCTTTGGTCATACCCTAGAGACCGAGCAACTGGCGAGCACTTTGAGTTACATGAGTTCTCAATATCCACCTACTTTAGGTTCCGGGCCCTCGGTGGGAACCCAAGGAAGTACCACTCAGGACCCGCATATAGCGTCTAGTGACTCTTCCTCTGACTACGACATCATGGAGGGTTACCCAATGCCTAATCCTGATAGCTTGAGCCAAGAAATGCATGCCATGGACCTGCGGTCCGGGCCGAGCATGCTTAGCCGCTTGAAGGAAACCTTTAATAGAGCCAATCGCTCCGAACATGGAGCTAACGAGGTAAATGAGGGGGGTGGGGAAGTAAATTATGCATTCATGAACAACGTAGACCCTATGCCCTTAGAGAGTGTGCACATGAATACTCCATTCACTGCACCCTGTGACTCTTCAGAGCTATTCCCCTCCGAGGTTATATTACCTGATGGTAGAAGCCTTGCCGAAGTACAAGAACTTGAGCGGTATATCATTGCGGCTAGGAAAAAGGAAATCGAGAGCTTACGCAAGGCGGAGCAACGAAGAGAGTTAAAAGCGAAAGCCCCTATGTCAATATCCTTGCTAGGAGAGCAGTCGAGTGCTCTTGAATTAGCGACCACTAAGGGTCAACCCATAGAGAGCCACATTGCATCTAGTTCAAAAGACACCCCTAGCGCCTCAATCCTAGATGGAGCGTTCCTAAATGAGAACTGGGAGTACGAACTACAAATTGAAACTCTAACCGACCTATACACAAGTCACACCTATCATGTGGGTTGGTTAGATGTCCTACAATCCACAATGGGTGCTACTAGTGCGGAGAATCAAAAACAAAGAATTTGTGAGGTCATCCATAGGGTTATTGATCTAGAGAGACAGAACAAAGGGATCCACATGCCTTCAATGGGTCTCATGACATTCTTGGATACAAGGAAGGCTAAACAACCAACCTTATCATAAATGAAGACTCCCTCGGTAAGTCCGATGGATCCTCCATATATTGTTTCGCCAGGGGTCTCAGTGCAATCTAAGCCCACAAGTGATAGATTTACTTTTGCAAGTCTAGCTCATCTTTCCCTTGATGACACCACGGCTACCATGCCTACCCCAATGATGGGCATGCCAAGAAACATGCCATGGACCTCATTTGTTAGTAAAGCACCGCTACATGGTAGCTCAATGGCTACAACAGTACCTACAAGTGTGTACCAATCGTATACACCTATAGGTCCTCGTACTCATGTAGCCCCCTACCCCTCCCATTGTTTCAACAACCTATGCTGCACAACCACAACACCCAAGTTCTTATTTCCATGGGACCATACCGGCTAGCATTAGCATGTCACATCTGACGTCCACTATGCCTAGGGCCACACATATGAACTTTGGACCGCCACATGGCACAACACCGTACCAAACGTGGAACCCAAGGGCTTCCTATGCGCCAAGACCAATGCCAATACCTACTCCAGATATAGTCTCTGGAGCGCCTTCACCCATGGTGCCTGTTCACTTAGGTGACCTGGCAATGTTTGCTCAAGCTATCGGTCGATCTATTCCTGAGAATATGTGAAATATGCCTGATAGACAACCTAGAAGTAAGGCAGTACAAATAACTAAGATCACACAAAAATTTAGTGGAGACAGGGATGTGAGAAAGCATATCAAAGTGTTTGAACAAATATTGATTCTCTAGGAGAACACAATGACTTGCATAAGAGTAATGCTTTAAGCCTAACGTTAAGTGAGAAGGTTGGGGATTGGTATAGAACCCTAAGGGTGGAAGAAAAAATGATTTACCCTACTCTTAGAAGACTGTTCTTGAAAGAATACATATGAGAGGGAGTGCTTTGGGGTGTAGCCTCTTAGCTCCAGAAAGCCCAACAAGAGCAAGGAAAGTCGGTGAGAGTCTTTATTAGTCGCTTGAAGCATTTGAATTCTTGTTGTAATCCAAATGAGCACTTCAATAATAATCAATTACATGATAGATTCATTAGGGGATTACGACATGAGGATATCTACAATGGCCTAGTCATTAGAGGTATCACCACTTGGGAAGCAGTCACCACCAATGCGATCCAATTGGACCCTAAATCTATTAGCTCACAAGCATCGAGACATCAGTCAATGACCCTAAAGCCTATTGCTAAGGAGCCAACGATATCTGAGATGACTTTAGCAGATCTCACCAAGGACATTCAAAAGAGTCTTAGAGACAATCATGCTCCGAAAACAATCATATGTATCCAAGAAGGGAGCAACAATGGTGCTCAGTATGCTTTGGTCCGCATAGAACCAGTGAATGCCCTAGTTTCATAGTGAGATTCAATGGGAAGTTCAATGCTTGTGGGGAGGTATTGTCATCAAGCTAAGGATTGCATAGTACTTAAGCGCGTGATGGCCAATAGACCAACCTTAGCATGGACAGACACACCTCGAGTGCCTACATTGATGCCGGCCCCACCTCTTGAATAAACGTCACAACACATGGTCCCTAGGGATCAAAATGTTGTTCAAACAACACCCTTAGCACCTCCAGTTCTAGGACCGCAACCACCACATTCGAGAATCACTTATGTGAATCAAGTGGGTTGTGAGTCATCTATTGCTTGTTTGGAAGGCTGTGAGGAAGATATAGACCCTAATATTGCCTATGGGATTGATGCGCTTGAAGAAAGTCCACAATACTACATGGAGGACTATTGGGGACAAGTCAAACCTATTTATCAAGTAGCTGTTCTTGCTGCAAGAGGCCAAAATATCAATTACATTGCTAAGAGACCACCTCTTCAATGCTATGAGTGTAGAGGTCCACATCGTGTGGCCGAGTGTCCTATTAGGCTACAAAAGAACGCCACACTAATGCCAACCAATCAAGCGGGCACGTCTACAATGTTGTTACTCATGTGTAATCGATGTGGCATAGATCATTTGATTGACCAATGTCCGAATAATCCAAATGCATCGAAGATCACACCATCAAACTTTATTGAGGTTACTGAGGAGCCATCACAAAGTACACCTGTGGTACCAGTAAACGTACTCACACGATCGATGCTCCAAAAAATAAAATTATATTCTTGAAGAAAGAGTCACAGCATCAATTGCCCAATCTCAGAAGAAGAAGAAAACACAAAGGAAGAGATCGCAAAAAGCAGGGAAATCAGACCCCAGTTCAAAGACGAACATAGGGACTGGTGACAACCCAGTTTATATGAACGACGTTGGAGAGGATTCTGATTAGGGTGAAATTGCGGAAACCAAAACAACCACTAGGAAAGAAACCAACAAGGAAGATCGTCATGAGCCAAAATGGCTAGGATCCAAGAAGAAGATAGGACCTTATCCAAACCCTACAGAGGAGATCGAGCGAGTCAAGCAATTAAGGAGTTTGGTAGAAGATACCCAAAGGGAATTAGAGCCAGCACCTAGGCAGATCCAGATTATAGATAGAGTATTCCCTACGCAACAACAACCTCACCAAGTCCATAGGCATCTAGCCTTACCTAGTGTCATCCAAGAAGAAAGTGACTTAAAGTCATGGGAAAGTGGGTGTACTCACTTCTTGTTGGAAAGAATGTTTACAGAGGGACTACCTGATCCTATCGAAGAAATGGAGATCCCATCTTCCCCACATCAAGGGTCTGAAGCCCAAAAGGTGCCGTTAAATATTAGCAAATTGATGGATTTCATGGCTTCAGAAGCTAGAACCACCATCATGTCAAACTATATGGAGACCCTGAGCTATTCTTAGCTCTTCAAGCTTTTCTCAATGGAGAACTGAAGGTCGGGATACCACAATTTGCATACATGGATGGAGTTAGAGAGATGCCAATAGAGGAGGAACACTTAGATCCACAACCCAAAGATCCACAACCCAACCTAGATGAGAACCCTGTTGTAGAAATACCTCTTAACAAGTTGGGACAATACTTTGAGGGTGATGAATCCAATGTAACCATACCAATCACTACCAAGGGATTAACTTTGAAGGGAATCCTTGATGGTGGCGCTCGGGTTAGCATTGTGACTAAAAATTTCTTGGAAACTATGGAAAGACATCACCTTGGGACCACAACCATAGTAGTGAAGATGGCCAATGGGTCTATTGTTAAACCTATTGGGATGCTAGAAGATCTCAAGATCAAGGTCTTTGGACATAAAGTAAGAGTTACCTTCATTGTTATGGATTTCTCCAAGCACACTATGGCATCTGAGATGATCTTAGGACGTCCTTTCATGAGGGAAGCCAAATTGGTGCATGACTGTTCTAAAAACCATGTCTACTTGCAGTTCCAAGATTCTGTCATTCGAATGAATCTTGTAACTGGTCGAGCACATCCTCTAGGAAACAGGTTTATAATTGATCATAGATATGACACCACAGTTCACTCGGCCCTATTGCAATATTGTTACACATGTAAAGTGGACACTGATGTTGGGGAAGATTCTCCTTATATGGACATACTACCTGGGATGATCAAGTCGGAGAATGTGGATTGGGTCTACCTAACAGCAACCATAGACACTTGGGGAAACAGGGGGACAACCTGGGTAACACCTGAGGGGGATGAAATGTCACCACTCGTACCTCTAAATATGATAGGATCAATGCGTATAGCTTTTGAGAAGACTCAGCCTAATGTAACAAAGAAAACATACAAGTGGGTCCCTAAAGCTTCTTTACCGACCATAGGTGGTGCTCAAAGACAAGAGCCTGGTAAGAGACGTCCAGTCGCCCCAAGAAATGTAAAGAAA
Source organism: Adiantum capillus-veneris (assembly GCF_014529385.1). Classification (NCBI taxonomy): domain Eukaryota; kingdom Viridiplantae; phylum Streptophyta; class Polypodiopsida; order Polypodiales; family Pteridaceae; genus Adiantum; species Adiantum capillus-veneris. The sequence goes on from NC_140937.1 coordinate 84,548,745, forward strand.
CGTTGAGTTGGATTCTAAAAAACTATTGGAAGCCCAAGGCTACTATGAAGGAAATGATCAAATATGGGTTCCAAAATGTAAATTGTTCTCTTACCTATCACCTGACCCATGTGAGCCCAATCCTGTAGCTCCAAAATGAATTAACGGTCGTGGAAAGAAAAAAATCATGGAGTGCTACATACCTGTTCCAGAGCTAGTTTGGACACCAAAGAAAGAACAATTTGTTCCATCTAGCGAAGGAATAGGGAATTCAAATAAAGCTTCTTGCTCTTCATGTAGTTCTTATATGGAAATAGAAGCTTTGATACAAACTCCACCTACCATTGTACATATCCATACAAACAAGCAAGAATTTGCACCTCCCGTTGTAAGTTCACCACCTACAACAAAGTTGCAAATAAAATCATGGGAGAGTACCTTACCACCCTTGCAACTAGATGAAATGCCTAGGGTGGACAAAAATTATTGGTCAAAGTCTTCACCCATAACAACTTGGAACAATTGGTTTCAAAAGGTGACGACATCATTCCAAAAGGTATGATCTACCCAAGGAAGGGGGAGTGTTTGCTGACATCCATCATTCACTTAATCCCCTCTCAACCTTCCTCCCTGACCTCTCAATCTCCCAATCTTAGGGAATGTATATATATAAATCCTTATACTCACAAAAAGCCAAATTAGGAAAGAGAAAGAGCAATTAGCAACGAGTGTGCACAATAAAAGTCAAAACATTGACCCAGACCTACACATTCACATCCGGTACACTGAAACGGAAACCTATGTCATCAAACACCTTTAATCCTCATCACTCGAGTGATGGAGGGTAGGTAGGATTAGTACGATATTAGTGATTTTGTTTTAGAGTTTAGTGATTAGCAAAGTTCCTTTTCCCACTGATGTGCCTCTCGAAGGTGGATGTTTGGTGGTGACTATTGTGCAGTTTGTGACTACATAAGGATGCCTTCAAAGAACAATTACAATATATGTTTACATGTTACAATGGATGTTCTCTATTATATCAAGTGTACTACTTCCTTTTATCTATGCTTTCCACAGTTACATGTTTGCATCTTGTCATTTGAGTTTCTAACCATACATAAAATTTATGAAGTTGTGACATTGCCAATTTAGATCTTATAATTTTTTCAAACTTCTAGTACCTTGTTCTTCTCTTTGAGTTCGGTCTATTAGTTGGCTTTAAGTAGGTATCAAGACCTTAGGTTAAACTAGGCCACTTAATTGCTGACTTCAATTCATTAATAGTCTATTAATTGTAGTAACTTTAATAATGTTTTAGGCTATAAGGATATAGTTCTCTCTAGCTTATTCAACCTAAGTGTGACTTGTGTTGTGGAAGTCCATGTTTAAGCTGGTATTTGAGACCTCGAGTCTCCCGGCTAGTTTATACTCAAGTTGGTATTTGAGACCTTGAGTCTCCCAACTACTGGTATTTGAGACCTCAAGTCCCCCAGCTACTTGTAGCAACTATGACAACAACAAAAAAGAAAACAAAGAAAAAAAAAGAGAAAAAGAAAAGAGAGAAAATGGCACAAACTTCCTTGTATTTTATATTGATCACACTTAAATGGTATAAGTGACAAGATCACCAGTCCTTAGACCTCGCCAAGCATTCCTAGGGTTAACTACTCTTTAGTCGACATTTTGTAATTAACGTTGGTCAATCTAGTACTTACTTTAGACCTAGCTTTTGTGTACTTCTCTTAGAGTCGACCTAATAGACCCTAACTTAATTGCATTTTATTCAGGTACTACGCTTGTTCTAGTTAGCAATGTTACAAGTCATGAATTTGTTTTTGCATTTCCTAGAATATCATGTATGCATCTCACTTATTGCATGCCTGCACATGCTACCTTTGAGCTTTCACAATGTTGTTTTTCTTTTGACACAGGAACTCCTATCGTGGATCCCGATGCTTCACTATTATATTCCGAGGACAAAATCTACATCAAGAAGGGAAGCATGTTAACCACCAACGTCCACTTCTAGTAGTCATGGGCCGGGCTTGTCGGTCCAATAGGAAAAGGGTAAGGGTTCGTCGATGAGAGGCGCACTCTAACTAGAACATTCAAGGGTTAGTTGTCTAAGCATGGGCACCCAAGTGTGAATGGGTGAGCTCATATAAAAGTCACCTAAACCTAAAAATTACTCATTCTCTCATTTGTGCAATTTAAGAGTGCTCTTGCTCCATCTCCATCTTCTTTTTCATCTCCTTGTGTGTGTGTCTGTATGCGAGAGAGAGAGAGAGAGAGAGAGAGAGAGAGAGAGAGAGAGAGAGAGAGAGAGAGAGAGAGAGAGAGAGAGAGAGAGAGTGATCGCGCATTGTGACGACAGCACGGTGGCGGCGAAGCGGTTGAGCGTGGCACGATGGTATCTCCTTCTTCTTCGCGGCGAGGAATCCTCCACAAAGGTGAGCGTAGGGCGCTGACTGACAAACCCTTGCTCTCTTGAGCTTGCTACATTAGTTTGGTTGTGTGCTTGTAGCCATTTTTGGCTTGCACATAGTGTATCGGCAAGTCCCTTGCATTGACACGTGTGACAGACGCGCACAGTGTGTGTGTATACGTGAGAGAGAGAGAGAGAGAGAGAGAGAGAGAGAGAGAGAGAGAGAGAGAGAGAGAGAGAGAGAGAGAGAGGGAGAGTGTGTGTGTGTAATCGAGAATTATGAAGGCACGACGGCGGTGAGGCTGTTGAGCGCGGCACGGCGGTAGCTCCCTCTTTATCATGGCAAGGAATCCTCCATGAAGGCGAGTGTAGGGCGGTGAGTGACACACCCTTGCTCTCTTGAGCTTGCTAGATTAGTCTGGTTGTGTGCTTGCAGCCATTGTGGCTCGCACACAATGTACGGAAAGTCCCTTGCATTGACACATGTGATAGATGCGCACAAGCACAAAAGGGTTGAAGTCAAGGATCGACTCTATCGACCGGGCTTTGCGGCTTGGAGATTCGACCGCGGAGCAGGACATAACAGGTGTTTGAAGGTGGGGGCAAAATTGGTTCCTCAAAGAGGTTGTTTTTGGTAAGATTTGTGAAGCTTGGAAGGGTTTCCAAGGGCGAGGCCCTCACAGCATGCCACATGGCATAGGCTTGTCCCACATGCGCAAGGGGGACTTATTTCCATAGGGTATAAGACCTATCCTGTGACCCATTAAGAGGTGTAGATGTGGAGAGAGAGATCCCCCCCTCTTGTGAGCCATGGGGTTGGCGACTGATTTTGTGCGCGGTGGCGCGGCCAGGAGAGACGACGGTTTTTGCAAGGTAGGCAACGCGTGGCAGTGTGGCCGGCAGGTCTGAGCGGGCAACCACAAGATGATGTGGTAGGCCAGTGATGGTGCTTGTTCCCACGGCCCGATAGGGGCCCATTTTTTAAAATGAAGCCAAGAGAGGGTGCACTAGCGACCTTGCTAGTGTCCCCCCGGGTGGTTCTTGTGAGAGAGAGAAAGTTCAAAGGAAAAGGTGAGCAAAGGATAGCCCGGGGCTTGAAAAGGAAAGGAAAGCCCAAGGGCTAGTTATAGAGAAGATCAAAGGTCCAAACCCAAGCCAAGCAGAGGGAGCAAGTGGCCGGACCAAGTGGGAAAAGGAGACCAAACAAGAGCACTTAAGTGGGTGGTCAAAGGCCAAAGCAGGCCAAAGATGAAGTAAATCAAAGGCAATCCAAAGGGGGAAATAAAGGAAATATAAATCAAAAGATTTTAAAAAATGCCAAGGGGCACAAGAAACATTGCTAGTGCACCCCTCTCTCAAGCTAGTGCACCCCTCTCTCCAGCCAGTGCACCCCCCCACCCCCCTCAAGTTCAAGAGAGCAGCTAGAGAGAAGATACAAGGCGGTTCCCTCCTTCCAAATATGCCAAATTAAGGTGCTAGATGGACCAATTAGAGGGCAATTTTCAAAGTTGAAGACCCCCCACTGTAAAAGCCAAATTTTTAATCAAATGGGGGGCTTTTTTGTGCCATTTGAAGCCTGTAGAGTGGAGTTTCTTGACAGAAGAGTGTGCCTGTCAATCACGTGTATTTTCTCATGAAAATGGCCATTGTGATGGTAGTGAAAGCTTCGTATGTGCCTTCTGAAGTGTAATCAAACCACTTTCACCCAATTGTGTGGTCGTTTCTCCTTCCCTGCTTCTCTTTCTCCTTCTCTTATGTCTCCCCGCGGTGTCGGCAGTGTGGATGTGTGCCCCCCCCCCGACAGATAGTGTTTTGTGTGAGAGAGTCAGATTGAGCGGCTGTGTGTGTGTGCAAGGGTGGAGATAGACTGTGGTAGTAGGTTGCATTGTGTGGTGGTCTTGTGGAGTGTGTAAGCATTGGGAAATGAGCGGGCAGTGGTCTGCTAGTGTGAAGTGTGTTTTTTAAAGGTGTTTCTGAGAGGATAGGGGTGTTATGGATACCTTGAGCTATCGAGAGGGTCCCCCTGTCCATCTTATGGTACCCCCATGGAGGAGCGCACTGATTGCTCTTACTTGATCAAGAAGAAGTGGTTCTTCGAGTTGGAAGTCATGGCGGGAAGAAGCTATGGACCGATTTTCATAGGCGAGGAGAGTCCCAACTAGTGGATGTCATATTTTGAGTTGTATATGCTATCACGGCGTATGCCGAACGAGGATAGGAAAATGTAGACTTTTGATTTGATGATGTGTGGAAAAGCTAATGAAGCTCTAGAAGGCGAGCTGAGGCAAGCATGGGCGGATCTACGGACAAGGTTTCTTCACGATTTTTCCAAGGAGGCATCCCTAATCGAGATGGATGCAAAACTCAAGGCGCTTAAGAAAAATGTAAGTGAAGAGTTCAACCTATTTTTGGGTCGTTTTGAAGAGTGTTGGACAAAATTAGCGGCAACCATGCAGTTGGCTAATGGGGATTACTTTAAGCTAGATAAATTCATGGCATGTCTACATCCTAAAGTGAGAAAGCCCAAAAAATTACAATGGTGCAATAGCAATCACACGGTCAAGGAGCAGAAAGATAAAGAAGAAGATAGAGTAGGGTGTTTCAGGCTACAAAACAATGGTCCCTCTTCAACCGTAGAGTCCAAGAGAGGCTATGCACGAGGAGAATCATGGAAATCAAGGTGTAGCGAATGTACCGCAGAATTGGTTACGCACAGTGCAAGATTTGTCCGAGCAAATGCAAGAATTATGGCTAAGCGTGATGAATAGAGCATAGCGAAGAGGAGGAAAGGGCCCGACAAGACTGCTACTAGGTAGATGCTACAATTGTGGAGAAGAGGGACATTATGTGCATGGTTGCCCTCAACCACTGAGGGAGAGAGGAGGCATATACCCTCTGTTTGGTAGAGGCCAAGGTCAAGGGAAATTTAATGGTCCAAGAGAGCCAGCAGTGGATAATTGTGTGCATAGCTAGCTCCATCAAATGGAGGTGGTCCCAAGGGTGAATATTATCGGGGTGGATAAACAAGATTTTGAGATTTTGGCCAACAAAAGGGCAAGAGCAGAAAGAGAGACAGAGACCAAACCATAGACTAGAGCTCGCAAGGGTAAATAGAAGGTGTACAAGGGTAGAGAGCAGCCTGAGACTAGCAAAAGAAGGATATGCCACAAGATCAAGCAAGTGGATTTTCAATTGGGAGGTGGATACCCACAATAAAACCTAGTAAGTGATGTTCAAAATGAAAAAGCAAACATTACTTTTGGTCAATTTTTGGCTTTAAATCCAAAATTGAGGAGGCAATGGTCTACGAGTGTCAGCACAAGGCTGCCAAGAGCTAAGGGAAATGTACACATGGTGCAAAACATGGCCCTTGAGGGTAGATAGTCTTGATGATGTTCTTCCACTATTAGATGCAGTCATTGAAAAAAAGATGCAAGTACACGCCTACATAAACGGTGGAGCATAGGCATGTGTCATGACGGAAGCATCCATGAAGGAGATGAGAGTTAAGGTGATAGCCAAGTCAAATGTGCGCACGAGGATCGCCAACCATACTAAAGCTAAGTCCTTGGGTGTGGCTTAGGATGTGAAGGTCAAAATGATGGGCATAGAGTGCTTGCTAGACTTTTTTGTGATGAAGGCAGGTGATAATGCTTATCCAATCAATTTGGGTAGGCCGTGGCTTTTGGCAATAGGTGTAAGCTGGACCCAAAAATAAAAATTGTGTTCTCTTTGCCTGACAAAGAGAAATGGAGGTAGATTTTGCTAGATTTGAAGACCAAGGAGAGTAGTTCTCATCCCATGGGAGCTAAAAATAAAGACGACATGACAAGCTATGAGTACAAGACAGAGACGGCCTATGATGAAGGCTAAACTAGCACAGAGGAAGAGAAGAGCGAGGATGACATGCTGAAGATAGATGCGGATTTGTTTGGAGTCACCATAGACGAGTCCCCTCCTAAGGGAAAAGGTATCCAACCTCAAGCTCATGGTTTAGGCATAGAGGAGGTTTCAAGCATGTTAAGTGAGGATTTTACCAAGGGTGAGAAGGAGAATTATGTACAACTTGTGAGTCCTATCCTAACCTATTTGCAAAGGAATACAAAAATTTGTGAGGTGAAAAAGGGCTAGAACACAAGATTGTACTCAAGGAGGGACATAGACCTAAAGCACAGAAGCTCAGTAGACTAGGGAGATCCAAAAGGAGGCCCTTTGGTAGGAGATCAATAAGTTGCTGGATGGAGGCATCATATACCGTGTGAAGGAGTCAGAGTAGGTCTTACCAATGGTTATAACCCATAAGAATAATGGGAAATGGAGGGTATGTGTCGATTACAAGACACTGAATGCGGCGATCAAGAGAAATCACTACCCATTGCCATTTCAAGACGAGATCCTAAACCAAGTGGCTAGGCATGAAAGATACTCGATTATGGATTGTTTTTCAAGGTATTTTCAGATAGGAATTTCACTTGAGGACTAACTGAAGACCACATTCATATCTCCATGGGGTTGTTTTGCTTACCGCAGAATGCCGTTCGGGTTGGTGAATTCATATGCTACTTTCCAAGATTGGATGAACAGGGTATTTAGCCCCTACTTGGGCCGCTTTATCAAGGTCTTCATGGATGATATAGGCTATTACAGTTCAAGAGTGGAGCACCTATCAAAGCTACAGTTATGCTTTCAAAGTCTTGATGAAGCAAGATTTGCTATGGTCAATCCGAAAGATTTTGGGGGCAATATTAACAGTGACTTGTTTGCTATCTTGTCTACCCCTGATGGAGATATGAAAAATCAAGTGAAATATGGTGTGTCTATAATGGGGCTACAGGGCTACACATAGATCATCTTGCATGGTCACCTTGGTGGACATGCTCTAGAGGACATTCTCTTCAAGTTGGACCATACTTAGTCCGCGCCGAACACCCGAGCACTCTTGGATTGTCAATGGGCGGGTGTAATGTGTGGACACATTGGCCGACCAGGGTGGGGCTCAAACTGTCATAATAATCAATATCTAATTCTCCTAAATGATTTTCTCATGTTAAACTGATCATTTAATATGGGGAAGTGCCAGGGGAGAAAAAGCTAGAATATTGGTTAAGCTAGCAGATCGGCCACAATAGGGATCCAAAGGAGGGAAAATAGGGATCCAAAGGGGGGGCCATCTATAAAAGAGCCATGTGCAACAATGGGCTTAAAAGGCCCTAAGGTTCAGCCCATTAAGACTTCCAAAATGCTAAGGTTCCAAAATTCAAAGGTTGTGTCCAAAGGTCAAAAATTGGGGGAATTGGATGCTTTGTGTGTGTCCCAAAAGTCTTTGGCAATCCCTACATAGGATGGGGCGAGCCTTGCAAGTAGGGGATGAGAGAGAAAATCATACACACACACACACACACACACACACACACACACACACACACACACACACACACACACACACACACAGAGCTCCCTTTACACAAAGGGAATGAGGGACACATGTCAGCTCCCTAGCCCAGATGCCCACAAGGTGTACCCAATTCCTATTGGATGGCCTTGGAGGTGGACCCATGAGAATTAGTCTAGAGTAAATCTAGTTTAATTAAATACTTAATAAAATAACCAATAAGAATTAAGCTCTCTAGAAGACTATTGGACAGTCTCCCAAGAGGACCAATGAGCATTCAACAGCCTAATGGCTTGCCTGATTCCTATTGGCCAAGAGGCAAAGGGGTCCAATGAAAGTTTAGTTGAATTAAATAATTACCTAAATCTCTCACAAAAGGGGAAAGGGGGACACATGTCAAAAGGCTATCACTTATGCTGCTTAATTACCATTGGCTAAGCCTGGGGAGGTCCAATAGGATGCTAGCAAGAGAAAATAGCAAGAGGGGTCGACCAAGAGAGAGAGGGGGCTGATTTTTCAAAGGCATTATCACCTACACACTCACACTAGCTCACGTGCGAAGAAAAGAAGACTCTCTCTTCTTCTCAAGCTTTAATGGAAAGCTTATCACCTACTCCAAGCTTGTGAGAAGGAAGGCCTACACCAACAACTCTTGGCTTTGTGATGCAAATCCAACCAAGAGCCAAGATTCATTGCATGCTCATCTCCTCTACCATGCTAATTACTAAGCTAAGCTATGCTAATATGAGTGATTATGTACATCTTTCAGGTAAGAATACTCCTTCTTCCTCTCAATCTACTCTCATACCCCTCTAGCTCTCACCATCTTTGAAGGTGTGTGAGGTCTTGGTTCTGAGACCGTGAGGGAATTGATGTTGTGTTTGATAAGTGTTTTTCTTAGTGCATGAAGTTTCCATCTTCATTGCACTAGCTAGTATAGAAGGAACACAAGAAATTGTATTGTAAAATGTCTCTCTTGATGGGAGAAACCATAATACAAAGCCTTTTGGAGGGGGGGACCGGCTCCATGCAAATCCGGTCCTCAACTATTGTCAATTGCTTAATTTCTCTCTCTTTTGAAGTATGGTTCATGCTATCTAACTACGTGTTATGCTTTTTGTTGCTTTCTCCACCCAAGCCCTCTTGTTAATCTATTAGGAAGCTATTCTAATGAAATGCTCACTATGTTCATGCTAATTTCCGCTACACACAAGTTACTAGGCCATTAAATGTTACATTAGTACCAGAGCACAAGGTTTCTCTTTTCTTGCTCAAGAAGGGAGGTCCTCAATCTAACTATAAATGGTTGGTACTATTAATTTCATGTGAGTAAGTAGAATAGGGATTTTTCAGCCTTGCAGTGTGCTTGCCTTTGTGCAGTTAACGGGGCATCATCGTCGAGAGCTAGTAGTCCTACAGGGCTTGCCTACGGCTTAACCACTATTGAGCTATTAGAAGCTTGACAGGAGCCGGTGCTGTTTTGGTGTTCAACGACTCTCTCTTCTATTCCTTGCAATTAATGGTATTCGAGCCACGGGTACAGTAGCTTGAATTCTTTTTCTAAAGGGGTAAAGAGGAGTAGCAACTAGGGCTTGAAGTGCGAAAGTACACCTAAAAGTTGTTAAAATGGATGACAATAGTAAAGAGAGTGAAATTAATGTTGATAACTTTGATTTTGCTAATGAGCAAGCTACTAATGATGCCCCGATGCTTGTTAACTATCTTGTTTCTAGGCTTCAACAAGCCATGGAAATCCATCCTTCCAAAGTGAAGTGCAATGGCAAATTCATGCTCATGGGATTCTCCAAGCTCCCCACCATGACGAGAGAACACCTAGGAAGCCTCCTTGCGAGACTTCCAAAAGAGGTCTCTCTCTGATTCGGGAAGAAGAAGAGGATACCTATGAAGGGCTCAGAAATTTCCTCCTTGATGATGCATCTCTTTCTCAAAGGAGAGTTCAAGTGCCTCCACCGAAGGAATGAGAAAGAAGCGAGTCTCCCGCCACCTCAACGGAGATGGCTCCACGAAGATGGCGGGCTAAACTCTCTCCATCACCCCCAAAACGGAGAAGACCATTGCATACTTCTCCAACACCATACTTCAAAGAGGGATGACAAAAAGCAAGAGAAGAAAAAGGCAAGAAATAGGACACCCTCTTATCCATCTTCTCCATCCTCTTCCTCTTATGAAAGTGATGGTCAAGACAACGAAGATCAAGGCAAGAAAAAGGTGAGAAAGAGGTCACCCTCTTCTCCATCTTCCTCAAATTCTTCATCTTCTAAAGAAAGTGATGGTGCAACCTTTGAACCATCAAAAAGAAGAGGCCATAGGAAATCCTATGCCGCGTGGAAGAGGTCATCCAAGCTCAAGAAGTTCAAAGAGGGAGGGAAGACCATCTCTTTCCTTACTTATGATGGCACTTTTGGTGCTACGGACAAAGTCTTGGCCTTTATCCAACAATTTGATGCTGCATTCGGAGATTACGGCTTCACGGAGTCCTCTAAGCTACCCCATGTAGCTATGCACTTTCAAAAGTCCGCCAGACAATGGTGGTCTAGCCTACGGGCCAACGGTGAAGTTCCACGAACATGGAAAGATTTAAGAGCTTCTATTATGAAGCAGTTTTTGGCCACCGATGCCAAAGACAAAGTACTCACCGAATGGCGAAGCTTAAAGCTCTCTCCCTATGAATCTATACACAAAATATGTACACAAGGTTTGGGACCTACAACTCAAAGCCACTGTCTTCAAAAAGTTGTATTTTGGAGAGAAAAAGAAACAATTTTGTGCGGGCTTAACCGAAGAAATGGCGGAGTATGTCAACTCCCAAAGGCCACACACCATATCGGCGGTAATACATCATACTATGGTGGCCTCTCGGATCAATTTCCAAACAGGGGCTAAGAGGAATTCTAAGCCCCCTTAAAACAAGGGTTCCAATGAGCCTAAGGGGAAGGACAATGTCCAAAAGTCTCCTAAGGGCAACTCCAACAAAGCTAAAGAGAAGGGAGTTTATAAAGGAAAAAATAAACTCTCTCTTAAAGAGCTTGAGCGTTATCGTAAGGATAACTGATGTTTCAAGTGTGGCGAACAAGGGCATGTGTACCGCGCTTGTCCCCAAAAGAACAACCGCCATGATCCTCCTAGAGCTACCTTGGTAGAAATACAAGAGGAGAAAACTCACCACAAAGGATCTCCTCTACGTCATGCTTGGGGAAAGGTAAGAGAACATGATGCTTTTATTCTCTTTGACCCCGGTTCTACTCATAATTTTATATCTATAGAGTTGGCCACCAAGCTAGGCATACAAACCTACGAGATGGGAGATGTCCTACCTGCAGATGGTGCTTTCAAGGGGCAAGAAGCTTCAGTCACTTCCTTAATCAGGAAATTGAGGCTCCATGTCCAAAGCTATTTGGACAAAGAGGACTTCTTTATCCCTCCTCTCAAGCATGAAGATGTAATCCTAGGGGCACCATGGTTTGATCGCATGGCTGCCAATGTTAAATTCCTTTAAGTTTAGGGAAAAAGATATGTATATAGATGCTAAGGAAATGGGTAACACTATACCCATTGTACATACACAAGCTTTCAACAAGTCAATAAAGAGCTCTATTTCCGTGCACATGATTTTTGTTAAAGATTCTCAAAATGAACTTAATGTTTTAGCAAAAGAAAATATACACAACCAAAAGGAATTCGAGTTATCCAATTTTCTCAAGGGGTTTCAAGATGTCTTTATTGACGACATCCCTTGTAAGCTACCTCCTAAACGAGGCAATGATGACAATGCAATTGAACTTCTTCCAGGAAGTTCACCGCCTAAGAAACCTCCTTATAGAGTTTCTCAAGCTCAACAAGAGGAGATTATGCGGCAAGTGCATGAGTTAGTTGAGAAGGGAATGGTTAGGCCTAGATCATCTCCATTTTGTTCTCCTGTGCTATTAGTGCAAAAGAAAGACGGCACATATCGTATGTGTGTCGACTATAGAGCACTAAATAGGATCACTATCAAGAATAGGTTTCCCATTCCATGGGTAGAACACTTATTTGATAAGTTACAAGGGTCCACCTACTTCAGTAGGATTGACCTAAAAAGTGGCTATCACCAAATAAGGATAGTTGATCAAGACATTGTAAAGACCGCATTTCACACTACGTTTGGTCTTTACGAATACATTGTCATGCCTTTTGGCTTGACCAATGCCCCAACCACATTCAACTGCTTGATGGAGAAGCTATTCAGGCCTCATCAAACGTTTACTGGAGTGTTCTTTGATGATATCATCATCTACTCTAATTCATTAGACGAACACAAACGACACCTCCAGGTAATATTTCAAGTTCTAAGAGAGAATAAACTTTATGTTAATTGAAAGAAAAGTTAATTTTTCTTACAAGAGATTCAGTATTTAGGTCACATTATCTCTCGAGATGGCATCCAAATGATCAAAGTTAGAGGTAATAAAAGGACGGCCTAAACCAAGGAATCTTCATGAGTTAAGAAGCTTTATAGGTATCTGCGCATACTATAGACGCTTCATAGAAAAGTTCTCACTAATAGCAGGACCATTACATGACCTAACAAAGAAAAATGTTAGGTACACATGGTATGCCAAGGAGAAAAATGCTTTCGAAAAGCTTATCTCTCAACCTGTGCTTACACTACCGGATCTCTCAAAGCCATTTGAGGTCCAATGTGATGCTTGTGGTGATTTCCTTGGAGCTGTTTTACTTCAAGAAGGGAACGCCATAGGCTATGAAAGTCGAAGGCTCGACCCTATTGAGCAAGCTCTAGGCATATATGAAAAGGAACTCCCTGCAGTTCTACATGCCTTAGACTCATGGAAGCACTATTTATTGGGGACTCCTTTCATTCTGCAAACGGATCACCAAAGTCTTAAGTACTTCATGATGCAGACCAAGCTCTTCGACAAACAAATGAGGTGGGCAAATTTTCTTTCGCAATTTCATTCTCATATTGCTCACATTGCTGGCAAGCATAATCAAGTAGCCGATGCACTCTCAAGATGGCCGAGAGTGAATGCAGTTTCCATAGCAATTCACAATGATCTATCTTCTGTGATAGATGAGTATGCTATTGATTCCAATTTTAGAGATGTGATTTCAGCCCTTGCACTAGGGAAGAAAGAGGAACCATTTACTTTACAAGATGGTTATCTTCTCTATGGCAATAGATTATGTGTTACTAGATCACTACGTGAGAAAGTAATGTATGAATCTCATGCTCCTCCTTATGCAGGGCATAGAGGGATTCAGTCTATCCTAAAAGGGATTGAAACATATTTCCATTGGCCTACCATGAAAGCAAACATACAAGAGTATGTTTCTAAATGTGTGGTATGCCAAAAGATGAAGTTTGATAGAGGGAAGCAACTTGGATTGCTTCAACCTTTGCCAATCCCTAATTCACCATGGGAGAGTATATCCATGGATTTTATCTTTGGATTGCCTAAGTCTATCCATGGGAATATGGGAATATGGACGATAGTAGACAGGTTCAGTAAACAAGCTCATTTTATACCTGTCAAAAAGACTATCAAAGCCCATCAAATGGCAACCCTCTTCATTTCAAAAATCTTCAAGTACCCTGGCTTGCCAATGTCCATATTGTCGGATAGAGATCCTAGAATGACCAGTAATTTATGGAAGGGTATCTTTGAGAATTTAGGAACAAGGCTAAACTTCTCTTCGGCCTATCACCCGCAAACAGATGGCCAAAGTGAAATAGCTAACCTAGCAATCCTCGATCTACTAAAAGCCTATCTAACGGAAGTAGATGAAAGATCCCAATGGGAGAAGTACTTACCCTTAGTGGAGTATGCTTACAATAACACTGTACATACTTCCACGGGAAAAGCACCTTTTGAGGTAATTGAGGGAAGATCAAAAGTCCATTGCTACTTAAGGTACACAGGAAGATCTTCGTTTTGCAGATGAGTATAGCCGAGACCTACAAGAATCTTTCCAAAACATTAAGGATGCTATCTCTATCGCACAGCAAAGGCAAAAGGCTGCTGCTAACAAGCACAGAAGAGCCCAAGCCTTTAAAGAGAATGATTGGGTCTTACTCAAATTTTCCAAGTCTCGATTAAGGCACACAATGGGCAAGAATCCTACGGGACACCAAAAGTACTATGCTAAGTTAGCAAAAAGGTACTATGGTCCCTTCCAGATTCTTAGGCCAATCAATGAGATGGCCTATCAACTCAAGTTGCCCAACCATTGGCTCATACACAATGCTTTCCATGTGAGCCTACTAAAGCCTTACAAAGGAGATCCACCTCAAGAACCAACTATTGAAGACCAACCGGAGATCGAGGACCAAGAAGAGGTGATGCAGCTCGAGTCCATTCTCCGACATGAAGACAAGATACTAAGAGGTGGTAAGACTATCCGACGATATCTTATTAAGTTTAAGAATGATCCTTGATAGATGGATGCAAGGCATAAAATTAAAATGTACAAATGTTAAAAATGAACAAAATTTCTGTCTTATAAGACTCTCTTTTTCTTTATTGTGCACAAAAATTAAGTAGTATGCATGCTTAGATCAAGTTTGCGGAGACGACGTCTCCCGAACACCAAGTAGAGCTTGTCACTCTACTGTGGAAGATGATAGGACTAATGTGCAGACATGGTTGCGGCAGCCTTAGGCTCTCAAGCGCCAAATGGACTAGTCATCCATTGTGGAATGATGTCGTAGGGTAACATAGGGATCCTCTACCTGCTAAGAAAAGGACTAATGAATATGCTTTATCTTCTCTACCCCATAGTTGAGGACAACTATGATTTCAAGAGAGAGGTAATGTCATAATAATCAATATCTAATTCTCCTAAATGATTTTCTCATGTTAAACTGATCATTTATAATGGGGAAGTGCCAGGGGAGAAAAAGCTAGAATATTGGTTAAGCTAGCAGATCGGCCACAATAGGGATCCAAAGGAGGGAAAATAGGGATCCAAAGGGGGGGCCATCTATAAAAGAGCCATGTGCAACAATGGGCTTAAAAGGCCCTAAGGTTCAGCCCATTAAGACTTCCAAAATGCTAAGGTTCCAAAATTCAAAGGTTGTGTCCAAAGGTCAAACATTGGGGGAATTGGATGCTTTGTGTGTGTCCCAAAAGTCTTTGACAATACCTACATAGGATGGGGCGAGCCTTGCAAGTAGGGGATGAGAGAGAAAATCATACACACACACACACACACACACACACACACACACACACACACACACACACACACACACACACACACACACACACACACACACAGAGCTCCCTTTACACAAAGGGAATGAGGGACACATGTCAACTCCCTAGCCCAGATGCCCACAAGGTGTACCCAATTCCTATTGGATGGCCTTGGAGGTGGACCAATGAGAATTAGGCTAGAGTAAATCTAGTTTAATTAAACACTTAATAAAATAACCAATAAGAATTAAGCTCTCTAGAAGACTATTGGATAGTCTCCCAAGAGGACCAATGAGCATTCAGCAGCCTAATGGCTTGCCTGATTCCTATTGGCCAAGAGGCAAAGGGGTCCAATGAAAGTTTAGTTGAATTAAATAATTACCTAAATCTCTCACAAAAGGGGAAAGGGGGACACATGTCAAAAGGCTATCACTTATGCTGCTTAATTACCATTGGCTAAGCATAGGGAGGTCCAATAGGATGCTAGCAAGAGAAAATAGCAAGAGGGGTCGACCAAGAGAGAGAGGGGGCTGATGTTTCAAAGGAATTATCACCTACACACTCATACTAGCTCATGTGTGAAGAAAAGAAGACTCTCTCTCCTTCTCAAGCTTTAATGGAAAGCTTATCACCTACTCCAAGCTTGTGAGAAGGAAGGCCTACACCAACAACTCTTGGCTTTGTGATGCAAATCCAACCAAGAGCCAAGATTCATTGCATGCTCATCTCCTCTACCATGCTAATTACTAAGCTAAGCTATGCTAATATGAGTGATTATGTACATCTTTCAGGTAAGAATACTCCTTCTTCCTCTCAATCTACTCTCATACCCCTCTAGCTCTCACCATCTTTGAAGGTGTGTGAGGTCTTGGTTCTGAGACCGTGAGGGAATTGATGTTGTGTTTGATAAGTGTTTTGCTTAGTGCATGAAGTTTCCATCTTCATTGCACTAGCTAGTATTGAAGGAACACAAGAAACTGTATTGTAAAATGCCTCTCTTGATGGGAGAAACCATAATACAAAGCCTTTTGGAGGGGGGGACCGGCTCCATGCAAATCCGGTCCTCAACTGCTGTCAATTGCTTAATTTATCTCTCTTTTGAAGTATTGTTAATGCTATCTAACTAGGTGTTATGATTTTTGTTGCTTTCTCCACCCAATCACTCTTGTTAATCTCATTAGGAATCTATTCTAATGAAATTGTCACTATGTTCATGCTAATTTCTGCCACACACAAGTTACCATGCCATTAAATGTTACACAGACCACCATGGCCAGAGAGGTAGCATTCATCATCTAGAGTGTGGCAATCCTATGGCAACCCCCTTCAAAGCATTCAAGAGCTACTAACACTTCTTTAGTGGCCGAGGCGATGGTGGACCAGGCCGTGCTATGTCTAGTGTCCAACAACCAAGCAACTAGTGTTTAGACTCACCAATGGCTTCATGAGGCCACTAGTAGCATGTTTTTAGATGCCAAGGGTTGAAATTTCTAGTAGCAGTAGATATGTGGTGGCCATACGATGACCTTGGCTTGTGGATATATACAGTATCATGTGGATATCCTTGGTGGGGCTATAGTTTTGAGAGTCTTGCCATATTTTTGAGAGAAGTCTTGTGAGTTTATCCTTGTGAGAGAGTCCACTATGTGTCACTCTAGAGCACTTCACCTTGGTTGTCTGCTGCGAGTTGGGCATGTGATCCTTTTAGTCTTGTTATCTAGTTACATTGTGATTTTCAATTTCTTTTGTACCTTTGCACCATTGTACTCTCCATTTCACCTCAGCCTCTACATCCCCATTGTACCTTGTTGTGTAGTATTGGACTAGGCAAAGTTGGCCACAACTATACTAGTCATCGTATGGTCATTTGGTTATGTACAGGGTGTTGCCTTGGAGGGCTTGTGGTTGTCCAGTCTATAGTTTCAATTCTTGTTCATGGTTCAGTTCTATTTTCATTTTTTTGCATTATCTGTTGGTTCTGAGCTAGCTTGTGAGTCCTCATGCATACTGCATACAGAGCACCGCACCACTAGAGAGCATTGTGCACCATTTCCATCTACAGCTGCTCTCATTTTTTGCACGCCCAGTGGGACTGCTCTATTGGGCCTTGCAGGCTAGCCTAGTCACCTGGGAAGTTAGATTGATGAAAATCAATAGTGTGGCCACATTCTAGGGTGCCATAGCATCTGTACTCGCGCCAACTACCTGCCCTAAATTTTAGCCAAAAATTTAGGAAACCCCGTTTTTGTATCTATGCCTATTATTCACTTTAAGTCAAGTGGAGCATGTTGAAGAATCCTTGTGAAGATTCATCACCATCGTCACTTGTACTCACCTTCTGCGATCTCGCATGCATCATTGCCTCTACCTTCACCCAAGCCTTGCTCTCAGCCATAAAGGTTACCTTCGCCATCCCCACCATCATCTCCCTCTCCAACCTCTTCTCCAAACCAAGATCTTCTCCAAACCACCTTCCACCCCTCTCATCAGGCCTATCATGGTGGATAAACCGAGAAGATGCCTATATGGTGCTTTTCCCCTCCACCCTGGAGGGACTGGCCAAAAAGTGGTATAGGCAATTGTCAAAGGGCCACTTCACAACTAGAATGCCCTCAAAGTGGCCTTCACTGCCGAGTTTCAATTGAGCGACTATAGGGAGAAGGCCTTGAACCAGCTAGAAATCTTGGAGTTGGGACCTGAGGAAACCTTTGCCGAATTAATGACACAGGCAAGATCCCTTGTATCCAGGCTACCCCAACAACCAGGATATTTCATGATCAAGGAGTGGGTGGAGAAGGCCTTGTCTGCTTCAACTCAACAGAAGCTTCAAGAAACCTTGCGGACTGAAGCTACAATGGATGATTTTTGTTGCCGCTACCACCAAAATCAAAAGTGCCAAAATACAATTTGTCGTCTCCCCAAGTAACTCTTTGCCTATTGTTCTTATGAATGACCCTACTGCTGTGACCCTGCTGGATCTCAAAAGAGAGTTAGAAACCCTTAAGTTGCAAAGGGAACTACTATAGGAGGAAAAGACGTTAGCAACATCGACTCGATCGTCTCAATAGACAAATATAGTGGCAGAACTCAAAAGAGAGCTAGAAGAACTAAAAGCACAGCTAGAGGCCATGGCCCGGGTATGGTGCAAAAATTGCAACAACCCTGACCACCCACCTCAGGAATGACCCATGATGGTCCACTATTAGTTCTATGGTAAGGGAGGTCATGAGGCCAAGGATTGTTACCATATGAAGGGTGTCCATCATCTGCACCAAAAATTGGCCTCGACCATGCACATGAGCACCGCTCCCATGGGCCCCTCGATTGGTTCTTCTTGGGCTAACCACTTAAGCCCTAGTATATCCTCACCTTTGTTACCATCTCCCAATATACCTAATGTGTCCCCATATGGTGGCCCTTTGATACAGAAATTTGATACCACCCCTAGTCCAGACCAAGTTTTTGCTCCAACGACACCTCGCGGTCCATGTCCCACCAACCCTTGGGTAGCCAACTGGCATGTGATGTGCTATAGGTGTGGTGAATATGGTCACTTCCAAACTAGATGTTCCCTACCAGAAGGGGCTCCACCATGCAAACATTTCCCAGATGCCAAAGACCACTACACGAGAGATTGCCCCAAGCAACACCCGTCTTCTTCTCTCAACATGATCTCAGTAAGTTCTCTGCTTACTTCAAAAGAGCCCACTGTATCCACTTTACCCTCACTATTCACTCACATCTTCACTCCTCACCCTTCACCTTCACCTACTACCTTGGCTCAAGAAATCTCAGGCACTACTGGAGTAATCACAAGAGTGCAAAGAATAGCCCAAAACATTTCCTTGCCCATAGAAAAACCTCTGTCTACAATACACTCTAAGGAGTCAACTAGATTGCACTCGATAGTGGAAGAAGAGACAAAGCCACAGAATGTAGTTATGCCATCAGCATTGGATCAAGCCTACACAAAAGCCCTACAAGGCATGGAATCCCAAGCTCTACCAAGGACGCCTACATAGACTAAAGACATTGCCAACTGAGGAGATTTTAAAGACCACCTACAAAAAAAAAATCTCCCTATAAAAACTCCTTCAAATAGATCCTACCTTTAGGGGTGACCTTCTCAGGGCAGTCCAGGATCTCTACCCTTCGTGCCTACATAGTGGCGGGCACTTTCCCACAAGATATGGAAGCCCAAGCTCTACCAAGGACGCCTACATAGACTAACGGCATTGCCAACTGAGAAGATTTTGAATACCACCTACAAAAACATCTCCCTATAAAAACTCCTTCAAATAGATACTACCTTTAGGGGTGACCTTCTCAATGCAGTCCAAGATCTCTACCCTTCATGCCCAAATGATGGTGGGCACTTGCCCATGCTCACCTCTGAAGAATCATACATGATTTCCTACCCATGAGCCCCACTCACTGACTATAAAAGTAAAAGTCCTCGCCTCATGGTGTCCATGTATGGCCAACAGTTTATAGGTATCGTTGTGGATGGTGGCTTAGGTATTAACCTCATGCCAGAGTTCATCATGTAATAGCTTGGCTTGGTGCCCATCGAGACTGCCACTTTTACTGTCACTTTGGTTGACCAATGCAAAGTTTGCCTAGTACGGATGGTGGAACAACTACCAATGGTAGTAAAAGACTTCACCTTTTGGCTAGATTTGGTGGTGGTCCAACTACCAAAGTAGATGTTGGCTTCCCTCTACTTATTGGTAGGCCTTGGCTATAACATACCCTTGCACTTCATGATTGGGGTAATGATACCATGTGGATCACCACACCAAGCACACCATTGACATATCCAATTGGAAAGTGAAGCCGAACCATCCAATAGAAGGTCTTCCCTTAGTATCGCACACCATGATGTCCCGACGAAAAAAGCTAAATAAGTTGAAGAAACCCCATAGGAGGAAGTGGTCTTGCCCATAGTCCCTAGTGAAGATAGTGAGCTCCTGGAATGGTTAGAAGCAGCACCTGACCCTCACTGTTTTTCAGTCCTCACAAGAATTGAAGGAGACACAGGCCTCAAGGAACACGTAGAGTCTTTTGGTCTAGGAGAGCCCATCACTCATCACATGCGCAAAAATAATTCTCCCCTACAAGTGCAACAAGAAGAGAATTCAGAGCATAAAATTGGCACAAATGATTCATCCCAATCCAAGGGCAAGACTAGGTCCGATCACACCCCACCAAAGAGTCAGCAGACCAGCTCCAAGAAAGATAGAGATGACTTGCATGTGGATGAACTTCGCAAGGATGTTTACAGGAGCAGCCACAAGACTTTCTCATTGATCAAACTCTTGCTCATGATGTGAAAGCATTGACTAAAGCTTGTGTTGACCCATGGGCCAACAATACGACATAGCTCAATTTCCGTACCAAACTCTTATTTCTTGGGAGTTATGAATTGATGCAGATTATGGTTAAAAATATCATTTTTAATGAGTAGCTATTCTAGTATAGAAGTTGCATGCGATGTCATGCGATGTCATTTCCAGATTGTAAATACAATGCCATTTCACCCATTGAACTCTATTTTAGGTTTAACCTGTGGTAGCCTTAATATATAAGGTACCTAGGTCATTTTGTAAAAGGAACTTTTATCATAATCAAAGTTTTGAGCTGTCGTTAACTGTGTGTGAGAGAGAAAGAGAGAGAGCATGAGATTTATCCTGCTACTACTTCCTGCTCACTCATTGCATTGGAGATCCGACTGCACCATTGTGATAGGCTCGGAGAGAGCTACTCAACAATGCCAAGCATTCCACACAAACGGAGAATGCATGCTAATGCATCTACGAGCTATTTGTGATCGTAAGTGTATCAAATGATGTCTATTTTCATGTGCAAGTAGTCGTTAGAATCGTGGTGACATAAGATAAGCATAGGCCCTCATAGATTTCAATTTCTAGCACTTCCAAAATTCTGCTTGGTCTTCATATGCATTTTCCGTAGATGGGTTTGGAGTGAGGATTTTGGGTGTAGAGGCTTTGGGACATGTGTATCCTAGTGAGGGGATGGTGTTCCTTAAGTTTCATACGATTATGGTATGATTTGGTGAGTTTCCTTTGAACCGTTTGTGTGTATGTGGGTTGGGTGGTGTAGTTGAGAGCGGTGAGAATGTTGATTGTGGTTTAGTTGGTCTTCTAGAGTATTGTATGTGTGGAATTTGAGACTTGACAAACTACAAAGACTTCCTCCGTGCGCCTATCGTGTCATCTATGTCCTGGATTGACGTTATGTTGATCTAGGTAGTGTTGCATGCACTTTATAAGTGGTGTGATTTGCTACCGCAACACCTAAGCCATTGTCGGGGACACAAGGACTTGAGTAGGTAATCCTACGAACAGTTGTGTAATGGTTGCTTGCTTGAGTTTTGACTAAAGAGAGCATTTTTTTAAAGTGGATCCAAAAGAGGATACTTCGAGATCAAGTGGATAGCCAGGAAGCATGTATCTTGTCAAGGGTCCGCGACTAGATATATATAGTTAGGATTGCTAGTATTAGTTGTAGACTAGAGGAGTTGTTGGTGGTCGAGTGATTTGTGAGGTGATAAAAGTGTTTGCTAGTCTGTGTGTGGCAGTGAAGTGTTTTTCTACTCATAAATACCAAACCCCATATGATGTATAGGAGTAGCTTTAGGTAGGTGATCTTATTCTGATATAGAGCTATCCATCACTAATTTATTTGCTGAAGTGTTCGTTTGCATTTAAAATCACAAAAAAGTCTAATTTTGCGGGTAAAAATGCAATAAATAGATTCTTGTTGATATTTTTTCATGATTGATTTATGTTGTGCATATAAGAGAACATTTGCAAGAGTTCTGTGAAGAAAAAATGAAATTTTGTAAAGAGGCACTTGGAGACCAAATTTGACAAATTTGACAGCACTAGAGTGTTTAGAAGGGGTGTTTTACCCTAAGTACACATTGAGACTAGAGTTTTGACCAAGTCTTTACACCCAAAAGACAAAAGACAGAGTGTCAAAAACGGAAAAAAGAGAAACTTGTGATTCTGAGCATATTTTTGCATGAAAATTGTTAGAAATGCTTGAAAATCAGTGCTAGAGACTTGTGGATGACTGTGATTAAATTTTGGCCAAAAATTCATCATCCAACATCATACACGTACGATGTCTGAAGGGTGAATTGGACAACCAAAATGAACTTTTCACCTTACACCCCTATTTTGCATGTTGTGTTGAGTACATACACCAAATTTCACTTCATTTGGGCATATAGAGTGAGAATTGAGGGGATTTTACTTTTTCGGGGGATTTCCTATCAAAAAGTGGTGATTTTGTGCAATTTTGATTTCCAAAATTTTTTGTGAGCACATGTGCATGCTGCACGTGGGGTAGAAACAAAACTTCAATTTGAACACATACACATCATACGATGTTGGGCGCATTTTTGACACCCCGTTTTTTGTAAATTTGTACATATGGACATGACTCACGATGTCAAAAGGGTGTGTGGGCTTTCTTTTTGTGAGTTGTTTAGCTTGATTTAGCAAGCACATATACATGCACGGTAGGTCACTAGTATAGCGCCAGCTGTCGGGCTACTCTAAGTGCCCATGATTGAGTGAGTTTTTTGAAGTGAGACTTGTGTATAACTAAAACTCATGTAAAAACTTAAAAATGTTTAGCCAAAGTTAAAAAAATTTCAGGTTGTAGCTCCTTATGTCTCCTTAATGGTTTCTAATGCAGTTTTTGGCATCGCCTTGCCTTCTCTACGCGTAGTCATATAAGAACAGCTCTCTGTTCGTGTCAATTTTGCATGTAGCGGTGTGTAGATTCAATTTTGGTCATCTTCAGCTTTCTTGCCATTCATTTTTCAAGATTGCTTCCAAGATTTAAAGTGACCCAATTGGAGTTGTGCTCTTCAAGTTACGACTAGTTCTCTGTAGGGTTATGGCTATGGCATCCTAGAGACCAATTGTGTGCAGACAGATCGGGAAGGCATGTATCTATAGTGGAACTGATTTTGAAGTTTTGGGTTTGTCATGTTCAATTGTGAAAGGGAAGGCCCTTGTCTTCATATGAATTGGTCGGCGTATGCTGGAAATCCGTGCTTTGACAAGGCTTTTCTCATATGTGCTAT
Organism: Adiantum capillus-veneris; assembly: GCF_014529385.1. Taxonomy (NCBI): domain Eukaryota; kingdom Viridiplantae; phylum Streptophyta; class Polypodiopsida; order Polypodiales; family Pteridaceae; genus Adiantum; species Adiantum capillus-veneris. The sequence continues at coordinate 84,571,877 of NC_140937.1, forward strand.
TTTCCTTTGGGTGGGCGTGTGCTCGTAAATTCCCAAGGTGGCATAGGACTTTGGGTTAGGGTTTACTAAATTTTGTTGGGGTATACTTTTTGGTGCTTAGGTTGAAGTCTGAACGCTCTTGATCTATATAGCTATAGAGGTGTCCCACTTTTGCTTTTGCCCAACAGTGTTTTGATGCCCGCCACCGAGGAATTGCTTCAACATACCTTCAATTTACAGGCTTTGGAAGATATGGCATTTAGTTTTCTGGAGTTAAGTGGAAAACCAAAAAAAAGTGCTAAAAGGTTTCATTGGGAGAATGGAGTTTTCTTGCCTTCTTGTTGACAAGCAAGACCTATCGTTGGTGGTGCGAATCTTCTACTTCTGTTTGAAGGGAGATGCTAGGGAATGGTTGGAAGGCTACGAGAAGGAGCTACAATCAACCCAACCTCCTCAAGTTATGACTTATGAAATGGTAAGACATACTTTTCTTACACATTTCCAATAGGTGGAAAACCCACAAAAGGTATGGCAGTCTATTCAAGGCTTGGTATAGGGTGAAGACCAAACCATAGAAGACTTTGTGAAGGCATTCAGTGTGTTATGGAAAAAGTGGTGTACATCTTTGGCTGCTGAAATTACTCCAGCCATGTTGAAGAAAGGACAGGTTTCTTGCAATCTTGAGGAGTAGTATGCGCTTGAAGGTAGAGCTTAAGCAGCTAAGGACCTTTGAGGAGGCAATTGAAATTGCAAATAATAAAGAGTGAAAAACAGAGTGTCTTCATCAACTTGGAATCAATGTCGAGCCAAAGGTTGAAGTGAAAGCTGTAGAGCAACCAAGGGTCCTCATCAACGAGCCGTGTTATGACAACAAGCTTCTCGTGATGTGAATGTTTTTCGCAAGGAGATGCAAGAGGTTGTAGGTCTTATGGAGAATCTTAGTGTGCATATGATGGGAGGTGGAAGAGATCAAAGCTATGGATATGGACATGGCTATGGAATCAATGAAGGATTTACAAGTGGTAGAGGAAGAGGCATGGCTGGAAGAGGGGATATGTTTCAATGTTATAATTGTGGTGAATGGGGTCATAAAAGCCCTCAATGTGACAAGCCAAAGAGAATGGGTGGTGATATGTTTCCTCTTTCTTCACAAATTCCTTCTCAAGCTCAAGATTATGGTATTGAGATTAAAGGGTAAGCAAGTCCAAGTGGTTTGACATTGCAGTGTTATGCCATCTTGTACAGTGGTCGATATATTACCACTTTGACAGTGATTGAGTGTTTACTCTCACTAGCTTCAAAAATTTTCCCCCTAGGGCTATCACAAGACCATGTTTTGTTTTTTTGTTGGCTCTTGCGTCAGTGCCCTCTATGTAATTCTTTTAGATATTGTATTGATTGTTTGTAAGTTTCCCTACACTATGGTATTATGCAATTTTCCGTACTATCCATCATTGTCTTCACTTGTATTACATCCACAACACTTACCATCTATGTCTTGGTAAGTTTTATTTGTTGTGACCCAGGCCATATAACAATGTGTAACTTTGATCAAAATATAGCAGTGGTAAAAATCTCACAAATAAAAAGCACTCATGGTTCTTTAAGTGAGATGGATAGATCTTGCATGTCTACTACATATGCATGTGAAGTGTTAAACTTAGAGATATACTATTATTGGTACTTGAGTATTTTATGGCATGTACAACGAATAGGTGGTTGCTTGTTACATTCACACAGTGGCACAATTGGAATATTGAGTGTATGTGTAGAGTGGGATGTATTGGAATAGACAAGCATAAAGGAGGGTCTCCATTGCATGTGTATATAGAGAAAAAATGTACTCAATGTATAGTGTTTCTCCACCATGGCTTGTGGAAAATTTCCATGCACATATGGGTCCTAGTTTAAGAGAATATTGAATGGACTTTGAACTTTGAATTCCCCTCTTGTTAGATGTATGCTATGAGGTTCATACATTTCCAAATGTTCAAGCTTAAAGTTAAGACTTTGTGAAATGTGTGCTTTTTGGTTCACTATTTTGTGCCATTAAAAAAGGCTCTATATCAAATGTCAAAAAGCTCAAAAATTGTTTTGTTTGCAAAAGCTCAAAATTAGAAGCTCTAAAAAAAAAAACACTCCCTATATGGGGGATCCCTCTAATCACTATACACAATATATTTCTACTTCTTTACAATATTTACACTCAGGTGAATTTTAACTCCTCCATCTCATGTTAATGGGGGTTGTTGGTCTTAGTTTAAGAGAATATTTAATGGACATTGAACTTTGAATTTCCATCTTTTTAGATGTATGCTATGCGGTTCATACATATCCAGATGTTCAAGCTTAAAGTTAAGACTTTGTGAAATGTGTGCTTTTTGGTTCACTATTTTGTGCCATTAAAAAAGGCTCTATATCAAATGTCAAAAATCTTGCAAAAATTGTTTTGTTTGCAAAAGCTCAAAATCAGAAGCTCGCAAAGAAAAACACACTCCCTATGGGGGATCCCTCTAATCACTATTCACAATATATTTCTTATTTACACTCAGGTGAATTTTAACTCCTCCATCTCATGTTAATGGGGGTTGTTTGTAGTTTCTAAACGGTTTAAGGTTAAGTTGAGACAAGATTTTCTCAAACACTACTTTGAGGGCTAAGAGCACCATGAAAAAGTGTGTATATATGGCTATCTAATTTTTTTTGGTGTGACGCAGACACATAGGCCTAACAAAGCCCGAAGCAAAAACAATGAATCAAGGAGTAAGGACGTGTGAGAGACCATCTACCTACCACCAAGATTTCCGATTGAAAGTGCTAGTTAAGATCAAGATTCTCACGCTGAAAGGTGTTTCCTTTCGTCACATTTTTATAATTCCTCTCTTGCCATGCTACCTTATGGGGCGTATGATTAGCCTCATTTCTCTTATTACAATATTTGTCTCCTCTAAGTGATTGACTTTTTTCTCATTGTGTGGGTCAAATAAAAAATCTTGCTATGTCTTTGGGATTGCTTTCTTAGAGTTTCATTAGAGAAAATTAGACCTTATGTTAACTCCTCCCCCTTTTTTGTCAAGCCCTTGGTTTTTTCCATTGTTGTTTAAAACTTTTTTAGGTTCGCTTTAACTTGGGTTTGCTCGAAAAATCTCGCTCTTGTTTGGAACTGCTCAAAGGATAAGGGATAGTTTCATCACTACCAAAACTACCCTAACCTACCCAAAGAGCTTAGCCATCATACTACCAAAGCCTTCATCCAGATTCAAAAAACTACCAAAACTACCAAGCCTCTCTAAACATGAAAAAAGTACCAAAACTATCAGACTACCTCTCTAAACATGATAGAAGTACCAAAAGTTTCAAAGTAGAACCAAAAAGATCCAAAATTTCCAATAATAGCTTGGGGATAGTTTTGTCACTAATAGTTCTACCAAATACTATGAAAATACCATTGACAAAATTTATAAAAAATTCAAAATACCAAAAATGCCAAACTATCGGGCTCAACCAAGACTAACAAAAACTATCAAAATTACCAAGGTAGCATTTGCAAAAGTTAGCAAAATTACCAAAAGCTTTAAAAACTACCATCAACTACCAAAACCTTTTATAACTAACAAATACCTCAATTTACCAATACAATAAAAACTACCAAAACTCTCAAAGACTACCCATAAACTATCAAAACCGTACAACACATAGAAGCTACTAGTGTAAGCTACCAAAATTATAAGAACTATTAAAGACACTAACTCAAGCCATGGATGTCATAAATCACTCATTTCAATCTCCTTCTCTAGCTTTTTCAAGTTCTCATCAATTCTAAGTCAAAGAAGCATGCATTGAGTGGCTCCCAAATTAGCCTCCACCTCTTTGGTCTCATCATAATTGCTGCAAGGATTTTTTTGCTTCAGCTCTGGTAGCTACACTTCTAGGCCTCAATGTCATCTTTATCTACTTTGCAATAGCATTGGAACCCTCGACTCTCAACAAAGTCTCCTTATTAAGATGAAAAGATGCTCTCAGCTCTTTCAGCCTATCTAATGCGATTGCACATGTTCAAGGCACTCTGTCAACAATACTTTCCAAGTCTGTAGCATAGTCAGGTATCTTTACTTGACGCTACAAGGAGGTCTAGATCTATATAGATATTACTATCACTTTTCATAAGATGCGAATTCTTAATAGATGATGGGAGGTCAGCTTGGGAGGCACCATTTTCCATTTGCCAGGTTTCAACCTTCCGCTCCAACCCTCCTGGATGGTTGCCACACATAATATACTCTCTCCAAACCTTGCCAATGCTACCCTATGGCTTGCACGGTATTTTGTTGTTGCATGGCATTTCTCAAAAGCAAAGCAATGTGCAAATGTTGTAGTAATCTCTCCACAAGATGAAGGGGCTTGGTACACCTTATGGAATAGCAATCTACAATCATTTGCTAGGCTTGGATGCACATGATTCAAGTAAATCTTGGAACTTTTTTGGTATCTTTGCTTAAAAATAGTCATCCATTGGTCATCAAGGAGGTCTTTATCATTCAGATCTTTTGGAAGCACACCATCCATGCTCAAGCCATACTCTTCTGAAGCTCTTCATCTATATAGAAAAACTTGCTCAATATACGGTATTCCCCCATTTTTGTTTCTTCTTGCAATGCAAAAAACCCAAGCATCAAGTATGCCCTTGTTGTCCAAACGAAATACTTAAGCATGCTTACTATATGCCTTTATTTTGGCAACACTTCAACAATGTAAAAAATAACACGGATATGATAGTTCTCTCAGTACCAAATTGGGTATTGTCACGGATGCTATTGAGAGTCGGATTTCTTGTAGGAAACTTAAGAAGACTGGCTAATAGTTGTAGCTACCAATCTGGCATGGTTTCCTTGGTAGAGTAATAACAACCACTATTAGCCTGATTGCCACCTTTACACAATTAGCTGGCATGCTACTCCTTGGAAAGTTACTTTTTGCTAGGCTCTGATTATGTTAGCTACCATTATCATCCTGGTAGCAACCAAACTAGCCAAGTAACAAGATAGCATTGGTAGCCATCAAGATATGATTGGTAGCTTCTAGGATAGCATTGGTAGCTACGTGCATAGTATTGGTAGCTCTCAATGCTATCCTAATAGCTACCATTGTCATGTTGTAGCCATATGTAACTTGAGGTAGTGTTCTTAATTTTTTAATACTTGTCATGACTGCAAAAGCTGAGCTTGCCAAAAATCTGGAGATTGTAGGAGGTAACAATTGTGAACAAAAATTTTTGGAGGCACACGTACAAGTTAAGAAGGAAGGTGTGTGAGACAAAGATGGCTCTGTTTTGTCCTTAAGGCAAATAATAATGTTTAATGTTAAATCTTGCTCATTGCTGCTTCTTTCTTGCAGATGAGGCTAACTAGAAAGCCTATAGAGGATGGATAAAGGCCAAGAGAGACATCGAAGGACCATGCCAAGAAAGAATGAACATAAAATATTTCCAAAGATGTTGGAAGAGAAGTTGCTACTTCCATAGTCATAGCCCATTTTTGGCATTTTTCCTAAACCCTATAACCCTTTTTGTCTTTGTAATCATTTACTATTTCCTATGTATTTTGAAAGCCAAAATTAAACTTTTATGTCTTGACTATCATTCTTTTTATCTCTTTATTGTTTTTTATGCTCAAATGCTTCCACTAGCCTCAATGATGATCTAGATCACAAAATCGATGTGGTGGTAAAAGACTATGGTAATTGTGAAGAACATGTAAGGTCTCCGACCCTGAGCTAAAAGAACACCATTGTACCATGAAACAATCATAATGGAAAAAGTTACTATTTTTAGCAATTTTCCAAAATCTGTCGAATGCTATGATGTTTAGAATGTCATAAAGCTTTCAAAAGTGAATTAAAATAATTTTTATGGAAGTTTTTCAAAAATAATAAGTTTTTGGTCACCCAACCCGTCAGTTTTGACCGTCTCGAAAAACTGCACCCGTACCCCAAATTTGAAAAAAATGCATTTTCGGACGCCGAGGGCTGCTAAATATGGCAGGTACCCAGGTTAATACACCTTAGTTAGAGCTTAGTATAGCAAGTTCCGGCATTAAATTCTGATTCATATTGCCCGTCATAGCTTAAAATTAAATTTTCCTAAAGTTGTGCGGGGAGGCATTGGGACTCGGGGGCTGTGTGGGAACTGGCTCCATGCCACTGAAAACTGAGTTTGGTAGTAAGAGGGCGCCCTCACACACTCACATGGCTCGTGGGCTACTTTCCATGAAAGAGAGAGAGAGAGACTAAGTGAGCTCTTGAGCAGGTCGGGACACTTGGTAAGTATGCAACTAGAGCTGCCATGCATGAAGTGAGTACTCCTCCCGATGCATATAGCAGGCAAATTCAAATTTTCAGCTTGTGAGCCTATATAAGAGCATGCTCACACACACACACACACAAGCACACATATATGCTCACACAGACACTAAGTACACACACACACACTCCTACACACACACACACACACACACACACCTTTGAGGAGGTGTTGCTGGCAGACATAGCCCTTGGAAGAGGAGCTAGGAGGGAAGGTGCTGCCCGTTTCTCATCTCAAGGATCCCTTACATCAGAATTTCGAAAGGAATTCATCCGTAACCTCGGTAATTTTTGATTTAATTCATGCTTGATTCCCTCTCTAATATCCTCTTAATTTCGCATCTAGTATGCATAATCATAGTCAAAATACTCATTAGATACTCTCTAATTCTCCGTATCCATGATCTATTGCATAAATATTAATCTAATTAGTAATCATGCAAGCAATTAGTCACTCTTAATCATAGTTTAATGCATGTTTAAGGAATCATCCACTAGTCACCGTTGTGATTAAAAATCAAGTTAGCTTTGAGGTGGGAATGGTCCATTGCATTCTATTACTCCATACTGTGTAAATAATTGAATTAGAATCAATTGCTCATGGATTAGGATTTAATTAGGAAAAATTAATCCATCATTAATCATTAGTAAGGGAGAAATCCTCTCATCTATGCATACAGTAAATCTGCAATTCTCTACTTGCATTAAGAAGTGATTAAGCACGTCTATTTCATCTCTAGTAGAACTGATTAAGTAAAAATCTGAATTTCATAATTATGTAGGTCAAGTAATTAACCTTAGGGCCTAATCCCATAGAACAAGTATGGTGCTATCGGGATTCTCTATGTTTTGAAGTAAGTCTAACCTCTCGTACAAGGGGATTTGCTTATTGAAACTAATCCGTCATCATGGTTGTATGTTACTCTCGAATGTTAGCTCTCTTTTTCCAAGTTGTCAATTAAGTAGTGAGTATAAAATGGCTCCGGTAAAGAGAAATCGTTTCGGTGGTTCCCACGACCGCGAGGTTGGAACAAGCAACACTAATGGAAAGGGAAAATCTCCCATGGTCGACCAAGTACCGGCCATCTCACGGAGCAATGAGGAGGAAATTGTGGAGGTAGGTCAAGTTTTAATTCAAGTATGTTAAAGCAACATTGCATTCGATAAGGTAGGATGAAAAACACATTTCCCAATATGTTGGAAATCAACGGAAACCACGGCGTTTAAATTGATTTTATTTTATATTCAAGTAGGAAAGAATGCTTTCGGAATATACTGTCTGAAGTAGGAAAGATTGGTTGCTAGGGAAAATTTAGCTCAGCTAGTTCATTTTCAATTCCAATGTTGATCTAGTCCGAACCCCCTCTTGATCACAGGGGGCAACTCACGAAGTTATTTGCAGGATCTAGAGTTCCTGGTTAAGGGCTCTTGAATCCACGACTGCTGGTTAAGCGGTGGAAGTCCATGACTACTGGTTAAGCGGTGGACAACCTAGTTGTATGGGCAACTAGGCGACAATGGGTGGAGTAAACACTCGCTGGGGGATTTCGTGCCTCCAGAGCATTGGAACTTTAAATGAATGAGTTTTTGAGTGAATTTTTACTAGAATTACTATCTTGGTGCCGCTTTGCAATACTGGTTGAAGGGCTGTATTAAAGAACTTGTGAATCGGAAAAATAAACAAAGAACTTATATGTTGAACAACCATTGTGGTAGTAATTAGGTAGCAAAGGAAGTGTGAGTATGGGGTGGAAAGTGGGGGCTTGGCTCGGGTTGCCAATGCCTATGAGAAGGGTGGTCCCGATTGTTCGGGAACTCTCCGTCCCCATAATGCTATAAATCGACGCTAGTATTACTCATTGTCCCAAGAGCGGCGAAGCCTCAAGTGTACGTGCCTCTGAAACATGGGAAAAAAGGCACTCGGGACTTCTCCTCTTGGAACGTGGATTTTAGGACCGATAATTGATTAGACACGCTTCCCCTGCGAGGTGGAACTAGATCTCGATGCTAGTAGGCTCGAACTCGATTCACTTGGTGATGAGAGATCGTCCGATAGTTGAACCCAAAACCACGTTGTTTGCTTCCGCTGTAGATCTAGTGGCCATCAGGTTCACCATCAGATCCGTCGTTTGAGACGACGGGGTGGGGACCTCACAGAACAATTTCCGGAGGCGCACGTACATGTTGAGAAGGAAGTTGTGTTAGACAAGGATGGCTTTGAAAAGGAAAATGAATCCAAAGATGATCCTTCACTTGAGAAGACCAATGTTGTTGAATTCGTAGGACCAATCCTTCCATCTTGTAGACCATACGGATGATGCATGGGGAAGAAAGACAAAGATGATAGGTGATAATTTTGGTTTTCTTTTTTTCTTAAGGTAGATAATATTATTTAAATTGCAATCGTGCTCATTGTTGCTTCTTCCCTATAGATGAGGCTACTAGAAAGCCTACAAAGAATGTAGAAGGGCCAACAAAGTCATCAAAGGACCTGGCAGAGAAAGATACAAGAGAAAATATTTCCAAGGATGTTGGAAGAAAAGGTCCTACTACAACTAGAGTCAGAAAAACACTCCAAGCTTAGTCTCTGTATTTTTTCTTTGTGACCTATCCCCTTTCTTAAATCTTGGTTTTGTAACAGATCTTCGTTTCCTACTCGGGGGGTTCACATCTTAGACATGTAAGTTACCATATGTAAGTTACCACTGTTAAGTATGGAGCCTGATTTACCCTTGTAATTTTCTGTGGTAAAAGCGCACATTTGTAAGGCCCCCATTATGAGGAGAAGCCATCGTGCGTGAAGGAAAATCACTCACCGGAAACCAAAATTTTCACAGACAAGAATCAGGGGCAACTTTAAAGGCTTTTTTTTTTCACCGGAATATTATGGCTGGACGGCGGCCGGAAAGTGGTCGGAAAACAACCGGTTGGTTGGCCGATGGCCGGTAGTCAATGGCCGATGGCCGGTGGTCGGAAGTCAATGGCCGGTGGCCGGTGGTCGGAAGTCAATGGCCGGTGGCCGGTGGCTGAATTCAAAAGCGGACTTGTCTTCTCAAGGGCGGCCACACATGGGCGGATTGGAGGGTCCGATTTGGACTTATTCGCACAAGGGCGCCTACACATGGCTGTCTCTCATAAGAGAGAGCAGCCCTTTTGGCCTATAAAAGGAGGCCATTTTTACACACATTTCATAGTGTGAAGTTGATGCAACAAGGTGAGTGTGAGGTGGTGAGAGTGAAGCAAGGCGGGAGCTCCATTAAGGGTATAATCCCTTTGTAAACTACTTCTTGTTTTGAAGTACTAAAGCCATTGAATAGTTGCTTTCCCGTGGACGTAGCCCACATTGGGTGAACCACGTATATCGTGTGTACTCTCTCTCTCTCTCTACTCTATAATCTCGTGTATATAAATCTGTCTCTCTCCATTAAGTAATCTACTCAATTATCTATTTAGCTACGTCTTATTTCCTAACAACTAGTATCAGAGCAAGGTTTGCTCGTAGCTAAATTATCTCAAGGAAAGGATTCCTTGAATTGAGTGGGAGTTATGGCGGAGGAAGGGAAGCTCAAGATTGAGAAGTTCAATGGCAAAAAATACCAACATTGGAAGATACAGATTGAAGACTATCTCTACCAGAAGGACCTCTATTTGCCACTAGGCGGTGTTGCAAAGAAGCCCGCAACAATGGCAGATGAAGCATGGATTTTCCTTGATCGAAAGGCACTGGGAACAATCCGGTTAAGCTTGGCGTCAACGGTGGCCTTCAATGTTTTGGAGATGAAGACCACGGAGGACTTGATGAAGTCACTTGACGACTTCTACGAGAAACCATCGGCATCCAATAAGGTATTTCTTATGAAGCGCTTGTTCAATCTAGAGATGGCAGAGAATGGTTCAGTTGCAGAACACCTAAATGACTTTAACACAAACATAAGTTAACTTCGATCAGTGAAAATCAATTTCGATGACGAAGTGCGAGCTCTCCTTATACTATCATCTCTAACGGATAGTTGGGACAGCCTTGTGATGGCTGTAAGTAATTCTATCTCTGGCACAAATACTCTTAAGTTTGATGATGTTGTGGGTGTTCTCCTAAGCGAGGAAATGCGAAGGAGAAGCACAGGAGAATCATCAAGTGCTGAACTATCAGTGGAAACAAGAGGAAGGCTTAAGGAGAGGTTCAAAAACCAAAAGGGTCGTGATCACTCAAGGCGGAGCAAGTCACGCACAAAGTCAGTTCTTGAATGTTGGAACTGCGGCAAGAAGGGCCACGTCAAGAAGGATTGCTGGTCCAAGAAGAAGAAGGAGACAGAGTCTCAAGACAACAAGCCAACATCGGAGGCCAATGTGGCAGGTAAAGTAGAGCAAGATGCTCTAATTCTCTCATTAGACAATGTGTCTAATTCCTGGATAGTAGATTTCGGGGCAACATTTCCAAGACTACACCAAAGGTAATTTTGGGTATGCATACTTGGGAGATGAAGAAGCTTGTGAGATTGTCAGCAAAGGTACAGTTTCTGTCAAAACTGCTAACGGAAATGAATGGAAGCTTAAAGATGTTAGACACGTTCCTTCTCTTCGCAAAAAATTGATCTCTACAAGACAATTGGACGATGAAGGTCACAACATTGCATTCGGAAACAAACGGTGGAAGATCTCAAAGGGATCTTTGGTGGTTGCCAAGGGTGAAAAAGTCGGTACACTTTACTTGTGTACTGTTAGCACGCCACCTTCAACTTGTGCAGCAACTATAGAAGTTGACAGTGCGGTGTGGCACTACCGACTTGGGCATATGAGTGCCAAAGGAATGCAAATCCTTCAAACAAAGAAGCTTCTACCAGGTTTGAAAGAAGTGGACTTAGAGTTCTGTGAAGATTGTGTTTATGGTAAACAAAAGAGGGTAAAATTTCAAAAATCAGGAAATGAAAGAAAAAATAAAAAACTTGAGTTGGTTCATTCTGATGTTTGGGGTCCTCCAAGTACACCATCACTTGGTGGCTCATTGTACTATGTAACATTCATAGACGATGCGACTAGAAAAACATGGGTTTATGTCATGAAGAATAAATCCAATGTATTTTCCATATTTCAAAGGTGGAAAGCCTTTGTGGAGAATGAAACAGGTACCAAGGTTAAATGCCTCAGATCCGACAATGGAGGCGAATATTGCAGCCAAGCTTTTGAAAGCTTTTGTGCTAGCAATGGCATTCGGAGGCAAAGGACAACCCCAAGGACACCTCAAAAAAATGGGATTTCGGAAAGGATGAACAGGACAATCATGGAATGAGAACGAAGCATGCGGCTACATGCAGGCCTACCGCTTGAGCTTTGGGCGGAAGCTGTAAGTACGTCTGTGTACTTAATCAATCGGTTACCCTCAACGGCATTGGATGGGGGAGTTCGAGAAGAGGTATGGACAGGTAAACCGGTGAATTATGCATTTCTCAAAGTGTTTGGGTGTGAGGCTTTTATGCACATAGATAGAAGCCTAAGATCAAAGTTAGATGCAAAGTCCAAAACGTGTTTCTTCATTGGCTATGGAGAAGGAGACTTTGGGTATCGCCTATGGAATCCTGAAGATGGTAAAATCTTAAGGAGTAGGGATGTAATTTTTAACGAACAAAATATGTACAAAGATTACTTGGAAAGAAAACAAACAAAAGAAACAGGTGATGAGTACATGGAGCTTGAGGACGGTGAAGACTCAAGGACTGCAAACGGTGACAATGTGCAACAACGTCAACCAAATGAGGAGCCTCAACCTATTCCCCGAAGATCTACAAGAGCAAGTAGACCTCCAGAAAGGTTTGTTCCTTCCTTCAACCATCTCTTGATCTCAGATTCTGGAGAGCCGGAATCATATGAAGAAGCTATGCAACATGAATCCAAAGAAGAATGGACGAAGAGCATGCAAGTGGAGATGGACTCACTACATTGCAACCAAACATGGGAGTTGGTTGAGTTGCCTAAAGGTAAGCGGGCACTTCAAAACAAATGGGTGTACAAGCTAAAGGAAGAAGAAGGTGGGAAGAAAAGGTACAAGTCTAGGCTTGTGGTAAAAGGTTTTTCTCAAAAGAAAGGTATTGACTTCAATGAAATATTTTCTCCTATTGTAAAAATGAACTCAATTAAGCTTGTCTTAAGCCTTGTGGCTGCTCATGATCTAAATCTCGAGCAAATAGATGTAAATACGGCATTCCCTCATGGTGACTTAGAGGAGGAAATCTACATGCTTCAACCAAAGGGGTATGAAGTAAAAGGTAAGGAGAAAATGGTTTGCAGATTAAAGAAGAGCTTGTATGGTTTAAAGCAAGCATCAAGACAATGGTACTTGAAGTTTGATCGATGGATGTTGGATCATGGATTCACAAGATGCAACTCAGATCACTGCGTCTACACGGAGAATTTGGGAGATGGAAAATTCATCATCCTAATGTTGTATGTTGATGACATGTTGATTGCAAGTGCTAACATGCAGGACATCAAAGACCTAAAAGAGGAGCTGTCCAAATCTTTTTCAATGAAAGATTTAGGTGCTGCAAAGAGGATACTTGGTATGAAAATATCAAGGGACAGGACGAAGAAGACAATAAAGCTATCTCAAGAAGATTACATCAAGAAGGTACTAGAAAGTTTTGCAATGCAAAATGCAAAACTAGTTTCTACACCTTTGGCTGGTCATTTTAAACTAGCGAAGGATATGTGTCCAAAGACACAAGAGGAGATAGCCTATATGTCTAAAGTTCCATATGCTGCAGCGGTAGGTTCTCTAATGTATGCTATGGTCTGGACAAGGCCAGACATTGCACATGCAGTGGGAGTTATGAGTAGGTTCATGGACAACCCAGGTAAAGAGAATTGGCAAGCTGTGAAGTGGATACTTAGGTATCTAAAAGGGACAACAACAAATGCTTTGTATTTTGGAGGAACTGATATTTTTCTAGAAGGGTATGCTGATGCAGATATGGCAGGTGACAAAGATACTCGAAGGAGCACTACTGGCTATGTGTTCACGGTTGGAGGCACAGCAGTAAGCTGGGCTTCAAAGCTGCAGAAAGTGGTTTCACTTTCTACCACGGAAGCAGAGTATGTAGCAATGACGGAGGCAAGCAAAGAAATTCTGTGGCTTCACAGATTCTTAGAAGAGCTTGGATTCAAACAAGACAATTGTGTCTTGTACAGTGATAGCCAAAGCGCTATCCATCTTGCGAAGAACTCAGCCTTTCATTCAAGGACAAAGCACATTGAGGTGAGATATCACTTCATACGCACTCTTTTGGAAGAGGGACAACTAAAGCTAGGAAAGGTGCATACAAGTGAAAATCCTGCAGACATGTTTACAAAGGTGGTCAACAAGGAGAAGTTGAGCTTTTGCTCATCTTCAATAGGCATTCAAGCATAAGAAGCCAGAATGGAAAGCAGTCACAGGTTTGGTTTGGAGATCAGTCTCCAAGTGGGAGATTGTTAAGTATGGAGCCTGATTTACCCTTGTAATTTTCTGTGGTAAAAGCGCACATTTGTAAGGCCCCCATTATGAGGAGAAGCCATCGTGCGTGAAGGAAAATCACTCACCGGAAACCAAAATTTTCACGGACAAGAATCAGGGGCAACTTTAAAGGCTTTTTTTTCGCCGGAATATTCTTTTTCGTCGGAATATTATGGCCGGACGGCGGCCTGAAAGTGGTCAGAAAACAACCGGTTGGTTGGCCGGTGGCCGGTAGTCAATGGCATATGGCCGGTGGTCGGAAGTCAATGGCCGGTGGCCGGTGGTCGGAAGTCAATGGCCGGTGGCCGGCGGCCGAATTCAATGGCCGGTGGTCGAATTCAAAAGCGGACTTGTCTTCTCAAGGGCGGCCACACATGGGCGGATTGGAGGGTCCGATTTGGACTTATTCGCACAAGGGCGGCTACACATGGCTGTCTCTCATAAGAGAGGGCAGCCCTTTTGGCCTATAAAAGGAGGCCATTTCTACACACATTTCATAGTGTGAAGTTGATGCAACAAGGTGAGTGTGAGGTGGTGAGAGTGGAGCAAGGCGGGAGCTCCATTAAGGGTATAATCCCTTTGTAAACTACTTCTTGTTTTGAAGTACTAAAGCCATTGAGTGGCTTCTTTCCGTGGACATAGCCCACATTGGGTGAACCACGTATATCGTGTGTACTCTCTCTCTCTCTCTCTTTCTCTCTCTCTCTCTCTCTCTACTCTATAATCTCGTGTATATAAATCTGTCTCTCTCCATTAAGTAATCTACTCAATTATCTATTTAGCTACGTCTTATTTCCTAACAACCACATGTGAGTTCAAATGAATGAGTTTTTTAATTGCCTTTATTTTAACATTTTAACAGGATTATATTAACAAAAGGAAATTTTTAATTGATTTTAGAAAAAACCTGTAAGTTTTTGAAAAAAAAGGGGTCATTTTATTACATTAAGCATGTAAGTAAAGGGGTTTTTTTAATACTCTTTGAACGCATATTATATGAATAGTTTCTTAAAGGTGCACCCCCCGAGGTTTCCTATGTATTAAAAAATCCAAATTGATTTTTTTAATGTCTTGTCTATCATTGTTTTTTATCTTATTGTTATTTTTTATGCTCAGATGCTGCCAGTTGCCTCATTGAGGATCTAAATCACATTAGTAAAGTTTGCAGTAAAAGACCCTCTTGATGTAGATACTTCATTTAGAGTTGAGGGAAAAGTTCTAGGTGCTAGCACTCTTAAGGAGCAAGAGGATAAAGACATGGGTTTTGGTCTAAGCTGAGATTGTTGGAAGTTGGTAGGATTGTCCTCACTGCTGCATAAGGAACTCAGTGAGTTGGGTTATGGGCTAAATATGGTCAATACAGGTGAATTATTGAAAGTAATCAAAGATTTTGTTGCTCGAAAGTCTGAAGCTACTGAGGACAATGATGATGCATATGTGGCTGTTGGTGATAAACCAAATGGTGATGCATCTAGGAGTGATGGTGATGCAGGTTGTGCAGGTGGTGATGCAAGTGGGATGCCTCTGGGAGTGATGCAATTAGTGATGCATTTGGAAGTGTTGTAGATATTGATGCAGATGGTGATGCACGTATTCCTCTTGTTTTAGCAACCAAACCTGGTCCTTTCCTTGTCTACCTCACAGTCGCCTTTGTTCTTGCCATTTAACTGTAAGCCAATCTCTCTCTCTCTCTCACTCTAACAATGTCTCTCTATCTCCCTCTGTCTCTCTCTAAGATTGCACTCTAACAATCTCTCTCCCCCCCCCCCCCCCCCCCCCCCCCCCCCCCCCCAACGAGTGGCATTATGGCACGGGAACAATTTAGAGACTGATAGAATGAAATCCGTGTGCCATTGTGCACACAAGGGCTCTAATTTAAACCACAACATTAAAATTCTTTTCTATCACACATAGGGACACACATACAGACATAGGGACACACATACACACACACATAGGGACACACATTCTTTTCTATCACACATAGGGACACACACACACACACACACATCAGGAAAAAGTGTCAATATGGCGTGCGTAAAACGTTTAGCTTAACGTAGAGTCAAAATTCGTGCACCATTGTGGAAACTCGGCAAGGAAGGTTGCTATTTTGGCTTGTGTATTAGTCGGAATAACATACCATTTTGAGTTAAGCATTCACACAAACACCCAAAACACTATTCTATGTCTCCTCTCTATGTCTCTCTCTCATACCTATAGGTATATGTGGACAACAATACCCTCTGCATTGTCACATTGTGAGCTGCTCTTTGAGCTGTTCTCTCTCTCTCTCTCTCTCTCTCTCTCTCTCTCTCTCTCTCTCTCTCTCTCTCTCTCTCTTCTCTCTCTCTCTCTCTCTCTCTCTCTCTCTCTCTTGCAATGAAGTTTGTAGGCTGCAGGTTGTATCTTCTTCTTCTTCTCTCTCTCTCTCTCTCTCTA
Organism: Adiantum capillus-veneris; assembly: GCF_014529385.1. Classification (NCBI taxonomy): domain Eukaryota; kingdom Viridiplantae; phylum Streptophyta; class Polypodiopsida; order Polypodiales; family Pteridaceae; genus Adiantum; species Adiantum capillus-veneris. The sequence continues at coordinate 84,588,138 of NC_140937.1, forward strand.
AGGTGCTACAATAAGCCTGCCAATGCATATTGTGCAACCATTTAAGTGTGAAAGTGACCTCTCAATCAAAATTATACAGTGTAATAAATGCCCACTAGTTAGTTTTAGCTGTTTGACACGTGTAAAGAATGTAGTTATTATTCGTGCATGTCGGCAATGGTACTATGAATGATATGAGTGAGTGAGAGAGAGAGAGAGAGAGAGAGAGAGAGAGAGAGAGAGAGAGAGAGAGAGAGAGAGAGAGAGAGAGGGAGAGGGTGCTGCACATTTCAATAGGTTGAGCGAGAGATTTCACTTAGGTAGATTTCAAAACTTGTAAGTGGAACTCGTACATAGACATCAAGAGAGAGAGAGAGAGAGAGAGAGAGAGAGAGAGAGAGAGAGAGAGAGAGAGAGAGAGAGAGAGAGAGAGAGAGAGAGAGAGAGAGAGAGGGTTGTTGAGATAGATAGATAGATAGAGAGAGAGAGACAGGTACGCAGAAATAGCATCTTGAAGGTCACCATGCCAAGCCCAGGAATAGCATCTTGAAGGTCGCCATGCCAAGCCCACGAAAAGGTAACCCCTACAATTGTTCTTTTCTTATAGGCACGATTTAATGTACATTTTGAGAGAGAGAGAGAGAGAGAGAGAGAGAGAGAGAGAGAGAGAGAGAGAGAGAGAGAGAGAGAGAGAGAGAGAGAGAGACAAAAATTTTACTTGACTTATGGTGCGCGGACGGGTCTTTTTTGTAAGCCGATTGTCATCCATGCACCGTACAACACTAAATGGTTATGTTGGGTGATAAGCAGCCAAATAAGACCGACACAGAGTGAGAGAGAAGCCCCTCCCTCTATTTGTTGTCCTATGGCGTGCATAAATGTAGTATTGGTCTATTGATTGTTCTTCGCGTGTTGTGGAGCATATAAGGGGTAGAAAAATAGGGAAATAGAGGAGTTGAACTCAAATAAAATGAGCTGCTCTAAGTAACTTCTATAAGAAGAAAAAACATGACCTATGAGACCAGAGAGAGAGAGAGAGAGAGAGAGAGAGAGAGAGAGAGAGAGAGAGAGAGAGAGAGAGAGAGAGAGACTGTTGAACCAACCAACCTTGGAAATACTTACCAATACTTACCTTTTTTTGCCTGTATTTTTTTTCTTAGGATTAAGGTCCCATAGAATGAAGAGGTAGAGGGTGGATCCAGAAATTGTCTTAGGTGAACAGGGAAGAGAGACCACCAAAGTTGTTGAGAGGCTCTTTAAAGAGAGATGTGGATTTTGCTCTGGCTAAAGATACATTTCTTGGAGATGATGTTGTGGGGACAAAGGAACCCCCCAATGACTCAGAAGCTTCAGAACAGGAAGAAGTGCCTGTAAAAGCCAAAAGCTTCAAGTGACCAGCACCAAAAAGAGAAACATTGATCTTTCTTCTACTAGTGAGTGTTAGCAGCGGCTAACAGTTGCACCAAGCATGCACCAAGCAGGGGATATGCTATGGATGTACACAATATTTTCTATTCACATTGTATAAGGTCTTGGGCTCATTTGGGAGTTCCAAAGTTGTATATGCTAGCAAGAAAGCACAACTTAATCCCATAGTAGGAGGGTTTGTGGTGCATGCCTTTATAAGGAACCCTTTTATGCAAAGAGGTCATTCTAGAGTGGTCCTTTTGAGAACTCTCTCCCAAGAGTAGGTCTTGATGGCCTAGCCTTTGAGCTTAATGCCCATGCTTAGAAGGGCTAATCACATGTAATTAGTGTAATCCTCTCTTAATTAATCTAGTTTTCATTATGTTGTCAATCATGTTTCTCTACTTTTCGTCATTGTTTTGAAGTGTTGATCTTTTCTACTCCAACTCTTACTTATGCTAAGCTACTCTGATTAGTGGAGTCCTTATCTAACTCTCTCTATTAAGTGGAGTGGGTGTACTTGTGATTGAGGGATTAGAGTTGTCCTCTAATGTTGTGCTTGTGTGTGTGTAGGTTTAAGAAGCCTTGAGCTTAATTTGATTATGTGTGACTTGATTTGGACACCATGATTGGCATGGTTGGGGTGGCGGACTTGAATGCGATCTTGTGTGCTTAATCGTCTTGCATGTAATTAGAGTTGTGCTTGAGAGACTCCAAGATTAGTGTGTTTCACTTCGTTGTTTGATGTGTGTAGATGATTGCTTGTATTGATGCTTGTTGCGCGATTAGCATTAATTGATTTGGGATGATTTCTATTTTCATTGGAGGATGCACGCTCTTGAATCCTCTCAATCTTTGCATCCGATGACGCTCTCGCACATTCTTTGTGTGATGCCTCCAAGCCCTATCCGGGTCATGCTCTCTCTCTCTCTCTGGATTGATAGATTTTGTGGGAGATTGCCTATGCTATGGACAGCCTCTAACATTGGCGCCGCTGCTTGGGAACGGGTTGCCTACGCTAGTGGAGTTGAGGTTGCAAAAGATAAGAGTAATTTGGTTACCGATTTCTTGTAATTAGGCAGGATTTGATTTGTGTGTAGTATAATTAGGTTTAATTAGATGTGTATAGAGTCATTTCACCCCAAAAACCCCTAAATTCTCTTTTGATTTTGCTAATTTTTCACTAACCTTCACTAATTTTGCATCCCATCCATGCTAATTTCGTGCTAATTGTACTAATTTCATGCTAATTGTGCTAACCTAACCACTAATTTTGATTTGGAATGTATGCTAAATCCCCTTAATTGAGGAGGATCATCACTCTTAATTGCTCTAATCTATGCCTAATCATGTGATTGAGTGTTGATTTTGGTCAATTTTTTAATCAATTTTGGACCGAATCGGAGTTGCACACATGTGTGTGCAATGGAGTGTCTACGCGAAGAGCAAGGACTAAGCGAGCAAGCAATCAATTGTAAGTGGATTGACCTACTCTGTTCAATTTTTTATTGATTAAGTTGATCCCATTGAGTTGCTAAATCATTGCTAAAATTAGGTGTGTGTGCCTAATTGATGGAATTTATGCCTAATTTGATGAAATTGGAATGAAATTGTAATCAAATAGGATGCCTAGATGCTTGTGGAATGGTAGTTTTGCATAAATTGTGTGTGCAAATCACTAAATTGATGTGTATGTGAGGCTATTCCGGTCATGGAGTAGGCCTAATTGCCAAAATTAGGGCAAGATTTGAATGTGTGTGCCCATTTTAAATAACTTTGATGAGAAGATTTATGGTCAAATTGAACACCTAAATGCTTGTAGATTAATGATTTTGCAAGAAATGTGTGTGCAAACATTAGGAATTGGTCTAATTTCGTTGCTAATTAAGCAAAAAATTGGATTTGTGCACCTAATTTTTGTGTGTGTGCAATGCTAAATTGAGTTAAAATTTGATCAATTTTTTATTAAAATTGAGCGAATTTAGCATGTATATACTCATGTATGTGTGATCAAGTGTGCAATTGATCAAATGCAATGAGTGTTTAATGAAATTTTTGCACAAATCGACGGCCTAAATTTAGGTGTGTGTGCCTAATTAATGGCCAATTATGCCTAAATTGTGAATGATTAATTGGTATTTTACCAATTATGATGATTAAATTGGCTAAAGGTTAGTAGATGCACCACAAATTTGACAAAACGGTTGAAGTTGATGCTCAATCGATGCACAATTGTGGACAAATTGTTTGGATGCCATTGTTATGATTGAAAATTTGTATGAACATGGCAATGTGGTATTGAATTTGAAAATTTTCGAAGATGAAATGAGCAATAATGTGGAGCTCATGTATGAATTTTGATTTTATGCTCCTCACCAATCCAAACACAAACTTACACACCCTCTAATTTTCCATAGGAACCTTCTCTTAAGAGGTAAATCAAAAGAAAAAAAAATTGCACCACCGCCTTGCATTTTGTCTGTCTCAACCCCACCGAACTGCCGAATATGGCGCGCAGAAAATGACGCACACACATGCCGATTTTTCTTGGATTTATTCTCACACACACACACACACACACTTTCTCAGGCGCTACTGACCCGGAGCGACCCCACCCACTTGCTTGAATCGTGAGACAACACACACACACACACACACACACACACACACACACACACACACACACACACACACACACTTTTTCTGCATCATGCTGGCCCACCCTCTCTCGCTGGCATGGCTGGCTCGGATCTCGAATCCCCTGACCTTGGCTCACAGAAAAGCAGCCCCATGTTCTCTCTGCACACACACGCGTGCAGTTCAGTCCCTATAGTCCCATGATGCGCCTTGGCTTGGATTCCAACTGCACACAAAAATTGTCTGTCGAAAGCGCCAAATCAGGCAGCCTGCGTCCACACACCCATTTGCTAACTCGGCTGCTTTTTGGTAATCAATGCAAAAACGAAAAGGGCTCTTAACTCCGACCCCTTGCCCTGTATGACCCAGCCTGACCTGCCGCTATTTGCACCTCTCACACACACACACTGGGGACTGGCTTCTTTGGCTCTCTCTCATCTGAGTCCCATTTTATGATTGCTCAAAACCCGGTCCTGCTCAGTTGATGCTCCCACACCTGCCTCGGCCACTTTCAGCTCGCAATCTTCGCACTTGGCCCCTTCCATGATCCCATCACACGCAAACATGTCTCATGAGAGTGGCAAGGACTCCTCCAGAATTATGGCAAAATCTAGGCAATTCACATCTTTATGCCATTTTCGATGAAAACATTGGAAGTACAGATAATGACGATGGCCCAGAGGCAACATCGACGTGGGTAGACTCCAATTACCATCATGGAGAAATTGCTACTTGCGAATTTCTTTACGGTGAATCTACTTTCACAAGTGTAGGAAGTCTCATATGCATGACATGTATGGATCATGTACACCACTCAATAGCTGCGGACTTGGGTTCCATATTTGAAGGACGTTGCCCACTTCCTCTTCCTTATGATCTTGATAAAAATACATGGCAACTTCTGCCCGTCAACCAGAAAGTAAACTTTATGGGTCTCTTTTCACTCGAGCCTTCAGTGATGTCTCAGATGTGAAGTCATATGGCTAGAAACGATTTCAAATATGCAGGCATGATTCAGAGATGTTGATGGATTCTGGCCGGGAGGTTTGGTTAGTTGTAATGGAAAGCTTGGAAAAGATTAAAGTGAGTTAGGCATCCAAGCATGATCACCCTGCACATGAGAGATGGAGTAGAGCTTTGTCTGTACATCATCACTTTTTATCACCAGTGTTAGAAATTCCTTAGCTACCATGCCATGATGCAGCATTGATGCCAGTCCCGCTTGCGGTGACCCACTTGCCACATTGCTCAGTGCATACATACAACCCTGGCTACATCAGCTGGTGGTTATGAAACTTCAAGAGGTCTTGTCTCGGCGAGTCGCTAGTCACATCACTTGCATCGGCGACAGGGAGACCCAGGCTGAGTTGTAGCGGCCTGACCTCACCTTACCCAGTTGGTCGGGAAGTCAAGCTATGCTCATAGCTCGTAATCCCTGCCTCTACTGCCGATTCAACACCACTTGCCTTCACTAAAAATGATGACGATGGCATGCTTCACCGACGGCTCCCTACTCCACCTGTCAGCCTCTCAGTATAATAAGCATACATACTACATCGCCACTGCATCTGGCTTCTGAGCGCCATTCACCAACACTAAACAAATCTCTCAGGGACTCTCTATCTGTCACCCTTCAGATTCGCCTCATCGATAGCTCAGTGATCAGTCACGAAAAAAAGAAAAACCCTGAAAATCAAATGAAAACCTCCCCAATTTCCTCTTTAATAAATGTTTTAAAGAGGAGTTCCCACCAAACCTTCATAAACTTTTCCCTCTCTCGTCCCATAGCACGCTAAGATTGTCTATGCAGTCAAGAAATCCACAGCCCTATTTTAACTTTCTACATGAGAGGATATTGGTGCATCTATGAACTGCGGTTCTTTTTATAAATTGCAATAAACTTCCAATGTATGTAACTTATCATGCCAACTCTTTTTAGTGCTTACTGTTTGCGGGTCGCCGCGACGGACGTCCATAGCATAGCTCTCAAGCATCAACATAAAATTATCGATACAGGGGAAGCGACTTGGATGAGGCATGGAAACTCACTAGGGTGTCAATCCTAATGAAGTAAACTCGAAGAGATGCAACTACTAACTCTACAAGCAAATCGATCGCACTAAAGCCAAGTAATCTGTCTATGTCCTTCTACACAGCTCTACAGTCATCACGCCCGTTCACCATGCAAATCATATCGGAATCGTACGAAACTTGAAGGGAAGCTATAGGGGACTATCAGGAACATATCTTATCACTATCACAGAATTTTGTAGAGGTACAACGATCGCGATCGTTCATCCCACAATATGAAAAAACAGCGAACAGGTGATCCTAAAGGGTCGGTTTTAGGTCCCTAAAGCCTCTCCTAGGGTCAAAACAACATAAAATACGCATATAAACACTCAAAATAGTGATTTAAGGCCTAAACGGATGCATCTGAAACCTTCACCGAATCTTGAATGCTTACACTTGAATGAAAGAGCAGAGTAAGAGGAACACAATGCAAGAAACAAAACTGAATTTGGATTACCGTAGCCCTAGAAGCGATATTTACAAGTTGGAGCAAAGAGGTAGCTCTCTGTACATAATGCAGTAGTCCCTTATCTTCAAATAATAATCTCCCCTTTCCCACTAACCTTAGTGTATTATATACCTAGGGCTTTCTAAAGTGGCCGACAACCAACTTCTCATGGACCTTTACATACATCATTGGAAAAATTACATCTTTGACTCAGACTTGACATAGGCGATTGTCATTAGACTTTTACAGGGTTTGATGTATTAAACATCGGAAAAATAATGTGACCACATCAAAACTTTGGCCGGCTGACCCAACGGGCACCTTGGCTAGGTGGGCACTTGTATGTTGTTATCACCTCCAAACACTCTCCCCTTCCTAGCTCGTATCGTCCCTTGACACGACCTTGTGCAGTCTTGTCATAGGGTTGTCTTTAGCTTTGTCTTCAAGGTTGGTCTTCATCTTGGGAAGCCCGTTGTCGTTGATGACGCTCCCCCCTTCCTTGAGTGATGCATAGCTGTCATGTTGTTGATACATGATTTGAGATTTGATTATCGAGGCAACGTTGCTTCTTGTTGTGCATTCGCCTCTTGGTTGTCAATCTTAGCTGCCGTAAAGATGGATGTTGAAGTGTTTGATCGTGTGGAACTGATCCTCCTTGTGGCGTGGACTTTATGTTAGATATGCAATAGGTCACCAATGTTGAAGCACTGTGTGAGCTATTTTTGATTGTTGTGGATAGCTCGCTTGCTAAATTTTTCATTGCTTGATGTTGTAGGCCATTCTTTGACTTGCCATTGTTGGATGGAGCTTGGTTGTCACACTTGAAGATAAAATATGCTCTTGATAAGCATATGGAGACCTGCTGTTTTTGCTCCAAGTTGTTGTTGATTGATTTGGGTAGCCCTTTCCTTATTGTTGAAACTTGATGTAGAAGGAATATATACAAGAAGTTGATGATGAGGTCTAGATTAGGGTCTTAAAACTTGGATGACCAAAGGGAAAAAACCCGGTGGGAAAAAATTTCCTTTGGTATATGCTCTTATTGTGGTTGAACACTTGGAAGTTGAGTACCTGTTCATGCAAGGTGAGTGCTTGGGAGAAATAAAGTAAGAGTGTGTAATGCAAGTGCCAATTATGGGACACTCTATATGCTTATGAGAAGTTTTCAAACAAAAGCATGTAGTGTAAAAGATGGAGTTGATGGGTGCTTCAAGGAACAAATGTAGCACATGTGACATCAAAGGACGTCTCAATAGCTTGCACGTTTCCAAGAAGGGTTTTCGATGTAGAAGCTTCTCCACTCATTCCTCACTATGCGTAGTGTGTGAGTGTCTTTTGGACTCTCTTCTTCACTTTACCAAACTTAAAATACATAGACTTGGACTCTTATGCTCACCTATACCAGCATGAGCGACACAACATAACTATGCTCAACTCCTCCACCTTGAGCAGTACCTAGAATAGCTAAGACTCTTAGACCACAGAGAATATTACTTGAAGCTTTGGGACTAATGCCTTGCTCATTTAGTGGATCACCTGCCCGACTCTTGACTTTTATGCCATGTATTTTTAATGGCGACTTGGACTTACCTGTTCATGGCCTGAAACCCAATGCCATAAGTTCTTGAGATTAAGGCCTCTATCATTGTGTTGGTCTTTGGATGCAACCATTTTGTCGAGCAGGTTGGCATATTTTGGCTCCTCTTGACTTGCTTGTTGTATGTTGATACTTCTTTGTAAAACAAGTCCTTCAGCTCTGATAGGGCTTGATGTAGCCTTTGCATTAATTTCCATGAGAAGCGATTGCCGAGATGTGTGGGTTCTCTGTGATTGAGTTTCCACTAGCAATTTTGGAACCCATCTTGTTTTTGGTCCTTGTGTGACCGTCTTTGGCATTTTATCTTCTTCTACAATTTGATGGACACTAGGATTTGGTATCCAAACCTGATGATTTTCGTTGTAAAAGCCTTGCTTTTGTAATTGATGACAAGGTATCCATCTGTAGATTGCAACAGCCTTGGTTGTAATTGGTCTCCATTGGCTCTTTGTTGTTGTTGATTGTCTTTGTGTGGGGTCCTTTGCTACTTGGTTGGTCTTAGTGGCTCTAGGTTGAGAAACTACTTTGGGTAACCATATGTGGGTGTTACCTTCATAGAATCCTTGTGCTTCAAGTAGCTTGACGGGAACCATCCGCTGCTGCATCTGTTTGTGTTGGGTAGCTTCATTGAAGTTTGACTTTGGTACCCATACTTGTTGTGCTGCTTTCTTGGAAGGTCTTTTCTTCTGTCCTTTTTTGTTGTTCTTTCTCCTGCTTGAGTTGTTTTTATCCCGTTGATAGCTTGGTTCTCTCATTGTAGAACTTCTTTCTTGAGGTGAGTACATCCAGGCTGTTACTTTAGGCTTTTTGGCCCAAACATTAATGGTTCCTTGGAAGTAGCCTTGAGCAGTGATTGACTCATTTGATGCTATCCACCCTGTCACCTTTTGTTGTTGTGGTTGAACCCGTGTTTCATGTATCCAAATTGGGTCTTTGACTTGGATGTGCTCTTTGGATACCAACACTTGGTTGACATTCTTTGGCTTCTTCTGGATGCTTTTTTGTGATGGAAACTTCGGTTGATTGACTTTTTGCTTTGGTTTCCATTGCATTGTTGATGGTGTGGCTCTTGATGTAGAGGCTTCGTGGGAAATTTGATGGAAGCTCGTTGAAGGTAAAGCCGTCTGGCGAGGTTGATATACTTCAATGTTTACCTTTGCTTTACCTTTTTCCGTGATGGTTGGCAATTTCTTCTCTGCATGGATTTGAGAAGCTTCATGGAGTCTCACCGTTGTTGTTGTTGAAGCTTTTGATTGTTGTCAAAAGAAGACGTTCCTCCATCTTTTTGTCAGGACCAGAGAATCTTTGATATGATGGGAGTTGATTATGTGGAAAGTATCTTTATACTCCCCGGTATTCAATTTGAGCACAGCTTCTGCCACTCCAAAGCTAGGAATCGGCATTTTAGAACTTGTGTAAACTGTTTCTTCTAGCTCATTGATTGGTGGCTTTCCCATCATGATCCAGGTTCCATAAGTCATTAGATTCTTTGTTGCTTCTGGATTTATCACAACTAAACATATGATTTTGAGTCCTGTTTCTCCGCGTATGCTGAATTTGATCGCCGTAGGAGACAGTCGATCTTCTTCTCTGTCCTTGTTCTTGTCTTGATCTTGCACTTGTTGAAGATTTGTTGTTGAACTTGGAATCTTTTCTCCTTCATTTGCTTTCATTTGCACTTTTTCTGGAGTCTGCTTCTTTGAAATAACTTTTGTCGATTCTGCACGTATGTCAATTATGACATATTCTCGTTGTTGCTCTGCTTTCTTCATGTGCACCTTGGCATCATGCTCCATGACGTAGCTATTTGTTTCACCTTTTCTGCCTTCACACTCACAAATCTCGTTAGCTTCCTTCAACACCTTTATCGTAAATACGGGAGTTATATCATACCCTTCCTCATCACAAAATTTAGTCGGGGTCACCTCATTCACACACACATCCAAGGTTGCCAATATTTGAGTCCATCCAAATGGCTCAAATAATTGCTCTGGAAATGGTTCCGGTATGTAAGCTTCATCATCCATTGATCTTTCTAGGATGCAATCCTCCTTCACTGAGCTTCCACACTTCGAAGCACCACACATCCAAAGTTCTTGTTTGGTTTGTAGCCACACAGGTATCTCTTTCCCATTGACTATAGAAGATTCAATTTCTTCTAATGGAGTTCTATTCACAGCTCTATAGCTATGGTCTTTTATGCTTATTTTTGTGGTGATCTTTTTATGTCTCAAGTAGATATAGTCATAGCCCCAATCTTGAACCATCTTAAGTTGACGCATGAAAGGCCTTCCTAAAATGATATCAAAATTGTTTCCTTTTCCAAAATCTACTATTGCAAACGTATGTTCATATTCAATTCCACAAGAAGTCACAATAATTTGTTCTAGGATACCTAGAGCTTTTTTCGTGTATCCATCTGCAAGTTGCAGCTTCATTCTAGTTTTTCTAAGCGCTGGTCTACTCCATTTTTTCCAAATGTCTTTTGTGGCTATGGCTACTCCAGCCCCACTATCAAGTATAGCCAATGTTTTAACTCCTTTGTATTCCACAGATAAGGTGGTATTTTCTTCTTCTCCTTCGCAATATTCCCCCACCTTGTTTATTGGCATAGGTTTAGCGTTTGCACTTTCTTGTTGAGTTTTGTTTGATTGTTCATTTGAGGGTAGATCTTGAAGAGGTATCTTTAATCCCATCTTCCCCAAATTGTTGCCTAGTTCATCCCATACATGTGGTCTAATCTTAAGCAGTTCAGATAGAGTAATGGTGCATTGTGTTGGAGCTGACATCAATTCTTGCATACTCTTTGTATCCATGATCTTGGATATGGCTCTCCTCTGAGATGGCACCACTCTAGTCTCTGAGCCTGCCTCATGTTCTCCTATGTATGAAGGTAAGGTCTTCAAGGACTCTAGTTTGCTTTCAATTGAAACTTCCGCCCCTACATCTCCATTTAGAGATTGAATGTCTCCTTGATAGACTTCATGCCCTGTATTGACTTGAGTTATGGGTGCAGATTGGAAATTCGCACTTCCATCTTTTGCTCTTCTAATTGCTTCCCACAATTCATTTGGCCATGGCTCATCTATCTTTGGGATAGGTGCCATAAATTGTGATCTTGACCTTGCATCATTAGTGGTGTTGGCCACTACTTGATCATCTAGTTTAATTTCTAGGCTGTTGGTTTCTTGTGATGTAGTCTTTGCTTGGATATCCTTTTGTGATTCTAGCTCAATGTTTCTTTGAGTTAATGTTTCAACAACCTTTGCCTTAGGCATTTCAAATCCAACACTTTTTGGTTTTGTTTCTGGAGGTGGAATTGGTGCTTCATGCTCCATCATTGCCTGTGCAATTTTTACCAATTCCTTACACATTTTCAACCTCTCAGTCTCTACCTCAGCATGAGGATATTTCATCCCTCGTTGCTCTATGGTTTGGTTGGGTTTCAATCTAGCCTCATATGCTTCCAGTGCAGCATCTAATGACTCTAGGACTTTGTCTACCAACACAGATCCTCCGGAAGACGCCTTCCTTGGTTTCTTATCGTTCACCACCGTTTTGTTTTCCCCGTTCTTGTTTTAGTTGCTCCTTTGTCTCTTGTAATTCTATTTGTAGTGCAGTTTGATTTGTAATTGTTTTTTCTTTAATTCTGTCTCTTTTGGTTTTCCAAGATTTTCTCCCAGTCCTCACTGACACACTAGTTGTTTCCCCTTGTTTGGGTTGTTGATCTTTCTCCTCATTAGCTTGGTGCTCAACATTTTCTTTTGCTTGGGCTCTAGTCACTACCTTCACAAGAATTTTGGGTTTTGCCTCTGATCCACTTGGAGAAGGTAACACTCCCACAACATTAATTGTTGTTTTCCCCTGTTTGTTTGGGTGTTTTGGACAATTTGGAACAACGTGTGTAATGGCACACTCCACACAATATCCAATTATCTCAACACGAGAACAATTCTTGGCCCAATGATTACCTCCACACTTGTAGCATGGTCCATCTTGTTGAGTCACTGATGGCACAATTGATGGTTGTTCTTGCTTAGCCAGAATGGTCTCTGGTCTACGATCTTGATTGGCTATGAACATCAGAGTGTCCTCATTCAATGAATAGAGTTTTCTCATAGGTTCTTGCCCTAGCTTAGGTTGTGATACCTCAACTCTTTGTAAAGCCCTTGATACAACCCTATTTTGAAATAATGGATGATTTGGTAAAGGCATTTGTTTTTCTATTTGATGTCCAAATAGTGTCCCCCTCGTGTAGGTTTGATTATAGTAGCACTCACTCATCTCATGATTGGTCCATTTTTGCTCAATGGAACACCATTTTATTCGTTGTGCTACTTGTGCTGCTAGCTCATCTAGGTTGGTCATTAATTGAGACATAACCACTTGCCTTGTGTTGGTTTCACTAGATGCTAAAAGAGCATTATCCATAGTGATCTTTGTATCACCAATGTCCTCGCCATAGGCTTTACAATTTTCAACTAGGTATAACGCTTCTCTCGTGACTTGTTCAAAGGAAGTACATCCTTTTAAGTGAAAATCTTTCTTGAGAGTTTCATGTTTCAAACCCTCTATGAAGAGAATTGATAATCTTTCATCCTGTGGTAACTCGCGTTCCGGACATCTCTCTATATATTGTTTGAAACGTAGTGATGCTTCCTTCACTCTCTCATCTTCTTTTTGCTAGAATGCATAGATTTGGGACACTGTGTTATGCTTGATTCCCCTTTTAGATAATTCCACAATGAATTCTTGCAACAGTTGTTCAACTTTTGAGAAGGCATTTTTGTCCAACGGTTGGAACCAATTCAATGCTATCCCTTCCAAGGTTAAGCCAAATCCCTCATACTGTGTATGAAAATAAATACTTGTTCGGCTCTTAACACTTGTTTGAACAAGGATGCATGTACGTATGGATTCCTTAATCCATCATACTTCTTCTTGACACATTTGGCCAATTGATATGGTCTCATTGGTTCTAGTTCAACCATGTATCTTAGCGTGTTGGGGTCTCTCACAAGGACATCCCTCGTTCCTTCTTCTCGTCTTGGAGCAAATCCTCGTGGAATCCCATTTGAGACATGTTTTGGAAATGTTGATGGATTTGTAAGTCTAATTGGTGGTCTCTTGGTTCCACTCAATGAGGTAGGAGCTACACTCTTGTGAATAGCTATTTTGGATGTTTGAGGTCCATTTGATTCCATAGTTTCAATGTTAGCTTCTTGCAAATCAGTCTCAAAAAACCCTGGTACACTTACACTCGGTTTAAAGTAGTAAGCAAAGATTAGAGTACCCATGTATGTATATCTTTCTAGCTCAATTGGGCTGATAAGTTTGTACTCTCGTCCATACTTATCTACCATTAGAACTTGCACTCCCTGGTCATATGTGTATGTGAAGGCATAGAGGTTCTTGTAGTGTGTCAACTCTTCAATGATGGAATTTAAACATCTATAGAAGTTTTTTTGATCCCCAATAGGTAACCTATAAAGGCCATCATAAGTGTAATCCGTTAGAACTCTCGTGGCTTCATTGGTTTTGAGGAACCTCACGTTGGGTTTGTTGTTTAGAGGATGCTTCTCCTCTAAGTCTCCAGCAATTTCCACTTTTGCTCTTTCAAACTCCCGCATTTTAGTTGATTGGTTTGGCTTCCAGTGAGCTACATGATCACTTGACAAATATCCATGAGCCATGCCTTGAGGTTTGGCTTGATATGATTGATAAGCCTCATGGTCTTGTCTCAACCCTCTTGTTATAGGTGTTGCAGTATTTCTGGCTGTTTGTGTAGGTGTCATAGCTCTGAGTTGAGTGGGAAACCCTAATGATGGATGAGTTGTCATGTTTAAGCCTCACTCAATACTCTCAAGATGGTCCTTAATAAGAACACCTTGGCTTAGTGCACACAATGCCTTTTTGCCCCTGGTCAAGTCTCTAAAAAGTCAGGAATTTGTGACTTTTTGGTCTCTGGAAATTGGTTCTGGGTACCCTAAAAGTTTGGATTTAGGAAACCTAGTAAACTTCAGCTCTAAAACCAAAACAAGCTTTCTTCCCTGACTCAGTTTGGAGTTGTGTGTCAAAAGTTAGAGCACTTTTAGTGAACTGCACGCAGTCAAAACAGTCTCAGGATCAGGACACAGAGACACAAAGAGATTTTGTGCTTGTATCTTGGATTCCAGAGGGTATTTTTCACTCAAACTTGAGATTTGGGATGTACTCAAGTAGGTCTACAAACTTATGAAGTCAAATACCCCCACTGTGTAGAGGTACACCGATTGCGATCGTTGACCCCATGTCACAGATTTGGAAGATTTTTGCACAGTAGCTAGACCTTGATGTCTTGATACCAAGTGTCTTTGTATTTTTGAATTTGGAGATGTTTTGACCAATGAAAACCCAAATCCCAGGTGGTTCTGCGGTTATTGGCCTGATTATGTAACTGGGACTTTTGACCACTTTCTTTTGCTTTTTTGACCTTGCTCCTTTTGGAAAATATGTTGCACTAGATGTCAGCTACCTACTCATAAATTTTCAATCCAAAATGTCACTGGGGTACACCGATCGCGATAGTAGTTCCAGCTCCTTTTTGCATGAAATTTTAGAAGTTGATAGACATGGGTATGATTAGTCTATTCCCAAACCCACTTTGCATTTGGATCACAAAAACTTGAATTTTCTCAAAATTTTGGTCTGAAGGATCAGTGATTAGTGTTTGCCCTATTTGACAACTGTCTTTTGGTTTTTCGACCTTGCTCCTTTTGGAAAAGTTGTTTGTCTAGTCATCAGCTACCTACTCACCAAGTCTCAACTCAAAATGTCAGTATGGTACACTGATCACGATCGTACTTTTGAGCCCAAATTGGATAAAACTTGTGGATATGGTAGGCAATGATGTGTACAGTCTACTCCCCAAATCTTTTTGAATTTGGACAAGAAAAAGTCATGTTTTCACCAGATCTTGGTCTGCTGCAGTGGTTTCCTGACTGTCTGCTGTTTTTGGCTATTTTGGTGATTTTTTTTGAATTTTGAAAACTCCTAGTATCTTATATAACCTAGGTGTATGTGTGGGTAAAGTCTGGTCAAAATCTGGGACTCAGGTACACCGATCGCGATCGTAGTTTGGAGCCCAAATTGAATGAAACTTCACCAGCTTGTTCACTAGGCTATTTTAAGACTACCTGCCAAATCTTTTTGAATTTGGACTCAAAAAAGTCAAGAATTTATAGTTTCTTGGTCTAAAGTGCCTGATTTCCTGAATCTGTCAATTTGACTTGATTTTAGTGTTTGTTTTGGCATTTGAAAGCTATATGGGGTTGTCCTATGCACATGCTATCCCTCTACATGGTTTCTTCCCAGTCTTGATGTGTTTTGGTCTACTAAAAGTCAATTTCTATGCCAATTTAGCAGTTTTTGACTTGGATCTGTATTCAATGGTTTTGATCTCTTTCTTGTGGTTTTTGACCCTAGGTCCTTTAGACTTTTATGTTTGTATACACCTGAGGATCCCACAGATGAAATCTAGGACTAAGGTACACCGATCGCGATCGTAGTTTGGAGCCCAAATTAGACCAAATTTGGCATGCTTGTAGACACTGATGTTTTAAGGCTATCCCCCAAGTCTTTTTGCATTTGGATCACCAAAAGTCAAGATTTTACAGTTTCTGGGTCTGTCAGGCTAGTTTTACCCAAGTGGCCTGATTTCCTTGATTTTTGATGTTTTTGGGTGTGGTTGCTTTAGACAAACTTGTTTAGAATCTTATCAGGAAGGCACATGTCAAATCTTGTCCAATTCTGGCATTGAGGTACACCGATCGCGATCGTAGTACAGAGGCCAAATCTGATGAAATTTTGTCTGCTCCCTCTGACAAGTGTTTCCCAGTGTTTGGTGCTACCACTTTGTGATTTGAATCAATTTCAGCTCTGTTTGGTCAGATTTTCAAAATTTCAGAGTCTTATGGCCTTTTTGCCAAAGTTATGGTTTTCTGGTTTCTCGACTCTAACTTTTATCCCAAATCTGACTGGAATGTGATTTACTTATCCTACTCCTAAGTACAGAAATGAAAGAACATAAGAAAATGAATCAAACAAAACAAACAGGATAAAAAGCGGATGATGGATCAGTACTCAATCGATACAAAGAAATTTGAAGAGAAAAAATGCTTAAAGCAACCTCACTCACAACTCCCTATATCTCTCAAGAGTAGATCTAGCCAGTCCACCGACCCTAGACTCCACTAAGCACTAAACCCCTGTCTAGATGCTTCACTGAAATGTAAATGGAATGGAAATTATCTTTTGGAACAATAAGAAAACTCTGAATACGCACTCGGTCACTCATCACCTAAGATTCATTCCTCGGCAGTGGCACCAATGTTTGTGGGTCGCCACGACGGACGTCCATAGCATAGCTCTCAAGCATCAACATAAAATTATCGATACAGGGGAAGCGACTCGAATGAGGCATGGAAACTCACTAGGGTGTCAATCCTAATGAAGTGAACTCGAAGAGATGCAACTACTAACTCTACAAGAAAATCGATCGCACTAAAGCCAAGTAATCTGCCTATGTCCTTCTACACAACTCTATAGTCATCACGCCCGTTCACCATGCAAATTGTATCGGAATCGCACGAAACTTGAAGGGAAGCTACAGGGGACTATCAGGAACATATCCTATCACTTTCACAACATTCTGGAGAGGTACAAAGATCGCGATTGTTCGTCTCACAGTACGCAAAAACAACGAACAGGTGATCCTAAAGGGTCGTTTTTAGGTCCCTAAAGCCTCTCCTAGGGTCAAAACAACATAAAATACGCATATAAACACTCAAAATAGCGATTTAAGGCCTAAACGGATGCATCTGAAACCTTCACCGAATCTTGAATGCTTACACTTGAATGAAAGAGCAGAGTAAGAGGAACACAATGCAAGAAACAAAACTGAATTTGGATTACCGTAGCCCCAGAAGCGATGATTACAAGTTGGAGCAAAGAGGTAGCTCTGTGTACGTAATGCAGTAGTCTCTTATCTTCAAATAATAATCTCCCCTTTCCCACTAACCTTAGTGTATTATATACCTAGGGCTTTCTAAAGTGGCAGGCGGCCAACTTCTCATGGACCTTTACATACATCATTAGAAAAATTACATCTTTGACTCAGACTTGACATAGGCGATTTTCATTAGACTTTTACAGGGTTTGATGTATTAAACATCAGAAAAATAATGTGACCACATCAAAACTTTGGCCGGCTGACCCAACGGGCGCCTTGGCTAGGTGGGCACTTGTATGTTGTTATCACCTCCAAACACTTACTTTGAATGCTAAATTCTCTCATACACTAATGGTTGCATGATCTGGTGCTTGGTTTAATTGAAAGATTGTCCTTGCAATAAATGAAAGAAATTCTTGTAATTTGCATGTGAAATTTTTTGATTTTGAGAGCTACCTTGGATGAATAGTTGTGCTTGGATTTGACATTGCTTTAAATTTTAGTGCTTGATATTAATGTAAAACCATGTAGGGCACTAAAATTGAGCTTGTTTTAACGGCCAAAAGAGAGCATTTTGGGGTTGTGAATGATCATGTATTTTTTAGTGCTTACTTTAAATGAAAAAATGCTTAAGAGCACTAATGATTTGAAATTTTTTGAAGGGATGTGGCAGGCCGCGTGTGATTCCAAATGATCCAAGAAGGGGTCATCATTGCAATATATTGCAAAATTTGGCTACTTAGAGTCATTCCAAATGTTTGGATTAAAGTTGTATACATGCTAGCTCATAGCTTGTTCAAACGTTAAATCTTTTCATTGTGAGCTAGTGTTTAGACAACTTATTTGAGCACTTTCAAAGTACAAATTTGGCTATTAAGAGCCATTCATTTCATTTCATCAAGTTGTACTCATCTCTAGCTCATGGATTGCACTAAAAATTTGAAAATCTCATGTGAGCTAGTTGTTAGCCAACTTTTTGGAAAGCTTTAAATTGTAAAATTTGGCTATCGAGAGCCACTTCATTTCATAAAGTTACATTATTTTTAGCTCTTGGCTTGTTTTTAATTCCATACTTCAAGTGAGCTTGAAACTAATCAAACTTTTGAATCATGCATGAGAGTTGGTAAAAATTCTCAAATGTGCTTATGTAGAAGCATTTTATCTCTCTCATTGTTGTTATATATGCATAAATTTGCTACTTTAGAGCATCATGTGCATAACCAAAGGCGCTTTTTTCCCTTGGGTGTTTTTCCCTTTGGCAAATTCGGGTATGCAAGACCCTAGCTTTAGGTATTCATTAATGTTTTCTGTGTGGATTTTCAATAATTGGCTTTTGTAGCTTGTGTTTACACTTGTCTTCAAGTCATCTTCTTTTGCAAATAAAAAGATCAAGAGACTTCTCTACACAAAAGATGCTTGCTCAAGGATGCTCAAAGAGCATGAATAGGTGTAATCCTTTCATGATTTTGCTCTTTTTATCTCTTCATTCTCTTGCTTGGTTTAAGTGAAATTTTGCTTCTAAGCTATGGTTTTTTCATGTTAGAAAGCTAAGCATTTTAAAGTTTCAACACTTTGCTTTGTGAAAATTAACTCATCAAAAAATAAATAAATTAGGTTTTATGTGTGATAATCATAGGTAATTGGCCTTGACCTTAGGTTTATGTAGGTTCATTTCTTGCTAGTCCTAGATTCTTAGTGATAGTTTTAATACTCCACTCATTTTTGTCATGACCTAGGGCTATCGTTAGGCTTTAGTCTTTTTTAGTCCAATTGCCATTAGTATCTCATAAAGGAAGCAATAAAAATGTGCTAAAAAATGAACCATGAAGCAAAGAAGTGTCCAAAAAAGTAGCAAAAATGCTACTAAGGCACATGAAAATAAAAATTCTATGTTATGTTGTGTCTATGAGAGGCCTAGCGCCTTATTGGCACTTGGCAGGCGAGGGGAATCACCTTGGCTTGCTTGGTCAAGGCCCTAAACCGATGCCCTGGGTTGATAGGGGTTAGCCATTAGAAAATTTCGGAGGTCATTTGGAGGGCCTTGTAAGAAATTGTATTTTTCTCTCTAGAAACTTTTTTTAAAATGCACTTGCACCTTGTGAGTACGTCCAAAAGGACAACCAGACACTTTAAAAAGTAGATTTATATTTCCAATCGTCCTTGAAAACGGTCACTTTTTTATTTAATGTGAGCGTCTTTTTCAGGAGGCAGGTGCGGCGCATTCAAGACAGCTTACGTCATCACTGAAAGTTGAAAGGTCACAAACTATCAAATAGTGATAGATTTTGAGGCTTTTGACACCACCAATGCGTCCGGAACGCCAAAATACCCTAAAAACGAATGTCTACTTGTTTCATTCCGACATCCGGAGAGGCAAAAAATATCAAAAAACCCCAAAAAATGGGCTTTTTACTTAAGGCGCGCGAGGAGGCATTCTAAAATGCTAGAATGCCCCTCTGCGCGCCGTTAGTACAAAGCTCCTTTTAGTGATTTTTGGACAATTATCTTTCAAGAAAGTCTACCCATGTTTCTCTATTGCACTTTTGCACCATGCTCTCTATCTCTCTCTCTCTCTCTCTCTCTCTCTCTCTCTCTCTCTCTCTCCCTCTCCCTCTCCCTCTCCTTTCTATAGCTTAGCATATTTAAAGAGAGAGAGAGTGAGAGACTCCCATTACTAACGACGCGTGTGGAGCATGTTTTGACCTCAAAAAACACCTCCTCGCGCCGTTAGTATAAGGTAACAGAAAGACTCTCTCTCTCTCTCTCTCTCTCTCTCTCTCTCTCTCTCTTCCCCGCCTCACTTCCTCTCTCTATAACACTCACACATACACTGGTGGATGCACAGTACTAAAGGCGCGCATAGAGACATGCACACCGGTTGTGCCTCTCTACGCGCGCCTATAGTATAGAGAGAGAGAGAGAGAGAGAGAGAGAGAGAGAGAGAGAGAGAGAGAGAGAGAGAGAGAGAGGCTCTTTGTGTTTTTGTATGTGTGTGTGTGTGTGTATGTTATATTTGTGTGTCTTTGTGTTTGTGAGTGTGTGTGTCTGTGTGTGTGTGTGTATGTTATATTTGTGTCTCTGTGTGTTTGTGTGTATGTTATGTTTGTCTGTGTGTGTGTGTGTGTGTGTGATCAAAATGGACTTTGTAGAATTGTAACAATGGGTGTGCGTGCTCACTCTTATAGACCCGAAATTATGATCTCTAAGGCTAAGATGATGAAGAAAAAACCTATGTGATAGATGGAGGCCTTTTTAGAGATTTTTTGACATTTTCCTCTCAAAAAGCTCTCTTAAAGAGGAAAAAAGGGGCTTTTTACTAACGGCGCGCAATGAGGTATTCCAAAATTTTGGAATGCCCCCTCGCACGTCGTAAGTAAAATGTTTTTTTTAGGGGTTTTTGACATTCTTTGCCTCTTTGGATGTCGGAGCTAGGCAATTGGACATTCATTTTTAGGATATTTGGGCGTTCCGGACGCATTCACAGTATCAAAAGTTTCAAAATCTTCCACCACTTGTTAGTTTTGTAACTTTTTGAATTCTAGTGATGACGTAAGCCGTATCAAATGCACCGCATCTACCTTCTGAAAAAGGTGCTCGCATTAAATGAAAGAGAGTGATCGTCTTCAAGGACCACTAGAGTATTAAATGAGGAGAGGGACACCTTTTATATTTTTGTTAATATCAATCTATTTTTCTACGTAACGTAGGCTCTTCTCTCATTGGAGGAGCTTATTTTCCTCTCTCTTCCAAAAGGCCCTCCAAAAGACCTCTGAAATCTCCTAATGCGTCGCCTTGGTAAGCTAGTAGGCTTTTGGAACACCTTCTTAAGGGTTCAAAAAGCCGAGAGTCGCACCTAAACTTGGCTTGGGGTGGTAGCCTTGTATTGTGCTTTAATTTTTTCAATGAATGACAAAAACAAAACTTCCATGAGATTCAAAAAGCTTTGACAATGTACTAATAGATTAGGAGCTTTTTTATAGCCCGTACACATGATAGACTTGAATGATTTATTAAGATTGTTCACATAGTTTTTAGGCTAGTAGGTTTATGAACTTGCATTAGCCTAGTGTCATAATTGATTGCTTGTGTTTCATGCATAAAACTGAAATTTCAAATGGTTTAATGTTTACAATAGTTTAGGTGTTTTTTTTGCTTTATGTTGTCTAGTTTTTGACTATGATTGACCTATCTTTTGGAAGCAAAAAATCACTTTTGCATGATTGTTCATTTATGCTTCATGTTTTAGTCATTCTTGGTAGCCTTTGATGCTCACTACTTGTTCTTATGTTTTGCAGCTCAACATTTCTTCCATGGACTTGCTTTCTACCATGTCACCGTGTCTTGCTTCACCGGCACACTAGGACATGCGCCAAATTAGGTAGGGGGGAGTGTTAGCAGCGGCTAACAGTTGCACCAAGCATGCACCAAGCAGGGGATATGCTATGGATGTACACAATATTTTCTATTCACGTTGTATAAGGTCTTGGGCTCATTTGGGAGTTCCAAAGTTGTATATGCTAGCCAGAAAGCTCAACTTAATCCCATAGTAGGAGGGTTTGTGGTGCATGCCTTTATAAGGAACCCTTTTATGCAAAGAGGTCATTCTGGAGTGGTCCTTTTGAGAACTCTCTCCCTAGAGTAGGGCTTGATGGCCTAGCCTTTCAGCTTAATGCCCATGCTTAGAAGGCTAGTGCTAATCACATATAATTAGTGTAATCCTCTCTTAATTAATCTAGTTTTCATTATGTTGTCAATCATGTTTCTCTACTTTCCGTCATTGTTTTGAAGTGTTGATCTTTTCTAATCTAACTCTTACTTATACTAAGCTACTCCGATTAGTGGAGTCCTTATCTAACTCTCTCTATTAAGTGGAGTGGGTGTACTCGGGATTGAGGGATTAGAGTTTTCCTCTAATGGTGTGCTTGTGTGTGTGTAGGTTTAAGAATCCTTGAGCTTAATTTGATTATGTGTGACTTGATTTGGACACCATGATTGGCATGGTTGGGGTGGCCGACTTGAATGCGATCTTGTGTGCTTAATCGTCAATGCATGTAATTAGAGTTGTGCTTGAGAGACTCCAAGATTAGTGTGTTTCACCTCGTTGCTTGATGTGTGTAGATAATTGCTTGTATTGATGCTTGATGTGCGATTAGCATTAATTGATTTGGGATGATTTCTATTTGGATTGGAGGATGCACGCTTTTGAATCCTCTCAATCTTTGCATCCGATGACGCTCTCGCACATTCTTTGTGTGATGCCTCCAAGCCCTAGTCGAGTCATGCTCTCTCTCTTCGGATTGATAGATTTTGTGGGAGATTGCCTATGCTATGGCGAGCCTCCAACAGTGAGCCAGCTACAAAATATAAGCAAGGGGTTGAAGATCTTGCATGTGTGGATGAAAGACTTTTTGATGTTGCAGTATCTGCAGGAGCTATTGAAATGTTTGACAAGGTCTCTTCTATCTTCAATTCCCCATTCATTCTGGATGACCTTATAGCTCAGCACAACGATTTCCTCAAGTGTGAAAGAGACAAGTTTGAGCTTGAGGTCCACAGGGGCAGGGTGGTTCTTGCTGACATGGTGGTGGTGCACTTAAAATATTGTGATTCCACAAGACGGTCATACAAGAAGTGCCATCAACTGCCTATTATCTATAGACCCTCATAGTGTCCTATGCACGAACAAGATTGCAAGCTAATTAAAGAATCCTTTGGGTTCCTTCTATTCTTAAATTCTCAATTTGCTAGCCTATTGAATGATCCTTCAGAGGTAATGGATGAGGAGGATCTACCACTCGATGAACAAGATGATGAGGACTTAGAGTCCAATGAGGTTCATGAGATTGAGGAGGATATTAATCTTGAGTCAGAGGCTAAAGAGGTGAAATGAAGCAAATACTTACAGTTAAAACATCTGACATCAAACTACCTTTAAATGTATCTAGATTTAATGAGAAACAAGCCACATTGATGCTTCCTGGACTGCCAGACTTCAAATTTGATGCAAGATCATACATTTTCCTCCATGACATTCAAAGTATATTTTCTTTAAGGGAGGACTTTGCACTTGCCACACTCTCCAAATTTCAAGAGGGGAGGAGTGGATTTGTATCTAATGACAGCAGTGACAACGAGGCAATGGAAACCTCTAGTAACCCGATGGAGTGCCTCAAAATCTGCTTTGACAAGGCATAAAAGTATAGAGAGACACTCCTAGATGAGGCCACATTCCAAGCTATTAGAAACAACCTCAGGCCATCAACCAATACTCAGGAAGTAGAGGATTGGTTTACGCGTCCTGCACAAGGGTCCACGAGGTCAGTGGACCTATGGAAGGATGACTTATATATGCAAGATGAGAGCTACATGGTAAGCCCCCCCACTCACCCCCCCCAAAATAAAAATAAAAAAATCTAGCTGTCATCACTGTCTTTCTCTAACTCATACTTTTATGTACAAACATGGATTGCTGAAAAGGATGACTTTCTTTGCCGTCGGACAAGAGAGTATCGTGGAAGGGATGCAACACTAGGACATTACCTTGCCAGACTCTGTGAGGCACCCATACTAGTATTTCACTATGGAATGTCCCAAGAGGGAAGTACTGCAACATTCGTCCTCAAGATGCTCTCACGCTTCCTAGGTGGACCAATGCTACCACAAAATGCAGACAAAGTTATCGTCGTAGATAAAGTTTTTGCTACAGAATGTTTTGGATACTATCCGGGGTACACTGGTGGTCGTGCAACTTATTATTACACATACACAGCAATGGCACTCACTTTGGGGAAACAAAACCCAAATAAACTATTAGATTATGGAAAACATTTAATGATCCAATACAAGGGTAATGTGCCAAAAGATATCCACTATCTATCATCAAGTTGAGAGACTTGTGACTTGTACTGTATCTATTATCTCATTAGGCATCTCTTGTACATGTTGTTACCTAAAAATTAAAATCTCTTGATCCACCTATGGTTACCATATTGCATTGTCTCTCTCCACTTTCTCTGGCCTTTATAGCACTTGAGTTGTTGAATGCCTCTACTTGTTTTTGTTTCCTTTGCTGCAAATGCCTAATTGCTTGTGATGTTACCGAACAGTCTAATACATGTTTTTGCTGCAACCGATGAGTGATTCTGCAATAAAACCACTATAACAACTCTTTCAAGCTATTTGCCTTATCTCAAGAGCCACCATGACGTGTGTATCTGAAATATGCATTCTTGGCCATGTAATGAGATTTTTCCAAGCCTTATGTGTTCCACATGCATGGGTTTCCATACTTTTGAATAAAGTTTGGTAAGTGATTGAAAATGATGTGCTGCAAATAAAACAAGTTGTGAGAAACTTTAAACAACCTTTTAGCCCATATCATTTAAAAGGGTGCATTAACAATACCATGTAATGACTAATCTGAGTTTCAGTCCATGCTGATCTAAATGCTTTCTTTAGTAGCTAAAGGTTCTCCTTATACTTGTTTAAATCATTTTGTGTCCACTCATCTTTGTCACACATTTGAAAGAGCACATCAATGGAACTCCACACTTCACCCTTGGCATTGCGAGTTGTGGGCTCTTGGTCCTTCACTGCCATATGGAGATTTTCCATTGCTGAAACTCAATTTTGCTGACATTTGATATATCCTTCCACGCTTGGTTAGCTTCTTATCTTTGACACCTGTTGGCTTCGATAAAAGACGATGTGCCTTGACCCCACCAATAGATGGTTTGCAAGGTACATCTTTATCATTGGTTGACCTTTTCTTGTCCTGTTGGATTTTCACATTTCCCCCATGGAGACCCATCTCTGACAAAAACTAGTTCAAGCACCACTACCGCAACCTTCTGTTCATTTGAGTTCTTGATTTTCCAAGCAAACCCAATGTACAAATACACCAATTTCTCTACAATTTTACAAAGAGCATGCATTGTACAAATGTGGACATTGACAAGTGGAATATCTACAACTAGGTGGAAATTAGGATCCTCATTGTGTTGAGTAGGTGCCTTTCTCCACCATTTTGGGTCCATTGTCTTTGCAGGCTCCATACAATACAAGCATGGAGCCTTTACCATAGCACCCATTCCACAATTATACATACACTTCAGCGTTTAAAGGCCACCTGCAAGATGCCTTTGGACCTGAAAGTCTCCCTTGCCATTGACAACCGGCACCTTTCCTTGATTCATTTTTTTGTCAATGATATCAGGATAGGGGTTTGATGGAACATCCAATATAAAATGTCGTGGTCTTCTTTCTTTACCTTCAAGATTAAATCCGCATGAGACGTTAAAGTAAATCTAAATTTAATCTCAAGAGGGCTCACTAAAGCTGAAGAGAAGGTGGAAATAGAATACCTGAAAAGCACCAAGCCACCATATGTTTGTTTTTGATTGAACACTGAAGTATGAAGGATCATCAGTGGGGCATTTTGAAAGATCCCTATTCATCAATGTTATTGTGAATCGTTCTAGCTTCTTCTCTTTGATCATCTCACACTCATCTAGCTTCAAAACAAAATGCAGAATGCCACTTGTCTCTTCAAATGTTACATTGTAGAACTCAACTACTCTAGTTTGCAACAAAGTGAGGTCCATGAAGATATTTTTGTACTCATTGTAGGTTACAGTTGTTCTTTGAGATCTATAAATATCATCAATATAAAATGGACATCCAATGAAATCTATCTGTGCATGGTTGAGTTGAAGTCTCTCTTTCCAAACACTTGCTGTTGTTGGTAGAAGTTTAGAATTTATTCCATTCTTCACAAAAATGGAGAAGATAGACTGTTGAATAGCTGAGTACCCTCTCTTACTCACACCAAGGGAGTCAAGTGTGCCCTATATTTCACTTGCAAGCACTGCACTCTTTGTAATAAAATGGTCAACAACACCCCGCTGCAAAACCCTATACTTTTTGCCATGCATTATATCCTTTGCGAGACCACTTGTTATCAAAGGCTTCAACTGATTTCCTACATTCGCCTTTGGATCTATGTATTCTTTGTCTGGATATATAGCATATCTACATAGAAAATATAACAGACATAAGAAAAACCAATGTATAGTTGAAATAAACTAAAAGGTTCACGATCCTGACCTCAATGCTTGTATTCTTTTCTTGAGGCCTTCAGAGCCAACCTTCAAGGTTTCAAGATTCCATAGTCTCTTCTTTCGCACACGAGCACCTAAGCTTGTATCTTTCCTTTGTAAGTTACACACTTTTTCTTGCAATACCTGTATTTCTTGTGTACACCGCAAAAGGGTTTTTTGGTCCTCACAATGCAAAGTAGAAAGTCGTATAATCTCATTTTCTTGATGGTGAACCATGATTTTCTAAATTTTTGATTTCCCAGTTACAACTTTGCAATAGCCAAGTAAACCATTCCGTCTATCACCTGCAAAGGTCAATAAAGTAGTCGGGTTTACAAATGCAGGGGAGGCATTGGTCATAGGATTTATAGGATAGGGGAGCCATTTGTCTATAAATCTATGTGTTTTGCACCTTCTACTCTGAGTCTTGCTTTCTCCGTGTGTGTTACTACCGTGTTTGTTTTACTTTGCTTGCATATAGGCTCATATTCAGGACTCAAATCAATGTGTAGATGATATTTATGACGTTTAGTGAGAAGGTTTGAGGGGATGGATAAAGAAGCCATGAATACACAGTCAAGAAAATCAAGAAACAAAAGAGTATAGCACCATTACTCCGTAGACTACCTACTGCATACATCATATGGAAAAGAATTTCCCTCCTATATGACGAGGTGAATTCAATATAATTGAAAAGCGAAATTCCATCAATCATTATGGCCGTTATGACTCTGTCAAAAGAATCCACTTTGAAATACACTTTTTAAACGGTTGATGAGGAAACCTTTTCTTTTACCACACTAATTTTCTAGAGAGAGAAGGCAAAAAATTGTATTTTCTTAAAAGGCCCTCCAAATGACCTGCCTCATTTCTAATGGAAGCCAATACTTTATGACATGAAGACATGTTGGCAACGCAACATGGATCTAAAAACCTCTGGGGATGAGTTTTCTAGTAGTGACTCTTCAAGCACTTTAGAGGAGGAGTCAACAGCCACTGAAGAAAGTGACAGTAGCATTGAGGTGATGGGGGTCATTCTCAAGGACCCTAAGAAGATGGAGAAACTTGATGCATCATCATTAAACCAAGGGGAGCCACCACGTATACAACCTTTGGTAGAAGCAAGTAAGCTACATCGAATGCTCTCTAGTGAGTTGTGTGGGAAGGAGCGTGAAGATTATATTTTGATGCTAAGTAATTTTATCACATTGTTCATTGATGAATATGATAAAATCACCAGCATCATAATAGTTGAGCATCAGATTAAGCTCAAGGAGGGAAGTAAACTTGTAGTGAAAAAGCTCAGACAACTAGGAGTAATTCAACAAGATGCCTTGCTCAAAGAGGTAAGGAAACTGCTAGAAGCAAGTTTCGTCTATCCTATTGAAGACTCAGAGTGGGTTTCTCCAGTGGTTGTCACACCAAAGAAGAATGGTAAGTGGAGGGCTTTTGTTGATTACAAGCCCCTCAATGCAGCCACAAAGAGGGACCATTTTCCTCTTCATTTTCAAGATGAAATTCTCAATGAAGTAGTAGGACACGAGTGCTACACAGTATGTGATGGCTACTCAGGCTACTTTCAAATTAGTATCACTGAAGAAGATCAAAAGAATACAACCTTCGTCACACCATGGGGATGTTTTGCTTACAGAGTTATGCTTTTTGGTCTCACTAATGCTCCAGCCACTTTTCAACGCTATGCGACATTTGTTTTTCAGCCATTCTTTGGAAAACCAATCCGTGTTTTTATTGATGACTTTTGTGTATATAGCTTCCACTCTCTTCATTTGGGGATAGTCTATGAAGGTCTAGCTAGGCTGCAAGCTTTGGGTGGCCAACTCAACGTGGAGAAATTCCACATTGGTGAAAGCAAGGTTACTCTTCTTGGCCATGTGATCTCTTCCAAGGGTATTGAAGCTGACCCAAGAAAGGTTCAAGCCTTGGTGGCTTTCCCCTCTCCCACGACAACAAAGCAGTTGGTCTCTTTTCTTCAAAAGGTGAGGTATTTGAGTAGGTTCATTCACGTGCTCTCTCAAGTGGTTCTCCCTTTACAACAGGTTACCCATCAAGAGATCTTCACTTGGAGTGAAGAAAATGAACAGCATTTCATTGAGGTAAAACAAATTCTAGCCTCACTTCCCACCGTTGCACCTCCAAAGTAGGACAAGTTGTTTTAAGTAAACCCTAGTGTGGACAGTGACACACTTGGGGCGGTATTGATGCAAAAGGATCCTCAAACTCCTTTCATACGTCCTATCTACTTCTCTAGCTGCATGATGAATCCCTCAGAAAAGGGATACATGGAAGTGGAGCACATGGTGCTTGCATTAATGTTTGCTACAACAAATTTTGAGGCAAAAGGATCCTCAAACTTCTTTCGTGCGTCCTATCTACTTCTCTAGCCACATGATGACTCCCTCAGAAAACAGATACACGGTGGTGCAGCCAAAGTGTGTCGACCCTAGTAGAAGGCGCAAACAATGATATGTATGCTTACAGGTGCAGTCATGGGTGATAAAGCAAGTATGAAGGCCCATTAGAAGCAAGGAGATCCAGAAAGGGTATGTTTTATGTGGTTATGAAGGCCTAATCACGGAGATTCAATGCTTGAAGAAAAGGTTTTTACATGTGAAAAGGCTCTTAGGACATGCAAGGCAACTTGGGTAGAGGAAGATATGTGGTCAGTGGAAGAAAGGAAAGTGTGGGAGAGACTTCACACCTCTGCATGAGGGAGACCGAAAAAGTCTCATTCTGTAAACTTTTTACAAAAATGCGTGAGAGAAAGAAAAGGGTGTTTTGAGCATTTTTGCGTCTCACGCACATAGGCAAATTCTACACCGATTAGCATATATTTAAGTTTTTGTACTCTGTTGTATTTGGTAGGGCGACAGACATAGCAGAGAGGGAGAGAGCTTTGTTTGTTGTATGCTCCACCATAGCTCATCAATTGAAGAAGAAATAATCTCTGGTTGTGTTGCTTTTGATGTTGTTCCCCCTCTCGTCTCTTCTCTTCTGCTCTGTTGTGCGGTGTTTCTGGGTGTGTGTAGGCAGGTGTGTCCCCCCGAGGGTGTGATGTGCAAAGAGAGAGAGAGAGAGAGAGAGAGAGAGAGAGAGAGAGAGAGAGAGAGAGAGAGAGTGAGAGCGAGAGAGAGAGAGAGAGAGAGAGAGAGAGAGAGAGAGAGAGAGAGAGAGAGAGAGAGAGAGTCATAAAATCTAATATCTAATATCTAACCAACCCAAATGATTTTCTCATACTAAACTGATCACTTAATGTGGGAGAATAAACGGGAACAAGGATTAAGATATAGACATGTGCTTATAGATCTATCTGAACATGGAGCCAATGGTAAAAGGGCCCAAATGAGATATGGTCTATCAAAGAGCAAGGCTAACCAATGGAGCATAATACCTTAGGGTAAGCTTCATTGAAGACCTCCAATAATGTGTGTAAAAGTCCTTTGACCTTAGGTAAGCTAGGGCTGACCTTGAGGCGGGGGAACCGAACCCAGCTCGAGGTGCTTGTCCTGCTTGTCATGCTTAATGAATAAGGTGCTTGAGGTGCTTGATGATTAAGGTGCTTGAGATGCTTGAGGTGCTTGGCATGCTTGAGATTCTAGGGTTGCACTTCAGGTGAGAACCTAGCCCAAGCTTAAAGTGCTTAGAACTGGGCCTATGCATGAGGGGCTTTAGGTGTCAAAAAGTCAAATATTCAATCCCTACAAGGAGGGGGCAATCCCTACATGAGGGGGGATGAGAGAGAACACCCACACACTCACACAAGGCATGCATGGTACAAAGAAAGCAAAAGGGACACTTGTCAAGTTCCTCCTCATGTTTCCCTCATGGTGTGCCTGAAGCCTATTGGTTGGCCACCCAAGGGGTCCAATGATAATTTAGGAGATTTAATTAATTGATTTTTCATTTATCAAGCCCTCTCTCTCAAAGGGGAAAGGGGGACACTTGTCCCAAGGCTACCCTTGTTACTTGTGATGCCTCCTGCTTGTGATTGGCTAGACCTGGAGGGGTCCAATGAGCTTCAAGCATGAGCTACAAGGGGGGGTCACGACCCAAGAAAGATAGGGGGTTTCTTAGGGGGTATACTCACCCATACACACTCACAAACACTCTCATTGTGTGCTATGCAAAGTGCAAGATCTCCCTCTCCTTCTCCAAGCTAGTAGAGGTTGAGAGCCTACACCAACACTCTTGGCTATGGAGTGCAAATTCAACCAAGATCCATGCTTCAATGCTTAAGCTTTCCATCTCCTTCTTCTTCATTACTATGCTATTATGTATGCTAGCAACAAGAGTTATGATAAATGAGGAACTAATTCTTTCTCCTGTGAAATGTTTCTTCTTCCTCTTCCCTACCCTCATTCCCTGCTAGCTCTCTCCACCTTCGAAGGTTTTTGAGGTCTTGGGAATGAGGCTTGGGATAGGTAAAGCTTTCTTCAAGTTTATGTTATGTTTGAGATGCATGAAGCTTTCCATATTCATTGCATCACCTATGTCACAAGGAACACAAAAATTGTATTGTAACAAGTCTCTCTTAATGGGAGAAATCATAATACAAATGCCTATTGGAGGAGGGACCGGCTCCACATAAATACGGTCCTCAATTGTTTTCATGTTTTCTAAATTCTCTCTCTTGCAAAAGTATTGTTCATGCCAAGTTAACTAATTGCTATGATTATGTTGATATCTTCAACTATGTTCACCTTCTATGCTCACAAAGTCATTTCTCAAAAGTACTCTCATTAATTTCCGCTACTCTCAAGTTAAATAGGCCAATTCCATTACATTGGTATCAGAGCATTTGGTTTCTCTTTTGTTGCTTAAGAAGAGAGGTCCTTAGTAAGTAGCCTATAAATGGTTGATGTTGTTAATTATATTAGGGTAAGTGGAACTGGGATCTATTATCGGTTTTGTTGAGCCCACTATGTGGGATATGGTGCACACCTCGGGAGATTTGGACTTAATAATGGAGTCTTTTTAGACTTGCCTACGGCTTTACCATTATTGAGACATAAGAAGTCCGAAAGGAGCTAGCCCTCGGCAACTCTGCTATGTTAGACCTACTCCACTACTCTCTATAATTAACCACTTCGAGCCGTAGGTGTAGATACTTAAGATCTGATTTTCAAAGGCTAAGAGGAGTGGCAACAAAGGTTTTGAATTGCCAAAGCATGCACTAAGTACAAACATAAATTTTGTTAACATGGCTGACAATAATCAAGAGAGTAGAATGAACATTGATAACTTTGATTTTGCACATGAAGGTGCTAATGATGATGCTCCCATGTTTGTGAATTATCTTGTCACTAGGTTGCAGCAAGCTATGGGCAACCATGCTTTGCAAGCTGAAGTTACTCAACAACTTTGTGCTTATGGAATTTACCTTCCTCTCCAAGAGGAGAGAGAGCTTAGGAGACCTCTTGAAGAGACCCCCAAAAGAAGACTCTCTCCCATTCGAGAGGAGGAATCCAAAGAGCAAGAAAGCAATGAAAGTTTAAGTTCCTCTGAAGATGTGGCTCCACGAAGACGGCGGTCTAAACAACCACCCACTCCTCCCAAGAGGAAAAGATCAACACATAGTCCTTCTCCTCGTCACTCTGAAAGGGAACAGAGGAAACAAAGGAATAAAATGGTTAGGAAGAGGTCACCCTCTTCTAAAGAAGACTCTCTCCCAAAGAATACTCTCTCCCATTCAAAAGGAGGAATCCAAAGAGCAAAAAAGCAATGAAAGTTTAAGTTCCTCTGAAGATGTGGCTCCACGAAGACGGCGGTCTAGACGATCGCCCACTCCTCCCAAGAGGAAAAGATCAACGCATAGTCCTTCTCCTCGTCACTCCAAAAGGGAAGAGAGGAAACAAAGAAAGAAAAGGGTTAGGAAGAGGTCACCCTCTTCTCCTTCTTCTTTACCTTCCTCCTCTTCTGACAAAAGCTATGGCTATTCTCCTAGAGAATACAAGAGGGGAGGACATCGCAAATCATTTCCTGCATGACAAAGGTCACAAAAGCTAAAGAAGTTCAAGGAGGGAGGAAAGAGTATCTATTTTCTCACCTATGATGGCACCTTTGGTGCTACCGACAAAGTGTTGGCCTTCATCCAACAATTTGATGCGGCCTTTGAAGACGAGGGCTTCACAAAGTCCACCAAGCTACGCCATGTAGCTATGCACTTCCAAAAATCAGCTCGTCAATGGTGGGCTAGCCTTCGTTGCAATGCTGAAGCCCCAAAGACATGGAAAAATCTACGAGTTTCCATCATGAAGCAATTCCTTACAAGCGATGCAAAGGACAAAGTGCTTATCGAATGGCACAGCTTGAAGCTTCCCTCTCATGAGTCTATCCACAAGTACGTAGAAGGGTTTTGGGATTTACATCTCAAGGCTACTGTCTTTCAAAAGATAGACTTTGCCGAGCACAGGTAGCAATTCTATGTGGGATTACCTGAAGACATGGCCGAATACATCAACTCTCAACGGCCTGGTACTATTAGCGAAGTAATCCATCACACCATGGTTGCTTCACGCATCAATTTCCATCAAGGGGCTAGATGTAATGTCAAGCCCATGGAAAACAAAGACAAAAAATGATGCAAAGGGGAAAACCAATGTTCAAAATTCTTCCCAAGTCACTTCCAACAACAATAACAATCAGTCCAAGGAGAAGGGAGTTTACAAAGGTAAAAACAAACTCTCTCCTGAAGAGGTTGAAGCTTTTTGCAAGGACCATAAGTGTTTCAAGTGTGGGGAGCAAGGACATGGCTATCGTTCTTGCCCTAAGAAGAATACTCTCAATGAGACTCCTAGGGCTTCCACCATTGGAGCTCCAAAAGAGTATGCTCATTGCAAAGGATCATCAATTTCCTATGCTTGGGAAAAGGTAAGAGAGCATGATGCCTTCATCTTGTTTGACCTTGGCTCTACTCACAACTTCATATCAATGGAGTTGGCCACCAAGTTGGGCATTCAAGCTTTTGAGGTGGGAGATATGGTAATGGATGACACAGCTTTCAAGGGACAACAAGCCTCCGTTACTCCCTTGATTGGGAAGTTGAGGCTTCATGTCCAAAGCTATGTTGACAAAGAAGACTTCTTCATCTCTCCTCTCCAACATGAGGATGCTATCCTAGGGGCGCCATGGTTTGATTGCATGGCTGCCAACATGAAGTTCCCTGAAAGGAGAATCCACTTCACCTACAGGGTAAAGAACATGTATATAGATGCTAGTGAGCGTGGTCGCACTATTCCACTTGTAAATCCCCTTGCTTTTGATAAGTCAATGAAGAGCTCAGTTTCTGCGTACATGATTTTTGTCAAAGAGTCTCTCAAAGATACTAATGTTTCATCAAATGTAAATGGTAGGAATCAAAAAGAGCTAGACTTGTCTAATTTTCTAAAAGGATTCCAAGATGTGTTCATCGATGATATCCCTATGGACTTACCTCCAACACGAGGGCATGATGACCATCGCATTGAGCTCCTTCCAGGTAGCTCACTGCCTAACAAACCTCCTTATCAAGTCTCACAAGTTCAACAAGAGGAGATCATGAGGCAAGTTCAAGAATTGGTAGACAAAGGGATGGTGAGGCCTAGTTCCTCTCCCTTTTGTTCTCCAGTCCTTTTAGTGCAAAAGAAAAATGGTACATACCGTATGTGTGTGGACAATCGAGCACTAAACCATATCACTATCAAAAACAATAATCGCGTGCTTTGGAGGAACATAAGCAACATCTCCAAGTGATTTTTCAAGCATTGAGGGAGAACAAGCTTTTCTCAACCAAAAGAAAAGTGAATTCTTCCTTCACGAGATTCAATACCTAAGTCATATTATCTCTCACGATGGTATTAGTATGGATCCATCAAAGTTAGAGGTAATAAAATCATGGCCTAACCCAAGAAATCTACAGAGCTAAGAAGCTTTATTGGTATGTGCGCATACTATAGAAGCTTCATAGCAAAATTCCCTCAAGTAGCAGGACCACTACACGACTTAACTAAGAAGAACATTAAGTATGTATGGACTCCTACGGAGCAAAATGCGAGCTTACTTCCCAACCAATCCTCGTGCTTCCGGATCTCTCAAAGCCATTTAAGGTCCAATGTGATGCTTGTGGTGATTGCCTTGGAGCAGTTTTGCTTCAAGAAGGGCATGCCATAGCATATGAGAGCCGAAGGCTCAGTACTAATGAAAGAGTCTTGGGAATTTATGAGAAAGAGCTTTTAGTTGTTCTACATGCCCTAAATACATGGAAGCACTACCTATTGGGGACTCCATTTATCCTACGAACCGACCACCAAAGTCTCAAGTATTTCATGACACAAACCAAGCTTTCTGACAAACAAACGAGATAGGCAAATCTTCTTTTGCAATTTAATTTCCATATTACTCACATAGCTGGTAAGCACAATCAAGTGACCGATGCCCTTTCACGACGACCAAAAGTTAATGCGGTGTCTATAGCTACTCACAATGATCTATCCTCTATGATAGATGAGTATGCTGCTGACCCTGACTTTAGAGACATAATGTGAGCCATTGCTTTGGGGAAGAAAGAGGATCCATTCACCTTGCAAGATGGTTATCTTCTCCACGGCAATAGGCTATGTGTTACCCATTCCCTTCATGAGAAAGTTATGTATGAATCCCATGCTCCTCCATATGTGGGGCATAGAGGTATTCAACCTACTCTCCAAGGAGTAGAGACGTACTTCTATTGGCCTACCATGAAAGTGGACATACAAGAGTATGTTTCAAAATGTGTAGTATGCCAAAAGACCAAGTATGATAGAGGGAAGCAACCTGGATTACTCCAGCCATTACCTATCCCAAATTCACCATGGGAGAGTATATCCATGGTTTTCATCTTTGGATTACCCAAGTCTATCCATGGGAATACAGGAATATGGACAATAGTCGACAGGTTTGGCAAGCAATCAAATGGAAACTCTCTTCATATCTCAGATTTTCAAGCACCATGGATTATCCACATCCATCGTGCCAGATAGAGATCCTAGAATGACCAGTAATTTCTAAAAAGGTCTCTTTGAAAATCTAGGAACAAGATTGAATTTCTCTTCGGCCTATCACCCACAAGCGGATGGCCAAAGTGAGATAGCCAATCTTACGATACTCGATCTACTCAAGACTTATGTTATCAAAGTAGATCAATGCTCACAATGGAAAAAGTACTTACCTCTTGTAGAGTATGCCTACAATAATAATGTACATACTTCTACGGGAAAAGCACCTTTTGAGATCATTGAAGTCCCTTGCTACTCAAAGTACATGGGAAGATCTTCGCCGCCGATGAGTATAGCCATGAACTACAAGAATCTTTTCAAAAGATTAAGGAGGCTATATCCATCTCTCAACAAAGGCAAAAAGTTGTTGCTGATAAGCACAGAAGAGCCTTAATGTTCAAAGAAAATGATTGGGTCTTACTCAAGTTTCCTAAGGCTCGATTAAGGCAAACGAGGGGCAAAAATCCTTCGGGCCATCAAAAATATTATGCTAAACCAGCAAAAAGATACTATGGTCCTTTCCAAATCTTGCATCCCATCAATGAGACGGCTTATCAACTCAAGTTGCCCAACCATTTTCTCATACACAATGCCTTTCATGTAAGCCTACTTAAGACCTACAAAGGAGGGCCACCAACTGAACCAATTATTAAAGACCCTCCCGAAGTTGAAGACCAAGAAGAGGTGCTAGAACCCAAAGATATCCTTCGGCATGAAGACAAGGTACTACGACATGGTAAAATTATCCAACAGTATCTTATTAAGTTCAAAAATTATCCTTTTGAAGATGCTAGATGGATGCAAGGAATACAGCTTAAGGATAGTATGAACCTTGTCAATGCTTACAATGCTACATTAGAGTAATCAAATGTACAAATTTCTTTTAAATGACTCATGTTTTTGTCTTATAAGACTAGTTCTCTTTTTAATTGTGCACAAATTTAACTAGTATGCATGCTTAGAATCATGTTTGTGATGATGACGTCTCTCAAACACCAAATAGAATTTGTCACTCTACTTTGGGAGAA
Organism: Adiantum capillus-veneris; assembly: GCF_014529385.1. Taxonomy (NCBI): domain Eukaryota; kingdom Viridiplantae; phylum Streptophyta; class Polypodiopsida; order Polypodiales; family Pteridaceae; genus Adiantum; species Adiantum capillus-veneris. The sequence continues at coordinate 84,624,423 of NC_140937.1, forward strand.
TGAAATGGACTAAAGATCAGACATGATTGCGGCAGCTATGTCTCCCAAGCACCAAATGGATTAGTCATCCATCTTGGAAAGATGTCGTAGGGTAAAAAGGGATCCTCTACCCGCTAAGTAGAATTGATTAATGACTAAGGCTTTATCTCTTCTACCTCATAATCAAGGATGACTATGATTTCAAGAGAGAGGTAATGTCATAAAATCTAATATCTAATATATAATCAACCCAAATGATTTTCTCATATTAAATTGATCATTTAATGTGGGAGAATAAACGGGAACAAGGGTTAAGATATAGACATGTGCTTATAGATCTATCTGAACACGGGGCCAATGGTAAAGGGGCCCAAATGAGAGATGGTATATCAAAGATCAAGGCTAACCAATGGAGCATAAGACCTTAGGGTTAGCTTCATTGAAGACCTCCAATAATGTGTGTAAAAGTCCTTTGACCTTAGGTAAGCTAGGGCTGACCTTGAGACGCGGGAACTCGACCGGGAACTCGACCCAGCTCGAGGTGCTTGTCCTGCTTGTCATGCTTGATGACTAAGGTGCTTGAGGTGCTTGTTGATTGAGATGCTTGAGGTGCTTGACATGCTAGGGTTGCACTTGAGGTGAGAACCTAGCCCAAGCTTAAAGTGCTTAAGGGCCAAGCTTGTGGTGGGAATTGGGCCTATGCATGAGGGGCTTGAGGTGTCAAAAAGTCAAATATTCAATCCCTACAAGGAGGGGGCGAGCCCTACATGAGGTGGGATGAGAGAGAACACCCACACACTCACACACGGCATGCATGGTACAAAGAAAGCAAAAGGGACACTTGTCAAGTTCCTCCTCATGGTGCCCTCATGGTGTGCCTGAAGCCTATTGGTTGGCCACCCAAGGGGTCCAATGATAATTTAGGAGATTTAATTAATTTATTTTTCATTTATCAAGCCCTCTCTCTCAAAGGGGAAAGGGGGACACTTGTCCCAAGGCTACCCTTGTTACTTGTAATGCCTCCTGCTTGTAATTGGCTAGGCCTGGAGGGGTCCAATGAGCTTCAAGCATGAGCTACAAGGGGGGGTTGACCCAAACAAGCTAGGGGGTTTCTTAGGGAGTATACTCACCCACACACACTCAGAAACACTCTCATTGTGTGATATGCAAGATGCAAGAGCTCCCTCTCCTTCTCCAAGCAAGTAGAGGTTGAGAGCCTACACCAACACTGTTGGCTATGGAGTGCAAATCCAACCAAGAGCCATGCTTCAATGCTTAAGCTTTCCATCTCCTTCTTCTTCATTACTATGCTATTATGTATGCTAGCAACAAGAGTTATGATAAGTGAGGAACTAATTCTTTCTCCTATGAAATCTGTCTTCTTCCTCTTCCCTACCCTCATTCCTTGCTAGCTCTCTCCACCTCCGAAGGTGTTTGAGGCCTTGGGACTGAGGCTTGGGATAGTTAAATCTTTCTTTATGTTTATGATATGTTTGAGATGCATGAAGCTTTCCATCTTCATTGCATCACCTAGGTCACAAGGAACACAAACATTGTATTGTAACAAGTCTCTCTTAATGGGAGAAATCATACTACAAATGCCTATTGGAGGGGGGACCGGCTCCACATAAATCCGGTCCTCAATTGTTGTCATGTTTTCTAAATTCTCTCTGTTGCAAAAGTATTGTTCATGACAAGTTAACTAATTGCTATGATTATGTTGCTATCTTCAATTATGTTCACCCACTATGCTCACAAAGTCATTTCTCAAAAGTACTCTCATTAATTTCCGCTACTCTCAAGTTAAATAGGCCAATTCCATTACACACACACACACACACACACACACACACAGAGAGAGAGAGAGAGAGAGAGAGAGAAAGAGAGAGAGGCCAATTCCATTACACACACACACACACAGAGGTTATTGTGTGCAAGGGAAACAAGAAATTGATGTGTTTATGGGTTTGAAGTAGATTGTGGTCTGTGCGACTGTGTGTGCATTGATTTGAGTGTACTTGCGAGTTCGTTTGAGAAAAGTGTGTGTGTGTGTGTGTGTGTGATTCTGTGTGGTTAGGGGTGTGGGTTAATCCCTGGGCTAAAGAGAGGGAAGTTTGGAGTGTGCTGGGATTGTTCCTCCTTCCCCCTTTCCAACGGTAGTGGAGCACATGGTGCTTGCATTAATGTTTGTTACCACAAAATTTCTCTCTTATTTATTGTCTAGACCATTCATAATCTTAACAATGGAAGAAGTATTTCCTTATGTAATGCATCACATGGATTTGTCTTCTAGGATTTCAAAATGGCACACAAGGTTGCAAGAGTTTGACTACACAATACAACTGAAGAGCTCCACAAGAGACAGTCTAGGAGGCATTCTCACTCATCGCCACTATGGAAAGAAGCTGAAGATCAAGACAAGTGATACAAAAGTAGCACCTGTGTTGGAAGTCCCTAAATAAAGAGAGCTCACTTTCTTTTCTTTGATGGAGCCTATAAGAGGATAGTGGACAAAGCTGCAGTGGGAATTGATTTCTTCAACAAGCAAGGGGAAAATGTATTCTCCATTGGACATCTCTTGGATTCCCACTCTAACAATGAAGAAAAATATACAGCCTTAAGTCTTGGGTTAGAGTGGTGTGTGACACAAGGTATTCAACGGTTGAATGTATTTGGTGATGCCATGCTTTTAAGAAAACAAATACAAGGAACTTGGGCTTGTAAAAATCATAGCTTTCTAGGACATTTTCACCAAGTTAAGAAACTTTTAGATACGTTTCAAGATGTACAATTACATCATGTCCCTCGAGTAGAAAATCAAGAAGCAGATGCTCTAGCTAGAGAGAAACTACAAGATGTTTTAGTGTATGCGATCAAGTTGAAGCTGCCTCTCTTCCAAGGTAGCAATGATATGCCTGACATCATGAGTTTCTTGGACACATAAGAGTGTACTAAAGATATTACTAAGGGCCAAAAGCAGTGGCTTGTGCGCAAGGCATCAAAATACCGCCTTATCAATGAGGACCTCTACTACAAGGGTACGAATCAAATTGTTAGGCGTTGTCAGGAGTTTTTTGGAGCAAGGGATTGCGCATAAGTACATACCCATGCATGGTGCATCAAATAAAGTATTGCCCATTTTCCAGAGCCAGGTGGTTACGTGGGGCCCACATGTGTACAGGTAGGACACCATGTACATAGTGCATCGATTTTCATCGTTACTAGTACCATTGTGTTTTTTCTACAATAAGGAGGAGTTGGTAGCGCGTAAAACTTCTCGAGGAAGCTATCCACGGGCCGACGACGTGAGGTCAGCAGGTGCGTCAGATGGCATCTAGTGGCGTCAGGAGGGCGAACGAGGTCAATATTTGCACGCAGATGAGGACGGACACAACGTGGGGGTTTGCTTGTGAGAATTATGCAGAAAGGTCATCATGAGGACCTTTTTTTGGGGCCACTTCACGTGGTGGCGAGATGCATTATTGGAAAAGAGCTGAGTGCCAGGTGTGCGAATGATGCAAAAAGGTGACAACTATGCACTGCGAGGTCAGTTTTTGGCCTGTTCGGGGTCCGTTTGAGGTCATCTAAAAGGCCAAGGGTGCCCAACTAATAAAGCTAAGTGTGAGAACTGAAAAAAGAGAGAGAAGACCAGAAAAAACGTGGAGAAGAGAGGAGGAACAGCCGCAGGTGTGTTTTTTGGGTTTTTGGAGCCTGTTTTGGCCGTAAACTGCTCATCCGAGGTCGGATTTGAGCACTTTGACATTGTAGACTGGGGTTTTGGGCCGTTCCGGACGCGATGGCGCTGTCCATTTTGCCAAATTCCTCACTCTTTTCCTGTTGTTTTTCTGTGTAAGTTTCTCCTATGAGCGAAGTTTCTGCTCTAGTTTGTGATTGTATCTGGTATCTTTTACCCATATTGTGTGAGCTGTTTGCCCCATTGGTGTTGGCCCAAGCTCATTTGTATCTAAACATCAGAATTTCTCCTCTTTTGAGCTGAGTTTTTTGGGTGTGTGTGTGTGTGTGTGTGTGTGTGTGTGTGGGTCTCTGTGTGGAGTGGGCAAGTGGATAGTTTCTCTCCTCTCACTCCAGAGGTGTGTTCCCTGTCTCGGCCAGGTGTGTTGTGTAAGCCGAGTGGTGCCCCATAGTGTGTGTGTGTGTATCTTCCCAAGAGTGTGTGTCGGGTCGTTATAGAGGCGCTGTGTGTGTTTTCATCCCGCTCACATTCTTTTGGCGCCCCCACGGAGGATCTTCTTCGAGTACCTTCTGCTTCGAGCTTCGAGCTTCGAGCTTCGGGATTACAGGTTGCAGGTTGCAGGTTACAGGTTACAGGTTACAGGAACAGGGACAGGGACAGGGACAGGTACAGGTGATTCACACAGGTACAGGTAGCTGGAGTACAGTGATGTTACTTGCAGTTGTTGTGGGAATGCATCACTTGGCGCCTATTTGAGCGCATTGTCTGTTGGATTGTACGTTACTTGTGGAAACTGCCATTGTACGCCTTTGTGGAGCCACATATGGTTTTATTTGGCAGTCCAAGCCATTTCTGAGACTTGGTCTAGAAGATAGTCATTTCTGAGACTTGACTATACGCGATTTGCATTAGCTTTCGTGTGAGGGTCGATAGCGTGAGGTTTTTATTGAGCTGGGGGATTCTCAAATGTGGAGATCCTTTCGGTGATACAGGTAGCTGGAGCACCCTTTTCGTGACCTCGCCATAGGCTATGTACTAGTGAGTCCTACTTGATGCTCGGGTTCTATTGTTGACAGTTTATGCATACATAGACAGTCTATATTTTGGGTTCCTACTGCTCTACTTCTGGGGAAACTCTGTCGAAATTTTCCCAAGTTATGATGGCTGGTTTTTTGGTATTTTGAGCCATTTATGCTGTTATGCTGCTGAAATTTTGGCAAAATCAGAGGTTGAGTCAGGTGTGCCTTCTTGGGAGCTTCATGGTTGGCTTTAATGGATGATCAAAATGGCCCTCAGTTCACTCCTTTTCATTTAACGCAAAGAATTCAGATTAATGTTCATGTGTCCAGGAAGATCTTTTTCCAGCAGCGCATAGTCTTTATGTTTGGGCCAAGAAGATTGAGAGAGATCCTGGAATGTCCTTTGCCTGTTGTCATTCCGATGATCAACTATGAAAACTCATTTGATGTGCATGTGTTTGTCCTTATCTAAAGTTGAGCTCCATTGAAGTTTCTGGGGATTGGGAAGTGAAAAGTTTTGGGTTCTTGCACGTGTGTTCGAAGGGGTTCTCAAAGCATCATAATTTGGGTAGCCATGGCTTTCTCTTATCCCGAGTTTCATGGAAGAAGTGATGAAGATGTGGAAGAATTTTTGGAAAAGATGGAGGTTGCTTGCATTAGCAACCAGATTCATGACCCTACGCAAATGTTACGCCTTCTCCAAATTTGTTTGAAGAGTGATGCACGAGCTTGGTCCAAAGCATTTGAAGAGGAGTTGCGTATGGCTGATCCACCTATAAGATTGAGTTGGGACAATCTAAGGCATGGATTGGAAGTGGAGTTTGTGAAGATAGAAGACCCTGACAAAGTGTGGCAAGAAGTACAGGCTTTGGTGCAAAAGGAAGGTGAGCCAGTAGATGCGTACATACGTAAGTTTTCATTGGCATGGGAGCGAATGTGCAAGGCTTTAGCACCACAGGTACCCCCGCCTTACATGATGAAGAAGGACAGGTTCTTGGCTGGTCTTTGGGAGAATATACGTTGGAGAGTAGAGCTAAAGAAGCCTAGGACATATGAAGATGCACTAGAGGTAGCAAGGAACAAAGAGTGGAAGCTGAGGAAAATGAGCCAGTTAGGGGTGGAGTCTTTGCCAATGAGGTCTGAATTTCAGCCTATAGAGTCTTTACAAGGGCGCATGTCAGGGGTTCATCATGAACCAGTGGTTCCTGTTACTACTCAGGTTATGCCAGCAGTGGTCACTACAGCAGTGCAAGATGATGGCCTAAGGCAAGACATGAGGCAAGTGGTTGATCTGATGAAGAATCTCAGCCTAAACATGCTAGGTCAAGTGGGAAATAATCGAGGTCGAGGGCGGTTTGCAAATCAGCCAGGAGGTGAAGAAAGACCTAGGAATGGTGCTGGACAAAGTAATAGTAGGTTTTGGAGGCAGACGCCCACATGTTATAATTGTGGAGAGTTGGGTCACATCAGCCCGCAATGTGATAAGCCACCAAGGATGGGGGGAGACATGTATCCATTGCCAAGACAGGTGCTAACTAGATCAAATGATTATGACATCGAAATTAAGGGAGACGAAGGAACCAGTGGACTGACCCAGGAGGAAAAGGGAAAGACAAAAGTGCTAAGTGTAGTCACCTTGGAGAAGGCATCAAAGCTAGAGGATACATTAGTGATGCCTATTGGGAAGAGGACCACAGAGGATAAGGAAGGAAGAAGTGCCCCAGGTCCTAGTAAGAAGAAAGGAAAGAGCCATGAAGGCGAGGATGTCAAGGCAAGGAGGAAAAGGAGAGCTCGTCGAAAGTTTCATGTTTCAGATTTTCCACTAGGGGATGGGCAATTAAGCTATGACTTGAAGGAGGATCTGACGAGCAGGAAGGCAGATGTTACTTTTGGGCAGCTTATAGAGATGGTGCCTAAGCTAAAGCGACAGTGGAAGAGGATGGTTAACCCAATGGAGAAAGAGCCAGAGAGAGGTTCAGTGAAGGTGTTGGCAATGGACGAGCTACCAGACATTTGTCCAATAGTAGATGTGTGGCATAAAAGGAAAAATTTGGGACAAGGTTATGTGGATGGCGGAGCCCAAATATGCGTCATAACACACTCATGCGTTGAGAAGATGGGTCTCACAGTGGCTGGGGTGTCAGGTTTTCGGATCAGATTGGCAAACCATCAAAAAGTAAAATGCTTGGGTGTTGTAAAGAGCTTAGAAGTGGAGGCATATGATGCAAAGGCAGTGGTTGATTTTCATGTGATGCCAGCAGGGTTGGGAGCATATCCTATTATACTGGGCAGACCATGGTTACGTGCAGTGGGAGCTGTTCAAGATTGGCGACATGGTACGATTAGCCTCTATGGAAAGACAGGTACCAAGAAGCTTTATAATATGGACACAAGGAAATGATTAGAGGAGCTTTATGAAGATGAGGATGAGTCTAGTGATGAAGACTCTTCCACGGTGACAGATGAGGATAGTGATAGCACTACCAGCAGTGATGAGGATGTTGATGTTGCATTTCTTTTGATGGACAAAGAAATCCAGGAGATTGGTTTAGTCGCATTTGCGAAGGAAGTTGAAGATGAAAGTGAAGGGCCTTATGAAGTGATTGAAGGGCTGATGCAAACCAAAGTTGAGTTGTCAAAGAAGCAGGAATTAATGACGCAAATGATTAGTGGAGACCTCTCAGCTATGGAGAAGGATATATATTTGCATATGCTGGCTAGTTTTCCTGATTTGTTCATTACTTCATATGAAGAGATCAGAGGGTTCAAGGGTGAAGAGATGCATATAGAGCTGAATGAAGGTGCTAAGCCAGTGCGGCAAAGGCTAAGAAGGATGGGTCAAGAGCAAATGGAAGCCTTGCGGGTAGAGGTGGACAAGTTATTGAAGGCAGGGTTCATAGTTCCAGTGGAGACCATAGAATGGGTGAGTCCAGTAGTAGTCAGTCCAAAGAAGGATGGGAAGTGGAGAATTTGTGTAGATTTTAAACCCTTAAACGCAGCCACTAAGAAGAACCCATATCCTCTTCCATTCATCGATCAGATCTTGGATTCAGTGGCAGGTTATGAGAGGTACAGTGTGTGTGATGGTTTTTCAGGCTATTTTCAATTGAAGATTGCTCTTAAAGACCGCACAAAGACAACTTTTATTACGCCATGGGGCTGCTATTGCTACACAGTGTTGCCGTTTGGGTTGTCAAATGGACCATCCTTCTATCAAGAAAGAGCAAATTGGGTGCTGGAACCATTCATTGGTAGTTGTGTTAAGGCTTTTATGGACGACTTCTGTGTCTATAGCAGTAGGGCTGAGCATCATGAGAAGTTGCAGATGGTATTGGCTCGATATGATGAATGTGGAGGACAACTAAATCCAAAGAAATGTCATCTAGCACAGCCAAGGGTGAAGTTATTGGGCCATATGGTGTCAGAAAATGGCATTGAGGCTGATCCAGATAAGGTGAAGTCTATTATTCTTCTTCCATCACCTATGAGTACGAAGCAATTGGCAACCTTTATACACAAAGTGAAGTACATGGCACGGTTTATTCCATTGTCTTCGCAGCTTCTTTATCCATTACAACAAGTGGCAAAGCATGATCCATTGCAATGGGATGACAAGTGTGAAGAAGTGTTTCAAGAGGTGAAAGAGGTGTTAGGGGGGTTGTCAGCCATGCAGGCTCCTGATTGGGAGAAAGTTTTTTATGTAAATCCATCAGTAGGGGATGATGCCATTGGAGCCATGCTATTGCAAAAGGGGAAGGGCAGCCATTATATGAGGCCAGTGTATTGTGCAAGCCGAGTGAAGTTGGTAGCGGAGAGAAAGTTATCGGAAGTAGAGCTAGTGATGGCTAGTGTAATATTTGCTTGTCGACGATTTCGTCATTACTTGCTACCACGGCCTTTTGTTTTCTTGACGAGTTATGCCTTTTTGCCACAGTTAATTAATGGTATTAACATGTCAAATGTGGTGAAGAAATGGGTAATTGAGCTGCAAGAGTTTGAGTTCTCTTTTCTAGTGGAAGATAGTACAAGGGCTACCCTAGCTGATTTGTTGACCTACAAGGAGAATCCCCTTATTGTTAAAGAAGAGGTGGTGAGAAAGGTAGTTGAAGAAGTGCCACAGATCAGCAATGCACATGTGTTGTTCTTTGATGGTTCATACAGAAAGAGCCATGATGCAGCTTCAGGGGGTATATCACTTTATGATCCAGAGGGGAAGCTAGTATGCAAGAGAGGGTTCAAATTGGATGCTCATAGTAACAATGAGGCTGAATATGCTACATTGGAAGCCGGATTACACATTTGTTTGAAGCATGGGGTTCGAAGGTTGAGCATAAAAGGTGATGCCTTGTTAGTGGTGAAGCAAGTGTTGGGTGTGTGGAAGAGCAAGAACACCTCATTGAAGGAAATGTGCTTCAGAATTAAAGGCCTGTTAAAAAAGTTTGAAGCATGGAGTATCAGACACATTGAACGTGCTCTAAATGGAGAGGCACATGAAGCAGCTCAAGGCATGATTGGGGAGCTATTTGTGTTGAGGACCACTTTACCTCTTTATCATGGCCGGGAAAGTTTGGCTCAAGAAGAGGAGTTTTTGCTAACAGGAATCATTCCAAAGGAGATTCAGAAGTCTAAGAAGTATGGTTTTGTGCGTAGAGCATACAGGTACAAATTGATTGGTGATGTCTTATACATGAAAGGGGCTGATCTCGTGTTGAGACGTGTACCTTGGCGGGAGGAGCTTTACAGAGTGTTGGAAGAGAATCACGAAGGCGCATGTGGTGGCCATTTTGCTCTAAAGATCACCTTGCATAAGATTTTGCAAGAGGGGTATGTATGGCCTAGTTTGCACAAGGATGTTCACCATTGGTGTAGGTCTTGCAATAGGTGTCAAGCATTTGGGAAGAGAGTGTTGAAGCCAGAGCTACGAAAAACCATTATGGCGTTTGATGTGTTTGAAAAGTGGGGGATTGATGCAATAGGCCCGTTACCTATCACAAGCAGGGGCAAAAGCTATATTTTGACGGCAGTGGACTATCTTTCTAGATGGGTAGAGGCTACAGCAGTAAAACAGATCACTGCAAAGGATGTGGCAAAATTTGTGTATGATGAAATATGTTGCAAGTTTGGGGTGCCATTAGAGCTACTTTCAGATAAGGGGCCAGGATTTAGAGCTAAACTGCTAGACTTCTTATGCACAAAGATGAAGATTAGGCACCAGCATACCACTCCTTATTACCCGCAGTGTAATGGCTTAAATGAAAGGTTCAATGGTGAGTTGGTACAAATTCTTTCTAAAGTGACAGAGCACCAAGGAAAGAATTGGGATTTGGAATTGCCTAGTGCATTATGGGCTTACCGTACTTCGGTGAAGACAGGTACAGGGTTTACTCCATTTCATTTGGTGTATGGAAAGGAAGCACTATTGCCTGTGGAGGTAGAGTTGCCTGCGGTCAAGATGTTAGAGAAGTTGCTTGGGCCGCCTAGTGATGCATTCAAAGAAAGGCTTTTGCAGCTACAAGAGGTCCAGTTGGATAGGATGAGCGCATTGGAACATTATGGTCAGATGCAGGATAAGGCTTTGGCAAAGATAAATGAAAAGGTTAAAAGTAAGGGTATCAAGAAACATGACTTGGTTTTGCGCTACAATAGTAAGCTGGACAACACCTTCCAAAAGAAGTTTCAGATTAAGTGGGAAGGCCCTTTCAAGGTAGTGGAGTGTTTTCCAAATGGCACATATCAGCTGGCTAACCTGGATGGTGTTCTACATACGTCAAGGGTAAATGGATTGCGTCTTAAGTTGTATCATGCCAGGTTGATGATGGTGGAGCAAGATGAGCTGTCTGTGGATCAAGCTGTGTTGGTGAGGGATGAGGAGACCTGTGATGCGGCGAGTCTCATATCTCTCTTTGCTGCTGCTGATCATGAATGATCTAGCAGGATAGGGGATGGGCAAATTATGTCAGGAGTTTTTTGGAGCAAGGGATTGCGCATAAGTACATACCCATGCATGGTGCATCAAATAAAGTATTGCCCATTTTCCAGAGCCAGGTGGTTACGTGGGGCCCACATGTGTACAGGTAGGACACCATGTACATAGTGCATCGATTTTCATCGTTACTAGTACCATTGTGTTTTTTCTACAATAAGGAGGAGTTGGTAGCGCGTAAAACTTCTCGAGGAAGCTATCCACGGGCCGACGACGTGAGGTCAGCAGGTGCGTCAGATGGCATCTAGTGGCGTCAGGAGGGCGAACGAGGTCAATATTTGCACGCAGGTGAGGACGGACACAACGTGGGGGTTTGCTTGTGAGAATTATGCAGAAAGGTCATCATGAGGACCTTTTTTTGGGGCCACTTCACGTGGTGGCGAGATGCATTATTGGAAAAAAGCTGAGTGCCAGGTGTGCGAATGATGCAAAAAGGTGACAACTATGCACTGCGAGGTCAGTTTTTGGCCTGTTCGGGGTCCGTTTGAGGTCATCTAAAAGGCCAAGGGTGCCCAACTAATAAAGCTAAGTGTGGGAACTGAAAAAAGAGAGAGAAGACCAGAAAAAACGTGGAGAAGAGAGGAGGAACAGCCGCAGGTGTGTTTTTTGGGTTTTTGGAGCCTGTTTTGGCCGTAAACTGCTCATCCGAGGTCGGATTTGAGCACTTTGACATTGTAGACTGGGGTTTTGGGCCGTTCCGGACGCGATGGCGCTGTCCATTTTGCCAAATTCCTCACTCTTTTCCTGTTGTTTTTCTGTGTAAGTTTCTCCTATGAGCGAAGTTTCTGCTCTAGTTTGTGATTGTATCTGGTATCTTTTACCCATATTGTGTGAGCTGTTTGCCCCATTGATGTTGGCCCAAGCTCATTTGTATCTAAACATCAGAATTTCTCCTCTTTTGAGCTGAGTTTTTTGGGTGTGTGTGTGTGTGTGTGTGTGTGTGGGTCTCTGTGTGGAGTGGGCAAGTGGATAGTTTCTCTCCTCTCACTCCAGAGGTGTGTTCCCTGTCTCGGCCAGGTGTGTTGTGTAAGCCGAGTGGTGCCCCATAGTGTGTGTGTGTGTATCTTCCCAAGAGTGTGTGTCGGGTCGTTATAGAGGCGCTGTGTGTGTTTTCATCCCGCTCACAGCGTGTACCTCTCTCTAGAGAGATCACCGAAATCATTTCAAGTTTCCATGATGGTGTTTGTGGAGGGAACTTTGCACTTGATATCACCAGTATGAAGGTTCTACAAGCCGGGTTTTTGTGGCCTAGTTTACAGAGAGATGTGCATCACTGGTGTAAAACATGCAAGGAATGTCACAAGGGCAGGAGATAGGAGGCTCACATATGAGCCACATACTCCTATAATCTCTTATGGACCATTTGAGAAATGGGGAATCGATGCCATTGCGCCTTTGCCAAGGATCTAATCAAGTAAATTTTATATCATCATGGGTGTGGACTACATGACCAGGTGGGCGCAAGCAGTTGCTACCACCCGGATTACAACCAAGGAAGTGGCTAAGTTTGTATTTGAAAATATTTATTGCCATTTTTCCACTCCTCTTGAAATAATTTTTGACAGGGGACCAAGTTTTAGAGGAGACCTAGTAGGAGATCTGATGGAGCAGCTGGGTATCTCACAATGACATTCAACTCCCTACTACCCACAATGCAATAGTTTGGTGGAGAAGGTGAATGGTATGATCTGCAAGATCATCACTAAATAGATAAATAATCACAAAAGTGATTGGGACAAGCATCTTATGGCTGCACTTTGGGCTTATTGCACTTCATTTTTCACATCTCTTGGGTTCACACCATATCACTTCGTGTATGGTAAGGAGGCCATTTTACCCATTGAAGTACAATTGGCTAGTCTCAGGGTGCTAGCTAGGCAGATGGAGCGCCCTAATTCTCATCTTCATAACCACATTCTGGATCTAGGGCTTCAACTAGATAGAGAATATGTTATCAACTATTATGAAGCACATGTAGAGCAACATCAACTTACCTTCAACAAGGGACTTAGAGAAAAAGGTCTCAAGAAAGGTATGCTGGTCCTAAGGTATGATAACAGGTTTGACACTAGAAAGGATAAAAGTCTTCACCCAGATGGGAGGGGCCATTCGTCATTGGAAAATGGTACTTTTTGAGGTTTCATCAAGCACCTATGATGGATATTCATGAGGAGGGAGACTCCTCCACCTCAACTCAAGAAGAATCAAGCATGGAATAGAGGCATGAATGCCTCTAGTTTCAGGGGGAGGGCTAATGAGGGCCGCTTTTCAAATTTTTGGTCCACCTCTCTCTTGGCATGCACTTGATGGCAAGGATTCAAGGCTTCAAAGAGGAGGAGGGACCTGATGCATGAAAATCACAAAAAAATCTATGTATATATTTTGTACATAGCTATGGTTTTGACACGTTTGGATCTTGGAAATAAAGAGAGGTAGGAACAAAACCTATAAAAACAGAAAAAAATCACTAAATGTTGATTCTACCTGACGGTCACTACAGGTGAAGAATAAGAGTCAATAGTGAAAGAGAGGAGAATCTTATGCATTATGGAGTTAGTCAACAAAATATTATCAAATTCAATCATAGCTCACTTGTGGACACAAGGCTTGCATAAGGCTGTAGCCTATGCTTCTTATCAAATGCTACTGTAGTTCCTCCTTGAGCTTTTCTTTGGCCTGAGTCAATGTCTTCTGAGGCTGCTCAAGTTGGCGTGTGCACAAAGAAAGTAAATCTTTCATATACAAACATGTTCTCCATGTAAATGCTATTCAAGATAGAACCACCTCCTCTGTATAGACAGAATGGGTTTTTGTCCATACATCAATTCAAATGGCATAAAAACTATAATAAAACTATGTGTAGTTTGATCAGCCCATAAAGAAAAATGGAGTAGCTTAAGCCAATCACCAATACACCCTCGACATGCCTTTGGCAAAGCTTTAATAATAGGATGTCCTCTTTCACTTCTCCCATTACCTACAGAATTATATGAGGAGTAGTATAAGCACCAATTTGATGCCCAAACGTGAAAAAAACTCACAACTTTCATCTGCATCTAGCTGTCCTTTATTAATGGTGATTTTGCCAACACACCCATAACTAGAAATCACACCTTCAAGAAAAAAAATTCATACGGAACTTGTAGATTTGGTACGCAAATCTCTCCCTTCAGCTTGGTTGGTGAGATTTTCTCTAACAAGAACAATATACCTCATTTTTTCCATCTTCTCCATCTTCATTACTATGCTATTATGTATGCTAATCAAGAGTGATGATAAATGAGGAACTATTTCTTTCTCCTATGAATGTTTCTTCTTCCTCTTTCCTATCCTCATTCCCTGCTTTGAATGTTTCTCCTATGAATGTTTCTTCTTACTCTTCCCTATCCTCTCCACCTTTGAAGGTGTTTGAGGCCTTGGGACTGAAGCTAGGGATGGTTAATGCTTTTTACGAAGTCTATGTTATGCTTGTGATGCATGAAGCTTTTCATCTTCATTGCATCACCTAGGTCACAAGGAACAAAAAATTGTATTGTACCAAGTCTCTCTTGATGGGAGAATCTATAATACAAAAGCCTATTAGAGGGGGGACCGGCTCCACATAAATTGGGTCCTCAGCTGTTGTCAAGTTCTCTAAACTCTCTCTCTTGCAAAAGTATTGTTCATGCCAAGTTAATTAAGTATTATGGCTATGTTGCTACCGCTAATTAAGTTCACCCTCTATTTTCTCAAAGTAGCCTCACAAAAATGCTCGCTCTAATTCTCCTAATTTTGCTATTCTCAAAGGTCATAGGCTATTTCCATTACAAGTTTTAATGGTAGATAAGTATGGACAAAAGTACAAAATTGTTGATTCAATTGACTTAGAATGATACACATACAAGGATACCCCAATCTCTACTTACTTTCAGCCAAAAACGATGTTAGAGCACATATTAGAGAGGATTCCACTGAGATTTTCTCCAAGATGAGAGGAGAGCACGAGTGATGTCTTTCCATGAGACCACGAATGGGTTAGAGTGGTGACTAGACCAAAACTATTAAGGCCATATCAAGTGGCTCAATGTGTCAAGACAAAGTACAATGGGTCAAGGGATCCATAAACTCATGTCTCACTCTTCAAACAAGTTTTGAGAGCTGAACAGATTGTACACAGTATGAGGGATTTGGGTTGACATTCGATGGAGCAGCCTTGACTTGGTTCCAACCACTAAACAGATATAATTTTTCCAACATATCACAACTCTTAAAAGAGTTTGTAAAGGAGTTCTCAAAAACGGGGATCAAACACAACACAGTGTCCAAGATCTACGCTTTCAAAAAGAAAAAGGACAAAAAAGTGAAGGAAGCTCTGCTTGTGGACCCAAACAAGGGTCCACAAATAGAAATTTTAGTATTGTGTGATGGTTGTGGGAGAGACCATCTACTCCAACACTCTACTAAGAATCCAAACTACAAGGGGAAAGCAGCAATGAATGTTGTAGGAGTGATGCCTTATTCAAGCGGATCCGAGGTAGAACCAACAATTCCTTTAAAGGTGATGACTCGAGCTCAAGCTCAAGAAGCTTCCAAAAATGCACCCATTGAGGAGCTTGGGGGGTTCACTATTTGTAAAAGTACCATATCACGTGCGTTCAAGACATGTTTGTAAAACCCCTTATCTGTCAATTTTGTTAGGAATATAATGTACCCTTTTCTTTTAAAATCTGTAAGTTTTTTTCAAATTTGAAAAAATAATGCCCTCCTGTATATATATTTATGTAAGTTTCAAGAACTTTAAATACCCTTCTGTTGAACTCACGTATTAGGTGGCCTCCCCGGGTTGAGGAGGAACCCACATTGCCGCCTCAAACAAAAATCGAGAATATATCGGTGAGAATTGTAATAAAATAATGTAAAGTTAAACGAAATAAAATGAAATCTAAGAGGCTGCAGGAGAGAATAACTTTAGAAACTAAACCGCATCAAACAAAACAACAACTTAAACATAAGCAAGAAAGCACAAAAAATGCAAAGGGACCTAAAGAGTCAAAGACTGACTCAGGCGGTTCGGTCTTGGTGGACAAAATCTTTGAACCTTTATATGCAATTTTGAAGGCTTATGAAGCTAGGCTAAAACCCAATTAAACACTAGAGCATAGATGGATGACGTATCCTCATCCAGGGTATGAAAAAGAGAGGTTGCAAATATGAAAGGAGCTCATTTAGGTGGCCCAAGCTCTTATGGAACCACATGTTCCAAAAATGGAGGTGCTAATATGAGAACCAAGGTGTTGTAAACAGAGATCAGAAAGAGCCGGTAGTTGAGGAACGTTTAGATACAAGGGAAGTAGCCAATACCATAGATGGGGTGGGCTCATAAGCAATGATGATGTAGAAGACCTGTGGCCGTACTCAAGTTGAGTATTGGAGAGTACAAGGATACTTTCCGTGTAATTGACTCCCATCACATCAAAGAAAGTCTGTTCTTAATAGAAATCCGGAGCAACATCTTCGTTTGAAAACAATCAAAAGCTTCAACAATGACAACAGTAAGAGTCCATGAAGATTCTCCAATTCATGCGGAGAAGACATCGCCAACCATTGCAAAACAAGATAAAGCAAAGGTAGACACTGAATTATATCAACCTCACAAGATGACTTTACCTTCAACGAGCCTCCATCAAACTTCCCATGTAGCCTCTACATCAAGAGCCAACCCATTGACAATGCAATGGAAACCAAAGCAAAAAGCCTATCAACCCAAAGTATCCATCGCGTAGAAACCAAAGCAAAAAGCCTATCAACCAAAAGTATCCATCGCGTAAAAGCCTTCGGAAGAAGCTAGAGAATGTTAACCAAGTGTTGGTATCCAAAGAGCACATCAAAGTGAAAGACCCAATTTGGATACATGAACCACCAATTCAACCTCAATAACATAAAGTGACAGAGTGGGTAGCATTAAATGAGTCAATCACTGCTTAGGGCTACTTCCAAGGAAATGCTAATGTTTGGGTCAAAAAGCCTAAAGTAATAACCTGGATCTACTCACCGCCGCAAGAAATAAGTTATATCCAGAGCAAGTCAAGTTATCAATAGAAAACAAAAAACTCACGCATGCAAAATAACAACAACAAAAGGCAGAAGAAAAGACCTTCCAAGCAAGCCACGTGACAAGTATGGGTGTCAAAGTCAGACTTCAACCAAGCTACCCAACAAAGAGGTGTGAAGCAACGAATGATTCCAGTCAAGCTACTCGAAGCACATGTACTTTATGAAGGTAACACTCAAATATGGTTACCAAAAGTTGTAGCTCAATCTAGAACAACCAAGATAAATCATGCAACACAAGCTTCAGCCAAAAGCAAGCAAAGACAACCAAGAGCCAACAAAACCAAATCACAATTGAGGATCATACAACCTCTAGATAGATACCTAGTTTCCAGCTACAAAAGCAAAGCTTCTACAAAGAAAACAATCGAATATGGATACCAAAGCATAGTCAAGCTAAAGTAGAAGACCAAATGCCAAAGACAATCACACAACGACCAACAACAAGGTGGTTTCCAAAATCACTAGTGGGAACTCAATCACTAAGAACTCACACATGTCGACAATCAATTCTCATGGGAAATAAAGCAAAATCTCCCGCAATGTCTACAATAGCGAATAGACTTGTTCCACAAAGCAATGCCAACTTACGGCAAGCAAGTCAAGAGGAGCCAAAATATGCCAGTCTACTGGACAAAATGGTGGGATCCAAAGACCAACACAATGAAAGAGGCCTAAATTTCCATAACTTATGGAATTGGGTTTTTGTCCTTGAACTGGTACATCTAAGTTGCCATTAAAATTGTTATCGGGTCGCCACGATGGACATCTGCGGCATAGCTTTTTGGTACTAACATAATGTCAATACTCAGGGAAGTGACTCAGATGGGGCATGGAAACTCTTTGAGATCGTCAATCTCAAGAAGTGAACCTAACAAGCCAACACAACAACTCAGCAACTCAAATCAATAACACAATGATCACGGAAATCTGTCTATGTCCTTTCTCACAACTCTAGGTCATCATGCCATTTCAGCACTCGAACGGACTCAAAATAAAACAAAACTTTAGGAGGAGGTTTAGGACACCTAGGGGCACTATCCTATCAAGTCTGGTCACAATCCAACAAGGTACCAAAGTCATGATCCATCATAAAAAAAGATCCTGAAAACTGCAAAACAAAACTATCCTCAGACAGGTTGCCCTATGGTCTAAGAACACTTTCCTATGGTCAAAACGACGAAAAACAGTGATTTAAGCACTCAAATCTTCAATTAAGGCTCACAGACGCGTAGTCGCGAACCACATAAAAATTGACAATGCTTACACTTAATTGAAAGAGCAAAGAGAGAGAAACACAATGCAAGTTTCAAATCTGAAAACAAATTACCCAATCAGGAGTAGCTGCGATGATTACAAGTTGGAGCTTCATAGTCGCTTGAGCGTAGGTTTTCAGAGCTCATTTCTTCTCTAAAGATAAACCTTTTTTCACATTAAGGTTATTGACAATCAAACCTAGGGCATTCTAAATGGCCAGTGGCCAGTTCACATGGACCTTTACAATTGTCATGATAGAATTACAACTCAAGGAATTGACCTACTACTCTAGAATAAGGATTTACATAGAGTATCACTACACTAGCTTGGCAAAATAATAGACTACAAATGTGGTGTTTGGCTACGTGTCCGACCAGGTGGGCGCCCGTTCAATCAATCCTCAAACATTCCCCCATTTCTAGATCGTGTCATCCCTTGACACGACCTTGTGCAGTCTTGTCATAGGATTGTCTTTAGCTTTGTCTTCAAGGTTGGTCTTTAGCTTCGGAAGAGCTTTGGCGTTGATGACACTCCCCCTTCCTTGAGTGATTCATATCTGCCATGTTGTTGATACGTGACTTGATCTTTGATTATCAAGATAACTTTTCTTCTCATTCCATAGTCTTCTCTTTGTTGCCAGTTTTGGCCACCATGAAGAAGGATTTTACTATTTTTGAGTTTATAGAACCAATCCTCTTATTGGCATGGACTTTATGATGGGTATGCTTTCCATGTCCACTGTAATTTGAGTTGTCTGCACAATAGGTCACCAATGTTGAAACACTATGTGAGCTACTTTTGATTGTTGTTGATGACTCTCTTGTGAAATTTGTCATTGCTTGTGGTTGTAGGCCATTCTTTGACTTGCCATTGTTTAATGGAGTTTTGTTGTCAACCTTGGAGGAGATAAAAGATTCTCTTGATAAGCATATGGAGACCTGCAGTTTTTGCTCCAAGCCATTGCCAATTGATTTGGGTAGCCATTTCCTTATTGTTGATGTAGAAGGAATATATACAAGAATTTGATGATCATGGTTTCTAAATTAGGTTCTAAAACTTGGATGACCAAAGGGAAAAATCCCGGTGGGAAAAAAGTGCCTTTGGTATACGCTCTTATTGGAGTTGACAAATTCCACTTGAAGTACCTGTCATGCAAGGTGAGTGTCTGGGAGAAACAAAGGAAGAGTGTCTAATGCAAGTGCCAATTATGGGACACTCTATATGATTATGAGAAACTTGTCGAACAAAAGGATGCAGTGTGGAAGATGGAGTTGATTGGTGCTTCAAGGAACAAATGTATCACATGTGACATCAAAGGACGTCTCAATAGCTTCCATGTTTCCAAGAAGGGTTTTTGATGTGGAAGCTTCTTCACTCGTACCTCACTGTGATGAGTTCATGAGTGTCTTTTGGACTTACTCCTTCACTTACCACTATACTACAAAAAAATACCAGCATGAGCAACACAACATTAATATTCTCAACTCTTCCAGCTTGAGCAGTACCTAGAATAACTAAGATGCTTAGACCATAGAGAATATTACATGAAGGTTTGGGACTAACGCCTCGCTCATGTAGTGGCTTAACTGCCCGACTCTAATTCTTATGCCATGTATGTTTAATGGAGACTTGGTCGTACTTGCCAGAAACCCAATTCCATAAGTTCTAGAAATTTAGGCCTCTTTCATTGTGTTGGTCTTTGGATGCCACCATTTTGTCGAGTAGGTTGGCAAATTTTGGCTCCTGTTGACTTGCTTGTCGTATGTTCACACTGCTTTGTGAAACAAGTCCTTCAGCTTTTGTAGGGATTGATGTAGCCTTTGCGTTACTTTCCATGAGAAGCAATTGTCAAGATCTGTGCGTTTTTTGTGATTGATTTCCCACTAGCAATTTTGGAACCCATCTTGTTTTTGGTCCTTGTGTGACCATCTTTGGAATTTTTGCTTCTACTTTGGCTTGATTGACACTAGGCGTCGATATCCATATCTGATGATTTCCTTTGTAGAAGCCTTGATTTATGGAGTTGATGCTGAGGTATCCATTTAGAGATTGCAGCAGCCTTGGTTGCAATTGGCTTTTGTTGGATGTTCGTTATCTTTGCTTGCATTGGGATAGAAGCTTGTGCTACATGATTTCTCTTGGTTGTCCCAGATTGAGCTACAATTTTTGGTAACCATATTTGAGTGTTACCTTCATAAAATCCTTGTGCTTTGAGTAGCTTCACTATAATTATCCACTAATTTACCTGTTTGTGTTGGGTAGCTTCGCCGAGGTCTGACTTTGGTACCCAAACTTGTCGCATTGTTTGCTGCTTTGATGTTGTCTTCTACCTACTCTGGTTGTTATTTCTCTTGGTTGAGTTGTTTGTCTTGCGTTTATAGTGTGTCTTGTTCTTTGTAGAACTCTTTGGTTGAGGTGAGTAGGTCCAAGCTATTACTTTAGGCTTTTTGGCCCAAACATTAGCGTTTCCTTGGAAGTATCCCTGAGTAGTGATTGACTCATTTGATGCTACCCACCCAAACTGGGTCTTTGACTTTAATGTGATCTTTGGACTCTTCGGCATATTTTGGATGCTTTTTTGTGATGGAAACTTTGGTTGATAGACTTTTTGTTTTGGTTTCCATTACATTGCCGATGGTTTGGCTCTTGATGTAGAGGTTTCACAGGAAGTTTGATGGAAGCTCGTTGAGGGAAAAGTCGTATTGTGAGTTTGATATACTTTAGTGTTTTCCTTTGCTTTACCTTTTTTTGCTATGCTTGGTTGCTCCTTTTTTGCATTGACTTGAGGTCCTTTTGGGGCTTTTGATGGTGTTGTTGCTGAAGATTTTCCTTGTGGTTGAAAGAATATGTTCCTCCAACTCTCTTTGATATGATGGGAGTCAATTATGTGGAAAGTATCCTTATACTCCCCGGTACTCAATCTGAGTACGGCCTCAGGCAACAAGCTAGACCACCAACCGGACAATGAGGCTTATATCTGACTCATTCGTAATAATCCAATTTTAAGGGTGTACAATCCAAAATAATGCAATCCAACTTTTGTTGTGATAAGTTTCTCTCCATTCCGTTCCACTTGTGTGCACTCATACACATGAACACTCGTATACAAACACAAAAATATACCCAAATCAGAGCACACACTCTCTTTTCAAACATCATGATATACACCGTACAACAAGATTAGCCATCAACTAGACAGTGATACATGCATATGAATCATTCACAACAAGCCAATTTCAACAGTTTACAATCCATAACAATCCGATTCTACTTTGAACAACATTGAATGATTGCAATAACAAAACCATATAGACTAATCGTTTGCAATAAGCCAATTTCAACAGCTTACAATCCATAGTAATCCAATTTGACTTTGAACACATTGAAAGATTGCAATAACAAAACAATATAGATTAATATTAAAAGGGTTGAAATTACACATCTTAAAACAACAACCACAATAAGATAGATACGGAGCAAAAAAAAAAACAGTACAATATACTCATATGGTTTCAGTGGCTTATTTCTCTAAAACTAACAAACAAAGGTGAAATCTAGTTGTCCTCTTGCTCGTGTCATTGTTGGATCTATTGGCTTGTCCTTGTGCATCAATGTATGTCATCCACACTTCTACCCAATCCTCCACATGTCGCTCAAAGGCTACACACTCTTGTGGGACC
The DNA here is from genome assembly GCF_014529385.1 of Adiantum capillus-veneris. Taxonomy (NCBI): domain Eukaryota; kingdom Viridiplantae; phylum Streptophyta; class Polypodiopsida; order Polypodiales; family Pteridaceae; genus Adiantum; species Adiantum capillus-veneris. Next base: position 84,646,125 of record NC_140937.1, read on the forward strand.
ATGTTCCCTCCAAATCATGATTGCATTGTTGGCAATAGCGGCAACTTGCTCAATATCCCCTTGGATTGGATGTGCATTTAAATCAAGGCCATACATGGCATTGAATAGGGACATTGTAGCATCAAGACTGCACAAAAAGCCTCCGTGTAGCTGTGAGCACTTTGTGTTGTGCATAGATTATTCATTGCATACCCCGGGGGATTCACCATGAAAACCTTACCGCATCACATAAGTGCAGGGAAGGGGGGATTTTTTACAAGTTACATAAGCGTATAAGTTAGGGGTAGGCCTTTAATAATTTATCTCCTAAGCTAAAAAATAAGGGAGGGGGGTATCATATTTATGGGGCGGGGGGGGGGGGGGGGGGGGGGGGGGGAACCTGACCCGGGTTGATTACTTGTAACGATTGGTCACCGATGTGCACTAGAACTTGGATGAGTTTATGGAAATTTTTTTATTAGGTCACACATCAAATTTTTCATCAAGCCGGTCATAGATAAGGGTTGATTTAAAGCAGGCCGAGGGTTGATTTACACTAGCTTTGGATGGGTCAAAATTGGAGAGTAGCCAGAGTGTAGGCTGATCGGGCACATAGTTTGAAAGTCAAACTAAGACACATTGAGGGTACATCTAGTTATCAATAGAAGTGGTTCCTTAGTACATTGCCAGTCACTATGCTACACACTCTTTGACTAGTTTTACTCCACTAGATCATGTGAGACGTAAATTTTATATGTAAGATAGGGGTATGATATTTTTCTTCATTGATTGTCGTATAAGTGTAGATGTGTGCAGGTGCTTCTTTGCATATGTGGATGCATGAATGTCAAGCTCTTCAGCTCAAGACGGTGGCATTACAAGATAGTATTGCCTATTCGGGGAGGGAGGTTGAAACTCTTCAACAACAAATGCAGAAAAAGGATTCCCACATGTTGAAACTCTTCAACAACAAATGCAGGAAAATGATTCCCACATTATGAAGCTTGCCAATACCATCACATATTTGAAAGAAACACCCCTTGGTGCAAGGAAACACAAATGCACGTATTTATCCATTGAAACCCTTGCACATTCAGGTGGACCATGCAAACGACGAGTGACAGCGACAAGATGATTTAATCTTTACTTGAATGATACATTCTTACTTCACACTATTTTCTAACATTTATCTTATTGCTTGCTGGAAACTTCATCCAGGAGGCATGCGGTGGAACAAGCCAAGATGATTGAGTCAACCTTCTCAATAGTTGTCTCAATACCCATGATGTGATTTCTATCTTACAATCACTTGGAGATAAGCACATTAAGATGCAATCACCAAGGACCTTATGCGCAAATTGAGAAATTTGGTTAGTGAAGATGACATGCAATAAGCTTGTGATGAGGCAGGGATCAGCACCAAAGCCTATCAGGCTACTTCTCGACTCCTAAAGGATGCCCTCAAAGAGCGTGGCATTGTGGAAAACCTATTTTCCGTTCCACACAACGTCAGCCTTGCAAAGAAGGCCACAAATGAAGATGTGTTCTCCCGCATTGGGGCATACCTACACATTGAGGACACAATGACAACTTTGCTTTATGCTTTGTGCACAAAAAAGTCAAGGGAAAAAGGTAAGAAACACTCCATAAGACCTTCGAAGAAGGGCTTCCCTTACACAATGTGGAATAATATTTTTGTGGACCTTAGAAGGCTTCAGCAATCCATGCTTAGATTTTACGAGTTACCTGAAGAAGGTGCCACACTATACTTCTTTCTTTTGGCTCTGTTCTTATCATAGATTTTGAAGTATAAGGTCTTGCCACTATTTATTTTGCAGTGCTTGGCACAAAGGTTGCTTTTGTGCTAAAACTCGATGAGTGTCAAATAGTGAAAGGCCGAAGGCTAGAGAGGCTAAGTGTCACTTTAATGCATGAGGCCCTTTTGCAAACCAAGCAAGGAATTCAGTCAAGCCATCTCCCACCCTGTCTTTTAGTGTGCAATTAGAGAAAGAAATTTGGTGGTTGGGTGCTATTGAGGTGCCCAAACAGACCAATGGAGTACTTTCATGGATTTTTGAGAGAACTCCATGGATTGCAGAAGTAATACACTCCCAAATTGCAAGTGAGAAGTTGGAGATTGAGGGTTTTGGTAGTTATCATGTGGAGTGGCACTTAGATGGGGACTTGAAGACCATAAATTGTTTGCTTGGCTGCAAACAAGGGGCTTCTTCTCTCATTCCTTGTCCATTTTGTACTCGAGGGTACAAACCTAGCGGACAAAAATGACACAAGAGCTCTGCAAAGGGTGGTTCAATGCTTTCATGGCAAGGTAATGGAGAACAAGGGTTGGATTGTCGTGATGTCACAGATGAAGGCAGAGAATGGGAAGCATCAAATGCATAAGCACTTGTAAAGGTCAAAAAATAAACAACACTAGGGTCGCTAATTTAATGGTCGAGAGGCACTAGAGGTCAACTATTAATACCATGGGCAAGCTTCTCAATTCTTTCTGGTCAATTAAGCTATTTGATCGTGAGAGCAAAGTATTTCATGTCTGAGGGCTGACTAGAGGCTATACCTAGAAGACCTTCTAGTTAAGCTACAATAAAAGGAATTTCATATGAAATCATCGCCTGAATTACTCTCTTTGTTTGACCCCCCAAAGTGTTTTTCACATTGATTCAATTTTTTACGTGTGTGCTTATTTGTATGCCTTGGGGAAACTCACCCACACTTGGAACCTCTAGGTCTCTAGTACCATAGGCAATACATGTGAGTGAAGGACCAAATCAAGCTAGGGTTCCTCTTTTGGCTTAAGATTTTACATTATTGGTACTTTTCTTTTTTTTGTTTTTCACTGCATTTTAATTTGTAACTTTGGGGGGTCATATTGACACTGTTACCCTCCCCAGGCTCAGTACAATAGTAAACTCCTTTTATGATACTTAAGCTAAAGGTCAAGAGGAATTAAGCCCACTAGAAAGCACTAGTACATTGCACACAATGCTTCATAGTATCGGATTAAGAACCTAAAAGTACCCATTGACAATTAGGAAGGCATTTCCCATGGTATTAAGAGAATATCTCTAATGTCTATCTTGGTCAAAATAGCTTAGTCAAACTGCTTGATTCATAAACCTAGACAAGGGATTATGACATAAAATTATATTGAATCTAATGTTTAATACTAAGAAAATGTGTTGAATATTGTGCTACCAATCACAGTGAAAGCAAACAAATATGGATGTTAAAAAGACAAGAGGCAATGATAATGGACAAGAAACACATTTTCGTGTTGATGATCGTGCTCGATTCGAAGAGTGAACTAGACAAAGATTGCATGAAGTTCAAAATCCCAACTAGTGCAATGCGTTTCTATACACACTAGAAAACACAAGGAATACCTCTAGGAGGCACATCAGTGGGAAGAGGCATCAATTTTTCTTGAACACAATCAAAACAACATAAATAACCCTAACCTAAGTATTTGCACCCCCCTAAAGGGTCAAGGGAACAGGATATTATAGAGATGGATGGGTAGTCCTAAGTCTAAACCCCTATCCTTGTCATCATCAAGAAAAAAAAAGTCATCATCATCAGTGAGACCATACGTGCCATCCATGTAATCATGTAAATCGTCATCATCATTAGATGCACATATGTTCACTAAGAATGTCACTAGGTATGTATAGTAATCTTGCTCAAAGGGTAAGCTTGTGCAATCGGAGAGACGTTCTCTACAAAGTAGGGATCAATCATGGTCAAGAGACGTATCAGCCATTCTAATTCCTCAAAATGTTTCTCACACGCTAGTGTATCTATAAAATCCCATTCACAGGCAAGCACCGGATAGACTATGTGAAACAGTTGTAAAACGTAAAGAGGGTAACTCTCACCCAAGGTAGGAGTGGATGCCTCTAGCGTACTAGCCATATCTGTACACACAAATAGATTTTGGTTAGTGTGCGAATATTATAAGGGTCATGTCAAAAGGTCATGTCCTTGTGCATAATGTGTTATTATGATTTTTGGGTCATGTACTAGAATTTGTAGGTTTCAAGATTTTTCACGGTTTGGTGGCTCTTTCTCTTTTCCTTTTTTATTTTTGTTTTCTTGAGTATAGGGCTATATATATATACATTTCCTAATATTGGGAGATTGAGAGGTCAGGGAGGAAGGTTAAGAGGGGAGCAAGTGAATGATGGATGTCAGAAAACACTCCCCCCTTCCTTGGGTAGATTGAATACCTTTTGGAATGATGTCATCACCTTTTGAAACCAATTATTCCAAATCACCTTTTGAAACCAATTATTCCAAATCGTAATGGGTGAAAACTTTGACCAATAGTTTCTCACCACCCTAGGCGTTTCATCTAGCTGCAAGGGTGGTAAGGTACTCTTCCATGATTTTACCTGAAACGTTGTTTTATGTGATGGATTTACAATGGGAGGTGCTATTCTTTCCTTGTTTTTTTGTACAATTTTGGTGGTAGGTGGAAGTTGTGAAGAATTTTGTGCTTTTGTAGAAGAACTACATGAAGAGCAAGAAGATTCATTTTTTTTTCTATGTTTGAGCTGAGCGATACAAGTCGTTCTCGCTTGGGTACCCAAACTAGCTCTGGATCAAGTGTATAGTATTCTATGATCTTTCCCTTCCGACGGTCTTCAATTGGTCTTATCGTTACAGGATTTGACTCACATGGGTCTATAGGTGACATCTAAGAACACAATTTACATTTAGGCACCTAGATTTGATGATTTCCTTCATAGTAGCCTTGGGCTTCCAATAGTCATTTAGAAATCCAATGCAACATTTTCTTACATTTCTTGGAGCGAGTGGGGTGTCTCTTACAAAACTTCTATTTTTTTGCGTTAGAAATGGTCAGTAAAGAAGCTTTAGGGACGCATTTGTATGTTTTCTTTGTTATATTATGACAAGTTATGTGTGTCTCATGCTTTGTTTCAACTACAGAAGTTGAAGCTCTAGAGGGTTGGGCTATAGGTATAGATGGTTGGGCTATAGGTATAGATGGTTCAACCTCTTGGACATGCAATGTTTTGGGTTGTATTTTCTCAGGAGGTGATATCTCAGGGACTATTGCTTGAGTTGCAAGGCTAAGAGTTGGTTTCTATGTTGTGACACTCCCAGTCCCCCAATCAATAGTGAATTTGGTTGCTATCATCCACGCGTGTCCTAGGTTTATATTGCCTTCCATAGTTCCAACAAGCATGACCAAAAAGTCTTGAGCTACGACCCCGTTGTCATAAGTGACAGAAGTGTGCCAGATTCCAAAAATTGTAGTTTTTTTCTTATGGATACCCTTGACTTGGATGGTACTCTCAGATAGAGATGGCTTTCCTAACTGACACCACACTCCATATGAAAGTAGATTATATTAGTACCCGTGTCCAATAAGGCATTATATAGCACTTTTTCATAGGCGCTATTTAACTCAATAGAATATCGTAGAGGTGTGTCAGAGTCTAACCAATCATCCTCTATTTCAACTTGAAATGCATGTGTAACTCCAAGGTTGGCCTCTCGCTGGCGTCTAATGCGTTGTTGTTTCTCCTTAGCCTCAACTTCAGCTTATATCTTTCTCAATTATGCTTGTGCCTTGGCTGCCTTTTTTTGATGGATGGCACGTGGCTCCTCTTGGCTTAAAGGATCATAGTATCTTTGAGAAATCCAATGGTTTCGACTCCATCAAGAGTTTCCACACGAATGGTACCTTGTGGGGTGGTCTTGCATACTCTATATGGTCCTTTTCCCACATATTTTAACTTTTTCTTCTCTTTACGCACTCCATACATAAGGACTTTATCCCCAACCTTGATATCCTATCTTTCTCTACAAGTGCATTTTGGATAGACAATTGTCTTTCTTTATCTAACCTCTGAAGGATATATAAACACTCAACTAAAGGGTTACCATCCAAACCTTCTTGTGAAGCTACCCACATACTAGGAGTTACAAACTCCCATGGCATAATTGCTTCTTGTCCATATACCATTTTGAATAGTGTACAATTAATAACTACTTTGTAAGCAGTACGATAAGCCCATAGAACTGATGTCAACTTCAAATCCCAATCTGTGCGATGAGCTTCCACTATTTTGGTCAAGATAGAAATTAAAGTCTTGTTAGTGCTTTCAGCTTGGCCATTTGCTTGTGAATAATAAGGTGTAGACTTATGGTGGGCTATCATGAAGTTTGTCATGATCTCCTTTATCACTCCAGTTATAAAATGAGTACCATTGCACTCACAATTTCAAAGGGACAACCAAATCACGTAATAATGTTCTCAAAGAGAAACTTGGCACAGTTGACCTTGCATCAGCCTTGCGTGTTGCCTTGGCTTCGTCCACTTTGTCACACAGTTAGTGGCAACAATAACATATCGAGATTGAGTATTACGAGCTGCCAGACTAATTGGTCCTACAAAATATAAACCCCATTTTTCAAATGGTTGAGTCACTTTAATAGGATGTAAGGACATCTTATCTGTAATGGAATTGGACTATTTAACTTGAGAGTAGCGGAAATTAATGAGAGTACTTTTGAGAAATAACTTTGTGGGCATAACGGGTGAACATAATTGAAGATAGCAACATAATCATAGCAATTAGTTAACTTGCATGAACAATACTTTTGCAAGAGAGAGAATTTAGAGAACATGAAAACAGTTGAGGACTGGATTTATGTGGAGCCGGTCCCCCCTCCACAATAGGCATTTGTATTATGATTTCTCCCATAAAGAGAGACTTGTTACAATAGAGTCTTTGTGTTCCTTGTGACCTAGGTGATGCAATGAAGATGGAAAGCTTCATGCATCACAAACATAACATAAACTTGAAGAAAGCTTTAGCTATCCCAAGCCTCAGTCCCAAGACCTCAAACACCTTCGAGCGTGGAGAGAGCTAGCAGGGAATGAGGGTAGGGAAGAGGAAGAAGAAACATTTCGTAGGAGAAAGAATTAGTTCCTCACTTATCATAACTCTTGTTGCTAGCATACATAATAGCATAGTAATGAAGAAGAAGGAGATGGAAAGCTTAAGCATGGAAGCATGGCTATTGGTTGGATTTGCACTCCATAGCCAAGAGTGTTGGTGTAGGCTCTCAACCTCCACTTGCTTGGAGAGGGAGCTCTTCCCTTTGCATAGCACACAATGAGAGTGTTTTTGAGTGTGAGTGTGAGTGTGTGTGGGTGAGTATACCCCCTAAGCAACCCCCTAGCTTGCTTGGGTCGACCCCCCCTTGTAGCTCATGCTTGAAGCTCATTGAACCCCTCCAGGCCTAGCCAATCATAAGCAAGAGGCATTACAAGCAGTAGGGGTAGCCTTGAGACAAGTGTCCTCCTTTCCCCTTTGAGAGAGAGGGCTAGATAAATGCTAAATCAATTAATTAAATCTCCTAAATTACTATTGGACCCCTTGGGTGGCCAACCAATAGGCTTCAGGCATCTCATGAAGGTAACATAGGTAGGGGCGTGGCATGTGTCCCTGCTGCCTCTTCAAGCTTGGGCCTTCCTTGTGTGTGTGAGTGTGTGTTCTCTCTCTATCCCCTAGGAAAAGGGCTCGCCCCCCTTCTTGTAGAGATACTTTTGACTTTTGGTGCTCAAGCACCTTAGTCATCAAGGATGACAATGCACTTGAACTAGGGGTGTTCCCACAAGCATCTCAGGCAAGCATGTCAAAGCACCTCGAGCACCTTAATCAAGTAGCAAGTCAAGCACCTCAAGCATGTAGCAGGTCAAGCACCTCAAGCACCTTAATCAAGCACCTCAAGCACGACAAGCACCTCAAGCACCTCGAGCTTGGGCCAGGTTCCCGCCTCAAGCTCAGCCCTAGCTTACCTAAGGTCAAAGGAATTTTACACACATTATTGGAGGACTTCAATGAAGCTAACCCTAAGATCTTATGCTCCATTGGTTAGCCTTGCTCTTTGATAGACCATCTCTCATTTGAGCCCCTTTACCATTGGCCCCGTGTTGAGATAGATCTATAAGCACATATCTATATCTTAACACTTGTTCCCGTTTATTCTCCCACATTAAGTGATCAATTTAATATGAGAAAATCATTTGGGTTGGTTAGATATTAGATTTTATGACATTACCTCCCTCTTGAAATCATAGTCGTCCTCGACTATGAGGTAGAAGAGATAAAGCCTTAGTCATTAGTCAATCTTACTTAGCGGGTAGAGGATCCCTTTTTACCCTACGACATCTTTCCAAGATGGATGACTAATCCATTTGGTGCTTGGGAGACATAGCTGCCGCAAGCATGTCTGCTCTTTAGTCCATTTCATTCTCCCAAAGTAGAGTGACAAATTCTACTTGGTGTTTGAGAGACGTCGTCATCAAAACATGATTCTAAGCATGCATACTAGTTAAATTTGTGCACAATTAAAAAGAGGACTAGTCTTATAAGACAAAAACATGAGTTATTAAAAGAAATTTGTACATTTGCTTACTCTAATGTAGCATTGTAAGCATTGACAAGGTTCATACTATCCTTAAGCTGTACTCCTTGCATCCATCTAGCATCTTCAAAAGGATAATTTTTGAACTTAATAAGATACCATCGGATAATCTTACCATGTCGTAGTACCTTGTCTTCATGCCGAAGGACAGCTTCGGGTTGTAGCACCTCTTCTTGGTCTTCAACTTTGGGAGGGGCTTCAATGATTGGTTCAATTGGTGGCTCTCCTTTGTAGGGCTTAAGTAGGCTTACATGAAAGGCATTGTGTATGAGCCAATGGTTGGGCAACTTGAGTTGATAAGCCGTATCATTGATGGGCTTCAAGATTTGGAAAGGACCATAGTATCTTTTTGCTAGTTTAGCATAATACTTTTGATGGCCTGTAGGATTTTTTCCCGTCGTTTGCCTTAATCGAGACTTAGGAAACTTGAGTAAGACCCAATCATTTTCTTTGAACATTAAGGCTCTTCTGTGATTATCAGTAGCAGCTTTTTGCCTTTGTTGAGAGATGGATATAGCCTCCCTAATCTTTGGAAAAGATTCTTGTAAGTCACGGCTATACTCATCGGCGGCGAAGATCTTCCCATGTACTTTGAGTAGCAAGGGACTTTTAGGTCTTCCCTCAAAGATCTCAAAAGGTGCTTTTCCCGTAGAAGTATGTACAGTATTATTGTAGGCATACTCTACAAGAGGTAAGTACTTTTCCCATTCTGAGCGTTGATCTACTTCGGTAACATAAGTCTTGAGTAGATCGAGTATCGTAAGATTGGCTATCTCACTTTGGCCATTGTGAGCGTTGATCTACTTCGGTAACATAAGTCTTGATTAGATCGAGTATCGTAAGATTGGCTATCTCACTTTGACCATCCGTTTGTGGGTGATAGGCCGAAGAGAAATTCAATCTTGTTCCTAGATTTTCAAAGAGACCTTTCCAGAAATTACTGGTCGTTCTAGGATCTCTATCTGACATGATGGATGTGGGTAATCCATGGTGCTTGAAAATCCGAGATATGAAGAGAGTTGCCATTTGATGTGCCTTAATAGTCTTTTTGATAGGAATAAAATGTGCTTGCTTGCTAAACCTGTCGACTATTGTCCATATTCCTGTATTCCCATGGATAGACTTGGATAATCCAAAGATGAAATCCATGGATATACTCTCCCATGGTGAATTTGGAATAGGCAATGGCTGGAGTAATCCAGGTGGCTTCCCTCTATCATACTTGGTCTTTTGGCATACTACACATTTTGATACATACTCTTGTATGTCCACTTTCATGGTAGGCCAATAGAAGTACGTCTCTACTCCTCGGAGAGTAGGTTGAATACCTCTATGCCCCGCATATGGAGGAGCATGGGATTCATACATAACTTTCTCACGAAGGGAATGGGTAACACATAGCCTATTGCCGTGGAGAAGATAACCATACTGCAAGGTGAATGTTTCCTCTTTCTTCCCCAAAGCAAGGGCTGACATTATTTCTCTAAAGTCAAAGTCAGTAGCATACTCATATATCATACAGGATAGATCATTGTGAGTAGCTATAGACACCGCATTAACTTTTGGTCGTCGTGAAAGTGCATCGGAACCTTGATTGTGCTTACCAGCTATGTGAGCAATATGGAAAATAAATTGCGAAAGAAAATTTGCCCACCTCATTTGTTTGTCGGAAAGCTTGGTTTGCGTCATGAAATACTTGAGACTTTGGTGGTCAGTTCGTAGGATAAATGGAGTCCCCAATAGGTAGTGCTTCCATGTGTCTAGGGCATGTAGAACAGCTAAAAGCTCTTTCTCATAAATGCCCAAGACTCGTTCATCAATATTGAGCCTTCGGCTCTCATATGCTATGGCATGCCCTTCTTGAAGCAAAACTGCAATCCAAGGCAATCACCATAAGCATCACATTGGACCTCAAATGGCTTTGAGAGATCCGGAAGCACGAGGACTGTTTGGGAAGTAAGTTTCTCTTTGAGCTTTTCAAAAGCATTTTTCTCCTTAGCTGTCCATACAAACTTAACGTTCTTCTTAGTTAAGTCGTGTAGTGGTCGTGCTACTTGAGAGAATTTTGCTATGAAGCGTCTATAGTATGCGCACATACCAACAAAACTTCTTAGCTCATGTAGATTTCTTGGGTTAGGCCTTTTTATTACCTCTAACTTTGATGGATCCATTTGGATACCATCTGTAGAGATAATATGACCTAGGTATTGAATCTCTTAAAGGAAGAATTTGCTTTTCTTTTGGTTGCGATAAAGCTTGTTCTCCCTCAATGCTTGAAAAATCACTTGGAGATGTTGCTTATGTTCCTCCAAAGACTTGGAGTAGATGATGATATCATCAAAGAACACTCCAGTGAATTTACGATATGGTCTAAAAATTTTCTCCATCAAACGATTGAACATAGCTCATGCATTAGTCAAGCCAAAAGGCATGACTAGATATTCATAAAGACCAAACGTTGTGCAAAACGCGGTCTTTAAGATATCTTCTTCCACTATCCTTATTTGATGATAGCCACTCTTAAGGTCAATCCTACTGAAGTAGGTAGAACCTTGTAGCTTATCAAACAGATCTTCTACCCGAGGTACGGGAAATCTGTTTTTGATAGTGATATGGTTTAGTGCTCGATAGTCCACACACATACGGTATGTACCATCATTCTTTTGCACTAAAAGAACTGGAGAACAAAAGGGAGAGTAAATAGGCCTCACCATCCCTTTGTCTACCAGTTCTTGTACTTGCCTCATGATCTCCTCTTGTTGAGCTTGTGAGACTCGATAAGGAGGCTTGTTAGGTGGTGAGCTTCCAGGAAGGAGCTGAATGCGATGGTCATGATCCCCTTGTTTTGGAGGTAAGTCCATAGGGATATCATCGATGAGCACATCTTCGAATCCTTTTAGAAAATTAGACAAGTCTAACTCTTCTTGATTCCCATTATTTACATTTGATGAAACATTAGTATCTTTTAGAGACTCTTTGACAAAATCATGTACGCAGAAACTGAGCTCTTCATCGACTTATCAAAAGCAAGAGGATTTACAAGTGGAATAGTGCGACCACGCTCACTAGCATCTATATACATGTTCTTTCCTCTGTAAGTGAAGTAGATTTTCCTTTCAGGGAACTTCATGTTGGCAGCCATGCGATCAAACCATGGTGCCCCTAGGATAACATCCTCATGTTGGAGAGGAGAGATGAATAAGTCTTCTTTGTCGACATAGCTTTGGACATGAAGCCTCAACTTCCCAATCAAGGGAGTAACGGAGGCTTGTTGTCCCTTGAAAGCTACATCACCCACTACTATATCTCCCATCTCAAAAGCTTGAATGCCCAACTTGGTGGCCAACTCTATTGATATGAAGTTGAGAGTTGAGCCAGGGTCAACAGCCAAGGTCAAACAAGATAAAGGCATCATGCTCTCTTACTTTTCCCAAGCATAGGAAAGTGATGATCCTTTGCAATGAGCATCCTCTTTTGGAGCTTCGATGGTAGAAGCCCTAGGAGTCTCATTGCGAGCATTCTTCTTGGGGCAAGAATGATAGCCATGTCCTTGCTCCCCACACTTGAAACACTTATGGTCCTTGCGAAAAGCTTCAAGCTCTTCAGGAGAGAGTTTTTTTTTACCTTTGTAAACTCGCTTCTCCTTGGACCGATTGTTGTTGTTGTTGGAATTGGCTTGGGAAGTATTTTGAACATTGGTTTTTCCCTTTGCATCATTTTTATCTTTGTTTTCCATGGGCTTGACATTACGTCTAGCCCCTTGATGGAAATTGATGCGTGAAGCAACCATGGTGTGATGGATTACATCGCTAATAGTACCAGGCCGTTGAAAGTTGATGTATTCGGCCATCTCTTCAGGTAATCCCGCACAGAATTGCTGCCTTTGCTCGGCAAAGTCTATCTTTTGAAAGACAGTAGCCTTGAGATGTAAATCCCAAAACCCTTCTACGTACTTGTGGATAGACTCATGAGAGGGAAGCTTCAAGCTGCGCCATTCGATAAGCACTTTGTCCTTTGCATCGCTTGTAAGGAATTGCTTCATGATGGAAACTCGTAGAGTTTTCCATGTCTTTGGGGCTTCAGCATTGCCACGAAGGCTAGCCCACCATTGACGAGCTGATTTTTGGAAGTGCATAGCTACATGGCGTAGCTTGGAGGACTCTGTGAAGCCCTCATCTCCAAAGGCCGCATCAAATTGCTGGATGAAGGCCAACACTTTGTTGGTAGCACCGAAGGTGCCATCATAGGTGAGAAAAGAGATACTCTTTCCTCCCTCCTTGAACTTCTTTAGCTTTTGTGACCTTCGCCATGCAGGAAATGATTTGCGATGTCCTCCCCTCTTGTATTCTCTAGGAGAATAGCCATAACTTTCATCGGAAGAGGAGGAAGGTGAAGAAGAAGGAGAAGAGGGTGACCTCTTCCTAGCCCTTTTCTTCCTTTGTTTCCCCTCTTGCCTTTTAGAGTGATGAGGAGAAGGACTATGTGTTGATCTTTTCCTCTTGGGAGGAGTAGGCGATCGTCTAGACCGCCGTCTTTGTGGAGCCACATATTCAGAGGAACTTAAACTTTCCTGGCTTTCTTGCTCTTTGGATTGCTCCTCTCGAATGGGAGAGAGTCTTCTTTTGGGGGTCTCTTCAAGAGGCCTCCTAAGCTCTCTCTCCTCTTGGAGAGGAAGGGAAATTCCATAAGCACGAAGTTGTTGAGTAACTTCGGCTTGCAAAGCAGGGTTTCCCATAGCTTGCTGCAACCTAGTGACGAGATAATTCACAAACATGGGAGCATCATCATTAGCACCTTCATGTGCAAAATCAAAGCTATCAATGTTCATTCTACTCTCTTGATTATTGTCATCCATGTTAACAAAATTTATGTATGTACTTAGTATATGCTTTGGCAATTCAAAACCTTAGTTGCCACTCCTCTTAGCCTTTGAAAATCGGCTCTTAAGTATCTACACCCACGGCTCGAAGTGGTTAATTATAGAAAGAAGAGGAGTAGGTCTAACATAGCAGAGTTGCCAAGGGCTAACTCCTTTCGGACTTCTTATAGCTCAATAATGGTAAAGCCGTAGGATAGTCTAAAAAGACTCCATTATTAAGTCCAAAGCTCCCGAGGTGTGCACCATCCCCCACATAGTGGGCTTCAACAAAACCGATAATAGATCCCAGTTCCACTTACCCTATTATAATTAACAACATCAACCATTTATAGGCTACTTAAGGACCTCTCTTCTTAAGTAAGAAAAGAGAAACCAAATGCTCTGATACCAATGTAATGTAATTGGCCTATTTAACTTGAGAGTAGCGAAAATTAATGAGAGTACTTTTGAGAAATAACTTTGTGGGCATAACGGGTGAACATAATTGATGATAGCAACATAATCATAGCAATTATTTAACTTGGCATGAACAATACTTTTGCAAGAGAGAGAATTTAGAGAACATGACAACAGTTGAGGACCGGATTTATGTGGAGCCGGTCCCCCCTCCAATAGGCATTTGTATTATGATTTCTCCCATAAAGAGAGACTTGTTACAATAGAGTCTTTGTGTTCCTTGTGACGTAGGTGATGCAATGAAGATGGAAAGCTTCATGCATCACAAACATAACATAAACTTGAAGAAAGCTTTAGCTATCCCAAGCCTCAGTCCCAAGACCTCAAACACCTTCGAGCGTGGAGAGAGCTAGCAGGGAATGAGGGTAGGGAAGAGGAAGAAGAAACATTTCGTAGGAGAAAGAATTAGTTCCTCACTTATCATAACTCTTGTTGCTAGCATACATAATAGCATAGTAATGAAGAAGAAGGAGATGGAAAGCTTAAGCATGGAAGCATGGCTCTTGGTTGGATTTGCACTCCATAGCCAAGAGTGTTGGTGTAGGCTCTCAACCTCCACTTGCTTGGAGAGGGAGCTCTTCCCTTTGCATAGCACACAATGAGAGTGTTTTTGAGTGTGAGTGTGAGTGTGTGTGGGTGAGTATACCCCCTAAGCAACCCCCTAGCTTGCTTGGGTCGACCCCCCCTTGTAGCTCATGCTTGAAGCTCATTGAACCCCTCCAGGCCTAGCCAATCATAAGCAAGAGGCATTACAAGCAGTAGGGGTAGCCTTGAGACAAGTGTCCCCCTTTCCCATTTGAGAGAGAGGGCTAGATAAATGCTAAATCAATTAATTAAATCTCCTAAATTACTATTGGACCCCTTGGGTGGCCAACCAATAGGCTTCAGGCATCTCATGAAGGTAACATAGGTAGGGGCGTGGCATGTGTCCCTGCTGCCTCTTCAAGCTTGGGCCTTCCTTGTGTGTGTGTGTGTGTGTGTGAGTGTGTGTTCTCTCTCTATCCCCTAGGAAAAGGGCTCGCCCCCCCTCTTGTAGGGATACTTTTGACTTTTGGTGCTCAAGCACCTTAGTCATCAAGCATGACAATGCACTTGAACTAGGGGTGTTCCCACAAGCATCTCAGGCAAGCATGTCAAAGCACCGCGAGCACCTTAATCAAGTAGCAAGTCAAGCACCTCAAGCATGTAGCAGGTCAAGCACCTCAAGCACCTTAATCAAGCACCTCAAGCATGACAAGCACGACAAGCACCTCGAGCTTGGGCAGGGTTCCCGCCTCAAGCTCAGCCCTAGCTTACCTAAGGTCAAAGGACTTTTACACACATTATTGGAGGTCTTCAATGAAGCTAACCCTAAGATCTTATGCTCCATTGGTTAGCCTTGCTCTTTGATAGACCATCTCTCATTTGAGCCCCTTTACCATTGGCCCCGTGTTGAGATAGATCTATAAGCACATATCTATATCTTAACACTTGTTCCCGTTTATTCTCCCACATTAAGTGATCAATTTAATATGAGAAAATCATTTGGGTTGGTTAGATATTAGATTTTTTGACATTATCTTTTCGTTGTGTGATCTTGTAATGTTGGCATTCATCACACCCTTTTGCAAAAAGTAATCCATCCTTGAATAAGGTAGGCCATCAATAGCCTCATTGCAACATCTTTCTACCAGTTAATTCCCCTGAAAAATGATCCTCCAACTATACCCATGTGGGCTTCTTGCAGTATGTATAAATACTCATCCTCACGAGCACAACGTCTAAGAACATCGTCCTTCCCTAGCTTGTAGAGAGTTTCTAAAAGTAGAGAATAAGATTCACATTCCTTAATAATTTTTGAGCTATATCCTTACAAAGCTCTTTGGGTGGAAAACCATTAACCAAAAATTTCACAATCTTCTCACTCCATTCAAGCATGGTCTCAACTAGGAACAGGGAAGTATCGGGCAATTTATCATTGATTCCAGTAGGGGCTTCACCATTGGGTATGCAAAATAAATGATCCGCCATGACATGTCTTTCATTAGGTCTCACCACAACAGTAAAATCAAACTAAAGAAGGATTAATAACCATCGTGTAATTCTTTCCGTGGAACAAGGTCTATTTACTAGATACAAGAATGCTTGATGATCCACATAGAAAACAAACTTGTTTGCAAGAAGGTAGTAGCAAAATTTCTTTACTGCATAAATCATAGCTAAACCTTCCTGCTCTGTAGTGGTGTAGTTCCTCTCAGCATCATTTAATTGACAACTTGCAAAGCTAATGGGATAGTCCAATTTATATTCTCCTAGTTGAGCTAGAACACGCCCAATAACAAAGTTCGATGCATCAATGTGCACATGGAAAACTACATTCCCAATCGGGCACTCGTAGAATGGGAGCACTTGTTAAGGTCTTTTTTAATAACTCATAAGCATGGTCACACTCTGCAGTCCAATGGAACTCAATAAGAAGCTTGTACAATGGTCGAGCTATCTCCACAAAGTTTAAAATAAAGTGCCAGTAATAACCAACATGGCCCATGAACCTTTGAACTCCTTTATAGTTTGTAGGTGGCGGAAAATTAATAATGGATTTAATTTTTCTCTCATCTATGGAAATCCCATTTTGAGACACTATATGCCCTAAAATGACTCCATGTTTAACCCGAGATTGGTATTTGAAAGGGTTAAATGAGATGAGATACAATCTGCACGTTTCAAACACTTTTTGTAAACATGATAGATGTTCTTTCCAAGAAGAATAAACACAAAGGTCATTTAATATATCTTCACAAAACTCCCTCATATATTCCCTAAAGGCAGTGTTTATCAATCTTTGGAAGGTAGCAGGGACATTGGTTAAGCCAAAATCCATAACACAAAATGTGAATACTCCAAATTCGGTTATAAAAGAATTTTTAGCTTGGTCCTCTAGTGCAATTGTAATTTGATTGTATCCAAAGTATCCATCTAAAAAGCTATAAGCTTCCTTCGGTGCAACTCTTTCAAGCACGTGTTCCGAATATGGCAAGGGGTAATTAGTGGCGGCATTGACCTTCTTGAGATCCATGCACACTTTGAGTTTCCCATTATTTTTTGGCACAATAGCTATTGGAGACACCCATTCTGAGTGCTCAATAGGGTATATGAATCCGCATTTTACAAGCTTTTCAATCTCTTCTTGAACAATCTTTACATACTTAGGATTCATTGGGTAGGGCCGTTGCTAGACTGGTTTAGCCATGCTATTCATGGGAATTGTGTGTTGCACCATGGCAGGTGGAACACCTTTCATATCATGATATATCCAAGAAAATATATCCTTAAATTACTTGAGAAGCTCCTTAAGTACATATTCCTCTCTCTCCATCAAATTTTGGGCAATGAAAATAGGTTTGGACTCCTCACCTGGGTCTGCTAACTCTATTTCCTTGACTATCACTGGACGATCATAACTCCTTTGCTTCCATTGATAGGTGTTCTC
The DNA here is from genome assembly GCF_014529385.1 of Adiantum capillus-veneris. Lineage (NCBI taxonomy): Eukaryota > Viridiplantae > Streptophyta > Polypodiopsida > Polypodiales > Pteridaceae > Adiantum > Adiantum capillus-veneris. The sequence continues at coordinate 84,663,392 of NC_140937.1, forward strand.
TGAGCCTTTGTATACACAACCTTACACTCCTCCATGGTGTAGGATTTGAAATGCTCAGGTGCAGGATGTAAATCTGTGGGGTCTTGTTGTTCTGTGGGCTATGATATCTCTTTCCTTTCTTTTGTTGTTTGAGCTAGCTCCCAATTTTGCCGTCTCCTTACGGTACGGCTCAACCGTTTGGCTTCTCTATAGCCTCTAACTGTGCAATGTCAATCGTTTGTGAACTGCACCACATGATGCTTTGAAGGTATTCACCCCAATTATCTACCAACTTACGACGAGCATCACATGTCCCCATATAATTGAGCCATTTTGCGATAGATTTCTTTTCATTTATCCTAGTACATACATTGGCTCCATATTGTCTCCTCTTATATCTCTTACTCCTCTTGTATAATTTTTTAATATGGACGATCTCCAGTGAAGAGTCACTAGATGAATCGCTAATTGTGTCTTCTCCTCTTCCGGATAGATTGTCAATTAGGGCACCGTTGGGCTTCGTATGGTTCATTTTCATATTTGCACCAAGATTTAACTCAGCTTCTTTGTCCTTAGAGTCAATTTCAATTGATGATTTCGACTCCAAATCGTGTGGGCTATAGTCTTTTGAGACGCTACTGGTTCCAATGTCAGCCAAGTTTTCATCTGGTAGGTCATTGTAAGCTATATGCATTGCTCCTATCATATTTAAAGGTACGAGTTGTGTCATTTCATCCCCCTATTTCTCCAAGTGTCTATGGTTGCTGCTAGGTGAACCCAATCCACATTGTCAGACTCAATCATCCTAGGTAGAACATCCATATAAGGGGAATCTTCCCCAACATCAATGTCCTTTTTACACGTGTAACAATACTGCAATGGGGCCGAGTGAATTGTGGTGTCAGATCTATGATCAATTATAAATCTGTTTCCTAGAGGATGTGCTTGACCAGTTACAAGATCAAATTTAATGATAGAGTCTTGGAACTGCAAGTAGACATGGCCAGTCGTGCACCATTTTTTCTTCCCTCATGAAAGGACGTCCTAGATCATCTTAGATGACATAGTGTGCTTGGAAAAATCCATAACAATGAAGGTATGACCTTATTTTGTGTCCAAAGTCCTTGATCTTGAGATCTTCTAACATCCTAATAGGTTTAACAATAGTCCCATTGGTGATCTTTACTACTATGTTTGTAGCCCTAAGATGAGGTCTTCCCATAGATTCCCATCAAATTTTGGTTACAATGCTAACCCCAATGCCACCATCAAGGATTTCCTTCACAGTTAACCCCTTGGTCATGATTGGTATGGTCGCATTGGATTTATTGCCTTCAAAGTATTGTCCCAACTTGTTAATAGGTATTTCAACAAAAGAGTTCTCATCTAGGTTGGGTTGTGGATCTAAGTATTCCTCCTCTATTGGCACCTCTCCCTAGCTCCATCCACCTGTGCAAATTGTGGTAGCTCAACTTTCAGTTCTCCATTGAGGAAAGCTCGAAGAGCTAAGAATAGCTCGGGATTTCCATATAATCTAGACATGATGGTGGTTTTAACTTCTAAAGCCATGAAATCCATCAATTTGGCAATATTATTTAACGACTCTTTTTGGGCTTCAATCCCTTGACATGGGAAAGATGGGATCTCCATTTCTTTGATAGGGTCAGGTAATCCCTCTGTAAACATTCTCTCTAACAAGAAGGGAGTACGCCCACTTCCTAATGACGTAAAATCACTTTCTTCTTGGATGACGCTAGGTATGGCTAGTGGTATATGGTCTTTGTGAGGTTGATTTCACGTAGGGAACATTGTGTCTGTAATCTGGATCTGCCTAGGTGTTGGCTCTAGATCCTGTTGGGTCTCTTCTACCAAACTAATTAATTGCTTGACTTGCTCGATCTCCTCTATAGGGTGTGGGTAAGCTCCTATCTTCTTCTTGAGTTCCTGGGTCCTGGCCATTGTGGCTCATGATAATTTTCCTTGTTTGTTTTTTTCCTAGTGACCGTTTTAGTCTCCATAGTCTCATTCAAATCAAAGTCCTCTTTAGCATCGTTCATATACACACAGTTGTAACCAGTCCCTATGTTGGTCTTTGAATTGGGGTCTGACTTCACTGCTTTTTGCAATCTCTTCCTTTGTGTTTTCTTCTTCTTTTGAGATTGGACAATTGATGCCGTGTCTCTTTCTTCAAGAATATAATTTTTGTTTTGGAGCATCGATTATGTGAGTACATTTACTTGTACCACACATGTACTTTGTGATGGATCCTCAGTAACCTCAATAAAGTTCAATGGTGTGATCTTTTGTGCATTTGGATTATTAGGACATTGGGCAATTAAATGATCTATGCCACATCGATTACACATGAGTATTGGCATTGTAGTTGTACTCACGTGATTGGTTTGCATTAGTGTGGCATTCTTTTGTAGTCTAATGGGACACTTGGCTACATGATGTGGACCCCCACACTTGTAGCATTGAAGAGGTGGTCTTGGCAATGAAATTGATATTTTTGCCTCTTGTCGCAAGAGCGGCTACTTGATAGACAGGTTTGACTTGTCCCCAATAGTCCTCCATATAGTATTTTGGACTTTATTCAAGTGCATCAATCCCATAGGCAACATTAGGGTCTAACTCATCCTTGCAATCCACATAAGCAATAGATGACTCACAACCCACTTGATTCACATAAGTGATTCTCGGATGTGGGAGTTGTGGTCCTAGCATTGGAGGTGGTAATGGTGTTGTTTGAACAACATTGGGCCCTAGGGACCATGTGTTGTGATGGTTGTTCAAGAGGTGAGTCCGACATCAATGCAGGTGCTCAAGGTGTGTTCGTCCATGCTAAGGTTGGTCTATTGTCCATCTTGCATTTAAATATTATGAAATCCTTGGATTGATGACCATACCTCCCACATGCATTGCAATTCCCATTAAATTTTACTCTAAACGTAGGGCATTTATTGGTACTATGTGGACCAAAGAAAATTGAGCACCGTTGTTGCTCCCTTCTTGGATACGTATGATTGTTTTGTGGAGAATGATTGTCTCTAAGACTTTCTTGAGTATTGCTACAAAGATTCATACGTCAAGACAGAGTGATGGTAAACAATAACCAAATGGAACTCTACTTTATACAGCAATGTTATGTTTACGGCATCCTTGGGAGGCATGTAGATTGGTCAAACCGCCCCAAGAATTCTGGTGTTGGGCATGGTCGAATTGCAAAGAAAGTGACAGCAACTCACGCCAATAATCCAATGCCTGCACGCAAACGCCCCATAGTTTTGCTTCCCAAATAATCAAAGATGCTCATTGCATTGGTAAGCCAATGGCAAGATCTTGCAAGCCAAGGAGAGACACCTGATATTTTTCTCTATGTAGGGCATTTATTTGTACTATGTGGACCAAAGAAAACTGAGCACCATTGTTTCTCCCTTCTTGGATATATATGATTGTTTTGTGGAGAATGATTGTCTCTAAGACTTTCTTGAGTATTGCTACAAAGATTAATATGTCAAGAGAGAGTGATGCCAAAAAATAACCAAATAGAACTCTACTTTATACAGCAATGTTATGTTTACGACATCCTTGGGAGGCATGTAGATTGGTCATACCGCCCCAAGAATTCTGGTGTTGGGCATGGTCGGATTGCAGAGAAAGTGGCAACAACTCACGCCAATAATTCAGTACCTGCACGCAAACGCCCCATAGTTTTTCTTCCCAAAGAATCAGAGATGCTTGTTGCATTGGTAAGCCAAGGGCAAGATCTTGCAAGTCAAGGAGAGACACCTGATATCTTGCACGATACAATCTTTGAGCTTGAGATAGAGATATCAGAGGCCCGAGCCAAGCTACAATAGTATGCAACACTCTACGGACCATTGCCAGATCAAGCTGGTCCTTCGCAATGGGAACTTCCAGGCCCATCTCCTGTGCCTGAAAGTACTGAGTTTGACATAGATGAACTACTCAATGAGCTTACTCAATCTTTGGCTTGAGCACTTTGCTCACTTTGCCTCTATCTATTTTGGTGAAGGGATACAGCTTTTGTAATCATAGCTTGTCATTTATCCCCTCAGCTGTCTATTTTTGTATACTCTATCAAACAAATTGTATTGTATCGTATCTAACTATAATTATGACTCTTATTGCAAAAGTACCTTGAGATAGATAGATAGAGAGAGAGAGAGAGAGAGAGAGAGAGAGGTGAACATCTTGTAGTGTAAAATGGTGATGTGTCATAATACTTATAGGCCTTTAATCATACATCTTCGTCTCCATCAAACACACCAATCATATGGTGATGTGTCATAATTAATTATAGGCCTTTAGTCATACATCTTCGTCTCCATCAAACACACCTTGAGATAGATAGATAGATAGAGATAGATAGATAGATAGATAGAGAGAGAGAGAGTGGTGAACATCTTGTAGTGTAAAATGGTGATGTGTCATAATTACTTATAGGCCTTTAGTCATACATCTTCGTCTCCATCAAACACACCAATCATATCATCTATTCCATCCATATCAGAGCATTCTGAAGCTATCTCCCATTCCACTTCATCATCATCGTCTAATTCCATAGCTATAGCTTCATGGGTTTGAAAGATGCCATAGTGCTTTTGTGTAGCTCTTGAAGCAATGTTCACTGGCTTATGGATAAGCCTCATGTTGTAGAAAACATAAGCCAAATCAGCAACATGTTTATGATGAAGCCTGTTTCTTTTCCTGGTATGCATAAATTCAAAAGCCGACCAATTTATCTCACAGCTTCCACTTGATGCAGCAACAGATAGAACTCTAACAGCAATGTGTTGCAACTCCACTTTCTCCCCACCATACTCTCTAATACCATATGAAAAAATGTGTGTGATGTGAAGGGATCTTTGTACCAATATATATATGAGAGAGGGAGAGAAAATAGACACACTCAAATATGAGAGAGAGAGAATTATATAATGTGATAGTTACATTTATTGATAAACTAACTACCTTGAGATACAATGTTGGTACTTTCATAGCTATTGCAGACTACAAAAGTCGGTATTGTAGCTTACCAAAATAGATTCTTAATAGTACCAAAATAGATGAGTTTTGTACCTTGTAAGTACTAAAGAAGTACTTAGTAAATACCAAAGTAGGTTCAGATACACAATGTTGGTACTTAGTGAGAGATTGACAAGTTGATCCCCAAACTTTATGTAAAGGATTTATTCCCAAGCATAGTGAGTGTGTTTTCTAGCTAGCAGTATTTAATAAAAGATGATTTAATGACTCACAATCTCTCTCTCTCTCTCTCTCTCTCTCTCTCTCTCTCTCTCTCTCTCTCTCTCTCTCTCTCTCTCTCTCTCTCTCTCTCTCTATGTTCTCTTTGTGTCCTATGTTGAACTAGTGTACAGTGATCCATCTTTATAGAGGTGTAGATCTCAATTCTGACCATAAGTTGTGGATTCCTTTGCTAGATACATGAACCATAATGTGTGGATCATTCTTCTTCACACTTCATGAAGAGATCATGGTCGTAACCTCTTGTAGGTAGCTCTAAATTGATATGTTGTCTCATCTATGCAGTTTATGTATAACTCTATTGGAAGCCAACTTGGTACCTTCAATAGAATTTCTACTGAACAAGATGTGTTGGACTTGAAACTTTAACGAAAGGTTTCTATTGGTGGAGTGAAGGCTAGGACCTTCCTAAGATTCCATTAGAAATTGGGTAGGGATGCATCCAAATTATAGTACAAGAAATGGAAGGCCCTGCATAATTCTTGGAAGGACCATGAAGCTAATGGTAGAGCAAGAAAACAGAAAGTAGAAGTGTGGGAAGCCTTGGATGCAATCTTCTCTTTCTTTAATAAAAATCATTGAGGAAAGAATGACCTCTCCAGCTTCAAGAGCTCACAAAATTTAAGAATTTATAATAAATGCTTGGAGCTGGCATAGAGCTTCACACACTGGATGGTAATAGTTGTAAATTATGATTCTACTAATATGCTTCAACACTTTTGTATGAGTGTTTGAATGAAGTCTCTTTTTGCATATTATTTACAATCAATGCTGCGTTGCATTTATACGCCCGTATAACAAAAATTATACGTATATATTTCCAAATAATTACCGAATAACCGTATAAAACCGTTTTCGATCGAGATATTTTTCGATTGAAATAGTTTTTGATCGAAAAATATCTCGATCAAAAAACTGTATATATATACAATCGTCGCCGTATTCGATCGAAAAGCATTGTGTACTTTTTTGGAGTTTGGAGAGCTTGGAGCTTCTGAGAGTTTGGCAGATAGCGACAGTGTCTTCGATTTACAATGGTTTTCAGGTATATTTTTTAAATTTTTAGTAAATACTAACTTTTTCTTTGTGTTGTGCCAGACTTGTGTGGTGCAGTAGTTTCGGCTCTCACCACAAAGTTGGCTTGCAGGTCGTAGGCCACTTCGTGGTGTGTAGCCATATGGCTCACTCCAGAGGTGTGTAGAATATAGTTTCCTTTCCCGTGGTGTGTAGTTATATAACTCACTCCGGAGAAAGCTTAGGGTAAATTTAGATTCTCACTCGTATGGTGTAGTAGTATATCTCTCACCATAGAGATGAGTTAGGATTAGCGGTCGACTCGTGGAGTGTAGTAGGCATGATTCTACACCTCTCACTTCAAAGTGGCCTATAAAATTTACAATCTTAAAGTAAATCATTATTGATTATTCTACATAGAAGCACAAAGATTAACGTTCCTCATTTTAAGAGTGTAGAGATGCATACTTTATGCTCTCTTCATCTTAATGCGACTTTCGTTATTTTTGTGCTTCTATTTCTATAGTAACATCATTGTTCATCAGCAGATGACTTGGTGTTACTCTGAACGTAGATATATACAACAATTGATTTACATTTGAGATTGTTGAGCTGTTTGCTGATGGTTGTGTTGTGCGTTCCACACACTCCATTAGAAATAGCTTATAAAATTTACAATTTTAGATTAAGTTTTATGTCATATGTGTTACATAGAAACACAATCGTTACCACTCGTTATATTAAGAGTGAAGAGATACATATTTTCATGCCCTCTTCATCTTAATGTGACATACTGGTTACTTGTGTGTTTCATATTCCAAAAGAACATCATTTTTCATCATTAAATGACTTGGTGTTGTTTTGGACGTAAACACATACTATAGGTAACTTACATCTGCAATTGTTAATTTATCCGCTGATAGTTGTGTTGTGAGTTCCACACACTTTATCAGGGATTAGATTGATAAAAACTATCAATCTATTTTACAGCAGCATCCAGGACTTGTGCTGAGAATATCTCACACTAGCTGAGCTGTTCACATGTACGATTTTCCAACCCGTTAGATGAAATTTATTTCATCATCTCACACTTCTGCACATAGCAGAGTCGAGTTCTTGTGCTGAGAGCATCTCACACTCCTCCTGGCATGTCTCTCTCTCTCTCTCTCTCTCTCTCTCTCTCTCTCTCTCTCTCTCTCTCTCTCTCTCTCTCTCTCTCTCTCTCTCTCTCTCTCTCTCTCTCTCTAATTTAATTTTCATGGTCGATTCGCACAATGTTTTTTGTAATCATAAGATTTTCTCTTTAATTTTCAATAATTTAATATTTTTTAATAAATGGGTATCATCATTTAATATATATATAGGGTTAACACTCATTATATAATAACTATGTTACTATGGTGTACAATCTTTCCGTAAGATTCTTAATTTATAATTTTGTCATACAGATATGGCAAACACAAAGCTAGCGAAATATCAACGAAAGTTCGTCTCCGAAGTGATTGTGAGACACTTCCATTACACGTCAGAGGCAGAGATTAGGTGTTGTTTAAACCCTGTCGCTCCGGAGCATTTTTATCAGCTTATAGAGACTCTAACCAAGTCTGTGTTTGAGCAGCTCCAGGCAGAGTTTGCATCAGCTATTTTTGACATATCCCTCCTGACATCAGGTGCTTTAGTAAACATGGTCAAACAAACCATTGGACAGATCATGAAAACCTTTCAAGAACTGAAAAATCCTGCAATTACTTCCTTGCCAAACATAGCTGAGCGCATACATCTTGTGCAACAGCTTTACACGGAGTTCAAGAGCAAGGAAAAGTTAGAAAGAGCAGCAAAGCGTGCAAGAGTGGAAGCAACCTCTTCTGAAGTTGTTGTTGAACCAGAAATCATTCTTAGAACAAAGCCTGCAACGTCATCCGTTGCTACATTAGACCTCTTTCAGCTACCACCTATTTTACACCTTTTACCCAACATAGCCATCTTCAATATCCAAGCTCCACAGCTGGGAGAGTTTTGGCCTTTGCACCAAAACTGACATTTTCACCAAAACTGACATTTTCTCTTAGCTTGTGTATAGCCTTTGCACCAAAACTGACATTTTCTCTTAGCTTGCGTATAGCCTCTGACATATACTAGTAGACCCGACCAAAAATAAAATAATCTATGTCAACTGCTCTCAAAAGATCTACAAATGGCTTTGACACAGTTACTATTCTTTCTACATTACGCCAAAAGACTGGTGAGTTTACTATTTGCGCACATCGACCAGCTGCTTCCTGATAACTTGGATACTTGCTGAGCCATCCATCCCATCTTCTATCTGCTAAGGTTTCGTTCAATGCAGGCTTCAACTCTTGCAAAGCAGCAAGAACATAGTATGCCGTAGCAAACCTTGTCGCGCAAAATATTTGCAAAGCTTTATTTGGTGACTTGGTTTGAAAAAGAGCATACCAAATTTGATACTCTCTAATGAATTTCACCACATGATTTGCATCCAATAAAGTTTGCTTCACACATGCCATTTTACCAATATCTTTCAAAAGCAAATTTAAAGTGTGAGTTGCACATGGTACCCAAGAAATCTCCGGATACTTGACTTGAATAGCTCTTCCTGCTCCTTTGTGGTTGGCCGCATTATCTGTGACAATAGCAGTCACATTCTTTGGTCCACCTGCCTTTGCAATTGCACGCTCATACACCCCTGCTAGGTAGGTGATAGTCTTCTCTTTCAATGACCTGTCAAATGCTTCCACGAACATAGCCCCTCTAGGGTTAATAAGCATTACATTGATTAAAGATTTTTTCTGACAGTTAGTCCATCCATCCAATGCTATGGTGCATCCATATGCTGGAACAAACTCTAGAACTGTGCGTTTGAGAATGGCTTCAGTATTGTCTTTGACTTTATCAAGATATTTAGTTCACATCTTGTTATAGTCAGGAAGCACAAGTCCTTTTTTGGTTGTACTCATCAAAGCATCTTGAAATATTGGATTGCGCATAGCATTGAACGATATGCCACACGCAACAAATTCTTGTGTCCATTTTAAATGCAACTCAAGCAACCATTGTTTACCTAATGCTTCAGGCATTGTCTGTCCATTGGATGACGCTCTGTCGGATTTGCTTGTGCTAGGAACTCCTCCTGATGTAGAATCATGTCCATGAAGAGGGTTCAATTGAGAACTTTGATCGTTTACTTGAGTGGTACACACCTCTTCTGTTGCCTCATTGCATACAGATGGTTCAATATTCGCATGAATATCTTTAGAAACATCACCTTTATGTTTAGCTGCAAGAATCAACTTCACTTTGCGAGAATACATGGCAAATTTTTCATGAATATCTTTTGGTGGTGCCCCGCACTTTTCAACATTTCCAGGGACTTTAAATAAATGCTCTTTAATTCTGGTTGCATTACCACTGAACTCGTGGCCACAAGATTTACATTTAAGTCGAGATGTATTTCTCCCAGCTTTCAACTCATGCACATAACTCCACTCTTGTCCTTTCACCATGATGCACAAAAGTAATTTGCTAGTAAAAACAAAGTCAAGGATCATTTTCATAATCAAAACCAATTAAAACATTAAATTAATTTAACTAACAATGATTGAACGAAATTAAAATAATTAAAAACAATGATTGAACAAAAATACAATAATAAAAAACAATACCATTGGATTACATATAAATTGCATCGATTTATCTAAAGTGCAAGCTTGTAGCTTTAACACATTACGATAATCAATAATTACGATTAAATCAAGTATTAAAATGATTATCATTTTAAATTGCTATACATACAAGAGCTATAAGTGACATTTTTAAAGTCAAAACGATAATCACTTACAATACTTGACAATTATCGTATCTATGTAAAGTGCGAGCAAAAAGTTCTTACACTTTACCATAGATTTTTAAGCGATTATCTATCTACAATGCGACCATGTGTATGCTCTCACACAGTACGGTAGATTATGCAGTCTAAATAAAGATAAGAGAATATCAATATTTCTGGACATGTTTTTCCTAAATTTTTACTCTAGTGAGAGCATAGCAGTGTGAATAGCTCTACACAAAACGTAAAAATATAATTTTGTTTCATTATATTCATTTTGAAGTGAGAGAAAATCTCTACACATCAAAATCGAACTTTAAATTACATAAAATTAATTTTTATGTAATTATATTTTTAAACTAATTATCTCATGTGAGAGTTCACTCTACACACAATGATAATATCTGACTTTTTTTTAATTAGTCACTTTCAAGTGTCAATTAATTAAACACATTGACAAGTGATTCTTATAATTACAGTTTGTATCAGGTGAGAGATTAAACTCTTCACAAAATACAAACTTTCAACTATTTACTAAGTTTTTCAAAAAAAATTCATATATTTGAATCACAAAACTTAAAATTCTATTGAATTTTAATTTTTATTAAATTCGTATGTTTTATTTTTTTACAAATTGCTTTTTTTGATCGTTTGGTGAGAGTACTCGCATGGAAAACACTGACTGTGAAAGCTGGTGTAAGGACTGTCGCGTGCTGCTATATATACTAACATATTCGATCGTTATAATTTTTGATCGAAAAAAATTTCGATCGAAAAATTAAGAAGTTATACGATTAGCCATTTATGTTGATGTGGCACCGTATAATACGATCGTATAATTTAGATAAACGAATAATACGCCCATTATTCGCGTATTATACGTCTCCCGAATAACGAATAATGCAACTCAGACAATCATACTCCTTGGTTTACAGAGAATTATGCAAGCTTGTCAATCTGTTCAACTAAGAATCAAGCTTTTCAAGCACACTAGAAATGGTGGAAGAGCTCAAAAAACTCCACTAGGAGAAACTTGGACTCACTTTTGGTCCCTATAAGATGTTACATGTCAGCTTAGAGAGAGAAAATGAAAATGTTAAATAGTTCCTTTTGTGTGATACTTTTTTGCCCCAACAAAAAGACAAAATGACATTCTTTGTTAGGTAGGCATTGTCTTTATCATTCTTATCCTTTGTTCTCTTGTCAGAAATCCAACTAACCATACAACTAATGATTTGAAATGCCAACTTACAAGCATTTCCACCAAAAACTTAAGCTACAAGAACTCTATCAACTCTAAACATGAGACTACAACCTTCCCTCCCAAAACTTGAGATATTTTGTAAGCCTTGAGTGTTTGTTTGTCTCTCTAGGAATGGAGAACGCTTCTTTTTCCGATGAAAACACCAATTTGAACTTGCAATCCTCAACCCCTTCATCTTAACCAAAGAAAGAACACACATCGTCTTCACATTGATGTAGGAGTATGCACCATTGCAAAAATGTAGGAGAGAGTCTTTCTTATCTCAATGGGAGAAAGAGCTTAGAAGGACAAACAAAGAACATCATTTGGATTTGTGGACCGATGGGATCTACCCAAAGGACCCTACAACGAATGCCCCACCTCCCTTTTAATATCACTAACCTTTTACATTTCACAGGCGATGGCAAGGATGGGTTATTCGGCTACACTCAAAACTTGGAAATGCAAGGATTGAATGTAAAAAAGCAAAGAGACTTCCTAGCAATGGAGAACATGCAGGTAAAGAAACATAACAAGACATGTACTCAAAAGATTTTATCAAACAGAGAGACAATCCAAAGCCTTGAGAAGAAGATCACAAGTTTGCATGAGAAAGACACCATGCTTGGGAGTCAGAAAAGAAAACATAGAGAATATGAAGATTTGTACTGGTGGTTTGAAAAAACGAATACGTGCTTTAAGGTAGCTCAAAATTTGTTTTTGCTTTTGTATCCTATATATGCGTTACACTTTCTAACTATTGATCATGACGCATGGTGCTATCTTTTTAGGTCTTTGCTACATCCAAACTCAAATAGAGTAGGTTCCAATGTCGGAGTACATTACAGCCATCTAGTTCCAAAATAAGCACTCGAAGAGATGATAACGCATAAGAAATTTCATAAATTGAAAGGGAGGCACCTTACCTCCTTCATGAAGGAGAACCAGCTGGAACCAATGGAAGTGCAAGAAATACTCAATGAGAGTGGCATCTCGTAGATGAGATACATAGAACTCTTCAAATAATTAGCTAAAAGGTCTCAAAATAAACTATAGAGAGTATCATTGTTACCAACACCATCACATGTAAATGCTGCACATCAACACATAAACAATGAGGTGTTTGAGAAACTTGGGCTTGGCCGGACATGTAGCCGGACACCACATTTGTAGTCTATTATTTTGCCGAGCTAGTGTAGTGATACTCTATGTAAATCCTAATTCTAGAGTAACAGGTCAATTCCCTGAGTTGTAATTCTGTCATGACATTTGTAAAGGTCCATGTGAATCAGCCACTGGCCATTTATAATGCCCTAGGTATAAAGTTCAATAACCTTAATGTGAAAGAGGGCTTATCTTTAGAGAAGAAAGAGCTCTGTTGTAGTGATACTCTATGTAAATCCTAATTCTAGAGTAGCAGGTCAATTCCCTGAGTTGTAATTCTGTCATGACATTTGTAAAGGTCCATGTGAATCGTCCACTGGCCATTTAGAATTCCCTAGGTATAAAGGTCAATAACCTTAATGTGAAAGAGGGCTTATCTTTAGAGAAGAAAGAGCTCTGTTGTACATACACTCAAGCTACAAAGCTGCTCCAACTTGTAATCATCGCAACTAATGATTGGGTAATCATTTTTCAATTTCAAAACTTGCATTGTCTTCCTCTCTCTTTTCTCTTTCATTTAAGTGTGAGCATTGTCAGTTTTGTTGTGGTTTGCGATACTACGCGTTTGTGAGCTTAATCTTCAAATTTGAGTGCTTAAATCACTATTTTTAGTCATTTTGACCATAGGAGAGTGTTCCTAGACCATAGGGTGACCTTTCTAGTATGTTCTGTTGCAGTTTTCATGACCTTTTTCATGATGTATCGTGATTTTGATACCTTGTTGGATTGCAACCAGACTTGGTAGGATAGTGCCCCTAGGTTTCCTATACCTCCTCCTAACTTTTTGTTGTATTTCGAGTCCGTTCGAGTGCCAAAATGGCATGATGACCTAGAGCTGTGAGAAAGGACATAGGCAAATTTACCTAATCATTGAGTATTGGTTTTCTTGTTGAGTTAGTGTGTTTGCTTGTTAAGGTTCACTTCTTGATATTGACAATCTCAAAGAGTCTCCGTGCCCCATCCGAGTCACTGCCCTGAGTATTGACATTATGTTAGTGCCCGATAGCTATGCTACAAACGTCCGTCACGCGACCCGCTAACTAGAGGTATAGTATAACAAGCATACTAATCTCTTTGTTGATCTTGAAGCATTACAAAGGTATGCAGTTCACTTGTTTGACATTATTCGAGAGGAGTGCAATGGAGTACTCAAGTTTTCTTTGAAGTTTCATGAGTGCGAGGTCCTGAAGAATAGAAAGTTGGAGAGAGTCAGCATTTCCCTCATGAATAGAAGATTTGGATCCATCAATAACCAAAGAGGACCCACAATACTTCAGCGTGCAATCCAAAAACAACATTTTGACGTTAGGATCTCTTCAAGTATATTTAGTTCACTCTATATAATAACATATTTGGTTCTTGATTTTTTGTTTCTATTTTTCATTGTAGGTTGATAAGGAAGATCTTGAAATCCTCGATTGGGTTTTTAGTCAAACCCAAATTCCTTCTATCATCACTGAACAAAGAAATGGAGGTGTGCTTTCAATGGACGGATTTGGTGACTATACAATCGAATGGCACATGGCAGGTTCTTTAAAGACTCTTAAGTGCATGTACAACATAACACACAGTGCAACTGTGGCAAGTCCATGCTTATACTGGATGGCTGATGCACAATCTCTTGAGAGTGTGCAATGGACTCTCCAAATAGACATCTTCAAGATAAATCTTTTAGGCCACTGCTTGATATTCCTCTGAGTATAGTTCACGTATGTACACTTTATGCACTCTGCAAAATAATTGAAAAGGTGGTTCATTTGTACATATGTTTTGCATGGACCTTAAAGCCAAAGAGTGAGTCAAAAATAGTCATCAAAGCATTAGAGGGAGTGCTCTCCAGCATTGGTTTGCATGGAGGCACTGTCAAAATTGAAGAGGACCCTAAGATGCCTTAAAGTCGTTACATGGTACCTAGGAAAGCATTGATAGGCAGCATAAAGGCATGAAGGTTTCTTGGGTCTAGCCTCAAAGACTCTGATAGAGAGGAGAGGAGAAACTTTCTGAATAAATGGAAACAATTCCAGATAGTAGTTAAAGACAATGCTGATGGTGGGGCAATCTAGAATCACAAGGGAAACGTGTGGAAATCACTTGATAAAACTTTCCACTACATTGAGCAGCATTCTTGGGACAAAAGTAAGTTCACATCATTTCAAGAAACCTTGTATCCTTATATAAGCCAAATTGGATATATCATGATGTGGGAAACATATCACTCATTACATGGTGAGTTAGCATGCTCCATATGCAAACAAAATATAATACTCTACTTTATTCACCATTTTGTTTTATTCCAATGCAGCACATACTATTCACCCATGGTCCATGTTTTGCCAAGACATACGGCTTATTGTCAACATGGTCCACACAAGGCATGGAAAAGACCCACTATATGGCAAGAATAGATTACTTTAAGCACACCAAACATCGGGGAGGAAAGGATAAAGCCAATAGCCTATTAGAGTTACACCAATGGACTTATAGACGACTTTGTGAGGTCCCACCCCGTTACCATATCCATTTGGCAAAAGGAGGGTACCTGACAGGTCGCTAGGCCCTAATCAATTGAGAAAATCATAGTCAAAAAGACAAGATTTCTAATGGACAGACTCTCGTCACCAAGTAACTTGAGTCTGAGTCATTGAAAAGGGGTCCTAGCCCTGTCCCATAGTGAAAGCATGAACTAACAAAATAATCTGGCGTTCCTAATTCTCACCTTCCAAAAGAGAGAAACCCCAAATGCCTTTTTTCCCATAAGTTTCAGAGGCACGTACAATTGGGACTTCTCAACTCTTGGCACATTGAGTCTCTAGTTTCGCTTCTTCTATCAATGAGGAGTGGAGAGTTTCTTGACTAATCAAGACCACCCATCCTTGATGGAAAACCTGAGCCAGTCTCCACTTTCCACCCCCACACTCACACTTTGTTTTGCTTGTTTTCTAATTACTACAACATGATTGTTCATACACAAAGTTCCTTTTTATGATTTCCATCACAAGTTCGTTAAGACAGTCCTTTAACCATGATCAAATCAATACCAAGACAATGTTTTCTAGAAGAAAAACAACATACGACCCTTCTTCATTAAAATATCCCAACCCCAAGAGTTCACTCCTCTTGGCAAGAGTTTATAGCTCCCGATGTCTTTAGTTGCCCATACAACTAAATTGTCCTGCAATCTGGGCACACCCGTAGTGACTAACTTGCAGCCTGGGACAGCAAGTAATATCTTGCATTCTGGGCACTAACCCGCAAGATGTGTGCACCCATATGCATTGATTTAGCGTTCACTCCACTAAGCCTTCCTCCCTGTATATCAAAGGGAGTTTTGACTATATCGATATAGGATTTTGAATGAAGAAGGTTTTAGAGTTTTCCTACCAGGCAAACAATTCTTTCCTACTTCAGACAGTATATCCTCAAACAATCCTTCCATCATATTAATACATCTTCAAGATAATTTACAAGTTCAATTGATGCAGTTTCAAATTGGGACTAACCCAATGTTTAAGTAGTTTTCTCCTTCATAATTACTCATGATGCATTAAACAGAAAAGAAGTTTCCTACCTGCTCATGAGCAATAACATCACTTCGTGGGATAAGTGGCACATCCTCATTCATCGGGGCCTTTCTTTTTCCTTTACCATCATTGGTTCCGGCTTCGTGATCGTGTGACTCACCATAGCAAGTTCTCTTGGGTGCCATTCCCAATACTAGATACTTAACTTAACTTGAGAAGTTGAAGCTAAAGTATAAGAATCCAATGGAAGTAGGGTAAATGATTATAAGTTTTTTCATTCCAAAATATATAGGGGTATTCCACACATCAAACCAAAAACATATGCTTGCGTAATCTTGCCATATTCTTATGATAAACATGCGTTATAACCCATACACTAAACACATGGTTAATCACTTATATCTGCTTGCTATCCATCATTTTAGTCGGACAAAACTCTTGAATATGATTAGCTAATTCATGCAAGCATCTATGTTACATTGATGAATAATTGTGCATGCAATCACCACAACTGATTATGCAATCGAGCAGTGAGAGCTTCATTACTTTGCAATGTAGAGAAATTACCATAAAATAGGTATAATGATTGTTGATTTCCAATTGAGGATAGGTAATAAGAGTATAGAATTTGATAATAGAGTAGCAATTGGAAAGGATTCCAATTGAATAATAATACGTAGTAATTGGAAAGGATTCCAATTGAATAATAATATGGCAGCAATTGGAAAAAGGATCCCAATTGAGAGAAGAGATTGATAATAACTTGATTAATTAAGATATTTACATAACACAAATGTGCTTTGGAGTTATTGATCTATCAGAGCCTTATTGAAGCTTCACCAACAAGTAGCCACAGCAGAGTCTCCCTATCTCCAATGTGTGTTCAAGTGTGTCTAAAATTGAGTTTGAATGCACTTTATATAGCGTTTGGAGGTTTCTTGTTGCCCAAATTAGCCCCATACCTCCCTAGCTCGCCCCCTCTTGCTAAAATATATGAGTAGAGGTGTCACAAGCTCTTGCTTAGCCATTAGAGGTGTCCCTCTTTACCCTTTTGGGTGATACACCTCATGTAGTGCCCCCATGCTCATAGTCAATTATTCTATAAGAGATGGGTCCATGGATATGGGTCAATTATTCTATAAGAGATGGGTCCATGGATATAGGTCATTTATGGGCATACATGGACATACATACACGTGCACATACATGCCCATACACATGTATACATATGCATACCTTAGACTTAGGAATCAATTTATTAACACTAGGATGAAAACTAATTGTATAGAGTGAGCATGGCTTATCAGAATTTAATTGTGAAAGTTGCTACTAAAAGACAGTCTTGAGGATGACAATCTAAGGTGTCATATGCACACACCTGCTATAGTTAGCAGTTTTTGGAGCAGATAGCTATATTTATGGAAATTCATAACAACGGGGTAGATTTTGACGAGACGGTCGTGTCTAGGTGGGTGTAAGCACATCAAAACTTTCTATTTTTGGACGAAAATGACAAAAAAGTAAAATTTTTATTTTTGAAAATCTTACAACAATATATTTATCATTAGCTCATTAGAGGTGGAAAAACTGCAAAAAATAATAACTTTTTGTATATGGCTAGAATGGTCTGATAGGTTTTTTTTTTTACATGGGAATCCCCTCTCCAAGGGTGCTAGAGACCTTACAGACTTATTCATAGAGCAAGGCAGAAGGAGCTTCTTAAGAACTCAGAAGTTGTATGTTCTTTACAACACATCCACAAAGAAAAAAAGCAAATGGCTTGGGAAAACTCAATTGTGGGAGAGTGCCATGTGAGGTAGCAACAATCACAATTCTGGAGTGGGAGAAGATGGTCCTGAGCCCGTTGTTTTTATCCTCTTTGTTGCACCTCCTTCTTCCTCACTGTGTACCTCTTCGACGTGCAAGCCCCGTAGAAAAACTCTTTCCTTTGTTGATGGCAGCATCCCCGCGGGCATCAAGCGTCTTCTTTTCCTCAAAAATAGTCGTTTGTTGTATGGATCTAAGCTCTCCGCGTCTTCAACTCTTGCCGCCAGAGCCTGAGATATGTAGGACATGAAATAGGGGGCTCTGAGTGCTTGGAACCCATACCCGATGCCAAAGACGCAAAGAGCAAGCTGTATCTCTATCAAAATTAGCCTTTTTGTGTTCAGTGGCAGGGATACCCACCACACAATCTTGTAATAACTTTCATTGCAAATAGTGGGAACTTTGTATTGTCCTCAAAGTATTCCCTGTGGTATATTATGATCTACAAAATAATATTAAAACATTCTTAAGTCATAAGTGAGCTGCGTACAATAGAGTCAAGCACTTGAATTGTTTCTACAAACCTTTTTGTGGTTGAAACGCCCGATGTAGTGATACAACACCACATCCTTGCCTTGTACTCTAGTGACAAGCCCTTGTCGTGAGCCTCCTGCTCTTCTAAGGAAATTATCGTCATACACAAGCACTTGTCAACAAGCAGATTGATCTCAATATTGTGTCATTGGACCGTCTCCAAAACCATCTGAATGCCTTAAAAAAATTATCCGATTCTCGTCCATTTTCAACATGGACCTTCCCCGCAAATGATAGACTAACTATTGGCTACCTGGGCTCTAGGTTCCATAGGGATACCCATGTTTTCCAAGACAAGTTGTCTTGTGGTCGATTGGAACTGCTCATCTATTGGAATTTTGGCTTCTTCGGACTTTGCTTCGTTGAATGTATCTTTAATCAGTTGCCCCCCGAAGAAAACTGTGTGTCGTGGACAATTGTGTCAATAGAAAGATATGTTGGTCCACTCCATCATCATCCACAAATCCCATGCCTGCCTCATAGAAAATTGCAATTGTAGCTAAGTAGTAGTCCTCCCGTATATTCAACTCATGCATGATATCCGTGAGCAGAATGTAGTGAATGTTGTCGGCCATAACAAGGCTAGGAACGCAATTCAAAGGCAAAGACCCTTCCTCATCAAGGATTTCTTGTTTGCTTCCTAATGTTGCAAATATATTCCACCTCTCTCTAGGTGATGTCACAAAGGCCCACCTAGGAGAATATCATTTTCTTATTTCTCCCAAAACAAAGCACCAGTCAACCATCCCGGACCCAGCTACCTATTTTGTCTCTCCAGCTTAGGGTCCTTAACCTAATTAGTTTATACTAAACTATGCAGTGTGCATCTATAAAAGAGCATTGAGAGGTCACTATCAGGGAGTCAGCACTTGAAAGAGAAGTCATGCACACAGGCTGACTCCAAGGGTCACTATGCACAGAAGTAGGATCTCCGTACACATGGAGTTTCCTTAGAGAACGCACTATAGTCTCTCTCTCTCTCTCTCTCTCTCTCTCTCTCTCTCTCTCTCTCTCTCTCTCTCTCTCTCTCTCTCTCTCTCTCTCTCTCTCTCTCTCTCTCTCTCTCTCTCTCTCTCTCTCACCACAGTCTCCATATTGCCAAAACGAAGGGTTTTGTAAACACCATCTTCAATCAAGTTTGCCCTCACATTCAGAAGGGTTTTCATCTCCTCAGTACGTCTCTCTCTCTCTCTCTCTCTCTCTCTCTCTCTCTCTCTCTCTCTCTCTCTCTCTCTCTCTCTCTCTCTCTCTCTCTCTCTCTCTCTCTCTCTCTCTCTCTCTCTCTCTCTCTCTCTCTCTCTCTCCGTCTCCGCAGTGTGTTGTGCTAGTGTTATTTGAGTCGCTGCTATCCGCGTCCTAGCCGCTCAAATCTAGGTGGTGCCCCCTGTTCACTCCCCATGAAGAGTCCTACGTGTACAGGCCTAGCATAGAGGCCACTAAGGTCCATTTTGTGCTTGCACTTGTCATTTGTGCCTCCACGGAGGAGGGCTTCTCAAAATCCTTCAGTTTACAACATTGAAAACGATACACGTCGTCGACCATGGACGAGTGGCTGCAGGAATTGTCCAATTGGAGAACGAAGGATGAAGAAATTGAAGAATCACTAAGAGCCTGCATCAAGCCGGAATACACCATCATCGTCAACATCCAAGAAGTAAGTTCTCCATCTTGCATCTCTCATTCTAACCGTGAATCAAGAGCCACCCGAGGGAGGGCAACAGGCTGCTCTCATTTTTGGCACCCACCGCACTCTATCAATGAGTGCCATCAACGGAAGTAAAGGAATAGTGAAAATCCTCTACATCGACGTCCATCACGAATAAATCATCCATATTAATGAAGGAAAGAGGTTAGTAAAGCATCTCTTCCCCAAGGAATCTGAAAAGAAAAGTGTAGCCTCTTCTTTTAAGTGTCCAAAAGGGGTTGCTCGTGCCAAGGGAAAAGGAGGGCTAGGAATATCCTAAATTACATGACCCCCAAGGAAGAAGAAACACCTGGCCACGCGAGTGCTTCAAGTTCGGCTCTGGAAAGCAGAATCGTGCCTAAGCTGCCAAAAAGAAGTTCATCCAAAGTAAAGCAGTGGAAGATCGCCTATCGATTCGCGGCACGCATGCGAGTGCTACCCGTTCACTTTCACAACCCCGAGGCGTAGGTGATAAGGAGGTTCCCATGCCCCAGAGAGGAGTGGTTTGGCTACGATCCTTGCTGTTTTGGAAGGCGGGTAGAGGGCCTTCCTCCTCTCCCCGTACAACTCATCCTGAAGAAACTGTCTACCACGGGTGAAACCCAATGGGCCAAAGATGAGCTACAATTAAATGGTTGGGAATTCATGCAACGAGCCAATTACGATAACTACTTGCAACTACTGCTAGCTAAAAGGCTAGGAGTGGTCAAACACGTCACCATCACTCCATACGTGCTGAGCAATGAAGGGAATGTGGAGCCTCTAAAGGGCGATGACTTCGTGTGGATGTGCCGACTTGTCAACACAGGCATGGTAAGGGTATAAGTGAGTACTCTACACTCTGTGCATCATGGATGACGGACCAACCACTTTTTTGTTTAGATTTTTGCAACACATGCATGTACATATATATGTAGATAGGAAGGTCTTCTATCAGCAAAAGATTGTGTTTTTGTTTGGTGTTGAGGTGCTAGGAGAGATCCTTAGCTCCCCAAATCCCATTATCCTCCCTGTGTTGGATTACCATCATTCCTTTAATGTTTCCATGTTCATCCTTGATCTATCCACCAAACCTTGTAAGAAGCCGCTATAAGCCGCTAAGCTACTTGTGTTTTTTTTTTTTTTAAGTGAAAAAGGGGGGGGAAAAAAAGAGAGTTTGAAAATCGTGTTTTGCAATGGCAAACATTTCCTTTCCAACCTTCATGGGTAAGGTGGGGGAAGATGCTTTGGATTTCTTAGATAATCTTGAAATAGTATGTGTCGTCTCTGGAAGGAATGATGATGCTTCGTGTCTGCATATTTTTCCACTGTTAATGAAAGTGAAAGCAAGATCATGGTACAAAGCCTTGGTGCAAGCCACCAAGGAGAGATGGGACCTGCTAAGAGAAGCATTTCTAAGGCGCTTTGGAGAAGGCACCACATCAAAGAAGTTGTGGCAATTGCTGATGGAGTTGAAGCAAGGAAGTATGGCTGAATATGTAGCATACGAATTGAAGTTCATGGATGTATGGGAACGATGGGTTGCACTCACTGAAGGAGGGCGAAGGGACACCCGATTTCCTAAAGAAAGACCGGTTTGTGGCTGGTTTATGGCCAATTCATAAGGAGAAGGTGAAGAGAAGGTTTCCTGCTATGTATGAGGTAGCAGTTGAAGTAGCCCGTCTTAAAGATAAGAAATTGCGTCTACAAGCCAAGACTATCGAGGAAGAGGAACTGGGTAGAACCCGACCACACCTAGCCACACCTACAACAGCCATCTAGAGGAGACAGTCAGAGGAACCGGATGAAGATCAACAAGGCCTTCTTAACCGAATCACCAAGCAATTAGAGAATCTTTTAGTACATCTAGTGCAGCAAGTGCATGCACCTGCCAAAAATCCAGAGCAAGGAAGAGGGTAGCGAAGACAGAATCATGACTACCATTGTTACAACTGTGGAGAGGACATCCATGGCATGTACTACTATCCTCACCCAAGAAGGCCACCACCGCCCAGGCAAGTAGAGCCGATTCCAACATCCAAATCCTTTGACCGCCCGTACAACCACCACCACCAGAACCTCTCATTACATCGCTACCTCCACCACCTGTTGGAAACCAAGCAGTGAGTTTCATCAGTCTTGAAGCTAGAGGAAAGATGAAGGTAGAAGAGCGCGTCAAAGAGAAGGACAAAGGAAAAGGAAAAGTAGAAGAATTAGATGCCATGGGAATGAAGCGTGCTAGGCACAAAGAGGCCTCTCAAAGGGAAAAAAAGGTGAAAGGAAAAAGAGAGTCTAGCAAGCATGCATTTAAGACTCGGTGGAAGATCGACATCGTGGATTTTTCGTTGGACGAGTATGCTAAACCATATGATCTAGTTCAAGATATTTTGATGCAGGGTCTGAAAATAACCTAGCCCCAATTACTCCATCTTGCACCAAGGATGAGGAGACAATGGACGAAGATGGTAAGTACTAGAAAGTTAAGACCAAGGATAGCTGGGGCTATCTTTGGGAGGAATCTAGACGACAAGGAAGGAAGTAAGCTTGTAGTGCAAAAGCTCAAAAGGCTTGGGGTAGTTCAACAAGAGGCATTGCTCAAAGAGGTAAGGAATTTGCTACAGGCAGGTTTCATTTACCTCGTTAAAGACTCAAAGTGGGTCTCTCCAGTGGTGTTCATGCCAAAGAAAAATGGTAAGTGGAGGGTTTGTGTAGACTACAACCCTCTCAATGCAGCAACAAAGAGGGATCATTTTCCCCTCCCATTCCAAGACGAGATTCTCAACGAGGTAGCAGGTCATGAGTGCTACACAGTATGTGATGGCTAATCAGGCTACTTCCATATTAGCATTGTAGAAGAAAACCAAAAAAAGACAACCTTCATAAAACCATGGGGATGTTTTGCTTACAGAGTGATGTCTTTTGGTCTCACCAACGCTTCGGCCACATTCCAACGCTATGTAACTTTTGTCTTCCAGCCATACTTTGGTAAGTCAATACGGGTTTTCATAGATGATTCCTGCATCTACAGCTCTCGCTCCCTCCATCTGAACAAGGTCTATGATGGCCTAGCTAGGCAGCAAGCCTTGGGTGGCCATCTTAACGTAGATAAGTGTCACATTGGTGAATGCAAGGTCACTCTTCTCGGCCATGTAATTTCAGCCAAAGGAATTGAGGCTGACCCAAGCAAGGTTCAATATTTAATATCTTTGTCATCACCCACAACAGCTAAGCAATTGGTCTCTTTCCTTCAGAAGGTAAGGTATTTGAGCAGGTTCATTCACTTACTCTCTCAAGTGGTTCTCCCTTTACAACAAGTCACCCATAGAGATGTCTTCCTATGGAGCAAAGAAAATGAGCAACAGTTCAGCGAAGTGAAACAGATCCTGGCTTCACTTCCCACCATTGCACCCCCTAGATGGGATGAGCCATGTTATGTTAACCCTAGTGTAGGAAGTGAAACACTTGGGGCCGTACTAATGCAGAAGGACCTCCAAACCTCCTTCATGTGACCTATCTACTTCTCTAGTCATGGCATGACCCCATTAGAAAAAGGATTCACCACGGTAGAGCACATGGTGCTTGCATTAATGTTTGCCACTACAAGTTCCGCTCTTATCTATTGCCTAGACCCTTTGTAATTCTAACCATGGAAGAATTCTTTCCGTATCTGCTGCAACACATGGATGTCTCCTCTAGAATCTCTAAGTGGCTCGTTAGATTACAAGAGTTTGATTACACTATGCAAGTGGAGAGCTCCACCAGAGCTAGTCTAGCAGGTATTCTTACTCATTGTCACTATGAGAATAAGCTAAAGGTCAACACAAAAGGCAAAGGAGTGACACCAATGGTAGAAGTTTCTAAGCTAGAAGGAGCTCACTCTCTTTTCTTTCATGGAGCTTACAAAAGGACATTGGACCAGGCTGCAACTAGCATCATCATTTTTAATAAGCAAAAGAAAAATGTCTTCTCTATTGGGAAGCTACTACACTCCAACAACAAAGCAGAGTATGCAGCCCTAATTCTTGGATTAGAACAATGTGTTTTACAAGTGGTTCAGTGACTAAATGTGTTTGGCGATGCCATGCTCTTAATAAAGAAGATAAATGGCGCTTGGGTTTGTAAAAAACAGGTTTTGCTTGGCCAATTACAACAAGTTAAGGATCTTTTAAGAAATTTTGAAGCGGTGTAGGTATTTCATGTCCCTAAGACATAAATCAAGAAGTAGATGCTCTAGCCAAGGAAAGAATGTAAGATGTTTTCCATAGGAGCAATCAAACAAAAGCTGCCCCTCTTTCAGGGTAGCAATGCTATGCCATCAGCTTCTTACATACAGGAGAATGTCGTGAAGGGTATACCAAGGGCTGAAAAAAATGGCTTGTCCGAAAGGCAACAAGATACCTCCTTATAAACAACACCTTGTACTGCAAGGGCAAAAACCAGATCCTCAAGTGAGTGCCAATCTCCAGTGAAGTCACGGAGGTGATCTCAAGTTGCCATGATGGTGTTTGCGGCGGCCACTTTGCTCTAGATATTACTAGTAGGAAGATTCTACAGGCAAGATTCTCTTAGCCTAGTCTGAACCAAGATGTGCATCATTGGTGTAAAACATGGAGAGCTTGTCAAGTATCCAGTGATCGAACACTAACCTATGAGCCACAAACTCCTATCATCTCATATGGCCCATTTGAGAAGAAGTGGCGAAGTTCATATTTGAGCACATCTGTTGCCGTTTTGGCACACCTCTAGAGATAATATCTGATAGAGGGCCAGGTTTTAGAGACGATGGTGGGAGAACTGATGAAAAATGTAGGCATCACACGCAGACACTCAACTCCGTACTATCCACAGTGCAATGGTCTAGTGGAAAAGGTAAATGGCATGATCTATAAAATCATCACAAAGCAGGTGAATAACCACACAAGTGATTGGAATAAGCATCTCATGGCCGCTCTTTGGGCCTACCGCATGACATTTCGAACATCACTAGGTTTCACCACTTTCCATATGGTATATGGAAAAGAGGCCATTCTACCCATCGAGGTGCAGATAGCCAGCTTGCGAGTCATGGCTAGCCAGTTATTTACAGCGCCCAATTTCCCATCTCTGCAACCACATCTTGGACCTAGAAAGGCTTCAGTTAGACAGGCAAGATGCAATCAACTACTATGCAACGAGAGCAGAACGATGCCGACTCACATTCAATCAAGGGCTTAAGGAAAAGGGTCTGAAAAAGGTATGTTAGTATTGAGATACGACAACATATCCGACACTAGGAAAGATAAGAAGTTTCAACCCAAATGGAAAGGGCCATTCATTGTCAAAAGGCTATATGCCAATGGTAGCTACAAATTGATAGAGGCAGATGGTCAAATTCACAAGACAGAGTCAATGGATGGAGACTAAAAAGTATTTCTTAAGGTTTGATCCAAAGTTCATGGTAGATATTCCAGAGGAGAGAGAATCCTCCAACTCTGCTGCTAGAGAATCACAAGCAAAGCTAGAGGCATGAATGCCTCTAGGCAGAAGGGGGTGATGGTCACAAAGGCCCACCTAGGAGAATATTGTTTTCTTATTTCTCCCAAAACAAAGCACCAGTCAACCATCCGAGACCTGGCTGCCTGTTTTGTCTCTCCACCTTAGGGCCCTAAAACCTAATCAGTTTATACTAAGCTAAGCAGCTTGCACCTATAAAAGAACACTTAGAGGTCACTATCGGGGAGTCAGCACTTGAAGGAGAAGTCATGCACACACGCTGACTCCAAGGGTCACTACGCACATGAGTAGGATCTTCGTACACATGGAATTTCCTTAGAGAACGCATTGTAGTCTCTCTCTCTCTCTCTCTCTCTCTCTCTCTCTCTCTCTCTCTCTCTCTCTCTCTCTCTCTCTCTCTCTCTCTCTCTCTCTCTCTATCTCTCTCTCTCTCTCTCTCTCTCTCTCTCTCTCTCTCTCTCTCTCTCTCTCTCTCTTTTCGAGGTGTGCTTTGTTAGTGTTATTTGAGTTGTTGCTGCCCGCGTCCTTGCTGCTCAAAGCTAGGTGGTGCCCCTTGTTTACTCCCCGTGACGAGTCGTACGTGCACGGGCCTGGCATAGAGGCTATTGAGGTCCGTTTTGCACTTGCGCTTGTCAGCACCGCACCTGTTTGGTGCCACACCAGGTGTTTAGGATGCAAGGTCCTTCATGCTCTAACCATGTAGGTGAGTTCAACCCATGAAACACTAGTAAGAGACAAGCTTAACAAAAAGTAAGATCTAGTTTAATCCTATGTCATCGACCCTTCTCATGGACTAAGCGATGTAAGCACGGCCCTAGTCTTGTGTTGAAGCTTGTGGGACGGGTGTCTAACCTCACTTTCCTATCTTAGCAGTTTTAGCGAGAACCATAATTAAATTATCAATCCATGGGACGAAGCTGACGCGACTAGTGCATAGAGGCTACAAGAGGTTGTTAATCTCTCGGAAAACAACTAACAACTCCCATCTAACTCAAGCTACACTCAAGTGACTAAAATCACCAAAAGCCAATCGCTCATCAGCAAACAAATCACATCCGTTACAGCATCAAATGACATCCAAACATAACAAAACTTCTAGGTAATGTTTATAAGACCTAAGCAGACATGCTTATGGTCTCAAATTCCACTTTAGGTCAAGTGCCAAAATTGCGATTATTAACAGCAGTGGATTTTTGACCTAGTCGTTTTCAACCCAGAATGCACCTAAATGCTTAACAATGATGCCCCAATACCCCACCTATGGTTAGTTTTTTATTTTGAAGTGTAAATTCCTACTTATGGATGAAATTAGACCGCGGGTCGGCGATGCCAAAAGCTACAAAATACTGTGATGTGTTTACGTCAATGCATACAGCTCATATCTGCGGTTGCAATGCAACAAACGCGACTGCAATGTGACAACCGAGGAGGGAGTAGGACGCGCGAGAAGGAGAGAAGTGAGCGCCGTTAGCTCACACTGTGTATTTCATTATCCAAAACTTACAAATAACTTACAAAAATTGGCTTTTATACCTTAGCCAAGGTTTTTGGTGGTCAAAACTAATAATCTAGGAGCTCTAACTAAAGATAGGTAATGACAGGTTGATACAATGTAGAAGCTTGTAGCCCCGGCTCAACTATTACAAGGTTTACCCAAAAAATAGGAGCTACAATATTCCCAATTTATCAAAATAATAAGTGTTTTTATAGGAGAGCTTTGAAAAATGGTATCCGTGTTAGCTTGCTGCTAACATTCCCCCCCTCCTCGCCTGTGTTGTCCCTTGACACAGCTTTATGGGCTGAAGTAGTCTTTGGGTTGACAGCTGGCGAGGTGGTCTTTAAGTGTTGTGAGAGTCTTTTCATATCTGATTTTCCCTTTTTTACAATAAAGCTTGGTGGTCCACGAAGAACACAAATTTGTTTGCTAATAGGTAATTTCTATACTTTTTTACGGCATAGATCACTCCTAATCCTTCCCTTTCTATGGTGGTATAGTTATTTTCCGCCATGTTCAACTATCAGCTACTAGCATAAGAAATAGGAAAGTCAATTTTCCCGTCTCCTGGTTGAGCTAGTATACATCAGATGGCAAAATTGGAAGCATCTATATGTATCTGAAATATCTTATTCCAATCTGGTGCTTTCAATAGTGGAGATGAGGTGAGACCTTGCTTAAGCTTCATGAAGGATACTTCACATGCCTCGGTCCACTCAAAGTGTGTAATCAAGCTATACATGGGTTTTGCAATTATAGCGTACATGTAAATGAACCGTCTGTAATATCCACAATGTCCCATGAAGGCTTGAACCCCTTTGACTATTGTTGGTCTAGGCAAATCAGCAATGACATGAATTTTATCCATATCATTAGCTATGCCATTTTTAGACACTATATGTCCAAGAATGTTTCCTTGTCTACCCATGAATGTGCACTTTTCAGGATTTAAGCAAATATTGTGAAGTCTACATTTCTCCAATACCTTTTTGAGGTGTTCAAAATGATCAGCCCGGATTGATGAATGTACGTTTTTCTTTATCCTAGTATCATTTTCATTAGTAGTCCCAAAGCAAGCAAGTAAAAGCAGTCTTTGTTACTACATTCTAGTGACCCTATCAAATATAGAGTTTTCATATATACTTCCAAGAATTTCCTAAGATATTCTTTAAAAGTATGGCTCATCAATCTTTGAAAGGTGGTAAGAGCATTATTCAACCCAAAAGGTATAACCCGATAGGCAAAAATATCCCATTCCGTTGCAAAAGCAGTTTTATGCTGATCTTTTGGGTCAACCAAAATTTCATTGTATCTTGAAAAGCCATCTAAGAGGCTGTAAGCTTCTTTTCCTGCAACTCATTCTAAAACATGCTCAATGATTGGAAGAGGAAAGTTATCTCTAATGGTAGCTACATTCATTTTCTTGAGGTTGACACACACTCGTAATTTTCCATTTTCCTTGGCTACTACCATTATTGGAGAAATCCAATCTGTGTGTTTAATTTCATAAATGAATTCGGCTTCCTTTAGTTTTTCAATCTCTTCTTTGATCTTCCTGGCAAATGTTTCATTGTATGTGTATGGCCTTTGTCTACTTGGTTTCACATCATCTCTCATGGGTATGGTATGTTGACAGATTTCTGGATCAACACCCTTGAGATCCTTGTAAGGCCAAGCAAAGATATCTCGGTATTCTTTCAGCAAGCTTAGCAAAAGCTCTTCTTCTTCTTCTTCTGTTAGGTCATTTGCAATGTAGGCTGGCCTAGGCTCTTCTCCTGGTTTAGCCAAACCTATCTTTTTCACGTTTTCAGGCCCTTCGTAGGACTCGCCCTGTTTTTATAGTTCTCTAACGGGTTGTTCGACAATGATTTTTCAATCTTGGAGAGTATATTTTTTGTAATGGGATGGAACACTCATTACATCTTCCCCATCCTCTTTTGTGGTTTCCATTTTGGTTGTATATATCTCCTTTAGATATTTTTTCAACTCTTGATACTTCTTTTTCCTTTAGACTTGTGTCATGGTTGACTCCTTTTCTTGTTTTTTCAGTTTTGTTTGAGTATCCTTCCTAGTTTTTCTTGATGTTTTCAACATTTCTGGGTTTTTGTTTGAAGGATATCTGCCAGTGATTTTTTCCTTGACACAATCATGTGCATCTATCTGCATCAAGAACTATGCTCTACTGGAGACTGATGGCATAGGTCTAGCTTTCACGTGTTTGGTGTCTCTTTCCTTTCTATACCATTTTTGTATCCTCATTTTTTGGTGAAAAAAGTCAAAAAACTTTTCCTCCCCTCCTTTCACCAAAAGCTTAGCTCTCACATGTTCTTTTTCTGACCCCGAATCTTCTGAGGTAGATGAGTGTTCTTCTAACTCATCTGTTGCATCGTAGTAGAGGTTTGAAAAGACTTGTTGAGCTTTCATCAAGTCCTTGGGTTCCTCAATTTCATCTTTAATGTGGAGGATTGAAATCATTTGGATGGGAATTATGTCGTAGGCATCCTCATTGCAAAATTGAGTAGACATAGACATATTCACACATACATCCATTGTCGCTAAAATTTGAATCCACTCAAATGGCTCAAAAAATGCTTTGGAAAGGGTTCATGTACATATGCTTCGTCTGTGCAATCCCTCTCTAAGATACATTCTTCTTGCTTAAGCTTCCGTTTTTTGAAGCTCCGCACATCCAAATAGGAGTGTCTTTGTTCAACCACGATGGAAGCTTGGTTTCAGCCGAAGAGACTGAATCAAACTCTTGTATGGGCGTTTTCATGACATCTCTATAATTGTGATCTTTTAGATTAACCCTTGTTATCGATCCCACTTGCTTCAAGTATAGGTAATTGTTTCCCCAATCTTGGATAAGTTGTACCTGTCGCATGAAAGGTCTTCCCAATATGATTTTGTAAAATTGATTTTTTCCCCAAAGTCTACTATGGCAAAAGTGTATTGGTATTCAATCCCACAAGAATTGACTATCACTTTTTCAAGTATTCGTAAGGGTCTTTCAATGTTTCCATCACCCAATTGCAATTTCATTCGAGTTTTTCTAATGGCTGGCTGTCCCCAGGATTTCTAATGGCTGGCTGTCCCCAGGATTTCCATACTGCTTTTGTGGCTATGGCTATGCCTGCTCCACTATCCAATATTGCCATTATATTTCACTGGAAGGGTGGTGTTTCCTTCTTCCCTTTTGTAATATTCTCCGACTTTGTTCATTGGAACAGATCGCATCTCATTGTTGTCCATTTCATATTTTAATCTTCCCAATTTTTTTGAGCCCCGTTATCTCCACCTTCTCTAGAGTTTTATGTAGATCATTCCATAAATATGGTCTGAGTTTTAACAGTTCTCCCAAAGTAAGAGTGCATTGGATGGGTGTAGATATGATTGAATGAATGTTGTCTACTTCTAGGGTCTGTTCAGCTTTTTTTACTTGAGTGGTCTTACACACTGTGGATTCATCTTCGTTATCTCCCAAGTAAGAGGGTAATGTTTTCAAGGTCAATGGTTTAGACAGTCCTGAAGCTTCAGATCCGCAGTCCCCATACAAGGATTGTACGTCCACGTCCATATGAGGAGGTAGGTTATCTGACCAAACTTCTTCTATAGGAGCTGACTTTAGAGTTAGGCTTCCATCATTGATCTCTCTAACTTTTTTTCCATAAGTGTCCTGGCCAGTCTTCCTCTACGCATGGAATTCCGTCTAAGGCATCTTCGTTGTCCGGCACTATAAGTTTGGGCTCTTTTGTTTCAAGGTGGCGTTCTACCACCACTTCGGATTTTTCTTTAGTGTCTGTTACCACAACCTCTTTCGGTTTTGCCATACTTTCAAGCTTGGGTTTTTGTTTTTCCAACAACTCTTACGTGATTCTTACCAAATTTTAATAAGCTTCAAGCTTAGCTGCTTCCATGTCTAGAGAAGGATAGTCTTTCCATTTGTTTTCCATGTTTTGGCCAGCTATAAGTCCTGCTTGGTAGACTTCCAAGGCTACATTAATAGGCTCAAAAATCTTATCAACCAAAATTGATCCTCCAGATTTCATGGTTGTTTCTTTGATTTCACTTCCAGCTTCTTTCACCTTATCCTAGAATAGCTTCTTTGCTTTCTCCTCGATTTTAGCCTTTTGTTTATGCCGTCTCATCTCATACCTTTTGCTTCTGCTTCTTTTGGTCTTGTGAGAGGCAATTTTTGTATTCTCTGAATCATCAGAAGAGTTAGGTTTCTTTTTCTTGGCCTGGGCTCTAGTGATTACCTTGATTGGAACAATTGGTTCACTCTCAAAGGAGCGATAAGGTATCACTTAGACTACGTTTACTATTGTTTTACCCTTGTTTAAAGGATTTTTAGGACAATCTTCTGAGAAGTGTTCTCCCTTTTTGCAACATTGTATGCAATAAGATTCAACTGGCTTGAGATTCTTGTCAAGCTCCGGGCATTCATTTTTCCAATGATCATCTGTACCATAGTTATGACAGTTTCCTATTCTTGGCTTAATCATGGGTCTTACCATAGGAGGTCTAACACCTTGATTAGCTACATAATACATTGGTGCAAGCTCTGGTGGAGCATAAGTCACAGGTTCTTCCATTGGTGATGGATGTGAATTATACCAATCTCCTTCTACCATTACAGTAGGTGGACTAGGCTCAGCATAGGGTGTGACAGGCACTAGTGCTTGTTCATCTATGACTCCCTCTGGGTGCATGTACTTCACAGGCACTGCATTATGTCCTGGATACGGAGGTTGTTGACCCAAACAGGTTGAGGTCTTTCCATACCCATCGGTGGTCTTTGAGCTGGTGCCATGTTAGGCTGGTATCTGTACATGGGTTGTCCTTGTGGCCTCATGGGTACGTACTGAACATTCCCATCATACTTTGGTCGGTAGTAGCACTCATTGGTCTCATGGTTGGTCCATTTATCCTCGATCACACACCATTTTTGCAGTCTAATTGGTTGTCCTTGTTGAGGTATCCCTTGCAGTGGTCCCCTCATGGTTGCTTTTTGCATGTTATTCATCATGTAATTCATCCTTTTGAGCATGTATTCTATGGCTAAAAGTGGTGCTACAGCAGCCGTTCCCACTTGTGCTGTTTTAGTGGATGTTGTTTTCTCACTTTGGTTATCCTTAGGTACATCTTCTTCATTGAAAATATCACAATTGTCTCCTAAGTCAATAACATATGACACATCCTTTCTTGTTATAGATAATAATAGTTTCATGTCCCCAATCCTGGATAGCTCGCAATGCTCTCACCAAGGTCTCCCAAGAATAAGAGGAAAAGATCCAAGGCCTGCAGGCATGACATGACAATTGACAACTCCCAAACATTTGACTTTATCATGATTGGCTGACCGTATTCTAAACTTTGAGCCACCTGAAATGATGTCCCAACTTCTCCACACAAGATTCTGTGATTACACGTATTTGGGCACCAGTATCAATATAAGCCTCTCCCAATCCTTTCCCTTTATGACAAGCATCTACAACTGGACAAATGTCTGGCAACCCACCAATGGGTGGATGCATGAATAGGTGGACCAAAAACCTTGTCCTGCACAGAGGTTTTATAACCGGTACATAAAACCATCTATATTAGTTCAATTCGATATATTCTTTTGAAAAGATTTTTAATTAAATATATAATTTCCACAGCTTTTTGTTAAATATAGAAGACGGCTCTATATCTCTTAACTATTCACATCATCTAGCTCTTTACACCATTACTATTCCCACACATCTCTTTCAAATATAGAAGACGGCTTTGTAGCTCTTAACTATGCACGTCAGCCAACTCTTTGTCTTCCCGCTTTCTCGTTTTCCTGTCTCTCTCTAACTCTCTGTGTAGGAGCACAGATTGTTGTTTTACTTTGTAGGCCTATCACACATCTATTGCTGTCATATACTGCTCTTGCTCTCTGTAGGCCTATCACCTCGCTCAATCTTTCCCTCTCTAGAATGGAGCAAGAATCTCACACTGTATGTGACTGCTCTCAGCCTCACTATGAACTGTGTGCTAGGTATGTTGTTGATGCAGTCAAGGAATATCATGCTAGGAGAAAGAGGGAGCAGCATGCTAAGAACAAGCTTGAGCAGGTAGCACGTGAGGAAGATAATGATCAAAATGGTGCTGAGGATGCAAAGCGTCAAAGACTTTGCAATGACCTTGTTATGCTCTTCAATCGGCGTACAAAGACCCTCAATGTTGCATTACGCTCAAATATTTTGTGCAAGTTTGCCAATCATCCTTCTCTTGGAGACCTTGAAATGCCTAGGGCACAAACAACCTTTGTTGAATCCATACGCAACACAATAGATGCAATCAAATTACCCAAGAGCGGACAGGAGCTCTTTCTTAAAAGGTTCATCACCACAATGCTTATGAATGTTGAGTGTACATCTACCTCAAAAGTGAATGTTTCAGCTGCATATAAATTGCTAAATTTGCACAAGAGGAACTTCATAGCTGCAAAGAATCGGTTGAGGGCAGCAGGTGATGGCAATTTGCCAATCTCTTTGTGTGCTCGACAGCCCATGGATCGCGGTTTCATAACACCTGATGAGAAAGAGTTGATCTTCTCTTTTTGGATGTCTAACACTCGTGTTTCACCCAATAAGAAGGATGTGTGTAGAAAGCGTATTGGAAGAAATTCATATGTCAAACATCCTGTGCATCTTCTTGAACAATCTCAGGTAATAACTTGCTTCACTATATCCATTTTTGTTTTTAATATTTGCATTCATGACCTATATTCACTATAATTGGGTTGATAAGAGTAGATATGAAATCGGATATGAAGGAAGTTATAAATGGAAATAAGGGGAATCTGTATTTGGTCATAGATTAAGAGTAGATAAATATTGGATGTGAAGGAGAATATAAATGGAAACATAGTTTTTATCATACGCGTATGTTTGTTGAAACATACGTTTGTAGACGCATACTTTCACATGCGTATGATATGTATAAACAAACGAGACTAAAATTAAAAACCCCAAATTTCCTAGCGATTGTACTCTGCGAGTCTGCTCCTGCCTGCATAGCATTCATAGTATGCCCTTCCTTGCTTCGCAGCCTTGCCTCATCTCTTCCACATGGTAGCTGCTCCCCAATAAATGACAGCTCCGAGTCAGCACTAGTAGCGAATTCAGTTTGCAGGTTTGTGCTAGGTTCTTTGTGAAAGATGTACTAGTTAATCTGACCAATTATGCACTTACTAATATCAGTTTGAAATGAAAAGACCGGTTATATAACGAGTAAATTAATTTCAACTGGCTAAAACATTTTTACAGTAGTTTACAGCTCGGTCAAGTGTATATGTGGTATGTAGTAGACATACTACTTAACATAACCAGTTATATAAAAACTAATAGCGGTTTGATATTACAATACCGGTTTACATAACCAGTAAATAGATTTAAAACCGTTTACACATTTTATGCCAATAAACATCTTGGTCGAGTGTTCACATGTACTGTTTTTCATACCAGTTAGGTAAAAAGCTGGTTTACATAACCAGTGAAAAAATTTTAAGACTTATTTCTCAATGGTATACATCGTGGTGGTTAAGTGTTCACATGTACTGTTTGTCATGTTAGACAGGTAAAAAACATATCGGTTTGAAACGAAAATACTGGTTTACATATTCAGTAAAAAAAAATTAACACTTATTTCTCATTGGTATACATCGTGGTTAAGTGCTCATATGTACTGGTTAGGTAAATAACATACCGGTTTTAAATGAAAAGACTAGTTTACAACAGCAGTAAGAACATTTGAATTGGTTGACACTTATATACCACTGGTACGTACCAAGGACATGTGTTCATATGTACTGGTTTAAAATTAAAAGACTGGTTTACATCAACAGTAAGAACATTTGAACTGGTTGACACTTATATACCACTGGTATGTACCAAGGACATGTGTTCATTTTTTTAACACTTATTTCTCACTGGTATACATCGTGGTTAAGTGCTCACATGTAGTACTGGTTAGGTAAATAACATACCGGTTTTAAATGAAAAGACCGGTTTACTTCAGCAGTAAGAACATTTGAACTGGTTGACACTTATATACCACCGGTACATACCAAGGACATGTGTTCATATGTACTGGTTTGCCTAACCAATTAAGTGAAAAAACATACTCGTTGAAATAAAAATATTGGTTTATAGTAATGTAACAGTTTTCTTCAAAGATAATAAAAACCTGCAGTTTCTTCAATGTTCTTTAACCATATATGTTTTTCATTGTAGGTGGAGCTCTTTCTCAACTTCAATGAACAATACCCTGAAATTGTAATAAGGCAGCGTGCGTTTGAGTACATGAAGCCATATTTTGTGCGGAAATTGAGAGACCGATATACTTGTTCCTGCATTTCACATGTTCAAATGTCCTTCCTAAAGGATGCCATAAATCACATGCGAAGTTCTGTATTCGGTCTACATGGAAAAGCTTGCCAATGTCAATGCAACATATGCAAAGACAATGGTGGATGCAAGGCACCAAAAAACCCTATCAAGAGTGTAACAGCCTTATTGGACTCTATACTGTGTCCAAAATCATATATGTCCACCTTCCATGCCCTTGCCTGCTATGTAAAAGGTGTGGCCCGGATAAGTTAGATTTTTGTGCTGCAGAGGCTGCATTATTGCTAAAAAGATTGTGGTGAAGATTTTTGAGAACCTAGAAGTAGGAACTGCGCGTGATGGTTAGAAGAAGAAAAAGAAAGTCTTGTCGCATAAGGAAATATCATGCCAGGATCTCTCAGTCATGTTCAAAGACCATCTTAAGAGATACATAATGCATAATTTTGTGTATAGATGGCAAGCAGAACAATATAAGGAATGTATACAAAGCTTTCTAGAAGATGTTGTTGTGTCAGTTGTTGACTCTGCTGAAAATTATAGTTTCAAAGAACAAAATGAGATTCAGTCCATGCATTGGTATTCAAATCAAGTAACTATTTTTGTGCACATAACATATTTCCAAATTGCAGGTAATGACATCACCCTAGATCACTATTATTTCTTTTGTATTAAGCCTTCAATAATTTATGATTTTTATATTTTGCTGGTGACATCCACAAGACAATTCACTTCTTCATTTCAGATGACAAGCAACATGACACAAATTTTGTTCAACGCTGTTTTCTGAAACATGCAGAATGGCTAAAGCAATTTGGTCTAAGGCGTCATTGGGTATGGTCTGATGGAGCAGCTTCACAATTCAAAACAAGAAGACTATTCTATTTCCTTCTAGGTATACCATGTTCTAACAAACATTATATGAAGGTGGTTTTAATATAGAGACCTATAATATTGGCATTAAATTTGTAATAAAATGCTTGTTTAACATCAGTAATATTATAATACGTGTTTTTTTGGTAATTTTATCGTGCCAAGAGTATATTAATCTTCTTCTATCCATT
Source organism: Adiantum capillus-veneris (assembly GCF_014529385.1). Lineage (NCBI taxonomy): Eukaryota > Viridiplantae > Streptophyta > Polypodiopsida > Polypodiales > Pteridaceae > Adiantum > Adiantum capillus-veneris. The sequence continues at coordinate 84,699,903 of NC_140937.1, forward strand.
GAATAAAATGCAGATACAGTGTTTTTACGGGATAGAAAATGTCTTGGAACTTTTTTGGATCCGGCCATGGTAAGGGAGAACACGATGGTGCAGGAGCAGTGATAAAAAGGTCTTTAACTCAATACCAATTGCAGCCAAACTGCCCAAAGATAGACTGTGCTGCAGATGTTGTGGAATTATTGAGATGGACCTTGTCAGATGGTGCTGCAGCCACCTATGCATCCCACACCCGTTATGTAAGCAGGATTTTTTGGGTGATTGAATTGGGGGATGTCGAAAGGGGAAAAAATTGGGATGTGAAGGCTGTAAAAAATACCCGCTCAATGCACTATGTTTTTGCATATTCAGAGCATGATACAACTGCTTTGAAAACACTCTCGTTGTCTTGTTTCTGTAGTGCATGTAAACAGGAAAAGTGGAGGACATGTGTGAGCAAGTCACACGTTCCTTTCTGGACATACCTTATTTTGGAGCCTACAGAAGAAGGGGAAGACGATGACGACGAAATAAATGAGGATGCAGCGTATGAAGGACACTATGACACCCTCATTCAAGCTCTTATTGTTGGTGATAATTTTGTTGTTCCCGCACCAAATGACAATGAAGAAAAAGTGGATTTCTATATAGTGAAATGCATTGCAGCTATTGAGGAGTTTCATTCAGACATTGAAGATGACTAGGGCAATATCATTGGGCGAGGATCCTATGCTATCAAAGGGTTTTACTATTGTATGATAAATGAGCAGACCTACGAGCTTTTGGACAAAAAGCCAGAGGTGTTCATATATTCACTTCTTGTTCGGGAAATCAAAATCCCCATGATACCCCATCCCAACAACTCAAAACTATATACAATATCACTTGATGTCAGTGAGTCTATCTACAATAGTATGCCTTTTGAGCTGTAGCAATCAGTCTGTTTAAATTTTTTGTCCAAACTTCCTTTTTAAAATATAAAAATGTCTTTGTTTATCCCTTTGAATCACTACATGTCCTTACATTTGAAATAAACCGGTTCTATAAAGGCAGCAATTGAATGGTTTTGTACTGGTACCATACAAGTTGGAGATTACAGTATAAGTACAATAATAGTACAAACATGATGGCAGAATCCCTTTCTCTGACTCTGCCTTTAACTGTAAACTGAACTAGGTTTGAAACCAGTCACTTCTCAGTATCATACCGGTATCATACAAGTCCCTCTCCCTCTCCCTCCATCTCTCTCTCTCTCTCTCTCTCTCTCTCTCTCTCTCTCTCTCTCTCTCTCTCTCTCTCTCTCTCTCTCTCTCTCTCTCTCTCTCTCTCTCTCTCTCTCTCTTTCTTTTTGTCACTTCTCAGTATCATACCGGTATCATACCAGTCACTTCTCAGTATCGTACAAGTCCCTCTCCCTCTCTCTCCCTCTCTCTCTCTCTCTCTCTCTCTCTCTCTCTCTCTCTCTCTCTTTGTCACTTCTCAGTATCATACCGGTCACTCATCAGTATCATACCGGTATCATACCAGTCACTTCTCAGTATCATACCGGTATCATACCAGTCACTTCTCAGTATCGTACAAGTCCCTCTCTCTCTCTCTCTCTCTCTCTCTCTCTCTCTCTCTCTCTCTCTCTCTCTCTCTCTCTCTCTCTCTCTCTCTCTCTCTCTCTCTCTCTCTCCTTTTATTTGCAAGATACTTCAAATATAGAATACAACGTATTTTCGTGCAACTTGCTTGTAAATGTATTATACATGAATTCTGTTACATTGATAGAAGGCTGAGTAATTCTTCATTTACATCCATCGACAAAAAAATACATCGACAAAAGTCGCCCACTTCACGGACTTTGTGAAGCTTTTGTTTTATAAAAAAAATCTTTTCCTTTCTTCTGGAAAAAGTCAATCCGCCATTTCCAATAAAAACGACGCACATAGTTGTCGACAGGTTGTCCGTCTTCACAAATTACAGTCCTCTTTGTATGCTCAATTCTTTCCTTAGAGATCAACCAGTGTGCCAGCGAGTTTATGATAGTGGTTGACAGAAAACAGGCGTGCACTTCTTTAGACTGCTTTTCTAGCTTGGGAAAAACAAGAAATGACCCCAATGGATTAAACATTAGCTTATATCCAGAATCATCAAAGATAAGTGTGTCAGGTGGTAGGTCAGGAAAATTTTCGAGATTCTTGTGGAACACCGGTTTATCTGTCGCGCCCAATTTAAAAGGGGCCCTTGTGCACTGCGCCTGACTTACCACTCTATTGAATCTTTTGTGGTGGTCTGGGAACACTGTTGCTAGCGTGCGTTTGAGCTTCTCAAACTCGCGCCAGCTCCATATCCACACTTCGAACCATCTGAAACAAAAGTTCAGAAACACTTCTGCATCGGGCCTTACCAAAAACTGTGTACCCCCTTCAACAACATATCGCATTTCTAGCCAGTAGGGCAATTCTTCACCATATTTTTCATCAAATTTCTTGAGCAGTAATCCATTAAGGTCAAAAATGAGAACCCTACGCTGGACGCTCAACTGAGGTGGTGGCCTTGGCCATATCAGTGGGATTCTTTTACACAGTCTATACCATAGAGGAAACACGAGCACTGCAAGAGACAACACCCAATTCCATATTGCACGAATTTCAGCCCTGCCATTCTGCTTGTCAGTCCTGAACCTATCTACAAGGCGCCATTCTTCAACTAAAAACATATCTGCAGATGCAAAATTACACAAGACTCAAATTTAAATATGCAATTAGGACAAATCTACAGATTGAAATCATACAATAAATGTAATGCAATTGGCCTATTTAATTTGAGAGTAGCGGAAATTAATGAGAATACTTTTGAGAAATGACTTTGAGAGCATAGCGGGTGAACATGATTGAAAATAGCAACATAATCATAGCAATTAGTTAACTTGGCATGAACAATACTTTTGCAAGAGAGAGAATTTAGAGAACATGACAACAGTTGAGGACCGGATTTATGTGGAGCCGGTCCCCCCTCCAATAGGCATTTGTATTATGATTTCTCCCATTAAGAGAGACTTGTTACAATACAATCTTTGTGTTCCTTGTGACCTAGGTGATGCAATGAATATGGAAAGCTTCATGCATCACAAACATAACATAAACTTGAAGAAAGCTTTAACTATCCCAAGCCTCAGTCCCAAGACCTCAAACACCTTCGAAGGTGGAGAGAGCTAGAAGGGAATGAGGGTAGGGAAGAGGAAGAAGAAACATTTCGTAGGAGAAAGAATTAGTTCCTCACTTATCAAAACTCTTGTTGCTAGCATACATAATAGCATAGTAATGAAGAAGAGATGGCATGCTTAAGCATTGAAGCATGGCTCTTGGTTAGATTTGCACTCCATATCCAAGAGTGTTGGTGTAGGCTCTCAACCTCTACTTGCTTGGAGAAAGAGAGCGAGCTCTTGCACTTTGCATAGCACACAATGAGAGTGTTTGGGAGTGTGTGTGGGTGAGTATACCCCCTAAGCAACCCCCTATCTTACTTGGGTCGACCCCCCCTTGTAGCTCATGCTTGAAGCTCATTGGACCCCTCCAGGCCTAGCCAATCACAAGCAGGAGGCATTACAAGCAACAAGGGTAGCCTTGAGACAAGTGTCCCCCTTTCCCCTTTGAGAGAGAGGGCTAGATAAATTCTAAATCAATTAATTAAATCTCCTAAATTATTATTGGACCCCTTGGGTGGCCAACCAATAGGCTTCAGGCACATCATGAGGGCAACATGAGGAGGAACTTGACAAGTGTCCCTTTTGCTTTCTTTGTACCATGCATGCCTTGTGTGAGTGTGTGGGTGTTCTCTCTCATCCCCCCTCATGTAGGGCTCGCCCCCTCCTTGTAGGGATTGAATATTTGACTTTTTGACACCTCAACCCCTCATGCATAGTCCCAGTTTCCACCACAAGCTTGGCTCATAAGCACTTTAAGCTTGGGGTGGGTTCTCACCTCAAGTGAAACCCTCGCATCTCAAGCATGTCAAGCACCTCAAGCATCTCAATAATTAAGCACCTCAAGCATCTCAAGCACCTCAATCATCAAGCACCTTAGTCATCAAGCATGACAAGCAAGACAAGCACCTCGAGTTGGGTCGAGTTACCGCGCCTCAAGCTCAGCCCTAGCTTACCTAAGGTCAAAGGCCTTTTACAAACATTATTGGAGGTCTTCAATGAAGCTAACCCTAAGGTCTTATGCTCCATTTGTTAGCCTTGCTCTTTGATAGACCATCTCTCATTTGGGCCCCTTTACCATTGGCCCCGTGTTGAGATAGATCTATAAGCACATGTCTATATCTTAACACTTGTTCCCGTTTATTCTCCCACATTATGTGATCAATTTAATATGAGAAAATCATTTGGGTTGGTTAGATATTAGATATTAGATTTTATGACAATAAAAATACACAATGTTCAAAAATTAGGCACAAGATGAGAGAGATGTCGAATGGGAAAGAAAGTTATATTCATTTCAGAAGTGGTTACATAAAAAGAAACATAGGGGGAGCAAACTATAATCTTTTACAGGCTCTGGGTTTAGGGTCAGAACTTGTGCCGGTATTCTGCATCTCCTTAGTGTCTTCTATGTCCATCTCCTCTTCTGGCTGCCCCTGGGTCTCTTCCTCTTCCTTGCTTTTTTGCTCCATTCCATGCTTCTCATCTGCAGTCTTCTCGATTTTCTTTTTTTTTTGCCTTTCTTATATGCTGAGCAAGGGTCTCCTCGGGACTTCCCTCCAACCTGACATCTACACGACCATCAGCTTTAGAAAGCTGTGCAGCAAAAGATCACTTATTAGAGCCTTAATCAATGAAAAAACTTACTGTTGCCATGTTGGCCTCTTTTTCTCGGGGTCTTTGATCTTGTCACCCGCACGCCAGTGTCTAGCAACACATCGTCTTCCTCATTCTGATTCTTCCCTTCAGCACCAGTAGTACTCTACTCCTTTACCTCAAAGTTTTGTTCTTCTTCTATTGTTTCCGAAAGAGGTTTCTCAGCATTACCAGGGACACTTTCATCAAGCAAAACCTCCACAGGTGTCTTGTATGCAAGCGTCACTGCATCGTTCCCTGTGTCTTTACCGATAGTGGTTCTGAAGCAGCTTGACTCTGAAAAAACATCAGAGAAGACAAAAATCAACCACCTGATTAAAACAATGGTGTGTTTCTTACCCGTTGAAACAATTTTCTCACCTATTTTTGGGCATGGTTCAACTGGCTTCTTCTTTAGAAGGGATTGGTCTTCTGCAAAAATAACTCCGGGGCAATCCTTAAGCAGGCACTTTCCTTTCTCAGTCGAGTGAGCATAGCAGAATACATGGTATGCATGTGAACAAGGCAATAGAACAACATGGCTTGAGCGATTGTGATCATGAATTTTTACACCACAAGAATTGCACACATCAATGAGAGTAACACCATGTGCAGAAGCTGAAACTCATGCAGGCAAGACTATGGTTTCAGGTAGCATTGGTTGACTAATCATGTCTGTCACAAACGTGACACAGAGACCAAAGGTTTCCTCACGCTCCAAGCATTTGGATAATTCTTCCTGTAGGCAAGAGACCTCTATTATAAGACAATGTCAAACATGTTGGGATTAAAGCCCAAGTGGCCTCTTATGCGGATATGGCCGCCCGCCCGCCTAACTCACTTACCTCTAACTCTTTGTATATACTAACTTATACTTTGTGAATACTAAGGAATTGGGAGATAACCCTTCTAACAGTTCTCTGCGTACTGTACTGTGTAAGCTCACTGTGTGTGTGTGTGTGTGTGAGAGAGAGAGTCGACCCACGCTCCGCTCCGTGACTTCAATTGGTATCAGAGCCTTGGTTCAGTGCGGATTTGCGCAATCGCGCGCGCGCGCACTTTTCTGGCAGATTCTGGATCCGGAGTTCGAAAATTCACACTCGGCGTTCCGGGAGCGTTTTCAACAGGTGACCTGAGGTTTTACCCCCCTTTCGAAGCCGTTTATGCCCTCAGAATTTCGTTCTGAGCACTACAACAGAAGATAGATTTCAGCCGCAAAGAAATCCGTCTTGTGTAGATTGGCAAGCAGGAGGTGGTCGACATCAATATCAACATCGACATACATCACCTATTAGTCTTCAGAGCATCATCTATAGACCAGGTACACATATATATCATCAGATATATATATTGCAGTCTGCATTGTTACTTCTTGTGCTTGCCAGGTTCCAGGAGAGGTGTGGCCATACGACGGCTTGACACCACTGGCATGTATTGCAGATTGATGTACTGTGATTGTGGGTCTGCTAGTTGTGAGTCACGCTAGCAGACAGACCGCCGCAGCGGTCATAGGACAGTGATTGGTCTATTATAGGATGTATGCTAGTTCTAGGCAGTTTGCTGAGCCAGCTGAGAGGGTCGTGTGTGAGGTTTTTTGAAGCCAAGCACTGGGGGCTGGGTTACCCAGTGTGAGGTGGATTAGGTTGCTGGAGTTCCCCTCTACACGCATCCTCTTCGGCCACTTTTATCCCTTAGGATGTATGACTTTGTGTAGACACTGGATTGCATCTTATGCGTCAGGCCGTTGAGGCATTGCTCAGGGTTCAGTCTTGAGACAGATACAGGTTCTGTCATCGCCCAGAGAGGAGACAGTGTATGCTTACAGGATTTTTCACTGGTCAGCTATTTATGATTGTTTTTTGAGCTATCTTTTGGTTCCCAGAGCTCAGTTTACAGGGGAGACTCTGTCAAAAATTTTCAAAATACTGACAGTTCCTGAGGAGAGGTGTTCAGCTTGTTGATTACAGCTTGTTTACTGTGTACAGAGGCCAGTTTATAGGGGAAACTCTGCCGGATTTTTCTCAGGAGTAAACAGTTTGGCAGATATGGCATCTTCTCAAAGTGAGACTCTTTACAACATAAAGAAGCTGGATGGCACAAACTTTCCATTCTGGAAGAAGCAGATTTGGCAGGTTTTGGTGCAGAAAAAACAAGTGAAGCCACTGAAGCTCAAAGGGGAGAGACCAGAATTTATGGCTGAAGATGAGTGGGAAGAGCTTGACGAGTTAGCTTGTTCCACGATCATGCTGACACTGGCAGAAAATGTTTACTTCAACGTAGCAGAAGAGACTACAGCGTATGGCGTATGGCAAAAGCTATGTGATATGTACGAGAAACAAAGTGCTGCTTCTCAGATTTACTGGCTCAAGAAATTGGTGGATTTGAAGATGAAGGAAGGGACAGCCATGTCAAATCATCTGAATGAATTTCACTCAATTTTCAGCCAGTTAACAGCACAGGAGATAGTCTTTCCAGATTCAGTGAAGGCTATGTTTCTCTTAATCACTTTGCCAGACAGTTGGGATACTTTTCGTACAGTGTTAAGTAATTCTGTCGCGCCAGAAGGTCTTACAAGTGCCAATGTAGAAGGCAGCTTGCTCACAGAGGAAGTGAACAGGAAGAACATTGACAAAGGCAAAGGCAATAGTGCTTTGGTCGTTCGAGGGAGACAACAGTTTAAAGAGAACAAGGGTAAGAAGGCACAAAATCGAAGTAAGTCTCGTGATTCGAAGTCAAAGGATGACATAGAATGCTACCATTGTGGCAAGAAGGGTCACATGAAGCGAGACTGTACGAAGTGGAAACAAGAAAAAGGAAAAACAAAGAGTTCTGAGCAAGATGAAAAGAAGAGTTCAGTGAAGATTGAAGAGGTGAATGTCACAGGATCTGGTTCAGACAGTGATTCTGGTATAGCAGCTGGTGACATCTTCCTTACAAGCAATCTTGATTCTGTTTTCTTGACTGCAGAGGATGGACATGCTATGAGTGATTGGATTATCGACTCAGGGGCATCTTTACATGTTTCTCCGCACAAAGAGTGGTTTACATCATATGTGGCTACTAAAGATTATGTCAGACTTGGCAATGAGCAAGTTTGTGACATACTTGGAGTGGGATATGTGCAGTTGAAGTTTCAGAATGGCTCTTCTTTATGGCTCAAGAATGTCAGACATGTTCCAGCAATCCGAAAGAGCTTGATTAGTACAGGGAAGTTGGATGATGCGGGTTATGTGACAGTTTTTGGGAACAGCGCTTGGAAGATCTCCAAAGGTTCGATGACTGTAGCACATGGCAGCAAGTCAGGAACTCTGTACACTTTACATGTTTCAGAGGTTAAAAACCATGTAATTAATGTGATTGAGCAGCCAAGTGTGTCACTGTGGCATCGTAGGTTGGGACATATGTCAAAAAGAGGAATGGAAATACTTTCTCATTATGGTTATTTTCCTGGCTTTTCATTTCAAGATTTTGAGTTTTGTGAGCATTGTGTTTATGGTAAGCAAACACAGGAACCGCACAGATCAAAGATGAATCGTAGGGACGAATGGTTAGCTCTTGTACACAGTGATCTATGCGGACCAATGCCTAGTTTGTCACTAGGGGGAGCAGCGTACTTTTGTACATTCATAGATGACTATTCTCGCAAAGTATGGGTTTACTTCTTGAAGCTCAAGGATGAGGTGCTCAAGGTCTTTAAGACATTCTTGCAGCTGGTGGAGAATCAGAGTGGTCAGAAGCTGAAGTGCTTGAGAACTGACAATGGTGGAGAGTACGTTTCCAAAGCTTTTCAAGACTTTTGTGAAGCAAAAGGGATTAAGCGGGAACTTACTGCACCATATAATCCTTCACAGAATGGGGTTGCAGAACGTATGAATAGGACCATACAAGAGAAGGTCAAAAGCATGTTGTCAAATGCTGAGTTGCCTGATGGATTTTGGGCGGAAGCAGTGGCTACAGCAATCCATTTGATCAACAGGTCTCCTAGTAGGGTTTTGGATAAGAGTGCAGTGGCCGAGATGCTATGGACAGGCAAGGCACCTTCGTATAAGCATCTCAGAGTCTTTGGTTGTGAAGCTTATAGCCATATTCCTAAGGAGTTCAGAAATAAGTTAGAACCAAAGAGCAAGAAGTGTATATTTCTTGGCTACGGAGAATCGGGCGAGATGGGTTACCGGCTTTGGGATCCTGAGTCCAGAAAGCTTATTCGTAGCAATGATGTGCATTTCAATGAAGCCAAGTTTCACGCTAAGCCAGAGAAGACAGAGGAGATCAGAAGAGTTGTCTTCAGGGAAGATGGACCTAGTGCTAGCACATCAAGACAGCATGGTCAGGCTCAGGAACAGCCTATAGTGGCTAGAGAGGCAGAATCAGTTGTGGTGAGACGTTCTAAGCGTGTCTCCAAACCACCTGATCGTTATGCGCCATCTCTAAATTATGTCATGCTCACAGATTGCGGAGAACCATCTTGTTACAAGGAAGCATTACAAGTGGTTGACTCGAAAAAATGGCAGTTGGCCATGCAGTCAGAGATGACAGCTCTGCATAAAAACCAGACATGGAAGTTGGTTAAATTACCACAGGGCAAAAAGGCTCTACCTTGTAAATGGGTTTACAGGTATAAGATCACCGCTCATGATAGTCAGCCAAAGTACAAAGCAAGGCTTGTTGCCAAGGGCTTTAAGCAAGAACAAGGCATTGACTTTGATGAAGTCTTCTCTCCAGTGGTCAAGATGACTACATTGAGATGCTTTCTTGCATTGGTTGCTATATTGGATTTGGTGTTGCACCAAATGGATGTCAAGACAGCGTTCTTGCATGGTGATTTAGATGTGGAAATTTACATGCAGTAGCCAGAAGGGTTTGTTGAGAAAGGCATGGAACATTTGGTATGCCAGATGTTAAAGAGTCTTTATGGCTTAAAACAATCACCGAGGGCATGGTACCATAAGTTCCACCAGTTTATGCTTTCTCAAGGCTACAAACGTAGTGAGTTCGATCACTGTCTATATACAAAGAAGGCTAAGGATGGCAGTTGGCTGATCCTTATTTTGTATGTGGATGACATGTTGATTGCTGGCAAACACTTGGAAGAAATTTCAGCTTTGAAGTCAAAGATGGCAAAAGCGTTTGACATGAAAGACATGGGTGAGGCAAGTCATATACTTGGTATGCGCATTGAGAGAGACAGATCAAAGAAGTTGATTTGGTTATCTCAAACACAGTATATTGACAAGGTTTTGCAACGTTTCAATATGGAGAAGGGAAAGGCATTGAGTGTTCCATTGCCACCATATGTGAAACTTAGCGAAGGAGTATGATTACATCTTGCCGGTATGATGTTATCCCACCGGTATGATGTTATTAATATACTGGATCGTATAACATCATACCGGTAGGATAACATTATACCGGAAGCATAACATCAAACCGGTTGGATTTTATCATACCATTAGGGTGTAATCATACCGGTCGAATCTAACCATACCGGTCGGATGTAACCATACCGGTAGGATATAATCATACCGATAGGATATAACCATACCGGTAAGATGTAATCATACCGGTAGGATGTAATCATACTGGTAGGATATAATCCTACCGGTATGATAACATCCTATCGGCATTGTCATCTACCCTTACCGAGTTGATATTATTGTCATACTATTATGTTTTTTTTTTTTTTCGGTTTTGTGGTACCACATTCTACCCATCCCGGTATGATAGAGCCATAATACCGGTATTGTAAAACTTATAATACCATTTTCACTATTAGAGTTTCTGTAGAGTATGGTTATTATAATCATACCGTTACTTTAGTGTTAAACTAATTTTTGTTTTGTTACTATATTGGTATTATTTTGTTGTTATACCTGTATTATGTTTCTTTCATACTGTTATTGTGATCATTGATAGAACTTATAGTAACATGTTCACCAATAGAATACCAATACCGGTATTGCAACCGTTACTTTGCAGGTATGTTACCATTATTTATAGTAATCAATCTACTTTATAGGTATTATTGTGTAATCATTCCACAACTGTATATAGACTATATTATAGTGTACATCCAAACCAATACTTTGCAGGTATTATACTACAATCAGATGGAGTTAAAAGAATACCTAGGCCTGCTGTAGGGTGGCTTTTGCTTGGTCATCGTCAGGGAAGTGCATTCGGATGGTGTCAAGGGCACCCTCGCAACGGTGCACATCAGCAACAGATTTGACCACAGAATCCTTAGCCTTCTGACACTCGGCTGATACATTGTCATGAGATTTTTTAACCTCAACAAGTAGTTCTTGCAAGGAAGTGGATACTTCAACACTAAACACATACTGAGTAGTCGCAAAAAGCCCACTTCCGGCTGGTGTACTTCCGGATGGGGTATTTACTAACAAGATGGCAGAACCACTTGGGGTTCCTGTGGATACTTGGGAAGTCTCTAACTTCCATTGTTCTCTTTTCCTATCTAATTGACCTTCATCGGTCACATTCTTCACCACCTCAGATGCAAACTCAGACCACTTTACCGGACCTGTGCATACGAAATAAACATATCCGCGTGCAAATTTGACTCCCAGCAGATAGTTTGGTGGTTTGGATTGATACACCTGCTTGTAGAGATGGTAGAGTGCCTTGTAGTGATCCGGCCTTGCTGTTTTTATCGGCACTTTTTTCTCCTTCACTGGAAGACACGTGAAAACTTTCATCCAGTCAGATGGGCACATCTGCATCTGTCAAGTTACTAACATCTTTCCCCTCAAGACTTAACCCATATTCCCTGTGAAAATCCTCCTTTGTCGTGCAGAATGCCTTTAATGGCACCTCCACATCCTTGGGGTGAACAAAGCGACTGATTTTGAGAGGAGGCTGTAACTTTTGTCTCTAAAAAGAATAAATCCATATTCATTACTCAATATATCCACACCTCAATACTCTACTACACATACAGGTCCACTGTACACAACACAGAGAGAGACAGAGAGAGGTGATTCGTGGGAGAATGTCGGGTCTTTGTGGGGGAGAGCTGTCGAGCTGCATTCCTTAGGCTCTTTCTTAGGTTTCTATCCATATCGAAGGATAAGAAGCGTGCACAGGGGGCTGTAGAGTGAGTTGAGAAAAGCGCAGAAGGAGAAAGGCACAGAGATATGCAGAAGTACAGTCAAGCAAACCTTCGACTGAACATTCGTCTGATGTGGGCTCCACACGTGTTTTTGAATCCTCCACACGATTATTAAGATTTTGTATCCTCCACATGATTATTTAATTCAAACAATTCTTGCCCATAACACCAGTTTCATACCCCCTAAATTTTAAGCCTCCAAAAGCAACTTTCAACCGGTTAAAACCGGGCCACCTATTCATTCATCCACCCCAATACATAAGACGCTCGGAGATTCATGCCTAGGCTCCTTCTCAATTAGATTTACAAGCCCCTTCCATACGTGTTTGAGTTTAGGAACCTTGTTCATGAGTTGCCCAAATGTGACGTTTACTTTCCTTCCAACAAGATCCTCCTTAAGGTTATAAGCATGATCGTCCTCTCCCAATGGAAGATCTGCAACCTGGAACCTCCTTTGTGGATTTCTTTTCCTCTTAGATTTGGCATCTTCACCTTCTTTCTCCTTTCCCTTTTTCCTAATGGGACCTACAACACTACCTTGCCTCTCTCTTTTGCCTAAGTGAATCATGTCACCTTATTTTTCCTCCACACAAATGATTCCCACATGGACACCACCACAAGGATCTTGGTCTTCTTGGTGAAATTCATGTCCTACCCACAGATGGTGCTTTCAGGGGGCAAGAAGCTTTAGTCACTCCCTTAATTGGAAAATTGAGGCTCCATGTCCAAATCTATGTGGACAAAGAGGACTTCTTTATCTCTCCTCTCAAGCACGAGGATGTAATCCTAGGGGCACCATGGTTTGATCGCATGGCTGCCAATGTTAAATTCCCTGAAAGGAAAATCTACTTTAAGTACAGGGAAAAAGATATGTACATAGATGCTAAGGAAATGGGTAACACCATACCCATTGTACATACGCAACCTTTCAATAAGTCAATAAAGAGCTCTATTTCCGTGTACATGATTTTTGTTAAAGATTCTCAAAATGAACCTAATGCTTTAGCAAAAGAAAATATAAACAATCACAAGGAATTAGAGTTATCCAATTTTTTCAAGGGGTTTCAAGATGTTTATATTGACGACATCCCTTGTGAACTACCCCCTAAACAAGGCAATGATGACCATGCAATTAAACTTCTTCCAGGAAGTTCACCACCTAATAGACCTCCTTATAGAGTTTCTCAAGCTCAACAAGAGGAGATTATGTGGCAAGTGCATGAGTTAGTTGAGAAGGGCATGGTTAGGCCTAGCTCATCTCCATTTTGTTCACCTGTGTTATTAGTGCAAAAGAAAGACGGCACATATTGTATGTGTGTCGACTATAGAGCACTAAATAGGATCACTATCAAAAATAGGTTTCCCGTTCCATGGGTAGAAGACCTATTAGATAAGCTACAAGGGTCCACCTACTTCAATAGGATTGACCTAAAAAGTGGCTACCATCAAATAAGGATAGTTGATCAAGACATTATAAAGACCGCATTTTGCACTACGTTTGGTCTTTACGAATACATTGTCATGCCTTTTGGCTTGACCAATGCACCAGCCACATTCAATCGCTTGATGGAGAAGCTATGCAGGCCTCACCGAACCTTTACTGGAGTGTTCTTTGATGATATTATCATCTACTCTAATTCACTAGACGAACACAGGCAACACCTCCAGGTAATATTTCAAGTCTTAAGAGAGAATACACTTTATGTTAATCGAAAGAAAAGTGAGTTTTTCTTACAAGAGATTCAGTATTTAGGTCACATTATCTCTCAAGCTGGCATACAAATGGATCCATCAAACTTAGAGGTAATAAAAGGATGGCCTAATCCAAGGAATCTTCATGAACTAAGAAGCTTTATAGGTATGTGTGCATACTATAGACGCTTCATAGAAAAGTTCTCACAAATCGCAGGACCATTACATGTCCTAACAAAGAAAAAGGTTAGGTATACATGGTCTGTCAAGGAGAACAATTGTGAGGTCTTCAAACCCGTCGACACCAAAAAGCGGGATGGGATCCTTGATAGGTCTCTAGACCTAATAAAAGTAGAGTCTCTAAACAAGAAAAATCCAGGGAATATACCTTTATCATTAACAATGGTTTGGGTTTATAGCCCTAGAAGGAGACCTAGTTCAGTCTCGTAGTGGAAAAGGGATAACTCTTTGAATTTCTAAAACTATTTCGGCCCTATAATTTCCATCATTTGGATTAAGATTTCCTTAACCAACGCTTTTTCCCCCTAACATATGTGAGGGCACAGCCGCTGGTGGACTTCTCTTCCAGGTGGAGAAGTTTCTATACATTTTCAGTGCACGGGAATGGATAGTTACTTGACTAATCAGGTCCACTCGTCCATGATTAACAACCTTAGTCAATCCCCACTTACCACCCAGCACTCACACATGATACTTTGTTATTTAATTACCACCACATTCTTATCACAATTAAAATAATGATTCCTTTTATCCTTCATAGCAAGATTTCATTAAAACAACCCTTGAAAACAGTATTGAAAACATTCTTTTAGCAAATAGACATCTTTAGACTTAAAACAAGGTACTGTCAATCTGGAGTAACTCTGACCAGTACTAGCTTGTCTCAAGACCACCTATACAGGGGTGAAAAAACGGCACCCATTCCTTATTTATAAAAACCGAGGTGGAAAAATTCATCACCCAAAATCCGGGCGCCCATATACCAACCGGTTGCCCATACAAGCGGGCGGTTCCTCTAGGATAAAAATGATATCCTAAGTAGTATCCATAAGCACAGACAAGCACGGGGTAAAGACTCCACGTGCACACTGAAGAAACTGACTCATCCATGGCTGAGTCGCCATCATTACTCATCACCTGTAGTAAAATATTCCAAGAAATCAGAGGTGTCTTGAGACAAGTTGTCTTGAGGATGATCAAACATTTCTTTCCTAAGTCAACCAGTCGTAGCCCAAACATTTCTTTCCTATTTACAAACAATGCTCATTGGTTTCTTGGAAGTTATCTTCCGTTTTCGGCCAATTATTCCTTCCTAGTTCTTACGTATGCAATGCTAATTTATAGAAGTACTTTAAGCTATTTAAAGACTTAAGTGAATAAATGGAACTCCACCTAAAGACTTGTAAGTCATCTGCTGCACTGGTGCCTGAAGACTCTCCTGTGTAGGCCTATGACTAGGCCCGGCCTCGTGGTCATGGGATGCTTTGGTCCTTTTGTGGGTGGTATCTTCTTCATCAGACAGAGAATTCCCTCGGATCCTTTTCAGGGCCATACTGGTAGCCTTTATAAAAGGATACTGAATCGATTAGAGAATTAAATGAACAATCTCTTTTATTCCTTTTATCCAAAAATAGGGAATTTTTTAGTAAATAGGTACCTTTGATAAATATCTGGGTGAGATATTTTTCCATTAGCTTCCTAGTAGTGTTATTATCCTCCATAATTATCTTATAATTGTTGGAGCTATTTTAATAAATTCCTTATTTAATTTCTGTTCCAAAATATCCTAATTTGGCTTTAGTAATTTATCAATTACTTATCTGCTTGTAGGATATTTACCCTAGGTGGATTAATGTACTATAACCCTAGTAATTATCTTGTTAACTTACAAATTGATTTGCTATTTTTTCCTTCTCAATTTACAGACAAAATTAGACAAATTTAGCTAAAATAATTAGCTAAACTAATTATCTAGGTATGACCTATTTATCTCACGTTTTTAGCATTTCTACCTTTGATTATTAATCTATAATTATCTAAGTAATTTAACTAATTTTCCCCTTTAATTTTTGCTCAAAAATAGACAATTTAGGTCTATTTAATTAGGTAAACTAATTTTTTTGTGTATACCCTAATTATCTTGGCGTGTTAACTATGATTCCTATCTCTAATAATTATTGTGTAGTTATCTAAGTAGTTTTTCTAATTTTTCCCTTTAACTTACCCTCAAAAACAAGGTTTTTTTACTAAGCTAATTAGCTAAACTAATTTTCTATGGTTAAGCTAATTGTCACCTATTTCTAAAGATGTATTCTAACTTTAAAAATTATCTCAAAGCTATCTAATCTAAGTTACTAATTTTCTCCTTTAATTTCCTCTCAAAGATAGGGCTTTTTGACTAATATAATTACCTAAATTAACTTGCTGTTGATAGTCGTTTTTCGGCTCTCCATAATTGCCATAGTAAGTTACTCCATCCTACCAAATTAACCCAAACGCTATGGCTATCCCTACCATTTCACTGTAAATAGGCGTGTGTGAGTTAGGGGACTTTTCCCATATTTTCTTTAAAAACCCTCAATTAGCTAGTCACTGGGCTAGTTGAGCCAAAAAAATAAAAAAATAAAAGTATATTATGGCCTCTTTGTGTGTAAATATTTCATTGTATATATGGTCTAAATATAGGGATTTTTTATAATTATTTTAGTATTTTATTTATATATTTCTACTTAGGTGTGTGTTTTATTAAACCTGTGTATGCCTTCTTTCATCCTCTTACACCATAAGTATATTTTGCCAATGTGTACATACTCTAACCTCATATTTTTCTTTTATACAAATCACCCCCACATTTTCACCCTCACCCTCGTGAAAAAAAAAAATTGATTTCTACTCATTGGTCACGTTTATTATATTATTTACTTGCATACCTTTTTCTCTTTCACCCAAAATAATTCAAAGAGGGACCATATCATATGATTCCAATATCTTTCCATATCCATAACTCCTCCATATTTTTATTATTATTTTTACTCATTATTCTAACACCATGTGCTCATTGAGCTAAAGTCTATGAATAGTCCATACACTAGTCCCACCATGTATATATTTCTTTATTTGCTTGCGGGGTATGTTTGGCCAAGTTTGCATGTGGATGTTCAACATTGGTGTAAAAGCTGTCACAATTGTCAGATAAATGGAAATAGAAGGTTGGTGCATGGCCCGAGGCAAATAGTGCTTGCAAATGGACCCTTTGAAAAAAGGGGCATTGATGCTATGTGTCCTCTGCCTAGGACAAAAAATGGTAAACTCTACATTCTAGTGGCTGTGGACTACATGACTAGGTGGGTAGAGGCTCAAAGTGTGGCAAGGGTAAATGGGAAAACAGTGAGCAGGTTTGTCTACACTAATATTTGTTGTAGATTTGGCACACCTCTAGAGATTGTTTCGGATAATGGTCCGGGTTCAAGAAGGGTTTACTCACAGAAGTTTGTGAAGAGCTTCACATTCTACATCGTCATAGCACTCCATACTACCCACAGTCAAATGGTTTGGTGGAGAAGTCTAATGGTGTCATTGCAGGAATCATTAGAAAGATGGTGCAAAACAAGACAAAATTATGGGATGCCTTCTTGGATGGTGCCTTGTAGGCAAATCGAACCACATATAGGGAAGCCACGGAGTTCACACCATTTCTCTTGGTCTATGGTCAAGAGGCTTTGCAGCCTATCGAGCTCAACATTCCAACAATGCGACTTCATGGCAAAGCAGCACAAGATGATCAAGAGGTATGGATGGATCGACTTCTTACGTTAGTGGAGCTTGAGTGGAAAAGAGAAGCATCTTATGAGTGCTACAAGAGGAAAGCCACACAAGTGAAAGAAACGCACGACAAGAAACTGAAGGACAAGGGCATCAAGGAAGGAGAGCTTGTGCTAGGTATGACAATCGACTTGAAAATCGTTTTGATGTCAAGTTTGAAACTAGATGGCAAGGGCCATACATAGTCAAGAAGGCTTTCAATTCAAGTTACTATCAGCTTATGGACTTGAATGGTAAAGAGCACTCCAAGAAGGTAAACGAGTATCGCTTGAAGCCCTATTTGAGTCGCCTTCTACCAAAGATCTGTCAAAAGGCCGCGGTCTCATGTAAGTATTGTTACATGAAGCATGAGTGTAACTCCAGCCAAAATTCTGAGGGTCCAAACAATGAAGATCTCGTCAAGGACTCTGAAGCACTCTCTTTGGAAAAGATGCTCTATGATGGTACATGAATATATCATCATCCTGGGGGAGGGCTAATGATAGCCGTTTTTCGGCTCTCCATAATTGCCATAGTAAGTTACTCCACCCTACCAAATTCACCCAAACGCTATGGCTATCCCTACCATTTCACTGTAAATAGGCGTGTGTGAGTTAGGGGACTTTTCTCATATTTTCTTAAAAAACCCTCAATTAGCTAGTCACTGGGCTAGTTGAGCCAAAAAAATAAAAAAATAAAAGTATATTATGGCCTCTTTGTGTGTAAATATTTCATTGTATATATGGCCTAAATATAGGGATTTTTTATAATTATTTTGGTATTTTAATTATATATTTCTACTTAGGTGTGTGTTTTATTAAACCTGTGTATGCCTTCTTTCATCCTCTTACACCATAAGTATATTTTGCCAATGTGTACATACTCTAACCTCATATTTTTCTTTTATACAAATCACCCCCACATTTTCACCCTCACCCTCGTGAAAAAGAAAATTGATTTCTACTCATTGGTCACGTTTATTATATTATTTACTTGCATACCTTTTTCTCTTTCACCCAAAATAATTCAAAGAGGGACCATATCATATGATTCCAATATCTTTCCATATCCATAACTCCTCCATATTTTTATTATTATTTTTACTCATTATTCTAACACCATGTGCTCATTGAGCTAAAGTCCATGAATAGTCCATACACTAGTCCCACCATGTATATATTTCTTTATTCACCAATAATCCTCCTCCATGCATGTGTCAAGGGCAACTTAGATGATTTGTATTATGATATGACAAAGGAGGGGCTCACTCTTGGATGCATTGTACAAATTCAACAAAGGAGGGGGCCACTGAAGACTTTTTGTGAAGAAAAAACAGGTCTTTTGGTGGGATTTTTAATATCCATCTCCACTCCGAATTTGAAGCGGTGGTCGAAAGAGAAAATGTAGCCCACGCTTTGAATAATCACCTCAAAGTTTTTCATGATTTTTGGAGTAACCACCGGTGAGCTATGATTTTTTGAGTGGACCCCAGTCTGCTCACTTTTCTCACAAGTAGCCCATAGTCTTCTCTCACCTCTTTCCACACTTCTACACACACACACACATCCCTCTCAATCCCTCTCTCAAACCTGCACCTTCAATGGTTTCTCTCACCTTCTTCACCATTAACCTCCCCTCTTACTTCCATAGCTCTCATATGAGCTCTCCATGTACATACACCATCTCTATGCCTCTCTCTATTATCTCCAAAGTACAATTCCATCTTACTCCTTATATATATATACATACATTCAGCATGTGTACCATGCTTAACCTCTGCAAATCAAGAGATCTCATCAACAGAATTACCATTTTCATCACTATAATCAACCTTGGCGGAGGTGGCGTAAAGAAGAAATGACGAAGAAGAAGATCGATAGTCATTTTGATAACCTACACAAGTAAGTCAAAAACTTCTTCAAGCTTCACCATCACAAGGATTTCCTCACTTCATTCAACCATCTTACTTCAACCATCCACCCCATTCTACCCATTGTAAATATATCATTAACTTTCTAGTGATTACTAACACTAACCACTAACATACTAACACAAAATAGCCATTGACCTAACCATAAAAGACACCTCACCTCAAGACATGTGTATAGTAACTCTCTCTCTCTCTCTCTCTCTCTCTCTCTCTCTCTCTCTCTCTCTCTCTCTCTCTCGCTCTCTCTCTCTCTCTCCTTACTTACTTTCACCTTATCTACCATCAATAATGCTCTCTTTTGAGCCCACACCCATGACTCAAGCAGACAAAGAAGGCCCGCAATGTTTTGATATTCAAAAAAATCATAATCTTGATTTGTTAGCTTGTAAATTAGGATTTCCAATAATCTTAATGAGGGGTCTCCAACCTATAAATAGGCCCCTCTCCTTTTTGTAAAACAACCTCCAACATCTCACATAGCACCCCAACACTCTATGCGTGAGGAGAGACTTAGGTGTAGCAACCACTTGTGAGCTTCACTCTTGGTGTGAGAGAAGCCTTCAAGCTACACATTGCAAGTGAGAGAGCGTGAGTTCCACAAATCTTAAAACCACTATTGTATATGCTCCTTCATCATCAATAAATTGAGGTTTGGTGCATCAAAGGCGTGATTCGACGTTCAAATCTTCGTCCTTCCATTTGTGTAATACGGTTTGGTGAATTCAAGGTGACTTGTGTATTTTGAGTTTTTATCGGTTGATCTTAATTTTAGAAAGTGTTTTAGTTTGTTTTTCATTGCCAGTTTTTTGTCCATTGTAAGAGGGTATTATGGTGAGAGGTCTCCCACACCCTAAGACAGTGTGTGTGTGTGTGTGTTTTGGCAATGTTTAGCAATCACTAAGCATTGAGTGAGTTTTGTACAAGTTCTACGATAGCATCATAACGAACCATCTCCATTTGCAAGTCACAAATAAGGTATTACGCAAGATCCTTTCCTCTCTCTCTTCCCTTTGCTCTAGCTCTCTCTGGTCCATTTCATGTGTGTCTTGGTGTGAGGTTGCTTGTGTGTGTTGTGTGGTGCATCTTCTTGGTTGTGCCAAAATCTCTCTTGCGTCCTAGTTTGCATACCATAACTAGGTGGTGCCCCTATCTTGTTTGGGTTTGGCTATGGGTTTGTTGTTTTGTTGTGCTTGTGGTTGCCCCACCCCAATTGAGCAGCATGGGAGCCTTGAGGGGTGTTTAGAGGTCGCCTTTCTTGTTGCCCACCCCGAACCGCCTCAATTTTTGTGCCCCCACTGAGGACGAGCGGTTGTGTTAGCATACACAAGGTAAGTCTTCAAAAACTAGTTGTGTTTACATGAACAATCCACCACCTCCTAATCCTGCTCATACAATTCAATTTCATCAGTTTCATTGGGTGCAAGGGATTAGGATAAATGTTCGTATTGATAGAAAAATATTTTTTTAACAATGTATTGTATTCCTCTTTGGTGCTGAAGCATTAAGAGATATTCTACAATCTCCAAATCCTATTATACTCCCACTTGTAAACTATAATGTCTCTTTTGATGTACATGTGTTTATCTTGTTTTAGCTAGGTTGATGAATCACGAGGACTTGTATCGTACATTCATTCCTTTGGCTAGACAAAACGTGCATGTAATAGTTGGCACAAAGTTACAATTTCAACGTGTTTTCCGTCGTATGTTTGAACCTAGGCAAGTAGCGGCTATCAATGCCTTAGTCAATCCGTTCATTTTGCCATTGATTCGCTATGATCTAAGCTTTGACGTTTATATTTTCATTCTACTTTGAAATTTGATTTTGCAACACAAAAAATAAAAAAAGAAAAAGAAATTTTTGAGTAAAACCAGCAACATGGATACAACTAGGCAAATGAGTGGTTACCCCTTGTTCTTTGGAGAGCCTAGGGAGGATGCAGAATTATTTTTAGCAAATTTCAAAATGTCTTGCCGTATCAAGAGGATAGTAACTGATCAAGAACGTGTAGAAATGTTTGAGGTAGTCCTTAGGAAAGATGCTAGCACTTGGTTTGACTCTTTGCCTGAGGAAGTTAAGGGGAATTACACGGAAGTGTTGAATCGTTTCAAGAAATACTTCTTTGATCCCCAAAACACTCAAAAGCTATGGCAAGACATTGTTTCTCATAAGCAAAAAGACTTAGATAACTACTACTTGTACAAGCAAGAGTTTCTACGTCTTTGGGCTGTATGGGCGAGAAATGTTGCTAACCCTGGTGATGGTGTAGAGTTCCTAAAGAAGGAGAGGTTCATAGCCGGACTCTTTCCTGACCTTAAGGTAAAAGTTGAGGCGGGTGCACCTGCTACCTTTGATGCAGCTGAAACTAGGGCTGCTGAGAAATATAGAAAACTCAAGTGCTTAAGGGGAGAGGTTCCAATAGAAGGTTTGAAACCCAAAGGTAAGTCACAAACATCAACATCTAGGGAGCTTCCTGAGGTAGCAGCGGAAGTGATTGAGAAGTTAAATGAATCCTTAAGCAGTCTGTCAATTCACCTTGCACAAGCTGTAGGTCCAAAGGGACAAGCAAAGAAGTCAGAAGGACGAGATCCACCACGACCTAGGAGAGTCTTGCAATGTTGGAATTGCGAAGAGTCTGGACATGGGAACTATAATTGTCCTTGGCCCCGTGGGGAGCCAGGGAGACCTAACTTGAATTACCCAGTGATGAATGTAGGTGAAGGAACTAGTCAGCAACCACGGCTTCTACAAAGGCCAAATGGAGCAAGACCACCTCCACAAGGAGTGGAAGGAGTTCCACCTTTGCCAGACCCAAATGTGCATGTGGTAGAGGTGACAAATTCAAGAGAGGTTGACATGGAAGCAAATGGCATTAAGCGTGGCCGAGTTAAAGGTAAGGAGAAAGAAGGAGTTACATCACAAAGTGACCATGGACGAGAAAAGAAGGCAAAGGAGACCAAGGAAGCTAAGAGGACTCGACGTCGTATCAACCTCCAAGACTTCCCTCTTGGACATGGTATGGCTCCATACAACCTGTTGGAAGACATGAGAGGTAAGGGTCCTGATATCTCATGGCCTCAATTTCTTGCATTATGTCCACAAGTTAGGAGGGATTTAACAAGGGCAGTTAGCACTAGGAGAAAGGTAAAAGAGAGTGTGCCTGTTGTAAAAATTGCACAAGCTGAAATGAATGAGGACATTACACAGGTGCTAGATTGTTACATAAAAGGGAGATTGGTTAGGAAAGGTCTAGTGGATGGGGGTGCACAAATTTGCATCATGACAGAAGGACTCATGCAAAGACTAGGCATGCACATCCATGAGACACCTAAAATCAAAGTCAAGATGGCAAACAATAGCAAGGCTAGGTGTGTAGGCATTTGTAAAAATGTCTTTGTAGAGGCCTTTGGCATTAAGAAGGCGGTGGATTTTTATGTTATGTCGACCAAGGGAAGTGGTTATCCATTTATCCTAGGAAGACCATGGCTAATGAAAATGCGAGCTTTGCAGGATTGGGAGAGTGGAAAGCTAATTTGCAGGAATGACAATCATAAGAAGGTTGTCTTTGACATGAAGGAGCAACACCAAGAGGAGCTCCATGAAGAATCATCTCAAAGTGAGACGGAGGAAGGCTGGACCGATAGCACTTTAGAAGGAGAAAGTAGCGGCAGCATTACTGAAGAGGAGTCTTCAATTGAAGTCATGGGGGTAAGGTTTAATCCAAACAACCAAGAGACCTCTTGCCCAGGTTTGGAAGAGGTAGGTTCCCAAGAGAACCAAAATGTCCAAGATGAAGGAATGTTAGAAGGTATGTTGTCTACAACACTTACAAAGGACGAACGAGAGGAGTTCAAATGTGTGCTAAGGAAATTTCCTAGGCTTTTTGCTAAAGACTACACCGATGTGCGTGGAGTAGATGCTGTTCAACACAAAATTGAGTTGAAGCCAGAGGCCACACCTAAGGCTCAGAAGCTACGAAGGCTAGGAGTCAGCAAGGAGCAGGCTTTACTCAAGGAGGTAAGAAAGCTTCTAGCAGCAGGTTTCATTTATCCAGTGGAGAATTCGGAGTGGGTCTCTCCCGTTGTTGTCACTCCTAAGAAGAACAGCAAGTGGAGGGTGTGTGTGGATTACCGTCCACTCAATGAGGCAACAAAAAGAGATCACTTTCCCCTCCCATTTCAAGATGAGATACTAAATGAGGTAGCTAGTCATGAGAAGTACACTGTGTGTGATGGCTACTCAGGTTACTTTCAAATAGGTATCGCATTGGAAGATCAATTGAAAACAACCTTTATCACTCCTTGGGGTTGTTATGCTTTTAGAGTCATGCCATTTGGTCTGACAAATGCTCCTGCAACATTCCAACATTTCATGAACATGGTGTTTCAAGCATTCTTTGGAAAGTCAATTAGGGTGTTCATTGATGATTTTTGCATTTATAGCTCAAAATCATTGCATCTACAAAGGGTAGAAGAAGGTTTAAAGAAGCTCTATGACATGGGAGGTCAGCTCAACCCCGACAAGTGTCACATAGGTGAGGATGAAGTGATCTTGCTTGGTCACAAGGTTTCCTATAAAGGTATTGAGGTGGATCCAGCAAAGGCAAAAGCTCTCATTGAGCTACCATCACCAAAGAGTCTTAAGGAGGTCATCTCATTCATTCAAAAGGTGAAGTATATGTCACGGTTCATTCACTTAGCTTCGGAGTTGCTTCATCCTTTGCAAAAGTTGATACAACAAGTAGAATTTGCATGGTCTGATGAGCTTGAAAAGTACTTTTGTAACATTAAAGTAATTTTGTTAGAGCTACCAACACTCATGCCTCCTTGTTGGGAGTACACATTCTTTGTTAGCTCTAGTGTTGGGAAGGAAACAATTGGTGCAGTTTTGCTACAACAAGATCCCCACAGTACCAGGATGCGACCCATCTACTTTGCTAGTAGGGTCATGAATGCTTTGGAGAGAAGCTACACGGAGGCAGAACTCATGATGCTTTCTCTCATGTTTGCGGTGAGAAAGTTTAGATCCTACTTGCTACCAAAACCTTTTGTAATTCTCACTGCAGAAAATTTGTTTCCTTGGGTGTCATCTCAAATGAATCTTAGCACTAGGATCTCAAAGTGGATTATGGAATTGCAAGAGTTCCAATACTCTTTCAAGGTAGAAGATAGTGTGCGTGCACAATTGGCAGGGATTCTCACTTATAGGGTACATGAGAAGGAAATTAAGGTGCCTGAAGTAAAGACCCTACCATTGCCACCACCTAAAAGTATTCCTAATGCTTTTACCTTGTTCTTTGATGGAGCTTTTCGACGAGTCAAAGGAAAAGCAGGGGGAGGGCTAGTATTGCTCAACCCAAGTGGAGAGGTGGTCATGAAAGAGAAGGTCAATCTACCAGGTTCAACTAGCAACAATGAAGCAGAATACGACACACTACTTCATGGTTTAAAGATATGCATTGGCCAAGGTATACAACGTATCATGGTAAAGGGAGATGCACTTTTCGATGTTAAACAGATTTTAGGCATTTGGGCATGCAAGAATGAAAGCTTAAGGACAAAAGTTCATGCCATTCGTAGGATGTTTAATCAGTTTGAAGAAGTGCAACTATATCATATTCCGAGGAAACAAAATGAAGATGCCGATTTACTTGCACAACAAGCAGTTACATGTGTTGAGAAAGAAGTGCAGGTCATCATGGTGGCAATAGTTGTCAAGCAACCGAGATACCAAGGGTTGGAGTCATTGGCTCCCATTATTGGCTACATTTTGGAGGGCGAGTTTCCACAAGACTTCACTAAAGCTCAGAAAAGGAGACTCATGAAGAAGCCAAGTTTCTATCTCTTCCTAGAAGGCTCCCTCTATCAAAGAGGGAAGGATCAAGTGTGCAGAAGAGTACCAACTATCGAGGAAATTCCAGCCATTCTAAAAGGTTTGCATGAAGAAACATGTGGTGGTCATTTTGCCCAAGAATAAACTGTGAAGAAGATTTTGCTTGCGGGGTATGTTTGGCCAAGTTTGCATGTGGATGTTCAACATTGGTGTAAAAGCTGTCACAATTGTCAGATAAATGGAAATAGAAGGTTGGTGCATGGCCCGAGGCAAATAGTGCTTGCAAATGGACCCTTTGAAAAATGGGGCATTGATGCTATGTGTCCTCTGCCTAGGACAAAAAATGGTAAACTCTACATTCTAGTGGCTGTGGACTACATGACTAGGTGGGTAGAGGCTCAAAGTGTGGCAAGGGTAAATGGGAAAACAGTGAGCAGGTTTGTCTACACTAATATTTGTTGTAGATTTGGCACACCTCTAGAGATTGTTTCGGATAATGGTCCGGGTTCAAGAAGGGTTTACTCACAGAAGTTTGTGAAGAGCTTCGCATTCTACATCGTCGTAGCACTCCATACTACCCACAGTCAAATGGTTTGGTGGAGAAGTCTAATGGTGTCATTGCAGGAATCATTAGAAAGATGGTGCAAAACAAGACAAAATTATGGGATGACTTCTTGGATGGTGCCTTGTGGGCATATCGAACCACATATAGGGAAGCCACGGAGTTCACACCATTTCTCTTGGTCTATGGTCAAGAGGCTTTGCAGCCTATCGAGCTCAACATTCCAACAATGCGACTTCATGGCAAAGCAGCACAAGATGATCAAGAGGTATGGATGGATCTACTTCTTACGTTAGTGGAGCTTGAGTGGAAAAGAGAAGCAGCTTACGAGTGCTACAAGAGGAAAGCCACACAAGTGAAAGAAACGCACGACAAGAAACTGAAGGACAAGGGCATCAAGGAAGGAGAGCTTGTGCTAGGTATGACAATCGACTTGAAAATCGTTTTGATGCCAAGTTTCAAACTAGATGGCAAGGGCTTTCAATTCAAGTTACTATCAGCTTATGGACTTGAATGGTAAAGAGCACTCCAAGAAGGTAAACGGGTATCGCTTGAAGCCCTATTTGAGTCGCCTTCTACCAAAGGATCTACCAAAGATCTGTCAAAAGGCCGCGGTCTCATGTAAGTATTGTTACATGAAGCATGAGTGTAACTCCAGCCAAAATTCTGAGGGTCCAAACAATGAAGATCTCGTCAAGGACTCTGAAGCACTCTCTTTGGAAAAGATGCTCTATGATGGTACATGAATATATCATCATCCTGGGGGAGGGCTAATGATAGCCGTTTTTCGGCTCTCCATAATTGCCATAGTAAGTTACTCCACCCTACCAAATTCACCCAAACGCTATGGCTATCCCTACCATTTCACTGTAAATAGGCGTGTGTGAGTTAGGGGACTTTTCCCATATTTTCTTAAAAAACCCTCAATTAGCTAGTCACTGGGCTAGTTGAGCCAAAAAAATAAAAAAATAAAAGTATATTATGGCCTCTTTGTGTGTAAATATTTCATTGTATATATGGCCTAAATATAGGGATTTTTTATAATTATTTTGGTATTTTAATTATATATTTCTACTTAGGTGTGTGTTTTATTAAACCTGTGTATGCCTTCTTTCATCCTCTTACACCATAAGTATATTTTGCCAATGTGTACATACTCTAACCTCATATTTTTCTTTTATACAAATCACCCCCACATTTTCACCCTCACCCTCGTGAAAAAGAAAATTGATTTCTTTTCATTGGTCACGTTTATTATATTATTTACTTGCATACCTTTTTCTCTTTCACCCAAAATAATTCAAAGAGGGACCATATCATATGATTCCAATATCTTTCCATATCCATAACTCCTCCATATTTTTATTATTATTTTTACTCATTATTCTAACACCATGTGCTCATTGAGCTAAAGTCCATGAATAGTCCATACACTAGTCCCACCATGTATATATTTCTTTATTCACCAATAATCCTCCTCCATGCATGTGTCAAGGGCAACTTGGATGCTTTGTATTATGATATGACAAAGGAGGGGCTCACTCTTGGATGCATTGTACAAATTCAACAAAGGAGGGGGCCACTGAAGACTTTTTGTGAAGAAAAAACAGGTCTTTTGGTGGGATTTTTAATATCCATCTCCACTCCGAATTTGAAGCGGTGGTCCAAAGAGAAAATGTAGCCCACGCTTTGAATAATCACCTCAAAGTTTTTCATGATTTTTGGAGTAACCACCGGTGAGCTATGATTTTTTGAGTGGACCCCAGTCTGCTCACTTTTCTCACAAGTAGCCCATAGTCTTCTCTCACCTCTTTCCACACTTCTACACACATACACACACATCCCTCTCAATCAGTGTATTTTTTTTTGGCTAAATATCGCTAATTTGGCTAAAAGCACAATTTGAACCCAGGATCTTGGCTATAACTAGGAGTAAAATTTTATATATTATCGCCAAAAATATGAGCATTAGGTAAGATGTATAAACTTTTAGAGCCAATTTGTAATGTTTTATCTAGAGAACATATTGTAAATTAGAAAAAATATGCTAAGATTTAGAAAATTACCTCTTATAAATGAAAATCATACCACAACGTATTAATCATTTTGACTTAAATAGTGTTTGAGAAGCTAATTTTGTTTCTAATGCTATTATAAGCCTTGAAAAAAAATTGTCAATTTTTCTCCAAAACTTACAGTTTATCGCCAAACAGTTGAGCAAAAATCTTAGGGTCTATCCCAAAAAAAATACACTGCTCTCAATCCCTCTCTAGAACCTGCACCTTCAATGGTTTCTCTCACCTTCTTCACCATTAACCTCCCCTCTTACTTCCATAGCTCTCATATGAGCTCTCCATGTACATACACCATCTCTATGCCTCTCTCTATTATCTCCAAAGTACAATTCCATCTTACTCCTTATATATATATACATACATTCAGCATGTGTACCATGCTTAACCTCTGCAAATCAAGAGATCTCATCAACGGAATTACCATTTTCATCACTATAATCAACCTTGGCGGCGGTGGCGTAAAGAAGAAAAGACGAAGAAGAAGATCGATAGTCATTTTGATAACCTACACAAGTAAGTCAAAAACTTCTTCAAGCTTCACCATCACAAGGATTTCCTCACTTCATTCAACCATCTTACTT
The DNA here is from genome assembly GCF_014529385.1 of Adiantum capillus-veneris. NCBI lineage: Eukaryota > Viridiplantae > Streptophyta > Polypodiopsida > Polypodiales > Pteridaceae > Adiantum > Adiantum capillus-veneris. Next base: position 84,728,324 of record NC_140937.1, read on the forward strand.
CAACCATCCACCCCATTCTACCCATTGTAAATATATCCTTAACTTTCTAGTGATTACTAACACTAACCACTAACATACTAACACAAAATAGCCATTGACCTAACCATAAAAGACACCTCATCTCAAGACATGTGTATAGTAACTCTCTCTCTCTCTCTCTCTCTCTCTCTCTCTCTCTCTCTCTCTCTCTCTCTCCTTACTTACTTTCACCTTATCTACCATCAATAATGCTCTCTTTTGAGCCCACACCCATGACTCAAGCAGACAAAGAAGGCCCGCAATGTTTTGATATTCAAAAAAATCATAATCCTTATTTGTTAGCTTGTAAATTAGTATTTCCAATAATCTTAATGAGGGGTCTCCAACCTATAAATAGGCCCCTCTCCTTTTTGTAAAACAACCTCCAACATCTCACATAGCACCCCAACACTCTATGCGTGAGGAGAGACTTAGGTGTAGCAACCACTTGTGAGCTTCACTCTTGGTGTGAGAGAAGCCTTCAAGCTACACATTGCAAGTGAGAGAGCGTGAGTTCCACAAATCTTAAAACCACTATTGTATATGCTCCTTCATCATCAATAAATTGAGGTTTGGTGCATCAAAGGCGTGATTCGACGTTCAAATCTTCGTCCTTCCATTTGTGTAATACGGTTTGGTGAATTCAAGGTGACTTGTGTATTTTGAGTTTTTATCGGTTGATCTTGATTTTAGAAAGTGTTTTAGTTTGTTTTTCATTGCCAGTTTTTTGTCCATTGTAAGAGGGTATTATGGTGAGAGGTCTCCCACACCCTAAGACAGTGTGTGTGTGTGTGTGTTTTGGCAATGTTTAGCAATCACTAAGCATTGAGTGAGTTTTGTACAAGTTCTACGATAGCATCATAACGAACCATCTCCATTTGCAAGTCACAAATAAGGTATTACGCAAGATCCTTTCCTCTCTCTCTTCCCTTTGCTCTAGCTCTCTCTGGTCCATTTCATGTGTGTCTTGGTGTGAGGTTGCTTGTGTGTGTTGTGTGGTGCATCTTCTTGGTTGTGCCAAAATCTCTCTTGCGTCCTAGTTTGCATACCATAACTAGGTGGTGCCCCTATCTTGTTTAAGTTTGGTTGTGGGTTTGTTGTTGTGTTGTGCTTGTGGTTGCCCCAGCCCCAATTGAGCAGCACGGGAGCCTTGAGGGGTGTTTAGAGGTCGCCTCTCTTGTTGCCCGCCCTGGACTGCCTCACTGTGTCGAAGTTAATTATCACAAATTTTCTAACATGTAAACTAGCACATAATTATTTATCATGTTTTTTTAATTTCCCCTATTAATTTACTCTCAAAAACAAGGTTTTTTGCCTAATATAATTATATAAATTATGTTTCTATGGCTAAGCTAATTATCACAGCTTTCTTAACATGTAAACTAACTCTGATAAATAGCATAAAATTATCTAACACGTTTTTCTAATTTTTTCCATAATTTTTCTCTCAAAAATAGGATTTTTGGCCTAAGATAATTAGCTAAATTAACTTTCTATGGCTAATCTAATTATTATGCCTTTTTCAACATGTAAACTAACTCTAATAAATTGCACATAATTATCTAGCATAATTTTCTAGTTTCCCTCTTTTATTTAGGGCTAAAAATAGTTAATTGCAGCTTAATTAAACAACTAGATTAATTATCTATTAATGAGTAATTTTTCCTATGTCCCTCATAGTATTTTCTAACTAAGATAATATGAGTTTTTGTAATTAATGAAGCAAATTTTAGCAGGTTTTAATCAAATAATTGATGGAAAATCTATTTAATTAGCTCAAAAATTAGAAAAAATTAGAAAAACGTGTTAGATAATTTTATGCTATTTATCAGAGTTCTTTCTAGTTTTAAGGATTCAATCTGGTTGGAGTTACTTGCTAGTCAATTTTTCCCCAAGAAACTCTCAATGTTGAGCCCATCTTAAAAACCTTTACAAACCAATTGTATCATCTCAAAAACCAGGTTAAATCCATTTTATAAAAGATCCATTTATCTCCCTTGTCAACATGAACGCGCTCGGTCTAACTGACCATTCAAAGCAATCAACATTCGACAAGTATCATGTATTTGAGCTTTGCCAATCTGAATGCGCTCGGTGTGTTCTTGCCATCTTGAGCAATCTGCATTCGGCACAAGCTTCCACTATTGCACCAAAGGTACCCCCTCTGTGCTCTAACTTGGTTGACCAACAATATGTAAAGGGTTTTAAGAAGTATCATACCAAGAGTTCTTTTTGGCTTCCTATTAGTCTCGTACATTAATACTTTCATATCTATGTCATTTTCCAAAGAAGGCTATCGTGTGCACAAAGAATGTGAGTTGGTTTCTTGATAACTATCTCATTCTCAAGATTCAAATTCTTTTCTTACTATCAAGAACCTCTGTCTCATTTGCTAGATCAACCCTTAATTTCTTGATTGAGTGCGAATTTAACTTTAGATTCCTTAAGTAACTTTGGGAAAGAGAATAATGTATACCATTATAATATATAAGTAACTCAAAGTTTTACATTATCGATTTATAGTGGTTAACAAAACTGCCTAATGTTGTTGAGCTCTAGGATAACTAACTCTAGCCAAGCGAGTGGCTCTTTCATCTTCCTCATTCATTAAGGTTGGTTCTCCCATGATTGCATAAGATCTGGCTCCTCTTGCTCTTCCTCTACCTCGTCCTCCATTTCTACCTCCTCTTAGATTGTCTCCTTGATTTTGAGGAATGGCTCTAGCAGTAGTTCGAGGGTTTTGCTCTTTAGGATAGTTATTTCTATAGTGCCCCATTTGATTGCATCCATAACAGCTAACGTTTGGGAAGGTCTGCTCCAAGTTCACCGCTGCAGCTACTCCACGTTGAAAAGTTCCCTTTGCTCTTCCTCTAAAGTTATTAAATCCATTATAGTTCCTTGTAGAATTGGTTCCTTTGGCTGCAAGAAGCTTAGCCCTGAGAGAGTCTTACCATACACCGAGCGATATTTTCCGAGCAAATATTTATATAGCATGGGCCCATGTTGTCCTATGTGGTGCGGTTTGAGTGCCATCCTCAACATCAAGGATGAAGCAGAGGAGGGCATGCCACCTAGGGACCATGTTTACAGTTTTCTTCTATATTCTCTCTCTCTCTCTCTCTCTCTCTCTCTCTCTCTCTCTCTCTCTCTCTCTCTCTCTCTCTCTCTCTCTCTCTCTAGCATATGTAGAATCACCTTCAAATCCTAATAGAGCAATGATCTATTTGTGTTGATTCTTGTCTTCACGTCATCATTCAAGAGACATGACTCGTGCGTCTTTGACGCCAAGAGTTGTAAAGCACAGACATTCTGCAGGCTCTTTGTCTCTCCTCTCGCATCTCCTCGCTCTCTCTCCCTTGTTTCAAATGCATTCTCTTCTCTCTTTGACCATAGTGCACAAGACAGGTCTCCTCTCTCTCTCTCTCTCTCTCTCTCTCTCTCTCTCTCTCTCTCTCTCTCTCTCTCTCTCTCTCTCTCTCTCTCTCTCCCATACTACACATGTGCTCGTGAATGTAGGCTAAGGTCTAAGCCAGAGGTTTAACCACCTGGGCTACTCCCATTTGCTGAGACAAATTCAAAGTTTTTGTTTTCAAGTCCAATGTGACAGTAGCATTAACAGCCATCTGCAAAAGGAGGGTGGGGCAAGCGCTCTAGTGTGACAAGCGATGTGAAGTCATTTCGAAATACAAAAGTGAATGAACTTTTTTTTTGAAACTCTTCGATGTGTTTAGACATTTAAAACAAATAAGTGAGACTCTCTCTCAAGGTTAGAAAAAAACCGGGTTCCAGTGTATTATAACTAGCTGAAATTGTAGAATCTCGACTAGATTTTGAGCTTGCCTTTAAAAAAAAGCGAGATATTTACACAAGTTTTAGTGTCATAGTGGCAAAATATTCAAATTTTGACCTAAAAATTGGGAGTAATCCAAGTTTGCCCGTATTTTTGCTAGTTAGGAAAAATGTATTTTTCTATTCTTGCTCTCTCTCTCTCTCTCTCTCTCTCTCTCTCTCTCCCGCCTTTTGTAGTGCTGTCCGTAATGGGCTTGGAAGAGAGAGAATGTGGTAGGGCTCCTGCAGTTGTAGATCATGCCAGGCACCCATTGTGTGGGTGGTTATGCAGATCAAGGAAGACAACTGCATTATCCTGGAGAGTAGCCCCGTTGAGTGCAGGATTTGTCAGGTGTGCCAGATAGAGCCCGAGACAGAGCTACATTACATATGTCACTACCCAATATACTATGAGATACGAGGCCGCTTTCACTCTCTATTCAGAGAGGGTTTTGGACCACTTTCTAGAGTCATGAGATACCAGGATAAGAGATGCCTCGGATTATACTTACTGGAGATTCGCAGACATAGAGAGGACCTCTTGAAGAAGGACACAATGAGAGAGATCCAGCAACAGCGGCAAATTACAGATCTACATACCTTCCTCTCCCAACCACGATGTGGACTCTCTATTGCTACGCTCATTTCAGCCATTTTTGAGCATCGAGAGTCACTTATGAACTCCACTCACACCACGTGACATGTTCATTTGGTCCCATAGGTCATATTTGACCTCCCAGGACGATAATAGAACTATCTATCTATCTATCTATCTATCTCTCTCTCACCTCAGGTCTGTTTTGCAAGCCAAGGCATGCAAAGGCATGAAACACAGAGATTCACAAAACATGTCTAAGGAGGAGGGCCAAACTGTGGAGGTGGGTGCACCTGAACAAGGATTATGAGCTCTTGTGCTTTAGAATTTGATTGAATCCATCTGAATCTCGATGACAATTTAATAGACTTTTGTGAAAGTAGACCCATTGGAACCAGGTCGAATAGGTCCTCAAAACGTTGTTTTTATGAAATCCATTAATTAGTTTTTTTTTTTTTTTGGGGGGGGGAGGGGGGGGGGGGGGGGTGTGTTAAGCCAATAATAGTGGAATAACATGAATAATAACCTAAGAGGTTTTTAGAAAAATTCACATTTGAACTCACTAAAAGACAAAGTCTAAAGTTAAAAAAAAAGAGCCTCCTAAAGGATCAGCGCAGGCGCATCCTTTAGGAGGCTTTTCTTTTGTTGAAACTTTGTCTTTTTGAGTGAATTCAAAAGTGATTTTTGTTTGAAGCTTTGTCTTTTATAGTGAGGTATTACATTACATGCTGGTTCTATTTTCATACCTCCCCGTTAATTTCTTTCCAAGATTCCCCACTTGCTTCCCAAAACCACTAAAAAGTTTATGCTTAGCAAGGTTCCCACCCTCCCCATCACCTCGAGTTTTGGTACAGTTCGTGCATCGGTGCTATCTCCACTCCTTGCACTCCTTGTGTCTATCACTAGGATTGAACTTTGGCCCTCGCTCTTTCGAATCACCATGGATTGCCCCTCCGCCCACACTTGTTGTGCATGCACGAAAGGAGAACACACATGTCTTTTGCGAGGGAGAGCACACTACTAGGCTTGACAGCACTCAGAACAGGAGACGCTCAGAGAGAGAGAGAGAGAGAGAGAGAGAGGATAATTTTGCTACGTAGACATGCTCGCAGCTCGTTCTCTTACCTCTCTGTGTCGTGCTGTCGATGAGCAGCCCACTACTCCTCGTGCTCGTCTTGCAATGCAATTGGACGAACATCGCACCATGCACAACAGATGCCATTGCCTGCAGCGGCAAGATTCCCATACTGCACGTGCATCCCTTGGTTTACACAATGGTTGTCTACCTCGGCTTGGCCTAATTGACACACATACACCCTTGTGACCAGACACATTTGCAATGCCTCCAATATCCGGAGTCGGCTCTCTCTGTCTCATCACCCTGACAGCATGGACGCAACAAAATCCCCATGCATACCGCTCATGCATCGCCCCTATCTCTGCCTGCAAATATCTTGCGCTGACACACATGCCACAACCTCTCAATTCTCTACCCTCATAAAAATTCCCTCTTTTGAAAATCTCTCTCTATCTCCTCCACGTGCCCTGCCCCTCCCCACACCCTTTAGTTTAGCTTGCGTGCAAACTTTCACAAAAGCATCTCTGGAGATTCTTACAAAAAGAAATGGAAAAAAGATTAGAGTGACATATCATATTGAGTTCAAAAGCTAATAGGTTTTCTGTCTCTCTCTCTCTCTCTTTGAACTAAAGGAAAAGTGAATAGATTTTTCTTTTTCAAAGCTAGCAATGTGTTATAGAGAAAAAAAATCCCTAAAAGCGTGTATATGTCCGTGCATCCCTTTTGAGGGAGATTTTTTTTACTATACAAAGAGAGAAAGCAAAAGTTGGACGGAATGAATGTTTCTATTATTAATAAAAATTCCTAATTAACAATCTTGAATCTCACCCTATCTTTCAATAATAGTAGCCTACGACTAACAAGGCCTCATTGTGTTATTTCAACAACCAATGTTCATAGAAAACCAATCTTTGGTGTAATTTTTAAGGACAAAAATTAAAAATTATTGGCTACTTTGGAGGGTCACCTTGATGGAAACCGACTAAATTTGGAGGATTTTAATGTAAAAATCAGTAAAAACCCATAAATGTTTACTAAAAATTGGGAGATTTTCAATGCTCTCCTTTTTTGCATTGGTTGCTAAAAATGTTTTTGGTGAACATGACGCACGACAACAATCTTGCCCTACCTTTCGAGTAAGGTCACACAGTGTTAAGAGTTGGGTGGAAATACTTCCCACCACCTACTCATTTTACAGGTTTTCTAGAACCAAACTTAGAGAGAGAGAGAGAGAGAGAGAGAGAGAGAGAGAGAGAGTTTCCTCTCCAAAGAAAAAATTGTTATAGCTCTCGCCCAACAATCTTTGTACTTGAGGATGGTGATGGCACGACTCGATGTGGATTTGGTGGCAGACAGTCTTGCTGAGAAGGAGCAGGATCTTTTTGTGTGCAGGCTACAACACATGAATTGCCATAGAGTCATCAAATATGTGTTGCACTGTGAAAGAGAGAGAGAGAGAGAGAGAGAGAGAGAGAGAGAGAGAGAGAGAGGTCTTTTGGATGCAAACAGAGGTTTTGGACTCTAGAGTCTTCTAGAGAGAGGGAGGGGGTGTGATTAGAACAAGTGGGAAACAAAATCTTAATGGATTTTATTGAAACTCTCCTTTTTAAGAAAGGCCGAGGGACAAGCATGCAATAGTCAATGCAACACAAACTTCTTGCTTGTAGTCGACCTTTAATTTTGTCTTTGGAATCTTGATAGATTCCTCATAAAATCTAAATAAAACTCAACAAGGATATTGATACTCGTCAACAAATAGCAACAAATAGGTGACGGTTTCAATTCACAACACCCTAAAATATTCATGATAATCAGCTGTAATGTTTCCACATGAGCAAAGAGTTCAAAAATACTCAAATATAGTGCAAAAGTTGGGGGGGGGGGGGGGGGGGGGGGGGGGGGGGGAGGGTCGAGCGTTGATGCACAAGAAGGCCTGCACATAGCATGTCGGCAATGTTAGACTAGTGTTACAGAATATTTATTTTCACAAACTTACAAAATTCCTTTGGACAATGGAAAAGCTAGAGGTTTCTTTTGGTTGCTAGCAAAAACACAAGAAAGAACAAGCTCAAGAGTTATCCAATGTCAGGCTTGCTAACACCTACGTCTTGCTTAGCATATCCACTCTTAAAGTTAACCATCAATTTATTTAGTCTCTCAAGTAAAGAAATAAGTGACTTGTATAAATGAGTGACTTACAGGAACTCTCGGCTATGTGTGTTTTGATAAAGCGCCTCTCATTAACTCGCTTGATTTTATCATCGCTCGAAAAAGTTCGCTCTGAGTTTGGGATTCCTCGCCCTGAGAAGGGCGTCCTGAATTGATATAGGCCTCATGGCTTTGAGACGTGTACTCAAAGGTTTATTGAGGCCTTGACAGAAACGGGCAATTTGTTTCTCCATGGTCATCTGGGGAGCATAGCGTCGTAAAGACACAAACTTGGTGTAGTACTCCTCTAGTGAAAGTCCTAGTTGGCATAGACCAAAAAAATTTGTTCATCTTGATAGCCTGATGTGCAGGAGGGAGATAGCGTTCTTTGATTGCCTGCTTCATTTTCTCCCAAGACGGACTACTCATGGGATTATCTCTGTAGTGTTGCTTCCACCAAAGTTTGGCATCTCCGCTGAGACGGACATACCCAACATTGTTTGGTTTTCCTGAGCATCCTGCAGCTTTAAAATAGTCGTCCATAGCATCTAGCCACGCTTCGGTATCTCGCTCTAAATTGGGTTCCTCTCCCTTGAAGATAGGGAGTTGGACTTGCTTTAGTAGTAATTTTTTCTCTTGAGCAACATTGTAAAGGCTACTCACGCGTGTATTTCCCTGAGATTGAATTAGTGGAATTTAGTACCATATGAAATCTCTCTTACTTATGATTTTGACTTATCTCTTACTCAAAACTTTTGCACACATAATGAAGACAATTACCAAACCATAAACAAAATTGCTTATAGCATATCCATGAGAACCATAGTATGTACAAGAGTTAATACAATCCATGAAGATCCTACTATGTACAAAGGTGATGACAAATCTATACTAGAATCTTGTGGATTTTGGGTGGATCAGACATAGGATCAAAATATACAACATCCTTTGGTCCACTAAAACTCGGGCCTACACCTATGGGCCTAATTCTACCTAGGTAGATTACTTTAGACACCTGATCAAACACCCATCACTGATTCTGTGATACTTAGGCATCATCTATTACAAGGGTTTCCTCTGGATTCTCCGTCCCAATAAAAAAGTATACTTCAATCACTTGAAGATTTTCGGCCCATTTGAGTCTCTTCATATTTAGTTCTAAACCTTCTAACTCTCCCGCATTAATGAAGAAAATTCCACCAGATCTTGACCACTTGATCCTCTAAGTGGGAGGAGAAAATCTCCTGTCTAGCCATTCCATCACGCTTTTTTGCATTGAATAGTGTCGCGATAGGCAAGCCTTCATAAATCTAATGTTGAAATCCATGAATTTGCGATAGGCCTGATGGAAATCTTCCTGCAAAGATGGGGATAACTCTCTCTCTTTCTTTCTCTCTCTTGTTTCAGTTAAAGCTCTTTAATTGAATTTTCCAAAGATCACTTATTTCAACCTAGCACCTTAAAATTTTTCCTAGGTCCAAGAATTTAATTAACACGCGCTCTAATACCACTTGTGAGGTCTCCAAACCCACCGACACCAAAAAGCGGGATGGGATCCTTGACAGGTCTCTAGGCCTAATAAAAGCAGAGTCTCTAAATAAGAAGAATCCAGGGAATATACCTTTACCATTAACAATGGTTTGGGTTTATAGCCCTAGAAGGAGACCTAGTCCTGTCTCGCAGTGGAAACGAGACAACTTTTTGAATTTCTAAAACTATTTTGGCCCTATAACTTCCATCATTTGGATTAAGGTTTCCTTAACCAACATTTTTCCCCCCCACATATGTTACAGGAAAAAAGGCGTTGGTTGAGGATACCTTAGCCCAACTTGTGGAAGTTATAGGGCAGAAATAGTTTTGGACTTTTAACATGTTGTCCCGTTTTCGCTATGATACAGGACTAGGTCTTCTTCTAGGGCTATAGACCCAAGCCATTGTCAATGGTAAAGGTCTATTCCTTGGATTTCTCTTGTTTAGAGACTCTGATTTTTATTAGGCCTAGAGACCTGTCAAGGATCCCATCCCAATCTTGGTATAGGCGGGTTGGGGATCTCACAACAATGCTTTTGAAAATCTTAAAGAAAAGCTTATCTCTCAACATGTGCTTACACTAGCGGATCTCTCAAAGCCATTTGAGGTCCAATGTGGCGTTTGTGGTGATTGCCTTGGAGCTATCTTGCTCCAAGAAGGGCACGCCATAGCCTATGAAAGTCGAAGGCTCGACCCTGTTGAGCAAGCTCTAGGCATATATGAGAAGGAACTCCTCACAGTTCTACTAACCTTAGACTCATGGAAGCACTATCTATTGAGGACTCCTTTCATTCTGCGGACGGATCACCAAAGCCTTAAGTACTTCATGACGCAGACCAAGCTCTCCGACAAACAAATGAGGTGGGCAAATTTTCTTTCGCAATTTCATTTTCACATTGCTCACATTGCTGGCAAGCATAATCAAGTAGCCGATGCACTCTCAAGACAACCAAGAGTGAATGTGGTTTCCATCTCACAATGATCTATCTTCTATGATAAATGAGTATGCTATTGATCCCGATTTTAGAGATGTGATTTCAGCCCTTGCACTAGGGAAGAAAGAGGAACCATTTACTTTACAAGAAGGTTATCTTCTCTATGGTAATAGACTATGCGTTACCAACTCACTACGTGAGAAAGTAATGTATGAATCTCATGCTCCTCCTTATGTGGGGCATAGAGGGATTCACTCTACCCTAAAAGGGATTGAAACATATTTCTATTGGCCTACCATGAAAGCAAACATACAAGAGTATGTTTCTAAATGTGTGGTATGCCAAAAGACAAAGTTAGATAGAGGGAAGAAACCTGATTGCTTCAACCATTGCCAATCCCTAATTCACCATGGGAGAGCATACCCATGGATTTTATCTTTGGATTGCCTAAGTCTATCCATGGGAATACGGGAATATGGACGATAGTAGACAGGTTCAGTGAATAGGCTCATTTTATACTTGTCAAAAAGACTATCAAAGCCCATCAAATGGCAACCCTCTTCATTTAACAAATCTTCAAGTACCATGCCTTGCCAATGTCCATAGTGTCAGATAGAGATCTTAGAATGACTAGTAATTTTTGTAAGGGTCTCTTTGAGAATTTATCACCCGCAAATGGATGGCCAAAGTGAAATAGCTAACCTAACAATTCTTGATCTACTAAAAGCCTACGTAACAGAAGTAGATCAAAGGTCCTAATGGGAGAAGTACTTACCCTTGGTGGAGTGTACCTACAATAATACTGTACATACCTCCATGGGAAAAGCACCTTTTGAGGTAATCAAGAGAAGATCAAAAGTCCCCTGCTACTTATGGTACACGAGAAGATCTTCGCTGCAGATGAGTATAGCCGAGACCTACAAGAATCTTTTCAAAAGTAAGGATGCTATCTCTATCTCACAACAAAGGCAAAAGACTACTACTGATAACCACAGAAGAGCCCAAGCCAATAATTGGGTATTACTTAAATTTCCCAAGGCTCGATTAAGGCACACGATGGGCAAGAATCCTACGGGACACCAAAAGTACTATGCTAAGCTAGAAAAAAGGTACTATGGTTCCTTCTAGATTCTTAGACCAATCAATGAGATGGCCTACCAACTCAAGTTTCCCAGCCATTGGCTCATACACAATGCTTTCCATGTGAGCCTGCTAAAGCCTTACAAAGGAGAGACACCTCAAGAACCAACTATTGAAGACCCACCGGAGATCGAGGACCAAGAAGAGGTGCTGCAGCCCGAGTCCATTCTCCGAGATGAAGACAAGGCACTAAGAGGTGATAATACTATCCGACAATATCTTATTAAGTTTAAGAATTATCCTTTTGAAGATGCTAGATGGATGCAAGGCATACAATTAAAGGATAACCTAAACCTTGTCAATGCTTACAATGCTTCCCTAGAGTAAGCAAATGTAAAAATGTTTAAAATGAACAAAGTTTTTGTCCTATAAGACTCTCTTTTTCTTTATTGTGCACAAATTTGAAGTAGTATGCATGCTTAGAATTAAGTTTGCGGAGACGACTTCTCCCAAACACCAAGTAGAGCTTGTCACTCTACTATGAAAGATTGATAGGACTAATGTTGTGCAGAAATTGGCTTTTATACCTTAGCCAAGGTTTTTGGTGGTCAAAACTAATAATTTAGCCCTGGCTCATCGATTACAAGGTTTATCCAAAAAATAGGAGTTACAATATTCCCGATTTATAAAAAATAATAAGTGCTTTTACATGAGAGCTCTGAAAAATGGTATCCGTGTTAGCTTGCTGCTGCTAATACTCGTGCTAATTGCAAATCAAGAGCATCAAGTGGGAGGGCTACAAAATGTCGTCACTGTTGTCAACCAAAGCATTATGTCCATGAGTGTCGATAGAGGAGGTGAAGAAAGAACGGTGAGTTTTGCTTTTGGAAACCGTAGCACTCTCACGTCAATCAAATTTTGTGTAGCACCAAGTGTTTTCTCTCTAATGGTCCGAGAAGATTCATCAACTTATCAACCACAAAGTCTAAGCAACAAAGCCTAAAGCATTTGGTGGACGCAAGTGGGCCTACGCTCTCTCTAGGCCTAGAGAGTTCAAGTGAAGTGCGGCCACCCAAGCGCCGCCGCCGCATGTAAAATGGAAATCCGATTGAGGTAGACTCTTCTCGCCCAGTCTGTTTTGAACCTAATGTGGAGGATTGTGCAGACTTCTACAAGAGGTAGAGGCATGTGGTGAAGGTGTCACCTGGTAAACACCTGAGGTACGCAACCCTAGTGGTCAAATCCTTGCCCTACACTTGACATGGATAATAGAAATAGGCCAGAAATCTTTCCTTTCCATTTCTTGCAACACATGCATGTAAACGTATATATTGATAGGAAAATAATCTACCAGCAAAAGATTGTTTTTTCCTATTCGGAGCAGAAATACATGATGAAATCCTGAGATCTCCACATCCCATCATCTTACCCCTTCTTGATTACTACCACTCTTTTGATGTAAGCATCTTTATTATGTTCTAGCGTTGTTTCCATTTTTTATCCTATTTTAAATCTATCTACCCAACCCTGTAAGAAAGCCGCTATGAGCCGCTGATGTCATTTGTGATTATTTTTTTTTTAAGTTTGTAATTTCCTTCTCATTGAGCTACTACCATGGCAAGTGTCTCATTCCACAAAATTCAATGGAAAGAAGGGAGAAGACATCACTACCAATTTTCTGGATGACTTCGACATCGCTTGTGTGGTTTCCAATAAGGATGACGACGCCTCACGTCTATGAATTTTTCCTCTACTGATGAAAGTAGAGTCCAAGTCTTGGTATAATGCTTAATTGACCCAAGCTACCAAGAATGCATGGGATGTACTACATGCTGCCTTTGTGAAGAGGTTTGGTGGAGGCACAACTTCAAAAAAGTTATGGCAGTTGCTGACAGAGTTAAAGCAAGTCTACTAGAGTATGCCACTTATGAATCCAAGTTTGTGGATTTGTGGGAGCCATGGGTTGCCTCACTGGAGGAAGGTGAAGGAGCGCTTAATTTCCTGAAGAAGGACCGTTTTATTGCTGGCCTGTGGTCGCTGCTTAGAGAGAAGGTGAAGGGGATATTCTCTGCAACGTATGAGTTGGCAGTGGAAGTAGCCCGTCTTAAAGACAAGAAATTGTGCATGCAATCAAGAGTCAACAAGTTAGAGGAATCGAGCTCAGTTCAACTAACCCCAGTGATTGCAATAGCCGCTCAGAGAGCCCAATCACAAGAGGCATCAAAAGAGTAGCAAGACCTATTGAGTCTCATCACTACCCAACTTGAGAATCTATCTGTGCATTTGGTACAGCAAGGGCATGCACCTATCAAAAATCTAGACAAGGGACAGGAAAACAAAGGCAAAACCAAGAATACCAGTGCTACAATTGGGAGGAAGATGGCCATGGCATGTACTACTGTCCACATCCGAGAAGGTGAAACTTCAATAGAGGAGGAAGACAGAATCAGATCTCCCCACCAAGGGCGAGGCCACTGCCACCCAGGCAACCAATCCCACCTGTTCAAATCCCACCACCAGCCGTGCAACCACAGCCAATCTTGCCAGTTCAAGTCCTACAGCCACCAGTGCAACCACCACCACAATCATCACTTACACTCATCCTATGGCCACCATCAATTGGCAGTTGCACACTAAGTCTCATTGGTCTTGCAAAATAAGTCAAGATGAAGATAAGAGAAGAAGGATCAAGTGAGAAGTTTGTTCAAAGGACTGAAGCAGTGGAACAGGAGGTTAAAGAATCAAAAGATGCTACCACAATGAAGGAGGAAAGTCAAGAAAATCCATTAGTAGCCTGCTCATTAGCAAAATCAAAGCTATTAACGTTAATTTCACTCTCTTTACTATTGTCAACCATTCTAACAACTTTTAGGTGTAAACTTTTTTAGGTGTACTTTGGCACTTCTAGCCCTAGTTGCTACTCCTCTTTACCCCTTTAGCAAAGCACTCAAGCTACTGAACCCATGGCTCAAATACCATTAATTGCAAGGAATACAAGAGAGGGTCTTTCAACACCAAAACAACATCGGCTCCTGTCAAGCTTCTAACAGGTCATTAGTGGTTAAGCCATAGGCAATAAGCCATAGGCAAGCCCCGTAGGACTCCACTATTAAGACCATAGCTCTCGACGGTGATGCCCCGTTATCTGCACGAAGGTAGGCGCACTGCAAGGCTGAAAAATCCCTATTCTACTTACTCAATTGCAATTAATAATACCAACCATTTATAGCTAGCTTGAGGACCTCCCTTCTTGAGCAAGAAAACAAAAACCTTGTGCTCTGATACCAATATAATAATTAATGGCCTAGTAACTTGTGTGTAGTGGAAAATAGCATGAACATAGTGAGCATTTCATTAGAATAGATTCCTGATCAACATAACAAGAGTGCTTGTGTGGAGAGAGTTCTCCAGCACATTCAATTCTATATATGCAGATATTGGAGAAACAATTTTTGCACATTTTTGCCCAACCAAACTGGTTCAAAGAAGGATTTTCTTCTATTCTCACTCCTATATTGTGTCTACTTCTACACAAGGGTTTGGAAAGCTTGAACCCATCAAAGTATCTTCCTTACTAAGTATGAGTGGCCACAACCAAATTTGTGGTCGGTAGCATCTTTGGGGCAAAAGATGATAATAGATGTCCAAAACTCCTTGACATGTTCTAAAGCTTCTAAGTTGTGGGCTTGAGTTATTGTTTGCCTATTCATTGTTTCATGCATATGTTTAAAGAGTTTGGATTTGTGGAGACTACCACAATGCTTGTATGTAAAGATGTGCATTATGAAGATTTAGGGAGGCTTTTAGAAGAGGACTGGGATTTTGTGGAGGGCATGCACAATGGGGATAGGTACCATTATAAGGTTGGAGCTTCAGGTATTGGTATGTGCTATTTAAAATCCCACACCTCCTTGTACATACAATTTCACTATGATCGTTGGATGTGCAAGCTTGGAGTTTGGACTCCCTTATAGAGTGTAGATGGCACTGTTGCAAGATTTGGCATTGCAGTGAGGATGCCCAACGATGCTTTGGATCCTATCCAAGTGATCAAGCATTGGACTCTCAGTAATGTGCGAGAAAATTTGGCTATTATGGGTTTTGAAGACCTTCTTGACAAGCGCAATTTCATTTACAAGGTCACAAGGTGAGAATCCTTCCACCACATTTTCACTCCATCATAGTTTGACGATCATTGGCTACTTATTGTAATGAATGTCCGCGCAGATTGGGAAGAGAGTGGAAGACAAATTGAAGGTCCAAGAGGATTCGGGCATGGATGGAACTATGCTATCGCTCTTATACTCTTGCAGTTTTGGAAATAATCCCCTATGTAATCAATATGATTTTCTTCGGCAAATTTAAGACTTTGAATATAATTTTTCACATTGAGATGAAAGTTCATTTTAGGTGAAAGTGCCTTTTTTTTGGGAAAAGTGCCTTCTTTAAAAAAGGGACCATTATAAAAGGGGGGTTGCATAACTCATTCAAACCTTTCACTTTCACAACCCTTGAGCTCCTCCACTCTCTGTCTGCACCCTGGGCTAGATATGGACACCTCCACATTCTCTGCATCTACACCCAGATCCACCCCTCCCCGACCTTGATGCCACAATTGCCCTTCACATGGATACATTTGCCGAGATTTCAGTGTTCATGGAGGAGCACATCATAAAATATTTTTTATCTATGTCCCCACATGCAGGGTTCTGGGTGCCTTGCGATCTCTTGCACTACATACACAAAGGTGATCGCCCATTCTCCAAGCGATTGAGACGGTTCCAAGAAATTGCCGCCGACGCAGACCATTTCTTGGATGAGCAAGCCCCACGGGTGCCAACGCTCAAGAAGCGCAAGTTGGGGGTGGAGTACCTTTCTTCGCTGGCAACATTCATCTTCTTTGTGAGCAAGGAACTTGATTTGGAGGAGCTCCGCCTACCACACCTTTGGGTTGGGTCCTTTATAAAGGACGCCAAGGAGCAAGAGGGTGTCCCCATGAACCTTGCAGCGGAAGGACAGACACTTCGGCTCGAGTACCCCAGAGGGCTTGAGGAGGCGGTTGAGAAATCCATCATTGTGGTTGGCTCGAGTGACACTCTAGTGGATGCACCACTGACGGATGAGGCTATCCCACAGGTAGAAATCAGTCGCTTATCCTCAGTGGTAGTGGATGGGGAGGAGTATGTCTTTATGCATGGCTTGGAGAAATCATTTGTTCTACGCATAGATGAATGCTTGAGCGTGCTATCCACTAGCACCCTATTTCCCTTAGACAGTGCACCATATGTCCTTGAAACCAAGCTCTTGCCAACTGGGGAATCTATTACTGACACTATTGCAATTGTGTGTACGGACGTCCTGGCAGCAGAGCAGTTGCACCATGATGAGGAACAATTCCAGGCCACGCAAGCCAAGGTTGTGGCTGCTAGGATGCCTAATCCACTACAAAACCCCCCCCTCTGATGATCCAAAGCTCATAGGTGCAATGAAATCAAGTGTCGACTTGGATGGAAAGGGCATAGGGAGGAGGACGACAAGGAGCAGGAGGTAAACTCTATCCTAATTTCCATGTTGTTTTTTTTGCCCTTCATTGTCTTTTTTCTTACCCTTGACTCGTTTATGAGAGGACGTCTTGGAGGTTGATGAGTTTGTAGCAAGGACCCCGGTGGCAGGTGGACGGCCTTTAGACCTCAGTCTTCCCTTGCACATTACATAGGACAACGCCCATCTGGCGATGTTGCCATTGTATATAAT
This sequence comes from Adiantum capillus-veneris, assembly GCF_014529385.1. NCBI lineage: Eukaryota > Viridiplantae > Streptophyta > Polypodiopsida > Polypodiales > Pteridaceae > Adiantum > Adiantum capillus-veneris. The sequence continues at coordinate 84,745,290 of NC_140937.1, forward strand.
GAATTTACTCCCCAAGGCCATTTCATGACATGGTCGTTGAAAGCTCTGAGCAAGGTTTTTTGATTGTGCACCATTGCTCCTAGTGCATAGATCCCTTGTATGCACAGCCTCTGGCATTGACTTTTGTGGCAAAGTGCTTGCGCAGATAGGGATACACACTTTTGTTGGCTCAATTGACCCTCAGGTGATAGCGCACTCCCTCCTGGTCAGGGAGTTGTCTTACGTGCAAGAGAGGTGCCAAGAAATGGCAAAGAAACTTATGATCTCCTCAGATATATGATGTAAATTCAACTTTTCAAAAGTAATAAAATATATTTTGAATTGTCTCTCTATCTTGTACATTCTTTTCAATGTGATCTCTCAATCTTGTAAATTACTGAAATTGGTGATGTGTTTTAATAAGTGGTGTCCTTTTTGCTTAAAGCAACAACTCATCATAAGTGGGATGCACATTATCACTCCCTTCAATTTAACTTAATACATCAAGAAACCAAAAAGGCAAATCATTTCGCGGACATTATAAAATTCATCTGAGTGAAAAGAAGTGGAATTTACAATGTCATGTTGCATAAACATCTTTCACTAAATATTAACATTTTTTGGTATCCTAGGGGGCATACAAGGCCAAAAAATGCCAAAAAAGGGGTGGCCACAAGGGCGCGTAGATGGCCTAGACAGAAGTCCTGGGTGGATGGTTCATCTGCACGCCCTTGTGGCCACCCCCTATTTGGCAATTTTTTGGCCTTTTTTGCACTCCATGACCCTAAAAATGGTGAGATGAACCTTGAATTTAACTTTTAATGCACATGATCACTCCCTTCAACTTAACTTAATACATAAAGAAACCAAAAGGTCAAATCCTTTTGGGGACAGTATCTGAGTGAAAAGAAATGGAATTTATACTATCATGTTGCATAAACATCTGGTTTCACTAAATATTAACATTTTTTGGTATCTAGGGGGGCATACAAGGCCAGAAAATGCCAAAAAGGGGGTGGCCACAAGGGTACGCAGATGAGCCATTTAGGACTTCTATCTGAGCCATCTACGCGCCCTTGTGGCCACCCCCTTTTTGGCATTTTTTGGCCTTGTATCTCCCCCGAGATACCAAAAAATGTTCATATCTGGTTTAAATTTAATTGTTCATGCACAGAATCACTTAACTTAAAACACATGAAGAAGCAAAAAAGGCAAATGAATTTGGAGAAAACTCTGAATCATTTTTTCATTGCAAAGTCATATGAGTACAAAAAGAAGGGTGTGCAATACAAAAAGGGAGGTGTAACTTTGGCTAATGCTCAAAGTCCCGCCACAATCGGCGTGCGAGCTACATGTCCTTTGGCTATATTGTCACTCTCTTTGCATGTATGGCGCATAGGTTGGTATCTTCCAACACCGAAATGATGTGGGCCTCTACAACTTCTTGAATAGCCTCCAGTGTATTTGCTTGCATCCTATATTGATTTCCATAGCTTTGAAGCACCTCCTTCACCGTGCGAGCAAAGGGGGCTCATCAAATTAGAAGAGGTCTTCAAGTCCCCACCTAGGTGCCACTCCACATCAAAGCTACCAAAACCCTCAACCTCCAACTTCTCACCTACAATTTGGGAGTGTATTACTTTTGTGATCCATGGAGTTCTCCATGAAAGTACTCCGTTGGCCTCTTTGGGCACCTCAATAGCACCGAACCACCAAATGTATTTCTCTTATTACACACTAAAAGACGGGGTGGGAGATGGCTCGACTGAATCCCTTTGCTTGGTTTGCAAAAGGACCTCATTCATTAGAGTGATACTTAGCCTCTCTAACCTTCGGCCTTTCACTATTTGACACTCATCAAGTTTCAGCACAAAAGCGACCTTTGTGCCAAGCACTACAAAATAAATAGTGGCAAGACCTTAAACTTCAAAGTCTATGATAAGAGCACAACCAAAAGGAAGAAGTATAATGTGTCACCTTCTTCAAGTAACTCATAAAATCTAAGCATGGCTTGTTGAAGCCTTCTAAGGTCCACAAAAATATTGTTCCACATTGTGTAAAGGAAGCCCTTCTCCGAAGGTCTTATGGAGTGTTTCTTACCTTTTCCCCTTGCCTTTGGTGTGCACGAAGCATAAAGCAAAGCATTGTGTCCTCAATGTGTAGGTATGTCCCAATGCGGGAGAACACATCTTTGTTTGTGGCTTTCTTTGCAAGGTTGACCTTGTGAGGAACGGAAAATAGGTTTTCCACTATGCCACGCTCTTTGAGGGCATCCTTTGGGAGTTGAAAAATATTCTGGTAGGCTTTGGTGCTGATCCCAACCTCATCACAAGCTTGTTGCATGTCATTTTCACTAACCACATTTCTCAATTTGCGCATAAGGTCCTTGGTGATTGCATCCTTAATGTGCTTCCCCCCAGGTGATTGTAAGATAGAAATCACATCATGGGTATCGAGACAACTAGTGAGAATGTTGACTCGATGATCTTGGCTTGTTCCATCGCATGCCTCTTGGATGAAGTTTCTAGCAACCAATAAGATAATTTTTAGAAAATAGTGTGAAGTAAGAATGTATCTTGCAAGAAGTAAAGACCAAATCACCTTTTGGCTGTCACTCATCGTTTGCGTGCTCCACCCAAAGGTGCAAGGGTTTCGATGGATGAATACGTGTGTTTGCGCTCCCTTGCACCAAGGGGTGTTTCTTTCAAATATGTGATGGTGTTGGCAGCTTCATAATGTGGGCATCCTTTTCCTGTATTTGTTGTTGAAGAGTTTCAACCTCCCTCTCTAAAGAGGCAATACTTTCTTGTAATGCCACCGTCTTGAGTTGGAGAGCTTGACATTTGTGCATCCATGAATGCAAAGAAGCACATGCACCCATACAAAACCGCTTGCAATAGCCTAACAAGTGTGATTCTCCCCTCCCAAGATATTAAATAAATGTTGAAAGTCTATTAAAGGATGGATGGAAGTGGCTTATAGGGTTGTAAAGGTACAAATGGCCGTCCACCCAAATGTCAACACTTGTCTCACCAACAGTATGACGTTCTTGTGATGACCTTTGATCACCCTCACATACGGCCTTCGGTGCAAACACCGTGGGCAAGCGAATATGTATCCTTTTGGTGCGCGGAGTACGTGGTGGTGGAAGTAAACGATTTTTTATGTCTGTAAGCACCATGATAGTTGTTGCCTGAGGAAGCAAAGGATGAAAAGAGAGAGGGGGAGGAAGATGGGAGGAGAGAAGGGGACAGGGGAGGTAGGGAGAGAGAGGGGAGGAGGAGGAAGGTAGGGACAGGGAGGGAGAGGAGAGGCAGAGAGGAGGGAGGAGGAGGAGAGAATAAAGTTTTTTTTTGAAAAGATTTTGAAAAAATAGATTCTCAAAGCTTGTAGGTAAAAAAAAGGGTCAAAAGAATAATTTTTGGATATGTATATATGTTGGGGGGGGAGTTTTAAGTCAAAAATAAGTAAAAATGAGTTTTGAAAAAAAATCAAATTTTGGCTCTTAGTGACTCACATTTTTGTTGATGTGGCAACACCCCTTTACTCCCTTCACTTTTAAAAAGCTAGAGAGAGAAAGTAACCTCTTAGGTTCACATCCTACATTTGTCTTTAAAAAAGGCTAGAAAAGCCTACCCGAAACTACCTTTTTGAATGCCCTTGTCCCCTTAGCCCTACACAACATTAGCCTTAATCCCTAGAAATTAGGATTCCTTACAAGGCCCATGCAAAGTCCATATTTCTCCTAATGACAAATTTTGTAATCACTCCAAGCCTTCTAGAACTTGCAGATAAGCTAAGACCCTCTAGCGGTGAATTTAGCATTAGATATTAATACTTCTTGCAAGAAAGACCAAACCAAGCTCTAACCAAGCTCTACATCCTTTGAGATGGAATTGGTTGACCTTCCTAATGATCAGAATATTCCAAAAACTAGAGGAATATAATGCTCTCACAATCCATTTGCTGACCAAATTGTTTGAAAGGTGCTGAAGGTTAAGGATCCCCAAACCTCCTAGCGCCTTGGGTCTAAAGCAATTTTTCTAGGAGCCTTTAGGGATTTTGTTAACCTCTTTTGAGCCTCCCCATAGAAATCTTCTTGCTAGAGTGTATATTTTGCTCGTTTGGTATTGTGAAGGAGACTAGCAAGACAAAAGAAACACCAGAGAAGATTATAAGTAATGGTTCAACACGAACACTCTTGCAAAGATGTTAGGCTAGTGGTTCTACCAAGTAAACAGCTTTTTCCTTACTCTTTCTAAGACCCAATTTTATTTGTGGTTGAAAGAAACATTGAAACCCATTGGTATGCCTAGCAACTTGAAAATCTGACTATCTTCAATAGCTTTGCATCCAGATTGGATAATGATGTCAGGACAGGGACCTCTTGAGATTCTGTAGCCAGTTTTAGTGTGGCTGATAACAGAAACACTAGCCAAGTAGAAAGTATTGAAACAAGACCAAAATGCCTCTACAGGAGTAAACATCATTTTCAACTAAATCATTGGTGTCATCTGCAAACTATTGTAAGCATAACTCGTCCAGAGAATCAAAAATGTAAACAGCTTTCAACTTCCCTTAAAGAATAGCATCTTTAACTAACCAATCCAATGCATTAAAATAAATTGCATACATGAAAGGAGAAAGAGGGCAACCATGTTTGATAGATTTGTGGAGGGGGATGGCTTCAATAAGAGAATCATTAACAAAGATCATGGATGATGCATTACCAAATAAAGTGTGCAAAAGTTCTATGAACAGTTTGTCCAACCCCATGTCAGACAAACTTTGCAAAATAAAATCCCACTCAGTCCTGTAACAAGCCTTGTCAAAATCAATTTTGAAGAAGATGTATTCCTGCTCAGGTTCTTTTGCATACTTTAAATCCCTTTTTCTCTTTCAAAATAAATTGATCCATAAGTGGGCTGAGTCTCCTAGCTAAGGACAATTAAAAGATCATATACACAGAAGTCGGACAAGTGATTGGTCTACAATTAGCGAGATCGCCCCTTGAGCCTTTCTTATGGATCAATTTAACAACACCAGCATTAATGGAAGGAGAAAGAGCTCCTACAACCAAGGCTTCTTGCTAGACCAGAAGTAAAAATGGAACCAAAAAATCTTAATATAAATCGTAAAATTTATTAGGCACGCCGTCTATCCCAGGAGGTTTACCAGGTTTTAGTTTTCCAATAGTTTCTCTTATCTCCCCTTCTGAGATTGGTAAATCCAACAATTTAGCCAAATTATTTGGCACTGTTCTTTTCCAAACTGTAGCAATCTTAGCTCTAGTATTTATGATGTTGTTGTTTCTTAGGGGAAGGGGACTGAAAATATTGGAAAAATATTCCCTGGTAATTTCTACATTCTTCTTATGGAAAGTGGCATGACTACCATCTTTATTTATCAAAAAAAGAACAAAATACCTGCATTTTTCTTCTTTAATAAAGCAAGCATATGCTTGTTGGGCTTATCAATTTTGCTTGCCCAAAATTGTATGGTCCAAGCAGGGCGCCCTGGACCTCTAGGAGCTCTTCCTTCCTAGCGACTGCTCCTTCAAATTACTAAGCTCAAGGGAAGACTGGTCTACTAACGAGTTAATCTTAAGCAATGAGATTTGTTTGTTTAGCATCACTCTTCTGTGAGATCTAATTTCCTTAGATTTTCTCTTGAAATCAGTAAGAGCCTTTTGAGTGTGTTTTATGGCTACATTCTAGGCAAAGAATGCATTATTATGCAGAGTGAGAGCTTTTCTTAAAATATCTATAACTCCGGCTTTTAATGAAGCAAGTTTAAACAAAGAATTGTCTAGGTGAGGCCAACCAACTCTAAATGAGTGCTCTTCTTTACGATGTTTAAAAACCACCTGTTTATGGTCATAAAATAAGAGGGATGAGTCAGATTTACAACTCATCGATCGATGGGCTTGAAGAAAATTTGCAGTCATGTACATTTTGTCTAACCTGGCTGCTTTCCCTTTTGATTGTTAAACCATGTGAAGACAAAGTTTTCAAAAGAGTGGGCTTTAGTGTGTCTGTCAAAAAGCTCATCCCAGCATTGTTGGAATTAGGGTTGCAGGAAAACACACACAGCTTGGAGAAGACGAAGGAAGCTCAAGGCACACAACAGAGAGTGTATTACTTAGTGTGCAATGGAAAGATAGATAGCCCTAGAGTGATGGACGTATATACAATGCACGGGGGTAAAAACCTCCGAAAGAGGGAAAAATACCCCGGCGGTCCTAGTGTGTTTCACACACATCACTACCACATGTATATGGTAACAAATCCCCCCTAGAGTGATGCGGTGAACAAGAGTTGGCACATGAGTAAAGGGAAGTGCCATGCTCTGATAACACGATCAATACACAAAGGGGAGTGAGCCCAAAGCTTTGCAGAAAGCTTCGAGCCACTCACGAGACAATGCCTTTGTGAAAAGATCTGCAAGGTTATCCTGTGTTGGCACATAAGCCAAGTTGATCTCTCCTACTGAGAGCCTCCCCTTGACATAGTGGTAATGCACCTCAATGTGCTTTGTGCGAGCATGAAATGTCATAAAATATAATATCTAACTTTACCAAATGACTTTCTCATATTAAACTGATCATTTAATATGGAAGATAAAAGGGGAACAAGAGTTAGGATATAGATATGTGCTTCTAGACCTATCTCAACAGGGGACCAAAAGGAGAAATGGTTGCATCTCAATAGGGGTCGAAAAGGAGATGGTCTACCAAAGAGCAATGTGTAATAAGTGCTTTTAGATTTACCTCAGTAAGGGACCAAGAGGAGAGATGGTTACATCTCAATAGGGGTCCAAAAGGAGGTAGTCTATCAAAGAGCAACGTGCATCTAATGGAGCTAAAAGACCTTAGGGTTATCTTCATCAAAGACCTCCAAAAGTCAGTGTTAAAAAGTCCTTTGACCTTACGCAAGCCAAGGCTAACCTCGAGGTGGGAATCCTACTCAGGCATGATGTGCTAAGATGCTTAAAGTGATTGTGGGAACCTTGTCCAAAGCTTGTTGAGGTGATTTTTATACTTAAAATGACTAAGGTTCTTGAAATGTTCAATTCAAAGATAAATTCTCAAGAGGCATAAACGTTTCCATGCTTGATTGACTTAGGCTTGAAGTATTCAATTCAGACCAAATGACTTAAGAACCATAAAAGACACATGCTTGATTGACTAAGTGCTTAAAGTATTCAAATCAAACCAAATGACTTAAGAAGCATAAAAGACACATGTTCACAAAATTCTCCACATATGGCCCTCATGATGTGCTTGAATCCTATTGGATAGGCTTTAAAGGGGTTCAATGAAAATTTAGATGCATAAAAATAAATAATTAAGTTCTTTCCCTCAAAGAGGAAAAAGAGGACACATGTCCCAAATGATATAATTAAATATTACTATAGAGAGAGAGAGAGAGAGAGAGAGAGAGGTGGACCAAGCATGAGAGGGGGGTATACTCTCCCACACACACACACACACACATTCTCTCATTGTGTGGAGTACAAAGTGCAAGAGCTCCATCTCCTTCTCAAAGCTTGTAGAGAAGTGGAGAACCTATACCAACACTCTTGGCTATGGAATGCAAATCCAACCAAGAGCCATGCTTCAATGCTTAAGCTTGTCATCTTCTTCATCTTCATTATTATGCTATTATGCTATGCTAAGCAACACGAGTGATGATAAGTGAGGAACTATTTCTTTCACTATGAATGATTCTTCTTCCTCTTCCCTACCCTCATTCCCCGCTATCTCTCTCCACCTTCGAAGGTGTTTGAGGCCTTGGGACTGAGGCTTGGGATAGTTAATGCTTTTTGCAAAGTTTATGTTATGCTCGTGATGCATGAAGCTTTCCATATTCATAGCATCATCAAGGTCACAAGGAACACAAAGGTAGTATTGTAACAAGTCTCTCTTGATGGGAGAGTCTATAATACAAACTCCTTTTGGAGGGGGGACCGCGGCTCCAAGTAAATCCGGTCCTCAACTATTGTCATGTTCTCTAATACTCTCTCTCTCTCTCTCTCTCTCTCTCTCTCTCTCTCTCTCTCTCTTGCAAAATTATTGTTAATGCTCGTTGATTAAGTACTATATTCATGTTGCTACCATCAATTAAGTTCACCCTCTATGTTCTCAAAGTAATCTCACAAAAATGCTCACTCTAATTCTCTTAATTCCGCTATTCTCAAAGTTCATAGGCCATTTTCATTACATGAAAAACAGGGTTCCTTGCAACTGCCAATGTGCTCTAATTGTCAGTGTAGATATGTTCGCAATGTCCTGTCCAACACCCAAATTAGCCATAAGGCGTCTGAGCCATACACACTCAACCGTAGCTGTGAAGATTGCCCTGTACTCAGCCTCACAACTATAAGTGGACATAGTAGGTTGCTTCTTGCTCAAACATGATATACATGAACTGCTAAGCATGAAACAAAAACCACTTGTGGACACTCGCGTGTCAAAACAACCAGCCCAATCTGAGTCCAAAAAAGCATGGAAGTCTGGCGGCAATGATCCCCCCTTGGGATAAAACAAGCCAAGATGTAAAGTGCCACTAAGGTAGCGGAAAATCCTCTTGACGGCCTGCCAATGCTTAGACCCTGGGCTATGCATAAATCTGCTGACCTGTGAGACTGCAACTGAATATCTAGCCTCGTGTTGCATACATAAATGAGGCAGCCAACAGCAATTTGGTAAAGAGTGACATCAGCAAGATCTCCAGCATCATGTAGACTCAACTTCAAACTTGTTTCCATGGGAGTGGCAATAGGTTTGCAATCCTCAAGTCCAAACTTACATAGCAATGTCTCTATGTAACTTTTCTGACACAAGGCAATACCACCATCACACTGCTTAAACTGTATACCCAAGTAATGATGCAACAGCCCCAAATCTTTCATCTTGAAAGTAGCATTCAAATCAGCCTTAAATTCAGCAATATGCCCCTCATTGGGACCGGTGATCAGCAAATCATCCACATGAAGAACAAGGACGAGAAATACATCGCCCTCACACTTGACATACAATGTGCTTTCTGTTGGACTGTTATGAAAGCCTCGTTAGACCAAATGAGTGTCAGCTTTCTCATACCAAGCATGAGGAGATTGCTTCAACCCATACAAAGCCTTCTTACATCTGCACACTTTGTCCTCTTGTCCTTTCTTGACAAAACTGCGAGGCTGCGTTACATAAACTTCCTCAAATATGTCACCATTCAAGAAAGCAGTAATAATGTCTGATTGATGTACATCCCAACCAAAATGAGCTGCCAATGCACATAGAAAACGAACATTAGTCATACGACAAGTGGGAGCAATATTTTCTTCATAATCTATGCCTTTCTGATGCGCATAGCCTTTTGCAACAAGTCGAGCCTTATGGCAATCAACCCCACCATCCGGCTTGCATTTCAACTTGTAAACCCACTTCGTACCAATGGTCTTTTTGCCAGGAGGCAAATCACATAAAGTCCATGTGTCATTTTCTATAAGTGCATCATATTCTGATTGCATGGCAACCATCCAATTTTTTGAATTTTGTGCTTCATCAAAAGACAGAGGTTCCTCAACATCATGTAGGCTAGCATAGCCAAAGCATAACAATCTGATTCATAAGATGCATGGCGAGAACCTGAACGAGTATGACTAGACAAAGGTGCATCCAATTTACTATCACGCAAAGTATGCACCAGCCATTTTGGCATACCTCTAGCCTGCTCATTTTCAGCCCTTTCCTCATCAAGTACATCATGTACATCTGCATCAGTAATAGGCTGATCTGTAACATTTTCAGAAACCCCCATAGGTCGTACATTTTCCTCATTGGAATTTACGTTTGAACTTCCACCACTGAAAAGAGGCAACAAAGTGTCATAAATGTAATGTGAGCTTACATTACTATCTCTAGTACATGACAGCAAGGGCTGAATAGAATCTTCCACAAACACTACATCCCGTGAAACCAGAATACGCTTTGTTTGTGGATGATACAACCTGCAACCTTTGCTTTCAGCACTATAACCAACAAAAATACATTTGACAACCTTATCATCCAATTTTTTGCGTTGTGTTTGTGGCACCAAAGCATATGCCAATCAGCCAAAAACACGCATGTGCTCAATAGATGGCTTTCTATCATGCTATGCTTCATATGGAGTAATAGACTGCAAAGCTTTCGTAGGACACCTGTTTAGTACATAAGTGGTACACATGATGGCTTCAAGCCAAAAAGAATGCGGCAAAGCTTGACTTTTAACCATAAATTGTGCCATTTCCATAAGTGATCTGTTTTTTCTCTCAGTTACACCATTTTGCTGAGGCGTATAAGGCACTGTACATTGGTGTTTTATCTTATGACTAGCCAGAAATGCATTAAATTCATGAGACATATACTCCCCCCTTCGATCGGAACAGAGGGTGCCCATAGTACATTTCGAGACATTTTCAGCGATAGCCAGAAATTGTTTGAAGCACATAAAAACTTCGGACTTCACTTTAAGCGAAAATACATATGCATGACTAGAGTAATCATCAATGAAAGTCATGAAGTAAAGATAATTTCCCAAGGATGGAGTTTGCATGGGCCCACAAACATCACTATGTACAAGCTGTAACATGCATGTGGCCTTAACTGAACCATCCTTTGGAAACTTAGAACTCTCCATTTTACCCAATATACATCCTCCACAAACATGTTTGACAGGTGCTTCAAGAGGCGGCAAAGAAGCAACCATATCAATTTTTTGCAAATGCAACAAACGCAGAAAAATTCCGATGCTCAAAACGTGCATGCCACAGTTTTGCATCTGAAACAGCCCTTGAATCTACAACTGCATTTGTAAAATTTTGTCCACACTTGTCATACAAAGTGAGCTTATACAGCCCACGGCACAAAAGGCCAGATGCAACAATGTCATCACCAAAAGTGACATCATGAACTGTAAATCTGTCATCCACAAATTTGACTACAAGTTCAAGTCTAGCAAGTGCAGATACAGACAAAAGATTCTTCTTGATCCCATGTACATAAAGTGCATCAACAAGTGTGAAAGGACTACCATTTCCAGCAATAAGCACAATCTTTCCAACCCCCTGAATCGGATAAGAGGCGTTATTGGCACAAGTGACGGAATTCCCATGAGGGACAGACTCGAGAGAGGTGAACAATTCACGATGTAAGGTAATGTGCTTTGTAGCACCACTGTCGAAATACCAAACATGTGAATCTACAGCAAACGGACATGCATGCATCATGGATAGCAGGGTTGTAAGTGCACTCTGCACTAAAAGCCCATTCTGCATCAACATCAGCGTCACAGTCTCCTTTCACAGAAGACTCAACAATGGCTGCATTTGTAGTGGAACCAGCATTTGCAGCGGAACCACCCTCTTTCTTCTTAGCCTCTTTGGCCTTCAACTTAGGACACTGCTTGATCAAGTGATCATTAGCTTTACAATAATGGCAATGCATCTTCTTTTTGCCCTTATCACCAGAATTTCCAGACAAATTGCTTTTAACAGAAGCATTAGAAACATGTGATTTTTCACTTGCAGAAGAACCGCAAGAAGTGGTTGCATTGTTGTTACCACCCTTTCTCTGAGAAGCAATAAAAGCGTGTTCAACTGCACGCTGTCTAGTCCTGTTTTTTCTGGAAAGTGAATTTTGCAACAGCAATGTGCATAATGCATCAAACTTGACAACTTTAGGATTTCCTTGGGTCATAAGTCTCCAAGTACTAGCAAAAGTCTGGTAAGAATCTGGTAAGGCATCAAGAACACTATGCACAGAAATGACTGCACCTGCAGAAATAAGTTGCTCATTGATATCCTTGACACCAGCAAGGAAAGTGTCCATATCATCTTCCTCATGCATAATCTTCGATTCCAGCTCTTTATGCAGCAAAGCAATTTTTGCCTCATTGCGACTTGCATAAAGACCAGCCAGAATATTCCAGGCCTGTTTAGCAGGTTTTGTTGAACAAATGTGAGGAGTAATGGTGCGCTTCATAGAAAACGCAATCAACGCATGAGCCTACACATCCTTTACATCCAACGAGCTTGTTCTACCATAGGCAAAACAACTCTAACAGCAGCAATCGTTGCAGCAAGACCTGCAACATCCTCAACATCGCCTACATCCTCAGAACCAGGACGTACATCAATGCCCTGCACAATATTCCAGACGCCCTTTGACACAAGAACATGTTGCATCATGTAAGCCCACATAGGGTAATTGTCCCCATCCAACCTGTCCTCAGTAGCAAACATCTTGAACACATATGTGTTGTTGTCAGCCATGGAAAATGTCTACACCTGATGTGAAAACTGCCCTAAATGAGGAGAAATCGAGTGAGACCAGCACGTGCTATATAGCACAACACACAATAGACTCTATAGGACCTGTTATGCCAAAAACGGCATTGATAGAAATTATGCACTAAATGAAGAAATTGCATGTGCAAACCTGTCTATAGTGGAAACGGAGGCCGAAATGAGCCCGAATCAGAAATCTGAGCAGACTATGCTCTTCGAGCTTGCCCAAAAAATTCGTGGACCTGCGAACGCTCGCTAAAGCTCACTGAAATTGGAGAAAAGGAGTAAGCGCGTGCTGGAGCTGCTGGTGACTAAGCCCGGGAGGACGCAACCTGCTTTGATACCAATTGTTGGAATTAGGGTTGCAGGAAAACACACACAACTTGGCAAAGACGAAGGAAGCTCAAGGCACACAACAGAGAGTGTATTACTTAGTGTGCAATGGAAAGATAGATAGCCCTAGAGTGATGGGCGTATATACAATGCACGGGGGAAAATTTTTCCTAAAGAGGGAAAAAATGCCCCGGCGGTCCTAGTGTGTTCACGCACATCACTGCCACATGTATATGGTAACAAGCATTGCTTTTCTTTGCCTTGTATGATCTTTCCAAGAGTTTTGTACCTGTCATTCAAAGAAGTGACCATATTTAAGTCTCCTATGATCAAGAGAGGGTCGTTAAGGGAACAAAGCTCAGAGCATATATTGGTTCTGTCAAAAATGGAATTGGAAGCATAAAGGCTCACAACAATATAGTTAAAGAGTTCCTTGAGAGACATAGCAAGCCAATTTTCCTTTGGCCCTACATGCACTTGGGTAATCAGCTTCTCACACTTAAGATCGACACCAATCACATGCCCCCCTTTACCTGTAGTATGGTTAGTATGGAACCACTTATTATTCCTACTAATCTTTTGTAGATTGGAATCTAACTAGAAGCCCTTGAATTTAACTTCCTAAAGACAGATAAAATCAGCCTGCGAGTGCAAATCAAGCATCTACTTCTTAATATTGACAGCTCTATTTGGGTCTGTCAAACCTTTACAATTCAAAGAGAAACCATTAGTAGACTGATTCATTTTTATGGGTTTTAAAGGGCTTGACCATAGAGATTGAAGCTATGCTAGGATCAAAGTTTTCTTTTTTCCTTTTCGGCTCGCTACCTAGAATGGGTGAAGTTTTCTCTTCAGCTTCGGTCATCAGAATGTCTACTGAGTTCACAGATGCATGATTGAGAAAATTTGTTGAGTTCCACCTTGTCATGTTTTCTTGGAGATCTTTTCAAAAAGCTTCACCTTCAGGATTACTGGCTTGATGAGTGCCTTCCATCTTGGGAGTTGGTGAGAAATTTTGAGTAGTTTGAATGCCTTGCTCTCCATCATCTGAGCTGTCAAAATCTGATGACATACCTCTTGCCTTGTCCAGCGGGATTTCAGGAGGAAACAAAGGTTCAGATTGAGAAGGGATTTTATCTGCTTTAGGTTGGATTGACTGCTCAATTTCCTAATCTTCCCTAGGTGTTTGATAGGAAGAGGCCTTGTCATCTGGTTCAACCTCATCCTCATCAAAAGATGGGTCAAAAACATCATCTAAAAGTGCCCCAAACTGCTTAACATATCTATTGGAATTACCCCTTGTTGGTGCTTTGTTATTACGATAACTTACCCTCCTGTTAACTTGTTGGAAGCCTTGGTTATTCTCTTTAGCCTCTTTACCCTTCTCAGCTTCTTTTTGGACTTTGTTAGCCAGTTCAAGGCAATCCTTAATCAGATAACCCTGCTTGAGACAATGGAAACATGCATTAGGGAGATTCCTATAAAGTACCTTTTGGAAGTGAAACACTTGTTCCATTTGATCTTTGATCTAGACGGTTTCTCTGAGAGGAGCATCAATGTCCACCTCTATAAGTAGTTGTGGATCCCATTTAGGGTTAATACCATTAGTAGGTTTCTGACCCAAAACTTTTCCTATTTGTGCACCAATCTGCTTGAGCTAGGGAAAATACTCAATGGGGTAGTTTGGGAAATCAACCCACACAAGGACCTTTGAAGGTTTCTTACCCTTTGGATCAAAGCCTTTATGCCATTTGGAAACAGACTATGGGTGTTTATTATAAGCCATTGCCCTCTGCTTAATCCCTTGTAGGGAATTGTCAGAATCTTCAAAAAAAAAAGATAGTAATTATTTGGTAAGTGTTGTACCTTAGAAGGGAATAGGTTTCTGGATTCCAACTCTTGAGCTATCCATTGTTTTAGAGCTTTGAATGGAGGCCTGATTCCATGGAAAATCCCTATCACCACTCTTTCTAGTAGGTGTTTGAACTAGTTAAGTTCAGCAGCACCAACAATGACTTCCCCTTCACTTTGACCCTGAGTCTGAGGACGTTCATTTTCATAATCTTCATGATTGTTATTAGAGTTATCCCCACTAACTCCTCCATTTTCAGCTTCAACAGTATGAATCTTGAGATTAGACTGGATTCTCAATGTTTTGCCAAACATTAGAAACCACAAAAAAATTGGCCATTAAGGAAAGGGGGATTGTGATTTACCTAAAGGGGTCTCTACATGGTGAAAGGGTGGATAGAAGCATTGTAATCCTGACCAGATGGACAAGGCAACAAAGACCTGAATAGGTCATGCTGCATGAACTATTGAGATTTGGAGAGTATTTGGTGCAGGTTTAGATTGCATTGCGTGTGCATAAAAGAAAGGGCCTTGGCCCACAAGTTTGTTGGAGAAGGTATTGATCCGGGACCAGGACTAAGCGATAGGCCAATGGTCCCTCTCTTTGGGGACATAGACGAGGACACCAGTGCATTGTGGAGATTTTTTTGCAACTCATTCCGAAGGAGGCCATTCACCAAAGCATCATGTAGGGCCATGCTCCCCCGCCCCCCCAAGGGGGAAGGGAGCAAATGGCACTCAGCACCCGCCAAAGGGGAAAGGACACAGGGAGGCGTGTGAGGAAATGGACAAGCACGAGCAATAAGTGTGCATGCCTCGATTGTAGAACCCTTACGGATTCTCAGAGCCACATCTCCAATGTGATAACCTTTCTCTACCACCCTGCTACCACCAAGGCTATTGGAGCAGGTAAGTAGTTTTTTTTTGAACTATTTTTGGAGAGTAGCCCATGCCAACTTCTAAATTTGATTGGAATGTAATCGCCTTTGGCTGGAAATTCAAACCAGTATGCTCCCAACTCATTATCAGAATGTGGAATTCACCATGGGAGAGCATATCCATGGATTTTATCTTTGGATTGCCTAAGTCTATCCATGGGAATACAAGAATATGGATGACAGTAGACAGGCATGGTTCAGCATCAGAGAGGGTTTGCACTTACCCAAGTCTATCTTGTATGATTGCTTTAACCCAGGATTCTATTGGTTGGGGTGGGCTACCAAAAAGCTTGGTAAAAATCTGACAATCAAAGCTCATAAGTGTTTCAAAGCAGGGATTCGAACCTGGGGCAATCTACATAGATGGAACATGGCTAACCCCTCTAGATTTCTTACCTTTTTAATATTTCTTTTGGTTGTCTTGAAGAAATTGTTTGCAGGTTGGATGAGCTGATACTTCTACAAACCAGTTCAGATTTCACGCACAGCAAGGAAATCTCTCTGCAACAATATGCTTGGAAGGCCTACAAGAAGTTCTCCTACATACGAGAGGTTGCCTGAGAAGGAAGTTAAACAAGAAGTGGGGCCTCAATTGGTGCTCTAAACAATGGGTGTGCAGGTTTAAATGTGTCTATAGCTTTGCAATCCCCATCAAACATAGCTTTCTAGCCTGGCTGATTTTACATCAAGGAATATGGACTAGACAGAGAGCTCTCGAAACTGGAATTGGAGATGGCAAATGCATAAGATGAAACTCCTTAGAAGACCTCCAACACAATTTTGTTGATTTTCCAATGCATCCAAACTTGTATCATCGAGCATGTGCTGCAAGGAGCTCCATCCGCTACAGCTTTCAACTCATGAATTACTAGTTGGGGACTGATCAGGATGAATATTCCACTCTGGAATATGTGGAGGTTGGCCTACATGTGGGCTTGCTAGTCTCAGAGGATAGAAAATGGAGAACAACTCCAACTGCTTTGTCATACAATTAAAGAAACTTCTTGTCTGGGCCCCCTCTATGTTATCCAAAGAAATCATAGATGGCAGCTTTGGAAGGATTTTATGCTTAGGATCTACTCTAGAGAGAGATTAATTATGGCTTTTGCCTGCCTAGAACTCTAGCTTTTTTTTCTTTTCAAGGGATGCCTCTATCCCCACCTATGAGGCAAAGTTGTATTTCGATCTCTTTTCTTTAATATATTTCCGCCAGTGGCCAGCTCCAACTATAATCAAGCTTGTTCGTGCCCGTTAGGAATTAACTCGCTCAATGTAGGGCTCCCATGCATGAACGAATACTCACTCAGGCAACCAAAAGGCTGTAAGGTTGAACCAATACTCGAACTGAAAGGTTAGATTTGTTGACAAGTGGAGGCCAGTTCTCTCTCTCTCTCTCTCTCTCTCTCTCTCTCTCTCTCTCTCTCTCACACACCTCTCCAAATTCAAGAATTTGTGACACAAGCTCCCTATTGAAGTAGTAGATGGACCGTGTGAAAGAGATAGCCTGCGCACATGCACTCTTACAGCCAGTCACTACAAGCAGTTTTTCCACCGGCAGGTTTAGGCCTCATTGCGAACATGTTGCAATGGTAGCTCCACGGTCGGCTGCTCCATCATCGGCCTGCCACCCGTCATCAAGTAGCGCACATGCAAGCCGACCGCCATCACTGTCCCGGTCACCTGTCGTGAAATAAGCAATCACGAGCTATGCTCTGGACACTGTGTGCAGCCGCGTGTGTTGGCTGTAGTAGCTGGGAACTGCCTGCTGAAAGCGCAGCTGCAGTCGGCAAAGAAAAACCAATGATGAGCGCAACAGTACCTTACTAAGTTTAGTGTGGCACTGCTTTGGCATCGTCTCAAAGAGCTAGGGGGAACGACTCTCTTTCCGATGGAAGCGGTAGAAGAGCGACGCACAAACGATACACTATTGTCCAAAAAACTGGTGGGAGCCATGAGAATCTCCACCAGCCGAGTCATAACAAATGGTGCATGTGCGGACCCTATCTTAGAGTGCAGTGCAGCGAGATGAGGATGGAACGGCGGACTAGTCTCTTCTAGCCTATAGGGCCTAGGTAGAAGAGTCTGTACAGATTCTGGAGAGCGGCGAGGCCGGGGAGGAGAGAGGTGATGAAATGCCCACGCGTGCTAATGATGGGCGTGTCACACAAATCAACAACGACGCGATACGCAACTTCTGACAAAACTGTTTTCCATCAGCTCAAGCCTCAATAGAGCACAACTGCACAAGGCAGAGAGGTGGAGCATTAAAGTACCCGTTTCGGTACTGCATTTATATTCTCTTATATCCTGCTCAATCACAACAAGAAAGGTTGGAACTTGCAACTTGGAACCTTGGAAGTTGCACAGACCTTGAGCGTTATGCAGCATGCTTCTAGCCTAGCCTGCCAGGGTCGGATCAGTGCTTGAAAAAACTTTATTCCAACAACTTCAAGATTTGAATGTTTTTACACTAGATTACAACTAAATTTCTCTAAATCTCACCTCCAAATCTAAAATTTAGAGGTAAATCTCTAAATTTGTAGCTAGAATTACACTAAACCTAGCTTTTTTTTTAGCATTTGGACTCCAGATTCTCGTCTTCAGACCTTACTCCATTCTTTGGGGATTTAGTTCTAACGCCTTAGATCAAAGAGTGTCAGTGCGTTTCGACGAAAGGGCAATCCCTTTTAGGACTTAAACCTTCCTCCATTCTTGCTACTTGGCCTTCACCTAAGGCTTGCCCAAAAAAAAAAAATCCTTGCCTAAGAAAATAAGGGTAGACTTTTTTCCTCTCTTTTTTGCAACACTCTCCCGTTAGAGAAAGTTAAAAGGTGAATTATTACCAAAAAGAATTACATAAAGCCCCTGCTCTATAACACTGAGCCAAGGGAACAACTTAACCAAAAGAATAACAACAACAGGACTCCGGCTGAACAAGGGAGGCTTAAAACTATTCCAATTTTTACATCAAAATTTCAAGCATATACCACTAAAGTTGTGGTCATGCGAGAAATTTAGTTATTCTTGGTCACACGCAAAAAGGAGCATTAAATAAATAACTATGCCTACCTTTTGTAACTATGCTGATTTTGGCATAGTCGTGAAGTTCAAGGCATAGTTGGGAGGATTAATGAATAACTGACCCTCGGGTGACCATGCAAGAGGCTTAGTTATCCATTTAATGCTTTGTCTGCGTAATGGAATTGGCCTATTAACTTGAGAGTAACGAAAATTAATGAGAGTACTTCTGAGAAATTACTTTGTGAGCCTAATGGGTGAACATAATTGAAGATAACAACATAGACAAAGCAATTAGTTAACTTGGCATGAACAATACTTTTGCAAGAGAGAGAATTTAGAGAACATGACAACAGTTGAGGATCGGATTTATGTGGAGCCGGTCCCCCCCTCCAATAGCCATTTGTATTATGATTTCTCCCATTAAGAGAGACTTGTTACAATACAATCTTTGTGTTCCTTGTGACCTAGGTGATGAATGAAGATGGAAAGCTTCATGCATCACAAGCATAACATAAACTTTGAAGAAAGCTTTAACTATCCCAAGCCACAGTACCAAGACCCCAAACACCTTCCAAGGTGGAGAGAACTAGAAGGGAATGAGGGGAGGGAAGAGGAAGAAGAAACATTTCATAGAAGAAAGAATTAGTTCCTCACTTATCATAACTCTTCTTGCTAGCATACATAATAGCATAGTAGTGAAGATGGAGAAGATGGCAAGCTTAGCATTGAAGCATGGCTCTTGGTTGGATTTGCACTCCATAGCCAAGATTGTTGGTGTAGGCTCTCAACCTCTACTTGCTTGGAGAAGGAGAGGGAGCTCTTGCACTTTTCACATTGCATAATGAGAGTGTGTGTGAGTGTGTGTGGGAGAGTATACCCCCTAAGAAACCCCCTAGCTTGCTTTGGTCGACCCCCCCTTGTAGCTCATGCTTGAAGTTCATTGGACCCCTCCAAGCCTACCCAACCACAAGCAGGAGGCATTACAAACAACAAGGGTAGCCTTGGGACAAGTGTCCCCCTTTCCCCTTTGAGAGAGAGGACTTGATAAATGCAAACACAATTAATTAAATCTCCTGAATTATCATTGGACCCCTTGGGTGGACAACCAATAGGCTTTAAGCACACCATGAGGGCAACATAAGGAGAAACTTGACAAGTGTCCCCTTTGCTTTCTTTGTACTAGGCATGCCTTGTGTGAGTGTGTGTTCTCTCTCATCCCCCCTCATGTAGGACTCGCCCCCTCCTTGTGTAGAGTGCGCAGGTGATGGAGAAGGTAGGAAAGAAGACTACACACACACACACCAACACACATCGAGACACACACACACAATCGTTACCCTGCAGCAGCCATTCAACGAGCTGCTCTTCTCTTCTTCTCTTTTGAACTATTATCCAAAGTATATTTACAACATAGTATAGTCAGTGTCCAGCCGCCCATAGCACAATGGACATATTCTTTAACATCATATTCTTTAACACTCCCCCTCAAGCTCAGAGTGAGCTTGCATATGATGGATTCCCAATGCTTCACGAAAGTAGCAAAACTTCTCCTTTCCAAGAGCTTTTGTGAATATAACCGCAACTTGATCATTTGTCTTCACATACACCAAATCAATCTCATTTGCCAAAACTTTTTCTCTAATGAAGTGATAATGTACCTCACTGTGTTTAGTGCGAGCATGGTAGACTGGATTCTTTGCCAACATGATGCTGCTAATATTGTCACAATATATAATGACACTGTCAAGATAGTCAAAACCAAAGTCTACTATAAGTACTCTCAACCATGACTCTTCACATGCTGCCAAAGCTGCTCCACGATATTCAGCTTCTGTACTTGATAATGCTACAGTTGATTGCTTCTTGCTACTCCAACTTATCATACCATTGCCAATGGAAAATGCATAACCACTTGTAGATCTTCTATCCATAAAATCTCCTGCCCAATCTGCATCTATGTAACCATAAAGACAAAGCTTCCCATTCTTTTCATAAAACATTCCATAACTGACAGTGGCTTTCACATATCTCATAATCTGTCTCACAGCATCAAGATGACTTTTACATGGATTTTGCATGAATTGACTCACAACACCCACTGCATAACTCAAATCTGGCCTTGTTATTGTCAAGTAAATAAGGCTTCCAACCATCTTGCGATACATAGTGACATCCTCAATGTAATGTCCATCATCAAACAACTTCACATTTTGATCAAGAGGTGTATCAACCGGTTTGCACGCTGTCATTCCATACTTCTCAAGCATATCCAACGCGTATTGTCTTTGTATCATCCAAATTCCCGATAAAGTATTGACAATTTCAATTCCCAAGAAATATCTCAACTCACCAAGGTCCTTCATGTTGAATTCTCTCAACAAACTCTTCTTGACATGCAAAATTTGCTCAGCATGACTTCCAGTGAGAGTCAAGTCATCAACATAGATAACAATAACGACGATCTCTCCATCAACATGCTTCAAAAATAATGAGTGATCAGCAGTAGATTGTTTAAATCCAATCTTCTTCAAGAATCTGGTTATCTTTTCACACCAAGCTCTAGATGCTTGCTTCAAACCATACAATGCTTTCTTCAACTTACACACATAATATGGAAACTTTGGATGTTGATAACCCTCTGGCTGTATCATATAAACTTCTTCTTCCAAGTCACCATTCAAGAATGCATTATCCACATCCATTTGCCGTAACTTCCAACCGAACATACTTGCCATTGCTATCATCAATCTGACTGTTGTCATCTTTGCAACTGGACTAAATGTCTCATCATAATCAAGACCTTTTGTTTGTGCATAACCTTTAGCAACAAGCCTCGCTTTGTATCTTTCCACACTACCATTTGACTTGCACTTGACTTTGTATACCCATTTTGAACCAATTGCTTTCTTTCCACTTGGCAAGCGAACCAAATCCCAAGTGTCATTCTTCATAAGAGCATCCATTTCATCATCCATAGCTCACTCCCATTCTGATTTTCCAATTGCCTCTTGAAAACATGTAGGCTCTTTATGTTGCACACGTGAAACCATGTATGCATAATGTGTACGCATGTAACCGTTGTATGTCAATCTATCAACTGGATAATGCACCCTCTCTGATCTTCTCAATTGTGGTGCACTCTTCTCTTCAACTCTTGCATATGGGGGTACATATTTCTCAATATGCTTACTGCCAGGTGTCCTCAAATGTGGTAAACCATGCTCTTCATCGAGGCTTTCATCTCCAGAACTCTCTTCAACCACTTTCTTCTTGCCTTTCTCGTCTTGCTTCTTATCTCGCAAACGACCGCTCCATGGGTTGACACTTCCTGTACTCTCCTCTTCTATATGTGGTCCTGAAATAGTTCTTGTTGATGGTCCTGGCTTATCAACAACATGACGCACATTCTCTTGCTCTTCATACTCATCTTCTATCATCACTGGCTTTGGTTTATACCATGGTTCATGCTCACAAAATCTGACATCTCTACTGACATAAACTTGTCTTGTCGTAGGATCATAGCACTTGTAACCTTTCTTTTCAACTGGGTAGCCCAAGAATATACACTTCACTGCCTTTGGCTCCATCTTCTTTCTTGCTTCATTTGGCACATGAACATAGCAAACACATCCAAAAACTTTCATGTAGGAAACTGTTGGCTTGATCCCATAAAGTCTCTCATAAGGTGAAATTTCATGAATGGCAGCTGTTGGTGTTCGATTCATAATGTGTACTGCTGTATGAACTGCTTCAGCCCAATATGTTAATGGCATATTCATCTCACTCATCATGGCTCTTGCAATCTCTGCTATGACTCTATTCTTTCTCTCAGCAACTCCATTTTGTTGTGGTGTGTATCTGCAAGTAATCTGTCTTCTTATGCCTTGTTCACGTAAGTAATCATCAAAACTGTGTGACATGTACTCTCCCCCTCCATCTGTACGTAGGCATTTAATTTGACAACCGTTCTCTTTTTCAACCATAACTTTGAACTCCAAGAATACCTCAAATGCCTCTGACTTTGCCTTTAGAAAGTAAACCTATGTCATTCTGCTGTAATCATCTGTGAATGTGATAAAATATCGACAACCATTTGGTGTAGCATGATCACAAGGTCCCCAAATATCTGAATGAACAATTTCCAAAGGACTTTGGCTAATTCTCCCCCTCTTTGGAAATGGTAAACGAGATTGCTTTCCAAATTGACAAGCTTCACAAACATGATCAAAATTCAATCTGCCAAACTTTGGTAATCCACGTACAATTTGATTTGATTGCATATGCTTTAGTCTTCTAAAATTGACATGACCAGTCCTCTTATGCCATAACTCTGCCCAATTATCTTGAGTGGCTGATTTATTTGCATACATACCACTGTGTAAACATGGATCTCCAGCTTCCAATGAGAACAAGCGACCTTTCTTTCTTCCATGTGCCAATATCTTGCCTGGTCTGCCGTTGTGAAACTCCTCTATGAAGCAGCCATAACGATTAAAACGGACTTGCAACCCTTGATCTGTCATCTGTCCAACTGATGCTAAATTCTTTGTGATTGAAGGCACATATAGAACATCTCCCAATGTGTTGTATGTCTCGTCTTTTTCTAGCAATGGAACTGAACCAACATGTGTAATCCGATGCATAGTATCATCACCTGTAGCGACAAACTCATCCTCTTCTAACTTCTCTTTTCTGTCAAACCATTCACCATGATATGTCATATGATTTGTGGCACCACTATCTAAATACCAATCATCTGTATGATGTGGCTCCACCATGCTTCCAACAACATGCTCCATAGGAAATAAATGTCCACTCGACCTATTGTCATATATATTTTGATCATGAGGATTGTATCCAACAAAGTTTCCTCCATGTCTGCCATAACCTCGGCCTCTTTCACCACGATCACGATTTTGATTTAGCCTTGTGTAACATTCTCTTTCAAAGTGACCATAAATGCCACATCTGTTACAATATCCATCTCTTTGAGGATGTACAAATCGTCCACCTCCACGTCCACGAGTTCGGGCTCTCCCCCTGCCTCTTTGGCTATAATCGTTGTAACTTTGACTTTGTTGGTTTTGCCATTGACCTCTTCCAACATTGTTTCTACGACCATAGTTTCCTCTTCCACCTCTATTGTTTCCACGACCTCTAGAGTAAAAAACCTGATCTCTGGAATTGTTATTTGATGTAGAAGGACCTGACTTGCCTAACTTCACCTCTTCTTGCAAACAAAGGTTTACTAACTCTTCAAAATCAGGCATGTGTCCTCGAACAGATATAGATGTATCCAATGACTTGTATTCCGGTCCCAAACCATTCAATGTCACTGAAACTAAGTCATCATTTGGAACTTCAACATTAATGCTCGCAAGATCTTCCTGTATTTTCTTTATCTCTGTCACATAATCTGATATGGATCTATTTCCTCGCCATACACAATGTAACCTTTGCTTCAAGTGAAATTTTTGTGATTCTGTATTGGAGCTGTTCATTCTTGCTAGTATCTCCCATGCTTCCTTTGGAGATTGAGCCTTCTTCACATGTGGTATAAAGAAGTCACTAATGCATAGTGAAATCCAATGCATCACTTTCCTTGAATTCTCGATCCACTTCTTGTAAGCTTCTACTCCTGCTTGCCATGTTTTATGTGCTTCAACATTCTCTCTATTTGGTTCCAAACCAACCTCGGGACACTCTTGTTCACCTGTAATATAATCCCATAAACCTTTGCCCATGATAAAGTTCTCCATCCTGTAAGACCATATGCTGTAGTTCTCTCTGGTCAGCTTCTCTCCAACAATCTGTGTGACTTGAGTTGAACTTTCTGCCATCTTCACTCTCTCAATTTCTTCCAAAGTTTTTTGACAAAATTTCGGCAGAGTTTCATTGTATTTGGACAATATCTCAAGTGAAAATCTTAACCAAAGTGCTCATAAACACTGACAGAAAATCTCTCACTGCCAAGGGAAAATCCACTGACTCACTTTGCCACAGACTGACTCAGTACTATGCATAAATACTCTAAAACAATGTCCACATGGACCTGTATGCAAATGCAACCCATACGTTGTCCTGTACCACATATCCATACATCCACCTTCTTCCCATAGTCGTAAACGACATATGAAGTCTTTCGCGGGGCCAGTCGGGGGTTCGCTCCAGTACCTAATCCACCTTGCCAAGGTACCAAAGCTCCCAAGGCAAGGCTTCAAAAAACCTCACTCGACCCTCACAAAGGCTGCAGTTTTCCAAAATACATTAACCGCATATCCATACATAACCACAAAGTACTCAATCTGACAATATAACCGCCTCAACTTCTTCCCACAACCTTTCTTACATAGGCGGCTGTCCATAACGGACCCACAACAACCAAACATAATCTTCAATAACACAATATCATGATGCAAAAGCTCTATGTCGCTCTCCAAAACCTGTGTAAATGCTGAATTCTTCAGCTGTAACCTGTAAATCTATTGCCGAGTGCAAAACTAAACATCTCCTATGCTTGTGTGAACTGGCTGTTTGCTACAGGAAATTGCAGATTTTGGCAAATCTGAGTATGCCAATGCGTTCGGAATGCCCAAAAACATAAAGATAGACTTCTGGATCACTGTATTCCGAGTTCGGGTAAGGGAGTTATGACCAAAAAATCTCTCTTTTTTGCTGTTTTCCAGAGCTGCGGAAACCTGTGTATTGACTGTAGCTCCTCAAACTGAGCTCTGATACCACTTTGTAGAGTGCGCAGGTGATGGAGAAGGTAGGAAAGAAGACTACACACACACACACCAACACACATCAAGACACACACACACAATCGTTACCCTGCAGCAGCCATTCAACGAGCTGCTCTTCTCTTCTTCTCTTTTGAACTATTATCCAAAGTATATTTACAACATAGTATAGTCAGTGTCCAGCCGCCCATAGCACAATGGACATATACTTTAACATCATATTCTTTAACACCTTGTAGGGATTAGATTTGACTTTTGCACACCTCAATCCACTCAACCTTGGCCTTGATTCCCACCACAAGCTTGGCCCTTAAGCACTTCAAGCTTGGGCTGGATTCTCACCTCAAGTACAGCCCTAGCATCTCAAGCATGACAAACACCTCAAGTATCTCAATCATTAAGCACCTCAAGCATCTCAATCATTAAGCACCTCAAGCATCTCAAGCACCTCAGTCATCAAACACCTCAAGCACCTTAGTCATCAAGCACAACAAGCACCTTAAGCTTGGGCCGGCTCAAGCACAACCATTAAGCACCTCAAGCATCTCAATCATTAAGCATCTCAAGCACCTCAGTCATCAAACACCTCAAGCACCTTAGTCATCAAGCACAACAAGCACCTTAAGCTTGGGCCGGGTTCCCACCTCAAGCACAACCCTAGCTTACCTTAGGTCAAAGGACTTTTACACTCATTATTGGAGGTCTTCAATGAAGCTAACCCTAAGGTCTTATGCTTCATTGGTTAGCCTTGCTCTTTAATAGACCATCTCTCATTTGGGCCCCTATACCATTGGCCCCGTGTTGAGATAGATCTAAAAGCACATGTCTATATCTTAACCCTTATTCTTGTTTATTCTCCCACATTAAGTGATCAGTTTAATATGAGAAAATCATTTGGGTTGGTTAGATATTAGATTTTGTGATGTTACCTCTCTCTTGAAATCATAGTCGTCCTCGACTATGAGGTAGAAGAGATTTAAAGCCTTAGTCATTAGTCAATCTTACTTAACGGGTAGAGGATCCCTTTTTACCCTACGACATCTTTTCAAGATGGATGACTAATCCATTTGGTGCTTGAGAGACATAGCTGCCGCAAGCATGTCTGCTCTTTAGTCCATTTCATTCTCTCAAAGTAGAGTGACAAATTCTACTTGGTGTTTGAGAGACGTCGTCATCATAAACATGATTTTAAGCATGCATACTATTTAAATTTGTGCACAATTCAAAAGAGAACTAGTCTTATAAGACCAAAACATGGGTCATTTAAAAGAAATTTGTACATTTGCTTACTCTAACGTAGCATTGTAAGCATTGACAAGGTTCATACTATTCTTAAGTTGTATTCCTTGCATCCATCTAGCATCTTCAAAAGGATAATTTTTGAACTTAATAAGATACCGTCGGATAGTCTTACCATGCCGTAGTACCTTGTCTTCATGCCGAAGGATATATCCGGGTTGTAGCACCTCTTCTTGGCCTTCAACTTCGGGAGGGTCCTCAATAATTGGTTCACTTGGGGGCTCTCCTTTGTAGGGCTTAAGTAGGCTCACATGAAAAGCATTGTGTATGAGCCAATGGTTGGGCAACTTGAGTTGGTAGGTCATCTGATTGATAGGCTTCAAAATTTGGAAAGCACCATAGTATCTATTTTGCTAGCTTAGCATAATACTTTTGATGGCTCGTAGGATTTTTGCCCGTGGTTTTCCTTAATTGAGCCTTAGGAAACTTAAGCAAGACCCAATCATTTTCTTTGAATATTAAGGCCCTTTTGTGCTTGTCAACAGTAGCTTTTTTCCTTTGTTGAGATATGGATATAGCCTCCTTAATCTTTTGAAAAGATTCTTGTAGGTCACGGCTATACTCATCGGCGGCGAAGATCTTCCCGTACTTTGAGTAGCAAGGGACTTTTAGGTCTTCCCTCAATGATCTCAAAACGTGCTTTTTCCGCAGAAGTATGAACAATATTATTGTAGGCATACTCTATAAGAGGTAAGTACTTTTCCCATTGTGAGCTTAGATCTACTTCGGTAACATAAATCTTGAGTAGATCGAGTATCGTAAGATTGGCTATCTCACTTTGGCCATCCGTTTGTGGGTGATAGGCCGAAGAGAAATTCAGTCTTGTTCCTAGATTTTCAAAGAGACCTTTCCAAAAATTACTGGTCATTCTAGGATCTCTATCTGACACGATGGATGTGGGTAACCCATGGTGCTTGAAAGTATGAGATATGAAGAGAGTTGTCATTTGGTGTGCCTTTATAGTCTTTTTGATAGGAATAAAGTATGCTTGCTTGCTAAACCTCTCGACCTTTGTCCATATTCTCGTATTCCCATGGATAGACTTGGGCAATCCAAAGATGAAATCCATGGATATACTCTCCCATGGTGAATTTGGGATAGGCAATGGCTCGAGTAATCCAGGTTGCTTCCCTCTATCATATTTGGTCTTTTGGTATACTACACATTTTGAAACATATTCTTGTATGTCCACTTTCATGGTAGGCCAATAGAAATACGTCTCTACTCCTCATAGAGTAGGTTGAATACCTCTATGCCCCGCATAGGGAGAAGCATGGGATTTATACATAAATTTCTCACGAAGGGAATGGGTAACACATAGCCTATTTCCATGGAAAAGATAACCATCTTGCAAGGTGAATGGTTCCTCTTTCTTGCCCGAAGCAAGGGCTGACAATATGTCTCTAAAATTAGGGTCAGTAGCATACTCATCTATCATAGAGAATAGATCATTGTGAGTAGCTATAGACACCACATTAACTTTTGGTCGTCGTGAAAGTGCATCGGCCACTTCATTGTGCTTACCAACAATGTGAGCAATATGGAAATTAAATTGCAAAAGGAAATTTGCCCACCTCATTTGTTTGTCGGAAAGCTTGGTTTGTGTCATAGAATACTTAAGACTTTAGTGGTCGGTTCGTAGGATAAATGGAGTCCCCAATAGGTAGTGCTTCCATGTGTCTAGGGCATGTAGAACAGCTAAAAGATCTTTCTCATAAATCTCCAAGACTCGTTCATCCGTATTGAGCCTTCAGCTCTCATATGCTATGGCATGCCCTTCTTGAAGCAAAACTGCTCCAAGGCAATCACCACAAGCATCACATTGGACCTCAAATGGCTTTGAGAGATTCGGAAGCATGAGGACTGGTTGGAAGGTAAGCTTCTCCTTGATCTTATCAAAATCATTTTACTCCTTAGCAGTCTATACATACTTAACGTTCTTCTTAGTTAAGTCATGTAGTGGTCCTGCTATTTGAGAGAATTTTGCTATGAAGCGTCTATAGTATGCGCACATACCAATAAAGCTTCTTAGCTCATGTAGATTCATTGGATTAGGCCATGCTTTTATTACCTCTAACTTTGATGGATCCATACGGATACCATCTTGAAAGATAATATGACCTAGGTATTGAATCTCTTGAAGGAAGAATTCGCTTTTCTTTTGGTTGAGAAAAAGTTTGTTCTCCCTCAACGCTTGAAAAATCACTTGGAGATGTTGCTTATGTTCCTCCAAATACTTGGAGTAGATGATGATATCATCAAAGAACACTCCAGTGAATTTATGATAAGATCTAAAAAATTTCTCCATTAGAAGATTGAACGTAGCTGGTGCATTAGTCAAGCCAAAAGGCATGACTAGATATTCATAAAGACCAAACGTTGTGCGAAACGTGGTCTTTAGGATATCTTCATCCACTATCCTTATTTGATGATAGCCACTTTTAAGGTCAATCCTACTGAAGTAGGTAGAGCCTTATAGCTTATCAAACAGATCTTCTACCCAAGGACGGGAAATTTGTTTTTGATAGTGATATGGTTTAATGCTCGATATTCCACACACATACGGTATGTACCATCTTTCTTTTGCAATAAAAAGATTGGAGAACAATAGGCAGACGAACTAGGCCTCACCATCCCTTTATCTACCAATTCATGTACTTGCCTCATGATCTCCTCTTGTTGAGCTTGTGAGACTCGATAAGGAGGCTTGTTAGGCGGTGAGCTTCCTGGAAGGAGCTCAATGCGATGGTCATCATCCCCTCGTTTTGGAGGTAAGTCCATAGGGATACCATCGATGAACACATCTTGGAATCCTTTTAGAAAATTAGACAAGTCTAACTCTTCTTGATTCCTACCATTTACATTTGATGAAACATTAGAATCTTTTAGAGACTCTTTGACAAAAATCATGTACGTAGAGACTGAGCTCTTCATTGATTTATCAAAAGCAAGAGGATTTACAAGTGGAATAGTGCGACCACGCTCACTAGCATCTATATACATGTTCTTTCCCCTGTAGGTGAAGTAGATTCTCCTTTCAGGGAACTTCATATTGGCAATCATGAGATCAAACCATGGCGCCCCTAGGATAGCATCCTCATGTTGGAGAGGAGAGATGAAAAATTCTTCTTTGTCGACATAGCTTTGGACATGAAGCCTCAACTTCCCAATCAAGGGAGTAACGGAGGCTTGTTGTCCCTTGAAAGCTGTGTCAACCGTTACCATATCTCCCATCTCAAAATCTTGAATGCCCAACTTGGTGGCCAACTCCATTGATATGAAGTTGTGAGTAGAGCCAGGGTCAAACAAGATGAAGGCATCATGCTCTCTTACCTTTCCCCAAGCATAGGAAAGTGATGATCCTTTGCAATGAGCATCCTCTTTTGGAGCTTCGATGGTGGAAGCCCTAGGAGTCTCACTGCGAGCATTCTTTTTGGGGCAAGAACGATAGCCATGTCCTTTCTCCCCACACTTGAAACACTTATGGTCCTTGTGAAAAGCTTCAAGCTCTTCAGGAGAGAGTTTGTTTTTGCCTTTGTAAACTCCGTTCTCCTTGGACTGATTGTTGTTGTTGTTGTTGGTAGTGCCTTGGGAAGAATTCTGAGCATTGGTTTTCTCCTTTGCATCATTTTTGTCTTTGTTTTCCATGGGCTTGACATTCCATCTAGCCCCTTGATGGAAATTGATGCATGAAGCAACCATAGTGTGATGGATTACTTTGCTAATAGAACCAGGCCATTGAGAGTTGATGTATTCGGCCATCTCTTCTGGTAATCCCGCACAGAATTGCTACCTTTTCTCAGTAAAGTGTATCTTTTGAAAGACAGCAGCCTTGAGATGTAAATCCCAAAACTTGTCTACATACTTGTGGATAGACTCATGAGAGAGAAGCTTCAAGCTGCACCATTCGGTAAGCACTTTGTCCTTTGCATCACTTGCAAGGAATTTCTTCATGATGGAAACTCGTAGAGTTTTCCATGTCTTTGGGGCTTCATGGTTGCCACAAAGACTAGCCCACCATTGACGAGCTGATTTTTGGAAGTGCATCGCTACATTGCGTAGCTTGGAGGACTCCGTGAAGCCCTCGTCTTTCTCCAAAGGCCGCATCAAATTGTTGGATGAAGGCCAACACTTTGTTGGTAGCACCAAAGGTGCCATCATAGGTGAGAAAAGAGATACTCTTTCCTCCCTCCTTGAACTTCTTTAGCTTTTGTGACCTTCGCCATGCAGGGTATGATTTGCGATGATCTCCCTTCTTGTATTCTCTAGGAGAATAACCATAACTTTCATCGAAAGAAGAGGAAGGTGAAGAAGAAGGAGAAGAGGGTGGCCTCTTTCTAACCCTTTTCTTCCTTTGTTTCCTCTCTTCCCTTTCGGAATGATGAGGAGAAGGACTATGTGTTGATCTTTTCCTCTTGGGGGAGGAGTGGGCGATCGTCTAAACCGCCGTCTTCGTGGAGCCACATCTTCACAGGAACTTAAAGTTTCATTGCTTTCTTGCTCTTTGGATTCCTCCTCTCGAATGGGAGAGTCTTCTTTTGGGGGTCTCTTCAAGAGGCCTCCTAAGCTCTCTCTCCTCTTGGAGAGGAAGGAAAATCCCAAGCGCGAAGTTGTTGTGTAACTTCAGCTTGCAAGGCAGGGCATAGCTTGATGCAACCTAGTTACGAGATAATTCACAAACATGGGGGCATCATCATTAGCACCTTCATGTGCAAAATCAAAGTTATCAATGTTCATTCTACTCTCTTGATTATTGTCTACCATGTTAACAAAATTTATGTGTGTACTTAGTGTATGCTTTGGCAATTCAAAACCTTAGTTGCCACTCTTCTTATCTTTTGAAAATCGGCTCTTAAGTATCTACACCCACGGCTCGAAGTGGTTAATTATAGAGAGTAGTGGAGTAGGTCTAACATAGCAAAGTTGATGAGGGCTAGCTCCTTTGGGACTTCTTATGGCTCAATAATGGTAAAGCCGTAGGCAAGTCTAAAAAGACTCCATTATTAAGTCCAAAGCTCCCAAGGTGTGCACCATATCTCACATAATGGGCTCAACAAAGCCAATAATAAATCCCAGTTTCACTTACCCTAATATAATTAACAACATCAACCATTTATAGGCTACTTAAGGACCTCTCTTCTGAAGCAAGAAAAGAGAAACTAAATGCTCTGATACCAATGTAATGGAATTGGCCTATTAACTTGAGAGTAGCGGAAATTAATGAGAGTACTTTTGAGAAATTACTTTGTGAGCATAGCGGGTGAACATAATTGAAGATAACAACATACAGCAATTACTTAGCTTGGCATGAACAATACTTTTGCAAGAGAGAATTTAGAGAACATGACAACAGTTGAGGATCGGATTTATGTGGAGCCGGTCCCCCCCTCCAATAGCCATTTGTATTATGATTTCTCCCATTAAGAGAGACTTGTTACAATACAATCTTTGTGTTCCTTGTGACCTAGGTGATGCAATGAAGATGGAAAGCTTCATGCATCACAAGCATAACATAAACTTTGAAGAAAGCTTTAACTATCCCAAGCTGCAGTCCCAAGACCTCAAACACCTTCGAAGGTGGAGAGAGCTAGCAGGGAATGAGGGTAGGGAAGAGGAAGAAGAAACATTGCATAGGAAAAAGAATTAGTTCATCACTTATCATAACTCTTCTTGCTAGCATACATAATAGCATAGTAGCGAAGATGGAGAAGATGGCAAGCTTAAGCATTGAAGCATGGCTCTTGGTTGGATTTGCACTCCATAGCCAAGATTGTTGGTGTAGGCTCTCAACCTCTACTTGCTTGGAGAAGGAGAGGGAGCTCTTGCACTTTGCACATTGCATAATGAAAGTGTGAGTGTGGGAGAGTATACCCCCTAGCTTGCTTTGGTTGACCCCCCCCCCCCCCCCCCCCCCCCCCCCTTGTAGCTCATGCTTGAAGCTCATTGGACCCCTCCAGGCCTAGCCAATCACAAGCAGGAGGCATTACAAGCAACAAGGGTAGCCTTGGGACAAGTGTCCCCCTTTCCCCTTTGAGAGAGAGGACTTGATAAATGCAAAGACAATTAATTAAATCTCCTAGATTATCATTGGAAGCCTTGGGTGGCCAACCAATAGGCTTCAGGCACACCGTGAGGGCAACATGAGGAGGAACTTGACAAGTGTCCCCTTTGCTTTCTTTGTACTAGGCCTTGTGTGAGTGTGTGTGTGTGTGTGTGTGTGTGTGTGTGTGTGTGTGTGTGTATGTGTGTGTGTGTGTGTGTGTGTGTGTGTGTGTGTTCTCTCTCATCCCCCCTCATGTAGGGCTCGCCCCCTCCTTGTAGGGATTAGATTTGACTTTTGCACACCTCAATCCACTCAACCTTGGCCTTGATTCCCACCACAAGCTTGGCCCTTAAGCACTTCAAGCTTGGGCTGGGTTCTCACCTCAAGTACAACCCTAGCAACTCAAGCATGACAAGCACCTCAAGCATCTCAATCATTAAGCACCTCAAGCACCTTAGTCATCAAGCACGACAAGCACCTCAAGCACCTTAAGCTTGGGCCGGGTTCCCACCTCGAGCACAGCCCTAGCTTGTTGAGATGTCGAGCTCTACACCTTGAGTTGGCATCCACTACGGGTCTTGGCCGCTTACGGCATTTACTCACTGGCGCGTTAGGTGACCGACACGGAGGATCTCTGCCAGTGATTCTACAGCTGGACTACACTTATAGTGCCAGCCTAGTACGCTTCTAGCGAGTTCACACTTAGTGACCGCATGTACATATGTGCTACTTTTCAGCTTTAGCACTTAGTCATTTTGTACTCTCTTTTCTGTGAAGAAGAAGAAGAAGCTTTCCATCTCTGTGTGCTTTGTGCTTGTCTTGTGTAGCTCTCTTGCATCCTCATTCTTTACATGGTATCAGAGCCTGGTGCAGGCAAGAGAGGCTAAGAGAGCGAGAGCATCACAATCCCTTCGTTCGCAATCCCTTCGTTTGAACAGGTCTCCAAAGTGCAGTATACAGAGATTTACTGTACAAGTACAGTGGTTGTATGTACGCTTGATTGTGGACACTCGTTGAGTGTAGAAAGCGTTACAAGAACCACGATAGCAGGTTCAGCAGATTTGCAGGTTTTTGCAGATTGCAACTATTTTGTCTTAGTGCTTCAAGATGTCTGACGGTTTCAGTCAGATTGTTACTGAGAAGCTTGAGAAAAATAACTACCCTGCATGGAAGTTCAGAATAACAAATTTCCTAAAAGGAAAAGGTTATTGGGACTATGTAGAAGGAGACAATGAAAAGGAACCAGAGATTCCCGAGGCAAATGCTACAGCAGAACAAAGGAAAGCTTTGAGGGACTGGCAACAAGGCCAGAGCAAAGTGATGTATTGGCTGTCTATGAGCATCACAGATGGCATGATGGGCTATCTACAGGATGCTGAAACCCCCGCCATTGCATGGAGAAACTTAGGCAGAGTGTTCGAGGTGAACACCAAGGCCAGGAAGCTTCAACTAAAGTCGGAGCTAAATCAGGTTAAGAGGAACAACCTCTCCATCAATGATTATGCTTTGAAGATCAAGAGTATCATTGAGGCTCTTGGATCTATTAAAGTCTCAGTGGAAGACGATGACATTGTCCGTGCATGCTTGGATGGTCTAGGAGATGAGTATGTACATTTTAGGTCTTCCATGAATACAAGAGACGACATCCCCGTGTTCCAAGATTTGATTTCTATGCTTATTCTTGAGGAGAAGAACCTTGACACATATTCTTCTCATGGCAGAAATAATTCTGAACAGGCCTTCTATTCTAACTCCAATAGAGGTAGAGGTAGAGGTCGTGGTCGAGGCCCAAGGGGTTGCAGGGGCCAATTTCTGGAATGGCAATCAAATCAAAACAATACAGGTGGCAGGGGAAACCAGTCTCAAGGCAGGGGGAGTCAAAGAGGTCGTGGTGCAGGATCAAGCAGGCAGCAACATACTCCAGATAGTAGAGAATGTTGGACTTGTGGTGAAAGAGGTCACATGTCACGTGACTGTCCAAAGGGAAAAGCAAGTAGAAAGAGAGAACAGGGCAACTATGCATCTACTAGCAAAGATGCAGATGACAGCAAAAACGAGCGCATGTTTGTTATGCAGCATGTAATGAATACAATGACTGCAGTGAATTCCATCCAAGATGATGTTTGGTATGTGGATTCGGGTGCCTCTAATCACATGACGTCTCGTGGAGAGTGGTTTAGAGATATGCGCAAACCAGATGTGTCAGGCTATGTGCAGACAGGAGATGACACAGCTCACCCCATTGCTCATGTAGGGGACATACCTCTAAATACGAAGAGTGGGAAATCAAAGTACTTAGCAGATGTACTTCATGTCCCAAACATTACAAAGAATCTTGTTTCTGTTGGACAAATGGTTGAGCAGGGTTTGCAGGTTCGCTTCAATCCAAATGGCTGTTATGTAGAAGATTTCCAGAATGGCTGTAAGCTGATCACAGAGGGCAAATATGTGGGCAGAATGTTTACGCTCAATGTAGACATGCCTGAGGTAAAAGCTGCATTATTTGCACAGGGCACAGGTGTTGTGGCTGATGTTGACATTTGGCACAAACGCATTGGCCATGTCAATGAGCAGAGATTGCGCAGCATGCAATCAAAACAGATTGTAAAAGGTTTGCCCAAATTCAAGGTGGATGGTATGCATAAAGTGTGTGCAGCATGCCAGTTTGGAAAACAGTCAAAGGGCTCATTTCCACATGAGCGCAATGTATGTAAAAAGCCACTTGAGGTGGTACACACAGATGTTTGGGGTCCAACCGATACTGCAAGTATACATGGTTGCAGGTATTATGTCTCTTTCATTGATGACCATACAAGGAAAGTATGGGTCTACTTCATGCGTAACAAAAGTGAAGTGTTTGGTCACTTTCAAGACTTCAAAGTCATGATTGAGAAGGAGACAGATATGCAAATCAAGACATTGAGGTCAGATGGAGGGGGAGAGTACTTCTCCAATGATTTTTCAGATTTTCTGCGAATGCATGGTATACGCAGGCAGTTTACATGCAGATATACTCCACAACAGAATGGGGTCGCAGAAAGGAAAAACAGGCACATTGCAGAGGTTGCACGTGCATTGATGAATGAGAAGAACATGCCTCATCATTTCTGGGCTGAAGCTGTAAATACAGCTGTGTACATTATGAACAGGACACCTACAGCTGCGGTGCATGATGTAACACCTGAGGAAAAGTTTACAGGTACAAAGCCTGATTTGGCACACTTGAAAGTGTTTGGCTGCATAGCTTACGTGCATGTACCAGATGAGTTGCGTAGGAAATTGGATCCTAAAGCAGAGAAATGTATTCTTGTGGGATATTCCCTTGAACAAAAGGGGTACAGGTGCTACAATCCTACTACACGAGAATTACGAGTGAGCAGAGATGTAGTCTTTGATGAGATGAGCAGCTGGTACAGTAATGCACATGGCACTATTGGGGCTGATGTAAAAGATGATGTGGTTGTACAAAATGTGAGGCCACAGCCACAGGTTTTGAGTGGACCACAAGAGTCCTCTTCTCGTGGCTCTGTTGAGAAACCATGGAATGGTAGACTACGTACGCAGGTTACTCCACCAACAGGTACAGGGAATGTATCACGAAAAGGAAAGGAAAAGGTTGATGAACCTCCCTTTATGGTCGATGCATCATCAAGTTTTTCACATGTAGACATGGATTCAGATGGTTCTGAACAAAGTCTTGATGAGGAATTTGGAATTCCGGCTGTCAGGACACCTGGTGTAAGGAAAGTACAAGAAGATGCTAGAGGGCAAAGGAGTGACCCAGGACCACGCAGATCTAATAGAGTCAGAAATCCAGTTCAGAAATTGACTTATGATGGGTATCTAGTGCATCACCAAGCCTACATGGCTAAGGTGATACAGGATGTGGAGCCCACATGTTTTGAGGATGCAGCTGGAAATGTGCATTGGGATGATGCAATGAATGAAGAGATGGCTGCATTGGAAGCAAACGACACATGGGAGTTGGTGCCATTGCCAAGTGGCAAGAAAGCTATTGGCTGTAAATGGGTGTATAAAACCAAGCATAAGGCTGATGGTAACATTGAGCGTCACAAGGCAAGGCTGGTCGCAAAGGGTTATGCACAAACGTATGGCATAGACTATGAGGAGACCTTTGCTCCAGTGGCAAAGATGGCGACTGTGAGAGCTATCATAGCAGTGGCTGCATCTAGAGGATGGATTATGCATCAAATGGATGTAAAGAATGCCTTCTTGAATGGTGAGTTGCAAGAGGAAGTGTATATGGATCAGCCACCTGGTTATGTCGATCCAGGTTACCCAGATTATGTATGCAGACTTCTCAAAGCTTTGTATGGTTTGAAGCAGGGCTCTAGAGCATGGTATGACAGGATTGCCAAGTATCTTGTCAGTATTGGTTTTAGGAGATCTCATGCTGATCATTCACTCTATGTACGTGAGAGTGATGTGGGGATTGTGGTCATTACCATATATGTAGATGACCTTATTATTGTTGGTGACAATGCTATGGAGATTGACCATGTGAAGGGTCTTCTCAAACAGGAGTTTGAAATGAAAGATTTAGGCGAGTTGCGCTACTTTCTTGGCATTGAAGTGATCAGGACTCCAGAGGGTGTATGGCTATCACAGAGACAGTATGCTTTGGACATGTTGTCAAAGTATGGTATGGCTGATTGTAAGCCAATTTCTATTCCCTTGGATGTGAATGCAAAGCTGAGTGCAGAGAAGGGTGATGTTATTGAGGATGTCAACATGTACAGGAAGATTGTGGGTAGTCTAATCTACTTGACTATCACGAGGCCAGACTTGAGCTACACAGTAGCTTGGAGAGTCAGTTCATGCAACTTCCGAGGAAGCCACATTTGGATGGAGTACGACACACACTTAGGTATGTGCAAGGTACTCTTGACTACGCATTGTTCTATGCAGCAGATGCACCATTAGCATTGTATGGGTATACAGATGCAGATTGGGCAGGTAGCATTGTTGATAGGAGATCTACAAGTGGCTTCATGTTCTCTTTTGGGAGTGCTGCTGTTACTTGGAGCAGCAAAAAGCAGCCTACGGTTGCTTTATCGAGCACAGAGGCCGAGTACAGAGGTGCAGCAGTTGCGGCGTGCGAGGTAGCCTGGCTACGCACATTACTTGAGGACTTGGGAGTGCAGGTGGACCAGCAGATTTTCATCCATTGTGACAACCTCAGCAGCATGCAGTTGGCTAGGAACCCAGTGTTCCATGCCAGGACCAAACACATAGAGGTCCATTACCACTACGTTCGAGAGCGAGTGTTGGCGGGCGACATCGACTTGGTCTACGTCAGCACAGAGGAGCAGATAGCGGATATCTTTACCAAGGCCCTCGGAGCTGAGAAGCTTCGACGTTTCCGAACTATGCTTGGACTCTGCGACATGCAGAGCTCGAGGGGGAGTGTTGAGATGTCGAGCTCTACACCTTGAGTTGGCATCCACTACGGGTCTTGGCCGCTTACGGCATTTACTCACTGGCGCGTTAGGTGACCGACACGGAGGATCTCTGCCAGTGATTCTACAGCTGAACTACACTTATAGTGCCAGCCTAGTACGCTTCTAGCGAGTTCACACTTAGTGACCGCATGTACATATGTGCTACTTTTCAGCTTTAGTACTTAGTCATTTTGTACTCTCTTTTCTGTGAAGAAGAAGAAGAAGCTTTCCATCTCTGTGTGCTTTGTGCTTGTCTTGTGTAGCTCTCTTGCATCCTCATTCTTTACATAGCTTACCTAAGGTCAAAGGACTTTTACACTCATTATTGGAGGTCTTCAATGAAGCTAACCCTAAGGTCTTATGCTCCATTGCTTAGCCTTGCTCTTTGATAGACCATCCCTCGGTCGAACCCCTATACCATTGGCCCCGTGTTGAGATAGATGTAAAAGCACATGTCTATATCTTAACCCTTGTTCCCGTTTATTCTCCCACATTAAGTGATCAGTTTAATATGACAAAATCATTTGGGTTGGTTATATATTAGATTTTATGACAGTCTGGGCATAGTTGGTATAGTTATCTATAATTGACAACCAAGCCCCTTGTGACCATAGCCTAAAACTTGTTCTATCTCGGTGTGTTTCTTCAAGGCAAGCTTGGAATCTAGAGGGGATTTTGCAATTTTAGCCGATTCATACACACTATGCCTCAGTTTTTTGCAAACAGTTTCCCTTGGGCTCTAGCCCTCCCTGGGAGGATTTGAACAATGCAACGCACATTTGTGTGTTCAAGAAGCTTTGTACTAATTCAAGGCTTAAAGAGTTTTTCAGGCAAGCTAGTAAATTCGGGCCGGTTTGCACCCCCCATCTTGAACCCACGACCTTCCTGTAGCGAGCCATGTGCTCTAACCACTAGACCCTCATGCATTTAAAGATATATAGGGGATTTAGGTGTGTCATATTGTAAATGTGAGGCAATTTTCTATATTCGGGCCGCCTGATATGATGGCCCACGATCTATGCCCCCCCCCCCCCCCCCCCCCCCCCCCCCAATGTTTGCCTCCACCGTTGATCCCATTTGAACTTGCATGTGTCATATAGTGTTACGGGGCTCCATCAGCCAGCCTCCAAAAGTCCCAATGTCCATGTCCATACATAGCCTCATGATTAATTGACACATCACTTCTCACATTTCTGATGGGATCCATGGTGCAAGTTAGGCAATGCGCCGCGATTAATTATATGTCGAGCAATGCTTTCTTAAACCACAAGTGAAAACTGTGTAATCCAATTTAAATTGATGTCCAAGAGATCTCGGTGTTATTACAAAGTGAACGCCATGTGAACTAGGGAAGTGCCATGCCCTAAGTGCATGATCAATTCACAAAGGGAAGCCAGCCCAAAGCTTTGCGGAAAGCTTTGAACTTCTCACGAGGCAATGCCTTTGTGAATAGATCTGCAAGGTTGTATTGTGTCAGCACATAAGCCAAGTTGATCTCTCCCACTGAGGGACTCTCTCTGACATAGTGATAATGCACCTCAATATGCTTTGTGCAAGCATGAAAAACTAGGTTCCTCGCAGCTGCCAATGTGCTCTAATTGTCAATGTAGATGATGTTGGCAGTGTCTTGTGCAACACCCAAATAAGCTCCATAAGGCGTCTAAGACATACGCACTCAACCGGAGCTATGAAGACTGCCCTATAATCAGCCTCTCAACTAGAAGTGGCCATAGTAGGTTGCTTCTTGCTCAACCATGATATGCATGAATTACCGAGCATGAAACAAAAACAACTTGTGGACACTCGCGTGTAATAACAACCAGTCTAATCTGAGTCCAAAAAAGCATGTAAATCTGGCGGCAATGACCCCCCCTTGTGATAAAACAATCCAATGTAAAGTGTCACTCAAGTAGCGAAAAATCCTCTTGAAATTCTGCCAATGCTTAGAGCCTAGGCTATGCATAACTATGTTGACCTGTGAGACTGCAAACTGACACAAGGAAATACCACCATCACACTGCTTAAATTGTATGCCCAAATAATGATGCAAAAGTCCCACGTCTTTCATCTTGAAAGTAGCTTTCAAATCGACTTTGAATTCAACAATGTGTATCTCATTTGGACCAGTAATTAGCAAATCATCTATATATAGAACAATGACAATAAGTACATCACCCTCATGCTTTACATACAAAGTGCTTTCTGTTGGATTTTTATGAAAGCCTCGTTTAGCCAAATGAGTGTCACCTTTGTCATACCAAGCACAAGGAGACTGTGCTTCAACCTAGACACAAAGATTTCTTACATTTGCACACTTTATCTTCTTGTACCGTGAGGTCGCGTTACATAAACTTCCTCAAATATATCACCATTCACGAAAGCAGCAACAATGTTTAATTGATGTACATCCCATCCAAAATGAGTCACCAATGCACATAGAAAACGAACAGTTGTTCATACGAAGTGTGGGAGAAAAAGTCTTTTCATAATCAATGCCTTTTTGCTATGCATAACCTTCTGCAACAAGTCGAGCTTTGTAGCGATAAATCTCACCATCCGGCTTACATTTCAACTTGCAAACCCACTTTGTACCAATGGCCTTTTTGCCAAGAGGCAAATCATTAAAAGTCCAAGTGTTATTTTCTATAAGTGCATCACATTCTAATTGCATAGAAGCCATCCAATTTTGTGAATTTTGTGCTTCATCAAAAAATAGAGGTTCCTCCACATCACATAAACTCAAACCTGAACAAGTACGACTAGACATAGGTGCATCTAATTTACTGTCACACAAAGTATGTATCTGCATAATGCATACATAGCACGAAACTGCACAAGACCGTGCCAAAATCTCTCTGGAACTGCCCCACACAATCATACATGAGCACTACATGTGCTACATAATCCACACTGGAACTATTGTGCTACCTGTGAGCAAAACCACTGGGAAACTGGCAGACACTACCTCAGCATTCGGTAAACTCCTCGACCAAAAATAGCTGCCAAGAGCTGAGCGCGCTCGAGGGAAAAAACCCGCTCTGAAATGGGCCGTCGGGAGCCGTATGTGTTGACATGTGCCATCGTAACCAAGTTATAGAGGAAAAACACCGAAGTCGTAGCCGCTACCAAGCCGATTCTTGGTCGCATAAATCGGTGTCAAAGCCGATGTGTCGGAATGGCTAATCGTCGATGTCAAGGCCGCCTCTTGCAACCGAACGAGTCTCCAATCCCGAGACGAGGGTGTCAAAGCCCTATTCTCTCTCTTTCTCCTGCGCATCTCTAACATCCCAACGAGCTTTCTCATCCATAGGCAAAACAGCTCTTATAATAGCAACTCTGCCACCAAAACCTGCAACATCCTCAACATCGCTTGTATCCTCAAAACCAGGGCCCTGCACAACATTCCAAACACCTCTTGACACAAGAACATGTTGCATCATGTAAGCCCACATTGGGTAATTGTTCTTATCCAATTTATCCTCATGAGCAAACATCTTGAACACATCTGTGTTGTTGCCAGCCATGGCGAGTGCTTGCACTTGATGTGAAAACTGCCTGAAAAAAGGAGAAACAAAGTAAGACTAACACGTGCTATATAGCACAACCCAAAGAAGACTGCAAGGAACTTGTTATGCAAAAAATGGCACCGACAAAAAATTTGCACAAAAGTACAAAATTGCTTGCGTAGTATTGTCTGTAGTGAAAACGGAGGCCGAAATGAACCCAAATGGAAATTCCAATCAAACTCAATTCTTCAAGGCTTCCCAATGTATTTGTCAACCTGCTAACGCTCACCAAAGCTCACCCAAAACGATGAGCAGGTGTGTGCCGGCGATGCTGACAACCGCGCCTGGGAGGGCGCAACCTGCTTTGATACCAATAATTGGAAATAGGGTTATAGGAAAACACACAGCTTGGAGAAGACAAAGAAGCACAAGGCACACACTAGAGAGTAGTATTACATAGTGTGCAATGCAAAGATAAGTTAGCCCTAGAGTGATGGGCGTATATACAATGCACGGGAAAAAAACCTCCTATTGAGGGAATGATCCTACGTGTGTTTTCACACACATAGCTTTACCTACCACATACATATGGTAACATTAAAAATGTCTATGTGAACCTGGCAGGAAAACTGTCAATGTACGAGTGCATAAGTCTTCCTTATGCCATGCCTTGCACTTGGACTATTGTGAAATTTAGAAAAAAAAATTGTCTTCGTCTATCAATACACACACTTCCCCATTGTGAACTAGATACTTATATTTGATTTGGGGAAGAGGGGGGGGGGGGGGGGGGGGGATCGGCAAGACTCAATTTTACACTTGATAAGAGGAGAACTGTGTGTGGAGAAACATGGCTCATTTGAGAAACATGGGATCACTCATTTGAACATGGCTCCACACGTTGGTCCCTTTTTGGCCCATGTGGGATGGTCACAATTTGGCCAAAGATAATTCTATCAATTTACTCTTTGGTTAGTTCATTGACAATTGAGTATTGGATTCAACGAGGCAGCCCT
This sequence comes from Adiantum capillus-veneris, assembly GCF_014529385.1. NCBI lineage: Eukaryota > Viridiplantae > Streptophyta > Polypodiopsida > Polypodiales > Pteridaceae > Adiantum > Adiantum capillus-veneris. The sequence continues at coordinate 84,787,805 of NC_140937.1, forward strand.
GAAATTTGAAGGGTGACTACTTTTCCTTTTGAGGGCCATAAAGGAACTCCTCATTTCTTTCTACTCAAATTGGATACAACTATTTTTAGAGTTTCTCTAAAAGGGTAATCACCCCTTGGAAGGGTGCGTGCAACATCTAATTTAAGGGCTACATCAACGTTCCTCTGAGGCAGGTTAGCTCTTTGGGCCTTCTTGCTCTGTTCAATTGGTGTGCTCAATTTTCACAATGGTGATTAAGGGTGCCTCTTTAGTGTCACCTTCTCAAGTCTCTATAGAACCGAAAACCACTTCTAAAAAACCTTCAGTTTGAAAAATGTTGTAGAGCTCTAGCCGCTTGGGATGATTTCTTTGAAGAATGGGCAGTGATGAGCAGCATTGAGTGCTTTGTTTGTAGAGACCAAGAGACCACACCATCTCCATATAAGCTTGCTTTAACAGGGTAGGCATTGCACTAGGGAATGGTCCACATGTACACTCATTAATAAGATAGCTTCGTTTGGAGTACATCATGCCAATACACCTCCAGCACCAACAAATTTCTGAAGCCTTTACCGACAAAGTATCAATTATGGATTATACAGACCATATTGGCACTATCAAGAACAATTCAAAAGCTCTTCGAAAGAAAAAAAACCTCTACAACATTGCAAATTTGATACCATCTTTGAAGAAAGTACACTTGCATTGATAAATGGATATAGCTCCAACATTCGCAACCTGCTGCAGTAATGACAATTTTATCGTTTTCTCTGGTATAATTGATTCTTTGATTCAAACACCATTCTAGGTGTATGCAAGAAGAGAGGGTCTATACAAGCTCAGAACTTCTATGTACAGAGTCTAGTCTCAAAACTGGTTTCTTCATGAAAGTATTTGAAACTCGGGTTGTAGGAGCTTCAAAACTGGTTTTCGTAGTGTTTGAAACTAAGGTTGCATCTACAAGGATGACAAAACAATGGGCATTTTGTGCTATGGCTATGCAGGGCTCCTTCACAAGTTGCTGTGTACAGAACCCACCAAATACTTCTGCATATGACATGCACAAAGATTCATGTCAAACACCATTCGTATGGTGACGAAAGCTTGATGCCAATTGTTCAATAGCATTGACACTACTCTGTGTATAAGATGATGTTTGTGGCTAAAGCATATAATGCAGGGATCTCTACCGTGGTCCTGAGAGTTGAGAAGCATCAATGATACACGACATGTCAGACAGCAAATCTGAATATAGTTGTACCTGCTCCATAGCAAGGCTGCGATTCTCTTCATTTCTCTGCCATGCATACCACCGCTCCTCCACACCCTCACCCTCTAACATCTGTAGCACCTCTGACATCTTTGGCCGCTCTGCGTATGGCAGAGATGTGGACAAGAGAGCTACTTTTACCATTCTCTCCAGCTCTTCAACCACAAATCCTTTCTTGCACTCATCCTCGGACACCAGCTCATACAATCTTTTCTCTTCATGCAATTTCTTAACCTGTAAAGGATGGGCCTTATTAGCATCATACATAGAAGAGAACAATGACATAGAGACGAGCAACGGTCATGGGCTCTAATGTATACGTGCATACATACCCAGTCTACTAGTTTCTGGCCCCTGAAGCCGATCTCTGTTTGTCCAGCAACCAGTTCTAAAAGCAAAATGCCATAACTGTAGACATCAGTCTTGGCGGAGATCTGCCCGGAGAGCGATTCCGGTGCAATGTAGCCAATGGTTCCCCTCACAGCTGTCGTAACATGTGAAACACTATGATCCAAAAATTTTGCTAGTCCGAAATCTGCAACAATAGCCTCGTCAGCCTCATCAAGTAAAATATTGGCTGCCTTCACATCACCATGAATAATCTTTGGATCACACTGCTCATGCAGATAGACCAAAGCCCGTGCTGAGCCAAACGCTATTTTCTTCCGGGTAGCCCAGTCCAAGGGTGGCTTTTCTGCAGTAGTAGAGCTATCCATGGTTAGCTTGAAGCTAAGCATTTCATGGAAGCTGTGTCTACACAATCATTTAGACAAGTATACATAACAATCAATACATACATGCACGAAGACAAACCAGTGCAATGTATCACATAAGCATCCATTATATTTCCCCATGCATAGGGATTACCATCAATATTGCTTCAGAGCTTACCTCTTAATCGGGAGGCTACACTGCCATTAGGCATGTACGGATAAACCAAGGCAAGTTCTGTGGAGGTGGTACAACAGCCCATCAGGCGTAAAAGATTCTTGTGAGCAGCAAGACTAATCATCTCCAACTCAACCTTGAATTGAGGCACAGCATTGCGGTCTTTTAAGCACTTCACAGCTACCATGGTTCCATCTTGTAAGCAGCCCTTATAGACTTGCCCCGAACCTCCAGTCCCAAGAAGATTATTGATGTTGAAACCGTCCGTTGCTTGAAACAACTCAGAGAAAGTGTACCTTTTCAGCTGACCAAGGGAGACCTCTGATTCTATGTCATGCTGCCCTGCACACATACCGAACCCTTTTGAGGAGTGGAATTGATTGTACAATTTGCAGTCTCACAAGAGTAAGACTCCACCAAAAACATCATCAAAGTAGAGTTGAGAAGATGACCTGCATCACGAATGCTGTAAAGTTGTCGACACTTTCTTCTCCACCATATCCATAAGCTTAAGCAAACAGCCACAGGAAGAACTATACCAAACACTGCCACCAGGCTCACTATCAAAATAGTCCCATTCACATGTGTGGACTGGGAACGGACGCCTGTATTTAAATAATGCTTAGAATCTATCACCATCTACCCTGGCATGCAGCTTTAAATTCCAACAAAATAGTATTCACAACAAACCTTGAGATGCATTCGTCGGAAGAGACTGCCCTTGGCCAGGACAGCTGTTGCCAGTGCCCGTTCCACAAAGGTACGGGTTACCTTCAGCACTGGAAGCAGAAATTTAAGTGTGATGGTAGGTAATTAAAGAAGATGGAAATAGTACTCAATGCTCATCTAGGCATAGTCTCACCTTTGTGAGGCTGCTGAGAAGTGTGGCATTTGTCCACTGAAATTGTTGAATGAAAAGTTCCTACAGATAATAACCATCCACTGATTAATATCCCAACATTGAGGCCTCACTGTAGGGCACAATGTGAAAATACTCACACTACACATATACACAAAAATGATGAAAAACACTGCAACACATGTACAACAAAAAGATCAGAAAGCGAGGTAAGTACACAGATATTGTACGATACAACCCCTTTATGCTGCTTTCTGAGAAAATAAACATGAATGCAGAGAGTCGGTCACTAATCAACTATACAGTGCAATCAACTGCAGCCAAATAAAGATAAAGCTAAATCAAGGAATTTTATCAACTGTGATTACATTTCACCCATATAGACGAGACAAGTAGGAACCACTAATGAGCATGAGATGCGCTTAGTGCAATCAGGCACCCAGCATCTTCTCATTGAAGAGTCCATAAGCAAGTTCCGTCCCCCGAATACACCACATAGGTCGATATGGTTTGGTTTGAGAGAATATCTAGCTACAGGTATTTGTAATTATGTGACCTCCCAACCTCATGAATTATAGTGTTGAAAGTCTCATTCACAGATGGTCTAATTGAATGCCTTCGGTTATCAAAATACCAGATAACCAGAAAAGACTCGTGAAATTCCTTTAGTTTTCCAAATACCAAATAACCCACAACAACAACAACCAAAAAAGAAACTTGTTATACTCACACAGAAGATAATGCCTCAATCGAGCTCAATATAGCAGGTATGGATCCAGAAAGACTATTGTTATTCAGCCGCCTGATACCCAGAGAAACACCAGTAAATAACAATAATAGCTGCAAGACAAACAAAAACACATGGATAGGCGACAGTACACTCACAAAGAATTGAGACTTTTGAGCTGTCCAAAGGTTGAAGGTATTCCTCCACTTAATTGATTATTTGAAAGATCAAGGGTGTTAAGACTAGACAAAGAGCCAAGTTCCGGTGGAATGGCACCTGTTATATTGTTGTCCACCAATGAACTGCCAATGGTACAATGTATATATTGAGTCTGACACCTAAGTATGAACATCACAACTACATTGTAGAACTAGAAAGGGTTGATACAAGTGATATGCTTACAGGATTTGCAAGCTGTGAAGTTTGGAGATATCAGGAGAGATGGTGCCAGAGAGGCGCAAACGTCCGAGTTCCCTGTTAGTTCAACTCTTCTCTATAAATGAGCCAGAAAAGGGTGGTGTGATGCATGCAATACATGCAGCAGCATACAACTACAATGGCTACATGAATGTGTCATCAAGAATGATCTCATTATCATGGGTTAATGGTTAACAAGACAAGTTAGAAGACAGGAGGTAAGAAGCCTACAGACGAGTGACTTTCATTTTATCGGCGGAGCAGGTGACATGATGCCAGGTGCATGGGTCTGTGTAGGAACCATCCCAAGCAGCAGTCTCGTTCTGTGGATCGATTAGGCTCCCCTTCACGCTCATCAACGCCTTCACTGTATCAATCCCACATGCAAAGCTCAAATCATGTGCCTTTTGCTTCATCTTGGTTGGATTAAGAGGCCATGCATTCATTGAATGGCTATGGAAAGCAGACTTGCTAGTGGCCCAAATGCAAGGCAGCCTTACTCAATTCATAAATACCAAGCACATCACAACTTGTTGGTGGGTTCTTGCATAATTAGTGTAAAATAAATTTAATCGTACATTATGACTATAAAAACCTCACCATCTTCAATCATAAGTTGGCCTGCACAGGGTTGCAACAATGTATGAGGAAGGAGGCAGCAGCATAAAATGAAGAATGCGGAGGTTAGGACAAGTTCCAGACACACAGAGGCGTAGTTTCGCATTGTTTGCTGTTGTTGCACACCACAAAGTCAGCACTCGTGTGGCCAGCTAAAACCTTGGGAACACATTGGATAATGTTCTGTTTAGCCTTGCATGTAAGTCATCGATTTGCTTGTATAGGTTTGGCTCCTGAAGAACTCAGTGGAAGACAATGCAGATGCAAGCAATGAAAACTCTGTAGACGCGGGGACGAGATTGGGGGCGGGCCAGAGTAACCCTTCGATTGACAAGCTCACAACACGAGCTAATGATCCAGGATACAGGACACCCTTAGTGAAGCTTATGATCAGAGCCCCTTTAGGGATTACTCAGAGAGAGAGAGAGAGAGAGAGAGAGAGAGAGAGAGAGTCCTTGAAGCACAGTGGAATTAGAGATTTTGAGAGAGAATGGTTAAACCTTGCTTCATTAGCTGGGTTCTCTTTATATACGGCCTTTTCTAATCAGGCTGCAAATTCTGCAAAGTGGCAAAACCTCACTTCCAAAATCGCAAGTCCGTTATTTGATTCTCTCTCTTGCTCTCTTACCTCTCTCTCTACAGAGTACTAAGCACTGGAGTATCGCCATCTCTCTCTAGCTAGTACCCAGTACGCGATGGGGACCTCTCTCTATAGCCTACAAGTTCTACAACTAAACGTAGCCTCACAGCTTGAGGGGGTACCTACAAGAGCGCACCACTCTACATTGCGAGCAGTCTCTTTCTTGCTTCGTTGTCATCTTCATTCCCGCCTCTGCGCGTCTCTCTCTCGCTCTCTCTTCTCGCGCAAAATGCAATTAGCTGATTCAGCTCCTCTCTCTCTCTCTCTCTCTCTCTCTCAAGGCTAGGCTGGGCACAGTGGGCACAGTGCAATCTCATTTCTGTCACCTGTGCTTCCTTCTCCTTCTCTCTCTCTCTCTCTCTCTCTCTCTCTCACACATGGGTTCCCAACTTCCCCGAATCCCCATGCTTCCTTGTATACACCTTGCATTGGCAATTTGGCTTGCAAATACCCTGCTCTGATTTCTTGCACCTCGGAGTCCGGACTCATGGTCTCATCTCATGTCGCTGTGGGCCGAGCTCTAATTTTTTAAAGGCCATAGAATAAGACGAGGGGAGTTGTAATAAAAGCTAGGTGTAAAGGCCTTGCCTTGAGGCTTGGTCCCTTCATGAATGAAGATGGAACTTTCGATGTTGTCAATCAAATTAAACTAGCATCCCATCATTAAAGTCCCAAAACATAGGCTTCTACATTTAGACAGCGCATTTACATATCATTCATTTTCCAGTGTGTGGGCACATATCATGAATTTTGATCACATTGTTTATTAGAGTGCATTCGCACGCACAAATTGTCCTCCTTATGTTGATGTCGAATTGTTTCGGCACGTTGTGTTGCAGTAGCTACCTATTTGGTTGGTTTCGCTTTTGTCCTAGTGCATGTAGTAGCAAAACGAAACTTAAAGAGCGAACTCGGTCAATTTTGGTAGAGTTGGCTTGGGTAAAGCTTCGTTTTGAGGAGGGAATGGACAGACTTTTTGCTTTTTGCAAATTTTTCAGGTTTGACTATCGTTAGTAAACGACTCCACAGCCTGCATACGAAACTTACCTTAGTGTATACAATTAGAATTGCAAAGGAATTGTGCAAGCAAGCAGCAGCACACAAGAGTTTACTAAGGTGTTGGTCGCGCAAAGCATAGTTATCTATAATATGTAACTATATGTTATCATGCTTTTTTGGCCTCTCCAAAGAGCAAAGGTCATAAGATGTTTTCTTTTCTAAAAATATCAATTTTTTATTTTTAAGAGAAAATTTTTCAATGAATGAATGTGGTAATAATCACTCATGAGAGAGAGAAGTGTGCAATAGCCATGATGGAAATTTTATGGTGGATAAGATATTAAAGATTCGCATCATTATTCAAAATGACACCTAATAGTAGAGACGTAACTGGTTGTATTTCTTGAAAACCATGTGACAAAAGTTTAAAGATGGCAGTGGTTATAGTGTGGGGGTGTACAATATGTTGGAATTAGGGTTGCAGAGAAACACACACAGCTTGGAGAAGACGAAGGAAGATCAAGGCACACAATAGAGAGTGTGTTACTTAGTGTGCAATAGAAAGATAGATAGCCCTAGAGTGATGGGCGTATATACAATGCACGGGGGAAAAAACCTCCTAAAGAGGGAAAAAATGCCTCGGCGGTCCTAGTGTGTTCACACACATCACTACCACATGTATATGGTAACAAATCCCCCCTGGAGTGATGCGGTGAACGAGAGCTGGCACATGAGTAAAGGGAAGTGCCATGCCCTGAGGACAGGATCAGTCCACAAAGGGGAGAAAGCCCAAAGCTTTGCAGAAAGCTTCAAGCTTCTCACGAGACAATGCCTTTGTGAAAAGATCTCCAAGGTTGTCCTGTGTTGGCACATAAGCCAAGCTGATCTCTCCTGCTGAGAGCCTCTCCCTGACATAGTGGTAATGCACCTCAATGTGCTTTGTGCGAGCATGAAAAACTGGGTTCCTCGCAACTGCCAATGCGCTCTGACTGTCAGTGTAGATAGTGTTGGCAGTGTCTTGTCCAACGCCCAAATCAGCCATAAGGCGTCTGAGCCATACACACTCAACCGTAGCTGTGAAGACTGCCCTGTACTCAGCCTCACAACTCGAAGTGGCCACAGTAGGTTGCTTCTTGCTCAACCATGATATACATGAACTTCCAAGCATGAAACAAAAACCTGATGTGGACACTCGCGTGTCAAAACAACCAGCCCAATCTGAGTCCGAAAAAGCATGCAAGTCTGGCGGCAATGATCCCCCCTTGGGATAAAACAAGCCAAGATGTAAAGTGCCACTAAGGTAGCGGAAAATCCTCTTGACATCCTGCCAATGCTTAGACCCTGGGCTATGCATAAATCTGCTGACCTGTGAGACTGCAAACTGAATATCTGGCCTCGTGTTGCATACATAAATGAGGCAGCCAACAGCAGTTTGGTAAAGAGTGACATCAGCAAGATCGCCAGCATCATGTAGACTCAACTTCAAACTTGTTTCCATGGGAGTGGCAATAGGTTTGCAATCCTCAAGTCCAAACTTACATAGCAATGTCTCTATGTAACTTTTTTGACACAAGGCAATACCACCATCACACTGCTTAAACTGTATACCCAAGTAATGATGCAACAGCCCCAAATCTTTCATCTTGAAAGTAGCATTCAAATCAGCCTTAAATTCAGCAATATGTCTCTCATTTGGTCCAGTGATCAGCAAATCATCAACATAAAGAACCACGATGAGAAATACATCACCCTCACGCTTTACATACAATGTGCTTTCTGTTGGACTGTTACGAAAGCCTTGTTTGACCAAATGAGTGTCAGCTTTCTCATACCAAGCACGAGGAGATTGCTTCAACCCATACAAAGCCTTGTTACATTTGCACACTTTGTCCTCTTGTCCTTTTATGACAAAACCGCGAGGCTGCGTTACATAAACTTCCTCAAATATGTCACCATTCAAGAAAGCAGTAACAATGTCTGATTGATGTACATCCCAACCAAAATGAGCTGCCAATGCATATAGAAAACGTACAGTAGTCATACGACAAGTGGGAGCAAAAGTTTCTTCATAATCTATGCCTTTTTGCTGTGCATAACCCTTTGCAACAAGTCGAGCCTTATGGCGATCGATCTCACCATCCGGTTTGCGTTTCAACTTGTAAACCCACTTCGTACCAATGGCCTTTTTGCCAGGAGGCAAATCACATAAAGTCCATGTGTCATTTTCTATAAGTGCATCATATTCTGATTGCATGGCAGCCATCCAATTTTCTGAATTTTGTGCTTCATCAAAAGACAGAGGCTCCTCAACATCATGTAAACTAGACACAGCCAAAGCATAACAATCTGATGCATAAGATGCATGGCGAGAGCCTGAACCAGTACGACTAGACAAATGTGCATCCAATTTACTGTCACGCAAAGTGTGCACCAGCCATTTTGGCATACCTCTAGCCTGCTCATTTTCAACCCTTTCCTCATCAAGTACATCATGTACATCTGCATCAGTAATAGGCTGATCTAAAACATTTTCAGAAACCCCCATAGGCTGTACATTTGCCTCATTGGAACTTACATTCGTATTTCCACCACTGAAAAGAGGCAACAAAGTGTCATAAATGTCCTGTGAGCTTACATTACTGTCTCTAGTACATGAAAGCAAGGGCTGAACAGAATCTTCCACAAACACTACATCCCGAGAAACCAGAATACGTTTTGTTTGCGGATGATACAACCTGTAACCTTTGCTTTCAGCACTATAACCAACAAAAATACATTTGACAGCCTTATCATCCAATTTTCTGCGCTGCACTTGTGGCACCAAAGCATATGCCAAACAGCCAAAAACACGCATGTGCTCAATAGAAGGCTTTCTATCATGCCATGCTTCATATGGAGTAATAGACTGCAAAGCTTTCATAGGACACCTGTTTAGTACATAAGTGGCACACATGATGGCCTCAAGCCAAAAAGAATGCGGTAAAGCTTGACTTTTGACCATACATCGTGCCATTTCCGTCAGTGACCTGTTTTTCCTCTCAGCAACACCATTTTGCTGAGGCGTATAAGGCACTGTACATTGGTGTTTTATCCCACGACTAGCCAGAAATGCATTAAATTCATGAGACATATACTCCCCCCCTCGATCGGAACGGAGGGTGCCCATAGTACATTTCGAGACATTTTCAGCCATAGCCAGAAATTGTTTGAAGCACATAAAAACTTCGGACTTCGCTTTAAGCGGAAATACCCATGCATGCCTGGAGTGATTGAAAGTCACGAAGTACAGGTAATTGCCCAAGGACGGAGTTTGCATGGGCCCACAAACATCACTATGCACAAGCTGCAACCTGCATGTGGCCTGAACTGAACCATCCTTTGGAAACTTAGAACGCTGCATCTTACCCAAAATAGAGCCTTCACAAACATGTTTGACAAGTGCTTCAAGAGGCGGCAAAGAAGCAACCATATCATATTTCTGCAAACGCAGCAAACTGGCAAAATTCAGATGACAAAAACGTGCATGCCAAAGTTTTGCATCTGAAATAGCCCTTGAATCTGCAACAACATTTGCAAAATTTTGTCCATACTTGTCATACAAAGTGAGCTTATACTGCCCACGGCACAAAAGCCCAGATGCAACAATTTCATCACCAAAACTGAGATCATGAACTGTACATCTGTCATCCACAAATTTGACTACAAGTCCAAGTCTAGCAAGTGCGGATACAGACAAGAGATTCTTCTTGATCCCAGGTACATAAAGTGCATCAACAAGTGTGAAGGAACTGCCATTAGCAGTAGTGAGCACAATCTTTCCAACTCCCTGAACTGGATAAGAGGCATTGTTGGCACAAGTGACTGAATTCCCATGAGGGACAGACTCGAGAGAGGTAAACAATTCACGATGTGAGGTAATGTGCTTTGTAGCACCACTGTCGAAATACCACATATGCGTGTGATTCAATTGGGTCCGGCAATTGTGATTTTGTTTAGTCGCATCAATTGTGGTTTGATTTAGGCAGCTATGACCCTTCAACGTAGGACACGACTTGATCAAGTGATCATTGGCTTTACAATAATGGCAACGCATCTTCTTTTTGCCCTTATCACCGGAATTGCCAGACGAAGTACTGCGAGCAGAAGCATTAGGAACATAATTTTTGCCACTCACAGCAGAACCATAAGAAGTGGCTGCATTACTGTTACCACCCTTTCTTTGAGAAGCAATAAAAGCCTGTTCAACTGCACGCTGTCTAGGCCTGTTTTTTCTGGACAGTGACTCTTGCAACAGCAATGTGCATAATGCATCAAACTTGACAACTTCTGGATTTCCTTGGGTCATCAGTCTCCAAGTACTAGCAAAAGTCTGGTAAGATCTGGTAAGGCATCAAGAACAGTCTGCACAAGGGAACTGTCTGAAATGACTTCACCTGCAGAAATAAGCTGCTCATTGATATCCTTGACACTAGCAAGGAAAGTGTCCATATCATCTTCCTCATGTATAATCTTTGACTCTAGCTCTTTACGCGGCAAAGCAATTTTAGCCTCATTGCGGCTTGCATAAAGACCTGCTAGAATATCCCAAGCCTGTTTTGCAGATTTTGCTGAACGGATGTGAGGAACAATGGTGCGCTTCACAGACAACGCAATCAATGCATGAGCCTGCGCATCCTTAACATCCCAACGAGCTTGTTCTGCCGTAGGCAAAACAACTCTAGCAGCTGCAATCCTTGCAGCAAGACCTGCAACATCCTCAACATCTCCTACATCCTCAGAACCAGGACGTACATCAATGCCCTGCACAATGTTCCAGACACCCTTTGACACAAGAACATGTTGCATCATATAAGCCCACATAGGGTAGTTGTCCCCATCCAACCTGTCCTCAGCAGCAAACATCTTGAACACATCTGTGTTGTTGTTGTCAGCCATGGTAAATGCTGCACCTGATGTGAAAACTGCTCGAAAATAGGAGAAACGGAGCGGGAACAACCTGTGCTATATAGCACAAACCGTAGAAGACTATAAGGCACCTGTTATGCAGAAATTGGCACTGACATAAATTCTGCACAAAATGACGAAATAGCCTGTGCAGTACTGCCTGTAGTGGAAACGGAGGCCGAAATGAGCCCAAATCAAAATTCTGAGCAGACCAGGCTCTTTGAGCTTCCCCAAAATATTTGTCGACCTGCGAACGCTCGCCAAAGCTCACTGAAATTGGAGAAAGTGAGCAGGCGTGTACTGGAGCAGCTGGCGACTAAGCCCGGGAGGACGTGACCTGCTCTGATACCAATTGTTGGAATTAGGGTTGCAGAGAAACACACACAGCTTGGAGAAGACGAAGGAAGCTCAAGGCACACAATAGAGAGTGTGTTACTTAGTGTGCAATGGAAAGATAGATAGCCCTAGAGTGATGGGTGTATATACAATGCACGGGGGAAAAAACCTCCTAAAGAGGGAAAAAATGCCCCGGTGGTCCTAGTGTGTTCACACACATCACTACCACATGTATATGGTAACACAATCCTCGGTCCTTTAACAATGCAATGCAAAGTATTGCCTTGTTTCTTGGAGACATGCTATGTGGGAAGTAGTAAATATTATGTCTTGGGTGATGTATTGAGCATGTGCTTGCATAGAAACCACATTCAATGATTTCATTATATAGACGGTGGGGAATCAGGCGCTTGTATATAGTCAGACTACATAGTAGTTTTACTAGCTGAGAGAAAGCATGTTTAGGTGGTACCAAAAAAAAGTGTCTTGGACACCCCTTTGCGAGGAGAGAAAGGGGTGTGGGTGTTTAAGTAAAATTATAAAGCCCTTTTGGTAGAGAGGGAGGGAATAAGGAGAGCTTGGAGTTTCCAAAAGCATTTAAAAATAAAGATATATAAACAATTAAGGAAACTTCCTTTCCATTAAACACTATTGAACATCCTCTTGCCTCCACTCTGTCTTGACTCTACAATGCTCTCTCATTGGGTCCCTCCATCCCTAGCACTGTAGTTGTCCCATCTCTCTCTCTCTCTCTCTCTCTCTCTCTCTCTCTCTCTCTCTCTCTCTCTCTCTCTATAGGAGTGTGTTTGCGCTGAGAGTGATTCGTGTCTAGAGTCATTTTGTCTTAGCGTCTACTTATGGGCTCAGAGTTGTGTCAATCTTTTGGCTTTCGGGCTCAATGTGATGTCTGTGTCTCTCCTCCATATCCTCCACAACTACTTTTGGATGCATAAGAATGCCATATTTAGTATCTACTAGCTTTCTCAGTCCGTTAGACCATGGCTGCTGCAGCATCTCAACAACATAGCATCTTAGAAATCTCTCCTCTCTCTCTCTCTCTCTCTCTCTCTCTCTATATATATATATATATATATATATATATATATATATCCATGAGTACTATGGTTGTGTTTTGATAGTCTTCTTTGTTGTATCATTAGCCTCGGAGCTTATTCCACGTGAAATCACATGATGTTTAAAATGGCAATACAAACACCTTATATTTTTGTCTGGAGGACCACAACGATCATCACCTATCACATCTCAGAAAGAGATGGAACCAACACTAAAATGTCAATCTTGGAAGCAAGTGACTCGACTAGGGCATGGAGGCACGCCAAGAGGTTGTCAATCTCTTCTTTGAACACAATACACTCTGTGAAAATGATCTACAAACTCTCTAACTGTAAAAAAATTGTTTTCTACCTCTCCATTCCAATCACACATCCACATGCAAAACCAGTAGCAAATCAACTCCGACCAACACCAAACTTGGTAGGCACATTCCTTACTAGGTTTCTAAAACTATCAAACCTAAAATCTACACACTTGTAAAAATCGTGATTTTTTCCATCATCGAAAGTACTGGTCGTCGAATCTAGTGTTGGACACACCTACCAGATGTTGCTAAGTGCTGGGATTCACGTGCAATTGACGGAATCTCGCTCGGATAGTGAGATATGTTACCTGGAAGGTCGTGAGAGTCGACGCTCGGATCTACTTGCAATGTAGATTTCAGTGCATAGAGCTCCTCGAGGCTAACGTGATGATGCTCTCGATTTTTCGATACGATAACTGATGCTCTCGGTTTGTCGATACGATAACCGTGCGGTGTGGTGCAAAGAGATGAAATCTTGACAAAAAGAGGGAGCTCATGACGTATAAAGAAAACCTTATCACTTATTAATAATAATAGAACTTTTTCTCAAAACCTTACAAAGCTGCCTTTTATACTTAGCTATGGGTCTCTTATGTACAAAGGCCAAAACTACTTTCAAAAATAATTGACCTATCCTAGAAGCTTGTCTAACTTATGATACATCTTGAAAGCTCATATCCCGGGATTTTGCATAGATGAAACGTGATCAAAGATCTAATGGGTTTTTGACGGGGAAATCACAAAGGTTCAAACAACCTCTCGAGCATCTTCTTTTCGTGAAATGGCATCTATTGTTGGAATCTTTCAACACTCCTCCCCTCCTACTTTCTGTTTACAAAGGCTCAAACAACCTCTTGAGCATCTTCTTCTCATGAAATGGCATCTATTGTTGGAGTCTTCCAACACTCCCCCCCTCCTACTTCATGTCGTCCGTGACATGACCATGTGCAATGTTGTTGTTAGGGTTGTCTTCAAGACTAGTTAACGACGTTCCCTCCCTCCTTGAGTGATTCATATATGTTGGGTGCTATTTGATACGTGTGTTGGACTTCGATTGTCGAGGAATTTTTACATCTTGTTACAGAATCTCCTCTTTTTGGCCACTTTTGGCCATGAAAATAGCTGTTGTTGTTGCCTACCTTTGTTAAAAATGAGCTTCTATGGATGGTTGACCTTATAATGGACCTTGCTTAGGTTCCACTTTAATGCGATTCCTATGTACTAACATTTCACCACCTTTGAAGCCTTGTGTGAGCTACATACAATTGTTGTTGGTAGCTCTCTTGCTGAATTTGTCGTTGTACGCCATTCTTCAACCTACCATTGTTTGATGAAGCTTTGTTGTTGCCCTTGAAGATAAGAGTTGCTCTCAACAAGAAGGGTCGAGATTCGTTGTAGTTGTTTCTCCAATTTTTTGACGATTGATGTGGGTAGCATTATCCTCATTGATGATGTAGAAGGAATATATACAAGAGGATAGTGATGAGTAGTTGTTAATTAAGGTCTAAAACCTGGATGACCAAAGGAAAAAAAAACCCGGTGAGAAAAAGTATCTTTGGTATACGCTCTTATTGGAGTTGAGAAATTGGACTTAAGGTACCTGTTCATCAGGCAAAGTGAGTGCTTGGGAGAAACAAAGGAAGAGTGTCTAATGCAAGTGCCAATTATGGGATACTCTATATGCAAATGAGAAATTTGTTAAACAAAATCATGCAGTGTAAGAGATGGAGTTGATGGGTGCTTCAAGAAACAAGTGTAGCACATGTGACATCAAATGACGTCTCAATAGATTCCACGTTTCCAAGAAAGGTTTTTGATGTAGAAGATTCTCCACTCCTTGATACCTGACTCGAGTGCGGCTTTTGCCATACCAAAGCTAAGTATTGGTATTTTTAAGCTTGTGTACAATGTTTCTTCTAGCTCTTTGATTGGTGGTTTGCCCATCATTATCCAAGTGCCATAATTGAGTAGATTCTTTGTCGTGTAAGGATCGATTACAATCGAACATGTGTTTTTTGAGTCTTGTTTCTCCACATGTGTTGAATTTGATCATTGTAGGAGACAATTAATCTTTTGTCCTTCTTTTGATCTTGAGCTCGTTGAACATCTGATGTGGAACTTGGAAACTTTGCTCCTTCATCTGCTTTCAATTGCGCTTTTTTCTTAGTTGACTTCCTTGAAACAATTTTTGTCGATTCTTCAGGTATGTTGATGACGACAAACTCTCGTGGTGGTTTTTCTTCCTTCATTTGTGTCTTTGCATGGTAATCTATGATAGACTTACAATTTTCATTAGTTTCCTTCAACACCTTCATCATAAAATAGGGAGTTATATTAAAGCCTTCCTCATCACAAAACTTCGTAGGGGTGATCTCATTGACACACATATCTAAGGTGGCCAAAATTTGAGTCCACTCTAGGGGTTCCATTCTTTCTTCTGGGAAAGGTTTAGGTACATAGTCGGGATCTTTAAATGACCTGTGCTCTTTACCCTCCTCTTTTGCGAGACTGTCACAATCCAAAGCTCCACACATCCATATGTGAGCTTTACAATTAAACCACGTAGGTACTTCATACTCTGCAACAGTCGCCAAATCAAAATATTATATGGGAGTCCTCTTTACATCTCTATAGCTATGTACGTCTCTACTCTAATCTTTTTTCCTTTTTTTTTTGCCTTTATTCTTCAATTTGTTCTTCATAGGAACAACTTTTCATTATCTTCAACAAACTTCAATGAAAGCCTTCAAATTCTACACAAAATTGGAGTTTTTCAAATTACTAAGGTGAGGCTACTTAATAATAGTATCCATTTGAAACTATCCATTGCTATACCATTTGTTGTAATGAAACGGTTAAAGTAATGCACTTTTGTTTTGAAAAAGTAACACTTACTTTCCTTGTCATAAAGCTTGTGTTGACATAATAAATCAAACACTTCTCAAAGATGTACAAAATGATTCTAATTTGTAACACTATAAAACAAGGATGCCATCTAGGAAGATGATGATGAAATTTTGCCTAGATATGGTTTTAAAACATTATTCATAAGTGTCATTGACATAGCTAAGACATTGGTCAATCAAAATGGCATAATTTTCCCCAACCAAAAG
This sequence comes from Adiantum capillus-veneris, assembly GCF_014529385.1. Lineage (NCBI taxonomy): Eukaryota > Viridiplantae > Streptophyta > Polypodiopsida > Polypodiales > Pteridaceae > Adiantum > Adiantum capillus-veneris. The sequence goes on from NC_140937.1 coordinate 84,803,973, forward strand.
TCTAGAAGACAAAATAAGTATCAAGCAAAATGAGCCAGGAAACAAAAAAACATACAATAAAAATTTGTTAGGAAATAGGCCGTAGCTAAGTAGATATTAGATTAGTTTACTTAATGGAGAGAGATAATTTTCACACACGAGAGATTATAGAGAGAGAGAGAGAGCACACACAATATACATGGTTCACCCAATGTGGGCTACGTCAATGAGAAAGCCTCCACTCAATGGCTTTAGTACTTCAAACTAGAACTAGGTCTCTCTCTCTCTCTCTCTCTCTCTCTCTCTCTCTCTCTCTCTACTAAATATGGCATACGCCTATCATTGACAATCACCCATGAATACATGTGTGAAGCCAACAAGCCCGGCATATAGCTCAATAATAATAACGACGATGACCAAAGTTAACATGCCCTCGTTCTTGATGCAAATTTCGACCTTGGAATTTAGGAAGGTGTGTTCAAAAAGTAGAAACTTGGTGGGTCCACTCGTATGGTCTCGTAGTAGTTTAAAATCTTGATGAGAGTAGTGGTCCATGGACGTGCTCTCAATCAATAACTTTAATACTACAAGAGTCTGCAATGTTCCTCTACAAGAGCTCAACTCTTTAGCTTCACTCAAACACTGCAAAATCAACCAAAAATGGCACAGTAGTTGCATTCCCATAAGACATGGATAATTAAAAATCATATGCACTAAACAAGCACACATAATGATTGGTAACAAAATATTAAACAATTTGTTGAGCAATTAACATTAAAATGTAACATAATCAAACATATAAGCACTTGTAAAGGTCAACGAATTAAAATTTCTAGTGTCAATAATTTAACTGTCAATAGGCACTAAAGGTCAACTATTAACTCCGTGGGCAAGCTTCTCAATTCTCTATGGTCAATTAAGCTATTTAATCAGGAGAGCAGAGTGTTTCATGTCCTAGGGCTGACTAGAGGCTATACCTAGAAGAGCGTCTCTAGTTAAGATACGAGAAAGGAAATCGCACATGAAATCATCGCATGAATTTTTCCCTTTACTTGACCCCTTAAAATGTTTATCATATATGCTTTGTTTTCACATATAGCTTTAATTAATCTTTTGGGTTCTCTGTTTGTCACATTGATTCAAAGTCATTTGACGTGTGTGCTTATTTTGTATGGCTGGGGCTTTTTGCTTCGCAAGAAAAAGCGCCCACACTGGGAACCTCTAGAGCTCTAGTATCATAGGCAATTCATGTGAATGAAGAACCAAATCAAGCCGGGATTTCTCTTCCAGCTTAAGATTTTACATTGTTGGCATTTCTGTTTTTTGTTTTTTGGTTGTTTTTCTTTTTTTGCATTTCAATTTTGTAACTTTGGGGTGTCATTTTGACATTGTTACCTCCCCAGGCTCATCACAATAGTCAAACTCCCATTATAATATTTTAAGCTAAAGGTCAGGAGGAATTAAGCCCACTAGAAAGCACTGACACACTACATGCCATGCTTCATAATATCGGATTAAGAGCCTAAGGTAACCATTGAAAATTAGGAAGATGTCTCCTATGGTATCAAGAGAGGATTTCTAACGCCCTACCTTGGTCAAACTAGCTTAGCCAGACTTCGTGATTAATAAAGCTAGACAAGAGACTATGACATAAAATTATATTGAATCTAATGTCTAATACTAATCAAAATGTGCTGAACATTTTGCTACCAATCACGATTAAAGCAAACAAAAAATGAATGTTAGAAAAGACAACAAGCAACAATAATGGACAAGAAACACCTGCTTGTATTGGCCATTGTTCTCGACTTAGTGAGTGAACTCGAAAAATATTGTCTGATGTTTGGAAGCCTAACTACTGCAATACGTTCCTATACACACTAGGAAATACCTCTAGAGACACATCAGTGGGAAGAGGCACCAACCCTTATTGAACAAAATCAAAACAACATAAAGAGGCCTAACCCATTTATTTGCACCCCCCTATATGGTCAAGGGAATAGGATATTGTATAGAGGGACTGGCATTCCTAAGTCTAAACCTCTATCCTCATCATTGTCAAGATAAATAAAGTCATCCTAAGTGAAACCATGTGTCCCATCCATGAAATCATGTAAATCTTCCTCATCATCAAATGCATAAAGGTTCACTAAAAAGGTCACTAGGCATGGATATTCATCTTGCTCAAAAGGATAAGTTTGTGCAATTGGAGAGCTACTCTCTACTGAGTAGAGAGCAGCTCTCCAATTGCACATGACTGAGTAGGGATCAGTCTCTTGACCATGACTGAGTAGGGATCAGTCATGGTCAAGAGACGTATCAGCCATTCTAATTCCTCAATTTTTTTCTCACCCTCTAGTGTATTTACCAAATCCCATTCAGAGTTAAGCACAAGGTAAACCATGTGAAACACTTGAGAAAAGTAAAGAGGTACCTCTCACCCAAGGTAGGATTGGATGACTCTGGCATACTAGCCATATCTGTACACAGAGATAGATTTTGGTTAGTTTGCAAATATCATAAGGGTTGTGTCATTGTGCGTGACGTGTCATTATTTTTGTCATAGTACCCTTGGGCTTTTAATAGTCATTTATGAATCCAACGCAACATTTTCTTACATTTCTTGGGGCGAGTGGGGCGTCTCTTATGAGGCTTCTGTTTTGAACCAGATTGAGCATCAAAAGTGGTCATTAACAAAGCTTTAGGGATCCATTTGTATGTTTCCCTTGTCAACTCACGTTGAGTCTTGCATGTCTCATTCTTGTTTTTAGCCACAAAAGTTGAAGCTCTAGATGGTTGTGCTATATGTACTAAAAGGTGGGCATAGGAAATCCTTCTACACCTAGTACAAGTTTTGATGTGACACATAATATATATGTGTAGCTATTTTGCAGGCCACTTGGAGATGAGAGCTGGCTGGATACTGCTATCAAATATTTGTACATATACCCCTCTTCTTTTTGTACTTATGCTATGTTGTAAAGATATTGGATTGTACATTTTGTACATTGAGCATTGTAAAGTTTGAAACTCTCTCTCTCTCTCTCTCTTTCCTTCTCTCTCTAATGTGTATCTATGGATGCTCTAGCCTTCAAACCTCCTTGAGCTTCATTGCACCCCCAGTCAATCCTAACAATTGGTATTAGAGCGGCCTTTTGACCATATAAATATGTTTCCTAGAGTATTTTCTCGACCAATTAAAGGATCAACTTGAATGACAGAGTCTTGGAACTATAAGTAGACATAGTTTTTAGACCAGTCATGCACCATTTTTGCTTCCCTCATGAAAGGACATCCTAAGATTATCTCGGATGACATGTAGAAAAATCCATAACAATGTGGGTATGCCTTACCTTGTGTCCAAGGACCTTGATCTTGAGATCTTCTAGCATCCCAATAGGTTTAACAATGGTCCCATTGGCTATCTTTACCACTATGTTTGTAGTCCTGAGGTGAGGTCTACCCATAGATTCCCAACAATTTTTAGTTACAATGCTGACCCTAGCGTCACCATCAAGGTTTCCCTTCACAGTTAATCCTTTAATAGTGATTGGTAGGGTTGCAATGGATTCATTGCCTTCAAAGTATTGTCCCAATTTGTTAACAGGTATCTCAACAACAGAGTTCTCATCTAGGTTGGATCATGGATCTAAGTGGTCCTCCTCTATTGGTACTTCATTAGCCCTATCCATATGTGAAAATTGTGGTAACTCAACTTTCTATTGTCCATTGAGGAGAGTTCAAAGAGCTAGGAATAGCTCGAGGTCTCCATATAGTTTAGACACGATAGTGGTTCTAACTTCTGAATCCATGAAATCCATCAATTTGGCAATATGTAACGGCACTTTTTGGGCTTCAGTTCCTCGCCATGGGGAAGATGGAATCTACATTTCTTTGATAGGGCCATAGTAATCCTTCCATGAACCTCCTCTCCAACAAGAAAGGAGTATGCCCGCTTTCCAATGACTTAAGTCACTTTGTTCTTGGATGACATTAGGTATGGCTAGTGGTCTATGGTCCTTGTGAGGCTAATTTTGTGTAGGAAACACTGTGTCTATAATTTGGATCTATATTGGCTCTAGCTCCCTCTTGGTCTCTTCTACCAAACTCCTTAATTGCTTGGCTTGCTCCAATCTCCTCTATAGGGTTTGGGTAAGTTCCAATCTTCTTCCTTGGTTCCTTGGATTTTGGCCATTGTGGCTCATGATGATCCTCCTTGGTTTTTTCTTTCCTAATGGCCATTTTAGTCTCCATGGTCTCATCTGAATCATAATCATTTTCAAGGTTGCTCATATACATCGGGTCATCACCAGTCCCTATGTTGGTCTTTGAACTAGGGTTTGACTTCGTTGCTTTTTGCAATCTCTTCCTTCGTGTTTTTTTCTTCTTTTGGGATTGGGCGATTGATGCCGTGTCTCTTTCCTCAAGAATATAATTTTGATTTTGGAGCATCAATCATATGATCACATTTACTGGTACCACATGTGTACTTTGTGATGATGCTTTAACAATCTCAATGAAGTTCAATGGCGTGGTCTTTGGTGCATTCAGGTTCTTAAGACATTGGGAAATCAAATGATCTATGCCACATTATTACACATGAGTACAAGCATTGTAGATTTGCTCCCTTGATTGGTGTACACTAGTGTGGAATTCTTTTGTAGTCTAATAGGGCACACAACTACACGATGCGGACCCCCACACTTGTAGCAATGAAGAGTGGTCTCTTGGCAGTGAGATTGATATTTTGGCCTCTTACTGCAAGAGCAGCTACTTGATAAACATGCTTGACTTGTCCCCAGTAATCTTCCATGTAGTATTGTGGCCACTCTTCAAGTGTATCGATCCCATAGGCAATACTAGGGTCTAGCGTATGAAATATATTAGATTGGAGATGCAAACACTGCTAACAAAAAATGTAGATTGCCAGGCGGATACTGGACTAAAGTGATTTTTTTTTTGAAAACAATGTGCCCAATAGTAGAGGCCCCAAGACCAAAATGAGCCTCCAAGAATATCCTAATTTGCTTTAAAAAGTCTGTTCCACTGGTTCACATCTTGCACAAATAATGATGCAAGAGGACCAGATAGCAATGAATTCCATTGAGTTAGTGCACGTTCTTTGATGCTCATGTATGCCTTGTCAATGAAAAATAATGAGCTTCCCAGGTTCATCCTACTCTTTACCCAAATTACAATGAACTAGGTAATCAGCAAAGGTACATCAAGATAGTAGACTAGATCAGAGAATGGTACAAGCATAGTAAAGCTCTCTAGGTTGACTTGAAGAATGCACTCAATGACATTGAACAAAAAATGATCGTATCAAGACTTAAATATGAGTTAATAAACTTCAAGGGAATGATGATGCAATGGAGGATCCATATCAGCATATTGATAAAGTACACGATTGAGCTGCTCCAATTGTTTGTTGAAGCCTCAAAGATCCTTGAGAAAGAGTTAGCCAACAAACCAACCTTTGAACATCAATTGAGAAAAATGGCAAAGATCTTGTTTGAGGTTCCAATCATCAAAATACAACTGGCTGGATCACACTACATTGATTTTTCATAAGTTGCAGACTCACCAGAGGAAAGAAAACTCTCTATGATGGTGATACAAGGACCTAAAACTTTTTGACGCCATACAAAGGCGAGATGCTAACTGACCACAGGGAGAAGCTGGAGCAAGAGGCCATCTACAAGCTCATCCAGAAGGAGAATGCCAAATTCAATGCTCAAGGAAATACCCAACCTAGGACACTTCAGGTCCCACCCCAAACTGTTCAATAGACAACACTAAAGAAGGCTCTAGATAAGTAGAAGGAAACATGTTAACAACAACTCAATATCTGGAATTTTGGATGTACACCAAAATTCAAAGAAATGGGAGGAGGAATGTAGATGATGGGTACAAGACTTAGTTAGGTGCTTGTATATAATCAAATTACATAGTTGGATCTGGTATTCGCTAGTTGTACTTATCGCAGTAATTGTAACAATGTACAATCAATTAGAGTCTAGTCTGAGTATTTAGACCCACTACTCTCATTTTTGGGGTCTTAGTCTTCTGGCAATGGTAGTCTTTGTTGGCATCACTAGTTAGTCTTGAGTCATTTTACTTGTCGAGCTATTATTGTTTCTATCATTTACTCTATTATATTCAACACTTGGTACCAGTTGTACTTTCCTTTATTATCTGAGTATACCAGCTCCAATTTTTGTTTCCAATCAATTGACCTTGTAATTTCAATTTAGTTTAGTGCATATTTGATTTTTGTACTTGTCTCATCCTCAAGTCTGAATCTTGTTCTCTATCTGATCTAACATCTAACTCTAAATCTTCAACTTGGAATACCTGCTGTCAGATGTGATCAGCTCATTCCACATTATGTAGAGAGTGTGTGCAAGCTCAAGAGGAGGAATACACATTCTTCTTAGGCACTAGCACAATGGGAGATACCCAATCGGTGTGTCGTCTCTCGTAGATAAACTCAGTCTCCTTTAATTTATCAATCTCCTCCTTGATGTGCGTAGCAAACCTAACGTGTAAGGTCTTTGTCGGCTAGGCTTTGCATCGGGTTTTAATTTGATTATGTGTTGACATATCATAGGATCTACTCCCTTCAGGTCTTTATACGACCAAGCAAACACGCCCTTGTACTCCTTGAGAAGACTTATGAGCTTCTCCTCCTCCTCTGATCTTAGATCTGTTGCTATGTAGGCTAGTCGTGGCTCTTCTCTTGGCCATGCCAAGTCTATATTCTCTGCATCCTCATGCCCATCGTAGGACTCCTTGTTCTTTTGCTCTCGTAAAGGTTGACTCATCACTATCTTTCGATCCTGGATTGTTGTAACATTTAATGGCCTAATAACTTATGTGTAGCGGAAATTAGCATGAACATAGTGGGCATTTCATTAGAATAGATTCCTAATGAGAATTACAAGAGTGCTTGGGTGGAGAGAGCAACAAAAAGCATAACACCTAGTTAGATAGCATCGACAATACTTTCAAAAGAGAGAGAAATTAAGCTATTGACAACATTTGAGGACCGGATTTTCATGGAGCCGGTCCCCCCTCCAAAAGGCTTTGTATTATGGTTTCTCCCATCAAGAGAGACATTGTACAATACAATTCTTTGTGTTCCTTCAAGACTAGCTAGTGCAATGAAGATGGAAACTTCATGCACTAAGCAAAACACTTAACAAACACAACTTGAATTATCCCCGTTCTCAGACCCAAGACCTCACACACCTTCGAAGATCGTGAGAGCTAGCAGGGTATGAGAGTAGATTAAGGGGAAGAAGGAGTATCTTACGAGAAACATGTACATCTCCTCATATAATCACTCATATGTAGCATAGCTTAGCTTAGTAATTAGCTTGGTAGAGGAGATGAGCATGCATTGAAGCTTGGCTCTTGGTTGGATTTGCATCCACATGCCAAGAGAGTGTTGATGTAGGCTTCTATCTCACAAGCTTGGAGTAGGTGACGAGTTCTCCATTAAAGCTTGGGAAGAGATAGTCTTCTCTTTCTTCACACATGAGCTTGTGTGAGTGTCTGTGTGATAATCCTTGCAAAAATCAGCCCCCTCTCTCTCTTGGGCGAGCCCTCTTGCTAATTGCTCTTGCTGAAGCCTCATTGGCCCTCCCCAAGTCAAGCCAATTACAATTAAGCAGCATAAGTGATAGCCTTCTGACATGTGTCCCCCTTTCCCCTTTTGTGAGAGCTTTAGGTAATTAAATAATTGAACTAAACTCTCATTGGACCCCTTTGCCTCCTGGCCAATAGGAATCAGGCAAGCCATGGGGCTCTTGAATGCTCATTGGACCCCTTGGGAGACTGCCCAATAGTCTTCTAGGAGACTTAATTCTCATTGGTTTCTTTTATTAAATGTTTTTAAATTAATTAAACTAGATTTACTCTAGCTTAATTATCATTGGTCCACTTCAAGGGTCATCCAATAGAAATTGGGCACACCTTGTGGGCATCTGGCCTAGGGAGCTGGCATGTGTCCCTCATTCCCTTTGTGTAAAGGGAGCCTATGTGTGTGTATGTGTGTGTGGCTTTCTCTCTCATCCCCTACCTTTAGGGCTCGCCCCCTCCCATGTAGGGATGTTCAAAGACTTTTAGGGCACACACAAAGCATCCAATTTTCCCTAGGGTTGACCTTTGGACACAACCTTTGAATTTTGGAACCTTAGCATTTTGGAAGTCTTAATGGGCTGAACCTTAGGGTCTTTTTAGCCCATTGTTGCACATGGCTCTTTTGCAGATGGCCCCCCCTTTGGATCCCTATTTTCCCTCCTTTGGATCCCTACTGTGGCCGTTCTGCTAGCTTAACCAATATTCTAGCTTTTTTCTCCCCTGGCCTTCCCCACATTAAATGATCAGTTTAATATGAGAAAATCATTTAGGAGAATTAGATATTGATTATTATGACAATTGTGAACTTTTTGTAGTGGGATGGCACACTCTTTTTGTCCGCATTTTTATCATCTTCTTCTTCCCCACTTTCTACTTCCATTGTCCATACTTCCCTGAGAGTCTTCTTAAGCTCTCGGTGCTTCTTCTTTCTCTCCACCTTGGTCCATTTAGTTTCTCCAAACTCGTTTAATCCTGGTTCTTTTGTTTGTTTGGTTTTTGTTTCAGATTCTGACTTTTTGGTTTGTTTTTGCAGGTCTCTTATGCTCTCTTTTGTTTTTGGATCTTGAGCTTTAGAGAACCTTCCAGATATCTTGTCCTTAACACAATCTTCAACTTTTACAAGCATAAAAAACTATGCTTTGTCCCTTATTCTAGGCATAGGATTTTCTCTTGGGTTGTTTTCAGCTCTCTTTTTCTTGTAGCGTTCTTAACAAAAACCTGACATTTGCTATCGTTTCTTCCTGCTCACTTGGGTTGTCGGAGCATTCATTATCCGCTTCATCCTCTTGTTCAAAATGCTCTGGGGGAGTCATAAAACTCTCCTTCCTCTCCTTTGGCACTTGCTTGTTGATCATCTCCGGGTTCTTCTAAGACTAATTTTTCATCATTCACGTTTACTATATTGACCATATAGCATCATAACCGTCCTTGTCACAAAATTTTGTTGTGGGGTCATCCAAAATAGCACACAAATCTAGGGTTGCTAGAATAAGACTCCATTCCAATGGCTCTAGAGCTTTTTTAGGAAAAGGTTCAAGAACATATTCCTTATCTTCAAGCACCCTTTTCAGAATGCACTCTTCTCGTTTCAAACTCCCACAATGTGATGCACCGCATATCCATAGCTCTTTTGGCTTGCCTAACTAAGCTAGAAGTTCCAATCCTGCTATGTTATCTCAATCAAAGTCCTCCTTTGGGGTTTAGTTCATGTCTTTGTAGCTATGGTCTTTAAGGTTTATGCGCGTTATGGTTTCCATGTGTCTTTATGATCATATCCTTAGTCTTGGACCATCTTTAGTTCTCGCATGAATGGCCATCGTAATTGTTCTTCTTGTCAAAGTCAACTATGGAAAATGTATGCTCATACTCAATGTCACAAAAAGTAACAATCACTTTCTCTAGAAGTCCCAAGGGTTTCTCCATGTACCCATCTACTAGTTGCAATTCATTTTGGTAGCCCTCAAGACGGGTTTTCCCCATTTTTTCCAAATTTCCTTGGTGGCGATAGCAACAACAACTCCACTATCAAGAATTGTCATGGTTGTTACAACTTGGAATTCTACAAGAAGTGTAGTATTTCGATCTTCACCCTCGCAATACGCTCCAACCTTGTTTAAAGGTACAGGTCTTGTGTTCAATTGAGGGTTTTCCAATTTTTGGATCCCTTCTTGAATCTATGATGTTGGATCTTTTACCCCAAACTTTTCTAAGCAATTTTCAACAGTTGCCCACATATTTGGTCTTATTCAAAGGAGATCTACTAGCATAATAGTACAGGTCATAGACGTAGACAATATGTCTATCAATCCCCCTTAGAGTCCATAGCCTTTCTTGACGAGAGTCTTTGCGATGGCACCACCTTTACATCTGACTTGGCTTCATACTCTACCATGTATAAGGGTAAGGTTTTCAAAGATTGAGGTTGACTATCTAAAGGTCATATCGATCCCCTATCCCCCCAATATGAGTGGATATCCAGATTTTCTTGAGGTCCTATCTCGAACTCCTCAATAGGTGGAAGAAACATCCCTTCCCTTACTAGTTTGGTTGACTCTCTAATTCAACTCGTTTACATCAATTGCTTCTTGTATTTGTCTCCAAAGCTTGTCTAAGCCATCATCCTCTCTATAGGACTTTGTATCATAGGATGGAAACCCCTAGATGCCTGATCTGTGGTATTCATTACTACCCTTGGATTTTCTATTTCAGATGTGGAATTCTCGATTGTTTCTTCAATTTCATGCCTCGATGGGATTATCGGTGTTGGAGCTGGAACTTTTCTCCAACTCTTTGGCTTGCTTGTCGATGGTTCTAGAAAAGCTTGGGTAGTTTGGATCATTTTCTATCTCATCTCCAACCTTTGTTTTTCTAAATCTGTGTAAGAATACGTCATACATTTTTGTTCTTGGTTTTGGTTAGTTTGAAGTTGTGCTTTGTAGGCTTTCATAAGTGCATCTAGAGGTTCATTCACATTTTCAACTAGTATAGATCCTCCAAAACTTGCACTCTTTGGTCTCTTTTTCTCATTAGGTTCTCTGGTCTCAGGGATTTCCAACTCAAGGTTAGTTTGATTCTCTAATCTTTCTCACTTGTCCCTGGTTTCTTTTAACTCATATGCTAGGGCTGTCTATTCACGTTCTTTCCTAGCTTTCATGTGTGCCTTCCTAGCTTTCCAAGTGTTTCATTGGCTATTTTGTTCATAACTAGGCGCATCTGTTTTGCGTTCCTCAATTATCGGTTCTTCCCTTGATTTTTGAGCTTGCACTCTTGTGACGACCTGTATAGGTATCACCATTTCATTTTCTAAACAACTACTTGATGGGATCGCCCCTAATATGTTTAGTGTTGTTTTCATTGTTTTATTTGGGTTTTTTGGATTAAATGAGTAATTTCGCAATCTAGACAATACACATTCACTCGAATGATCTTTGTGTGAGGACATTCTTTCATAAGGTGGGCAGCACCACCACACTTGTAGCACCGAAGGGTTGGCAGGGTGCTCCTAGGGCCGCTCTCTGTTGATAGGTAGACCTTTATTTTGCTAGCCCACCGTTGGCTATGACAACAACAAGGTGTGTTCATCCAAACTGTATCTACCTTCTCCTGCAACATGAGCTGTTGTTGGTGGTCTAACTTTCCCAATCATGCTCCAAGGTTCTAGTGCTTTTGGCTCTTTGGGTGGATAGTATGTTGAACTAGCCCCATATTCACTTGTCTCTTTGTAATACACAGGCACATGCACTAAGGATTGTTTCTTCAATTCCTCTATACTGGATGTATACCTAATGCCCACCGGTCGCGCTCTTGGTAGAGGTGGTTGTTGCCCCAAAACTGACCGTGGCCGTTCAAACCCTCCTGGTCCTATCAAATTTCATGTTGTATACCTAGACATTGGTGGTACATGTGAGGTGCTACTTAGGTTGGTGGGGCATATTGTCGCTGTCTCACATATCCCTTGTTGTATTAGCACTCTTTTGTAGCATGATTTGTCCATTTCTGCTCAATGGCACACCACTTAGGTTGCTTAGCTTGTGGCTTAGAAAACGGGCTTATTCTTTTGAGCACTTCCTCAACAAGTTTCTCTTGATTTATCATTATCTTGCTCTTTTGTGCTGACTTTGTAGACTTAGCTCGGCTTTTCTGTGATGATGAGTCATCATCCAAGTCTTTGTAGTTGCCTTCCTTGTAGACACCACAATTCTGCTAGCCCATTGTTGGCTATGAACAAAAAGGTGTGTTCATCCAAACCGTATCAACCTTCTCCTACAACATGAGTTGTTGTTGGTGGTCTAACATTCCCAATCATGCTCCAAGGTTCCGGTGCTTTTGGCTCTTTGGGTGGATAGTATGTTGAACTAGCCCCATATTCACTTGGCTCTTTGTAATACACATGCACATGCACTAAGGATTGTTCCTTCGATTCCTTTATAGTGGATGTATACCTAATGTCCACCGGTCGCGCTCTTGGCAGAGGTGGATGTTGCCCCAAAACTGGCTATGGCCGTTCAAACCCTCCTAGTCCTAGCAAATTTTGTGTTGTATACCTAGACATTGGTGGTACCTATGGAGGTGCTACTTGGACTGGTGGGGCATATTGTCGCTCTCTCACATATCCCTTTGTTGTAGTAGCACTCTTTTGTAGCATGATTTTTCCGTTTCTGCTCAATGGCACACCACTTAGGTTGCTTAGCTTGTGTCTTAGCAAACAGGCTTATCCTTTTGAGCACTTCCTCAACAAGTTTCTCTTGATTTATCGTTATCTCACTCTTTTGTGCTGACTTTGTAGACTTAGCTTTGCTTTGCTGTGATGATGAGTCATCATCCAAGTCGTTGTAGTTGCCTTCCTTGTAGACACCACAATTGTCTACTAGGTATAGAGCCTCCTTGGTCAACTCGTTTAGAGTTGACCTCTTCTTCATATGCAAATTCTTTTGAAGATCTGCATTTCTCAGTCCTTGGATAAATATCAACATGAGTCGGGACTGCGTTGGTAATTCTTCCATAGGGCAGAATTTTACGTAGCATTTTAACCTTAAGGCTACCTATCTAATAGATTCTTCCTCTTTCTGCTTGAACTTATGGATTTGTGAGATTGTATTATGAGCTATCCCTCTTTGAGAGAATTCCTTGATAAACTCGTCAAATACCTCCTCCATTGACTCAAAATCTCTACATTCAATAGAGGCAAACTAGGTGGCAGCATCCTCCTCTAGAGTTAACCCAAATCCTGCAAACTATACGGGAAAGTCTAGTACTTTCTCAGCCTTAGTGACACGCACAAATGCTACCACGTGATCCCTTGGATCCCTATTTCCAGAATATTTCTTGTTAACCCATATTTGGACTTGAGAAGGTATGATCCTTCGATGACCCATCATTCTAAACATAGAATCCTCTCCTCTTGCTCTATGAGCCCTTTCTGGCTTAGGTATGGTACATGTTTCTCCCCTAGGGGTGCTCCTAATCCATAGTTCCTGACTGGTCTAGCAAGTTTTCATCCCTTTTCTTGGCTCCTTTCTTCTTGTTCTCGTTCTTGACGTGGTGCTTCAATCCTGATTGGATTTAGCATTCATGTTCTATTCTCATCCTAGTACTCTTGATGGAGTGGTGGTTTTGGTGGTGCTTCTAGCCGTGACACGGCCTCATATCCACCTCGTTTCGTGTTTGTATCGGGTGTTACAATCTGTTTTGAAATGATAGTGGTGATGCTTGTGAGCTCCGAGGGTTAGGAAATGGTTGTTTTTTCAATTGTGTCGTGGTGTCATAATCATTTGAGAAGGGGTTTGTAGACTTGCTTGGGGTTTATGTGGGCTTTTGCTTCCCTACCAAAGCTTGTGCCATCAGCTATGCCATTATCACTCTCCCTACATCTTCTGGGTGAATTGGCTTGTATTCTCATCCGTACTTATCGACAAAAATACTATGGTTTTTCATTATTGATTCATATGAAAACAAGCACATGACTTTGTCCATGTTTAACTTGTTTGCATGGGGCTCCATGCACCGGTAGTAAGAGGTGACTCTTCCTTCCTCGTGCTTATAGATCCCAACATTTTCAAGAATCATTGCTATATTCTCCACAATCTTGTCATAGATGTAGCAGGATCCAAAAAGAGCGAGTTTAGGAGGTATTTCTTGAGTCTCCATAACCATCTTTCCTTTTTCTACATTGTCTCCATATCGAGTGTAGCTTTCTGGGTCTTTGACAATGAGATAGTGGTTTCCCTCCTCATCACGAAGCCTATCACCATCGTCGGTTACCATGATTACTGCTAATCCTCTTGCTCGCCGTTCTTCAATACAAATGCATTGACGTCCTTGAACATCAGCATACATCAGGGCCCCATGATCATTGGTTCCCTTAAGAAAAATTGCAGTATATTTTGGCATGTTTAAGGGTTTTTGAGAGGTTAACTTGATCTCCAGCCACTCTCTGTTCTCTTTGAATACACCTTCCAGATCTCAAATTCATCAAATTCTTTACACAAACAACTATCAACCCAAACCTCTTACCTTAGAAGTCTGCTTGCGGTTGCTCCTTTGTCTTGGTTTATTTCCAAGCCGCTTTTCAAACTGGTAGAGTAGTTTGCAATTTCAACTGATTAACAACTTGAAAGGTCCTTGGTTTTGGCTATCTGTACAAAACTTTGACTCTGCAATTCTTTGTCAAATTAGTAATCATAATTTATTAATGTATATAAAGGAAAGACCCTTATATGAGTTCCAAGCCCTGGTTTGATAAGACAAATGGAATGCTAGGATAACAGGAAAGACTTCTGGAGCAACAAATTCTGGATCTGAGCCCTAAAACTGGTCTATATACATCATATGCGTATGATGTCTAATTTCTCAGGATTGACTCAAAACTTGAACCATGCACTCTCCTTGATGTTCTTAGTCCAAATCTATGCTTAAATTGAATTTCTAACCCATGTAGGTAGGTCAATCTCTCCTATGTAGGCCTTGGTCAGTGCCAAAATGGAGATCTAACTAAGCCAAAAGGATCCAAATTGGGTGAACTTGGTCCTTAGGCTTTCTTTGAGGTGTTTAACACCCTGGTAAGCTCTGTTGTCAGATCTGTTCACTAAATATACCCCTGAGACATCATACATGTATAATGTCTATCTGGTCAAAATGGAGTGAATTTGACTCTAGAGGTTCTCCCCCACACAAGAAACTCATTGCCACTTGTAGAATGTCACTTCAATACCTATTGTGCTAGATATGGTCAAATCAATCATTTACTTTGCTCAATTACGTCTCTTGGTCTCTACTAGCCTTAAATTGCTTCAAGCTCAATGGGACTTGGCCTATTTACTCCTTAGATGCTCTTAATCACAATGGTTCACAAAAATGTGCCTTTTAACCCAAAATCTGGCCTCTCAAATATCATACGTGTATGATGTCTAAGTGGTCAGAATAAATTTATGTTTCTTTCCTAGGTGCCTCTTGATGTGTAGAGCATGCACAAGTGCTCACAACAAAATTTGGATATCATCACCACTTTTTACCAAGAAACTTCCCAGAAAGAGTAAAACTTTCTCAATACTCAATTCATATGCTCAAATGAAATGAAACTTCGTGTATGTGCTCTATATAATATGCAGACTATGGGTGTAAAGTCAAAGGTCTAGTTTGACTGCTATATCTACCCTTGAGAGATCATACGCGTATGATGTCTACTAGTGAGTTTTTGTCCAGAACTCATGCATAGGTATCCCCAAGTCTTCAACACTGCTTCTCAAGCACTTTTACCAATTTTCCATGCAAAAATATGCATAGAATCACAAGTTCCCTAATTGTTCCATTTTCACACACGACTTTTGTCTTTTGGGGACCAAATGTTGGTCAAAACCTTAGTCCCAGGGTGCACTGAGGGTAAAACACCCCTTTAGAACACTCTGGTCCAGTTTGTTTTGGAAAATTTGGTCTCTTGCTAGGTGTATGATATCTGCAAATGAATTTTTGTAGTTTTCCCATCCATATCTCTTGCATATGTTTTCTTTTATGTCCATCAACACTCAACCATGCATAAATGTCTTTTGAAACTTGTTCATTGCATGTTATCCCTAAAAATCAACTTTTCAAAGATTACAAATACAAACAAGCATACAAGCAAATAACTCAATGATGGATAGCTCTAGATCATAATCACATGTCTTATCTACGACTACTCCTACTCATCATGTGGGGTTTTGCAATTGTGGGTAGAAAAACACTTTATTGCCACAGACGGACTATTAAAAACTCTTTCACACCACCATAACCACTCAAACACCAACAATCACAACTCTACCAAACTAACTAAAATTGTCTGTCTGTGCGAAAGACCGAGTTAAGACACATGCTCCCTAGAACCTCTGGGATCCTACCTAGAGTAAAATAATAAGACTCCAGCAAACAAGAGGAACTTTTACCTCGTAGAACTAGTCTAAGATCACCTACCTAGGGCTCTCGTCCCCGAAGCGATGCCAATGTTGTCAGGCAAATACACTACTCACAGTTGCTAGCAAAGTGAGAACTAAGCCAACAAATAAGATGTCAATCATGTTACCATATACATGTCGTAGTGATGTGTGTGAACACACTTAGGACCGTCGGGGCATTTTTTCCCTCTTTAGGAGGTTTTTTCCCCCCATGCATGGTATATACGCCCATTCATTCTAGGGCTATTTATCTTTCCATTGCACACTAAGTAATACACTCTCTGTTGTGTGCCTTGAGCTTCCTTTGTCTTCTCCAAGTTGTGTGCGTTTCTCTGCAACCCTAATTCCAATAATTGGTATTAGAGCAGGTTGTGTCCTCCCGAGCTTAGTCGCCAGCAGCTCCCGCACATGCTTGTTCACTTTCTCCGATTTTTATGAGCTTTGGAAAGCGTTCGCAGGTCGACAAAAACTTTGGGCAAGCTCGTAGAGCTTAGTCTGCTCAAATTTTTTATTCGGGCTCATTTTGGCCTTCGTTTCCACTACAGGCAAAACTTCACAGGCTATTTCGTCATTTTGTGCAGAATTTATGTCAGTTCCGTTTTTTGCATAACAAGTCCTTATAATCTCCTACGGTTTGTGCTATATAGCACATGTTGTTCTAGCTTTGTTTCTCCTCTTTTTGAGCAGTTTTCACATCAAGTGCAACATTTACCATGGCTGACAACAACATAGATGTGTTCAAGATGCTTGCTACTACTAAGGACAGATTGGATGGGGACAATTACCCTATGTGGGCTTACATGATGCAGAATGTTCTTGTGTCAAAGGGTGCCTGGAATATTGTGCAGGGCATTGATGCACGTCCTGGTTCTGAGGATGTAGGCAATTTTGAGGATGCTGCAGGTCTTGCCTGCAAGGATTGCTATTGTTAGAGTTGTTTTTCCTACGACAGAACAAGCTCTTTGGGATGTAAAGGATACGCATGCTCATGCATTGATTGTGTTTTTTGTGAAGTGGACCATTACTCCTCACATTCGTTCAGTGAAATCTACAAAACAGGCTTGGGATATTTTGGCTGGTCTTTATGCAAGCCACAATGAGGCAAAAATTGCATTGCTGTGTAAAGAGCTGGAGTTAAAGATTATGCATGAGGAAGATGATATGGACACTTTCCTTGCTGGTGTCAAGGATATAAATGAGAAACTTATTTTTGCAGGTGAAGTCATTTCAGACAGTTCCCTTGTGCAGACTGTCCTTGATGCCTTGCCAGAATTTTGCTAGTACTTGGAGACTTATGACCCAAGGAAATCTTGAAGTTGTCAAGCTTGATGCATTGTGCACATTGCTGTTGCAAGAGTCACTTTTCAGAAAAATAGGACTAGATAGCGTTGTCGTGTTGTGACACGTACATAGTGGGAATGCATGCTACAAGAGTTATCTTGTAATTTTTTAGATACATAATTATCTTTCCTATAATGTACATATGCATATTTAAGTATAATAATAAGCCTTCTATCTCATCCTATTATTTTTCTCAAGGGTAACCTATTCTTACTTTACCATCAGAAAATACTATGGAAAAAGCATCAATAGCTCCGCCTTTTTAACTTGGGGCAAAAAGCATCGATTCTTTATTTCTACTATCTCATTATCATCTCACACCCTAGCTAGATCCTATATCTAGGGTAAACTCCAATATATATATATTCTATGTATTTTTCATATTTTTCTTATATTTCTTTTTAAATAACTACTAGGAGGGAATCATATCCAGTGGGACACTAGGTGGCATGATTTCAAAGATACACTTATTTTAATGCATTATTGCAAGCATGATTACAAAACTTTGTCAAGGAGCAATGTCATGCTTTCATATGGCATGAGGTGTCCTTTGGAATCAAATGAAAGTCTAGGCTAAGGGGACCACATGAAGACTTTTGCTGCCAGAAATGGACCTTATTTTGATGAATTTTTTACACAAGGTTCCAATCCGAATTGGAAAATGATTTTAAAATGAAAATCGTAGCTAATGAGCTGAATTTTCTGCCCATATTTTTACTTTTTTATTTGGAGCTACGGTTGAGGAGATATGATCAAAATACTGGACCCCAGTCTGCCCACATCATGCAGGGACAGTTCATTTCTAAATTTTCCAATTCCTATTCACACTGGCTCCTCTCTTCTTGTGTAAACCCTTGGGGGTTCCCTTCACCTATAAAAGGGGACCTCTTCTTCCTTGAAAAGAACTCAAGCATTCAAGCTATTGATGAGAAGAATTCTTGAGGGAATGAGTAGTAATGCCTAATTGTACTTAGCCATTAACATAAGCCCAAGCCTACACTTTCTCCTAGAGGAAGACTAGCCATTCTTGTATGCTATCCTTGGAAGATCAACTCTAATCAAAGAAGGTATTGCACTTGGCGTATCAATCAAAGTGGAGTTCTCCCCTCTTCTTCTCTCTCCATCAATAATGGTGCCAAAGGGTTTGTCAAGTAAGATGTGTTCTACATTGATGTTTTCTTTTTCATCTCTAATCCAGCATATATATATATATATATCTAATCTCATCTCCTTAACCAAACCTATCTCTCTCACTCTTAGTAATTCATCCTCTCTACAAATTTTAGGTTCTCTTTGCTACATGTACATCTCTCCCCGCAGTATCCTTATTCCCTACGGGCAAGAATAGTTTTTGGGAGGAAAATTCTCATCTCTTCACTTCTCTCATATCTACATTTCTCACATACTATCCTAGATGAATAACCCACATGATGATCATTTCTATCGCTTTCACTCTGTACAATCTATTAGAATTAACGTATGGATTAGCCGTAAAATACACTTTCAACAACGTATAGTGTTTCTCTTTGGCCCAGAAAGGCTCAATGAAATACTTCTATCACCGGACCCCATTATACTACCTCTCATAGACTATAACTTTTCTTTTGACGTAAGCGTAGTTATCTTGCTATGAACCAAGAGGTTTTGTACACACAATTAATCCCAATCACTAGACAAAATATATATATTATGGTAAGCACAAAACTACAATTCCAAAGAACAATTCGTAGCCTATTTGGTCAACCAAGATTGAATGCCATTAACTCATCTATTAACCCTTTCATACTACCCATGATACGATATGACCATAGCCTTGATGTTTTTATCTTTGTGTTATTTTGACATTCTCTTTTGTGTTCTTTCTATGTGTGTGTGAGTGCAAGAGAGAAAGAGTGGGGCTTCTTTGATTGCACTGCTTTCCAAATCCTAGTCTTCATGGCATCTATGGTTTAACTCCTTCATATAGTTTTTTTTGAGTTCTCTCACAAACTCTCATAGCCATAAGCCCGGTGCTTTCCCGGCAAGACCGCAAATTTCTCGACAGCGTGCAGTTGAATAGGCTTTTATTGCTTCTCAAAGAAAGGGTGGTAACAACAATGCAGCCACTTCTTATGGCTCTTTTGGGAGTGGAAAATCACATGTTCCTAATGCTTTTGCTGGCAAAAATTTGTTTAGGAATTCTTGTTATAAGGGCAAAAAGAATATGCATTGCCATTAATGTAAAGCTAATGATCACTTGATCAAGCAGTGTCCTAAGTTGAAGGCCAAAGAGGCTAAGAAGAATGAGGGTGGTTCCATTGCAAATGCTAGTTCTACTACAAATGCAGCTATTGTTGGGTCTTTTGTGAAAGGAGACTGTGATGCTGATGTTGATGTAGAATGGGCTTTTAGTGCAAAGTGTACATATAATCCAATTGTCCATGATGCATGTATGTCAGTTGCTGCATATTCATATGTGTGGTATTTTGATAGTGGTGTTAATAATCACATTACCTCACATCATGATTTGTTCACCTCTCTTGAGTCTGTCTCTCATGGGAATTCGATTACTTGTGCCGACAATGCCTCATATCTAGTTCAAGGAGCTGGAAAGATTGTGCTTACTGCTACAAATGGTAGTTCTTTTACACTTGCTGATGCACTTTATGTACCTGGGATCAAGAAGAATCTTTTGTCTATATATGCACTTGCTAGACTTGTTCTTGTAGTCAAATTTGTGGATGACCAGTACATGATCTCAATTTCGGTGATGAAATTGTTGCATTCTGGCATTTTATGTCGTGGGCTGTATAAGCTCACTTTGTATGACAAGTGGGAGTAGAATTTTGCAAATGCAGTTTTGGATTCAAAGGCTATTTCAGATGAAAAACTTTGGCATGCACATTTTGGTCATTTGAATTTTTCCAACTTGCTGCGTTTTCAGAAATCTGATATGGTTGCTTCTTTGCTGCCTCTTGAAGCACCTATCGAGCATGTTTGTGAAGGCTGTATTTTGGGTAAGATGCAATGTTTGAAGTTTCCAAAGGATGGTTCATTTAGGGTCACATGCAAGTTACAGCTTGTGCATATTGATGTTTGTGGGCCCATGGAAACTCCGCCCTTGGGCAATAACCTTTATTTTGTGACTTTCATTGATGATTACTCTAGGCATGCATGGGTATTTCCGCTTAAAGCGAAGTCCGAAGTAGTTATGTGCTTCAAACAATTTTTGGCTATGGCTAAAAATGTCTCGAAATGTACTATGGACACCCTCTGTTCCGATCGAGGGGGGGGAGTATATGTCGCATGAATTTAATGCATTTTTGGCTAGTCATGGGATAAACACCAATGTGCAATGCCTTATACGCCTCAGCAAAATGGTGTAGCTAAGAGGAAAAACATGTCACTTATAAAAATGGCACGATGTATGGTCAAAAGTCAAGCTTTGCCACATTCTTTTTTGCTTGAGGCCATCATGTGTGCCACTTATGTACTAAACAAGTGTTCCACAAAAGCTTTGCACTCTATTAGTCCATATGAAGCATGGCATGATAGAAAGACTTCTATTGAGCACATGAGTGTTTTTGGCTATGTGGCATATGCTTTGGTGCCACAAACACAGCGCATAATAATGGATGATAAGGCTGTCAAATGTATTTTTGTTGGTTATAGTGCTGAAAGAAAAGGTTGCAGGTTTTATCATCCACAAACAAAGCATATTCTGGTTTCATGGGATGTTGTGTTTGTGGAAGATTATGTTCAGCCCTTGTTGTCATGTACTACAGAGAGTAATGTAAGCTCACATGACATTTATGACACTTTGCTGCCTCTTTTCAGTGGTGGAAGTACGAATGTAAATTGTAATGAGGAAAATGTACAGCCTATGGGGGTTTCTAAAAATGTTACAGATCAGCCTATTACTGATGTAGATGTACATGATGTACTTGATGAGGAAAGGGCTAAAAATGAGTACGCTAGAGGTATGCCAAAATGGCTAGTGCATACATTGCATGACAATAAATTGGATGCACCTTTGTCTAGTCGTACTTGTTTAGGCTCTCTCCATGCATCTTATGCATCAGATTGTTATGATTTGGCTATGTCTAGCTTACATGATGTTGAGGAACCTCTGTCTTTTGATGAAGCACAGAATTCAAAAAATTGGATGGCTGCCATGAAATTAGAATATGATGCACTTATAGAAAATCACACATGGATGTTATGTGATTTGCCTTCTGGCAAAAAGGCCATTGGTACAAAGTGGATTTACAAGTTGAAACGCAAGCCGGATGGTGAGATTGATTCCTATAAGGCTCGACTTGTTGCAAAGGTTTATGCACAAAAAAGGCATAGATTATGAAGAAACATTTGCTCCCACTTGTCGTATGACTACTATGCATTTTTTATGTGCATTGGCAGCTCATTTTGGTTGGGATGTACATCAATCAGACATTGTTAACTGCTTTCTTGATTCGTGACATATTTGAGGAAGTCTATGTAACACAGCCTCATGGTTTTGTCAAGAAAGGACAAGAGGATAAGGTGTGTAAACTGAACAAAGCTTTGTATGGGTTGAAGCAATCTCCTCGTGATTGGTATGAGAAGGTTGACACTCATTTAGTCAAACAAGGCTTTCGTAACTATCCAACAGAAAGCACATTGTATGTCAAGCGTGAGGGCGATGTACTTCTCATTGTGGTTCTGTATGTAGATGATTTGTTGATCACTGGACCAAATGAGAGACATATTGCTGAATTTAAGGCTGATTTGAATGCTACTTTCAAGATGAAAGATTTGGAATTGTTGCATCATTACTTGGGTATACAATTTAAGCAATGTGATGGTGGTGTTGCCTCGTGTTAGAAAAGTTACATAGAGTCATTTCTATGTAAGTTTGGACTTGAGGATTGCAAACCTATTGCCACTCCCATGGAAACAGGTTTGAAATTGAGTCTTCATGATGCTGGTGATCCTGCAGATGTCACTCTTTACCGAAATGCTGTTGGATGCCTCATTTATGTATGCAACACGAGGTCGGATATTCAATTTGTAGTCTCGCATGTCATCAGATTTATGCATAGCCCAAGGTCTAAGCATTGGCAGGCTGTCAAGAGGATTTTCCACTACTTGAGTGGCACTTTACATTTGGCTTGTTTTTTATCCCAGGGGGATCATTGCCGCTAGACTTACATGCTTTTTCGGACTCAGATTGGGTTGGTTGTTTTGACATGCGAGTGTCCACAAGTGGTTTTTTTTTTCATGCTTGGCAGTTCATGTATATCATGGTTGAGCAAGAAGCAACCTACTATGGCCACTTCTAGTTGTGAGGTTGAGTACAGGACAGTCTTCACACCTACGGTTGAGTGTGTATGGCTCAGACGCCTTATGACTGATTTGGGTGTTGGACAGGACATTGGCAATTGCAAAGAACCTAGTTTTTCATGCTTGCACAAAGCACATTGAGGTGCATTACCACTATGTCAAGGAGAGGATCTCAACAGGAGAGATCAACTTGGCTTATGTACCAACACAGGACAACCTTGCAAATCTTTTCGCAAAGGCATTGTCTTGTGAGAAGTTCAAAGCTTTCCACAAAGCTTTGGGCTTACTCCCCTTTTTGGACTGATCATGTCCTTAGGGCATGGCCCTTCCCTTTACTTATGTGCCAACTCTCATTCACCGCATCACTCCAGGGGGGATTTGTTGCCATATACATGTGGTAGTGATGTGTGTGAACACACTTAGGACCACCGGGGCATTTTTTCCCTCTTTAGGAGGTTTTTTTCCCCTCGTGCATGGTATATACGCCCATTAATTCTAGGGCTATCTATCTTTCTATTGCACACTAAGTAATGCACTCCTTGCTGTGAGCCTTGAGCTTCCTTTGTCTTCTCCAAGTTGTGTTCGTTTCCCTGCAACCCTAATTCCAACAAATTAAGGATGGATCTTAACCCGTAGGCAAATAGAAACAAATAGATGGGTTTCAATCATCTACTCGACCTTTTAGAGACATTCACTACCAAGGAAAATCAGTTCAAGCACACTATGTATGCACAACCGCTATATTATCTACAACAGCTACGCTGTACGAAACAAGATCTAACATTGTCAAATCGTCACGAAACTCAAGGAGTAACCTCTACACACCTATAGGACACCACGTTGCAGTCTCTAACCCAACTTACTACCTGTAAAATCTTGGTGCAAAAAAGCATATAAAGACAGGCCAAAAATTACAGGTCGTTGATTCTCACTATGTTTAGGCCTAAAGTGTAGTTCGACTCGCCTGAACACAATGACATATAGCAATCACAAAAGGGATACACGGTTAGAGAGAAAAATCACTTTGAAGCTCGTGGGAGAGATCTTCGCAAGGAGACTGGAATCGTGCAAGCCTGACATTGAAGTGTAGCTCTCATCGTTGCTAATGCGATGGTGTAGTCGCCTTTGCAATGTAGCTTATGTAGTACGTAGAGAGAAGAAGAAGACCTTACTCACTCTCTCACACAAAGAACATTCACGACACGCTTAGTTGAGCTCAAAAGATGATTAATTCAAAAGTTGTTCGTAGGGTTACAAAAGTTGGCTTTTATACCTCTGCCTTGAAGGTTCTAACTTATCACCATTACCTCTTACTTTCTACCATGGATTTAGCTAATCTGCCTATTTAATTAATTACAATTTGGAAAATTGACTGAGTCCCAAAAAACAATTACATTGAGTTTGACAAATTAAATGATACAAAAAACAGCTTTCTCATGTTTCATTATCAACAGTTAATAGGATCCACCTTATGTGGTTTCCTTAATCATTCAGATGGCATGGATAGTAGCCATGTCCTCAACTAGCTTCTTCATCCCTCCTTTGCCAAAGTATGTCCCCAAGGGCTTACATGTTTCACTTAAGCAAATCTTCCCATCTTCAAAGAGAACAACCTCCCTTATCAAAGTATATCTAAAACTTTTGCAATCCTTCCTTGCATGGTCAGCACTATCACACCATATGCATCTATGTACAAAGCCTTCTATGTTTTGAGGTCTTTGTCCTAGAGGTTGGCCTGATAGTTGTCCCTTCCTCTAGGCTTGCAAGATTTTAACTTCAGCTCTTATGTTCCCTTAATAATATTATCTAAGATGGATTTGTTGCTCTTTGGAACCATAATTACATGATTTATGGAACTCTCAAGAATGCTTGGGGCTTGAGTAGGGTTGACTATGGTCTTGTCTATTCATCATTTTTGCTTAGCTCACAGTGATAGTGAATCTTTGACCTCATTCCAATCAGTTTTTAAGCCCTATTCAACATCTTTGTCCTCAAGTAGTAACTTCAACTTCTCTTGAATCTCTTTCCTTGCAGCCTACAAAAAGAGCCCTATTTTCTCTAAGTTTAGGTAGCCTTTTGTACTTGACAGTTGATCATAACGCCATTCAAATTCCCTTAGACGTTCATTAGGTGAAAGTCCCTCTTTTGGCCTAATTACCCACTCCAAAAAATTTCTCTTTATCACCCTTTTAGAGTCCTCCTCTTCCTTCAAGGCTAATTTAAATGCTTTCAAATTTCCCCCATGTTTGTTTCTAATTCCCCTTACATGTTTTTTGATCTCAAGAACCACAACTAGCTCAAAACGTTGTACCATCTCCACTTCATGTACTTGATGCGGCTCTATCTTCTCTACATATCTACAAAGATACTTTCTTATATCTTTTCCATCAAATTGGTCCATTTTATTCTCCAAAAATTGAAGCACTTTAGTAGAAGAAAGTTTTCTTCTTTCAACAGCTTGTTGTTGCTACATAAACACAGCAAAGGCTTGAAACATTTCCATTACGGTTGGATCAAACCGCATCCCATGTTGCTCCATAGCTTTGAAGATATGTTTTGAGACCTTCAATGAAGTTTTTTGACCCTCATCCTAGCCTAATTCATGTCAGGTTCATGAAAATTATGTCAAGAAGTACTTAGTGTTGCTAGGAAAGCATTGAGCCTCTGACTGGAGCAAGAAAAAGTCACACTTCAAAAGAAAGAAACTCCAGCCATGAAAGCTTCAATCTAAACAATAACCAAGATCAAATCAAAACTCTTTTGTGTGTGATGATTTGGTGTAGCCTTGGTCCCAATTGCATCGATAAAGTGCTTGTTTGCAATATTGAAAACCCTTTCTTCCTCCTTCAACTTTTTGCCAAGGGAATTCCATGGAAGCTTAAGCACATGCATAGAAAATACCACACACATTTTTGAAGAGATAAAACCCTAATTGGAACCCTTACACGTTGGAATACGAGGTAGTAACAACGTGGGAATTCACTATCACACCATAGGAGAAGCCTATGCATCCCTTCTCAAAGAGGCTTAAAGTGATTATTCCCCTCTTCAAACACAATCCTTCCTTTTTTATAGTCATAGAATCATGAGTGATGTGATAGTTTGAGCCATTTTGGGTCATTTTTTACTATGCTATGACCATTTTTAGCCCAAAATGCCTTTTTGTTCATAAAAATCCGAAACAAGCTAGGAAAAGTCCCTAAATTTGTGGCAAAATTCCCTAGGGCTAAATTTATATGTTGAAACTAATTTTCCCAATTGGAAAGAACTTTAGATAAATCATTTTTGGCTATATATAAAACCTACTATTTTTGGATGAGATCGTTCGCATTGAACTTTCTAGGCAAAATGAGTGTGCCACCTCGATGCACTTGAAATATGTATATTTATAACTAAATTAGGCATGTTTTAATATGATAAAACATGCAAGAGTGCCATTTCCAAGGCCTCACCTCCCCGTTAAGGTATGTCATATGACACTACATATCAAAAAGCATAAAAATCAAGGTGAATTTTTAATTTTTAAATTCACATTATAAACATGCCATATCACAATAATAGTTGATATCGTAGCATGCAACAACTATTCGCAATTGCCACATGTGAGATAAACAAGGAGGACATGGATGCACAATGTCTCCTTTGGTATTCTTTGAATAAAGTAATGATCAAGCCCAATTGTGAGCCCAATGGACTTACATGGCTTCATGGTAGATGAGGCTCAAGTGAATTGGAATGCAATTCAAGAGGCATACAATGGAGAGAAAAAAAATGTGATGCATGGAAAGGAACACTCATGTGAGTGGCATTGGAAAAATAGCTTCTCTCTTCACTCTAAGTCTATTTTACGACATGCTCAACAAGAGCACAAGAGACCGTACAAGGAGTAAAGAATAATACCATCAAAAGAAGTTGTGGCCATTGAGGCATAATTGATACTACAATGGTGATGCAAAGGGCCTTTCCAAGATCAAAACATCCCAATGATGGATATATGGATGAGCTAGTGGGAGATACAAATAGCACACTAGGGTAATGCAATGATCAATATTTGAGGGACTAGAAGAAGGAATGGGCACACCATGCATAAACTTGTCACAGTCAAAATACGAGAGCTGGTTGGTAGGTGAAGGGGTTTGAAGGAAGATCTCTCTTTATGACACATCCACAATAGACATGAAAAATGCAATTCTATAAAGCACAAAGGCCATATCTTTCTAAATAGGAGAGCACATTGGGTTCGGGGCTAGTTTAGAGACCCTCAAATCTCATACAAGCAATGGTCCCAACAAAGATCTTCATGATGGTGAACTTCTTTGTGCTCGATACATTATAGGATCTCCCATGTATCGAGCACAAAGACCAAGAGTAAACACATCACAAGAGGAAGCAAATCACACCTTTCAATGTTGAGGATGACTATATCCATCATCTAGAATACAATGTGCACCCCCAAAGCTAACAAAAATCTATAGAATATCCTAGAAAAGTTCATTTTTTAGAATCTACTCTCAGTAGGACACAAAACAAGGAGGAGTATGTGGTGGAGCAAAGAGTGAATGAGGCTTTTTGGGTGATACAAAGTACACCAATTGAGAGCAAGGTATCATGTAGTGGCACAAAAATTGAAAAAGAAGGTGCAAAAAAAGCATAGCTAGGTGCTAGACACGTGTTTTGACACCAAGCTTTGAGAACTACCGTAAGCATCTCAATGGTGTTGAATGTCAAACGTGGTGTTTTTCATCATGTTATTCATTGCTACATATGTTGGGAGGTGGCCTATTTGCAACCCACACAAAATTATGAATCCATGGATCGGCAACCCGGCTAGCGTTTGGAGGCACGGGCGTCATAGGATGCATCAAAATAGAGGATTCAAAGGGATCCTTCTACCCATCATAGAGAGAATCCATGGAAGGGACTTCCTGTAATCAACTACACAATCCTACTTACTAATCACTTTTCACACAATCATGTGATTGAGATTAACCTCTTACATAAATCACCCTAATCACACAACTATACAAGCATGCAATTAACATACCTACTTTGCATTAGTGTGGTCATTCTGGTCCAACCCCTCAATGCTACTACATATACACACACACTAACCACACACCTTGCAGATAGAGAGAGAAAGAGAGGGAAGGCATAGCCTTCACACACCATGGCCAATAGTGTGGATAGAAGAGATTAACTAAAAAAGGGATTAAAGATCTAACATCACACAAATACAATCTCACTTCACATTATCAAAACAAGAAGATTAATAAGAAAGAAAGTGAAATTGATTATTAGAAATCAAGAGCTACATGGGCATGGAAAACCCATGAGCCTTATGACCATCCACTCTACAAAGAAGAGAGCTCACCCAAGAATGACTTCTCATTTAGCATAGGGCTCTTTTATAGTTTTGGGATTCAAGCCCTTCAACTATGGGATAAAGTTGAGCCCTTTAGCCTAAACTTATACAATTTGGAACTCCTAAATGAGCCCAAGGTCTTATACAATGAATAGCAAATATTGTGCACAATAGCACATCCCTATCTTGGTACATAATCGGTGTAGCATGTGTTAGCCACTGCTAACATTCCCCCCCTCCTAATTTGGTGCATGTCCTCGTGTACCGCTAAAGCAAAGCACGGTGACATGGTAGAAAGCACGTCCATGGAGGAATGTTGAGCTCCAAAACATAAAAACAAGTCATGACTATCTCAACAAAGATGAATAAAACATGAAGTGCAATGAAGATCATGCAAAGTGTTTTTTTTCCTCTAAAAGATGATTCAATCACAATAAAAAATTAATCAACATAAAGGAAAAAAAACATATAAACTATACGAATATTAAACCACTAGAAATTTTAGACTTATGCATGTAGCACAAGCAATCAATTATGACCCTAGGCTAATGCAAGTTCATAAGCATACTAGCCTAAAAACCATATGATCAATCTTAATAAAGCATCCAATTCTATCATGCATATGACCACAAAGCAGCTCCTAATCTATTAGTACATTGTCACAACTTTGTAAAGCTCATGAAGATTTGTTTTTGGAATTTCACAGAAAAAATCAGAACACATCACAAGGCGACCACCCCAAGGCAAGTCTAGCTACAAATTTCGGCTCCTTGAACCCTCAAGGCAGTGTTCCAAGAATCTACTAGCCTACCAAGGCGATGGCTAACCCCTATTAGCCTAGGGAATTGGTTTAGGGCTTTGTCTAAGCGAGCCAAGGTGATTCCCCTCGCCTACCAAGTGCAAATAAGGCGTTAGGCCTCACATGGACACAAACATAACATAGAACTTTCATTTTCATGTGTCGAGTAGCATTTTTGCTACTCTTTTTGGACACCTTTTTTTTGGCTTCATTGTTTATTTATTTTTAGCACTTTTTTAGTGCTTCCATCATAAGATACTTATGGCAAATGGACCAAGGGACTAAAGCCTAATCATAGGCCTAGGTCATGCTAGAAACGAGTGGAGTATTAAGTCAAACACTAAAATCTAGGACTAACAAGCAATGATCCTAACTTAACTTAAGGTCAAGGCCAATTACCCATGATTAACACACATAAAACCAAATTTTTGATGAGTTTAATATTCACAAAGCAAAGTGTTGAAACTTTAGTATGCCTAGCTTTTGAAAATGAAGGAACCATAGCTTAGAAGCAAAATCACTTAATCCAAGCAAGCAAGGAGTGTAAAGATAAACAAAAGAGCAATGTCATGGAAGGATTTCACCTATTCATGCTCTTTTGAGCATCCTTGAGCAAAGAATCCACTTTAGTAAAGGCCCCTTGATTCCTTTTATTTGCAAGTCCAGCTTCTAGAAGCTAAGTGTTAGCAAACACAAGCTCCAAAAGCCATTTATTGAAAGCCAAGAAAAGATACAAAAAACATTATTGAAAACTTAAAGCTAGGGTCTCAAATACCCAAATATGCCAAAGGGAAAAAACCCTAGGGGAAAAGAGTGTCTTTGGTTATGCACATGATGCTCTTTAGTAGCAAGTGTATACATATATATCAAAAAATGAGAGAGGCAATGCTTCTAAATAAGCACATTTTGCAATGTGAGTCTCTCAAACATGATTAAAAGGTGAATAGCACTAGCTTAAATGACATGTAATTTTTTTGGTGAAGCTAGAAATCATTCAAATTTTAATAAAATGAAGTGGATCTTAAAAGCCAAATTGTACAATTGAAAGTTCTCAAAAAGTTGACTAAATACTAACTCAAATGAACTTTTACAATTTTAGAGCAAGCTATGAGCTACAGATGACTGAAACTTGTGATGAAATGAAAGTGAAGGGCTCTTAATTGCCAAATATTACAATATGAAGCTCTCAAAAATTTGGCTAAACACTCGCTCAACTGAAAAAAAAATCATTTAGACAAAACTTAGAGCTATAATTTATATAAGTTCAATCAAAAGAATTGGAATGACTCTAAATAGCCAAATATTGCTCTATGTTGCAATGTCGACCCCTCCTTGGATCAATTGAAAGCTCATGTATGTCCATCAACCTTTCAAAAAGAAAATTAATCCTTAGTGCTCTGAAACATATGGTCAATCAACGCAAGCACTAAAAAAATGCACGATCAACCACAACCCCAAAAGTTTAATACTTTATTTTGGCCATCAAACAAACTCAATATTAGTGTTTTGCAATGATTTTTCATTCAATTCAAGCACTGAAATGTACATTCAATACCAAGCTTAAGCATAAAGTCCCAACCAAACAATTGTTCATCTAATGTAACTCTCAAACAAAACCCATGTGCATGCCCAAAAGAATTTTTCATTAAGTGCAATGAGAACTTCAATCAAGCCAAGAACATAAGCATAACGTCATTTGTTTGCTCAATCAAGGCACACACTTGAAGCTCACTCCCTTTCTCATACATAACACAAATGGCAATCATAGAGAGAGAAAACCTATGATGAGATGAACCGTAGCTCTATTGAAATGATCAAAACCCCATTTCATGCTATCATTGATTAGTGCATGGAATATTTTTACATTCAAACCAAGTATCAAGACTATCAATACCTACCATCAACATTTTGATCCACCGATTCTTGTAGCAAATTTCTTTGAACTATTTGATTTATTCATGCTCCTATAAGGAAATTTCTTTATACAAGATGAGAAATGAGAAAGTCCATGTCAAAGAATTTTGCCATTTTTAACTCTATTTGTCCAAACATCGATACACTCTAGGCAATCTTTGGGCAATGCAATTTGGACTCTCAAAAAGGCAAAACTTCAATCTGTAGGTATATCAAATCATTCAAAGATGCCAAGAATTAGGACATTTCATAAAGCACAAATCACTGTATAAATTTGAGCAAATTTTTTCAAATTTAACTCCTCTTGAGAGTGGCTTAATACTAGGGGAGGATGAAGTTATTCATGATCAGATGTCCTCATTTTCAATGGTGAAGGGGAAAGATATGATGAATGGGTCCATGGGAAGCCCCTCTTGCCTAAAAAGGAAAATCTACAATTTTTTTTTAAAGTACTATTTTTAAAATTAATTATTGTTGGCCAACGGACTGCAGGTGTGAGAGAACGACAGGGGAAGGGAAAAATTGGTGGGGTTGTGTGTGTGTGTGTGTGTGTGTGTGGAGGCATCCTTCAATGCCTCAGTAGCAACACAATGGTGAGGAATGGAAAGAGAGATGTTGAGAGGGGGATGCAGCGAGCATCTCGCATCTAATGACTCGAGGCCAACCATACTCAAAATTGTGTGTGTGTGTTGGTTCAGGTTGCACCATAAATTGGCACGGCAGCTAGTAGCTGACCAACCTGCATACAGAAAATGTGTGCTCAGTCAGCATTGAGCGAAGCACGGACTTAAAACAAGATGAGAATCATGGGATTGGGTGTCTGTGTAAGAGTGTGTGTGTGAGGGGGGGGGGGGGGGGGGGGGGGGGTGCACCAACCTCGTCAAATAAGTGCCACGGGATGAGTCAAGGGATCAATGGCTGAAAATTACTCGACTGTTGATCTATTTCAATGGAAAAAAAATAGGGTTCCCTGCATTGCTGCGCTTCACTCTCCTCCCGTGTCACTTATAGATGAGGGTGCGCCAAGCTAGGCAGGGACCACAAAAGGGTTAGCACATGCAAGATTCATGGTAGGGAATGGAGTCAGACTCAATCAGTGACTGCATTCAAGGTATTAATAATTGAAAGCCAAAAACAGCTTGGTAGTGTGTGGTAGTGAGCCGTCAAGCATGGCCATCAAAGTGTGTGCAAGCTGAGTGGCCATCTACGGATTGACTGTGGGACCTAGGTCACGTTGAATTAGCAGGCCAAACTGCTCAGCCAAGCAAGTGGAAAAAAAGCTCCCAACATTGATGGCGGCATGTGTGTGTGTGTGTGAATTAGCTTTTTTTTTTTCAAATCTCTTCTTGAGAGGAGTTTCCCACGACATTCGATGGTGTGTAAAGGGAATTTGCCACGACAGGCACGTGGTCAAATGAGAGGTGTGAGTGACCATAATAGCAAGCCAACATGATCGAAACAGCTCAAGGGTGTGTGGGTGATTAGCTTGATGGCACAAATGAGAGAAACAATTATGACCGCAATGTCGCATGTTGATATGATTACATTCTATCATCACATCAGTGATTGCTTCCACAAAATTGTGCACATCACTTACGAATGGTTTTTGAATGCATGTAATCATACACAATAATTGTTCATTCACTAATTTGTGTTGGTAAAGTGCAATTTTTTTGGGTCATAGCATCAACATAGTCGTACAATTTCCAATTACGAGGAGATTTTCTAGAGCACACATAGCTCCAACTTGGGCATTACACAAAAGATAAGCCAACCTTAAGCACAATGCCACTTGATCTTTCCTTATCTTGCCCCAACTTTGTGCTTGGTTGAATGCACATGTGATTGGAATTCATGCATGCATCAAAACCCAATTTTTACTCAAACTTGGATCAATTACTACCAATTTGGAGATGCGTACATGCTTCACTAATGCAAAAATTTCCTCTCAATTTAATCCCACTTTATAATAGTTGCAACATAAGTTGCTCATTCAAATTCATCAAGCGTATGTAGGCTTGTTGGTAGTCTTGGATGGTCACACACAAAACACCACCAAGTTCAGATCAATTAGGCAATCATAGCCAATTTCCAAATTGATTTTAATCATTGAAAAATCAATTGCTCATATCCTATGGCTCTAATAATCCAAGCCCAATTGGCTTGTCATTTTGGTTTTTGAGACCACACTCATTAAATTATGGCATTTGCAATTGCACTAATCAATCATCTTGGCAAACATCATGATGTTAGCACACATAAATTATTTTTGATCAAGTACCAATTGAATCATCCAATCCAATATATTATGCACAAACCAATCTTTTAAGTCTTTTAATCATCATAACTGGCAATCAAGTCCAATCATTCATCCCCAATTTCGATATCGAATGCTATTGAATAGGCACACACACCCAAATTTGGGCCAATTTGTTTTTGCAATTAATCCATCAATTTCACATTGCAATTCTCAAATTTCACACTTGATCAATCATAAGTGAATGTATGCATGCACAATTTCTAAAAAATTAACTCTAATTTGATATAATCAAGTAATGCACACACTTAAAAATTTAGCACAAAAGTTCAAATTTGGCTCAATTGGCAAAGCAATTAAGCCTATCCCTAATGCTTGCACACACTTTTCATGGAAATTTCACAATCAAAAAGCACTTTGGTGTCCCAATTGTCCATCAAGCATTGACTCAAGTGGTCTTCAATGGGACAGACACACTCAATCTTTGCCCAATTTCTTGGCAATTAGGTTTATCCAATTAATGAATTTGCCTAACATTCACATCAATTACATGATTGTACTCACATATCATCAATTTCTCAATTTCTATGCATGCACACACTCAAGATTAGGTGCACACACTCTTGAATTTTATGACAGTTTTTTTTCTCCTTGGTGCATTACACACACAATGATTTTTATGCACACACACGAATTCTTGTCGAAAATCAAGCTTAATCTTGACACACAGATCATTATTTAGTCAAACTTGACCATCAATTTTACTCCAACTCATTCAAATTAGGCACAAAATGTAGGTGACTTGATTAACACACATTGGAGTAACATTAAGCAATCAAGAATTCAATTGAGCAAGTTAGTGCACTTACATTATCAACACATTCCAAGCTATTCTTTGTGTTAAGTATGGAGCCTGATTTACCCCTTGTAAATTTTTGTATTAAAAACGCGCATTTGTAAGGCCCCCATTATGAGGAGAAGCCATCGTGCATGAAGAAAAATCACTCGCCAAAAACCAAAGCCAGAATATTCTTTTTCATCGAAATATTATGATCGGATGGTGGTCAAAAAGTGGTCGAAAAATGGCCGATCATTTGACCAGTTGGCCGGTGCCCGATAGTCAATGGTTGGCGGCCGGTGTCCGATTTCAAAGGCGGACTTCTCTTCTCAAGGGCGGCCACACATGGGTGGATTGGAGAGTCCATTTGGACTTGTCTACACAAGGGCGGCTACACAAGGGTGCCTCTCACGAGAGAGGGCATCCCTTTTGGCCTATAAAAGGAGCCCATTTCTACACATGTTTGAGAGTGTGAAGTTGATGCCCTCTCATGAGAGAGAGCATCCCTTTTGGCCTATAAAAGGAGGCCAGTTCTACACACATTTGAGAGTGTGAAGTTGATGCAACAAGGTGGGTGTGAGTGAAAAGGTGGGAACTCTATTAAGGGTATAATCCCTTTGTAATCTACTTCTTGTTTGAAGTACTAAAGCCATTGAGTGGCTGTTTTTCCGTGGATGTAACACACATTGGGTGAACCACGTATATCGTGTGCTCTCTCTCTCTCTCTCTCTCTACTCTCTAATCTCTTGTGTGTGATAATTTGTCTCTCTCCATTAAGTAAACTACTCATTCATCTACTTAGCTATGTCCTATTTCTAACACCTTGCTCCATGTGATGACTCATCATTGCACACACATGTGTGGCTCTTCCACTTTTGGCCCAAAACTTGACCATTGTAAGCCAAAAAACAACCACTCAAATCAATAGAATAGGCATGGATTAGCACAAAAAACTTGATAAAAACGTTGATTCCACCTCTTATAAGGGGATTAAACATACATCACACATCAATGTTAGTGGTTAGGTTAGTGAAGCTAGTCAAAAATTAGCATGAAATTAGTACAATTAGCATGGAAATGAAGCAAAATTAGTAATGGTTAGTGAGAAATTAGTGAAATTGGGGGTGAAATTAAGGGTTTGGGGTATTCATAACTCAAAAATTAGCTTCAATTACTTGCACAAATATCATCAAATCCCACTAATTTGAGTTACACACACTCAAAAACTGATGAAATTAGTAGTGAAATTACTCTATTCTAAACATCCTCTTCTCACTAGCTTAGGATTTTGATCCCCGACAGTGGTGCCAAATGTTGGGAAGCATTGTAGCAATGGCCTAATCATGACCCACACAAAATTATCAATCCGTGGATTGAAAACCCAAACGCTAGGTGGATTGAAAACCCAACTAGCGTTTGGAGGAACGAGCATCATAGGATGCATCAAAATAGAGGACTCAAGGTATCCTTCTATGCATCATAGAGAGAAGCCATGGAAGGGACTTCCTGTAATCAACCACACAATCCTACTTACTAATCACTTTGCACAATCATGTGATTGAAATTAACCTCTCACATCAATCACCCTAATCACAACTCCTAATCACACAACTATACAAGCATGCAATTAACATACCTACTTCGCATTAGTGTGGCCATTCTGGTCTAACCCCTAAATGATGCTACGTGTGCATACACACTAACTACACATCTTGCTGAGAGAGAGAAAGAGAGGGAAGACATAGCCTTCACGCACCATGGCCAATGGTGTGGATAGAAGAGATTAACTAAAAAAGGGATTAAAGATCTAACATCACACTAATACAATCTCACTTCACATAATCAAAACAAAGAAAACTAATAAGAAAGAGAGTGCAATGTATTATTAGAAATCAAGAGCTATATGAGCATGGAAAGCCTATGAGCCTCATGACCATCCACTCTACAAAGAAGAGAGCTCACCCATGAATGCTTTCTCATTTAGGATATGGCTCTTTTATAGTTTTGGGCTTCAAGCCCTTCAAATATGGGATAAAGTTGAGCCCTTTAGCCTAATCTTATATGATTTGGAACTCCTAAATGAGCCCAAGGTCTTATACAATTTATAAAAAATATTGTGCACAATAGCATATCCCTAGCTTAGTGCATGATTGATGTAGCATGTGTTGGTTGCTCCTAACAACATATTGGAACAAAACATCGATCCACGTCCACATCCTCCACCAAGCATATGGCCCATAATTCTCGGGACTGACTTAGGAAATCAACAGGGTAGATGCATAATAGAATTTTGAAATTCTATTAAAAGTTCAAAAAATACACCCACATTATCAACCAATGCAAGTCCCTCTACAAAAGGAGGTGAAAGGGAACAAAAAGACAAGATTATAAAATGGCTTCGGAGTGAGATACCACTCATCCATACTAGAAGAGGCATTCATCAAGAGGATTGGCAAAGCACTAGAGATGAAAGCAAGAGTGAGTGAGAGGGGTTTGAGTGGAGAAAAATTACACAAATTTTCAAGAAGTTTTTAGATAATAATATTGCAAAGGTTCATATCTACAATGTGGAGATTCAAAGAGAACCCTCTTCTAGTTTCCTTGACTTTGTAGAGCGGGAAGAGCAAGAAAATCCCTATCTTGCTTACCAACAGTCCACCCATCCATGATCGACAACTTTAGTCAATCCCCACTTAGCACCTTGCACTCACACACGCTTCTTTATTTTTTAATTTCTATCACATTCTTTGAAAACTTAAAATAATTGTTTCTTTTAATTTCCAATAAGAGTGGTTCCTTAAAACAAGTATTGAAAACAACATTGAAAACATTCCTTATCAAACAACATCTTTAAACTTAAGACAAGGTTCGATCTCTAGGAAAATAATCCTTGAAAAACCTGACCAGTACTCAACTTCTCTCAAGATCACCTAAGGGTGGAAAATGGAACCCTTTCCTTATTCATAATTTGGGGTGAAAAATATCACCAAATAGTTCATGGTGCCCATATGCCAAACCAATTGCCCATACAACCGGGCAGCTCCCCTAGGATAAGAAAATAGTATCCTAACTTATGTAGAAACATCAAGACATGACGGAGTAGAGACTCATCGTTCATGGGGGTGGCCGACTTAAAAGTGGCCTTATAGCCATACTTATTTATCAAAATATACCAAGGAATCGGAGGTATCTTGAGACAAGTTGTTTTAAGGATGATCAATCATATCTTTCCTAGTTCGACCAAACTAACCAAAACAATTATTTCTTAGTTTAACAAACAATTGCATGATGTCAATATATATTTCCTAAGTACCTATCGACTAATTAGCGGGATGCAATAACTCTAAAAAAAAAACTTGAGCTACTTATAAACTTAATTCATAACCAAGATCCACTTATGACTAGTCCGAAATCTGCTGAGGCTTGGAGGCACAAACACTCTCTAATAGAAATCTTCCTACAAGAATGGAAAAAAATCCATGTCTTTCTTCTTCTTTTTCTTTCAAATATAAACATCACAATTGAAATTTTCAAAAACAACTTATTTCAATCATATACCTTAAAATTTTCCTAGGTTCAGAATCTCAATTAACACATGCTCTGATACCAAGTGAGAGGTCCCCATAATGCCAACTCTAAAGTCATGATGGGATCCTTGACACGTCTCTAGGCCTAATCAAAACCAAAGTCTTTAAGTAAGAAAAATATGGGGAATACATCTTTGCCATTGGCAATGGCTTGAAAGTATAGCCCTAGAAAAAGGCCCATTCCTATCTTGAAAGTGAAAAAGAAACAAAATCTAAAAGACCCAATTTTTTTTGGGCGCTAGAACCTCTGCAAATGGGCTATGGCATCCTCTTCCAACACTTTTTTCCTCTACGTGAGTGAGGGAACAGCCGTAGGTGGACTCCTCTTCCATTGAAGTAGTTTATAGATGTTAATACACGGTGATGGATAGTTACCAACTCGTCAAGTCCACCCATCCATGATCGACGACTTTAATCGATCCCCACTTACCACTCTGCACTCACACATGCTTCTTTATTTTTTAATTACTATCACATTCTTTGAACACTTGAAATAATAATTCATTTTAATTTTAGTAACAATGATTCCTTAAAACAAGTATTGAAAACATTCTTTATCAAACAACATCTTTAAACTTAAGACAAGGTATAGTCACTTAAAAAATAATCCTTGAAAAACTTGACCACTACTCAACTTGTCTCAAGATCACCTAAGGGTAAAAAGGGGCATCCATTCTTTGTTCATGATTCAAGGTGAAAAATATCACTAGATAGTTTGGAGTGCCCATACACCAAACCAGTTGTCCTTCCAATCGGCGGCTCCCCTAGGATAAGAAAACGGTATCCTAACTTATGTAGAAACATCAAGACATGACAGAATAGAGGCTCATCGTTCATGGGGGTGGCCGACTTAAAAGTGGCCTTATAGACATCTTATTTATCAAAATATACCAATGAATCAAAGGTGTCTTGAGACAAGCTGTCTTAAGGATGATCAATCATATCTTTCCTAGCTCAACTAGACTAACCAAAACAATACTTTCTTAGTTTAACAAACAATTTCACGATGTCTCTTGGAAGGTATCCTTCCGTTCTCAGTTGATTTATATTTCCTAAGTACATATGCACTCCTTAACGGATGGAATGTTATAACTTTAAAAACAAACTTGAGCTAATTATAAATTAATTCATAACCAAGACCCACTAGTGAGATTGATCCAAAATCTATTGAGGCTCGGGTACACAAACACTTTCGTCCATCGCGATGCTACTCGAACCGCGGCCTCATGGTCGTGAGTGGCCCTGGCCCTCTTTGTATTGATATCATCCTCTGATTGTTGATTGAGTTCTTTTGGGGTCCATAGTCTTTATCCTTTTAAAGGATGCTTAACCAATAGGTAAAGTATCAAAACTCAAAACTTGCTATAAAACTTTCACGACGTATTTTTGTCAATTACCTTAATTCCACTTTTCGAAGAGCCTAAAGTTGTTCATTGAATTATAGTATTGAAAATAGCTTATTTTGGTGTGATATCTTTATTGGAAGTTCTTAATACCTTAATTAAATTATATGAATCCACGCCTAATTTTGAAATTTTTAATATGTT
Organism: Adiantum capillus-veneris; assembly: GCF_014529385.1. Classification (NCBI taxonomy): domain Eukaryota; kingdom Viridiplantae; phylum Streptophyta; class Polypodiopsida; order Polypodiales; family Pteridaceae; genus Adiantum; species Adiantum capillus-veneris. Next base: position 84,842,971 of record NC_140937.1, read on the forward strand.
AACTTTTTGCTTTAATTTGTAGTAAAAAATAGTAGCTTTTTGGCATAGTAATTTTGTAACTACATATATGAGCAAGATATATTTGTCCTGATTTTCTCTGATTTTCTCGTGGTCTAATTAGAATCTAATAATTATCCTATAATTTTTTGAGTTAATTTGCTTTTTTTTTCTTTCAAACATAGTTAAAATTAGCTCATTTTTACATAATACTTACTAAAGTAATTATTTGATGAAGATATATTTATCCTAGCTTTTTGATAGAGTATTATACCTCCAAAATTTATCCTAGAAATTTCTAAGTGAATTTCCTAATTATACCCCTTACTTTTTTTGAAAAATAGATAATTTAATAAATATTATTTAGAAAAGGTAGTTAACTAATTATGACATTATACATGGATTTCTAACACTTTTATCTATCTTTGATAATTATTTCACTAACGTTTTAGTTGATTAGCTAAGTATTTTACTTAATTTTTTACAAAAAACTAAAGTATTTATGTTAAAGTAATCAACAAAACTAATTAACTAACTATGAGATAATTAATAGAGTTTGTAACACTATAGCAGACCTCTAATAGTTGTCTCATTTACTTTTAAGCTGATTTACTAATTATCTTATTTAATTTTTTGTTAAAGCAAAGAATTTAAGCAATAGTAATAAACAAAAATAATTATCTAGGTATGAGATAATTATCATGAATTTTTGACATTGTAATCTTCTTTTCAAAATTATCTCACTAACTTGTAAGCTAATTTCCTAATTATCTTGCTTACATTTCAGCTAAAAGTAAAGAATTAAGCTCCATACTAAAGGCTAGAGCATGAAATATTTAAAAAATTTTCTTGATAGAATTCTAGAACCTCCTCTATCACCTCATCTCCATCTAGTACTTAATTTATGTTGTCCATCAGGTTAGAGTCATGTACGAGCACAAGCTTCATTGAGACCTCTTCATGCTCACTTAAATCTTCAACATCCCTATCTCTCTTCATGCTTTTTCCTTTGTTCTTATCTCTCTCAATGTCCTCAAGTACTAGCAAATCTAGTCCGATGTCCCAATAAAGATATTGGATACCTATACACCCCATGCCTCAATCAATGAGGCCATTGTGATCATCTACCTTGTAATCCCTCATAGCAAGCCCTTTGACAAATTTCAACAGGCGATATACAAATTTCTTGTCAGACTTGTACATATGCTTTAGAAAACCAATTGACAATCATATTAGAATGATTTCATATTCACACATGTGTGCCTCCATGTAGTCTTTTTTTTGTAGAGAAGATAAATAGAGAACTAAACTTGTGCACCTGCATAATAATACAACTCTTGGATGCCAATTTCTAAGCCTTAATTATTTTTAATGTTGAATTGCTCAAAACTCAAAAAATTCATGAAATACCAAAATAATCACACCTAAATCCATGTGGTTGAGCTTGTACAATGATACATCGCAAGAATGAGATGTCCCTATACGTAAAACCACCCTTCTCTCTTCTAAACCTTACAATTTTTCTATTCACACAAAAGGAATACTATTCAGGGATTGAATAACTTACAAATATTGCTAATATGTCAGTCACCATTGACACAACTATTGGGCATAATATCAGTGTGGGGAAATATTTCAAGGTCCACAATCTCTTGAAAAACAATATTGGAGTCGAGCGCATTCTGTACTCAGCATAGACCTCTACAGAAAACCATAAATCTATAGCATTGGATACTTCTATGATATCTTTATCAACACATCTCTTCTCCATTGATCACTCAGTCTCACCTTCACACCTCTATGGAAAGCTGCAGATCTGCAACAACAGACTGCTTCTGGAGTATCTTCATCGATATCTTCTTTGGTCCTTCTTCTTCATCTAGGTGTGAAGGTGAGCTTAATCACTCAACCTCACCTTCATATTTCTACATGAAGGTATAGATTTGAAGCAGTAGCTGCTTCCTGAGTATCTTCATCATCAACACCTTCCTTGGTCCTCATCTAGATCCAAAATGATCTAGATGGTCTATGCTCATGAGGTCTATGCTGAGTATGGGAGGCCTCATGAGGTCTTAGAGACCCCTCTATTCTCTTGGTTCTGACCCCTTTATATTCTTAAATAGTACATATCAATCACTATCAAGTACAACCTGTTTGAATTTGAATTTCGAGTACTTCATAAAAAGGTGATAGATGCTTGTGCAAGATTCACACGTACAAGTACTTTACTTTAAAGGATAGTAACAACAGGATGTAAAAAGGCGTTTGACGCTTGTGCAAGATGTCACTATCAAGCACCTTACTTTTCTGGTGATAGTGACAATTTAACCAAAATGGTTTGCATGGACATTTTCAAAATGAGAAAAAAGGCTTTTTCTACGTAACGTTAGCCTTCTTCCTGTTATCTAAGGAGCATTCTCTCACTAGAGCTAAAAGGCTAAAAAATGAGTCCATTTCTTTCCTAATGTGAAGGTGAGACTAAGTGATCAATGGAGAATGGAGGTTTCAATTCTCTGTTGCAAGAGGTATTTGGAGGGAAAAGAGGCTTCAAACCTCTGTTGTGCAATAGAGGTTTCAAACATCTGCTATAAGAGGTATTTGGAGGGAAAAATGGGCTTGAAGAAGGATATGTAGGTCTCATAGCTAAAGGGGAGAGATAGTAGATGTAGTAGCCTTAGAGAGAGTAAAGAGGAGAGAGAGAATGTCAGTACGTTTTTTGAAAGACCCCTTTTTAGGGAGGGAGGGGGGGAGTCAATAGCCTCTAGAGAAAAAAAGAGTGGGTTTTTACCCTAGCTTTATGGAAAAAGGTTCAAATTCTCTTATTTTCTCATTTTATTAATAAAGAAAAGACCCTTTCACCTCTAGGCCTACGATGGGCTAAAGTACAACTCTACAAATGAAGTTTACAAGGGTTTGTTGGGTACATGGTTTGTGGGTTGCTACAGAAATGAAATCCAACCAATGGATTTACTAAAGGGGTGGCAATGATGCCATGATGGAGTGGTGGTATTTTTGCCTTTAATGGGGCAGTATAGGGTGATGCCTTTGGCCTGACCAATGCTCCAACTACCTTTCAAAGATTGATGACACATGCCTTTAAGTAATACTTGAGGATACTTTTGGAGAGATACATGGATGACTTATGTATGCACTCTCTCTTGAGAGATGAACATATAGACCACCTCAAAAAAGTATTCACAAAGTGCGTGACTTAAAGGATCTGTCTTAACCTAGAAAAGTGCATTTTTATGGTTAGACAAGGCACAATCTTGGGACATATTGTCTCGAAGAACGACATATCTACGGATTTGGACAAGATAAAAGTGATTGTTGAGATGTCTAGACCAAAAAACACAAAGCAGGTACAATGTGTTATAGGAAACTGTGGTTACTACATGAGGTTTATATACATGTATGCAGTCGCCCAACCCCTATATAGACTTATAGTAGCCTTTGTATGGACGAATAAGTGTGAGGAATCCTTCGAAAAATTGAAGAAAGCACTCATATCCGCTCCAGTACTGAAAGCACCAGATTGGGAGAAGATCTTTCATGTTCATATTGATGCTTTGGCATTTGTTATTGGATGCATCTTGGCCCAGGAGGAGGAAATATGGATTTTCCAGTCTTCTATGCAAGTAGGAAGCTTAACAGTGTTGAAAAGAACTACAAAACCATGGAGAGAGAGGGGTTGGGAATGATATACGATGTTAAGAAATTTTGGCATTATCTCCTTGCGAATAAATTCATGTTTTTCATCGATCATCAAGCCCTCTTATACCTCATAAACAAACCCTGCAATATCAAAAGGATTGTACAATGGTTTATCATATTGCTAGAGTTTGATTTTACTATCGTGGTTAAAAAGGAAAAGATGCATCTACGAGCTCTAGAAGGGATAGACAATGACATCCCTGACGCTTAAACACACCAATGCTTGCAATAGTTAGGACTTTATTGGCTGAATATGCGCACTAATGTTCAGGAGTACATTGCTAACTGTGCAACATGCAGGTCTAAACCACCGGTAGAACATGCTACACTGTTTCATGTGACATTGTTGCATGTTACAATTGCTCCAAAATGGAGTCGATATATTTTTGACTACCTGACAAACGAGAATTTTTTTAGAACATACATACCTCTAAATCACGGCAAAGGGCCATAGCAATAGAGGTTCGAGATTTTTCACTAATCAAAAATAAATTGTATAAGAGGGGAAAGGACAATCAACTCAAGATATGTGCAACGAAAAGCATGTATTTCCCAATCCTCAATCAAGCACATGAAGGACTCAGTGGAGGCCATTTTTCAGGGGATAAGACGACAAAAGTTGTCTTAACCGTTGGAATATGGTGGCCTACATTACACGCGGCGTTGAAAAATATGTTAAGAGATGTTATGCATATCAACGTACCAAAGTACCAATAAGGAGAGATAAGATACCCTTAAGGCCAATGATGGGTGCCATAGCTTTTGCTAAATGGGGTATAGATTTTGTTGGATCCCCCGATTACAGAACTCATGCCCAATATATCATTATGGCTATGAATTATCTTATAGAATGGGCCAAAGCTAAGGCCACACAAAAAGCAGATGCAAGGACTACTGCACATTTTCTATATGAAAATATCTTTGTTAGATATGTTCTACCCATAGAAATTTTTAGTGATCGTGGCACACATCTCCTTAATGAAGTTATTGAAAATCTTTTAGTAGATGAATTCATAATAGTTCACAGGAAGTGTGCTCCATACCACCCATAGGCTAATGGACAGGTTTAAGCTACGAAAATAAAACTCTATGCATTGCTTTGACAAAAAATGTATCAGATTCAAGAGCAGATTGGGACCAAGAGTTACACGCTACACTGTGGGCTTATAGGGTAGCCTACAAAACATCTATTGGAACAACACCGTATAACATGGCGTTTGGTCTTAATGCTATCTTGCCTATGGAATTCCTGATCCCAACACTAAGAGTGGCTCAACACGAATTTTCCTCAAGAGTCGATGACATTAAAAAACTAGATGAGCTTCACCTAAAGGCCGTAGCCTCTATCTATGCTCAAAAAAGAAGACAAAAGAATTTTTTTGATAAGCATGTATTTTAAAACAGGAGACTATATCCTGGTTTATGCATTGAAACAACATGCTAAGAAACTTAAAAAGCAATGGATGGGACCCTTGGTGATCACACACATATCACCAAGTGGGGCTATCAAGCTTGCTACATTGGATGGTGAAGAAATGCAGAATTGAATTAGCGACTATCGACTGAAGAAGTATCATCTACCACTAACCTAGAGCATGCAAAGAAACAATCTCAAGAATACCAACGTGTAGTCAAAGAATCTCAAGACAAAGACAAAGAGCACATGTCAAAACAGAAGCTTCTACGACAGCAACAATAGCAAGGACAACCACTACGGATCAATGTAATCAAAGTAACAGATTTTGAAGAGAAGCATACGGTGGACCATATAAGTGAAGCTTGGAGCTAATCAAGTGGAGGCCAATGCAATCCTAGATTTCAAAGCTCAAGAAAATCTTATTTCCTATAGTCTATACAAACATCTGACACTTGAGGAAGAGCTCCAACCAACACATCAGGACATTCAAAGTTATTCAGAGCATTCAATCAAGGCAATAATATTGACAGTGCTTCATGTGCAGGTTAATGAATATCTCTATCCACATAAGCTTTATGTGGTAGAAGATAAGCCAACACAACATCCAATATTTCGTGGTTAGCCATGGAAACATGAGTATAATGTACAAATTGATTAAAGCTCTCATACACTCAACATTCAACATGTGCAAGGAAATCAAGTGGTTCCATTTACGGTAGAACCAAACCCCACAAACCGGCGGTAACCGAATTAAAAGATAAGGGCAAAAAACCCTTCCCTACAACAAATCAGCAATGGATTCCAAAGAGCAAAATAAAGGAGATTATGAATGTAGAAAAAATCACAAAGATATTCCAAGGGATCTACCCAAAAAACCCACCAGGTAATGGCCACCACTATAGTCACAAACAACAATTATGCAATTCTAGGTTAAGAAGGCAGAGGTTGCACAATTTAAGCAGACCAAGCTTAAAGCTACCTCAATAAAGACAAATACTACTAAAAAATGAACTCAATGGTATGATCAGGTATGGGTACCAAAGAAGTTGCTTGCTGCACAAGGTAATCAAATCTAGATTCCAAAATGACACAACAAAGAAATTCCTTTAGTGCAAACCCCTCAAGTGCAACCAACACCAAATCCATCCACCCAAAGTAACATGGACCAGAAGTACCAAAGCAACCATTTTCCATCAAACAACAAGTGGCACAATTAGAACAATTATTATATCACCCCTCTCTTATTGGTATTGACTTAACAAGAAACCTCAACATCGAATGAAAATAAGCAAATTTTTTATACCCTCCTCTTGCACAACATTAAATTTTCCATGCATTAATCGAGTATTCATATAGGGCCACATTACATGGCCTGCATGAGCACAGCTTGGTAACCTATTCACAACTCATACCCTAGGGTGATACACCATTATCTGAGAGGACTCCAACTACGAGGGGGGGAGGCATTCTCAATGCAAACCCAACAGACTAAGAAAAGTACTAAAAGGGCACTATGTTCTATGTTTTTGGGTTTTGATTGCGTTTGATTGCAAAATTTTGGTGAACCCAAGTATATATGCCGTTATCTAATGTGATTCTATAGAGACATGAGGACAAACGCTAGTAATGAGCCTCTAGGTGTGTGTGTATATATGTAGAATTAGTAGTTTTTATGCATAAAAATGAGAAAAACAAAGCAACCCGATCAAAAATATTATGAATGATTGTACATAGCAGTCTATTGTGTTGTTTTTTATGTATTTTGATTTGTTGATATTTTTCAAATTAATTTAGCTATTTTCCTTTTATTTTTGTTAATTTTTTGAAAAAAACTGGAAATAAGACAAAGCAGGTGAGATGAAGTTGGAACGATAAAAGAAATATACACGGGTGACCAACAAGTGAAGGAAAACTTATGGTGAAGTAGGGGTTTAATGGAAATGGCCTATGAACTTTGAGGATAGCGGAATTAAGAGAATTAGAGTGAGCATTTTTGTAAGACTACTTTGATGACATAGAAGGTGAACTTAATTAGCGGTAGCAACATAACCATAGTGCTTAATTAGCTTGGCATGAAAAATATTTTTGCCAGAGAGAGAGTTTAGAGAAATTTGACAACAGTTGAGGACCGGATTTATGTGGAGCCGATCCCCCCTCCAATCGGCTTTTGTATTATAGATTCTCCCATCAAGAGAGACTTGGTACAATACAATCTTTGTGTTTCTTGTGATCTTGGTGATGCAATGAAGATGGAAAGCTTCATGCATCACGAGCATAACAAGACTTTGTAAAAAGAATTAACCATCCCTAGCCTCAACCCCACCAAGGCCTCAAACACCTTCAAAGGTGGAGAGAGCTAGCGGGGAATGAGGATAGGGAAGAGGAAAAAGAAACATTCATTGGAGAAAGAAATAGTTCCTCAGTTATCATCACTCTTCTTGCTTAGCATACATAATAGCATAGTGATGAAGATGGAGAAGATGTCAAGCTTAAGAATTGGAGCATGGCTCTTGGTTGGATTTGCATTCCATAGCCAAGAGTGTTGGTGTAGGCTCTCCACTTCTCTACAAGCTTGGAGAAGGAGATGGAGATCTTGCACTTTGCAACTCACACAATGAGTGTGTCTCTGTGTGTGTGCGTGCGAGAGTATACCCCCCAAGCTAGCCTCCTCCTTGATTTGGCCGACCCCCTCTTCTAGCACTAGCTTACACTTGACCTCCTCAAGCCTAGACAATCACATGTTAGTGCATATCAAGCAAAAAACCCAAGGCACACAAAATAAGCACACACATCAAAATTGAATCACTGTGAAAAGACTTTGGGGGGTCAAAGAAAAAGTAATCAGTCAGGCGATGATTTCATAAGAAATTCCTTTTATTGTAGCTTAACTACAAGGTCTTCTAGATATAGCCTCTAGTCAGCCCTCGAACATGAATACTTGGCTCTCGCGATTAAACAACTTAATTGACCACAGAAAATTAAGAAGCTTACCCATGGTATTAATATTCGATCTCTAGTGCCTTTCGACCGTCAAATTAGCGACCCCAGACTTGTTTAATTTTTTTACCTTTACATCTGTTTATGCATTTGATTACATTGCAATTTAATGTTCATTGCTGACAAATTGTTTGAAATTCTTTTACCAATCAATTTGTCTACCTAAAACTGCATATGCTTTTTAATCACTTATGAGAATGCAATTACTGTGCCAATGTTGTTTGATTTTGCAGTGACTGAAGAAGGCTAAGGACATTTGTATCAAATGCTCTTCCACCTCGACGAACGAGCTTCAACTCAATAGCTTCCGAGGACGGAATCTACATCAGGAAGGGCGGGATGTTAACCCTCACGGCTCACGGACACCCCATCACCTATGACATACGTGTATTATGTATTTGGTAGAGTCAAGTACCGGGCTTGTCGGACCAATAGGAAAAGGGTAAGAGTGATCGCCGATGAGAGGCGCACTCTAACCGGGACATTCAAGGGATTAGTTGGCTAAGCATGGGTGCCCAAGTGTGAATGGGGTGAGCTCATATAAAAGCCAACTAAACCTAAAATTCACTCATTCTCTCATTTGTGCAATAGAAGAGTGCTCTTGCTCCATCTCCATCTCCATCTTCTTCTTCTTCACCTCCTTGTGTGTGTGTGTGTGTGTGTGTGTGTGTGTGTGTGTGTGTGAGAGAGAGAGAGAGAGAGTGCGATCGAGCATTGCGGCGGCACGACGGCAGTGAAGCGGTTGAGCGCGACGTAGCGGCGTCTCCTTCTTCTTCGCGGCGAGGAATCCTCCACGGCAGGAGCATAGAGCGGTGAGTGACACACCATTGCCCTCTTTTGAGCTTACTAGTTAAGCTAGTTGTGTGCTTGGAGCCGTCTATGGCTCGCACACGGTGTAACGGCAAGTCCCTTGCTTCGACAGTGCGGCAAGGAGCGCACAGTATGGAACCTTTCGATGGCTTCAGTGTAGCATTTTGCCTGACAGATACCCTTTTTAGCAATTTGTTGCTCAATTTGCATTTTTTGAAGTGGAGATGTTTGGCGATGATTTCCCTTGAGGTTTGACCATATATTTTGGTTGTCGATGGTATGTCAATGATGCCTCTAAAGTTTGGTGGCAAACGGGCGCCGTGTTTGCCCATGAGAGCCAAATGACGCTTTGTGTGTTCGAAGTCTATCTCGATGTTTTGACCCACTCGTGGTAGTGTGACCTTGGAGGAAATTACATGGGCTTGTAGATGACCTCAAGGAGCACCTACTCTTGAAATTTGGTGGCATTCTGATAACTTTTTCCCAGATTGACTTTTGCAAGCTCCAAGAAGTTAGGGTTTGTTCGACAAGCCTAAATGAGCATAGGAGATCATAGATGTGTTCATGTATCCTAGGTTTAATCCCCTATCAAGTCTTGTAGCTATTGGGTTAGTAGTTATTACGTTACGGTCCCATTTTGGTCTCTTCCCCACGATGCCACATTGTCGTTTCCAAGGTTTTTTGCAAAGAAGCAAGCATAGAACAAGGAGGGCACATGGTGAGGAGCCTACCTCTCCTGTATGGTGTCGGTCAATGTCCCGTGTGCGTACTAAGCCGTCGAAGTCTGCGTGCTCTAGGTCTCTCTAGCTCTCTCTCTAAATGTGAATAGTAGAAATGAGGTAGTAAGTGGGCCCAAAATATCTTATATTGGGGGTCCCCGGGCCACTTGCCATGAAATTTGACATATGCTCCTATCATGTCGTGAGATGCACTTTAAGCTAAAAAATTCTTCATTTGGACTCTGTTTGCTCTGTTTTTTGAAAATTTGTCATTTCGTCCAAACTGGCCGGATCAGGCTTTCCGCAACATTTTCATAATTGCACCCCGTGTCATAAGTTCTAATATCTAACCAACCCAAATTATTTTCTCATATTAAACCGATCACTTAATGTGGGAGAATAAAAGGGAACAAGGGTTAGAATATAAACATGTGCTTACAGATCTATCTCAACACGGAGCCAATGGTAAAGGGGTCCAAATGAGAGATGGTCTGTCAAAGAGCAAGGCTAGATAATGGAGCTTAAATACCTTAGGGTTAGCTTCATTAAAGACCTCCAAAGGTTAGTTTTAAAAGTCCTTTGACCTTAGGCAAGCTAGGGCTCTGCTTGAGGTGGGAACCTATCCTCCCAAGCTTGAAGTGTTTGTCGTGCTTGAGGTGCTTGGGGGTGCATAATGACTAAGGTTCTAAGGTGCTCCATGTGCTTGAGGGGTTAAGGTGTTCAAAAGTCAAAGCACATCCCTACTCATGAGGGGGTGTTAACCCTCGTGGCTCACGGACACCCTATCGCCTACGACGGACACCGTAACCGTATTATTTATTTAAGTAGAGTCAGGCACCGGGCTTGTCGGTCCAATAGGGAAAGGTAGAGTGATCGCCAATGAGAGGCGCACTCTAACACGAACATGCTAGGGTTAGTTGGCTAAGCATGGGCGCCCAAGTGTGAATGGGGTGAGCTCACATAAAAGCCAATTAAACCTAAAATTGAGTCATTCTCTCATTGTGCAATAGAAGCTGCTCTTGCTCCATCTCCACCTTCTCCTTCACCATCTCCTTGTGTGTGTGCGTGTGTGTGTGTGTGTGTGTGTGAGAGAGAGAGAGAGAGAGAGAGAGAGAGAGAGAGAGAGAGAGAGAGAGAGAGAGAGAGTGAGAGTGTGTGTGCGATCGAGCGTTGCGACGACACGACGACGGCGAGGCGGTTGAGCGCGGCGTAGCGGCGTCTCCCTCTTCTTCGCGGCGCGGGAATCCTTCATTCGCAACTACGCAGGAAGGTGAGTGACACACCGTTCTTCCTTGTGAGCTTGTCTGTTGTATGACTGTGTGCTAGGAGCCTTTGTGGCTCGCACACGGCACGTAGCAAGTCCCTAGCCTTGACATTTTTGGCGCCGTTGCCGGGGAGCTGCTGCGCGTGAAGCTCCAATGGCGACCTGTAAATTGCATTGAAGCTATTTTTTATGTAGGAAAGGCGCGGCTTAAGTTTGATCATTGTTGTTATGCAAAAACAGTAGAGAAAGACACAATGTTGTTGACTGCATTCAAGTTTTCTGTGTTCTGTTAAGCTCTGTTTTGTTAGTTCTATTAAGCTCCGATTTCAGCTTACACAGTTAGCATTTCTTGCGTTTCTACGTTTTTTGCATTTTCTGGTTTGCACTGCACAGTTCTGTCAAGTTTCAATTTTCTGCATTTTTTGTGTTTTCTGGTTTGTGCACAGTTAGTTAATTAAGCAGGTTAGTAATTAGGTGAACCACTGATTAGTAGGTAAGTAGGTAGGTGGGACAGTAAATAGTTAGGTGAGGTCAACGCGCACCAAAACGCGTACCAAATAATATCCCAAAAAAAAAAAAAATCTTTTTCGAAAAAAAAATCAAAAAATAAAAACGTGAGTGAGGGGGAGGTTAGATTTTCGAAAATAAAAAACGTGAGTTATAAAAACGGACGGGTTGGTTTGTATAAAAGTTAGATCGGAATCGGTTCCCCAAGCCCAAGCCCAAGCCCAGGCCCAGGCCTCAGTCCTCAGTCTTATGATATATACTAGACTCACTCTTATATATATATACCCTACCTCCTCAAGAGGGAATGAGAGCATGTGGGACAAGTCCTCCACTCTCCTCCCTTCTCTTCCCACTTGCACCCTTAGACTTGCTATTTGGAGCCTAGTTTCCCAGCTAAGAAAAGACTGTTTCGGGCTTTTCTGGAGCAAAATAGAACCAAACGGTGGGCTGTAAAGCACAGCACGTCCCTCCTAGCGATACACTCATTTTGAGCTATCACACGGCCCATTCCACGACACGCTCTAAAAAATCTAGCAAAAAAACACACAAAAAACTAGTCACGAGGCCTCCTAGAGCAGCTTTTTGACACCTTAGGGTATCAAAAGCACATGCACTTATGCTCTGGGCGGGTGCTAGAACATGAGCATATTGAGGGTGCCTCTGTTCATACGGACACTCATTACCCATCCACAATAGGCTCTAGACCCTCAGCGGGGACACAAGGTAGCACCACCCAAGACCCTAAAATAGCCGCTAGTGATTCCTCCTCCGACTCAGAAATCATGGAAGCATACCCTCCCCAAAACACTGAGAGAGAAGGCCATGCACCTCCCTAAGCTCCACAGCCCAGTACTAGTATGTTTAGCCATTTCATGGAAACATTAGGTAGAGCTACTCGCTCGGAACCTGATGCAAATGAAGCACACGAAGGGGGTGGGGAAGTGGACTCTCCTTTCACATCGCACGTGGACCCCACACCCCCAAAGAGTGTCCATGTGGATATCCTGCCAACTTCTTACCAAGAAGGCCCTGTTGAGCTGCCTCCTTCAGAAGTTCCCTCTAGAGTACCGTTGGTGACAAGTAAAACCACGGGGAGCAACATTGCTTCTACCTCACAAGAAACCGTTAACACGTCGACTCTAGAAGGATTGTTCATAAATGATCATTGGACATACGACCTCCACACTGAGGTGTTGACGGATCTACACTTTGGCCACGCCTACCATGTAGGATGGATAGAGATTGTACAATCCACCTCTAGTGCCACGAGCATCGAAGATCAACAGAAAATGATATGTAATGTTATCCATGGCATTATTCAATCGGAAAGGCAAAACCGAGGGGTAAATATACTCGCAACTGGCCCCATGAGATTTCTGGATACGAACAAGGCTCAACAGCCTACTCTATCACAAATGGAGACTCCTCTAATGAGTCCCATGGACCCATCTTACGTCATTTCACCTGGGGTCTCTATGCAATCTGAGCCTCCGAGCGACAACTTTAGCTTCCCTAACTTGGCTCAACCCTCTATTAAGGAAAACACAGTGCTCACTCCAGAGATAAGCCTGACAGAGAATGTACCGATGACATCTACGGTTAGCGCAGTGCCACTACCTAGTGTCGTAGTACCTAATATGCGGCCTCGATCGTATGTGCCTCTAGCCCCTTATGCACACATGGCCCCCACACCTCCAATTGTACCACTTGTTTATGCTCCTCGAGTGCCGCTCCCTAGCCCTTATCCGAGTGGACCTATGCCCGGTTATGTTCCATATCCTGCATCATCCACACATATGCCAAGACCGGTACCCGTCCCTCTCCCACATATGATTCCAAGAGTACCTCCACCGGCCCTGCCTCCTCACATAGGTGACTTGGCAGCGTTTGCTCAAACCGTAGGTCGATCTATCGCGGAAAATATGCGTCATGCATCTGATAGAGATCCTAGAATTAAGGCGGTACAAATTGCCAAACTCACGCAAAAATTCAATGGGGACGAAGATGCTAGAAAACACATTGAAGTGTTTGAACAAGTATGTGATTCCTTAGGGGAACGCAACAAACTACATAAGTGCAATGCCTTAAGCTTGACATTAAGTGGGAAGGCTGGAGATTGGTATAGAACCCTAAGGGTGGACGAGAAAACAATCTACCGTACCCTTCGAAGGTTGTTTCTAAAGGAGTACATACGAGAAGGTGTGCTTTGGGGTGTAGCATCTCAGCTACAGAAGGCCGAACGTAAGGAAGGAGAGTCAGTAAGGGACTTCATTAGTCGTCTAAAGCACTTAAACTCTCGCTGCCCTGTAAATGAGCGCTTCAACAATAACCAACTGCTTGATCGATTCATTCGAGGGTTGAGGAATAAAGGAATCTATAATGGACTAATGATTAGAGGTATCACAACCTGGGAAGATGTCACTGCCAATGCAATCCAATTAGAGGAAAACTTGATGATAGCAGGCATGAGGGTGTCTACTGACACAAGATCCACTAGCTCACAAGCCATTGAGTATGAACCCATGACTGCAAAGCCCATTGCCAATGAGCCAAAGGTATTTGAGACATTCTTGACAGACCTCACCAAGGCAATCCAAGAGTCTCTTAAGGATAATCGACCCCCTCAAAATAGTCACATGTATCCAAGAAGGGAGCAACAATGGTGTTCCATTTGCTTAGGTCCACATAGCACTAGTGAGTGCCCTACGTTTAGAGTAAAATTTAATGGAACTTGCAACGCATGTGGTAGGTATGGTCACCAAGCTAAGGATTTTTTAATGATCAAACGTATGATGGCAAATAGACCACCTGTAGCCTGGACGGATGCGCCTCGAGCTCCTGTATTGATGCCTGCTCCACCTGTTGAGCAACTACCGCAACACATGGTCCCTAGATCTCAAAATGTTGTACAAGCTACACCGCTACCACCTCCTGTGCTAGGACCGCAGCCCCCGCATCCAAGAGTCGCTCCTATGAACCAAGTGGGTTGCGAGCCATCTAATGCTTATGCAGATGGCTGTGAGGAGGAAATAGACACTAGTATTGCCTACGGACTTGATACATTGGAAGAGTGTCCTATATACTACATGGAAGATTGTTGGGGGCAAGTCAAGCCGGTTTACCAAGCTGCTGCTCTCGCATCCAGAGGTCAAAATATCAACACCCAGGCTAGGAGGCCACCTCTTCAATGCTACGAGTGTGGTGGACCACATCGGGCAGCAGAGTGCCCTATTAGGCTGCAAAAGAATGCTGCACAGATGCAAATGAATCAAGGGAGCACGTCTGCAATGCCAATACTCACATGTAATCGTTGTGGCATAGATCACTTGATTGCCCAATGCCCCTATAACCCAAATGCGCCTAAAATCACACCCCTAAATTTGGTTGAAATTGCTAGTGTGACATCGCCAATACCACCCGTCGCACCCGCTTATGCGATTACACGGTCCATGCTTCAAGGGCCATGCCATATCCTCGAAGAGAGAGATACCGCGTCAGTTATCCAAGCAAAGAAAAAGAAGACACGAAGGAAGAGGTCGCAGAATACGGGAAATTCAAAGCCAAGTTCCAAAACAAACATAGGAACAGGAGATGACCCCGTGTATATGAATGACCTCGAGGATGATTCAGATTCAATCGAGACAATGGAGACTAGAACCAATACCACAAAGGGAAAGACCGACAAAGAAAACCGTAACATGGAACCAAATGAATACCGAATAAGAGAAAACCATAAAGAGCCTCTGAAAACACCACAAGTGTTTCCAAATCCAATCCAAGACCCCCAAGATAAACCGCAGGGGCAAAAAGGGAAGAATCGTAACAAGAAGATTGGGACGTACCCAAACCCAGTAGACGAGATTGAGCAGGTGAAACATCTAAGAGGTTTAGTGGAGGAGACTCAAAGGAAACTAGAACCAGAACCCATGCATGTCAAAATTCATGACACAGTGTTTCCCACGCAAGTTCATCCACCCCACATGAACCATAGACCGTTAGCCATATCTAGTATCATCCAAGAAGGGAGTGAGGACGGGACATCAGAAAGTGAGCATACACCTTTCTTGTTGGAAAGGATGTTTAACGAAGGAATACCTGATCCCATTGAGGAATATGAGATTCCATCCTCACCAGTTCCTAGTCAAGGACCTACACTCTGCAAAATGCCAATGAATGTTGCCAAACTAGTGGACTTCATGTCTTCTAAGGTCCGAACCACGATCATAGCAAAGCTGTATGGAGATCCTGAGTTATTCCTTGCACTTTGAGCATTCCTTAACGGAGAGCTACGAACGGGATTACCGCAGTTTGCGCAACCAAATAGGCCTGACTCGATTATGATTGATGAGAAAAATCATGTGCAATCACTTGACTTAGATGGACACGAGTCTGTGATCGAGGTACCCATTAACGAATTAGGGCAGTATTTTGAAGGCGAAGAGTCTAATGCGACCCTACCCATCACTACCAAGGGATTAACTATAAAGGGAATTCTTGATGGTGGTGCGGGAGTTAGCATCGTTACAAAAGATTGTTGGGAATCCATGGGAAAACCCCGCCTCAGTATTACTAACATTGTGGTAAAGATGGCAAATGGTACCATAGCCAAACCTATGGGGATGCTCAAGGATCTTAAGATCAAAGTTCTAGGACACAAGGTACGACATACGTTCATTGTAATGGATTTCTCTAAACACCTTATGTCATATGAAATGATTTTAGGACGACCATTCATGAGGGAAGCACAAATGGTTCATGATTGGTCTAAAAATCATGTCTATTTGCAATTCCAAGACTCTGTCCTTAGAGTGGATTTGGTGACTGATAAGGTACACCCCTTAGGGAGTAAAACCATTATTGATCATCGCTCTGACACCACAGTTCACTCGGCTCCACTACAATATTGTTACACTTGTAAGAAGGATACAGACATTGGCCAAGATTCTCCTTACATGGATGTGTTACCGGGTATGACAGAATCAGACAACGTAGACTGGGTACACCTAGCTGCAACCATAGATACCTGGGGAAATAGAGGAACCACTTGGGTCACACCACAGGGGGAAGAGGTACCACAAATTGCACCTCTGAATATGATAAGTGCCATACATGCATCTTCTAAGGGCAAGGCAATTGTAGACCAATCTGACAGTGACACCGATAGCTCAATAGAAGACTTTGACCAACACGACTCAGACACGGACTCCCAGAGTGAAATGGATTCTGAATCTCATGAATTAGAGAGTGGAGCAAGTTCAGAGTCAAAACATTCGGAAGGACCGAGCACATCAACCGATGATAGCTCCTCCGAGAGTGAAGAGGACACCAACGAGGATTCCTTTAGTGAGCCAGATCTAAATGCAAATCAAAATCAGGTCTCAAATAAGAAAAAGAAAAACTTTAAGAGGCGTCAATATCGAGCCAATGTACGTGCTAGGATAAAAAAGAAGAGATCCTCAGTAGAATGGCTCAGTTATATAGGAGCATGTGATGCTCATCAAAAATTGGTAGACGATTGGGGTGAATATCTCCAAAATGTTATGTGGTGTAGACCACGACCCCATGACATAGCCCAATTAGAGATCATAGACAAGCCAAAGTTGAGACGCACTGCAAGGAGGCGTCAAAACCAAGAGTTAGCTCGACAACACAAGAAAGGAGAAATGGAAGCACAGACCAAAGCACAACCAGAATCCGCAGACTTGCATCCTGCACCAGAACATTTCAAATCTTACACCATAGGGGAAGCAAAGGTTGTGTACACAAAAGCCCAAAGAATACCTATCGATGGGAATAATGGAATCTATGATGGTCCGGCAATAGTTAAAGAAATAGAATTAGCCGACCCCGGTGAAGAATCAAAACCTGTTTTTATTGCCCAAGACCTCACAGAAGTTGAAGAGGCGGTCCTCAAAGAGCTTCTCAAGGAATTCAAGGACATATTCGCTTGGACATACCATGATATGAAAGGTGTTCCACCTTCTGTGGTCCAACATACAATCCCTATGATTAGCACTGCGAAGCCCGTACAACAAAGACCCTACCCGATGAATCCTAAGTACGCAAAGATCATTCAAGAAGAACTAGAAAAGCTTATCAAATGTGGGTTCATATATCCTATTGAACACTCTGAATGGGTGTCTCCAATAGTTATCGTGCCAAAAAAGAATGGGAAACTCAGGGTGTGCGTGGACCTCAAAAAAGTTAATGCAGCTACTAGAAGAGACCATTACCCCCTACCATATTCCGAACATGTACTCGAAAGAGTTGCAGGCAAGGCAGCTTATAGCTTTCTAGATGGATACTCAGGCTACAACCAAATCACGATAGCGCTAGAGGACCAAGCTAAAACTACCTTCATCACAGAATTTGGCGTGTTTGCATTTCGTGTGATGGCTTTTGGCTTAACAAATGCCCCTGCTACATTCCAACGATTAATAAACACTGCTTTTAAAGAATATTTGAGAGATTTTTGTGAAGCTTTCTTAGACGACCTTTGTGTTTACTCTTCTTGGAAAGAACATCTATCATGTTTGCGGAAGGTGTTTGAAAAGTGTAGGTTATATCGTATCTCATTGAACCCGTTCAAATGCCAATTTGGGTCAAGCATGGAGTTATTTTAGGGCATATAGTATCTAAGAATGGTATCTCAACCGATGAGAGCAAAATTAAAGTGATTCTAGAGTTACCACCACCAACCAATTACAAGGGAGTTCAAAGGTTCATGGGACACGTGGGTTATTATCGACGGTTTATTTTATTTTTCGCTGAGATAGCACGTCCTTTGTACAAGCTTCTCATTGAATCTAAATGGACTGAAGAGTGTGACCAGGCCTATGAACAATTGAAGAAAACACTAGCAAGTGCTCCGATTTTAAGGACACTTAACTGGGATGTCATTTTCCATGTGCATATTGATGCATCAAACTTTGCTATTGGGTGTGTTCTCACTCAACCAGGAGAACATAAATTGGACTATCCCATTAGCTTTGCAAGCCGTCAATTGAACGATGCTGAAAGGAACTACACCACTACAGAGCGAGAAGGTTTGGGAATGGTTTATGCAGTAAAGAAATTTTGCTACTACCTTCTGGCAAACAAGTTTGTATTTTATGTGGATCATCAAGCGTTGCTGTATCTGGTAAACAAGCCATGCTCCACAGGAAGAATCACACGATGGTTGTTAATTCTTCTGGAGTTTGATTTCATGATTGTAGTGAGACTCGGTAAAAGGCACGTCATGGCTGATCATTTGTCTCGCATACCCGATGGTGAAGCCCCTACAGGAGTTGATGATGAATTACCCGATACTTCCCTATTCATAGTTGAGACTATGCCTGAATGGAGTGAGAACATTGTTAACTTTTTAGTTAATGGTTTTCCACCCAAGGAACTTCGTAAGGATATCGCTCGAAGGCTAGTAAAAGAATGTGAACCCTATTGTTTGATTGCCGGAACTCTGTATAGACTAGGCAAGGACGATATTCTTAGGCGTTGTGCCCGCGAGGATGAATATTTGTATATCTTGCAAGAAGCACATATGGGCATAGCAGGAGGACATTTTTCAGGAGACCTGACTGCTAGAAAGGTGCTGCAATCAAGCTATTGGTGGCCAACTTTATTTAAGGATGCATCACTTTTTACAAAAGGGTGTGATGAGTGCCAACGTTACAAGACCACACAGCGCAAAGACAGAATGCCCTTACATCCTATTAAAGTAACCCAACCATTTGAAAAATGGGGCTTAGACTTTGTAGGTCCAATTAGTCCCGCAGCTCGCAACACTCAATCTCGATATATTCTAGTTGCTACGGACTATGTAACAAAGTGGGTTGAAGCTAAGGCTTCACAAAAAGCTGACGCGAGGACAACAGCTAAGTTTCTTTTTGAGAACATTATCACAAGATTTGGTTGCCCTTTTGAAATTGTTAGTGATAATGGTACCCACTTTATAAATGAGGTAATAAGAGAGCTTACCACGACCTTTATGATATCCCACCATAAGTCTACACCTTATTACCCGCAAGCTAATGGACAAGCCGAGAGCACCAACAAGACTCTAATCTCTATTTTAACCAAGACGGTAGAAGCTCATCGCACTGATTGGGATTTGAAGTTGACATCTGCTCTATGGGCTTATCGTACTGCTTATAAAGTGGCTATTAATTGTACGCCATTCAAAATGGTATACGGCCAAGAAGCGGTTATGCCTTGGGAGTTTGTCATTCCTAGTCTTAGGGTAGCTTCACAAGAAGGATGGAATGGTAACCCCTTAACCGAGCGTTTGTATATCTTAGAAAAACTAGACGAAGAGAGACAGTTGGCTGTGCAAAATGCTCTTGTGGAAAAGGATAGGAGAAAGAAGTGGTTTGATCGCCATGTGAAGGATACGGACATCAAAGTTGGTGATAAAGTCCTTATGTATGGAGTACGTAAAGAGAAGAAAAAGTTGAAATATGATGGTAAAGGACCATATAGAGTATGTGAAATTACCCCACAAGGTACCCTTCGTGTGGAAACTCTTGATGGAGTTGAAACCATTGGATTCCTCAATGGGAGTAAATTCAAAAGATATTATGATCCTTTAAGCCAAGAAGAACTACGGGCCATTCATCAAAAGAAGGCCGCCAAAGCACAAACCGAGTTAAACAATATACAAGCTCAAGCTGAGGCTAAGGAGCGACAACAACGTATAAGACAAAAACGAGAGGCTAACCTTGGAGTCACAAATGCATTCCACGTGGAAATCGAAGAGGATGGGTTGGACTCTAACACACCTCTATGATACCCTATTGAGTTAAATAGTGCCTATGGAAAAGTGCTATATAACGCCTTATTGGACACGGGTGCTAAATATAATCTGCTATCCTATGGGGTGTGGTGTCAGTTAGGGAAGCCACCTCTATGTGAGAGTATTATCCAAGACAAGGGTGTCAACAAGAAAGAAACTACGGTTTTTGGAATCTGGCACACTTCTGTCAGTTATGACAATGGAATTGTGGCTCAAGACTTTTTGGTCATGCCTACTGGAACTATGGAGGGTAATATAAACCTAGGCCGCACGTGGATGATAGCCACCAAATGCACTATTGATTGGGGGACTGGGGGTGTTACAATGCAAAAACCAACTCTTAGCCCTACCACTCAAGCCATAGTCCCTGAGATATTGCCTAAGGAAATAAAACCCAAGACATTGCATGTCCAGGAGGTTGAACCATACGTCCCCATAGCCCAACTCTCTAGAGCTTCAATTGATGTAGTTGAAAGAAAGCTTGAGACACACAAGAACCATCCTAATATAACAGAGAAAACATACAAGTGGGTCCCTAAAGCTTCTGTAGTGAGCATGGTTGATGCAAAAAAACAGAAACCTCGTAAGAACCGTCCCACTCACTCCAAGAAATGTAAAGAAACGTTGCGTTGGATTCCTAAACGACTATTGGAAGCCCAAGGATACTATGAAGGAAATGATCAAATCTGGGTGCCCAAACGTAAAGTGTACTCTTACCTGTCACCTGGCCCATGTAAACCCAATCCTGTGGCTTCAAAACAAATTGAAAATCGCGGAAAGGAAAAAATCATGGAATGTTACACACCCGCTCTAGAGCTAGTTTGGGTACCAAAGAAAGAACGATTTGTTCCACCTAGCTCAGGAACAGGGAAATCAAATGAAGCTTCTTGCTCTTCATGTAGTTCCTATACGCAAATAGAAGCTTCGACACAACCTCCACCTACCACTGTAAATATCCATACAAGCACGAAAGAGTTTGCACCTCCCGGGGTAAGTTCACCACCTACAACAATGTTGCAAATAAAATCATGGGAGAGTACCTTACCACCCTTGCAACTAGATGAAACGCATAGGGCGGTCGAAAACTATTGGTTAAAGCCTTCACCCATAACAACTTGGAACAATTGGTTTCAAAAGGTGACGACCTCATTCCAAAAGGTATGATCTACCCAAGGAAGGGGGGAGTGTTTGCTAACATCAATCATTCACTCGCTCCCCTCTCAACCTTCCTCCCCGACCTCTCAATTCCAATCTTAGGGAATGTATATATATAGCCTTATACTCACAAAAAACAAAAATAGTAAAGAGCAAGAGCGACTAGCAACGAGAGAGCACCCTATCAGATCTTACATATAAGTCCAAATTCACCGTGTCAATTCAAGCAACACACAAAAACAATTATGTTTTAAAGGCCTAACCAAATCTATCTGTATTGTCAAAAATGGCTACTTCACCAGAGGCATGCACTTCTATTTTTGATGAAAGGTACCCTTTGTCTTTTCCTCAAGTGTTCTACGTATGCTACCCTATACTTTCTTGCGAATGGGATTTGATAGAGAGCCTTGCATGTGAGAGAAATTTTGAGGAGTTAGAATGGCTGATACGTCTATGGCTAACTAGTGATCCCTACCTAGTAGCGAATGTGTCTCCAGTGGCACATGCTTATTCTTTTGCACAAGATGAGTATCCACGCATCGCGAGGTTCTTGATTAGCATGCTTGCACAAGAGGATGATGAAGAGGAACTAATAGAGACTGAGGAAGACTATGGCCTCACGGGCAACGATTTTATTTATCTAGATGATGAGGATAGAGGCCTAGCCTTAGGGTGGCCACCCGGTTTATATAATATCCTCTTTCCTTGATTCTAAAAGGGGTGACAGATAGGTAGGTTAGGGGTCTAGATTGTGTTTTGAGTTTGTTTTTTAGGAGTTTTAATTTTTCACACTGACATGCCTCCTAGAGGTATAGTGCCTGTTTTTGGATGTATTAGGTAGGACTTATATGGATCTCCATCCACATGGCTGAGGACATCTGCTTCAACGAAATGAGCCACTCCATACCTCCAGGTGTACTACTTTCCATGATTCATGTTGGTGGATATGTGTAATTGCTATTAATGATTTTTCATGCTTTGTTTGAGTGCAATAGTTATGATTGTTATCTGCCATTATAGATGTATAAATTTGTCTTTGCTTAAGTTGATTGAACTCCAGTTTAATCTTATGGATGAGCCTGGAGATTAGGAGACCGTGACTTTAGGTTAACTCATTTACTTGACCACTAGGCCTAGCTAATAAAATTATCCGAGTATTTGAGACCTTAGGAATGTTTTAGGCAGAGAAAGCTTGCTCACTTAAACAACAAAAAACACTAGTGTGAATACCAAGGAAATGGAAGCAAAAAAAAAGAAAACATAAGTGCCACAAATGAAAAATCTTATGCTGGAAGAGAAATCCTGGCTTGAATTGGTACTTCACTCACATGTATTGTCTATGGTACTAGAGCCCTAGAGGTTCCCAGTGTGGGTGCTTTTCCTTGAGAAGCAAAAAACCCCGGACATACAAAATAAGCACACACGTCACATGATTGTGACCCAAAGTAAAAAATTATTTTAAAAAAAATTTTACAAAAAATTAAAAGACTTCCATTGAGCTTACAGTTAACATTTCAAGCTTTTGTTTGCAGTTGTGAGAGCGAGTTGGCTAATCAAAGCTGAAAAGCATAATTAGGGAATCTTGCATTTAGATAATCTTCTTAGCTTAGCTAGTACTAGAGTAGTTGTTTTAACCTTAGTCATAGCTAACTAATTGATAGACTCACCCATAAGCTCAAAACTCTTGATTAATTAATTTACTCAAAGTGCAATTTATTTGTCCTTAATGGCAGTCTAACATTTCATAAATCTTGCATTTACTCATTTCCACATGTACTTTACATTCCCCTCATGATTTATGGCAATATAATTCCACTTGCTAAAACAATGACTTTGCCTTGCAGATTCAAATCTAGATGCTCTACAACATGGACATACCAAGATTCAACTCAATAGCTTCCGAGGACGGAATCTACATCAAGAAGGGGGGCAATGTTAACCCTCGTGGCTCACGGACACCCTATCGCCTACGACGGACACCGTAACCGTATTATTTATTTAAGTAGAGTCAGGCACCGGGCTTGTCGGTCCAATAGGGAAAGGTAGAGTGATCGCCGATGAGAGGCGCACTCTAACACGAACATGCTAGGGTTAGTTGGCTAAGCATGGGCGCCCAAGTGTGAATGGGGTGAGCTCACATAAAAGCCAATTAAACCTAAAATTGAGTCATTCTCTCATTGTACAATAGAAGCTGCTCTTGCTCCATCTCCACCTTCCCCTTCACCATCTCCTTGTGTGTGTGCGTGAGAGAGAGAGAGAGAGAGAGTGTGAGAGTGTGTGTGCGATCGAGCGTTGCGGCGGCACGACGGCGGCGAGGCGGTTGAGCGCGGCGTAGCGGCGTCTCCCTCTTCTTCACGGTGCGGGAATCCTTCATTCGCAACTACGCAGGAAGGTGAGTGACACACCGTTCTTCCTTGTGAGCTTGTCTGTTGTATGACTGTGTGCTAGGAGCCTTTGTGGCTCGCACACGGCGCGTAGCAAGTCCCTAGCCTTGACAGGGGGTGAGCCCTCTTTGTAGGAGCTAGAGAGAGAACACACACACCCTCACACAAGGCAAGCTTGGTACAAAGAAAGCAAACAGGACACTTGTCAAACTCCTCTTCATGTTTCCCTCATAGTGTGCCTAAAGCCTATTGATTGGCCTCCCAAGGGGTTCAATGATAATTTCATTAATTTAATTAATTGTTTATGCATTTATCAAGTCCTCTCTCTCAAAGGGGAAATTTTTTCTTGGAATGGATGGGAGGGTTGAGGTAGTTGGAAGTAAGGCCTTGGGGACCCATTGATATGTACTCTTAGGTCGTGGATGAGTACTTGCAATATTACTGCTTGCTGCAACTACAAGTGTTGAAGTGCTAGGTTCATGGGTAGCTGGCAAAGACGAGTTAACCACCTTGGCTTGTGAATGTTGGCTATCCTTCAACTTTGCTAGAGTTTGCAACGTAGGTGACTTTGCTTGAATGATAGGGGTAAGAGTGGGTGGTCGTGTCGTGACACTACCAGTATCCCAATCAATAATGCATTTGGTTGCCAACATCCACGTGCGTCCCAGGTTTACGTTGCCTTCCATAGCTCCCGCGGGCATGACTAGAAACCTATGCACTATGCTTCCATTGTCATAGACAACAGGGGTCTGAAGGACTCCAAGAATAGCAATTTTCTTTTTATTAATACCCTTGACTTGCATCGTACTCGGGGATAGGGGCGGTTTCCCTAATTGACACCAAACTCCATAGGATAACAAATTGTGTTTAGCTCCCGTATCTAATAAGGCATTGTATAGTACTTTCCCATAGGGGCTATTTAGCTCAATTGGGTATCGTAGGGGTGGCTCAGATTCTAATGAGTCGTCATCTGTGTCCTTGAAAAATGCTTGCGTGATTCCCAGATTAGCCTCTCGTTGGCGTCTAAGACGTTGTTGTCGTTCTCGAGCCTCAACTCTTGCTTGGATTTTTTTAAGCTCTGCTTGTTCCTTGGCAGCCTTCTTTTGATGGATGGCTTGCAACTCTTCCTGGCTTAGAGGATCATAATATCTTTTGAATTTACTCCCATTAAGGAATCCAATGGTTTCAACTCCATCTAGAGTCTCCACACGAATGGTACCTTGCGGGGTAATTTCACACACTCGATATTGTCCCTTACCAGCGTATTTCAATTTCTTCTTTTCATTACGTACCCCGTACATAAGAACTTTATCACCAACCTTGATGTCTTTATCCTTTAAATGGCTATCAAACCACTTCTTTCTCCTATCCTTCTCCACTAGAGCATTTCGCACAGCTAATTGCCTTTCTTCATCTAGCCTTTCGAGGATATATAATCGCTCCACTAAGGGGTTACCATCCCAACCTTCTTGAGAAGCTACTCGAAGACTAGGAATGACAAACTCCCATGGCATAACTGCTTCTTGGCCATACAACATCTTAAACGGTGTGCAATTAATAGCAACTTTATACGCAGTACGATAAGCCCATAAAGCTGATGTAAGCTTTAGGTCCCAATCAGTGCGATGAGCCTCGACTGTCTTTGTCAAAATGGAGATGAGAGTTTTGTTGGTACTCTCAGGTTGGCCATTTGCTTGGGGATAATAGGGTGTAGACTTGTGGTGTGATATCATGAAGTTTGATGTGAGTTCTTTAATTACTTCATTTATAAAATGAGTTCCATTGTCACTCACAAGTTCAAAGGGGCATCCAAAACGTGTGATAATGTTCTCAAAGAGGAACTTAGCTATTGTTTTTGCATCCGCCTTCCGTGTTGCTTTTGCTTCAGCCCATTTGGTTACATAGTCAGTAGCCACAATGATATATCGTGATTGCGTGTTACGTGCAGCCGGACTAATCGGTCCAACAAAGTCTAAGCCCCACTTTTCAAATGGTTGGGTTACCTTGATGGGATGTAGAGGCATCCTATCCCTTCTTTGTGGCTTGTTGAAACGTTGGCATTCATCACATCCCTTTGCAAAAAGTGATGCATCCTTAAACAGAGTGGGCCGCCAATAGCCTGACTGTAAGATCTTTCGGGCAGTCAACTTTCTTGAAAAGTGACCACCAGCTACGCCCATGTGTGCCTCTTGTAGAATATATAAATACTCATCCTCGCGGGCACAGCGTCTAAGAACATCATCTTTTCCTCTCTTATAGAGAGTTCCAGACAGTAAGCAATAGGGTTCGCATTCCTTGATTAATTTTTGAGCTATATCTTTTCGCAGTTCTTTGGGTGGAAAACCATTAACTAAGAAGTTAACAATCTTTTCACTCCATTCAGGCATTGTCTCAACAATAAACAAAGGAGTATCAGGCAATTCATCATCAACCCCCGTAGGAGCTTCGCCATTAGGGATACGAGATAAATGATCTGCCATGACATGTTTCCTCCCAGGCCTCACAACAACGGTGAAGTCAAACTCAAGAAGAATTAACAACCATCGTGTAATTCGACCTGTGGAACACGACTTGTTTACCAAATATAGCAATGCTTGATGATCAACATAAAACGACCTGTGGAACACGACTTGTTTACCAAATATAGCAATGCTTGATGATCAACATAAAACGACCTGTGGAACACGACTTGTTTACCAAATATAGCAATGCTTGATGATCAACATAAAACATAAACTTGGTAGCAAGAAGGTAATAGCAAAATTTCTTTACTGCGTAAATCATAGCTAGACCTTCACGCTCTGTAGTAGTGTAGTTGATCTCGGCATCATTTAATTGGCGACTTGCAAAGCTAATAGGGTAGTCCAATTTATGTTCTCCTGGTTGAGTTAGAACACACCCAATAGCAAAATTTGATGCATCAATATGCACATGAAAAGGTACATTCCAATTAGGCGTTCGCAGGATTGGAGCACTTGTTAGGGCATTCTTTAATAACTCATAAGATTGATGACATTCTTCCGTCCAGTGAAACTCGATAAGAAGCTTGTACAATGGATGCGCTATCTCGGCAAAGTTTAAAATAAATCTTCGATAATAACCAACATGGCCCATAAATCTTTGAACTCCTTTATAGTTCGTAGGTGGTGGCAAATCGGCAATGGCTTTAATCTCACTCTCATCTGTGGATATCCCGTTCTTGGACACTATATGCCCTAGAATGACTCCATGCTTAACCCAAAATTGGCATTTGAAAGGGTTTAATGAGATGCGATAAAATCTGCACCTTTCAAATATTTTTCGTAGATATAACAAATGCTTCTCCCAAGAAGAATAAACACAAAGGTCGTCTAGGAAAGCTTCACAAAACTCCCTTAGAAATTCTTTAAACGCAGTGTTTATTAATCGTTGGAATGTAGCAGGGGCATTCGTTAAGCCAAAAGCCATAACACGAAATGCAAACACTCCAAACTCTGTGATAAAAGCAGTTTTAGCTTGGTCCTCTAATGCAATTGTGATTTGATTGTAACTAGAGTACCCATCTAAAAAGCTATAAGCCTCCTTGCCCGCAACTCTTTCAAGCACATGTTCTGAATATGGCAAGGGATAATGATCTCTCCTAGTGGCTGCATTAACTTTCTTGAGGTCCACGCACACTCTTAGTTTCCCATTCTTTTTTGGCACAATGACCATTGGAGAAACCCATTCTGAGTGCTCAATAGGGTATATGAATCCACATTGGATAAGTTTTTCAATCTCCTCTTGTACAATTTTGGCGTACTTAGGATTCATTGGATACGGTCGTTGCTGGACGGGTTTAGCAGTGTTGATCATGGGAATTGTATGTTGCACCACAGAAGGTGGAACGCCCTTCATGTCATGATATGTCCAAGCAAAGATATCCTTGTATTCCTTAAGGAGCTCCTTAAGTACAGCCTCTTCAGTTTCGGTAAGGTCTTGAGCAATAAAGACTGGTTTAGACTCCTCACCTGGTTCTGCTAATTCTATCTCTTTAACTACCGCTGGACCATCATAGACTCCACTGCTTCCATTGGTAGGTATTCGTTGGGCTTTGGCATACACAACCTGTCGCTCCCCCGTGGTATAAGATTTAATATGTTCAGGAGCCGCATGTAAGTCAGCAGGCTCTTGTCCTGACGGAGACCTTTCTTTTAGTTCTGCCTCCTTTTGTTGTTGTGCTAACTCTCGGTTTTGACGTCTTCTTATAGTTAGACTCAATTTCGGCTCTGTAACCTCCAATTGAGCGAGGTCAATGGGTCGCGGGCTGCACCACATGACACTCTGGAGATGTTCACCCCAATTGTCTACTAGCTTTCGATGAGCATCACATGCCCCTAGATAGCTAAGCCATTCTGCAGTAGATCTTTCCTTGTTTATCCTAGCTCTCACATTTGCTCGATATCGACGTCTCTTATATGACCTTTGTTTCTTGTTAAGGTTTTGATTTTGGTAAATGTTTGAACTCGACTCTCTTGATAGGTCTTCGCTTGTATCTTCTTCACTCTCATATAAATTACCATAGATGGTCGTACTAGACCTTGAGTGTTCAGTTTCTATACTTGGCTCACTCGATGTTTCCTCAGGTTCTGAATCCATTTCTCCCTGAGATTCCGTTTCTGATGTGTATTGGCCTGAAGCCTTTGAGGAATCATCGGTTTCACTCTCAGCTAGGTGTGCCTCTTTCTTATCATCGGATGTTACATGCGCTACACCTAACATGTTTACTGGTGCAATGTGTGGTATCTCTTTCCCATCTGGTGTTACCTAGGTTGTTCCTCTAGCTCCCCATGTATCTATAGTTGCCGCTAGGTGTACCCAATCGACATTGTCTGACTCAGCCATTCCGGGTAGGATATCCATATAAGGAGAGGTCTCCCCAATATCCGTGTTTTCGTTACACGTGTAACAATACTGTAATGGAGCTGAGTGAATTGTTGTGTCTGATCGATTATCAATGATGAATTTATTTCCTAGAGGATGCGTTCGACCACTTAAAAGATCAACTCGAATGACAGAGTCTTGGAACTGTAAGTAGACGTGGTTTTTGGACCAGTCATGCACCATTTTTGCTTCCCTCATGAATGGACGCCCTAAGATCATCTCAAATGACATAGGATGCTTGGAAAAATCCATAACAATGAAAGTTTGCCTAACCTTGTGTCCCAAGACCTTGATCCTGAGATCCTTAAGCATTCCAATAGGCGTAACAATATATCCATTAGCCATTTTTACCACTACGCTTGTGGCTTCAAGGTGAGGTCGCCCCATAGACTCCCAGCAACTCTTTGTCACCATGCTGACTCCCGCACCACCGTCAAGGACTCCCTTTACAGTTAATCCTTTAGTAGTGATTGGCAGAGTAGCATTAGATTCATCACCTTCAAAGTATTGCCCCAACTTGTTAACGGGTACTTCAATTACAGATTCATGTCCCGCTAGGTCAGATGGTGGTGCTAAATGTTCCTCATCATTCATTACCGAGTTAGGTTTGTTCATATGTGCAAACTGTGGTAATCCGGCCTGTAATTCTCCATTGAGGAAGGCTCGAAGAGCTGAGACTAGCTCGGGGTCTTTATATAGTTTGGACATGATGGTGGTTCTAACTTCTGAAGACATGAAATTCATCAATTTGGCAACATTTAATGGCATCTTGTGGGACGTAGGACCCTGACAAGAGAATGGTGAAGATGGAATCTCCACTTCCTCAAGGGGGTCGGGCATTCCCTCACCAAACATTCTCTCTGGTAGGAAAGGTGTGTGTCCACTTTCAGATGTCCTACCCTCACTCTCTTCCCGAATGATACTGGGTATAGCTAACGGCCTGTAGTTCTTGTGAGATTGAACTTGTGTGGGAAACACTGTGTCCGACATCAGGATATGTTTGGGTTCAGGTTCTAATGTTCGTTGAGTTTCTTCCACCAAACCCCTCAGTTGTTGGACTCGTTCAATTTCCACTGTTGGGTTTGGATAGGTTCCAATCTTTCTCTTGCAATCGTCATTTTTTGTCTCTCGTGGCTTATCTTGGGGGTTCGCAACTGGGTAGTTTAACTTTGAATACTCTTTTGGTGTTCGTCGTGATTCCCTCTCGTGATCCTCCTCAGGGTCATTCATATACATGGGATCCTCCCCTGTCCCTATGTTAGTCTTTGAACTAGGTTTTGAGCTAGAAGCGTTAAGGGATTTCTTTCTTCGTGTTTTCTTCTTTCTCGCTCGGCCAATGGATGCAGCATCTCTCTCTTCGAGGATGTAATTTTGCTTTTGGAGCATCGACCGTGTGAGTGCATTCACTGGTGCTATGTTTATAGTTGGTGGTGTCCCATCAACAATCTCTATTATGTTCAATGGTGTGATTTTCGGTGCGTTTGGATTGTTAGGACACTGTGCGATCAAACGATGTAAGCCACAACGATTACAAGTGAGTATTGGCATTGCCAATGCACTCCCTTGACTTGTTTGCATTAGTGTGGCATTCTTTTGTATTCTAATGGGGCACTCAGCTACTCGATGTAGTCCACCACATTCGTAGCACTGAAGAGGTGGTTTCTTGGCAAAACTATTAATGTTTTGGCCTCTTGCTGCTAGCGCAGTAGCTTGATATACCGGTTTGATTTGTCCCCAATGGTCTTCCATATAGTACATGGGACACTCCTCAAGCATGTCGACTCCATAGGTGATACTAGAGTCTATGTCCTCTTCGCAATCTACATAAGTACTAGATGACTCGCAACCTATTTGGTTCATAGGTGTAACTCTTGGATGAGGGGGTTGCGGTCCTAGCACTGGAGGTGGCAACGGTGTGGTTTGGACCACATTTGGGGTTCTAGGGACCATGTGCTGTAATGGCAACTGTTGCTCCATGGGTGGGGTAGGCATCAATGCAGGAACTCGAGGTGAGTCTGCCCAAGCTATAGGCGGTCTATTTTCCATGATGCGTTTAAGCATTAGGCAATCCTTCGCTTGATGGCCATACCTACCACACGTGTTACAAGTCCCATTAAACTTTACTCTGAAAGTAGGGCATTCACTCGTAGTATGTGGGCCCAAGCAAATTGAGCACCATTGTTGCTCCCTTCTTGGATACATATGAGTGTTTTGTGGAGCACGATTACCCCTAAGGCTTTCTTGGATGGCCTTTGTGAGATCTGCCAAAGTCATCTCAGATATCGTTTGCTCTTTCACGATTGGCTTTATCTTCATTGGCTCATGCCCTGATGCTTGCGAGCTACTTGACTTCGGCTCGGCATACACTCTTTCTTCTGCAATCATTAAATTATCCTCCAATTGGATTGCATTCATGGTGACTGCTTCCCAAGTAGTGATACCTCTAATGACTAGGCCATTATAGATACTTTCATGTCGTAGTCCCCTAATGAATCTATCGAGCAATTGGTTGTTGTTGAATCTCTCGTTTGGATTGCATCGAGAATTCAAATTCTTTAGGCGACTAATGAAGTCTCTCACGGATTCACCTTCTTCTCGTTGGGCTTTCTGGAGCTGAGAGGCTACACCCCAAAGTACTCCCTCTCATATGTATTCTTTTAAGAACAGTCTCCTAAGAGTAGAGTAGATCGTTTTCTCTTCTACTCTTAAGGTTCTATACCAATCTCCAGCCTTTCCGCTTAGGGTCAAACTCAAAGCCTTACACCTATGTAGCTCATTGTGCTCTTCCAAGGAATCGCACACATGTTCAAAGACTTCCATATGCTTTCTAGCATCTCCGTCTCCACTGAATTTCTATGTGAGATTAGCTACTTGAACTGCCTTGCTCCTAGGCTCTCTATCAGGTGCACTACGGATGTTTTCCGCAATAGAGCGACCGATAGTTTCCGCAATAGAGTGACCTGGAACCACATGTGAGATGGGAGTTGGCCTTGGCCTTGGCATACGCGTGGCTCTTGGGTCCCATATTTCGTATGGTGGTGTACCAGACGTTGGTCCAAAGTTCTAGCCTTCGTAGGTTCTCAATTTCCCTCTCCCTTGTTGCTTGCATATAGCGTTCAATCTCTTGTACTTCGGCAAGACTCCTACCATCGGGTAGTAAAACCTCAGAGGGAGATAGTCCTAAAGGATCAAGAGGTGCAGTGGATGGAACATTCACATGCACACTCTCAAGAAGCATAGGGTCTATTTTAGGCATGAATGACGAATTTACTTCCCCACTCCCTTCATTTATTTCATTAACCACATGTTCGGAGCGAGTAGCTCTACTAAGGGTCTCTTTTAAGCGGCTAAACACGCTGGACCCGGGCCGTGGGCCCATGGCATGCATGTCTTGACTTGAACTATCAAGGTTTGGTGTAGGATACCCCTCCATGACTTCGTAGTCAGAGGAAGAATCACTAGACGCGATATGAGGATCTTGGGTCGCGCTACCTTGAGTCCCGGCCGAAGGTCCAGAACCTAGGGTGGAGGAATAATGGGTGCCCGCGTAAATGGAGGCACTACCAATATGCTGGTGCTCTAACACTCGTCCAGAGCGTAGGTTCATATGACTTGGATCCCCTAGAAGTGTCAGTGAGGGCCCGTGAAGGCTGCTCACCTAGTAATTTTGGGTGTTTTGCAACCCAAGTCTTTTCTTATTTTTTGATTTTTTGGTCCTTTTTTTCTGACCCAGCTATAGAATAGAACGTATGATAGCTCAAAACGAGCGTCTCGGTCAGAGGGACGTGCCGTGCTTTACAGCCCTCTGTTTGGTCACTTTATGCCCTCGGAATCCTTAAAACCGTCAATTTCTAGTAGGGAACTAGGCCCAAATTAGAAAGTCTAAGGGTGCAAGTGGAAAGAGAAGGGAGGAGAGTGGAGGACTTGCCCCACATGCTCTCATTCCCTCTTGAGGGGGTAGGGTATATATATAAGAGTGAATCTAGTATACTTCATAAGACTGAGGACTGAGGCCTGGGCTTGGGCTTGGGCTTGGGGAAATGATCCCGATCCCGATCAAAATTTTAGTGTAGCCCCCCAGTCACTCACGCTCAAATATTTTCGGATTTTTTTTAATATTATTTGTTTGTTTGTTTGTTTGTTTTTTTTTTAAGGCAATAACCGCGCGCGGTTTCGGTGACCCTTTCTTGGCCACACACACTGTCACCTACCTAACCTCCCAGTCAACAGCTCACAGCTCACAGACAACTCACTACCTTATCTACTTACTAACAGTGCTGCTAACCTGTTAACTGCTTACTGACAGTGAGCTAACTGTCCACCTACTTCCTCTCTCACTACCTTACTGTGCAAAGACTGTGTGCAGGCAAACCTTGACAGAAAACTGTGTACAAACTGTGTGCAAGCAAAAATTGCTAACTGCCTTCCTACTTGTTCATTCACTGCAAACAAGCTAACGACTACTAATTGTGCAAAGACTGTGTGCAAACAGAAAACACAACATTATGCAAAAATCACAGAACTTGCAGAAAATACAGAAATTAACAACTTGCAGAAAAACAACTCATTCCTCTTCCTCTTCCTCTTCTTTCCTACTACAAACAACTCATAGGAGAAGCACAAAGTGACTCTTGGGCTTAGTGCAGGGCGATTCCCCGGCAACGGCGCCAAAAATGTGCGCTCCTTGCCGCACTGTCGAAGCAAGGGACTTGCCGTTACACCGTTTGCGAGCCATAGACGGCTCCAAGCACACAACTAGCTTAACTAGTAAGCTCAAAAGAGGGCAATGGTGTGTCACTCACCGCTCTATGCTCCTGCCGTGGAGGATTCCTACCGCGAAGAAGAAGGAGACGCAGCTACGTCGTGCTCAACCGCTTCACCGCCGTCGTGCCACCGCAATGCTCGATCGCACTCTCTCTCTCTCTCTCTCTCTCACACACACACACACACACACACACACACACACACACACACACACACACACACACACACACACACACACACACACAAGGAGGTGAAGAAGAAGAAGATGGAGATGGAGATGGAGCAAGAGCACTCTTCTATTGCACAAATGAGAGAATGAGTGAATTTTAGGTTTAGTTGGCTTTTATATGAGCTCACCCCATTCACACTTGGGCGCCCATGCTTAGCCAACTAATCCCTTGAATGTCCCGGGTAGAGTGCGCCTCTCATCGGCGATCACTCTTACCCTTTTCCTATTGGTCCGACAAGCCCGGTACCTGACTCTACCAAATACATAATACACGTCCGTCGTAGGTGATGGGGTGTCCGTGAGCCGTGAGGGTTAACACATACTGCATCTACAAGCTTGGGTGATTGAGCTCAAGAATATTCATTACAAAAATTCATCCCCAAATATAAAAATCCAGTTGAGAGAAGATTGAGATACCAAACAAGGAGTTTTTATGCTAAGAATTTGACTTCTTAAGTTAAAACTGGCAATTAGGGCTTAGGGCACTGGCATACATCCTCCCCATGCATCAAAAGTCACATTTTGCATTTTAGACATCATACGTGTATGATGTTTGGCTGGCAATTTTACACGTGAAATTGTCATTTTTTTCCACAGTAGTCCCTTAACAATGCATTATATAGATCACCCATCAAGTCTCATTCAATTTGGACCACATCAAGCCAATATTTAGCCAAAACTGCCAAGTTGGAGTCTTTGGGAAAAAATATGGACTTATCCATAGAAAAAATGCTCCAAACTCTGAGAAACTTGACACAAGACATGCACATAGCATATACATCCTATCCCCATGCTCAAATATCCATTTTGCAAGATTACACATTGTATAACTTGTATGGAGAGGTTCTATTAGCATTTTGAGCATCCAGATTTGTATATCGTGTCACATAAAGCCTCTACACCAAGTTTGGGCACCTTTGGGAATGTTTTGATCACCATTCTCATCATTTTTCAAATCAAAGTGTCATAAACGCCTTCTATGGCCTTGGGCACATGAGAACTAGTCCAAATTTTTATTTGCACACATTAGAGAAATGCACACATCATGAGCTATCTCTACACCAAGTTTGAGCAAAAAATACCAACCTAAACATCGTACGCATATGATGTCTAGACCCTTTGAATCGGCATGCTGTTGTGTTTTCGGCAACTCCAAGATTTTTACCACGTAATTGTGAGATTTCTATCAAAATTTCATCACATTTGGATATCATTTGACCTCTATTTACCCAAAAGACGGAAATCTGAATGCACAAACCCTTTTCATGGCTTTTGACATCCATTTTCAAGCTCAATTTCAAATATAAGGCTATGGGCACCATGCACATGCTATACACATCTTATCCAATGAGTTTCAAGCAGTTTTGCATCAACAGACATCATACGCGTATGATGTCTATCCACTCATACAGATGCCAGACTCAACATTTTTCATCATAAGCATGTTCATCACCTAGTATAAGGCCATGCATACAATTTGGACAAGTTTGAGCAAGGTTGACCACTTGGAGCCCAAATACGGAAAATCTTGGGCTAGGACACAATCTATGGACCCAACCAAATGAATCCATCTCCAAATCAAAATTTGAGATGATCAGAGAGTTACCCATCACCTAGGGATCCTACAAATCAAGTTTGGGCCAAATATCTCAATAGAGACATCATACGCATATGATGTCTCCAGAGGCCAAAATGACCAATTTGGTGGAATTCCTAACTTCCAATGCCATGATTCCATCATTGTTAGCCCATAGCTCAAGTTCCATCAAGTTTCAACTCTTTATACCCATCCAAACCCAAGTTTCAGAACTTTGAAGCTCTATACCTGATTTTTGACTTCAAACACATGAGAACATTTCAAAACCAATTTCTGATACCACATGAGCCTATGCCAAGCTAAAACCCAGCTTTGATACAAGTTTGAGCCCCTTTTGACAAAGTAGACATCATACGCGTGTGATGTCTTCATAGCTTGAAAATGAACCTGGAAGCTAACTTGACCTATTCTAAGCCATCATCACATGATTTAGAGAACATCTACCAAGTTTCACCCCATTTGAACTTCATTTGGTCCAAACTAAGCCAGAATCCAACTTCAAGGCTTGAAAGGAGTCCTAATGGTCACAACTTGCCCAAATGACATCCAAATTGTAATCAAGGCATATATACATGATGTACATGATATGAGATATGCACATATGAAAAATCGCCTCATTCTAAGCACTTGGATATCATACATGTATGATGTCTCATAGCATGAATCTGCACCCAAAATTTGCTTTTGGCCACATGAATTGTGAGAGATGACCCTACCCAGGGGTCTATGCACAAAATATACAATTTACACCTTTATACGATTTTCAATATACATCACAGTTGCGGAAGTGTTTTCATAGGGGAGGAGTTCTCAGCACCCGACCAAGCATGGAGTTTAGGCTATGAGTTGGATTGCATCTAGAGGGACCTAGCGACTAGTGCTACCCCTGAATTGGTGTTATGAATGAAAGCAAACTCAAGGGAAAATATAACATTGTGGAGGGTGAATATATGTGTACGCCGCATTGCAGGAAAAGAGAGAGGGGGGGGGGGGGGGAGAGAGAGAGAGAGAGAGAGAGAGAGAGAGAGAGAGAGAGAGAGAGAGAGAGAGAGAGAGAGTATAGTGGAGGGTGAAATAGAGTGCACAGAGACATGAGAGAATGCCAACAGATAATCTTTAAACATGCAACCATATATTAATGCATTAAAAAAAATCTGGGTATACCATAACATTAAAAGAATATGACAAAATAATTAGTAGAGCACCAAACCCTGTGTAGGGATCAACCGGTCCACCCATTTACTTCCACTCTACTATGGACAGAGAGAATTTCACTTCATCGAGAGCGAGCCACAACACCTCCAACCTACTTGAGCCAGACATAAGCTGAGGCCGTTTCGCCTCCCTCCATGAACCCGAGCTCTGAAAGGATTCCAAATACTAGTAGGTGGCAGGGTATCAACACCAACCATACCAGTTTACGCCATGTCTCTTTGATGCCCATCATCGGGTGTTTAGGCAAAGACAAGGCTCACTTCATGATCTAATCCCAAAACCATAAACCATAGTCCAATCACATTGCACGAGTGAGCACTCCACTCAACTCGGATGAGGCACAACCAATCCTGCATAACCACTTTAGAACATAACATGGCTGCAAAAATTTTGGCAGCATAACCATATCTAGAAAAGAAAACCAACAGCCACACAGGCTTCCACCATAAAATCACAACCATAATCCATGAGGGATCTCAGCCTTTAACCACAAATCATATTCACATTGAACCAACTCCCACACTTGGAGTTTGATATATCCATTGCAATCAATCGAAGTCCACACACATGTCCCTTAAGACATGAGCTTTTCATACATAAAATAAGTTCAACCAGCAACTAAACATGATATAAAATTCTAATTTTGAAAACATCTAATCATGCAAAGTTGATGCATCATATCTGCACTTCACCTCTCTAGCACATATAGCTAGTTTTGGCCTAGAAAGGTGGAAAGTAATTATAACCGTGCACATGATGCATCCACATCTATCCGTAAGGTTTCATACATCATATGATATCATTCCATCACCATAACCATGATGCAAAACAGCTCCGACCCTTAGGTCAACCATAAACCATAACTTCACACATATGCAAAAAACAACTTTTTGCCATTTTTGGGAGTATACATAACATGAAAATGAGAGTGTTTGACTCCAAACCAATGGATCAAGCTCAGATCCATAATATAGACTAACACTCTATCACATCACTTTGCCCATTTGACACTCACACAACAAACGGTAACACAGAAAGAAAGCCAATTTATTCATATCCGCCTATGCGGTTCGTGTTGACTAACCATATACCCTCACATGAGTTTATGGACATCTAATACTTGAAATCAACTCACCAAAATAGACCATAAATCATACATAAACAACTCGGTTAACTCATGACGTCATATGGTACTTCCCCTCGGTAGCACCCCTACACGCATAGGTAAACCCGGCTATGGAAGGATTAATAACTCGCATACCCAAGGTGATA
This sequence comes from Adiantum capillus-veneris, assembly GCF_014529385.1. Classification (NCBI taxonomy): domain Eukaryota; kingdom Viridiplantae; phylum Streptophyta; class Polypodiopsida; order Polypodiales; family Pteridaceae; genus Adiantum; species Adiantum capillus-veneris. Next base: position 84,880,705 of record NC_140937.1, read on the forward strand.
AGGGAGACCAAAATAAATTTATCATCAATTTTAATCAATATTTTCAATTGGCTAACTTGGTTTTCCAATCCAGTGAATCTATACAGTGGTTCTCCAAGGAGCTTGGGGTCCAAAATTTGATTGTGCAGTGGGCAGCAAGCTGTTTTTCTTGACCATATCTCTTAGCTCGTGCATGATTTTCACATTAAACCAAAGAGAGATAATGTTCTAAAAGATGTGTTTTATCTTTGGTTTAAAGGGTTCAGGTTGATTCATAACGGTTTGTCAGTTATGACCAAAACAATGTTCCTAACGTTCTATGACGTGAAACGAAAAGCGCTTTTTATGCACGCACATGATCATAAACACATCATGTGCATAAATCAATGTGTTAAACATGATAAAATAATCATGGGAAAACTTCATACGTACTCGGAAAATCCATACATGCACTCGTATATGAAAAAACAATTACATAGAGGGTGTCTACTAAAAAAAACGGCATAAAGAGAGAGATGCTACAGAGTTTAGAGCTTCTCACCATGCTTTAGAATTGATTAGGGACTGTCGAAAGACTTGTTTCTTTTCCGCAAGAGAGCAGTGATGAGAGCTACATAGAGGTGTTCACCACGAGAGCATTTGGAGAGCGCGTACACCGTGAAACGAGAGAGGAGATAGTAAGCAAGTAGAGACAGAGTATCCTTCTTCTTCTTCTTCTTCTTCTTCCCGTAAACAAGAGAGAAGAGCTTATGGAGATGGTGATGAAGAGCTTGCACCACTCCGTATAATAGGTAAGTATTGCCTTGCGGTAGTAGATGCAACAGACGACACTGAAAATTGAGCACTCCCTGCCAATTTATAGGCACTGCAACAAGCTAGAGTGATGCCCAAGGCAAGCTACTAGCATCCCCTCTCAGCCTGGATTAGCTGCAACCTTTGGGGAAAGACTCCACTCTCTTCTAAAAACATGGCACAACTTATGGTAGTAACCTCTCCCATTTACCATTCAATTTTTACAGGTAAAAACTGCCTGACTGACTAGTATCCCTACAACTAATGAAATCGTGGACTAGACTATGCCACACTGTGATGTCGTGACATAATTATAACTTTCCCATATTGCTCCGGTGTATGGTACTGTGTTTCATAAAAATAATTTCCATGAAAATCTTGTTTAGTCCCGTTTTTCTTCGGATGGTCATTTTTAAATCCGACGGAGACTAAAATTAATATTTTTATGTTTAGGTCATCCTAAAAAGCACATTGCTTTTCAAAAACTCCGAAAAGCAAAAAATAGCACAAAAAACAAAAGAATTATCTAAAATTGAACCACGGGTTCCCCTTGTCCACTGGAATAAGAAAGCGGACTCGTTTTTTACTAAAAAGCACTAAAAATCATGAAAAGCTAAAAATAGCGTGAAAAGCACTCGAAAGCAAATTTTTACAAAATTGAACCATAGCTTCCTGAGAACACGTAGGTTAAGGATCCGACCTTGTCTTTTGCAAAAAAGCACCTATAAGCATAAAAAGCATGAAAAAGCTAAAAAATAGCGGATTTTCTCAAAATTGAACCAAATGTCCGTTTGACCTACTAGAAGATGGAAACTACCTTGTTTTTCACTTTAGAACCCTACAATACTGTCAAGCAAGCATTCTAAACTGGAATTTGACAAAATAGATATTGAAAGCTATTTTTCTTATTTTAAAAAGAGATCCAAAAATTGGGGATCTTCCAAATTGCAGCCTTAGGCCCTAATTAGCATATGTTTCATTTTTGAAGTCATTTGGATAGCTAGAAGCTCAACAATTGCAAGTTTTTGTAAAAGATACTAAGTTTTGGACTTGGAGTGTACATAGGTCAATGAATGCCAGCAAGTCACCAACAAAGAAGAAAAGACTTCCCTTAAAAGATATAGTTGTAGCAGTAGAGCCATTTACCATCCTAAATGAAACATTAAAGCTGACTAAAGCTTGGGGATGGACGAAGCCACATTGGACGTAGAAGGTATAAGGCTGTATCAGGGCACATTTAGAGACCAACAAGGCAATATAGTGGGCATGCCAATGATTGCAAGAGAGCTAAGTGAGTATGCTAGCAAAGAGGGCATCCTCAACCACGGTCCACCTAGAGAGGGTGAACTTGCATGACTTCTTCACATCAAGGCCGGTTGGTTTCGACCCCCAAAGAGTCTATGACCTGACAACAACCATCAAGAAAGACAACATGGTAACTCTCACCACACTAAAAGGGGAAAGCATAGACGTTGCCATTACACCTAAAATCATTGCTGATGCCTTGGGGCTGCACAACGACGGTAGATCTGTTTGTGAAAGAAGAGACAAAGTGAAGGTGTATTTGCAAAAGAACACCAATCCCACATTTGAGACCTAGTGGATCCAAGAGCAACTAGGATCTACAAGTTTTACAATCAATTCTTTCATGTCTGCAACAAGCGGACACAAAATTACACAACCCCACCATATGCCATTGCCACCACAATTACTTGGGCACTGGGCAACAATATACCAAATGATGTGAACTACTCCCATTACATACACGAGCAGGTAGTGGGTGTGGGGATGGACAAGTCATAATAAATCGGTGGGGCAAAAATGCTTACGAAGATTGCATATGAAGCTATTGGAGCAAGAGGACAATGGCCAGACCCACCTACACAGAACAAATGACCTGCAACTAAAAGGGGATGTAGAGGATGCTCCACCAATGGGGCACCACCTGTGTCGACAAGGCTCAGAAGGAAGTTAGAGCCAATTCAAGAAGAAAAGATAAAAGACCCACTGAAAAATAAAGGAAAGACCGTGATGGCCAAAGAGGAAAAACCGAAGGAGACAACAAATCAAAAGGCGGCCCGCATTGAGAGATTGATCGAGAAATTCAAGGTTGAACGGGCATTTAAAGGAGACTTTGAGGAGTATTGCGTGCGAGACCCAACAAAGATCGGGGGGAGCTCATGAAGACCGCTAGAAGATCGGTTCGCTAACTACATTTGAGCTTATGAAGAATCTACAAGAGTGATTGAACAATAGAATTTAGAGCCTTCCACTATCAAAGAGGTCCAAAATATCAAAAGGAAGTTGAAAGAGATGCCAAAAACACAAGTGAAGACGGACAAAGAAAGTGAGCAAGGAGGAAGTACCCCGCTCCTTTTGGCTCATGCTTAAAATGTAGAGAAACACAATACAAATGCTTGCAAGCAAGATAGAGATTTTCTTGCTCTTCCCAATTTACAAAGTCAAGGCAACTACAAGAGAGTTCTCTTTGAATCTCCACATTGTAGATATGAACCTTTGCAATATTATTATCTAAAAACTTCTTGAAAATTTGTGTAATTTCTCCATTCAAACCCCTCTCACTCACTCTTTCTTTCATCTCTAGTGCTTTACTAATCTTCTTGAATGCCTCTTCTAGAATGGATGAGTGGTATCTCACTCTGAAGCCATTTTGCGCTCCTGTACTTTTGTTCCCTTTTATCTCCTTCTAGAGAGGGACTTGCATTGATTGTTGGTGATGGGTGTATTTTTGAACCTTCAATAGCCTTTCAAAATTCTATTATGTATCTACCCTCATTTAAGAACTTGATTTCGTAAGTCAGTCCTCCCGAGAATTACGGGCCTCATGCTCGGCGGAGGATGTGGACATGGATCGATGTTTTGTTCAAATAATTAGCAATGAATAACATGATGAAAAACACCACATTTTACATTAAACACCATTAGGATGCTTGCGGTAGCTCTCAAAGCTTGGTGTCAAAACACGTGTCTAGCACCTAGCTATGCTTTTTTTACACATTCTTTTCAGTTTTTTATGCCACTACATGATACCTTACTCCCAATTGGTGTGCTTTGTATCACCCAAAAAGACTCATTCACTCTTTGCTCCACCACATACTCCTCCTTGTTTTGTTTCCTATTGGAAGTAAATTCTAAAAAAATGAACTTTTCTAGGATATTCTATAGATTTTTGCTAGCTTTAGGGGTGCAGAGTATATTCTAGATGATGGATATCCTCAACATTGAAAACTGTGCTTTGCTTCCTCTTGTGATGTGTTGACTCTTGCTCCCCTTTAAAAGGACTTTGTGCTTGATACATGGGAGATCCTATAGTGGATGTGTTCACCATCATGACGACCTTTGTTGGGACCATTGCTTGTATGAAATTTGAGAGTCTCTAAACTAGTCCCAGACCCAATGTGCTCTCCTATTTAGAAAGATATGGCCTTTGTGCTTTATATAATTGCATTTGTCATGTCTATTGTGGATGTCTCATAAAGAGACATCTTCCTTCAAACCCCTTCACCTGCCAACCGGCTCTCGTGTCACTGACTCTGACAAGTTTATGCATGGTGTGCCCATTCCTTCTTCTAGTCCCTCAAATCTTGGTCATTGCATTACCCTAGTGTACAATGTGTATCTCCCACTAGCTCATCCATATATCCATGATTGGGATGTGTTGATCTTGGAAATGCCCTTTGCATCACCATTGTAGTATCAATTGTGCCTCAATGGCCACAACTTCTTTTGATGGTATTATTCTTTACTTCTTGTACGTTCTCTTGTGCTCTTGTTGAGCATGTCGTAAAACAGACTTAGAGTAAAGAGAGAAGCTATGTTTCCAATGCCACTCACATGAGTGTTCCTTTCCATGCATCACATTTTGTTTTTCTCCATTGTCTGCCACTTGAATTTCTTTTCAACATGAAGCCATGGAAGTCCACTGGCTCAGAATTGGGCTTGATCATTACTTTATTCAAAGAATACCAAAGAAGATATTGTGCATCCATGTCCTCCTTGTTTATCTCACATGTGGAAATTGCGAATAGTTCTTGCATGCTACAATGTACATAGTGTCATATGTGTGAGAACGATTTCTACAATTGCAGTCATGTACATACCTTAACGGGGTGGTGAGGCCTTGGAAATGGAATTTTTGCATGTTTTATCATATTAAAACATGCCTAACTTAGTTTATAAAGATACATATTTCAAGTGCATCAAGATGGCACATTCACTTTGCCTAGAAAGTTCAATGCGGGCGATCTCATCTAAAAATAGTAGGTTTTATATAAAGTCATAGATGATGTATCTAAAGTGTTTGCCAATTGGGAGAATGAGGTTCAACATATAAATTCAGCCCTAGGGAATTTCTCCACAAATCTAGGGATTATTTCCAACTTGTTTGGGCTTTTTATGAACAAAAAGGTATTTTTGGGCTAAAAATGGCTATAGCATAGTAGAAATTAACTCAAGATGGGTCCAAATGTCACATCATTCACGATTCTATGACTATAAGGAAGGGAGGATCTTGTTTGAAGAGGGGAATCATCATTGTAAGCCTCTTTGAGAAGGTATACACATGCTTCTCCTATAGTGTGATAGTGCATTCCCACGTTGTTCCCACCTGGTATTCCAACGTGTAAGGGTTCCAAGTAGGATTTTATCTCTTCAAAAATGTGTGTGGTATTTTCTATGCATGTGCTTAAGCTTCCATGGAATTCCCTTGGCAAAAAGCTGGAGTAAGAAAGGGTTTTCGATATTGCAAACAAGCACTTTATCGATGCAATTCGGAGCAAAGCTACACCAAATCATCACACACACAAGAGTTTTGATTTGATCTTGGTTATTTTTTAGAATGAATCTTTCATGGCTGGAGTTCTTTCTTTTAAAGTGTGTCTCTTTCTTTGAATTGGTTGCTATTCACTTGATTTTGTTACAAACCCTCACAGGCAAAGGCTCATTGCTTTCCTAGCAGCACTAAGTACTTCTTGACATAATTTTCATGAACTCGACATGAATTAAGCTAGGATGAGGGTTAAAAAGCTTCATTGGAGGTCTCAAAATGTATCTTCAAAGCTGTAGAGCAGCAAGAGCAACAGAGGATGCGGTTTGATCCGACCACAATGGAAATATTTCAAGCCTTTGTTGTGTTAGCAACAACAAGATGTTGAAAGAAGAAAAATTTCTTTTTCTAAAAGTGCTTCAATTTTTGGAGAATAAAATGGACCAATTTGGTGGAAAAGACGTAAGAATGTATCTTTGTGTATATGTAAAGAAGATAGAGCCGCATCAAGTACATGAAGTGCAGAGAACATTTTTAGAGTGGGTAGTTAGGCCAAAAGAGGGACTTTCACCTACCAAAATTCTAAGGGAATTTGAACGGCATTATGATTAACTATCAAGGATTGAAAAGGCTACCTAAACTTAGAGAAGATAGAGATCTTTTTGTAGGCTGTAGGGAAAGAGATTTAGGAGAAGTTGAAGTTACTACTTGAGGACAAAGATGCTAAATAGGGCTTAAAGACTGATTGGAATGAGATCAAAGATTCACTATCACTGTCTAAGCAAAAATGACAAATAGACAAGATGATAGTCAACCCTACTCAAGCCCCAAGAATTCTTGAGAGTTCCATAAAGCATGTTATTGTGGTTCCAAAGAGCAGCAAATCCATCTTAGATGATATTATTAAAGGAATGTAAGAGTTGAAGTTAAAAGCTTGCAAGGCTAGAAAAAGGGGCAACTTTTAGGCCAATCTCTAGGGCAAAGACCTCAAAACAGAGAAGGCTTTGTACATAGATGCATATGGTGTGATAGTACTGACCATGCAAGGAGAGATTGAAAAAGTTTTAGAGATGCTTTGATAAGGGATCTTGTTCTCTTTAAAGATGGCAAGATTCACTTAAGTGAAATAGGTAAGCCCTAGGGGACAAACTTTGGCAAAGGAGGGAAGGACATGACTACTAGCCATGCCATCTCAATGATTGAGGCATCCACATATGGTTGAAGGTGGATCCTATTAACTGTTGACAATGGAACACGAGAAAGCCATTTCTTGTACATTTAATTTTTCAAACTCAATGTAATTTTTTTTTGAGACTCAAGCAAGTTTCTAGATTGTAATATATGAAATAGGTGGATTAGCTGAACCCACAATAGAAAGTAGAAGGTAATGGTGATAAGTTAGAACCTCCAAGGCTGAGGTATAAAATCCAACTTTTGTAACCCTAAGGACAACTTTTGAATTAATCATCTTTTGAGCTCAACTAAATGTGTCATGAATGTTCTTTGTGTGAGAGAGCGAATGAGGTCTTCTTCTTCTCTCTGCACGCATTACAGAAGCTACATTGCAAAGGCGACTACACCATCATGTTAGCAACGGTGAGAGCTATGCTTCAACGCCAAGCTTGCATGATTCCGGTCTCCTTGAGAAGAGCTCTCCCACGAGCTTTGAAGTGAGTTTTCTCTCTAACCATGTAGCCATTTTGTGATTGCTATATGTCATTGTGTTCATATCGAGTCAAACTACACTTTATACTTAACCACATTGAGAATAGGCGACTTGTAATTTTGGTATGTCTTCATACGTGTTTATGCACCAAGTTTTTACAGGTAGTAATTTGGGTTAGAGACTTTAGGATGGGGTCCTCTAGGTGTGTAGAGGTTACTCCTTGAGTTTTGTGACGATTTGAGGACGTTAGGTCTTTTTTTGGAGAGTGTAGCCGTCGTAGATAAGATAGCGGTTGTGCATACATAGTATGCTTGAATTCATTTCCTTGGTAGTGAATGTCTCTAGAAGTCTAAGTAGATGATTGACACCCATCTACTTGTTTCCATGCACCTACGGGTCAAGCTCCATCCTTGGTTGACATCTTGTTTGTTGGCCTAGTTCTCACTTTGCTAGCAAATGCGAGCAGTGTATTTGCCCGACAACATTAACAAAAAAGGAGTCAAGTTTGGAGAAGAAGTATCTAATGACATTGGAAAACTACGGCCTTGCACAATAGAATTTTCTATGAAGGGTAAAATGGATGAAGAGGTTTTACATGAAGTTGGAGATTTCATATGGCTAGAAACAAGCTTGGATGACCCCATAAACTCTTTGTCAGTGCATGCGTACTTAGCCAAATGTCAAGCCAGCGAGGCCATTGTTGAAGAGAGATGTAGGCATGATAATGGGGATGAAGAGCCTTTAAAAAGTTTCATGAGGAGTGGAGGAAGAGATGACAGAGTGCCTACTCGAATAGCTTGCAAGAATTTATATACTTGAAGTGCCTATGTAGGAAACTTCTAAATAAAAGAAGAAGGAAACAACAAAAGGTAAAGCAAAGAGTCCAGCTTACAAGATTCAATCTACTATAGAGGCAACAACATATCTTACAAAGGTTTTGGAAGAGAATGTTTTGAATAGTAAGGTTGAATTTACCTTGGATGAGGTCCTTGACATAGCAAAGCGGGAGCTCCATGCATAAATCATTGGTATTATTAAGAGAAATGACATTATTATTAGTCTCTTACTGAGGCTATACATGTACAAGGTGAAGGAGAAACCTTACATGCACAAAGTGTATAGGTTTATGGTCATCATGATGATGAAATGGTGGTTGGATGTTACAAGTCTACAAGACGAGTAAAACATGTTTCTTTCTTGAATGATGAAGATGAATTTGAGCACTCACAAGAGTTATTACTCTAAGAGTCATTGGGCAAGAGAAACTACCGAGACCCTAGTAAAAGTGGGAGACTTAGAAGAGCCATACATTGCACTGATAGATCATGGGTCAAAGATTAACCTCATGTCAAAGAGTCTATATCAAAAAGGAAAATAGCCAATCGATATAAATCATGGATTGATGACTTGTGCAACAAATAACTCATTAGGGGATCTATTTGGAGCTTGTCCAAATGTAAGGGTGACTATAGGTGAAAGATGACAAAAAATTATTTGTCGAGGAGATTTCTACATATCCTCTTATCCTTGGGTAGCCATATATCATTTCTACGTGCATGAAATCAAAAGTGATGGATGATGGATCAGCTTATGCTAGGATAAGGAGTAGGGATGGGAAGCATGTGATTCTATTCCTTATTTCTACATATCCTCTTATCCTTGGGCAGCCATATATCATTTCTACGTGCATGAAATCAAAAGTGATGGATGATGGATCAGCTTATGCTAGGATAAGGAGTAGGGATGGGAAGCATGTGGTTCTATTCCTTATTGTTTGTGTGGACCATGAAAGGAACCATGACACTCAAAGAGAGAAACCCGTGCCAAAGACAAGCAAAGAATTCAAGAATACAGGGATACGATGGGGTTTTGGACACATACCATTCTAGAGCGGCATTGTAGTGATACAAGAAGAGAAAATTTTCCCATGTTGTATATACAAAGGAGGTTTTTTCTACTAGTTTTGTAGGATTAACAGACTGTGAATCTATCTCTTTAAAAAGTGTGAGGACTTGACCTACAATGAAAAACAACTTGTAGATAGTGTACAAAAATGTTTGAGGAACAATGGTTTTTTAGAAGATGATGAAATAATTATAGGTGTGTTTGATGAGTTTTCATCTGTGTATACCATGCAAGACTTGAACTCTTTAGTGGATTGGAATTTGTGTATGGCAAATGAGGTTGTGAAAGTATGATCCATAGACCAAGTATAAGTCTGTGGCAAAGAAAGTGAAACCAATGGCATTACCTCTACCAAAAGACTGCAAGGATAAAATGGAACAAGCTACTTTGTAGACTAGTCTTCGTAACCTGAGCAAGATTGGGCATAAGTTTAAGCAGGATTCTTTGAAGGAATTAAAGGTTGGTCATGAGGACAATATGACAAAGGTCAAAAGGATATGTTTTGAATGAATGCTTTCCAAACACAAGAAGGCTTTTGCATTTGGGTAGCATGAGATACAATGTGTTGATATTTTCATTGTAACACATATTTAGGAATTATGGGAAAAATGCACAAAAACAGGACAATTATTCTCATTCTCTATTTCTTGAGAAGAGGCACGAACAATGTTTAAGGATGCACATTGTGTTTGTATGTAGTTTTTAGTGGTTTGCATAGACTAGTAAAATCACATATGATGCCAAGATTTTGAATCTCAAAACTACAAACTTGTTCACAAATGACTACTGTTGAACATTCATCCTCAATCATGATTCTCTTGGAGTAGGAATTGTGTCAAAACAAAACTTTAGGCCCAAACTCTAGGTTGAATCTCATCTCAAATGTACATTGTATTCAACCATGTGTCCATCTTGACAATGACAAAACAAGGAGTTTTACAATTATACACAATCTTGGGAATTGGCTTCTACACACTATAAACATGTTCATTGATGACAGAAGTCCAAATTTCAATCTTCCAACTATATAGAACCAGATTGGTGTGACAAGAAAATGTTGAGACTCTAGCTCAAACTTGAGATTAATGGCCATTGTATAAGCACTCTAGAATGGAGATCTCAAAGGCCGCATGCTCCTAACTTTTAGAGTCCAAAGCTTAGGCCACAAAATAGTCCCAGATTCAAACGCCCAAAGCATGCTTCTAAGGCTTGCTCATTCAAACTTGAGGCTGATACCTTTCAAGCAATCAACACAATATTAAGCCAATCCATTCATTCAAACTTGAGACAAATCTCTTTCATCATGCTTCCCAAGCTTGCTCGTTCGAACTTGAGGTTGATCCCTTTCAACATGCTTCCCAAGCTTGCTCGTTCAAACTTGAGGCCGATCCCTTTCAATAAGCTTGCTTGTTTGAACATGAGGTTGATCCCTTTCAACATGCTTCCCAAGATTGCTCTTGGAGTTGAAAGGCCAAAGCACACTTCTAAGCTTTGCTCGTTCGATTTGAGGCCTACCCCTTTCAAACAATAAACACAATGCAATAAACACAATATTAGAGCAATCTCTTTCATTCAAACTTGAGTCCGATTTTTCTTCCCAATCTTGGTTCAAACTTGAGGCGGATCCCAAGGTTGAACTTGACTTTCATGTACTAATTGGTGTGAGGGTACTTTAATTTGAATTCAAATATGACGGCGGAAGTCAAAGATGACAAGTGGGAGTGGCCCAGGCCATGAATGTACTTTAATTTGAATTCACATATGACGGTGGATGTCAAAGATGATGAGTGGGAGCAGCTCAGGCTGTCATTGCACATCTCATCGCCACACATGGCCTCCCATCATCAGGTGCATTGAGATTGCACCGCAGTAGGAGCCAGGGAAAATGGAAGTGCTTTTCATGGCCGGTGCATATAAGCAGATGGGGATGGCGTTGGGGTTGGTAATATTGGTGTATGGTGCATGGATGGGTGGAGGGAGCCTTACAAAACTTGCAAAATAGCAGCTTTCCATGAGTGGATAGGAACCCTATGATGCAGATCTCTACCCCAACTAGCCGAAGGTGGTGCTTGCAGAGCGTTTCATGAACAGAGAGCGCCTTGAGAAGATGTTCTCGACTCTATCAAGATCTATCATTTGCACACTAGCTAGATGAGCTACCCATAAGTGTTGCGGATATAGATGGTGAGGGCGCCAGAGCCGAGAAGGTTAACAATGAGTAGCAACACCCGAAAGGTATTGGGATTGGTTGCTATTCTAGTTCCTTGAGCAAGATCTAGTTGCAAGCATGTGCCGTGATGCAGACCAAATTTCGTCTAGATAGGTAGAAGGGGCCCAACTACAACATCAAGTTTCCATGAGTGGCATCGAGTTATGCAGATCTCTACTCCAGCAGCCGAAGGTGCTGCTTATGGATCATTACACGAGCAAAGGTGGGTGTGCAGAAAATGGCAATGGTGCTGGTGTTGGTTGCATCTCGTTGTTTCTGATAATTTCATGTGCCTTTGAATACCTGCCCAATATAGTCTATAAGGGTGGCCATTCCCGTGCTTCTTTGAATTAATTTTGCAAGTTTCCCAAGAAACTAATATGATATTTTCACACTACTAATTGACTCACACAATCACACTATTTCACACGAGAAAATTTTCCCATCTACGACAAGCTTCTATGAACAAATGGTGTAGAGAGTCAAAGCACTAAGGAAAACACAATGGTAGGAAGATATTTCCAGTAAAGGAAATCCTTGAGTAGTCATCATTGGTATTGAATCTATAGCTCTCTCTCTCTCTCTATCTCTCTTTCTCTCTCTCATCTATTAGATTTCATATTTTCATTTTTGTATCTAGCAAGGGTGGAGGCTCGAACTGAAGTTCGAGCCTCTTGCTTGTTTCCCTTTTGTATGTAGCAAGGTTAGAGGCTCGAACTGAAGTTTAAGCCTCCTGCATGTCTTTTTCTACCTATTAGGGCTTTAGCATCTACCATTTTTGTACCTAGCCATGGTAGAGGCTTGAACTTAAGTTCAAGCCTCCTGAATGTCTTATTCTACTGAGTAGGGATTTAGAATCTACTATTTTTTGTACCTAGCCATGGTAGAGGCTCGAACTCTGCACTCCTTTATATGCATGCCGTGATAGAGGCTCGGTAGTTTAGAAAGTGCTTGTCATATCTAAAATATCGATGCTAAATAGCTTGGTTCATATGTATAAATTCAATTTTCACCTCTAATTGGAACCAATTATATGTTTTTTCCCTCCAAAAAGACCACTAGTTTTAACAAATTCTCAACTTTGTATTTGGAAAACTCATTTAAAGAGGAGTTATATTTTGTGGGTCACAAGCATGAAACTCCATCCAATAGATCTTGAAGTACCCTAAATTGAACTAATTAACAACCATTAAACTTCTTCCAACTGACCTCCAGGTGCCCTAATGTCCTTATTATGTTATGATTAGATCAAAGTTCATCACATAATCTAGAGAATATCATTAAAGTGATAGGCATCTTCAAATAGCTAAAGTAGGAAAAAACAAAGGTCTTATCTATAAAAATAAGGAATTGAGTTGAGCGTGTCTCCAAATAAACGATAGCTCAAACTACACAAAATAACTAAGATTTTGAGTAGCATTATAAAAAATGGGACTTGAATAATTCCCAAAATTCCTAAATATGTCTTTTGTTGCTCTTATGGTAAATCTTCATCATCCCTCATGTACCTTGGAACTTGCGGACTATTCCAGTTCCAAAGGCACATTGACCAAAACTCTGTGAGTTTCCTAATGAAAAGATTAAGATGGGCATTTTGGAGCCTTCTTATGATCTATATGCAAACATGTGGTTCACAATTCCTAACAATATTGGGTCTTTACGCTCTATCGAGGATATGCAACCCATCAATAAGGTAATAATCAAGAATGTGGGTATAGGGCCAATTATAGATGAGTTTGAGACATTTGCAAGAAGGACGATATATTCTATGTGGGATTTATACTCAAGGTATGATCAATTCCAACTAGCTATGGAAAGCATGGACTTGACTATCATAAGGACACCTTTGGGTTTGTTAAGGATGTGCACCTTACCTCAAAGAGCAACTAATTCAGTTGCACATATGATGAATGGTATGAACAAAGTCTTATGTGACTTCATGCCTCAAACTATGATGCCCTTTTTTGATGATGTGATGATAAAAGGATGTGATGTAAGTGATATAGATGTGGCTCTAGACTCAAATGAGTGCCACAAGTATGTGCTAAATCATATCGATAATTGTGATAAGATCTTGTCAGGGTTGGAAGAAGTGAACCTTACATTGTCTAGGCAAAAATCAATGTTTGGAGTGAATGAAGTTCTTATTGTAGGACATATGTGAAGGCCATATGGTAGAAGACCTTATCTAGCAAAGATTGATGTAGTTCAAAGAATGAAAGAGACATGTATAAATGTGAGTCAGGTACGAAGGTTCTTGGGTGCATGTGTGTTTTATGTTATCTAGATTCCACATTATACGCATGTAGTAGAAGCCTTGTATCAACTCTTGAGAAAGAATAAAAAAATTCAATGGGAATAAATGCATATACATGACATGAGGAAATTTCTCCCACTTTGAGGAAATTAAACTATGAATGTGGAAGACATGTGATTGTGATAGTGGATACTAGCCCCACATGAATTGGATGGGCAGTTCGGATAGATACTGAAGATGGTAAGCAATATGTAGTGAGATTTGAAGAAACGGTCCTAAGTGCTTGTCAACGCAATTATCCATAGGTAAAAAGATAATTATGGGGATCAATCACAACACTAAAGTGTGATAAAAATTACTTGATAGGAGAAACTGTAATAGTGATGAGTGATTGTCTACCCCACTGCCCTTCTTGGAATGATCACAAGTTGTTCAACTCCCGACACTACTATGTTGAGATGGATTGCTTACATAAAGTCTTTGAATCCAAAATTTAATCATATTGTGGGGAAAGATAATCCAGTTGTGGATGCTTTCTAGAGCAAGGTATGAAAATGAAGAAGAAATGGTTTTTGAGGGTGACAAGGTAGGTACGAGGTTTTATAGTAGCTCTCATCCCAACGTGACCATGTTTACCTATCAAATGCACTTGAGTCATTTATAGAGAACCTACATCAAGGTGATCAGCTACTCATTAGATGCTACCTAAGCACTTTTTTGACAAGGCAAGAAGGATGGTATAATCAAGAGCCCGAAAGAATATGCAAAAAAGGCTATGGATACTTTTTGAAAGATGGGTACTTGTGGAAGCATCCAAAATAAATAAATGGGATGCCATTGAGATTTGTGAATGATAAGGACACTTAAAAGAGTTTATCAAAAAGTTTCATGAGGGTCTTTATGATTGACACATAGGTGTATGGGCCACATTACTAAAATGAAAGAGAGGTATTGGTGGAAAGGTATGTATAAAGATAAATCTCACTTTGTGCAGTCTTGTGAAACCTTTTAAATGTATCCAAATGTGTCTCTATGATGTCTTGCACCCTACTTACCCATTGTCCATGCACTTTAAGTGGGTAGTAAATCTAGTTATAATGCCATTGGGCTTATGGCAAATGAGATACATAGTGCTTAAACAAGAGGACTTAATTAACTAGGTTGAAGGCCGTGCTCTGAGAGAAAAAATCACAAAAGGGATATGTAAGTTCCTCTTGGAAGATGTGGTTAGCCGTTATGGCTATGTTGGAAAAATTACAGCAGACAAGGGTGAGTTGGATGCCAACAAAGCCAGGGAATTTTTCTCTAGATTGGGTGTTAAACTTGCTCTCACTACTACTTACAATTATGAAGGGAATGGAAAGTCAGAGTGTGAGCATCCTTCTATCATCAAGGCTTTGGCTAAGGCTTTCAAAGCTAAACTGGGAGATTGGACTAGTGTAATGGGGGTTGCTTAGCCTCACTCTATCTTATTGTAGACATAATGAGAACCACGTACATAAATTTCATTCCATGGAGTGGAGTTGACACGAGTAGTGCATGGAGGCCATAAGAGGGTGTCTCTCTTAGAAAACACACTCAATCCCTACCTACTCAATGTAACACTCAGTTGTACTCAAGAAAATCTTGACAGTTTACCAAGAAAATGAGCTCCAAACATCACTAAACTCATAGCTTAAGTAGACAGAGTCTTAACACAAGTGCCTAGAATCTCGAATCCTCATTTCAACCACTTGGCTAAAAAAAAATTATTGTTATCTACAATGCTGATTTGACCTAAACCGTTCTGGCTTAGAATGCACTAGCATTGATGTCCTAATACCATTCCTATAGCTAAAATGCAGTTTCTATGTTTATTTTGTGAGTAATGATTTGATTAGCAAAAAGAATTTCAAAGAACCATTACAAAAAATTCATGCCATTGCATAGAGCTTTCACTCTGAAATGTAGCGAAGCAAGCGACAGTCCAAATGGACAGCCCACGAGGGAGAAAGGAGGGAGACTACACAATGCTTAGAGACACAATGTTCAATTCATTATCCAAAAACCTTGAAAATATTTTTTACAAAGGTTGGATTTTATACCTTAACCAAGGTTTTAGAATATCAAACTAGCTCAAATCTGGGCTAGAAAGGGACTTGATATCACATATGGGTAATGCTTAATTACAAGCTAGAAGCTCATAGCACCGACTACCAACTTTACAATTCCGTAAAAATAATTAAAAGTAAAAATTTTGGACATTATGGGTTTTACATCCAAAAATGAGATAAAGTTACCACTTGTGACCTCAAAATAAAGTATCTTTGTTAGCAATGACCCAGTTTAGGGGGGTGGGGGGGAGGATGTTAGCATCGTTTTCATACATAATAAGAGGGCAAGAACATCATGCATGCATAGATTTTGTGGAGGAGTTCGTCAGTCAACTGATCTGAAAGGTCATAGCACATCCCTTGGTTCCCTTGAGAAATGGTAACCAAGGAGCATTTGTTTGCTCCGCTTGATGGAAATTCTAAATGCAAGTTAGAATCACTTTTGCTATCTTGATGAACATAATATATGCTAGGTCTAGAATCCTCTTAAAGAATTTAATAGCAATTATCGATGTCTTGTGTATGTAATCTTCAATGGGTTTACCTGTTGGTTTATCTTCACTTTGGGGAAGTTAAGCCATATGGGATGTTTCTTGAAACTAATTGATGGCTTCCCTAGCTTCTAACTCTTGGCATTGCGTAGATTGTTGGGTGTTTTTTTAATTTTTGAAGGGGCTTGTGTATAAAGAATAAGATATCGTGGATGCCTCCCCAACTAGAAATTTCTCCATGTGGGATGTGGTTCTACGACATGTAGCATGGTTTTTGGTAGCCTCTCTTTGATTTCAAGCTTTTCATACTTGAGTAGAGGATATGGAAAAGATTATTGGTGCTAGGTGTCTATGCTATGGTGGGAGGTAAGTTGAGCGACACTTGTGGAATTTAGTATGCACTCCTCCCATTCCATAGCCTCTTTCCATATATCTTTTGTTTCTTGCTCAATATTGACCTTTAAGGCTTTTTTTTGCTTCCATTGTGAAGCTGTTAGTTGGTCTCATGTCTTCCACTTGTTCAAGACGTACTATTTTTGGAAGGGAAATGGTTCCTTGCATCTCTTTTATGCATTGCAAAAATTGTAAAGCTTTAGTGCACTTGGTGGTTGGTTCAAAGGTTTCCTCTTCTGTAATTGTCTGCTTGCCTTTGAGTTGTGCATGGGCTACTTGTAGTTCTTACTAAAGCTGTGCTATTTGATTTTGATATTCCTCTTCTTTATGCATGAAGCTTGGTGAAATCTCCCTTCATTACATTTGCTCTAGTTTGAGCTCAGTCTCTAGATCTTTACTTCGTTTTTCCATGGCTTGGTAAGCCAAATTGGACCCTTGGATAGTAAGCACTATAGGGTTCTTCTACCTTGTCTAGAAGCTCCTTTTGACCCTTTAACCTGGATTTTAATTGAGGTATTTTTGAATGTTGTCTACAATCAATGGCATTTGTAGCCGTTGGGAATGTGCATTCGTATCGAAGTTAGTAGTATTGAGCTCTTTTGTATTCTTTTCATGCTCTTCGCTCACAAAAGATAATTGGTTCAACATCATGGCCATATCAGTCATTTCCTTGAGTTGTTGGCAATTGACCACTTGTAATCTTTGTAACTCTACCTGAGTCTAATCATGTAGGCCACTACATTCATTTAGAAATGCATCAACCGCTTCTAGACAAGTTTACAAATGATGACATGTGATTTTAAACCCATGGATTTTGCTTTGACATGCGTACACCTCTTGCTTCATTTTCTCGATGATGTGGTGGAAAATTTGTGTATCGTCTTCTATATCTTTGATTTTTAGCTACTTGGTGTTGGGGTAAAGGGCATGTTGTCAGGACAAGGGTCCTGTACCCTAAGAACTAGGATAGTCATGGACTACGGCCAAGGGTCGGGCTAGGCAGTGTGGACAGGGGATCCGTCTAGGGCAAGGGGCTAGGAGTCCGCCTATATAAAGGGAGGTTGGGAGGAGGATCTTTAGTCTAGTTTCCCTAGTTCTTAGACTGGTATCAGAGCTTAGGAGTCTCTCTTCCACTCTCTCTCTCTAGGCGTGGTCACTTTAGGTTCCTAAAAGTAGGGCCTTTAGGTGAGAACCGTGGCCTTTGTGAGGCTTTTCCAAAGATAGAATTTTTTATTTCCAATTTGGGCTTCCTTTCTTGTTTTGGAAACCACTATGTGGTGCATGATTTTGAGAGGGCTTGGGCTTGAAGGAAGTGCCATGGGGAGGTAGAAGTTTAGCCAAGACCTCGCGGCCTCTACTGGCCTGAGCAAGCCACCATAAGCTTCTCTCTCTCTCCTTCTTCGATTCTGCACGCTGCTTGCGCCATTTCCCTTCAACAAAGTGAGTTATTTTCACATGGCATGGCCACTTGAAACTCAATTTTGAGCCTTGGCCATTCTAGGTGGCCTTTCCCACAGGCAAGGCAGCACAAGAAAGAGACTTCGGGTGTGGGGCAAGCAACAAGCCGTCTCGGCTTTCCATCGAAACTCACGACTTATGGCTACGCTGAGTTACTGCAGAAGAATTCCAGAAACCTGCGTATTTTTACAGTTACGATACTTTCAGTTGGCGTTTATACAACATAATCGTCCGTTGATTAAGTAAGCTTTCAATAATCAATCGTCTTCGCAACGGTGATGCTTCAACCATCGAACCTACACGATTTCAGTCGTCTGGTGAGCCACGGGCAATTGTGCAAAGTTCCTCTTTAATGTCGTAAGTGCAAATTCTTCTTTTTTCGACGATCAAGTGCTACGACGCACAAAGGGGAATTACCTATACTTGGCGAGTGCTACCATAATCAAGTATTTTTTTTTCTGAGTACTTCTTTCACTGTAGTGTGTAGCCATGGATTCGGATATCAACATGACATTCAATTTTGAGCAAAGTACTCCCTATCCTGCCAATGACAACTTGCGGCCGGATCCTCTCAAGGAGAGTACCAGTGATGCTATGGCAGGAGAAGATACTTATGAATTGCTCGATATTCAAGAATTTCGTGCACTTCAGACACGCATGACTGTCATGGATGAAAATTTTCAAGGCTTTAAATGAAAATTTTACTAAACTTTGCACATTAGTCATTCAATTAATGCAACAACAGACTAAGAGTCCTGCTGACACCCACATGCATGAGCACGTTGGAACATAAGGGCAAGGCCCAATTAATGAAACACTGCATACTCTCACTGCCGAAGAGGTAGATGATTTGTTGAAGAATTTTAAACCACCAATTTTCAAGGGCGAAGACCGGGACCGCAATAAGGATGCAGCAAACATCTTTCTCAGTAAATGGGATGGAATTCACGCCTTACGGCGTACTTCGGATGCAGTAAGAGCTCTGCAAACGAGCTTAACTCTAGAAGGCAAGGCATACAAATGGTGGATGTCTCTCAAGGAGAAGAACATCATACCACAAAGTTGGGCAGCCTTTGAATCAGCCTTTGAATCAATGTTAGGAATTTTTGCCTACAAACGAGGTCGACCAGAATTGGACCGCTTGGGACACGTGTTCCATGCGCCAATATCCATCACTCCTTGAATATATCTCTCACTATAGGGATGTCATCCTCAAGTTGGAAAGCTTGGATACCTTTCAACAAGTACGAGGGTTCATACGAGGTCTGACTCCAGAACTTAAGAAGTATGTCAAGTCCCACGACCCTAAAACACTTGAGGAAGCCATAGTGAAAGCACATATTCATGATGACCCTGATGATAAGAAAACACATAATAGTAACGTGCCTGCTAGTATACATGGTAATACACGCACTTAGTACGGGCACAATAAACAAAAATTTATAGTTGCTAATTCAGATGCATCTAAAAAACCCAAGGGGTCCAGGGGTCCTCTCTCTCCTGAGGATTTTGATAAAGCCAAGAAAGAGAAGCTATGTTTTCAATGCTTAGGAAGAGGCCATGGCAAAAAGGATTGTCCCAAGGGGAAATCTGCTGCTCAGGGGAAGGAGAAAGCAGTGCATACAGTGCAACTACTGCCTCTTAAGTCTTCCTCAAAGTTCTCTACAGTGGAAGTAACACACACTGAGGTGGTGCATGAATGATGTCTCTTTCCATGTGGCAACAAACCTTTGGACCACATGAGTTAGTACGTATGCACGGATATCTGCAAGGGCACAAGGTGTGCATCTTGGTAGATGATGGTGCTACTCACAATTTCATCAATTATGGATTGGTGAAAAAGCTTAAACTCCGAGTACCCACCGCTACAAGGTAGCAATGATGAATGGACATGATACTGAAATATGGGATACTCAATGCCGAGCTGTTCCATTGGAAGTACAAGGGTACTCTACTTGTTTGGATTTTCAAGTTATGAACATGGAAAGGGCTGATGTGGTTCTTGGTAGGAAGTGGTTGCATAGCCTAGGACCATCACTGATCCATAGCTATGAGCACAACAATTTGATGTTCGATTCCCATGGCACACATGTGTTGTTGTTAGGAGAAAAGGATATACCATCATCACCACTGATTTGTAATGCCGAGCTTATGCGGCTCATTTCTGATAATGAAATAGAACAGGTTTTCTTGTGTTACTCACTGTCTCATTTTCTTTCTAACATTGAGTTTGTTGAACATTCTTCAACGCCGCATACTTCTCTCTCCTCTATTCCGCCAATTTCTAATTCTACACAAGCAAACGTTGCTAATCAGTTACAAAAATTATTAAAGGAATTTCAAGATGTCTTTCCTAATGATTTGCCATCAGGTTTACCGCCGACACGCTCAGTACAACATGGTATTGACGTGACTGCAGGCTGTAAACCTGTTAGTAAACCACCTTACTGTTACTCAGAGGCTGCTGAGGTGGAACGTCAGCTTGCTGACTACCTTAGCAGAGGGTTTATACAACCCAGTTCTTCACCATGGGCTTTGCCTATCCTTTTGGTGAATAAAAAGGACGGCAGTATGCGCATGTGCATAGACTACCGGGGTTTAAATGCGGTTACAGTTAAGAACAAATACCCATTGCCAAGGGTAGATGAGTTATTTGATAAACTAACACATGCTCGAATTTTTACAAAAATTGACTTGCAGTCAGGATATCACCAAGTCCATATTCGGCTTGCTGATATACCTAAGACCGCATTCCGAACATGGTTTGGACATTATGAGTTTTTGGTGATGCCCTTTGGGTTAACCAATGCGCCCGCGACATTCATGACACTTATGGATAGTGTCTTGAAGCCGTTTTTGGACAAATTTGTCATTGTGTTCCTCGATGACATTCTAGTTCATAGTGCTTCTGAAGAAGAACACTTACAACATCTCAGGCAGGTGTTTGAGTTGTTACGCACAAACAAGCTATATGCCAAGGAATCTAAATGTGATTTTCTCAAGGAGGAAATTCATTATTTAGGGCATGCTATTTCAGCTAATGGCCTATACATGGATCAATCCAAAGTGGATACCATCCGGAAATGGCCACCTCCTAAAAATCTGGAAGAATTACAGATCTTTTTAGGCTTTGCAGGTTTTTATCGAAGGTTCGTTAAAAACTATGCTCATGTAACATTTAATGGCCTAAAATCTTATGTGTAGCGGAAATTAGCATGAACATAGTGGACATTTCATTAGAATAGATTCCTAATGAGAATTACAAGAGTGCTTGGGTGGAGAGAGCAACAAAAAGCATAACACCTAGTTAGATAGCATCGACAATACCTTCAAAAGAGAGAGCAATTAAGCTAGTGACAACAGTTGAAGACCGGATTTGCATGGAGCCGGTCCCCCCTCCAAAAGGCTTTGTATTATGGTTTCTCCCATCAAGAGAGACATTGTACAATACAATTCTTTGTGTTCCTTCAAGACTAGCTAGTGCAATGAAGATGGAAGCTTCATACACCAAGCAAAACACTTAATCAAACACAACTTGAATTATCCCCGTTCTCAGACCCAAGACCTCACACACCTTCGAAGATGGTGAGAGCTAGCAGGGTATGAGAGTAGATTGAGAGGAAAAAGAAGTATCTTACGAGAAAGATGTACATCTCCTCACATAATCACTCATATTAGCATAGCTTAGCTTAGTAATTAGCTTGGTAGAGAAGATGAGCATGCATTGAAGCTTGGCTCTTGGTTGGATTTGCATCCACATGCCAAGAGAGTGTTGATGTAGGCTTCTATCTCACAAGCTTGGAGTAGGTGATGAGGTCTCCATTAAAGCTTGGGAGGAGATAGAGTATTCTTTCTTCACACATGGTCAAGTGTGAGTCTGTGTGTGTCAATGCCAAGCAAAAATCAGCCCCCTCTCTCTCTTGGGCGAGCCCTAGCTGCTAAATAGGTTTGGCTTTTGCCTCATTGGACCTCCCCAGGTCAAGCCAATAGGAGTTAAGCAGCATAAGTGATAGCCTTTAGACATGTGTCCCCCTTTCCCCTTTTGTGAGAGCTTTAGATAATTAAATATTTAAACAAAACTCTCATTGGACCCCTTTGTCTCCTGGCCAATAGGAATCAGGCAAGCCATGGGGCTCCTGAATGCTCATTGGACCCTTTGGGAGACTGCCCAATAGTCTTCTAGGAGACTTATTTCTCATTGGTTTCTTTTATTAAATGTTTTTAAATTAATTAAACTACATTTACTCTAGCTTAATTCTCATTGGTCCACTTCAAGGGTCTTCCTTTTTGTTGCTTTTATTTTCTTTTGCTAAAGCATTAGGTTCATTTTGAGAATCTTTAACAAAAATCATGTACACGGAAATAGAGCTCTTTATTGACTTGTTGAAAGCTGGTGTATGTACAATGGGGATGGTGTTACCCATCTCCCTACCATCTATATACATGTCCTTTTCCCTGAACTTAAAGGAGATTCTCCTTTCAGGAAATTTAACATGGGCAGCCAGGCGGTCAAACCATGGTGCCCCTAGGATTACATCCTCATGCTTGAGAGGAGAGATAAAGTAGTCCTCTTTGTCCACATAGCCTTGGACATGAAGCCTCAATTTCCCGATTAAGGGAGTGACTGAAGCTTCTTGCCCCTTGAAGGCACTGTCTGCGGGTAGGATATCTCCCATCTCGTAGGATTGTATGCCTAGCTTGGTGGCTAACTCCATAGATATGAAATTGTGAGTAGAACCAGGGTCAAAGAGAATAAAAGCATCATGTTCTCTTACCTTTCCCCAAGCATGGCATAGAGGAGATCCTTTGTGGTGAGCTTGATGAATCTCCTCCTCTTGGATTTCAACCAAAGAAGCTCTAGGAGGATCTTGGCGGTTGTTCTTTTGGGGACAAGCGCGGTACGCATGCCCTTGTTCACCGCACTTGAAACACCGGTTATCTTTACGATAACGCTCAAGCTCTTCAGGAGAGAGTTTATTCTTTCCTTTGTAAACTCCCTTCTCTTTAGCTTTGTTGGAATTGCCCTTAGGAGACTTTTGGACATTGTCCTTCCCCTTAGGCTCATTGGAACCCTTGTTTTCCGGGGGCTTATTATTTCTTTTACCCCCCGTTTGGAAATTGATTCGCGAGGCCACCATAGTATGGTGTATTACCGCCGATATGGTACGTGGCCTTTGGGAGTTGACATACTCCGCCATTTCTTCGGTTAAGCCCGCACAAAATTGTTGCTTTTGCTCTCCAAAATCCAACTTTTTGAAGACAGTGGCTTTGAGTTGTAAGTCCCAAAACTTGTCTACATATTTGTGGATGGATTCATTGGGAGAGAGCTTTAAGCTTCGCCATTCGGTGAGTACTTTGTCTTTGGCATCGGTGGCCAAAAACTGCTTCATAATGGAAGCTCTTAAAGCCTTCCATGTTCGTGGAGCTTCACCGTTGGCTCGTAGGCTAGACCACCATTGTCTGGCGGACTTTTGAAAGTGCATAGCTACATGGCGTAGCTTAGAGGACTCCGTGAAGCCCTCATCTCCAAACGCCGCATCGAATTGCTGGATAAAGGCCAAAACTTTGTCTGTAGCACCGAAGGTGCCATCATAGGTAAGGAAAGAGATGCTCTTCCCTCCCTCTTTGAATTTCTTCAGCTTGGACGACCTCTTCCATGCGGCATAGGATTTCCTATGGCCTCTTCTTTTTGATGGTTCAAAAGTTGCACCATCACTTTCTTCAGAAGATGAAGAATTTGAAGAAGGTGGAGAAGAGGGTGACCTCTTTCTCGCCTTTTTCTTGTCTTGATCTTTG
The DNA here is from genome assembly GCF_014529385.1 of Adiantum capillus-veneris. Lineage (NCBI taxonomy): Eukaryota > Viridiplantae > Streptophyta > Polypodiopsida > Polypodiales > Pteridaceae > Adiantum > Adiantum capillus-veneris. The sequence continues at coordinate 84,904,530 of NC_140937.1, forward strand.
TTGTGTTCACCATAGCTTTCATAAGAGGAAGAGGATGAAGAAGATGGAGAAGAGGGTGTCCTCTTTCTCGCCTTTTTCTTCTCTTGCTTTTTATCATCCCTCTTTGAATTATGGCGTGGAGAAGAGTCTGATGGTCTTCTCCGCTTTGGTGGTGATGGAGAGTGGTTAGCCCGCCGTCTTCGTGGAGCCATCTCCGCCGAGGTGGCGGGAGACTCGCTTCTTTCTCGTTCCTTCGGTGGAGGCTCTTGAGTTCTCCTTTGGGAAGGAGATGCATCATCAAGAAGTAAGTTCTTGAGCCCTTCATATGGATTCTCTTCTTCTTCCCGAATCGGAGAGAGACCTCTTTTGGTAGTCTCACAAGGAGGCTTCCTAGGTGTTCTCTCGTCATGGTGATGAGCTTGGAGAATCCCGTGAGCACGGAGCTGCCGTTGCACTTCACTTTGGAGAGATGGATTGCCCATGGCTTGTTGAAGCCTAGAAACAAGATAGTTAACAAGCATTGAAGCATCATTAGTAGCTTGCTCATGAGCAAAATCAAAGTTATCAACATTAATTTCACTCTCTTTACTATTGTCAGCCATTCTAACAACTTTTAGGTGTAAACTTTTTAGGTGTACTTTGGCACTTCAAGCCCTAGTTGCTACTCCTCTTTACCCCTTTAGAAAAAGCACTCAAGCTACTGTACCCGCGGCTCGAATACCATTAATTGCAAGGAATAGAAGAGAGGGTCTTTCGACACCAAGACAGCACCGGCTCCTGTCAAGCTTCTAATAGCTCAATAGTGGTTAAGCCATAGGCAAGCCCCGTAGGACTCCACTATTAAGACCATAGCTCTCGACGGTGATGCCCCGTTAACTGCACAAAGGCAGGCGCACTGCAAGGCTGAAAAATCCCTATTCTACTTACTCACAGGCAATTAATAATACCAACCATTTGTAGCTAGCTTGAGGACCTCCCTTCTTGAGCAAGAAAAGAGAAACCTTGAGCTCTGATACCAATGTAACATTTAATGGCCTAAAATCTTATGTGTAGCGGAAATTAGCATGAACATAGTGGGCATTTCATTAGAATAGATTCCTAATGAGAATTACAAGAGTGCTTGGGTGGAGAGAGCAACAAAAAGCATAACACCTAGTTAGATAGCATCGACAATACCTTCAAAAGAGAGAGCAATTAAGCTAGTGACAACAGTTGAGGACCGGATTTGCATGGAGCCGGTCCCCCCTCCAAAAGGCTTTGTATTATGGTTTCTCCCATCAAGAGAGACATTGTACAATACAATTCTTTGTGTTCCTTCAAGACTAGCTAGTGCAATGAAGATGGAAGCTTCATACACCAAGCAAAACACTTAATCAAACACAACTTGAATTATCCCCGTTCTCAGACCCAAGACCTCACACACCTTCGAAGATGGTGAGAGCTAGCAGGGTATGAGAGTAGATTGAGAGGAAAAAGAAGTATCTTACGAGAAAGATGTACATCTCCTCACATAATCACTCATATTAGCATAGCTTAGCTTAGTAATTAGCTTGGTAGAGAAGATGAGCATGCATTGAAGCTTGGCTCTTGGTTGGATTTGCATCCACATGCCAAGAGAGTGTTGATGTAGGCTTCTATCTCACAAGCTTGGAGTAGGTGATGAGGTCTCCATTAAAGCTTGGGAGGAGATAGAGTATTCTTTCTTCACACATGGTCAAGTGTGAGTCTGTGTGTGTCAATGCCAAGCAAAAATCAGCCCCCTCTCTCTCTTGGGCGAGCCCTAGCTGCTAAATAGGTTTGGCTTTTGCCTCATTGGACCTCCCCAGGTCAAGCCAATAGGAGTTAAGCAGCATAAGTGATAGCCTTTAGACATGTGTCCCCCTTTCCCCTTTTGTGAGAGCTTTAGATAATTAAATATTTAAACAAAACTCTCATTGGACCCCTTTGTCTCCTGGCCAATAGGAATCAGGCAAGCCATGGGGCTCCTGAATGCTCATTGGACCCTTTGGGAGACTGCCCAATAGTCTTCTAGGAGACTTATTTCTCATTGGTTTCTTTTATTAAATGTTTTTAAATTAATTAAACTACATTTACTCTAGCTTAATTCTCATTGGTCCACTTCAAGGGTCTTCCAATAGGAATTGGGCACACCTTGTGGGCATCTGGCCTAGGGAGCTGACATGTGTCCCTCATTCCCTTTGTGCAAAGGGAGCCTGTGTGTGTGTGTGTGGCTTTCTCTCTCATCCCCTAGCTTTGGGGCTCGCCCCCTCCCATGTAGGGATGTGCAAAGACTTTTAGGGCACACACAAAGTATCCAATTTTCCCTAGGGTTGACCTTTGGACTCAACCTTTGAATTTTGGAACCTTAGCATTTTGGAAGTCTTAATGGGCTGAACCTTAGGGTCTTTTTGGCCCATTGTTTCACATGGCTCTTTTGCAGATGGCCCCCCCTTTGGATCCCTATTTTCCCTCCTTTGGATCCCTAACTGTGGCCGGTCTGCTAGCTTAACCAATATTCTAGCTTTTTCTCCCTTGGCACTTCCCCACATTAAATGATCAGTTTAATATGAGAAAATCATTTAGGAGAATTAGATATTGATTATTATGACACTCACATTGCTGTGCCTTTGACGGACCAACTAAAAGGCAAAGGTAAGGCTTTTCAGTGGGGTTCCGCTCAACAACACAGTTTTGAAACACTCAAAGATGCATTAGCTACAGCTCGTATATTGGCTATTGTAGATCCTTTGAAACCATTCGTTTTGGAAACGGATGCCAGTGATCGTGCTATTGGAGGAGTGCGTTTTATTTGCGAGCTTTTGCAATCAAACCCAATTTTACGAGCTTTTTGATTTTAGATTTAGGGACTTTTCTAACGACACAAACAATTAATCCAAAACAAAGACATCAAAATATTATACACGACCAAAAAGATCTATAATCTCACAAAAAATTGGCTTAGGATTTTGAGTCTCTTTTAATGCTACACACCAAAAACATGTACAAGATTCCAAAAGCCCTAATTTTGAGCTTGTACAATTGTCTAGATAGATAGCACAAAGCATGCTTCTTTTACTAAAAGGAGAAATAAAGTCTCATATGTCTAGAAAAGCTACTACACATCTAATACAAAAGAGAAATCTACTTCAATGCATACCTCTACATGGAAATCTCTAAGATTTAGGCTCACTACACCACAGGCTTTATCTTGAGGGTTTGCCCTAATACAAATGCAAGGTCTGTGGGAGTTAGTGCAGGCTGATGAATGACCATGTGCTCTTTTGGTTGAAGCCCTAGAATATGTACATACACATAGTACATGTGCTTACATGCCAAAAACGCTTTATGTGTAGATTCTCTCTTCTGAAAATCGGGACAGGTGCAACTAGGTTCTACCTTAATGTGTACATCATAACAACTCTCTGTCAATATTCGAAAAACTATGTGTTGTTCACTTTCTAATTTCTCGTCCAAGAACGTTGCAACAATGCTTGCAGCTGACTCCAATCTCTTTTGTGCTTCTTTGGAAATACCATGTCTCCACTTACGCTTCCTGCTACTACTGGAGCCTCCTTGTGTAAGAGTAGCATTTGTATTGTTCATGCGTCGTAGTGGTGTTGCAAAATCTACAAATTGAAATCCACTTTGTACCAAGCTGTCACTCTCTTCCTTTGATAAATTCGTTCCAATATCCACTTGCCAGAAAGTAGGAACGACAGGTGAGCATTTAACTTGCCTCTGTACTTTTTGTGTGTGGCCTACTTCATAATTGCAGAACCATATCCACTGTGCAATTGTCTTGTCTTTAAAAGTTCTCTCAGACCAAAAACAAGGAGCAACCATTCCCACATTACGGCTTTGTAATTTGTTACCACAACTTTTCTTCCCTACCATTCCAAAACATTTCCTCATGCAATTGGCTGGCATCCTTCGTAAAGCCCACTCTTCACGGGCAACTTGGAGCTCTTGAATACACCTTGCTGAATTCTCCCCAGGCTGCGCTATCTCCTACTTCACTGTCAGTGACAACATATACTTCTTCATTATCCTCTCTATCAAAATGTATACTCCGTGGTCTCCCTCTGGTTTTTCGCTGTCTTGCTTCCATTACATATCCAGGTTTATGTGAGCTTGTACCGACTTCACATGTTTTCTTCTTCCGTTGTACTGTCTCTTTGTCACCTTCCATCACAGGCTCCTCATACAAAGGACTACCAGCAACCAAGCCTTTTAATGTACTCGTAAAATGATTTGGATTTGGAGATTCTCTGCGTTTGGAACTGGCCATCATTGCTTCTATGGAAGGGCTCGTTCCGATGTATCTGCCTATGGTGTATCCCAATCTTTTTGCACATTGAATATATGCATTCAAAACATCACTGACACATGCATCATAAAGTGAGATTTTACGTTTACCACCTTCACCTGCAAGCCAACTAGCATGGATGCTCTCTGACAAGTTTATACTTGGAATTTGAGCTCTCTCCCATGGACTCTTACAGACCTATAAATACAAAACAATTAAAACCATATAAATGTAAATCTCTGTTTTCAAGTATTTAATAAGAACCAAAAAAATGATTGATATACCATTGTCTCAACGCTTCCCCAATGGGCAATCCGTTGCTCCCACCAATTAAACCATCTGTCTAAAGCCTTTTTATTATCCCCTATCACATATTTCACCCACCATTCTTGTATTGTGGAAGCTATACGAGAGGCCTCATTTGTAGTCTTTGCTAAGCGCTATGCTTCACACATTTCAATGTGATGCATTTGTCTATCTGTAGCGACATGTTTTTTTGTATGTTTGTGTAGACTCTGCTCCCAATGGAAAAGACACGAGCGCTCCCTTCCCTCCATTACATTATGCTGTCCACCATTGTATACAACTCGTATTGCTAGCCAATTAGCCCCAGCTTCATCAGACATAAATCCAACAAAGTCTGTTGGTTCATGCCCACACCTCTCCATAAATATGTTTAAATTTCTCCAAAACAAGATTTGTGTTCCTTCATCTTCTTCTTTACATTCACATATTGCAATCACTTGCAATGCTCACATGCTGTACCTATAGAACAAATAACTAATAACAAGTGTCTTATATCAAACATGCTATCTAACATATTTTTATAAATTCACTTACCCGGGATCATAAACCAAGCAGGACATAGTTTCCCATCCTTCAATTCGATGAGTATGATCAAAGTGCACCCAAGCACTACTCAAATCTCCTGTCCCTCCTCGCCTCATTCTATTGACTAGTTCAACTCCAGAAGCAGGTCCTTTTCTGGAAATTTTGAATACATAACATTTGTCGTTAGGTCCACCTTGGCCTGGAAAATGACTTCCATGAAAGAATGGAAAAACACATCGTTTTTGTAGCAATAGTATATTGTCGTATCCATCACCAACAACCTGACCCTGTTTAGCTTTCTCATTTGACAAAATACTTTTGAATCCCCTATTTTGAACAAGGGGCATCATTTCCTCAAGAAAATGGTTAAGCTCTACATCAGTGGCTTCTAAATCATCTTCTTTAGTCAATGATTGAAATAGCATTTGACGAGCAACTAACATCTGTACTTTTCTAGGACCCCCCTTCTCAATCTTTAAAACTGTCTTAATATGATTGCACACTTTTTCAAGAGCTGCCCTTCTAGTACTTGGATGTACATTGTGGTCATGCACTCCCAGATGGATCACCAAACGTGTTATTGTTGTTTCCTTTGGAATCACATAATAGATCATACACTTGCAAAAATTTGAACAAGTGACCGTTCTGTCACAATAGTGGCAGGTTATTTTAGATTTACCTTCACTAGTAGGATAGACCATGCTAATTTTTCTGTCTAGATGTCCATGAAAGAAGGCATCATTGTATTTCCTTTCACCAAGGTAAAAAGGGCATGTCACTCTGCAACATTGAAGGCTTCCAAGACAATAACTCAAACGCACAGTGCAATCTATGGCCATGTTGGTCGATGCTGGGCGAGACCAAAGGTGACCGTCGTACTTCTGCTCCATACCGAGCATCCTTTTATTGTTGTGAATTGGAGGAAGCTCGAAACAAACATTGCCATTATAAAAATTTGGGAGCTCGTCAACCTTTTTGGGAGTTCCACAAATCTCTAAAAATTTAGACAACCTGCACGATTTACCTTTGTCTTTCATCCATGAAATGATGGATATATCCTTTGAATACTCCTGCATTGTATGCTCCACCCCATCTTGTGTGTCTTGAAAGGGGTCCTGGTGACTTGGTTAGTTCCACTGTCTCCAAAACAACTGTGTCTGTACCTTCATCAATATCAACATTTAAATGTGATGGAGTCGAGCTTTTGTTACATGGTGTAGCGAACATAGAAGAATCACCGACTTCTTCATTTGTTTCTAAACTGTCAGCCACATAAACATAGCCATCTGAATGAAGAATGTGGTAAGCTGAGGACAGAGAATGGTCAAGAAGGTAATGCTTTTGATCTTCATGATCCCATCTAGGAAACACATTGACCTTAGACTCAGAGCTCCCTGTCTGAATGACTGCTTGCAAGCCTTCAAACTGAATAGAAGGAGGCAATAGGCTTTGAAGAAAATATTCACTAAGTAGAAGCTCTCCATTTCTTAATGAGACTCTATAATCCATATGAGCACCATTAATCGTCCATGAAAGCATTGCTGTAGTTGTAGCTGTCCTGTTTGAGATAGACAGGGAGGAATAATACTTGAGGTAAAAAAAATGACAAAAAGAGAAGGAAGAGAATGTGCATAATGTACAAACAAAGAAAGTGTAAAAGCATGCAGCTGCAAAAAGTTATTGTTGCGTTCATTGAGAACTGTTCGAAATTTAATTCATTCATTGAAAACTGTTCTAAATAGATTTGGAATATTCACTCTTTAAGATATGCACAGTCATAGCCATTAAGATACATTTGAATCAGCATGTTGTCAAATCCATTTGTTCACCTATCGAGCTTTCAAAATCTCCCCTAATACGCGCATATTAAAACACTGAACATAGAGTTATAAAATATATGATGTTTTAAAAGTTATTTATAATATATGTGTATATATATATATAGTACAAAGTATAGTTTTTTATATTCCCAATTAAGCGCTTTAAAATTAAAATGGACATAGTATAGTATATATAGAATATATGGTATTTAAGTATATAGTATATATAGTTACATTACAGTATACCAGTACTAGTACCGGGCTAGTCCAGTCCAGTAGCAGCACAATACCAGTCCAGTCCACTACCAATCAAGTCCAGTCTAGTAGCAGTCCAGTCTAGTCCAGTACAGTACCAGTCCGGTCCAGTACCAGTCAAGTCCAGTGTAGTCCAGTCCAGTACAGTCAAGTCTAATCCAGTACTAGTCCAGTCCAGTACAATACTAGTCTAGTCCAGTACCAGTCAAGTCCAGTCCAGTACCAGGCAAGTCCAATCCAGTACTAGTCCACCCAGTACCAATGAAGTCCAGTCCAGTCCAATATCAGTCTAGTCCAGTACCAATGAAGTCCAATCTAGTAGTAGTCCGGTCTAATCTAGTCCAGTACTAGACCAATCGAGTACTAGTCCACCCAGTACCAGTCCAGTCCCAGTCCAGTCAAGTACCAATCCAGTCCAGTCCAGTAGCTGTACTGTACCAGTCAAGTTCAGTTCAGTACCAGTATCAGTCCAATCCAACACTAGTCCAGTCCAGTATCAGTCCAATCCAACACTAGTCCAGTCCAGTATCAGTCAAGTCTAGTCCAGTACAGTGCCAGTACCAGCTCCAGTTCCAGTCCATTACTAGTACTAGTACAGTCCAGTACTAGTACCAGTATAGGATAAGTCCAGTCCAAGATAAGTACCAGTCCAGGATAAGTCCAGTCCAGTACCAGTACCAATACAGTCCAAGATAATCCAGTCCAGTACCAATCCCAATCCATGATAAGTTCAGTCTAGTACTAGTCCAGTCTAGTCGAGGATAAGTTCAGTCCAATACCAGTCCAGTCCAGTAGCACTACAATACGTTATATAGTATATATAGATTATATAGTATATAGAGTATATTTTATATATATATATATATTGTGATTATACATATATTGTACATAATACAGAGTATAGTAATGTTATATAATATTTATCATTCATTTCACCATTTTCCACAGTCTAGGACTTTATTCTAATCGTTTTCGTGAAGTTTCAAATTTTGACCCGAGACTCCTGTTGGGAGCTAGTTTTGAGGTTGCTAAGGTCAAAATTTGGAAAAGTTTTGTGTGTAGGAATTGTAGTCCTCAATACGAGGAAAAATATTTCTTCTTTAAGTTTTTTCAGATTCCTTCATTTTGATGCTCGTTTCAGCCCGTAGATTAGGGAAAAAGTGAGAAAATGCTATTTTGCGCTGCTTTTGTAGAAATTGTCAACTTGCAGGTGAATTTTCAGCCAAAATGAGATGGATATGTTTTTTTTGTATCACACAACTCTCGAAGAGCTCGACAAGGCAAACAAATTCATGTGAGCTGGCCTCGGGCAAATTCTGAACCATTTGGGGGTTACGGCTCGTTGAAAATGGCCGAAAAAAAACTCAGTTGTGGCCGCTTTGCTTAAGACTAGAAAGAGGTCAAAAATAGTGAATGTCAAAGCTTAGGTTTGAAGCATTACTACTTTGAAAACCAATCGTCTACCTGCTCGAGCTAACACAGTCCAGTACCATCGTGCGCGCATCATGTTGGTGCCTCCTCTCTCTCTCTCTCTCTCTCTCTCTCTCTCTCTCTCTCACACACACACACACACACACACACACACACACACACACACACACACTATTGTTGTTGCGGCGTCGGAAGATAGACCGCAAAGGACCGTTCAATGCGGAAAAAAGGGGGGTGCAGAGCCCGCCTATCATCCGAGAGCTCCCCCATCATCCGCACGGGCGCGGATGATGGGGGAGCTCTGCCTCCCCCTTTTTTTGTCGATTTGGTGAGCTTTGTCAACGGTATTGTAGAGAAAATGCTTTTGCTTGAGGTTATTGAAATAAAACCTAAATTATTTGATATATATTTGTTCAATAAACACATCAAAAATGCACAAAAAAAAAGAGGAGACAGAGAAACCCCATCATCCGCGCGCGCACGGATGATTGGGGAGCTCTACCTCCCCATTTTTTTTGTAGATTTGGTGAGCTTTGTCAATGGTGTTGCTGGAAACAGTCTTTTGATTAAGGTTTTTGAAATGTTTTTCCCCCATCATTTGTGTCGACAGAAAAAGGGGAGGCAGAGCTCCCCCATCATCCGCGCGCACGCGGATGATGGGGAAACTCTGCCTCCCCCTTTTTTTGAATTTTTTATGTGGTCTTATATAAACTAAAAACTATATTATATGTGTTGTGTAGATAATGGCACCAAAGAGGGATAGCAAGAAAAGAAAACCTCCAGTCTCTCCTTTTAGCAACCATCAAGTGAGCATGAAGCTTAGGTCCGGTTGTACCAAAGGGATCTATCGATCAGGAGGCATCATCACGAGTCCGACATTTGGAAACTCCACCAAATAAAAAGAACAGGATTCTCAAAAGGTGTGTTTTTATTGATGATGAGGCTCAAGTTGATGAAGACTCCAACAACATCGAAGATGACATAGAGATCACAGGTAAATTATGAGTGTATGCTATAATTTTATGTCAATATGTAGTTTATATTATAAAATTTTCAATGGTAGATTGTTAAATTTGATGGAAGTTTTTTTTCGTTTGGAAAGTTTGGTAATTAATAACCATGTGGGAGAGTAAGAAAGGGTGAACCATTTTTTATATACATACCATTGATAGTTGCCAGAGAAAATATTAAGTATTGTTTTTGTTTATGTTGGAGAAAAGGTCCTTAAATCTCATGTGAGAGCCCTATATAGGGTGTGCGGTTTTTTTTTAATAAAGTTCTCTTTGTACAAAGGAGACTCTGGAAAAATTTCTATAAATTAAATACTTTACACTATCTAATCCTAATTGCATATGTTTTTGGACAATTGAATGTTTGTCACTTGTTATCTCTATGCAGAGACCAATGTTCACATTGAAGATCATCATGACAATGAAGAAGATAGTGATCCTGAAGGGGATGAGGAGAATAAGCATTCCAAACACCTAGGCAAGCAAATTTCGCTTGGCTTGATGAAAGGTGTTCTAAGTCAGTTTTATGTAAAGAAGAAGACATTGCCTCCTCCGGTTCCACTTTGTCGACTCATGGTGCATGAGGCTGTTAGGTTTGCTAGAGATGATGTAAAATGGCTCATTTCCTCATTTAATTCTGCTGGGTATTTAGAAACTATGGGGCATTTCCTTGTGTCCGTTGGGGATTCTAGAGGAGATATCATTCCCGTGACCGCAGCAGATTTGGAGGAATGGGGACCACTTTGGCGGGAAAGAAATGCTGAGTTCGAGAGATCACTTGGTAGAGAATGGCGGAGCTCAAAGGAAAAAAGTTTCTGGTATGGGATGGCAACCATAGGCTAAAAACATGGTGGAAGCGAATCAAAGATAGTAAGATCTTTCACCTTTTTCACTCTTTTGTTGTAAAGCTTTGTTTTTACAAATGATGATTTTTTTGTGTGTGATAGAGTACTCGGACTATGGTCAATACCATGTTAGTGTTCATTGCCAATTCCTTGAGTTGTCAAGAGCAAAAGAAGCAGAGTTGCTTCTTGCACTTGACACTTCCAATGCATAAGTTTGTTAATTGTATGTTGACTCTCATTTTTTTGCAAGCAATGCTTGTGTTCAACTCTTTGTTTTCAATTTTTCTGCAGCATTTCCAGGGCACATGTCATGCCAAACATCACTCATGAAGTTTATATGTTTCAAAGATTTGGCATGGCAAATAAAGATTCAATCCTTCAAAAAATGACACCTGATATGAGAGAATGGGCTAGGGTGGAGATGACTGTGGAGGCAAGGTATTACCATGGTACAACACTCCATGTGGATTGATATCTCAACTTGTGTGGAAGGTGATACCTACTCTACATGTTGGGTAATTAATGTAAAATTTTTTTATGGTTTCAATACAGTGTTTTGTATTAGGATGAGTTCACTGCATTTATGTCCAAAGAAAGAGCAAAGCTAGATGCACTTGGACTAAATGATGTTGAGAAGAAGAAGAGACTGGACAAGGCCACAAAGGTAGAAGAGGAACGGTTAAAAGATAGGGGCTACAAGTACTTGTCAATCGCCAATCCTCTTAATGGTGATGAGTTCTTCAAGTTGCTTTTTAGCATTAAATGGGATGAAGCTGGAATGCTAAAGATCACTAGAGATAAGCTCTATTGTTTGACAAGCTCTAAAATCACTCCTGAGAGGTATTGAAGCTATTAGTTTCTCATTTTTAATTGTATTCATTCCATTTTGTTTTTCTATATGATTAAGTGGTATGTTGTTCTTATTGCTTGTAGAAAGAAGATAATTTTGCACCTCATGAGCCTCACTAAGTCCAAGGATCCACAATATCTTCATTTTGGTGATTACAAGCTTTTTAAAAGTTACATGAAAAAGGAGACTTATTGGGCTCACTTGCATGGGGAGGCTACACTTATGATTGAAAGGATGCAAGTAGAAGGTCCACAACTTCCTAATTCTTTTGACCTATTCTACAAGATGAGCATAAAGAATCATATTTTGCAGGTAGACGTTTGACCATTGTTTTTAAAAGAATATAGACATGTTTTAATTTACACAAGATCAAGTTGAGTGTGCTTTTTGATTGTTACTATGTATGTAGGCTTTTATTTATCTAATGGATGCGGTGAAGTCTTCTGACTCTAGTGAGAAGATGCCGGAGCTTGTGTTGTCGGCTAAGAGAGTGATTTACAGGTTTGCATCTTCCACTTGCACTCTTTGCAAAAAAAGAACATTTCATTTTTTTGCCATGGTTTGGTGACAGTGGGTCATTTTGAGAATGATGAAATTTCATTTTGTGTTTACAAAAAATCCTTAAATTCCATGTGGAAGCCCGATATGGGGTGGATGGTTCTTTTGACAATACGCGTGTGTATAATGTCTATGTTGAAAACACTTAAATCCCTTGTGGGAGCCCAAGATAGGGTTTATGGTTTATTTCGAAAAAGTATTCTCCATACAAAGGAGACTCTAACATTTTTTTTTTGGATACATGACATTTATTATACCATTGCGTTTATATGCTTTTCAAAGTGGATGATGCTCTAAAAATTGTGTAGATGGGTTATGCAATGCGTTGAGGCGCAGGAATTGAATGAAGCCCCATTATTCACTAGAGAGTGGATTGATGTACGTGATGAGAATACAATGTTCTCTCCCTCTTTGATTGGAAGGAATCTGACAACATGGGAAGCCAAGGTTTGTCCTTGGTGGTTGGATTATCCACTAGGAGTTATTCCAAAGCAAGAGTTTGAATTACGTAAGAGTAAGTATCTTAACACTAGTGGCTCTTTTTTTGAGAATGTATATGTCTTACATTAGTACTAATTTATGTGATATTGTGCTATATGGTTGTTGAGTGAAGGGTTTCAAAATGAGAGTGATGAGTACTTACAGGAGACACAAGAAGAGTCTCTCCCTCCCGTTTCTCATGGAGTTACTCAAAACACCATTGAGAGTGGATCTCAAGGTACTCCACTAGCAAGCAATGTACTCAAGAAGGGTAAAGGGAAAATGGAGCCTCCAAGTACATCAAGGAAATCCACTCCTTCTTCAATGCCTTCCATTGTGCCATCTACAGAGCCCGGCATGTCCTCTTTGGGAACCACTATACCCCATAACTATACCCCATATGGCACCCTCTTCTAATGTGCCCACTACATCCTCATTGGTGCAAACTACTTCGTTTGTTGCAGAGTCTTCACTTGGGCGAGAGGCTTGGGAGAGAAGGCCGATCACATGATCTATTGGTAAGTTTAAGAAAATTGTTAGCATATCTGTCTTCCATATTTCCTAATTCAACGCTAATTTGGATAATGCTTGCAGGGTTCCATTACCAAACTATTGTAGATGTTTTGCTTGTGGATATATCACAAATTGATAAGTTTGCCCTTGATAGGTAGATTTTCATAGTGCTTACTTATTTGCATTTTCTTCTTGCATTGTTCTATGATTTTGAACATAATTCATGTTTGGTTTTCTTATAGCATCAACAATTTTTTTGCGACACAAAATACAAATCTATATAGCAAAGATGGTGTGCCATGTCGTGAGGTTGCTAGGCTTATCTTTGCAGTTTCCTACAAGTTTGCTTGTGGATGGTCTAGGACCAATCCCATTGGGTAAGTAGCTTTTCTTTGGACTAGTACCTACAACTAACTATGGTTGTATGCTTACATGTCATCATTCACTTTTGTAGAGGGCATGAGTGTTCCCAAGTGGAACACATTTTCCAGGGGTCTAGTGACAGGGTGCATGGATGTTGCTCGTGAGTTTTTGGCGGACGAGGGGTTTTTAGTCACCATGTGCATGGCCGAGCATATTGGATATTTTATTGCAGATGCAACTAGGGTAGGACTTGTGCTCTTACGTACATGGACTCTCATGTGTAATAAGAAGGCATATCGGCATCCACTCACTAGAGAGGCGGTGAGATAACAAACTTAGTTTCATAGTTTAATTTCCTAACTAAAAACATTGTAGCTATGCCATTCATTCTTTGAGTTTTTTATTCATGCAGGTACTTGATCTTACCATGTGTCTTTGGTATCGTATTGGCCATCCTGTGCCACACTATGATAGAGAGGCAGGGGGGATAATTGCCGAGAGATTGTTTCCATCAGATTGTAGCTACATGATAGATGATGTAGTCTTCCCCATTGAGATTGATGGTGTTATTCTTAGAGGCGGGGCATAGCGGTCTTCTTTGTTCTTTCGGTAAGACTAGTCCAAAGTATGATACTAGTGAATGTTATGGTATATATGTGTTTGCATTCGGTTTCTAATTTATTTTTTATATGGTCACGTGGTTGCAGGCAACATTTACTGAGCCTCATGAGTATATTTTGGACTTGTTTGCGGGGTGTGGTGGTTTGGGCCGAGCTTCTGCAGAAGATATGAGGCATTGCATGTGTCTAGAGCTAGATCATGTGCTCTATGAAAGATGTTTGACAGATATTGCATGTGGACGTGTGAAATGTTAATTGCGGATGCACATTTGGTTGAGGAAACTCTATTCTGACAGTACACATCTTCATGTTTTGATTTATGTTTTTATGTACATGGCAGCCATATGACATTGACATGGAATTTTGGTATGCTCCATACATTTCATTTGGATATTTCATTTGTGTTTGTTTGGTACATGACCTCCACATGATGTGGAGATGACTTTGATTGGAGCTTTCTTTTGTAGTTAGATTATGTTGACACCATTGGCTTGTGTGTTGATTTTTGTGAGATAACAAAATCATTAAAGTGATGGAAATAAGAGTTTATGTGAAAGAAATCCCATGTGGGAGCCCACGTTTTCAGTATAGCCTCAAAAATACATACAAATGGTGCTTTTTATAAAGTTTCATTTTGCATAAGCATAGACATGCTTCCATATTTCTTAAAAGTGTTTGGTAGTTGAAGGATTGTACTGTAAGGTTTTGAGTTTTTCCACTATACAATGATATTTAAAGATATCATTGGTGTAAATTTGGGTTTAAAAGCTCGAAAAAACAGTTCCAATTGTAAAAGCTCAAAACTGAAAGCTCGCAAAAATAAAACCCCCCTATTGGAGCAGTCCTGTTACAAGACGGATGGCCAATTGCATTTGAAAGTAAGAAGCTGGATGCAGCTCAGCAGAATTATTCTGCTTACGAACGCAAACTCTATGCAATAGTGTGTGCCTTAAAGACATAGCGGCACTATCTATATGGTGCTCAGTTCGAGATTGTGTTTGATCATGAAAGAATCAAATGGTTTACACAACAAACAGATTTAAAGGGTTGAAAAGCCAGGTGGGCCGAGATCCTTCAGAAATATGACGCCAAGTTAAGGTATCGCAAAGGCCGATACAATGTAGTGGTAGACGCTCTCAGTCGAATGCCAGAGATCAATTTGCTCTTGTTCACGGAACTTCTAGTGAATTTTTAGACTCTCTCAAGGGCAAATATGAGCAAGATGAAACATATTCCAAAGTGTGGAGCCATGTTCAAAAGAGGGATCCTTCTCACTCCAATGCAGGTAGTGTACAGTTAACCTCCACACCTAGTTCTCCTTTATCAAGTGATGAACTACAGTGATGGAAGCATTTTACCATCGACAATGGGTACCTACTCCACAAGGGGAGATTTTGTGTACCGACGGACACAGACATTCGGCGCCAAATTCTTTATGAATGTCATGATAGTCCAAGTGCAGGGCACCTGGGGATTAGAAAAACTTATTCTCTCGTACGACGACAGTTTTACTGGCCAGGTCTACATGGCTTTGTTCAAGCTTATGTCTTGGATTGCCAAAAATTTCAAGTTAACAAAGCAGAGCGCCTGAAAGTAGGAGGACTCTTACATCATTTGGAAATTCCCAATGGAAAATGGGAAAGTATCTCCATGGATTTCATTGTAGGTTTACCAACCACTATACGAGGTCATGACTCAGTATGGGTGGTCGTAGACAGGTTGACTAAACTATGCAAGTTTATCCCAACCAAATCCACGATTAAGACACCGGAACTAGCAAAGTTATTTGTGGATAATCTATACAAATTTTACGGGTTGCCAAGTAACATTGTTAATGACCCTGATCCCAAGTTTAACAGTCACTTTTGAAGAGCTGTATTTAAATGATTGGGTACACAACTCAACCTCAGTACAACTGATCATCCAGAAACGGATGGTCAAACGGAACGGGTTAACTAGGTGCTAGAGGATATGCTAAGAGCATACGTTAGCAAAAAACAGATAGACTGGGAATAATACTTACCTATCCTCAAGTTTGCCTACAACAATTCTAAGAATGTCACAACAGGTTTTAGTCCTTTCATGCTCATGTACGGGTTTCAACCTTGGTCACTAGTTACGGTGGGGTTGGCAACCAAAAAACTCCAGCAGGTTAAGGATTTTCTCCAAGACCATATGGATATGCTGAAACTTGCTCATCAGAATGTCCGACAAGCACAGGATCGGTATAAGAAATACGCTGATGAGAAACGTCGGCAAGTTACCTTCGAAGAAGGGGAGGAAGTATTTTTACTTGTGCTAGAACATTCAGAAAGTATGAAAACTGGACCGACGCCTAAATTATCTCCCCGATATTGTGGGCCTTTCAGAATAATCAAGCGAGTTGGTGATCGTGCCTACAAACTATTACTACCATCACATTCTCGCATTCATCCGATGTTTCATGTAAGCCATCTACGAAAGCGGTTACATGGGGACGACGACCTCATTGACCAACAGGTTTTGGTTGATTACATTGAACCTCCTACCTTACCGCATGAACCTGAACGTGTTATGGATTTTCATGAGTTGCGTACACGACATCATGTACGACAACAAGCCTTGATCAAGTGGAAAGACCGACCTGAAGAAGGTGCCACTTGGGAAAACAATAGTGTTCTTAAGAAGAAGTTTCCCACTTTTGTTTTCGAGGAAGAAAAATCTTCTTTAAGGGGGGAGTAATGTCATGACAAGGGTCCTGTACCCTAAGAACTAGGATAGTTATGGACTACGGCCAAGGGTCGGGCTAGGCAGTGTGGACAGGGGATCCGTCTAGGGCAAGGGGCTACTAGGAGTCCGCCTATATAAAGGGAGGTTGGGAGGAGGATCTTTAGTCTAGTTTCCCTAGTTCTTACACATGTGGCTACCTGGACACCCTCCATCTGCTAACTCACTAACCCTTTGTTCTATATACATAGAAAAATAATGAAGCACACACTCTGGCTCCTTGAGTGTAGTGTTTTCGCGTCTCTTGATCTTGCTCTCCTCTTGTCCTCCCCCTTCATGCTTGACACATGCACACACACACGCACATGAACACGCACACGCACATGAACATGATCCTTCCACGATCTTGAGCCCTCTGGCTTTCTCCTCCCAACCTGCATGTACAACTCCCCTTGCAGTTTTTCTTGGAGGTGAATTTTTGCAAAGAAAGCGGGTAGAGCAAGGTGTCAAGCAAGCAAGAATATGTTGAGAAGTGCAAAATTGACATCTACAGTGGAATCAAGTAGTAGAATCAAGCAACATGGAGTCTTGAAATTGCACATCAGACAACTTGGCAACTCTGTGCAAGTAAAGCAATAGCGAAATCAAGACCTGTAAAGCACATCGATTAGTGCAAACTCAAGCCTCACAGTAAGAGCAAAGTTGAGGAGGAGAAAATCAAGAGCATTGTAGTTGTGTGTGCACACACACACATTGAAAAAGCATCAAGTAGCATGGGTGAATCAACATAGAGCAAGAGCAGTGTGGATAGTAGGCAACATCCATTTAGGGAGCCGAAGGGATCCGTAGTAGCGAGTAGAGCATCAAGATGTCATTTGATTTTTCCTTAATATGAAATTAAGGAGAGTGGGTACAAACACATACACACCCATTGGCTCTAAGCTATCCCTCTTCGGCATCCTCGAACACACAGAGGCCTTGTAGAAGCAAGAAGAAACCAAGGGGGAGAGAGACCTGGGTTGATCTACCACCAAGTAAGGGAAAGAAAGGAGCGGTGCACATGGTGGGAAGTAGAGAATCCAATCGGTGAGTAAGGCCTGACATCCCCCACCATCAACCCAACACCATCAACATCAAAAATATTATCAACATTCTTGAAACATTCCTAGCATTCTCGCATACATACAATTTTCCCTTGACATTGGCGTTCCCGTGAAGACATTTTTCGACAAACGACATCTTGCCATCGATGCACTTCCTACGGAAGAATGGTTTCTCACAAACGACTGCATACTTGATATTCTCCAATGAGGTGCCTCTTCCATAGGGGAGTGACACCTAGCATTGGCATCAATGATATTGGCTAGTGTGCTTTCATGTGCACACACTACGTTTTGACATCGAGCATCGGCGTTTTCAACGCTTTTGTCCAACGATGGAAGTAGGCACCCAATTTTAGCCTACATTGACATTCAAGTTTTCTCATAGCAGTTTTACAAGGGGTCTTATGTGAGGTTTTATTGAGTTGGGGTATTCTTGAATGTTGAGATACCTTTGGTAATACAAGTTGTTGTAGTTCCCCACATCTTGTATCCTCACCTTAGGTAATGTATCATATTGGATATTTTGCTCTATGTCACATATGGTAGTGGTTTATCAATGATAGTTTATGGTCGGATTCACTTTCATGCGTTGATTTTATCTGTTTTATGAGTCACTTTGGTTGATTTTTTACTCCTTGAACAAAGGAGACTTTGCCAAATTATTTTTGTGAGTCTGTTTATACGTTTTATGAGTCTTTGAGCTCTATTTTGACTTGATATTTTGCCCTAATAAAAAAAAAGGTTCTGCTAAAAGCTTGCTAGGTTCTATCACCATACCTTTTGGCATTCTTGTTATAGTTCTCAAGTCTTGCAAGTATGGCATCTTTTACTAAGAAGGACATTTACAATATCAAAAAGTTCAACGACATGAATTTCTCTATGTGGAAATACCAAATCTAGGATGTGTTGACCCAGAAGGTAATGGAAGATTCTTGATGCAAAAGCCAAGCCCACTATTTTCTTACACTTAGCCGAGTCTGTGTATTTCACCATAGTGGGTGGAGCTACTGCTAAATCCTTGTGGGATAAGCTATGCAGCACATATGAGCGCAAAAGCGTAAGTAACAAGGTGTACTTAATGAATAACCTTTTTGATATAAATGCCCGCCAACCCCCAGAGAGGGTCGCAGCCAAGGCCACGGCAAAGCAGGCGCCGACGCACAATGGCCCGCCCTGCCGGCGCCCAACCCTCCTACATTGGGGCGGGTTTCAGCCGTACCGTCGTGTGCGACCTTGGCGTGGCTCCCCGTGGTCGATCCCCTTTCTCCCCTCCCCGGGTCTAGGGTTAACCCCGGCGCCATTGTGCCGACGAAGGTGCCCCCACATCCAAACCGTCGAGGAGCAGCGAATGTCCCGAACACGTGGCCGTGATTGGATGCTCGTGTGACCGAGGATAGCTACCTGGTTGATCCTGCCTGTAGTCATATGCTTGTCTCAAAGATTATTTTCACGAAAGAAGGTGGAATAGTTTTTGAGCACTTGAATACGTTCAATGTGCTTTTTAGTCAATTGGCATCATATGAACTGGAATTTGACGACAAAGTGCGGTCCCTATTCTTATTGTGCTATTTACCCTATTCATGGGACATATTTTGCAAAATGATCAGCAACTCTGTACCTCTTTATGGGACATATTTTGCACAGTGATTAGCAACTCTACGCTTGAGGGCAAGTTGGCCTATTGTGTTGTAGTTTCTAGTCTAGTCACTGAAGAGATACACAAAAGGTCAATGAATCCTACAAAGAAAGGTGATGTATATGATGCTAGTAGCAAAGTTCAGAGAGGTCACACTCATAACCATACCAAAAGTAAGGATTTCAAGAATTCTCAAAGCAATTCTAAAGGTTCTTTGTGCAATGTTGAGTGCTACCAGTGCCATAACAAAGGACACTTGAAGAAAGATTATCCTACATGGCAGAGAGATAAGAAAAAGCTTCAAGATAGCAAGAAATTTTAACAAATGATGGCAAGGGCAAAGCAAAGATTGAGGAGCACAATGTGATAGAATCTCCTCAAAGGGAGATTCTTTGAAATCCATCTTTGATTTGCATCTTCTTGAGGGTTGTGGTAGACTTTAGTAGTTCTCAGTGTTGTTCTCTTGTTTAACCACTTCTTAGGCACCGTGGGATATTGTCAAGGTTAATACATAGTTGTCTTTCTACTCTAGGAGGGTCTTGATTGCATTTCATATGCTGACCTTTGGTTTTGGTACCCATATGTGTTTGTTACCTCTATAGTACTCCTATTCTTTTAAACTCCATTGTGATGCTATCCATCCCATGTGTTTGTCTTTTTGTGTTTATTTTATGTCCTCAATCCACACTGGATCATTGACTTTTACTAGACTGCTCGAAAAAAACACTGGCTTGAATTTCTTTCACTTTCTTGAGTACTTGGGCTGAAATACTTTTGCTTTTTGGGGTGGCTCCCTGAATGTTTTGTTTGGGTCAGCAATTGAATTGAAGTTTTAAAGACTGACTAGCTTGAAGAGTTTGATCCATGAGGGTTCTTTGATGTAGAGGCATATGATGTCACACCTTTTGTGCTAGTTGGTGGAAGGTCCACTTTAGCTTTACCTTTATCTGTAAGATTTGTCTTTGATTCTTGTGATGTTTGCAACTCTGACTTCATCATTAGTGGTACCGATAACTGTTGTTGGCTACCTCTTGGGAAAGAGAGTAATAGCAATGTATCTTCCCTGTGGGCCTTGTGTTGGTCTAACCACTAATGTCCAAGGATGACATATGCAGGCATTTATTTTGAAGACTTTACCTGAAACTTTACTTGCTCTACATGCTTTTGGATGCTAAGAGTAGCAATCATCTCTCCTTGACTTGTAGCCATACCTCCCATTGCTTTCCTATCCTGTTTGCATGGAGTAATCTCAAGGATTCTTTCGATGTTTTTTACAACCATATTGCACTTTGCTTCTTTATCCAATAGAGCATTGCATCTGACACTACTAAGGACTATAGCTATTCTCATTGATTGTTCTCTTGAAGATCTTTGTCTTGATGTCATAGTCTCATCCATATTTGATTGGGTCTCTCTGGAAGGTGACTTGAGACTTTGGGTTCCACTAGGACTTCTCCACTAGGACTTCCATGTGTTGACTTTGTTGTAAATGCATAATTGGTCTTTGGATTTCCTTTTGCTTCTTGGTTGTCTACAACCTTGTCCTTCTTTGCTTCTGGCTTTGATGGCATTTTTTGCTCAATAGTTTTCATGGCTGTTGTTTGCTCTATTTGATCTGCACTTGCTATGGCCAAATCTGTTTTAAGCTCATCTGAGGTTTTGTTGGTTGGAGATGAATAATTTTCAATAAACTCTGCTTTGGCATCATTCTCCATTTGAACTGAACTTGAGGAATTTGTGTTGTCTTCCATGGGTGACCAGTTATCGTCTTTGTTCTTATCTCCGTCAACTACATCTTGTTTGAACTATGTATCTCTAAAACATTTTGGGCCAGTGGGATTCCCAATATGATGTCGTCTGGTACATCTTTTGCTATTATCACATGAAATTGAGTTATGATGGTCTGTGAACCTATTTGAATGGCGGTGGAAATGATTACCCAGCATTTTGCTCTTTTGTTTCTAGATATGCTAACAAATTTAGAAGCATCTTCCAACTACGTTTGGCCACATTTTTTTCAAGTGCAAAAAGACATAAGATTCTTGTCGAGCTGAAAATCCAGCTTTACTTTGCTTGCGAGCTTTTCTTCATGTTCACCAATAATGTTGCACTTGATCTTCTTAGGATCTTTTTCTTTTGACTAATTTTGTTGTGGTTGTGTCCTTGGGTTGAATTCTTTTTGCATCTTCTTTGCTTTGACCAATTGTTTCAGTCAGTGTCTGCACCTTTTTGTTTGCAGCAAGTGTTGTGCATTGTCTGCCTACATTTAAGTAGCCTTTGATTTTAAAAGTTCCGCTGTAATTTTTGGCAGAACCCGTCTCTTTGGAGGAGATTTTGGTGGTGACCTTTGTGTAGCCTTCTAAACTTTAGCTTTCATCAAATTTAAGCTATCGTTCACATGTTCTGGCATTTTAAGGTTTTGAATCAACTTGAACTAGTCTTTGACTTCAAGTTGCTATTTGTAGGGGTTTGTACAAGGTCATTGACTCGTTGGTATTTGTTGCCATCTACATCTTGATATGCATATGTGATATGCAGTTACTTGAACACTACTAGATTTGTTGGCTTTTGAGTTTGACTTATAGAAGTCAAATGAAACTTTTGTCCTACATGATCTTCATAGGAGCATTTGTCAAAAGATTTTGATAAAACCTGGGTCAATTGGGAACTTCCAACAACCCTATGATATTTTAATGGCTTCTGCTTTGAAGGGGTCTAGCTAGAAGGTCGAGGGCTTCTAAGTGATGTTGTGTTTCTTGGTACAAGTGTTAAGCTTGATGGATTTGTGGCTCCCCCCTTCCTAGGGTGATCACTCTCTGATCACTAAAGCTTTCTCTATGAGGTGGACTCAAGACTATTTGACTTTGGTTTGATTTCACCTTTTGAGATTGTGAAGACATACTGTATGTAGCATTGTCAATGTTTGGCATCTACAAACCTTTTGTATAGTTTCCTATGTACCTCCATGAAACATGACATATGATTCCCCAAGTCAAGTTGTAGATATCATTATCTTCAACCTGATATTGTCTATCCCGTGGGTCTCCTATTACATGATCTTTTGTGGGTTCAAGACCCAAGGCATCATAGATTATAGAGTCTCTTCTAGATCTACGTGCATTTCAGTTAAGATGCTTGTGTGGTCACAACGTTGAAGCTTGACTTCAGATGGATGAGAGTTTGGCTCTAAATAGATTTTTGGGTTCACTCGAGTAATGTCATTCATCTCTAGAGAGGATGGGCTATAATACATTCTTCCCTATGAAATGAACCATCCTTCTTGATATATTGACGGGCATAATTCTCTGAGCTGGTATGTAGGCCTTTCAAATATTGGTCGACTCTTTTTGTACATTTTCCCTACTTGGTCTACATAGTGTGCATATGAATTATGGGTGTCATACAATGCTAAAATCATTCTCTTTTATGTATCCCTTAGACTTATAAATGATTGTACACTCTTGGCACTGGACGTGGAATCATATACAAATCTAACACTCTTTTTGACCTCTCGTTATAATTGGATGCTCTGACTAAATTCACATAGGTATTTGTTATTGAATGGTTCCAATTTAATCTTTTCACGTGCATGTGTATCTTCATGCATCTTCTGAATTGGTAGTGATTTTACTGGTGCTTTTAATGTTAATGCAAGAACATTTGATTGCACCAAAAGTGACGAGTTAGATGCACTTACATCAAAATTTGCTTTTCCAAAATTTTTCGTGTTGCGCTTTACAGTTGCTATGTCCCGGTTGCTTTTCCAATTTTCTATGTGCTTCACTTTGCAGTTGCTACGTCTTAGACACTAATTAGTTAAGATCTACCTAATCAAAGCATCATTAACAATCATAGAGAGTATGAGAGAGGCATAGTTATAGAGAATTAAACATTGTGTAAATCAAGTCACATGAGCAAGGAGAAGCTCAATGACTCCATAGCCATGCACCTCATGAGCTCTCACTAAAGAGTGGTCTCAATAAATGAGGCTGATAACCCTAATTCCATTTACACACTACCTTATATACATAGGGTAAAAATAGCGCCCAAGGCCTTTAGGGCTCTACACTTACTGAATCCACAATCTAGGCACACTAATTGACATATTCTTTACAATTTGGAATTCTCATTGAGCACGTAACACATTATAATTATTGCAATGGCTTGAAATAAATAAAAATTTGGAATAAATCACCATTTTGGAAAATGTAAAAAATGTGTAGCTCCAATCTTCACTACTTCTCCGCATATATCTTTGATGTGCCTTCATAAGGCTTGGGCCTTAATAACTTTTGTTAATTGTTGTCGATTCAGTTAACAAACACACACACACACACACACACACATATATATATATACATGATTATTGATGCACAATTTGGAGACTCTAATTTGAGGAGAAGCTTGTTTAATTTAAGAATAAAAGAATCTCTAATCTTGACTTACCTCTTTTGCTTTTTTAAAAGTACTCTTCCCTTTTCTAAAAATACTCTTTCTTTTGAGGGTTTTCCAATATAGGAGTGATTAGAGGGTTTCCCTGAGTGTACGCATTTATTAACATCAATGGTTATAATAAGTCAAAATACGAAGGTATTTTCCAAACTTAGACTTATCAGTCCACTAAAAGCCCAATCACATGACTTAGCCAATCATGAATTTTCTAGTCCATTAAAACTCAATCACATGACTTAACCAGTCATGAATTTTATTTCAATCACATGACTTAACTAGTCATGACTTATCCAATCCATCAAAACTCGATCACATGACTTAATTAGTAAAACTTTTTTTTTGAAGAAAAAACTACTTAATCTTCTATTCTTAAGATCATAAAAAAACTCATATTAGAGGTTTCCACCATAATTGTGATACACATCGGGCCACATGTCTTAATATTTCAGTGGACTGCATAATGGGTATAGAAAACGATACACACGAGGAAGCTTGATGCAGCCAATGAAAACTTTTAACCTAAGGCTATGATACCAATTAGGGCGACTTGATAGATGGCCTTCCTTTTTTCTCAAGTTTCATTGACGACACCCTACTCCGATTCCACAAAGCAAGGATACGAGCAAAAGAAGAGAGTAAGTAGACTCTATCCATCATGATCATGGTTGTAAGGGTCATACACCATAAATTAGGTTGGTAAACCAATAAACAACACCTTTTCCCCCATGTTGAAGAGGCACGGCCGCCATTCATAAGAGAGGAAGTAGGCTCTATCCATTGTGATCATGGTTGTAAGGGTCATACACCACAAGTCAGGTCGATAAATCAAGGGATTCTAATGGGAGCTGTTTCTTATATCATAAAGAGAAAATCTCATTGACATATTTAGGATCCATAAACAACGCCTTTTTTTCCATGTTGAAGAGGTTCCGTTGCCATTCATAAGTTCTAATATGATATAATACTTATTCTCAACTAACTACTAGTCATGTGAAAAGTACCTGACTAATCGGATCCATCGAGCGTAGACATAGTTTCGTTTGGATACTAGTCTCTCACTTTCCACACCGCACTCACCCGTTCCTCTTGTTTTTTTAATTATTACCGCATTATTTTACATATACAAACAGGGTTCCTTTATTAATTCTAGGCACATGCTCTTTTGTGTAGCCTTCAAACATCACCAAAACAATTCTTTCTCAAACAGGGTCTAATGAAAACAGTCCTATATTTCAACAAAAAAATTTATCCAATTTCTTATGAGTTTGCTGCTACTCGCGAATTTCTTTTTCTAATAAGTAACAAAGCCTTTGCAAAGAATTTATTTATTTGCTAACAACAACAAAATGTGCAAACTTTCCCAATCGCTAACTGTAAGGGGACATCTCGCCAATTGCAAGGGAATAAAAGATAGATGATGATATCAGCTTCATCTCTGCTAACCGCAAGATCATCTCGTTAATCATGAGTTCCATCTAGAAACAAAATATTCCCTTGATAATTGTTCTCTTTTAGTAATTCTTCAAACACGATCCACTAACTCCTATTATCAAATAGTAACAATTTATTAGACAATTCTTTCACTACTTTACAAAATCATATGCTTGTTTCTTGTAATTCAATCATGTTCTCAGATGTTCTAAGAAAATTCCTAGGCTTGAATTACCAGGTCATCATGTATAACAATGCAGAATTATAAATTTATTATTGGATTAGTGACATGCTCAACTACATCTCATGTTGGAGGTTGGGCGGCTTCAACTTCTTCCGCAATTGATACCTGTGCTTGAGCTATGATTGGAGTAGTTGATACCTTCCTTTGTAACATCCTTGGAGGGGGAAGGACAGGAGCATCTTTGGAGCTTTGTGCCACTCACTTTGTGGCCATCCTATAGTGATAAAAAAGAGGGAGAAAGAAAAAGAGAGCTCTAGAATCCGAGGGATAGCACAATGGCAGTAGAGATGCAGTTGGAGATGGAGATGGAGATGGACATGGAAATGGGTTGAGGGTGAGAGGTTGAGAGAGAGTTATCATATTACATACTCCCCATTTTTTTTACTTCAAAGGGCATTTTCAAAGGATTTTTCAAAAAACAATCACACATTAACATATAAACACTTAAAAGTAGTAACAAAACAGTTCCGAAATAGTAACAACATAGTACCAAATGTGTAACAAAACAATAACAACATAGTACCAAATATGTAACAAAACAGTACCAAAACATGTCAAATTATACCAAAATGATTCTAAATAGCACTATATTGGTAGAACAAAGTATCCAAAACTCCCAAGACATACCCAAAAATACTCAACAAGACCCAATAACTTGTTACAAAAAGGCTCCAAACCAATACCAAAATAGTTCAAAATAATACCAAATGAAGTAAAGAAAAAACCAAAAATATAATAGTTGGTACATACATAGCACCCAAGACATATTTAGCAGTATCCAATAAGACCCAAAAACTTGTAACAAAAAAGCACTAATGGAGTACCAAAATACTTTCAAAGACCACCAAATGAAGCAAAGAAGCACCAAAAGTACCAAAGATAGTAACAACATAGAACCCAAGACATACCCAACAGCACCTGTAAGATTAAAAAACTTGTAACTAGAAAGTAACAAAGAAGTACCAAAATAGGTCAAAAGAGTACCAAATAAACAAAAAAGCACCCAAAGTACCAATAATTGTGCCAAAATAGCACCCAATTGTGCCAAAAGAGCACCCAAGACAAAACGAGCAGTACCCTTTATGACTCAAAGTTTAGTAACAAAAAAGTACCAAAGTAGTACCAAAATAGTTCAAGGGAGTACCAAATGAAATAAAGAAGCACCAAAAAATGCCAAGAAAAGTACCAACATAGCACCTAGTGTTCAAAAATGTACCCAAATAGTTAGTTAAAGTACCAAAGCACTACCAAAATATTTTAGTTAAGTACCAAAATAGTTCAAGAAAGTACCAAAGCACTAAATTGGTACAACAATGTACACTAATGAGACCCAAAAACTTGTCACAAAAAGGTTTCAAACTAGTTCCAAAATAGCACCAAATGAAGCAAAGAAGCACCAAAAGTACCAAAGATAGTACCAACACAGCATCCTAGACATATTAAGACAACATTGTAAGACCCAAAAACTTGTAACAAAATAGTATCATTGCAATACCAAAGATAGTGCCAACATAGAACCCAAGACATAACCAACAATACCTGTAAGATCAAAAAACTTGTAAATAGAAAGTAGCAGAGTAGTTTTGAAATAGGTCAAAATAGTACCAAATGAACAAAAAGCACCAAAAGTACCATGGATTATGCCAACATAGCACCCAAGACAAAACCAACAATGCCCTATAGGACTCAAAATTTAGTAACAAAAAGGTGCCAAAATAGTTCAAGAGAGTACCAAATGAAATAAAGAAGCACCATAAATTACCAAGGAAAGTATCAACATAGCACCTAGTGTCAAAAAAGTACCAAAATAGTTAAAGAAAGCACCAAAACACTTAAAGAAAGTACCAAAAAAGTTCAAGAAAGTTCCAAAATCCCTAAAAATGTCAGTAAATATATCAGACAATAAGTAAACATGCCAAATCACCAAACCATGTGCAAGATAAACACTTTCAACAATCAAATACAATGCAATAAGGCAGAAATACAATACCTCCTACTGTTGAACCTTAGCTTGGAGTGTTTGGACATTTTTAGAAACCATGTGTCATCGTAACAAGCATCGGATTACTCCTAGAATGGCCTCCATCTCTTTGATCTCTTCATCAAGGACAAGGGTTGTCTAGCCCGGCAATAGAACAATGCACGCTTCCAAGGTAATAATGTCCTCCATCAAAAATTTTGTCACGCCCTCTTTACCTTCAAATACCAGTAGTTGGTCCTAATTTTCTTGGATAGATAATTTTATGTATGTTAGGTTTGACCACCCTAGATGTGACACCGGTTTAAGTGGTCTTTGCAGCAATGCATCTAAATCAGGTATGTAGTCAGCAACTACCTTTCTGTTGGCATTCACTTTGAGTCATCCGGGTCTTCTTATATGAATGCAAGAGACTTCCAAAGGAGAAACCATTCTGCCTCCTCCATGCCTCAATTTTATGGTCAAGCCCACCATTCCTCATCTGCAACACTCGTTTTCCAAACCAAGCCCATTCTACTCTATGCCATGCTGGGTCTTTTTTTGTTGCATGACATTTCTTTGAAGCGTACTACCTAGAAAAATTGTTAGTAAATTCACCACAAGAAGGGGGTCCCTAATAAACTTTGGAGAATAGAAATCTACGGTCTTCTACTAGATGTGGTTGCAAATGGTTTAAATAGATCTTGCTATTATTTCGGTACTTGAATTTGAATACAGCTAATCACACTACTTGGGTGGAAAGTCTTCATTAGTCGGGTCCTTAGGGAGTTTTCTTGCTACCTTAAATGTGAAACAAATCAGAGAAAAAATTGTTGAAATATAGATTAAATGTGGTGTCGGGAATTGTGTCTGATGTGATGTGATGCCCTACAGTTGGTACTCCCGAGTACTAAACGTGGTACTCCACATTTAACTTCAAAAATTACAGAGAGTGAACATGCACCATTTAATTAACATATGCATGATGCCAATGAATAGCGTACCACGTCTTGACTTGTTGGAAAATTTTGATTCAACATCATCAAAGAGGAGTGAGGTCCAATCGGGGTCCATATCAGCAACCTTGCACTGTTTTGCACTAGCCCTTGTGTTGAGACTAGTTTTGTGCTCCGGCTCTGTTTATTGGGGGGATGGGGTGGAAGCACCTTTGTTGTTGCTTCTGACAGGGGAGGGAATTCCCTCCTTGGCCTTCTTTTTCTATTTTCACTTGAGTCAAATTTTGTAACGACAAAGCCGATTGAAGATCGTGGAAAGGGAAAGGTCACAGAACACAATACACCGGATCCGGAGCTAGTATGGGTACTCAAGCAAGAAAGTCTTGTTCCGCTCATCTCAAAAATAGAAAAAAAAATGAAGCTTCTTGCTCTTCATGTAGTTCATATACGAAAAAAGAAGCTTCGACACAACCTCCACCTACCATTGTACATATCCATACAAACAAGAAAGAATTTGCACCTCCCGTTGTAAGTTCACCACCTACAACAACGTGGCAAATAAAATCATGGGAGAGAATCTTACCACCCTTGTAACTAGATGAAATGCCTGGCGCGGTCAACAACTATTGGTCAAAGTCTTCACCCATGACAACTTGGAACAATTGGTTTCAAAAGGTGATGACATCATTCCAAAAAGCATGATCTACCCAAGGAAGGGGGGAGTGTTTGCTAGCATCCATCATTCACTTGCTCCCATCTTAGCCTTCCTCCCTTGACCTCTCAATCTTCCAATCTAAGGAATTGTATATATATAGCCCTATACTCAAAAAAACAAAAGTTAAAAAAGTAAAAGAGCAAGAGCCACCAAACAAAAAGCTGGAAACCTACAAGTTCTAGTACATGATCCAAAATCATAAAAACACA
The DNA here is from genome assembly GCF_014529385.1 of Adiantum capillus-veneris. Taxonomy (NCBI): domain Eukaryota; kingdom Viridiplantae; phylum Streptophyta; class Polypodiopsida; order Polypodiales; family Pteridaceae; genus Adiantum; species Adiantum capillus-veneris. The sequence goes on from NC_140937.1 coordinate 84,933,800, forward strand.
TTATACACAAGGATACGACCTTTTAACATGACCCTTATAATATTTTCACACTAACCATCATCTATCTGTGTGTACATATATGGCTAGTATGTTAGATTCATCCACTCCTACCTTTGGTGAGAGGTACCCTCTTTACTTTTCACAAGTGTTTCACATAGTCTACCCGGTGCTTGCTTGTGTGTGGGATTTGGTAGATATGCTAGCACGTGAGAGGAATTTTGAAGAATTAGAATGGCTAATACGTCTCTTGACCACGATTGATCCATACTTAGTAGAGGACGTATCTTCGATTGCACAAGATTATCCTCTTGACCAAGATGACTATAGACGTCTAGTGACGTTCTTAGTGAATATTTGTGCCTCTAATGATGAGCAAGAATTACATGATTACACAGATGGCACGTATGGTCTCACGGATGATGACTTTGTTTTTCTTGATGATGACGAGGATATGGGTTTAGACCTAGGGCTACATGCTCATCTATTCAATATCATGTTCCCTTGACTCTCTAGGAGGGTGCAAATAATTAGGTTAGAATTCCTTATGTTGTTTGATTGTGTTCAATAAAGGTTGGTGCCTCCTCCCACTGATGTGCCTCTTAGAGGTATTCCTTCTGTTTTCTAGTGTGTACAGGAACGCGTTGCCATTGTTAGGATCTTGAACTTCATGGAATCTTTCTCTTGTTCACTCTTTGAATCGAGCACGATCATCGAAAAGAACAGGTGCTTATTCTCCATTAGCATTGCCTCTTGTCTTCTTTTTAGAATCAATATTTGTCTTCTTTAAATGTGATTGGCAGCACAATATTCAACACAACTACTTAGATTAAACATTAGATTCTATATAATTTTTTGTCATAATCCATTGTCTAGGTTTAAGAATCAAGCAGTCTGACTAAGCTAGTTTGACCAAGTTAGGAGTTAGAGATCTTCTCTTAATACCATGGGGAATGTCCTAATAATCAATGGTTATTTTAGGTTCTTAATCCAATTTAGGTAGCATTGTGTGCAATGTACTAGGGATTTCTCGTGGTATTAATTCCTATTGACCTTTAGCTTAAGTATCATAAAGGGAGTTTACTAGTGTGATGAGCTTGGGGAGGGAAACAATGTCGTATGAACCCCAAAGTTCAAAATTAAAATGATGAAAACAAACAAACAAAAAAAATCAAAAGTACCACAATTTAAAATCTTAACCTGGAAGAGAAATCTCAGCTTGATTTGGTACTTCACTCACATGTATTGCCTATGATACTAGAGCCCTAGAGGTTCCCAATGTGGGTGCGGTGCTTTTCCTTGAAAAGCAAAAAGCCCAAGGCATACAAAATAAGCACACACATCAAAATTGAATCAATGTGAAAAAAGCTTTGGGGGGTCAAAGAAAAGGGAATGAGTCAGGTGATGATTTCATGAGCAATTCCTTTTCTCGTAGCTTAACTACAAAGTCTTCTAGGTATAGCCTCTAGTCAGTCCTTGGATATGAAATACTTGGCTCTCGCGATTAAACAACTCAATTGACCAGAGAGAATTGAGAAGCTTGCCCATGGTATTAATAGTTGACCTGTAGTTCTTTCGACCGTTAAATCCTAAAGCGACTTGGCTCTCGCAATTAAACACCTTATGACCAGAGAGAATTGAGAAGCTTGCCCATGGTATTGATAGTTGACCTCTAGTGTCTTTTGACTGTTAAATCCTAAAGCGACCCCAAACTTATTTAGTTTTTGATCTTTACAACTACTTATGAATTTGATTATATTACAATTTAATGTTTTACTGCTAACAAATTGTTTAATATTATGTTACCAATCAATTTGTGTGCCTACAACTGCATATGCTTTTTAATTGTATATAAGAATGCAATTACTGTGCCAATTTTGGTTGATTTTGCAGCAATTGAAGAAGGCTAAGGACATTCAATCTCAAATGTTCTTCCACCTCGACGAATGGGCTTCATCTCAATAGCTTCCGAGGACCGGATCTACATCAAGAAGGGGGGCATGTTAACCCTCACGGACACCCTATCACCTTCGATGGACGCCTTATTATTTATTAGATTAAGTCATGGACCAGGCTTGTCGTGTGTAGGTGATCGCTGATGAGAGGCGCACCACTTATCTTATTTTTACAGTAGTTTTGCAATGACCGGTCATTGTGGGCAGCCATATGTGAATGGATCAAACTCTTATGAAAGGGTCCATTTGACCTTAAAATCATCATTTTTGGAGGTGTAAGCTAAGAAGTGCTCTTGGTCCATCTCTGTCTCCTTCTCCTTCGTGTGCTCACGTGTGTGTGTGTGTGTGTGTGTGTGTGTGTGTGTGCGTGTGTGCGTGTGTTTGTGTGTGTGTGTGTGTGTGTGTGTGTGTGTGTGTGTGTGTGTGTGTGTGTGTGTGTGTGTGTGTGTGTGTATGCTTGAGAAAATTTAATTAAAATAAAAGTTATATTAACCTCTTCAGAAGGCCAGAATGACATATGAGACCAAAGAGTTACAATGTGGTGGATCTGATACAAAGTCAGACTAAAAAAAATGACAATGACAAAATAAAATGACAGAATAAAATGCTATGGAATCTGAAACAACTAGGTGTGATCTAAGCAGATAGGTGCGATAGCTAAATCACAGACCACAAAAGATCCAGCTAGGTGGGATAGCTAAATCACAGATCAAAAAAGATCCAGCATCAATTTGCTGGCGGATCTCATCAATCTCCTCCATGGTCATAGCCTGACCAAGCGTCATGCATGTTGGGCCAAAGTGATCCGAATCCTCTGATGCAACCTCCGTCGATGCTGTGTAGTCCTTCGCAGTTGTGGGCGTCTGGATCTCCCTAGCTCGGTCTCTTGGTTGATCAGTGTGCCTCCGGTGTGAGGCGGCGAGCTCTCCTGTGGTAGTAGCTCCTCCGGGTGTCCAGTGTCTGCTCTAAAGAAGACTGGCTAGCCTCTCCTCTCATCAGGCTCAAGCAAAAACAGACCCAAGCATCTCTAATCCTCGTACCGCATGACTCTAGAGAGTGGTCCGAAGTCCTCTCTGAACAAGCAGTGGAAGCGGTCGCGTATCTCGTAGGGGGCAGTGGCATGTGTAGAGAGAGAGAGAGAGAGAGAGAGAGAGAGAAATGAAATGAAATGAAATGTTATATTAACGTCTTCAAAAGGCCAGAATGACCTATGAGACCAAACTGATACAAAAGTGGTGAATCTGTTACAATGTCTGGGTACCTTAGTACTAAAGTACTAAGTGTGAAAATTTTGAAAGTGTGAAAATAAATGTGAAAAACTAAATACAAAGTATTAAATAAACTCCTTAAGAGCATTCTGGGTATCTGGCTAGAATGCTTCTAATCCTTTGTTGTAGTCTCCTCCGGTGAAGTGTGCTTCTGCATCTCGGTCGTGGTCGTCTCGATTTCCTAAGCTCAATCGCTCTGTCAATTAGGGTGCCTTTGGTATGAATGTGGGTACTCCTTTGTGCTGGCTGCTGGCCTCTTGCTTCTCCTTCCATTCCTACTTCTCTCGATCCGAAGAAATCTGTTATCTGCCTCTGAGGCTGTATTTCTCTTTGTCTTCTCATTAGATTATCCCTGTGCCGATGTAGTTCCAGTAGGTACAAGCCTAAGCATCTTTGATCTTGGTATTGCATGATTCTATCTAGAGGTCCAAAGCCTTCTTTAAATAGGCAATGGAACCGCCCACGTATCTCATAGTATACTGTGCAGTGGCATATGTAGTGTAATTCTGTCTCTTGCTCCATTCCGCATAACTTGCAAATTCTGCTCTCAGGTGGGATTCCCCTAAATCTGCCAAATTCAATTTCCAGCTGGTGTGAGGATGTACGAATCTGACCAATAGCACATCTCAAACCATGAGACAGGTGGGTATCCATGTAGCTCGGGCGAATCACAAATCCATCTTCAGATAGCTGTAGGAAGTTTTCTTTGTAGTCGGCCATCTTCGTGCCCAATTCTTGTGTAGAGTCTACCCACGTCCTCTTAGTATCCATCTGTATAAGATCCTATTGGATGATTTTATTAATCTCCATTCGTGTAATTGCCAGTGATGGAGCCTCAAGAGAGTATTGGAATGGGGGTAATCTTTCCATACTGAACCCGTGTCTCTGAAACCACGAGGACATTTGCGCATACCAGCATGATGTATCCCCTTTCATTGCTAATTGTCGAGAGGATTCGAGGGCCAATCTAGTATATCGGCAATTATTTGTATCCCACAAACCATGTATAAAGGACACTGATCTGGTAAGAGCTTCAATTTCTATCGGAGGGGCAACTAGTTTCGCTCGGGTAATCGCGTGCGGTATGGAGGCCTTGATCTAATCATTCGGGAAATCATAGATACCAAAGGTCTCTCCATTGACTTCCAATATCCTGATCCACAGATGGTCCCCAAATCTGGACCCTATAAAGCATAGCCGAAGCCACCACAGTATCAGAGAGAGAGAGAGAGAAAGAGAGAGAGAGAGAGAGAGGGAGAGAGAGAGAGAGAGAGAGACATAGAGAGAGAGAGAGAAAGTGTGTGATTGAGCATTGCAGCAACATCGACGATGGTGAGGCGGTTGAGCACGACATTCAGTCACAGTTTTTTCTTCTTCGCAGCACATGATCCTTCATGACAGAAGCATTGAGCGGTGAGTGACACACCATTGTTTCTTTGAGCTTTCTAGGACTGTTAGTTGTGTGCTTGCAACCTTTCGAGGCTCGCACACAGTGCACAGGCAAGTTCCCACCCTTCGACACGTGCGGCAAAGCGCACATCCCAGAATGCCAAGATACAAAATAATAAGCAAAAAATTTGCTAAAGAGAAAAAAAACAAGTGAATAGGTGGAGGCAGAAGGAAGCATATCTTTGAAATCAATTTTTGCTATAGGTACCAACAGCTCAACTCTCTCATGGACTGTTGCAACATGACATCAATCTCCTTTGTAAAGAACGTTGTAGGAGCCATTCCATCTCCATCAATAATGGTCTAGATGTGGCGATGGAAACTACGTCAGCCACCATTGCGACAATTGGCAAGAGGGAAAAGGGCATCAAGATATACTAGTAGCCTCATATTATGTACTCAAAAGCGATGTTCCCCAATTCTATTGAGAGGTAAACTTTTGGAAGAAACAGGTCACTTGCTTTTGAATGGGTTTTTTAGCATGTTGAAAATTCTAATAAAGCATGTTTGGGTATAGAAAACTATAACAAGAAAATCCCGAGGAATATTTGATCAATGTAATCCATGACCCTAGAAAAAGGCCCATATACCTCTCCAATGAGGCAATATTTCATCCCCATATCTCATCATACATTGGGTTTGAACCTATGTAATGTTCCTATGTCTCTAGCCTTTAGCCGCATAACTGATATATCCGCCACTCCAAAGGTACCAAGGATATCTACATGCATCTATTTGTAGCTAGTCGGAGGAGATGCAAAGCTGTCCACAAGAACATCAAAGCACTTGTTGTAGGTGTCTCATAAATCCATCATCAATAATGTTAAAAAATTCTCTTGGTAAAAAAATACTTTTTTCCACAACCCCTAAGTCATGCAATGTCCTCAATCTACATGACATCTTGTATAAAATCTTATCGAATTGTGAGCATGTGAATGCAAGAAATGGAGAATCAAAGGAGTAATAGCAAAGACTGCAATTTGTCCATCCATGCAACTAAAACCAAGTTGACATCTATGTTTCCGAATACCTAAATTCCTCAGTCAGTCTAGCATAGAATTGATGTGTAAGCTCCATAAACCATGTATGAAAGATATTGATCTAGTAATTTCCTCGATTATAACTGATGTAGCTTTTGATTCCTCTCTAGCAACCTCATGTGGCACTACGGCCATAGTACGAATCATCTTAAAGATCATAGTGACTATCAATCTCTCACTATCTATTTATCTATCATACAACCACTCAAGTAGGTTGCAATGGTGTAATTTGCAATTGAGACAATAATGTCAATGTCACTTATGTATCACAAGTCATAGCATAGTGTGAAGCTCTTGAAATTGTACCAATGAGTGTCAATCTCGAAGGCGTTGCCTCTTGTAGAGAAAGAGAATCTTGAAAAAACTACTTCCAAATACATGTGGGACTTGTCCCTTCCGAACCATGTATGAATCCTAGCGTTGATGAACTCACCCACTGTGATGCAGTGACATATATCCTCACCTTGGTCTTGCCAAGTCTCATAAACAAGTCTCTATTATATGCATAGCTCCATGATGCATCCAACTATCTCTATGGCCCCTTTGGTGAGCGAGCAATATGAACGATATCATACTCATAAAGCAACAACAAGTATATCCACATGCCTAATAGTTGTGCACATGTGCCTCAATCTTTATCAATATAGAGTGATTCTTCATCAATATACATCAATCCTTGCTTCACTCCAATAATGGCATGAACCATCTCTATTATACCCTCTAGTATATGCATTCTACCTATCAAAAGTCTTGTAAAGTGCTCAGATACCACATGTTATCTCATTGGGAATATTTAATGGAGTGAACCATCTCTAATATACCATCTAGTGTATGTACTCTACCTGTCAAAGTCATTTAAAGTGCTAAGATACACATCTCATTACGGGAATACCATGTAACCTTTACATCACTTTCACTCTATGTTCTATATCAAAGGCTTTGCAAATTTTTGCAAAGGAAAAATAGATGTGACATCCATGACATAGACCTCCTCAATGGTAGCTCAAGCTATGAATACACGATCAAGCATAAAGAATCATCTCATGAATCCATCATGTATTTGTGCATAGACACCCTCTCTCTCTTTCTGCCCTACGATTGACCTCATGCTCAAAAAGAATAATGCTTGTTAATGTACGACCTCGTAATGGCTGCCTCGCTTTTACTTTAGTCACTCTGAGTAAGATGCATGATGCCTATGCTAGAAATCACACATGGAGATCACATGAGCACAATGATCTAGTCATTGAGCATCTATGTCTCGCTCGAGATACATTGGCACCTTCGGGAATGTAGGGGAGGTTGAGTTGATATTGTAAATAGATTAATCGTACTATATCACCGCATGTCCACAAAAGTAATAGGTGTAAGTGTTCACTACTCCTAGTGTAGTCTCTACACCTCTGTGAAATTCTAACTAAAGAATAAGGTCTATAGCTCACACTCAAGCGATGCTAGAACTGCTCTCTTCTTTCTCCTCACAAGGTGTAAAAAAGTAACCTATGCTTATCGGTGTGTGGGGTCCCTTGTTGTGACCTCTCTGTATCTCTACAAAGCATCCTCTCGAGAGAGACATGATTATGTCTAAACAATATGTAGTGAACTACATAAAATGGAAATTCTACAGATTAAAGTGTCCCTTTTGGTCGGAGTGCATCATTAGCTCATAGGATGCACTCAATTTTATTGTCACAAAGTTTTTATGGAATCCATATTGCTATTCATTCATGCGTCTGTTTATGGCCTGCAAAAGGGCATAGTAGGGATGCATAGCTTGCCGATGATAGATACAATTCCTCTTTGGTTGAAAAGAGAGATTTGTTAATATTATACCTTCCTTTTATATTGTAAATTGATCTTTCCATCATTGTAACTTAGTCTTTTCATTTAAGGCACACTTAACTTCCCTTCATTTATTTAAGGACTTAATGACTTCCTTTTAAACTTTGTGATTTAAAATGTACTTCTTTAGTTGTAAATTGTCCTTGAATTGAAGGAACTCAAGAATTTATGCTCAATTTTTTGTTATAATATGCAAATGTTAACATTCCCGTTGTTACTTTAGTCCAATATGTATCATCATTAGGGGGTATGTTTAGACCTTTCCAATATTGATTAAATTGTGAAGTAACAACGCAAAAGGGAAACTCATATATACATGTCACAAGTAACACAAAATGTTGCAAGAAGGAAAATTCCATTAATTAGTGCCATCTTAAGCCCATCGTTCCTTAGAATTTTTTCTACAATCCTGTGATCAATGTCATTTGATCATACTTCGAAATCATCCCAACCTATGTTTAAATAATCACATTGATTTCTCCACATAGTTTATTATAAAATTTATCTCAAAAGGCAACAAACTACTATTTCAAGTTGGGCTAAATTTAGTTACTAAGTAACTTCTCCATGATTACCACTGAAACAAACTTAACCTTCTCTTTATCATAGAACCTCTTTACAATCTTTCAAAATACTTGTTGTAAATAAAAACATTAAATATAACTTCTACAAACCCAACCCTTGTCTACTTTTGCATTGCACTTCCCTAGTAGGCCACCATGATTCTCCACCTTGTTTAACAAGGTGTTGGCACAGAAAAAGTTAAAAATGAAATTAAAAACACCATTACAAACTAAAATAAATCTCTTCAAAACAAAAAATTGAAAAAAAAGTCATGAAGCTCTCTAATCAAGAGATCCATTTACAAACCAAAAAATTGGATTAAAAAATGTGTGCACCTTTCTCCTTGTTCTCTAAGCCATGTTTGAACATGCCAAATGCCAAAAGCTAACAATGTTTTAAATAATTTGACTCACAAAGTAGACCTATATAAATATCTCAAACCACCACTAGAGATGCAAACCACACATCACTATCGATAATAAGCGCCTGAAATTAATGTATGACAATTTTATGGTTGCTTTCCTCTCCCTAGAGTCTAATGTTACATTAGTGTCCATTATCTCTATTTGCTTTTGTCTACCCATCTCTCCACTTTTCTAACCTTCTTTTCTTTAGTTTTAAAACTTCCGTTGAACCCATGATCCATCAATACTTCCAACCTCAGTTGCTCTCAGGATGCAATTCATTGCTTTGCTGTCTTGAAAGATGAATTATTAATGCTTTTGCCTTTTTTGCTGTTCATGATTACAAAGCTATGGAGTTTTCGATATCCTCAACCCTTTGATAACAATCCAAAAGGAATCACAGGAAAAATAAATCAGAGTAGCTCACTCGAATGTATATCGTCAATCTTTACTACAAACACATCCACATAATCAATTTCCATTGCCTCAATTCCAAAGTTGCATGTAAAAAATTTAGTCCACACTTCTTTCTTGGTCATAATTTAGATGGAGATTAGGTTTTTTTCTATTCAACTTCAAATACTAAAGGAGATTCTTGGTGGTAAGGCTGAAGAAAATGAACGCTCAAAGCTATACGCTTAACTCATGCGTTATCAAATACCTCAACCTCTCATGGAACCAAGCTTACTTGCCCTCTCTAGGGAAATTATAAAGTCTTATGATAGCATCCCTATTATGGTTTAGATTAACACAAAAGGGTATCCTCCGACATCACTCGCTAGCACACCTAACAGCACAATAGAGCAATCACATATCCAAATAATGCCTCCAGGAAGGCATTAGAATTGTTTGGGTAAGAACCTCGGGGGGTGCACTTATAAGAAACCATCTAAATCATGTGCTCTCAAATACAAACCCCTATACTTACACATAGCAAGGCAATAAAACGACCCCTTTTTTCTTGCTGGACTTACGGGTTTTTTCTAAATTTCAATTGAAAAACCCTTGCTGTAAGTAAAATAACTTAAAATAAAATAAATTAATAAAATTAAAATACCCCTGCTTTTGAACACACGTTATGCACTAAAATGTTTGGACATGCATCCCCTGAAGTAAGAACCACATATAATCTGCAATGCTGGCAAACTTATGAGAACTAATATGTAGATTAAAAACCCAAAATCTTAAAATTCCCAATCAATTTTGTCAATTGCAATAAACAACTATATTCAATAGAAGCTGAAAATTCAGTCTGTCTTTAATAATCCAAAGCATGAATCATAGCTACTGTACTTTTTAAACACTAAGGGCAAATCAGTTCAAATCAGATGGTGATCTTGCTGGGAGGCCGGTTCTTCTAGTCGCAAATAATCATACATGGCACCAACAAACAGATTTTGAGGATTCTTTAGTGTGAGATACATAGCATTCTTTCCCTCTTGCAACCATTGTGGCAATACATCGACATCGAATGCACGATACAGCCCATGTTTTCCATGCCTGGCAATGGCATTGTCCGTTCCAAATCGCTTTGTATCAAAATGTGGCGTAGAGATGTCTGGGTCATTGAACCTGACCTGGAGAACATGGACAGTGCAGGAACAAAATCTGTCAGTATCCAAGAGAGACCAAGGCGGGTACCCTTGAGGCCATGTACTCTCCCCTGTTGAAAGAGAGTTGCTATTGTCTAGTTCAGTGAATGCTTGATGAACTCTCACTCAATGCAACCTAAAGTGATGTAGCTACTCCATGTGTGCATGATCCAACTTGATTGGTAAGAAAACATATCTGACTAACAAGGTGCAAAGCAACTATATTTGTGATTTTTTTTACAAGAATAACAATTTATGAGAAGCTCTATAAGTCGAAAGAAAACTCTAAGTAGGCTACAGCTCTCCCTTCATTATCTGAGAGCATACAGCACAACAAAGAAAATACATCCTCGCTCTTTAACACATCCAAGTAGCACCTCTCATCTATCTGGGAAGGCCTCCACATATGGGCTTTTCTAAAATCGAAGGCCCTCCTCTTAACGTAGATAAGCCCCATAGGTTAGCCTCTAGCAAGATGGTGGGTGGGCTAAATTCTCAATATTGAATAGAGACGAAAAGGAAGTGAAAAGGTGTAGTTCACTTGCTCTAGCAGGCCACACCTCACTTAGAGGGTCTTCTAAAAATCTTGAGGATAGTTCAAAGACACTCTACAATGTCGATGTACATCGTTTGTAAAGGGGTGGTGGAGGTGCATGGGGGAGCGTTCCCCTATTTGAAGGACCCTCTAAAAGTGCCGCTACTTGGTCCATGTGAAGGACCTCTAATACTGCCAGCACGGAGATCCCCTGCTCATCATGAAAAAAAAGTCCATCTCACGTAGTCTTGACTCTTGAGACGGGCCTCACATCTCTACTGCATCCCTGTCCAAGCTGCCTTGGGTCTTTCACATGGCCTTAGAGGGTGTGAATAGGATAGAGGAGCCATATTAGAGACACTTAGTATTCCAAATGCTTGTCTCTAAATTGGGGAAGGATACGTTTCCCGACTGAAGCATGTCTCATAATTGGTTCCTTTATTTTAAGCTCACTTCCTGGATGCAAAAGACTGAACACTTGTCAAAAGTCCGAGTTCAGCTCCTGATGATGCCAATAATTAGGGTTGCTGGTGTAAGTCAGCAATATCCACACTAAGTGGCCCGCCCAGGTGAAATTTATATATGCTGCAAGGAATGTATGAGCTGTTGGCCTCGCCAATGCGTCCCAGAAAAACTACTCCCTAGGATTCCACTGTGATGCTATAGACATTGCGGTTTACGTACAATGGGTGAGGATGCTGGTAGCATTGCACTTGTCAAGTCTGGGATTGAGAACCATATTACTCTTTCTCCAAGAAAAGAAAAAAATCTCTTAAAGAAAAATGCACATGATAGACTCATGGTAGTCATCCACTAGTCCATACAACCATCAGCTCTATCATGCATTGCATTTGACCAAATATCATGGGTCCGTTGGGTGGAGCGTAGGACTCAGACCTATTTAGTCAATTGGCCATATTGTTGTGTGCTTTGTCTGCACTGATTTTTCAATAGAAGAATAAATCGAATAGAGCATCGGTGGAGGTATGGAGGACCACTATCGATACTTTGAGGGAAGAATGGGACTACTTTAGTCACTCCATTTCAAGTGCAAGTAGCAAAGAGAACAGCATTTATTGTAACTCTGTTCATATGTCCAATCTTTTGAGGAAAGATGAGGAATTTGGATCCTTGTTGGAATTCATCACCTTGGTGGCTTCTATATCCCATGCCTACCACTCATTGATGATCTGTGTACTTTCCCTTTTTTTGCATCCCTTTCTGGCAAGAAACACATCTTATGGCATTGAAACATAGGCACAACAGAACAGAGGAAAATAGAAGCAAAATATTTTTCTAAAAAAACATGTCAGCTTCCCTTGGTTGATCTACATATTGAGGCCCAGTTAACTAGTACCTTGGAGATGTCATCAATATTTTTCCAGTGCATGTGTTGTATTATGATCACCGATAAAAACATTGCAGATACAGAACTTGATCCCTCAATATCATTCAAAGGATCAAGTAGTTGGAAAGGAGATACCTGGATGACAGCAAAGTTAGCTGAAGCAAACGCTAGCCGCAATTTGTACAATCCAGTTTGAACCACACTTTCCAGTTGGAATTGCACTTGCCATGTTGAGGAAACCAAAGAACCATCCTCTTTAACTCTACATATAAAATTTCAAGTTTTCAGGAAAACAAGAAGAAACAAACTTGTTGATTCTGTTTTTCTCTCTGAAATCAAATCACAGTCTGCGTTACAAGTCTCTTCAAGGATTTACTTTTTGAATGAAAGAAGTAGAGTCAAGGGCTTTCCTTTTAAACTTAAATCTAGCTTTTGTTTTTGGGCATAGCGGGATATATCTCCCCTGTCAAGAGGGTACACAGTACAAAGGAAAAGGGAGAGACTACCATCATTGACAATATCTGTACAGGAAATAAATAGAAAGAGAGAGGGAGAAAGAATATATGTGTTTTCAAATATGGTGATTCTGTACTGACGAAGTTTGAAGACATTTGACTTTACCACTCTATATTCAACATAGATTTTGTCGAGGATGCCTATTCTTCACAGGTTGCTTTCTAAATCCTTATTCAGGCTTGAGAAATATTTGTTTCTTAGTTCCTAACTCTGGCATAGTTGCTTCTGCTGATGGTTTACTGAGTTTTTTTGGTGCTTTTGGAATATTCTCGCACCCTAATTTTTACAGACTTTTTGGCATTGTTTTTTACTCGGGCATTGATGGAGTATCTGATCTAAAATGGTCTGCATTTGGTAATGCTCATCTTGGATGATTTGGCTGTGATTGGCATGTTGCATCATGATCGGTTATATACATTAGATTCCGTGCTTTTTTGGCACGGTCTCTACTTATATGTATGGATATATTTTTTTAAACACACTTGATGTAGATGGCCTTTTTTTGTGTTATCTTGGATAAGGGCAGCTCTCTGAATCTCTGAACTCTGGCTTTATAAACTCGCTTCTATTGGTTCAAATCTGACATATTTTACCATTTTTGGATTCTAGCACTTTGACTCTAGCTGGGCTGATTATTACTCACAGATGATGTTTGTTGTGCTTGAGCATGGTTGGCAATTGTTCTTGATCTATTATTTTCAATCATTTGAAACCTATCCTAAATCCTCTAACTCATGATATGTGACTGGCAGGCTACCTTAACTGGCTGGTTTGCTGATCTGCTGATTGTTTTTTACTTTTCTTGATACACTTGTACATTGTGGCAATGATTTGATATGTCCCTGGTTTAAACCTGGCTAATCTCATCCTCCAAATTTGCATTTCTTGATAATAAGGAAGTGCTATGTTATTAAGGAACTTTGGGCATTCACTTTTCTCCTCACAGACTGATTCTAATCTGCTATGTACTCAAAAACTTGTGGTTATGTACCTTCTGATGTTTTTCTTGATGGCACTAGTTCATAGGCGTCCAAATTATGCTGTTTTACTACTCTGGAATTACTTAGGCTTAAATTGAAAGTTGTTTGGCTGTGTTGGGGCATTCATTACACATATGCTAGACTACCACTTACTGGTTATTGCTCTTTCAACTGGTTACTTTTGTTGCTCTAGCAAGCTTTGAAATGATCTGATCATTGGTTTTGACTAATGGTGTGCTTTACTTGTTATGAGGTTTTGCTCATGAATTGGAACACTATGATTGTTGCTAAATGGACTATTTTCTTAATTTTCTGAATAATTTCTTTTTAATGAAATTAGGATATTCAAATGTGTGCACTTGAACCGTAAGGTTAGGAACTGTAGGTCTACTGGAATTATTATAAAGCCATCAGGAACAAACAACTTTGATGTGTCATACGATGGGTGACATTAAGCATCTCGAGGGGTTGTAGCATTAGTTCGGTAGGAAAGACTGAGAAACGCATATTCCAAATGCATCACGTGATGGGTGATAGGAGCATCGGAAAGGGAATAAGGAAACCTGAACTAGAAAGAGGAATACGCGTAAAGACGCAAGCACAACAATAAAGATGGGTTCTGAGAAGCTTTTCCTAAAAAGAGAAATATTTTAACGTGTTTTCTGGGAAAAGCAAACGCTTTCCCGCGAGGAATCTGTGTTTGCATTGCATCTGTGCCTGAGAACTGCTCCCGTAGACGCCTCGAATGTGATTGCGTAGCATCAATTTTCAACTCACTGAGTTTTATTGAGTTTTGTCCAAGTTCACATTTTTAAAAAAGTGACTACTTGATAAGTGGGCAGCCCGTTAAAAATAAAGCAAAAGCTTATTATAAATAGAAAAAAAGAAGACCAGCGATCTCTGTACGGGCAGCAAAAAGCCAACACTGAATTTCTCTCTCCTCTCTCTAAAATCTGATGCCAACCCTCACTCTCTCTCTCTCTCTCTCTCTTTGCTATATTTGGCCGGGTTCGGACCGGCTATTCCTGCCAGTCCTCGGAACCTATAAAAGCAACACTCGCCCCCTCTTCTCTGGGATAGATTCTGCCAGCGCTAGTTGGGAAGGAGACGCAAGTGATCGCGGGATTACGAAGCACGGAAGTCGCTTTTCCATACAAAGAGCGTCAAGTATCAATTGTGGATTCGCCATACGAATTGTTGTCCCGTGTTTGTGTGTGTTTGCAGGTACTTCATCACGAAGGAGAAGCGTGAAGGCCTCGGCCTACGCTTGGGAATTTTGGGAACCGGATTCGAAAATTGTCTGCAGAGCCTCGACTCCAAGTACAGACGGAAAAATGATTTAGAGCTCGTCTCTCGGATTTCCCTCACTGGAAGGAACGACCATCGAGTCGAAGAATAGAACGGAGGGGTTTTTTCTCCGGTTCTTGTGCTTGTAAAAAGATTCTCCCTAATAAAGATTCTCTTTAAGGGGGGTGAAAGGGGGGGGGGGGGGGGGGGGGGGAGGGGGGAAGCCCATCTTTTGGTCCCAAATACTATGTCGAACTTCTTCCTCAACTTTGTTTAGTTGAAAGATTATTTATTTTTCAGCTTGTTGATTGTTCATGTGCGCTCCCGTTTGTGACAATAATTATAACGATTCTCAGGTTTCCTTACTGAACTGGTTGCATACTAACCTGACTGGTTGGGTAATTTTGCCCTTTTAGCCTAACCATGATGATCTATAACCATGACTGGCTGGGTGATTTTGCCTTATTGGCCTAACCATGCTGATTTCTGTAGTAAAATTTTGATGAAAATGCTGCCTATCTAAGCCGGTTTGCTCTATAAATGATGGGTTGTTTCACATTAACTTCACTCACTAGTTCTGATCATTACCTTGATAGAAATTTTTTGCTTTGTTATCTTCTCTCTCTGGCTATAAAGAGTAATTCCTGAGGGACCATCAGTGTTATAATGATTGGCTCATTTGAAAGGCTGATTTAGATTCTTTCCTAATTTATTTATTTTTTAATTGCTTTGCTTGGCCGTAATCACTTCTGACCATTTCTAACTTGATATACTTCTGTCTAAGCTCCTGTAATTGGATCTTAGCATGCTAATAGGGCTACCTTAGAAACTGGTTTTGGAATTGGTTGTTGGCTCACTAATCACCTAGTGACTGTGTTATGATGTTATGTGATCACCGGATTTACTGAGAAATTCTTGAATGAGGAAAAGACATATAGCTTGGATTTTTCTTTTTAAAAGATGCCTTGCTCTCACTTTTTCCTTGCCTCAAAGCTAGGAAGGTTATGATACAAGCATCCCCTTAGGTGTTTACAGGGTTGGTTTATTCTTGACTACCTTGCTTGATGGATTACACCACTTGGTACTAGTCTTAGATTTTTTATGGCATAAGAGAAGCCCTCTTATCAAGGCTAATTTGGACTCAGTACTTGTGAAGACTCGGAGTATCACTAATGGGGAATCTTGGATAACATTTGAACTACTAAGACTTTACTTAATGGGGTCGGTTGGTTATTAATACACTAGGAATGGATGTAATTTGGATGTAAAATGCTTGGAAGCTATGATGAAGTGCAATCTTCTTAGGATGGCCAGTCCTTAGCTGTTCTTGGCTAAAGAAAATTTGGAATAGTTTGGACATGGAACACATTGGATTTTCATTATAGACAGGTTGGTTAAAAAGGATGCAAAACAAAACAAAGTCATACATTTAAAATAAAAAAGAAAATCTTAAGTACCATTTGGTTATTTTAAATGAGGAATGGCTACTAAATGCCCTTTATACACTTGTACTTGAATTACTTCTACACTTTTAGGACAATAGACATGGATAACATCTGATAGGTTCCTTGACACCTACCACACGTAACCTGTTGTCTTGTCTATATGGATGCAAGTGAGAATTCTATCTTTGCTTAAAAAGCTTTAGATTTATTACAGTCCGACCTTGAAAATGAAGACGTATTTCATCCTCGTAAAATGGTTTAGTCCTGATGTATTTCATTCTGATCATGTTGTACAAAAATGAATCGAATGCAGAATCATTTTTGTTTAAACCAGCTTACTAATGTCTAAAGCTAGTTGTGTTTTGAAAAATATGTTCTTTTGCGTATAAGTAGTATCTTAATACAACAACGCGCGCGCATACACACCCAAAAAAAAACAAGTGAGTGAGGTGCTACAAGAGGCAACCCAATCCCAATTGGCTAAGAGGAAACGGGTGCCTGCGGCAGCGGATCAACAACTGAGTGAGGAGGAGAGGAAGTGAGAGGCTGGGGGGGGGGGGGATCAGAGGTTGAGGGTGGAGCTCAAAAACGGAGGAAACTTAATAGATGGAGGGAGGCTGGTGGTGGTAGTTGGTGGAGGGGGGGAGGAGGACTTGTAAGAGCTGTAGGAGGGGTAGGGATGAAGGTGGGGCAAAACAGGGACCGGGGGGGGGGGGGGGTGTAAAAGCTGCTTCTTTACAGTTGAGGGTGTCTTTGTGGGCTGGACAGCATGCTTGTGTGAAGTTTGATCGTGCCGACTAAGAGGGTCAAAGCGAATCCCTGTGAGAACCGACTACTGCGCTAGCTGTTGACCTCCTCGAGGCCCACAGGAAGGTCCCTGATGGCCCTGCCGGCCTCGGACCTCTTGCCAGCCTTGCTCATCTGCGTCGCCGTGGCTGAGGGTTGAGGACTTGCTGCAGCTGCCGTCTGCAGCTGAGGCTGCTAATGTTGTGGCTGAGGGTGGGGCACCCTTCACTGAATACCCCATCTAATGGTAGATAAAATAATAATTGGGCAGCCTCGAGTACTAAGCTCGCTTCCTGACCCATCTGCCAATGATGTTCAATGCTACTTGCACTGCTGTGCAGTGTCCTACCATTGCATCATCCCGTTCTTCTTTATTAGCAGTTTGAAACTGCACTATTGGTGCCTTGTAAGTCAAATAGACTTCATCAATTTGACGTTTCAGCATGAGCTGCCCCTTTCGTTGGACTTAAATATTCTATCCGAGTCGATCCTAATGAAATTTTGGAGTCAAAACAATTTCTTTACATTGATTCCACATCAATGTTGTGGCAATGCTTAGGTACGTTCAATTAACTATACTGGCTTGATCAGCACCCAAAGAGTGTCTCAAAAATTGTCTTTTGCACCTTGGCGGCTTGACTTTATTGAACGCAGCTCTTCCCATGGAGTAAAGTTAGAAACCTCTGAGCTCTTCGAGTGATTGTTGCTATAGCGGAAGATTGGCTAACAGCAAACATGATAAGGCACAAACCAAACACGTGCCTACAAGGACTTACCGGATAGACATCTGACGCATCTCCCAGCCATAGAGCCTCATGGGCTCAATGCCAAGCCTAGAGCCTACTCCGGCCTATTGCCACACTCAAGGACAGGCATCTCATACTGCCAGCCCATACCCTACCTTGGATGTTCAGACAGACAATGCCAAGAAACTACATTCCAAGTTTCTACAATTGGTTGTCGGTGTTGGAAGACTAAGACGTCACTTACTGTCCACATTGTATTGTAATGCGACAATTGGGCATTAAAACTCTACTCTCTCGAGACTAAAGGTGCCATTGTTCATGTAGACATTCATATTTGTAAGGGTACCAATGCATTGACCCAAGCTAGTCTGCATTGGTATAGACTGGTTTCAGGAGTCCATGGCCTGGCTGCTTTCAAGTTCAAGCTCCTTGAACGGCTGCTTCAAACTCTTGTTCGTTGAGGGCTTCACCTAATATCTACTTGTTAGTGCTCTAATAGGATCCATCTTGCAAACATGAAATGAAATAAGCCAAATGAGATCCTACGGAACCTTACAGATAGACATCTAACTCACTTCCCAGTCATACAGCGTCATTAGCTAAGCCTGCAACTTAAGCTAAATTTAACATTAGTAACGATGCCGAGAGATCTCAACATTGAAAGACAACAAGAGGCTTGGAAGACAACGATGATATGGAGATTGAAGACCTTTCCTCAACGACGGCATCAAGTCATTCACATGAACAAAATTCCAACCAAAGGAGGATATTAAGAGGCAACACCTGGATCCTAGGGAAGCACAAACAAAGTAGGGACCAGGTAAAGCCCTCAATGGGCAAGCATTTGGAGCAGCCATTTAAGTAGCTTGAATTTAAAAGAAGCCAAGCCATGGATTGATTAAACAATCTATGCCATTGTAGGCTAATTGGGATCAATGCAATGCCACCCTCAAGAGTTATGAACGTCTAGACATAAGTTTGCACGTGATGTCGTGACTATGCAGAGCTTTAACCCCCGATTATTGTGTTGCAATACGTTATGGACAATCAATTACCTCCTAGTTTTTCAACACCGACCCAACTTGCCACTATCATCCTACGCCTTATGCACCTAAGGGGAGCGGAGCTGCCACTTTCATAAGGCAACTCAGAAAATTTCTCAGGAGGGGAGAAGAGTATGGGTTTGCTGCCAATAATGGCCTTCAACAGTGAACTACGTACTTCAATCCTGACAAAAGACCGCAGCATTAAGATGATTCCCTGCACTCACCACAAAAGGCACTCCCTTGGTGACATGGGATGAAGCCCCACAATATGACCCCATTTTGCTCAGCGTTAGACGTTGTGTTTACCTATCAAGGATTCCTTCCCCTCAATAAGATCTTCTAGCAGGAAGAATTGAAATAAGGTTTGCAGTGAGATTTTGTGCTTATCACTACATATCAGAGATTTCTATACAATGATAAACTCTATAAGAAGCATATCTACACAAATTAATCCTTTTAGTGCCATTCAAAAGATAAAAGGCCTCCATCACTAAAGAAATTTTTGTAGAGGAAAATGAGCTCTGTGTTCTGCCAAGGACGGCACCATGGAAAGCATTATTGAAATAAAGGTAAGTCAAGTCCAGAACTTTCAGTCCAGGAAGGAATTTTTTAGACAAAGTTGAAGTAAATAAGCACCTTCCAACATGAGCAAAAAACCAGTCGTTGCTCCAGTCGTTTGACTGAACATCATAAACCAGGTCCGTATCTGGATAAAGTTCTGAGTACCTTAGCCATAATCCATACTGTCGATACCTGCAGCCATACAGCATTGCTATACAGAAAAATCTTTACAAGAAATGATAAAAGAGCCCTACGGACGCATTTTAGAGCTTTGAAGGAACCAAGAAGAAGCGTGTGACATCTACGTCTCTTCATTTGAGCTGAGAGGCCCTCTATGAAAGGGGGGGGGGGGGGGCACTGTTGAGATATTGGCTTCACCACAGCAGTTACCTCTCGGGATGATTGAGATAAAGCCTGTTCACAAACTTTGGATCCGGATCTGGTATATAAAACTCAGTTGAACTTCTATCTGGTATTCCAATCTCCCAGACTGTCTTTCCATCTCTTGGTGCGTCAAACACTGACTCCTGAAGATCAACAAGTGAACCTAAAATCAAATGCATCCCAGTATTAGGAGATCGCAGTTTGAGGCAACATGCAGCAGTGCTCCTAGGATCAGTTCTTAAAGGCAAATGATTCATACACTTCACAGAATGAGAGAAATAAAAACTAGCTTTAGGTGCAGTATGACATGCTGAACCTAAATCCAGTGCCAGGAATGCAGAGATTCACTACAAGAATAAGGATGTAACTAATTGAGGCAGACAATTGAGCAGAAACATGTGATCGAAGCCACAAGTTGAACAGTGCCATGGTTCTCTCCCATGTAAAGCTTCTAAAGGTGGCTGCTCTAGGAGACAGCATGGAGAACAGAGGAGACACATTTAGAAGAGAGGAAATGGTTAGGTGCAGAAAAAGCTCTTTATTGCCAACATTCAAAAAGTGTTTTGGTGTGCTTTAGAATAGAGCATCTATGTAAAATTTAATTGCTAACAAAATGTTTGAGCATCATTGCTCGCTTCTATGGGGTCGCTGCGCTGCGCTTCACCCCCATCCTCCATTGTGGATGCCCCATTCCCTGTGTAGGCACCCGTGAATCGTGCCGTAATTTGTGGAACTAGGCCCACCTTTGCCGCTGTTCCTGACTGCCCACACTGCTCGCCCCGCTTTCGGCCACCCTTGACGCATAATTAATTGTCAGTGATACCCGGTATGGCCAACAAAGCTCTGTACTCCTTTAGGATTGAGCGGCAAGGGAAACATTAAAATAGCAACTATCTTATCTCGATCAGGAGCCAAACTCTTAGCAGACACATGGCCTAAAAGTGTACCTTGTGTTTCATAAAAGTGACATTTATTAGGATTTAGCTTAAGGCTTGCTTCCTGACACCTTTGGAATACTAAAGAGAGCTGTGAGAAATGCTCATCCAAGTTCTCAAGGGGAAGATCCTGAAAAATGACATAGACTATGTGGCTGAAGGAAGGTGGAGCATTCTTGAGCCCAAATGCCATCTTCTGTAAATGAAAGTACCCATTGGAGTCACAAATGATTTCTTGATTTGGTCGTCTGAATGGATGGACGCCTGATTGTAGCCACTGAACCCATCCATAAAAGTTAAAACTATATAGTGCATGCCCAGCCACATCCTCCAGGACACTTTCAGTGAATGGCTTTGGAAACCTATCTTGCATGGTTGCCTTATTGAGAGCTCTGAAGTTAACACAAACCCGGCTTGTTTATTGGGAGCTATAACCACAGAGGTCAACCACTCAGAATGCTCCACACGAACGATGACGTCTGTCTCTTGCATCTTCTCCACCTCTTGCTTTACCATGACTGCATACTTTGGATCGGGCTTATATGTCCAACCTCTCATTGCTTTAGCTCTACTGACAGAGGTACAGTGTGAATTTCTAGCTCAGGGGGTATGCCTTCCAAGCAAAACATCTTTGAAGGATTTGCATAAAAAAGACTACCTGGTCTAGCAGTTGCGCATGGTCCCTTACCGAGAGAACAGGCCTGTGTCTTCGAGATTGACCTCCTTGATTGGGTCTAGAGGTGTGGATGCTAAAGGTGTCTTTGTCGTCATCGAAGAAGAAGCCTCTTGGAGCATGGAAACATCATGAGCTAGTGTCTAATCAATGGGGAAATTGTCACATGCTTCCTGCGGCCAGCTAGTGCACATTTTCCCGACTTATCACCAAAAAGTCATCATAAAAGAAGCACCAAGGCCAGCGTTTTATCATCAGTTCTATCTCGTGCAACTGGAGACCAGCCCAGCATTTTCTGCATCTTGCAGCTGCCCTGGCGTTTTTGCTCCACATCGCAAGCAGCTCCAGCAGTCCAGCATATTGGGATTTGCAAGCGCAATCAGCCCAGATCTGCCAGCGTTATGGTGTTTGGCCGAGTTCCTCTCCAGAAAAGCCTCTAATTTGCTAATGCCAACTCCTTACTGCAGCCCGGACAGTTCGGCAGCCCATCGAGCCTCTTCCTGGCCATTCCCTCGCCGCATCAAGTGCTCCCATCGTTGTCCATCATCAGTTGCGTTTTCAGCCCTGCTAAGTGCGTCAGATCTGCTATGTTTTTGCAGCCAGATATGCATTTTTGCAGCAAGCCATCAATTCCTCTCACATGGGGAGTGAAATTCAGCCCAGATCTACCCCTTGGTGGTCAATTAGAAGAAAAATGGCCGAAAGGACAAGAGAAACTGAAACTAGGAAAACTTAAGAAGTTGTGGGCCGAGGGGCCTAAAAGGGATTAGGGACTAACCCATCAACTTAAAGAACTTATGGAGCACCGGCCAAGGGGCCTAAAACCTAAATACCAAAAGCTTGACATCTGGGACTGATTTTCGTAAAACACACTAACATGCAGTACGGAATCGCTACAGTGATGACGTGGTAGGCTGTACGGAATTCCGCACTTCGCGTTGTTGGCTTTTGGTAGTTTCCACGTGAGATTCTGATGGCATATGCTTTTGGATCAGGTGCTTTTGGGGCTCTGCTTTTGGGCATCCCTTGCAAGTTTAAAAGAGCCCAGAGCACCATTCTTCCACAGAGCATCTGAACGCAGAGTCTCGGAGAGAGTTGAGACCCTTGGAAGTTGCACTTTGTGAAGAGCAATAATAAAGAAATACCTTGAGGGGCACCAGTCTTTGGGGCCAGTGCGTCTAGGCTCGAAACTCCGTTGTGCCGTGTCAACTCTCTTCTCTCTCTCTCTTTCTCTAGTCAAGTTTAGTGATTTTGCAGTTTCTGTTCGTGTATTGCTATTGATTTCTCGCTTGGAGTGTCCAAGCTTGTAACGCACTCTCATTCTCTCCCTAAAAGGAACCATCATTCGTGCTAAGTAGCACGTATTCAAGCAAGGAAAGAAGTTTTGTGGAAGTGTAAAGTCTAGATCTTGTCAACCATTTCAATTCCGAGGCACTCGACATTGGTATCAAAGCTTTGAGATTTTGCACTAGTCCGCTAATCCCAAAACAAAAAATTTCTCTTGTGTTTGAGGTTGTGTTTTGCATTGTTTGGGGACACTCCTCCCACTCTTGGAACAACAGGCCTGCCATTGCACGTCAGACCATGCCCCTTGGGCGTCGCAAAGAGCAACCAAGTGTACACCGGATGTCGCATGCGGAATGTGCCAACGAGGGGATAGATAGTTGTCCCCAAGATAAGTCTGCGACCTTCCTTGAGCACAAGGGTAGAAATCCTTGCATGGTCAAGACTCTAGCAGTATGGAGACCTCTCTCAATCTAGAAGACGATCAAATTCCTCCTTTGGATCCTCCAAGGAACCCTCCCCATACTCTACCAGATCCTCCACCTACCCCTCCACTCTTGCCACCCAATCCCATGGATTCCATGATGCACATGATGATAGAGATGATGGTGCGGGTAAGATGAAGGCACGGTGACAAGAGCGTGAGGAAGCGGAGGAGCAAGAGGAATGTCAATTGGCAACTCAAGTTGCGGAATGTACCAACGAGGGGATAGATAGTTGTCCCCAAGATAAGTCTGCGACCTTCCTTGAGCACAAGGGTAGAAATCCTTGCATGGTCAAGACTCTAGCAGTATGGAGACCTCTCTCAATCTAGAAGACAATCAAATTCCTCCTTTGGATCCTCCAAGGAACCCTCCCCATACTCTACCAGATCCTCCACCTACCCCTCCACTCTTGCCACCCAATCCCATGGATTCCATGATGCACATGATGATAGAGATGATGGTGCGGGTAAGATGAGGCACGGTGACAAGAGCGTGAGGAAGCGGAGGAGCAAGAGGAATGCCAATTGGCAACTCAAGTTGAGGCTTGTAGACGGTAGCACGAGGCAGCCGCGAAGCCTAGACGGTAGGAGAGGGCAACCATGCATGATCTCATCACCTCTCTTCCGGTTCGATCCGATTCCTTCTCATCGGAGCCGGATTATGACAAGCTTATCAAGACCATCGCGGACGGGACAAATGCTACACGGACCAATTCTCGAGAAGATTACATTCAGTAAGTATGACGGTAAGATGGATGTGGTTGTCATCTATTCTTGGTTGCATCAATTTACATCTTACTCTGCCGCTGTTAGAAAGTCTGATAATAACAAAGTTCTCTTGGCTTCCATGCATCTCACGGGTGATGCTATCAACTGGACCAGCCCAGCGTTTTCTGCATCCAGCAGCTGCCCTTGCGTTTTTGCTTCACATAGAAGGCATCTCCAGCAATCCAACGTTTTGGGATTTGCAAGCGCAATCAGCCCAAATCTGCCAGCCTTTTGGTGTTTGGCCTAGTTCCTCGCTGAAAAAGCCTCTCATTTGCTAACACTAACTCCCTCCTGCAGCCCGGATAGTTCGGCAGCCCATCGAGCCTCTTCCCGACCATTCCCTCGCCACATCGAGTGCTCCCATTGCTGTCCATCATCTGCTCCATCATCAGCTGCATTTCCAACCGTGTTAAGCGCATTAGACCTGCTGTGTTTTTGCACCCACATCTGCGTTTTTGCAGCAAGCCATCAATTCCTCTCACATCGGGAGCGCAATTCAGCCCCAGATCTACCCCTTGGTGGCCATCAGCAACCCCACATCGAGACGGATCCAAAGGTGCATCAAGTCAGCCCCGAAGGTGCTTCATTCCGAAGAGTTACCGTGACATTCCCCCTTCGAGTCAGTAGAGACTGCATTTGAGGTATTGCATTCAAGTACATTCCATTTATACAATCAAAAGCAAATACCACATCGGCAACAATGTGGAGGGCCCTTGACAGGGTTGGTTGGGACCCCATCGGGTCTCTCTCAAGCAGTATTCTATAATACTTCTGAGGAAATGCTCAGAGAAGTGGATTTATCACAGGAGGGACTTACTAGAAACTCACGGGATAAAGAACACACTGAATATGGGAGACATCTCATGGAGATGGAAACTACACATGGTTTGGCCATACTTAATGGTCTAGAGAATTTCCCTTTATCTGGGGGATTCACATGCTTCCCGCACAAGCATGGGGCCAGTACAGTGGATTATGTCATGACTTCACCAAGCTTTATTTCTAGTATCGAGGACTTTAAGGTGGGACCCAGACCGGTTGGGATTGCAGTGGATCATGCTCTCTTGACCTTATCAATCTCCTTCTAATACAATGCCTCTCAAGTACAAAGGAAGAAGACGCACACAAGATATACTTTCACACCAGAGACTGATTCAGTCTATGTGGAACAGATCTATAATAGGATGTGGGCAGCCGAGCCAGTATATACTGTAGAGGAGATTACTTCTCAGCTAACAGAGATACTACATGGAGTAGCACAAGAGGCATACCCACATACTCAGCCTGATCAGAAGAGAGGATCTGGGAACATGCCTCAAAACAGTTGGTACGACGAGGAATGCAGAGAGACGAGAACCCAGGTCCAGAAAGAGCTTACACTTGGGATCATCACATATAAGCAGTCTCGGATTGCTCTTCGGCGTATAGTACGTCGCAAGAAAAGGGCATTTTTAGCCAAATTGGAGAAGGATTTATATCAGCTCTTCTTGAGTCAGGACTCACATGAGGCCTGGCGTTTATTTCACGAGCACTCATTGCCTCTGACAATTACTTCTCCTGAGATTTGGGATCAATATGTAACATCATTATATATGGTATCTGGACAGCCTCCATTACCAGATCCGCTAGAGCCATGCCTTGCTACTAGTACTTTCTTTACTACGGAAATGGTGGAAAAAGCCATTGATAAGATGAAGACAAGAAGAGCATATGATCATGAGGGTCTAGTAGCAGAACATCTGATCCATGCGAGGGATCTACTTTCAGAAGTCCTTGCTCGTCTGTTTAATCGGGTCATGTGTGAAGATTACCTGAATCTTGGAAATTATCTACTTTCGTACCTATTTTCAAGTCAAGGGATCCTATGATACCCGGGAACTACCGTACCATTATGGTGGGTCACACATTGACCCGACTGTACGCATCCATTCTGGAACAAAAATTGAGTAGATGGGCAGAGAATGAGGGCATAAGAGCAACAGGACAAGCTGGATTCAGGAGGGGTTATTCCACTCTAGATCATATTCTTACGCTCAGAGCCATTATTGAGGAAGGAAGAGTAAGCGGGAGAAGGATGTATTGTTGCTTTGTGGATTTTCGGAAAGCTTTTGATACAGTACCAAGGGCCAGATTGATGCGCAGAATGCAAGAGTTAGGGGTCCCCAAAGAGATTATCTGGGGGATCATGGCCTTACACGGGTCAGTAACTGGTTATGTACGTACTCTAGAAGGGGATTCCGACATTGTTCATTCCATCGTTGGAGTAAAGCAAGGATGCCCACTGTCCCCTACTTTATTTGGTATGTATATAGATGAGGTATCAGATTACATTGATAGAGAGGATGACAGAGGTGCTCAACTTGCAGGGTCATGGATCTCTTTGTTGTTGTATGCAAATGATATTGTATTGATAGCAGAATCACCAGATGGAATGCAGAGGCAGTTAGATGCATTACATAAATTCGCGGAGGACAGCGGACTGTCGGTGAATTTGGGTAAGACCAAAGTTACGGTGTTTAACACCGGACAGATACCTCTACATTGCTATTTGCTACTTTCCACCGAGTATGTTAGTCTATGCATCACCTGGAGGACAGTCCCCCTTTTCTATTTTGGATGATGACATATGGGAGTTCTCCAGGGATGGTGACATTATCATTCTAGGGCGGCTCATTAGAGCTAAGGCTTCAGTACCGCGTGGCATTATCCGAGCAAAGCTAGTGCCCACTAGTGGTTGAGGCGCTCACCAGATCAGTCTCCTTCATACACCGCATATGGGAACTTCCCAGAGACAGATATACCCGCCTTGCACTTGAGTCCTCTCGACAGTTATCCATGCAGGGAGATACAGCATGCTGGTATGGGGAGATGACATCATGGTTTCATGCGCATGGGTTCAGCATAGACAGGTTGCCACCCTTCCACTACTCACTGGATGCACCATCTCTCACTCTTACACAATGCAAGATCACCAGACTCATCCGCCACGACTTGACTCAGCTAGACACCAAGAGGACATGGATACAACCAGCACAGGAGCTGGGCACAAAGATGGCTTTCTACAAAGAGCATCTTCTCCAGCTTAAGGAGGATGGTTTTGTGACGAGACCTAGATACATGGACACCCACCTGTCTCATGGGATACGATTGCTATTGGCAAGATATGCACATCTTCGCACCAGTTGCGGATTGAGACTGGGAGATACCGCGGAGTACCAGCAGAAGCCAGGACATGCAGGACATGCCCTTTTATGTCCCATTCAAAGGAGAGGGGATCTAGCCCAGATGCTGTCGGGATGGGCGTCCAGCGTCCAGGCGGACGTAGTGCGAACCCGGCCAGTGTGGCCGGTCATTATTATAAGAGGGAGGCCAAGGCCTCATTTACAGTTATCGACCCCCACTGGTAGAGTGCCAGTGGGTAGCCCGCGAGGCTAGGAGTGCGAGGCCGGGTGGTATGGGACGCCCGGTCTTACAGGTGCACACCTACGTCCTCGGACGCTGGCCCCAGCACGGGGGAGCTGTTCAATGGTGGCTATGGTCGGGTGGCTTGTCCGACGCATGTCTGTAGGCGGTCCGTGTGGCCGGGAGATCCTTTCTCCTCGTTCGTTTCATGGTACCAGAGCCGGCTTGGCTGCACGAAGGACTGTGTGCACACTTACAGACTGATTTAAGTCGGATAATTACCATTTCATGCAATTTTTGATGAATTAATTGTTTACTCGATTGTTTTCTTCTCATGAGCATGGTTGCAGGTGAAATTTAATGTGTTTTGCTGATTTTGATAAACTTCAGCAATTTAGCGGGCGGAAAAGCTGGGAAGTGTAAGTTTTTATTAAATTTACTGATTTTTGACGAAATTAGTGAATTTCTTATTGAATTGCTGATTTTAGCTTTAAAAAATCAGCATACAGTTAAAACTCTCTATAATGTTCTTTGTGCGAAGCATAGAGAGAGAGAGAGAGAGGGCTGCTTGACTCTCCTTCTCGAATGTCTCCAGTGTGGAGAGCTGCTCTCTGTGTCCAGTCCAGAGGTCTTGCGCTGCAAAAGAAGAGAGAGAGAGAGAGAAATCGTAAGCAGAGGGAGAAAGCGCAAGAAGAGAGAGAAAACGCCAACATGTCATTTTTCTTGCGTGGTTTGCACAAGCGGGCACACGCCTGGATTTTTCCCCTCTCTCCTTCCACGCGTCGCCTCTTCTCTGTACGGCGCGCGATTTTTTTTTGGGTTTCGCTGGCTACTCTACGTTGTTTTTTTTTAACCCATAAGAGAGTTTATTTAAATGTCCCTTTTATTTTAAAAGGGCCAGGACATTTTGAGTTTTTTTAAACTAGGGACTGAAACCTGAGTTTATTCGCTGCTGCTGCACGCTCCCCCCCTCTTGCGCCATCGCCTCCCCTCACCCCCCTTCTCTCTCTCGCCCTCGCGCTGCCATCAGCCCCCCTCACGCTGCCCCCCCCCTCGCCCTCGCGCTGCATCCCCCACCCCCTCCCGCCTTGCGTTGTCTCCCCCTCCCAGCCCTGCCCGCCACCTGCTGCCCGCCGCCCTCCCCCCCTAGCCCGCCCGCTGCCCCCCCCCCCCCCCCCCCCTTTGTCCGCATTATCCCCAAAGGTTTCTTTGCGCCTGGCTCTGCAACATTTGTTCTTCGGACAAGTGTTCGGCATCCTCGGTTGCAAATTGTTCTTCTCCGTCCGCCTCTTCGACTCAGCAGTAGACATAGATGGAGGCTCCAGCTCCGCCACAGAGGGACTCGCCTGAAGCCCCCTCGCCCGACCCTGCTGAGCCCACCATTCGACTTGCTCTTACGCCGACAGAGCAAGCGAGCCTTGCCGCAGAGGTAGAGCGCTTGCAGGCGACTTCTGTCATCTGCAAGGTTCTCGGCACCCGTCCTAGCAGAGGAGAGCTGCGAGACCTTCTCCAGGCCCGCCTTCTCGCAGAGGTGGGCAAGATTTTGGATGTTCAGATCCTCGGACGGGGGTACTACCAGATCGAGTTCGAGACTTCTGAGATGGCCTCCAAGGTCATAGCTATGAGTCCACTGGCTATCCGAGCATCACGCGCCCACTTTCGACAGTGGCGACATGGTTTTGACACAACTTCGGATGTGCTAGTAGAGGAGGCAGACATCCCCATCTCAGTCTGCTTTCCGGGTTTACGGAGGGAGTACCTTCCACTTCTCTCCAGGATTGGCTCCGCCATCGGGACTGTTCTGGAGACACCTCGTACGGCAGCATCAGTAGCTGCCAAGGCGGCTGGCATCCCTTCAGTTCGAGTTTTGGTCTGAGATACCCACACGCTCCCGAAGGTCATCCTCTTGCCTCGGGTGAGTGGGGGTTGGTTTCGACAGCGTGTGGAGTACTCGGGTCTCCCGAACGAGTGCTTCATTTGCAGACAGAAGGGCCACCTAGCGAAGGCCTGTCCACGGAGGAGGCCACGACCTGCACCTCAACCTCAGCCCCAGCCTGCCAAGGCTGGGCCGCAGCCTCAACCAACGACAGCGCACAGATTCTGAGCCACCCTCCGAGCCTGGGGCTCCAACGGAGGAGGGGTGGCAGCAGGCCCGTGGCCGTCGACGCCAGGGGCCACAGTGACAGCCTGGCACGCAGAGTGGCCCTCAGGTGCCTACTCAGCAGCAGTGGGTTCCCACGGGGAACCTCTTTGGTCCTCTTGAGCAGGAGGAGTCCCCTACGCCAGCCTCCACCTCCGCTTCACCCTCGCCAGCCTTCCCACCTCCAGATCTCCCCTCTTCCTCCTCATCCCCTCCTCCGCCCTCTGCTCCTGCCCACTCCCCACCTCGCCCCTCTGTCTCTGTCGCCCCACCCCGCTTCTCTTCTCCTCCGCCCCCCCCTGCTCCTGCTCCCCCTCCTCCTGCTCCAGTACCTCAGTCAACCCAGGAGACTAGTCCCTCGCCGGCGGCTAGGAGATCTCTTGGCAGTGCTTTTGCCACGAGTCACCTAGCGAGAGAGGGTCAGCCCTTCTTGCGGCCCCCTCTGTAGATTCAGACATCTTCCCTTGCAGCTATCCCTCGTGGTCTGACGAGCATTGACCTCCGACGCCGCTGGGACTTCTTCGATTACGGATTCACTCGCTTTCTCGGCGATTCCGCAGCAGACCACGAGACAGCCTGCTTCAGGGTCCATGCTCTGTTCCTCGCCGCTAGGGGGACAGAGGCCTTGGACTCGGCAGTTGGTTTCTCCTTTCCCCTCTGTGGTAGGACCGAGACAGAGTGGTCCCTCGACTCAGTGGAGGGATGGTTGCATACACAGGTTCTCGAGTTCTCTCACCACATGGGAGAACTTGGAGTTACAGATTTGCTACAGACTTTGTGGCCACTGGCCAAGTTTGCGGTGACACCCACAGACTCAGCAGGATGTAGGCACATTGTGGTATACTTTTTTCCTGATACACAGTGTTTGCCTTGCTATGTATACATTCATGAGGACTCCTAGACAGAGGAGGTTGCTTTACGCATGGCTCGCTCTGCTTGGGCTTGGGCCAGACACTCACTACAGGCTCGCCTATCTAGAGGACGCTCGGATGCGGATTACTCCCCATCCAAGCCTGCCTCGAAGATAGCCCATCTTGCTGCTGCGGCAGCATCTGTTCTCTCTCGCTCCCCATGAGGATCGTCTCGTGGAATGTGCAGGGATTAGGTGGGCCCCAGTTTCAGCGACAGCGGGGCCGATTGCGTCAGGAGCTGCAACGTTGCCTTGTGGGAGGAGAGATTGATCTCCTTATGCTTTAGGAGCACCATTTGTGTGAGAGCCGCATTCGGCGATGTGGTCAGATTTTGCGTGGACGTTATGATACCTTTTGGTCAGCTGCTTTTGGACCTGGAGGCATCCAGGGTGGGGTATGTATGACTATTGCGGACTCACTACAGCAAGCCATTGTGGGCAGAGGGATTATTGTGCCAGACAGGGCTCAATGGATCACTCTGCAGGTTCAGGGTGACCTTGTGGGCTTCCTGAACATTTATGCGCCCAATGTGGCGAGTGCTCGTGCAGAGTTTTGGTCACAGATTGTTGAGTCTCTGCCACAGGTTGACCATTGGTGTGTAGGAGGGGACTTCAACATGTTGGAGGATCCCTCTGACAGGATTGGAGGCAACCATGCTATTGTGCATGGAGTCGAGTTAGCAGCTTGGGAGAGGTTGTGTATGACTTTGAGGGTCTCGGATACATAGCAGCATTCAGGCTTTGTGAGGCCTTCAGAGAGTCTTGCCTTCCCTAGATCGGACCGCAGAGTGGGAGGAGTGAATCTATCGAGGATAGATCGCTTCTACACTAGTGACCACTTCAGTGACATGGGGGGATCAGTGCGCATCCTGGCAAGGACATCCTTCTCGGACCATGCACCAGTGATCCTCACAGTGGCAGACAGGCAGAGGAGTGGGAGCACGATGCTTCGTATCCCAGAGCAGGTCTTGTTGGACTCAGCACTCAGAGAGAGGGTCGAGGCTCTTTGGACAGAGGGCATGGACAGCCAGGCTCTACCGGCAGACAGAGTGGCCTCAGGCCTAGCTCAGCTTAGCCACTTCTTTCTCCAGGAGTCTTTGGCTCGACGGGCTGCAGCGAGAGAGGAGGAGCAGCGTCTCAGACGAGGCATTGCTTCACTACAGAGGATGCAGGAGCAGCATCCAGACAGTCCATGGTTGGAGGAGCAGCTACAGCAGGCTCGACAGGAGCTTGCTTGCACAGAGGAGAGGCGCCATGAGTTTGCCTTTCACCGACAGGCATCTCAGTGGACTCAGGTAGGTGACAGAGTGACAGGTGCTTTTTTTGAGACAGTGGGACCTCGGCACTCGCATGCCAAGGTCAAACAGCTGAGGAGACTGTAGCGCGGATAATGCGTCGTGCTCTCTACAGTGTGGGTGCCCCTCAGTGCAATGAGCGTGACAATCTCACTCAAACAAATGAAAACTCTCTCAAACAGAATGAAACACACAAACAACGGATAACAACACAGAAACAATGGATAACAACAGAGACACAACAGTGGACCAGAACATGTGGACTCGACTAGCTCCAAGAACCATGTACAGACTCTGGCGTGGCAGCACACTCCGCTCCAGCCCAGGACTCACAGGTACAAATGGGGGTGTCGAGGCTCAGATGTGCAGGGATGGTGAAGCAGTGCTCTGTGTAAGACTCTCTAGACGACTACGTGCAAGATAAGATGGAGCTATCCCAAAACGACTACTGATATGTACAACCATAGGAGCCACCAACGGCCCATAAATGTCCAGCCAGCTAAGTCTATCTCCAAACTGAGTGGTGGTGGTGACCTGGCCACGACGTCCACTAGACCACCGTAGGTACCCTGCCACGTGTCACTCCCAGCCAAAGGGTCCGTCCAGTGTGAACCAGACCAACTGTAGCTAACTGTCCAACTGCCTGTCCTGTGAAGTGACACTGTAGCAGGCTACAGGTTGCCCGCCACAAGACTGGTCACCGTCTCGGTGAGCCAAAACTGAATGAAACTGCAAAAGTAACTATATGTACCATGAAAGATGAGGTAAGAGCACAGTCCTGTCACCCAAGGGAAAGGGTCGTCCCCACTGCTGCTCCAGAAGCTTCCGGATCGGGAGGAGCCATCAGATCAATAATGTAACCATGCGGTTGCTGTCCTGTGCTTTGCATACCTTGATTTCCTGTGGTTGTACCAGCCATCTGCTGCACAGCGGATGGGAGTACCTGCCCTGAAGTGAACTCCGGACGCCTAGTAACGCAACCATGGCGGTGTGCACCAGTAACACCGTCATAGCAATGAACACTCTGGCTCTGCATGTGTGGCATCTGGATCTGAGACTCTTGCTGAGTGAAGTACTGGACCTGGGGCTGTGGGTAGTGTCCCATGAACTGCTGAGAGGGCTGAGAGGGACCTGCTGGGTAGTGTCCCATGAACTGCTGAGAGGGATGAGAGGGACCTGATGGGTAGTGTCCCATGAACTGCTGAGAGGGCTGAGAGGGACCTGCTGGCGTAGCAAAGGTGGCTGGACTCTGGAACTGTATCCCTGGCCTAGTCCATCCATATCCCACAGTAGCCTGGGTAGGCCTGTTATCATACATAAGCATTTCTTGAAATCCTTGCACCTGTGCTTTGAGGTCATCAATGATTCTCGACTTTATCTTCAATGCCTGTTGTAGTGCAAAAATCGTTGCATCTCGATCTGCGATGGCACTCTCGGCAACTCGCAGGGATCCCTCCATAGCTGCGTATGTGGCGGAGTGATGCTGGTGGGTTGCAGCTAGCTGCTCCACGCCTAGCTCGATGGTGGCAATAGCAGCTCTGGAGTCCTGAAGCAACTTCTCTGAAAGCTGAAACAGAGAAGTGGAGTCGGTCCTACCTGAAGATCCCTCAGATGGATGTGATGCTGGAGGGCGCACATGAGGCATTGCGGGCGAGCTAAAAGTAGGTGCAGATGGTGGCACAACCGGCGAGCTAGAAGTAGGGACACTCGGTGTAGAAGGTGCTTCAGAGATTGTTGTTGTAGGTGCAGCGATTGATATGTTGACCGGTGTATGAGTGAAGATGGGAGAAGAAGGAAGAGGATCCTGTACGGGTGAAGTGACCATCCTCTCTTGAGGAGCGGCAGTAGACACTGGTGTCGGCACAGCAGAACCAGGTGTAGCAGTGGACGTATGACTCTGAAGATGTACCCTAGTCTGCTCTCTCTCAGAAACTGGCAAGGAGAGGAGAGACTTCACTGTATCCTTCATCACTTTCGCCTTGATCTTCTTTTTCTTGGTGACTGTGGGGTCTACTTGCATGCTCACGGGTTTCCTTTTCCCTTTCGAGGTTCCCTGTTCCTCATCCACTTCATTTATGTTGATAGGTATGTTTATGATCCATGCCAAGAGAGGCGCCGCAAAACATCTAAAAGTTAACTGCACAGACTGCACTTGGGCCCGAAATCTTTTAGCCCTAGACTGCAGAGAGCTGAAAAGAATTTGGTGGAATCCACATGGGATAGTGTGGATTAAACAGTATAGCCCGTCGCAGTGGGAATGTAGTGAGAATATCTGTTTGTACCTTGTCTTCTTTGGCATCCCGAGCCAGAAAGTAATATTTGAAGATTGCGAGAAGCCGTCTGTTTCGCTCATAATTTGGGTGATCCGAGCTCAATAGCTCTTTACATGCTTGAATTGTCGCGTCCTTGGACAACAAAGAGAAAGTGCGAGTAGAAGACTTCACAGCTGGAAAGTTGGTCATACCCATGGCATGGCCAAGCCTTGTAGCTGTTAGCTTGTGGCCCCGGACCTTTGGAAAGTTTTTCAGCAGTTGATGTGTCAGTTCTGTTGGAATAGTATCAGGTAGATTTGCATCAGCCAATTCTGTGAGACCCAGAGTCCGTAGCTGAGCAGTCGAAAGCACCTCACTGAGAGATGGTCGAGGTTGCTGCATATGAAAATGTAATGAAAATGCTGTGCGATTTTTTGAAGAAGCAGGCCTCTTGATTTCATGAGTGATAATTTGCGGCTTTTCTTTTTTCTGAGCCACCTTTGATTGTTCCTCTGGATCACTGGAAGCACCTGACTCTGAATTTACATCTGAATCCTCAGATGCTGCTGAGTCTGCTTTGTAGCTTTCATCACTTGGGTCACTGGAGGTAAAGTCATCTATGTCATGGCTGCTGCCGCTTGCAGATACTTCATCTGCTTCGTTCTCTGATTGTTCAACCCTAGCTTTTCTCCTCTTCATCTCTACCTTTTTCTTGCTACTTCCTTCTTGCTACCCTGCCATGTGAGGTCTGATGACAAACAGAGGATGACAAACAAAGCCGCTGAGTAGCCAATGGAAAAGTAGTAGGATGCAGACGAGTTAAATTTCTTCTGCTAAATCGTTAGGCTGGGCAAGTAAGTTAAGGTAGGGTAAATTCGAACCAGGCGAAAGTGGGCGGTTAGGGCGAGAGGGCGGTGGGAGAGGGTAGGGGTGAGAGGGGGTGCGGGAGAGGGTAGGGGGCGAGAGGGTGAGGATAAGGACGAGAGGGGGGGATAGGGCGAGAGGCGTAGGGGCGAGAAGTTTGGATAGGGGCGAGAGGGGAGGATAGGAGAGGGTAGGTGGCGAGAGGTGAGGATAGGGACGAGAGGGGAAGATAGGAGAGGGTAGGGGGCGAGAGGTGAGGATAGGGACGAGAGGTGAGGATAGGGACGAGAGGGGAAGATAGGAGAGGGTAGGGGGCGAGAGGTGAGGATAGGGACGAGAGGGGAAGATAGGAGAGGGTAGGGGGCGAGAGGTGAGGATAGGGACGAGAGAGGGGGGATAGGAGAGGGTAGGGGGCGAGTTTTAGGATAGGGGCGAGAGGGGAGGATAGGAGAGGGTAGGGGGCGAGAGGTGAGGGTAGGGGCGAGAGAGGGGGATAGGGGCGAGAGGGGGTGTAGGAGAGGGTAGGGGGCGAGTTTTAGGTATTAAGGCTTGCAATGATCATTAGTAGTCAGCTTTGGAGCACCAAAGAGTACTTTCCCCCTTTCTTTCTTTCTGCAGCAAAGCTGAAAGTTTATTTGCACCAAAGGTTTTTTGCTGGTATTGGAATCAAAAGTTCTTTGCCAAAACTCTGCCATATTCTTTATATAGACAGCCTCAATCGTCGTCTAAGCAAAATGCCCAACTAGATTCCACTTTTTTCAAACTGAACAAAAACACACTCTGACTAGAAGCTTGACTGATAGCAGCAGTTTGGAAGGACCTTAATACTTAACTGCAAATAACACTTAGGATAGAAACAATTAGAGGAGCGACTGAACTGTTGAAGTTCCGATAATACCCAATTACCAGGAGGACTTAGTGGAGAAAAGATATCTTAGAGGAAAGGTGGAAACTTACAAACCTAGCAAAAACTGACAGTAACAGAACATCTATTCTGGTGGAAAGCTCGAGGGGATGAGAGAGATGGGCCATAGAACCTACAGATGGCGGAAAGTTGCATACCCTTTACTCAGAGGAGTAATAGCACTTAATTCTGGAGCCATTTACCAGTGGCAAGGGGACGCCTTCCAAAGTGACTAACTGGACAGCCCCCTGTGGCAAAACCTCCTGTACTCTAAAGGGCCCTTGCCAAGCTGGAACCAGCTTCTTTGCTTTTTTCAAATATTTTGCCTGATAGAGTAGCACCAATGTGCCTTGCGTTATTTTTGGCTTTCTGAGGTGGCGATCATGCCACGCTTTGCGACGAAGTTGTTCCGCTTGCAGAGCACGAGAAGCTAAAAGGCGGCTTTCATCCAATAAGGTGAGACGGGAGATAGAGGCAGATTCCATGCCCCCACTTGCACGCAGACTGCCCACCCTAGGGGAACTGGAGTTGAACTCAAATGGAGCTATGGCTTCCAAACCGAAAGCGAGTTGAAAAGGCGTCTGATTCGTTGTTGCTTTGAAAGATGTGCGGTATGCCCAAAGAGTGCCGTGCACAGCCTGAGCCCACGATGCTGGATGGAGATGACATGCTTTCCTCAGTAGAGCGATCAGAACCTTGTTGGTGCTCTTAGCCTGTCCATTGGCTCTAGGATAATAAGAGCACGACTTGCAATGAAAAATCTTGTAATTGGCCAGCAAATTTGAGATCATGTTATTGACAAAATGAGTGCCTCTATCACTGGTGATCTCTAAGGGACATCCAAATCTGCATAAAATATTTTCATATAAAAATTTGGCCACTGTATTGCTGGTGCAATCTACTATCGCTAGTACCTCTGCCCACTTTGTTGCATAGTCTGTAGCCACTAGCAGATATTTGTGATTACCTGGTTGAGCCGGGGGATATATTGGTCCCACAAAGTCCAAACCCCATCTCTCAAAAGGTAGCCATGCCATGGAGACCTGCAAAGGACAGTTGGATTGCTTACTCGGCTTCGGCCCACATCTCTGGCACACATCACAAACCTTAGAATATGCTATTGCATCCTTAAAAATGTAGGGCCACCATAGACCACTCTGTAGTATCTTCTGAGCAGTGATGTGACCAGGATAATGGCCACCAGTGGGACCATTGTGGGCATCCTCCAGAATATGCTCCACCTCATGAGGCGAGACACAACGCTTCAGAACACCATCTGGTCCCGCTTTGTAGAGCTGGCCCCCGATCAGAGTGAAAGGCCTGGACTTCAACAGCAATCTCCTCTTTTGCAGTGGGGATGCCCTCTCTGGGTACAGCCCAGTAGATAGAAAATGTAGGACCTCGCCGTACCATTCTGGTGTTGTATCTATTTTAAAAAGACTGCTATCTGGAAAGTCATCCGCAATCCCGGTAGCTTCTTCGCCTGTGTAAATGCGAGAGAGGTGGTCAGCCATTACATGATGCTTACTAGGACGGAGTACCACTTCAAAATCAAACTCCTGGAATAGGAGGAGCCATCGCCATACTCGACCTGCAACCTGTGGCTTATTAAGCAGATAGCGCAAGGCATGGTGATCAGTGATAACTGTGAAGTGGACCCCTAGCAAATAGTGACGAAATTTGTGTAGAGCATACACTATAGCCAATCCTTCCCTCTCTGTGGTGCTATAGTTTCGCTCTGCTTTGGTGAGCAGGCGACTTGCATAATGTACAGGGCGATCCAAGTTGAACTCTTTGCTAGGCTGAGTCAGCACAGCACCCACAGCCAGCAGACTGGCATCTGTATGCACATGAAAAGGTAGGGCCCAATCCGGGGCAACTAGAATAGGCGCTTCAGTGAGACGTTTTTTGAGGTATGCAAATGCTTCGGCCTCAGGTGTTGACCACCGGAAGGGAACAGCAGCACTGGTGAGCCGGGTCAATGGTTGAGCCACCTGTGCATACATACGTATAAACCTGCGATGATAGCCGGTGTGGCCCACAAAGCTCTGAACACCTTTGGGATTTATGGGAGGAGGTAACTTCAGGATGGCCACTATCTTCTCTGGGTCCGGTGCCAAACCTTGAGCAGACACCACATGGCCCAACAGTGTGCCCTCTGTGACCAAAAAATGACATTTGTTCGGATTGAGCTTCAAACGTGTCTCTCTGCACCTGAGGAAGACTGCAGAGAGCTGAGCAAGATGCTCCTTTAGATTTTCTACTGGGGTCGAACATTGAGCACCCGAGAAGGTGGAAAAGTCATCCATGAATATGCGAAGGTGATCAGTAAGCAGAGGACAAAAGATGAGATATACTATGCGATTGAAAGAAGGCGGTGCATTTTTAAGCCCAAAAGACATCCTAGTGTAGATGAAAATACCCCAGGGAGTCACAAAAGCTGTTTTGATTTGGTCGTCAGGATGTATTCCTAACTGATTGTAGCCGTTGAACCCGTCCATAAAACTATACAGTACATGGCCAGCGACATCTTCGAGGACTCTCTCAGTAAAAGGTGTCGGAAATCCATCCGGGATTGTGACCTTATTCAGAGCCCGATAGTCGACACAAACTCGAATTTTGTTGGACTGCTTCTTTGGGGCAATAACCATAGGAGACAACCATTCTGAGTGCTCTACTGGTACAATAATACCTGCTTCTTGCATCTTTTCCAACTCGATTTTGACTGCTTCTGCATACTTGGGATTCAGTTTGTAAGCACGTCCTCTGACCGGCTTAGCCCCCTCAACCAGAGGAATTGTGTGGACTCCTAGCTCTGCTGGGATTCCTTCTAAATCGTGGTAAGACCAGGCAAACACATCTTTGAAAGAGCGCACGAAGGAGATTACCAGGTCGAGTAGAGCAGGGTGATCCCATAACCAAGTGGCTAATAAGATGGGCTGATGGCTGTCAGGGCCTCCTAGGTTGACCTCTCTGACTGGGTCAGGCGGTGCAGTGGTCGAGGCTGCGTCAGGTGGAGAAGATTGTGCCGCCTCTGTTAGCCTTTGGACATTATGAGCTGGCGTCTGATCAATGTTGAAATCAGCATACTCTTCCTGCAACCAACCTGATGGAAGCTCTGCAAATGGTAAATCCTCAGATACCTCAAAGTGCTCCGGCATGGGTGGAGAGTCAGATGGAGTAGAGGCTAAGGAGGGAGCTGGGGTGTTGGCCAACTCTTGCAAGGGAGACTTTTTTCCCCTTCTATGGTGGGTTATAGGCTCACCCAGGCCGACGGTTTCCATCAAGGGACCCTCTGAAGGATGGGCACCAGAGACCGGTCCACTTGGAGAGACCGGTCCACTTGGTTCTGACTCACTTGAGACTGGTCCACTTGGTCCACTTGGTTCTGGCTCACTTGGCTGACTGGGATTCTTTGTCTCAGGTGTAGCTTCAGATGTAGGATCAGGGGGATAGGGTGAATCTGTTGGCAAAGGTTGAAGAGAGACTACATAGCATTGCATTGAAGAGGTGGCCTCTAACCACTGCAGTAAGTCTTCCTCGGACCCATCGGGAGGGACCGGCTGGTCCAAGTCAGGGTTGGACTCTACTGACAAAGAGATATGCTGAACGACCGGATCCATACCTCCTTCGAGACGAATTTGTTGCATTGGAGAGCCAGGAGTATGTATCCACATGGCGTCGGTTCCCCAGTCGTGAAGTGCTTTCGTATGTCGCAGCCATGGCCTACCAATCAGCAAGGGATAAGATTAACTACCACAAAATCCAAGTTAAGAGTGAAATCTTGTACCTTCAGAGGCACCTTGTCGACTATGCCCACTGGGTAGACTGTTCTCTGATGAGCCAATGTAACAGTGAAAGGAGCAGGTCGGGTAGGCTTTAGACCTAAGGCCATCATAGTGAATTCGGGCATCAAATTGATTCCAGATCCTCCATCAACGATGACGCCGGATAGCTGGTGCCCAAGAATAGATACAGTGAGGCGAGGACTTTTATAATCGGTGAGGGGAGCAGATGGATAGGAAATCAAATAGGACTCTGAGGGCTGTACAGGGAGGTGCCCGCCACTAGGCCCAGCCCCCGGGTACAAAGACTGAATGACTAACAAGGTGTCACTTCTAAGTGTTGCATCAAGCCTTAGCATGTCGTATAGTGACACCTGCTGAAAAGTATTTTTCAAGATGGCTTCTGCTGTGGGCTTGGCGCCTTCGAACTGGGCTCCTTTTGTGACCTTAATCTGTTCTAAGTCAGCCACTGCTTCTAAGAAGGCTCCATCAATGTCAGATAACAAGGAAGTTGGTTTGCTCTGAGCAATTGGGAAAGACTTGTCCTTTGGGTCAGGTAGACCAGAGTGAGGAAGTGGAGACTGGCGAGGTGGACCTGTGGGTAGACTGAGACCAAGAGCTGCTCTTTGTGCCCGAGTAAGGACACCAGCAGGCTCCTCCACTTGCAGAGGCTTAACCACATGAGTAGCAGGTGAAGGTTGAGGCACGGTGTTCACAGTAATCAAATTTATCTTCGGAAAGGTGAATTCGGGCTGGTTCTGAGTCGAGCCTGAAGACGTGGATGCCCTTTGCTTGGGACAATCTTTACTGTAGTGATCC
Organism: Adiantum capillus-veneris; assembly: GCF_014529385.1. Taxonomy (NCBI): domain Eukaryota; kingdom Viridiplantae; phylum Streptophyta; class Polypodiopsida; order Polypodiales; family Pteridaceae; genus Adiantum; species Adiantum capillus-veneris. The sequence continues at coordinate 84,974,060 of NC_140937.1, forward strand.
TTCGAATCAGGGCAATGACGACAAGGAGGGGACCCCTCGGGTAAAGGACACTTGCTCTGATAATGCCCATATTCTCCGCATCTGTAGCAGAGTATGGGCTGATTGGAAGGACGAAACGGGGAACGAGGTGGTTGCTGCATGGAATTTGAGGCTAAGGTGTAGAAACTTTGGGAAACTGAGGGAGTACTGGCATGGTAAAAACTGTGGGGTGCAAAGTTGTTGTGCATACCTTGCTGCATAGGGGGTGTTGTCAGCAGAGGAGGCAACTGGTTTTGATGGCCGTAGGGTGAGACCATGTTGGATGCAGGTGCTAACCCTTGTTGGAGAGAAGGACCAAGATTTTGTTGTATTTGACGCAATCCCTTGAGGTAGTAACAATCCTTATCCTCATGTCCAGCTTTTTCACAGAAGTGGCAGTAAAACCGAACCCGAAGACTTCCCTGATTGATGAGATTTACTTGAGGCCATTGATGCTCTTCTCAGGTCGGGAGGAAAGCTGAAAGGACAGCCGAGTGCAGAAAAGCGGAACCTGTACTCGCAGAAAGAGTTGGACAGAATTCTTGAAGAGAAGAACCAAAGGACCACCAGAAGACAAGCCAGGGAATTTCAGAGCAGCCGAAGAGCACGGAAGAAAAGGAAAGACGAAAGCAGGATTGGTGCCAGACTTTGTGAGGACCGACCCTACTCAGATGGTCAAAAGTACCGAGCTTTGCAAAGCATGGGGCAAAGTGCCAGACCAGGAAGCCCTTATCTTATTTGATGGAGAAGCCAAGGCCAACTTTATCTCAACCGAATTGGCGGCTTGACTGGGAATTACGCCCGAGGAAATGGGGCCACCAGCCAAGGCTGTTCTAGAGGCACCGCACCCTGATGAGATGTTGCCATTACACTTGTCATTGGCAAACTACGTTTGCATTGTCAGGGGTATTTAGGGAAAGAGGACTTCTACATCATGCCTTTGGAAGGGTGTGACGTTCTCCGAGGCCATCTTATCGACCTAGCCGAGCCCAAAATGAAGAAATAATGAACCAGAACACATTTCCTATTCTGAGGATCGATGATATACTAGACAGTCTTCAGGGTTCTACTTGCTGAATTGATATGAAGAGTGGTTATCATCAGATCCGATTTGCTCTTGGAGACGTCTACAAGACAGCTTTCAGGACGACTTTTAGTTTGTATGAATATTTGATGATGCTATTTGGCCTTATGAATGCTTTGGCTACATTCAACCGCATGATGGATAGGATTTTCTGAGAGTACCGATCATTTGTGGGCACTTTCTTTGACGACATCATCGTCTTCTCCAAGAGTGAGAAATAGCACAGACATTATCTGTTACAAGTTTTACAGACACTGTGACAACATGAACTGGTTGTAAATGCGAAAAGAGCAAGTTGAGACCATTTGTGATTGGCCCGATTTGAAGAATGTTCTGAAGTTCGAAGCTTTTTGGGTTTTTGCTTCTATTATCGGCGGCATTCGAAAATTTGCAGAGATAGTTTCTCCTTTGCATGTGTTGATTCAGAAAGGGGGTCCTTTTACTTAGGGACCGTCAAAGATGCAGCCTTTGAGACTCTCAAGGAAAACTTGACCACCGGACTAGTATTGGCTTTACCAAACTTGTAAAAACCCTTTGACGTTTACGGTGATCATTGATGCATGTGGTTGCAGGGAGCAGTCTTGATGCAAGAAGGCCATGTCATAGCTTACGAGAGTAGGATGTTTTCACGTCCTGAACGGGTTGCATAGATTTATGAGAAAGAGCTTTTGGCAGTTACCCATGCTCTTACTCAGTGGGGGCATTTCTACTCGGAGCCGACTTTACCGTCTTTACATGCCATCAGAGTTTATGCTACTTCTTGTCGCATGGGAGAACATTGGCACGCGGTTGCAGTTCTCGTCCTCATTCCACCCGCAGACAGATGGGCAATTTGAGATAGCCAAATTCAGTTGTTTTGGATTTGTTGAAGTCTTATATTTCGGATCAGAAGACTCAATGGGAAAAGCATTTGCCCTAGGTGGAGTTTGCCTACAACAACATAGTTCATTCTTCGACGGGGAAGGCGCCATTTGAGATAATTGAGAATAATTAAGTAAGATACATTGGATGACTACTGCCAAAGGTTTTGGGGTACTTATTTACCAAAGAGACCAGATTGAACGGTTTTTTTGTGGTTTGCCAAAAGAGATTCGGGACTATTATCTGAGACTCCAGTCAGAGACTTATGGGACAAGCTAAGCAACGATTTGAAATGCATGCCAGCTCATTGACTTATTTTACGGATAGGATAGTATCCACCTCAACGATGCAAGAGTCCGCCAGATTGAAGAGAATAAATCAGGGAACCAGTTGACAGCTCATTACAGGTTTTTGGAAAAAATCAGATGGTAGCACATCCGAAGGTTCCGATGAACTAAAAGAACCATATGCAAGTTCATCAGAGGACTCTGGAGAAAGGGGATCAGATGATAGTGCGTCTCAGAGTTCCGATGATTGAGATTGACGTGCCAATGGACCGGGGAAGCTAGCGAAGTTACCCACACGTCCCAGGGCACAATGAAAGAAGGAAAAGGGAATGAGTTGGTAGATCATAGAACTCTAGTATAAGATTTTTGAAGCTGATCAGTATACGAGAGATTTAAACAGTGCTTTTGCCAAGGTTCACGAGGCTCTCTCAAGCACGGCATAAGAAGGCAGCTGACAAGAATCGACGCGACTTGCAGCTGAAGGAAGATGATTGGGTGCTCTTACGGTTTGAGAAGGCACGCCTAAGGAAACGAAAGGGAAAGGAGCGGCTTTTTCCAAAGCTAAGAATGCGGTACTATGGCCCTTTCCAGATTTAAGCGAAGATAAATGATGTATCCTTCAGACTAAATTCACGATTCTCTTACATAAAAAACATGCTCCTACTCAAGACTGAAGCATACTCAGAGGTGCAATTTCTGAAATGCACTTGTTGTGAAGAAACGAACTGTAATAAGAGAGTTGGAGAGGGAACTTGCTTGCCGGAGAGACTTTCCGCGATGGAAACTTCCCAAAATGCGAGAGAAGACTTCTCGAGAGCGTAGTGCTGAAATATTCAGCCGTTAGCGACGAACTCCTCGCGACGAATTTGCACAAGGCTTTGATACCAGTTGAGAGAGGAGGTTCGCGAACCTAGGTTGGGTGAGAACGAGTAGGCATGTGTGCACGTGCAGGTCATAGACAGATGCACAGAGAGAGAGAGAGAGAGAGAGAGAGAGAGAGAGAGAGAGAGAGAGAGAGAGAAATGAAATGAAATGTTATATTAACGTCTTCAAAAGGCCAAAATGACCTATGAGACCAATCAGTTACAAAATAGTGAATCTAATACCATGTCTGGGTACAAAAGAACTAGAAAAGAACTAGAGAGAGAGAGAGAGAGAGAGAGAGAGAGAGGTAAGTTTTAGAAGTCCAAAAAACCAAGTGATCAGGTTTATTAAAATGGGCCATTTGGCCACTTGGACCATGTGAAACCTTTAAAAATAGTCCAAGTGACCCAAAGGCCAATAAATGAAGTATAATGTCTGTACATACCCAAAATGGTGGGCTAAAAATATACGGAAAATATACATGTGAAGCTCTTGATGATAACTACACGCACTCCAACATCTATCCTTGAAAGGCAATTCTTTGGTGTGATTGTGGACGGCGGGATTTGCATCAACCTAATGCGTGAATTCACCATGTCTCCAACCTACTAGACTAGCTCCCTTCATAGTCACTCTTGCTGACCAAAGGATTGTCTATCCTTTGGGCATTGTTGACAAGGTGCCTCTGCAGGTACAAGATTTCACCTGGAAGCTCAGAAATGAGTGAGGAAGATTGTGTGTAAGTGAAGGTGCTGCCCTAAAACTGTGTGCGCAGCAGCACTGTTTTCAGATTCGTTTTTCTCCTTGTAGAATGCAGATCTGAGAATTCTGTCTCCCCTGACCCATCCGTTTCGACGTGGTCTACAACTTTGCAGAAGAAACTTTTTGCAAATTCCTCGCCGTTTTGCTGATATTCAGCTCAGACTGACTGTATACAGAAATTCCAGATTTTCTGTTGTCGCATTGTGTGCGAGTTTGATGCACTTTTGGAAGCCTGATCATTGACAGACATTGGCTTAAGCATGTCAAGGCTTTGCATGACTAGGGAAATGATGTCATGTGGATCCAGATTCCACACTCCCGGCTCACCAATGAGGCCAATTAAGCTTGAGGGTGGAATGGACCCTATTGTTCACCATAGTTCTTTGTCAGTTGATTTGGCTCCCAAACTTGACTAACTTCCATGCGGTGCGCCTGAAGAAGACCTTTTGGAGTGCTGGGCTGTCGCAAAGTCTATGCCTTGCTATGTAGTTTCTATTCATTCTATCTGTGGATACTCCTAGCAGCCTCAATGCAGTAGCTACCACAATTTTTCCACTTGGCCCTGAACCTGCTTCCCCTGACCCGGATGCAGCAACCATGTCTGCCACAGTGGAGGCTCTAGGGTTAGGCGAGCCCATGAAGAATCATAGAAGTAGAAAAAAGTCTCCTTTGCATCAAGTAGTCCCAAATGACACCTCGCTCGTAGCTAAAGCTTTACAATCCAAAGCACCTGTTAGGTGCAACGGAATTGAAATGGTTAACAAGATCTAGACTTTACACTTTCACAAATCTTAACTTCTTTCCTTGCTTGAATCTGTGCTACTCAACACGAATAATGGTTCCTTCTAGAGAGAGAACGAGAGAAGGTAGAGAGAGAGAGAGATGAGATGAAATGAAATGTTATATTAACGTCTTCAAAAGGCCAAATTCACCTATGAGACCAAAAAGTTACAATGTGGTGGATCTAATACAGGGTCCGAGTAACAAAATAAACTAACTAACAACAAAACAACACAAAAATATTATTGAATCCTAAGCTGCTCGATGTGAACTAAGCAAAGTATGCTAGGATAGCTAAATAGTAAATCACAGGAGATCTAGCATCGGTCGCTGGTGGATCTCATCAATCTCCTCCATGGTCAGTAGTCTGACAGGGCGTCGTGCATGTCTGGCCAAAGTGATCCGAATTTTCTGATGCACCCTCCGTCAATGTTGTGTAGTCTTCCGCAGTTGTGGGCATCTGGATCTCCCTAGCTCAATCGTTCGGTCGATCAGTGTGCCTCTGGTGCGAGACGAATGTGAGCTCTGCCGTGGGAGTGGTTGCTCTAAAGGAATTTGTGATCCGTCTCTGAGGTTGGCTGGCCTCCTCTCATCAGGCTATCTCTGTGTTTGCGCAGCTCGAGCAGGAACAGACCCAGGCATCTCTGATCTTCGTATCCCATGACTCTGGAGAGTGGTCCAAAACCTTCTCTAAACAAGCAATGGAAGCGGCCTCGTATCTTGTAGTAGACGGGGCAGCGGCATGTGTAGTGCAACTCTGTCTCAGGCTCCATACCACACAAGGGGCATGAAACGAACGAGGAGAAAGGATCTCCCGCCACACGGACCGCCTACAGACACGCGTTGGACAAGCCACCCGACCATAGCCACCATCCGGCAGCTCCCCCGTGTTGGGGCCAGCGTCCGAGGACATAGGCGTGCACCTGTAAGACCGGGCGTCCCATACCACCCGGCCTCACCTCCTCGAGGTGACCTCGCGCACTCCTAGCCTCGCAGGCTAACCACTGGCACTCTGCCGGTGGGGGTCGATAACTGTAAATGAGGCCTTGGCCTCCCTTTTATAATAATGGCCGGCCACACTGGCCGGGTTCGCACTACGTCCGCCCGGACACTGGACGGCCATCCCGACGGCATCTGGGCTAGATCCCCTCTCCTTTGAACGGGACATAACATACTTCCCCCCTTAAGAACCATTGTTGTCCTCATCAATGAAGTGGGGATACTGAGCCTTCAAAGCTCGAACAGGTTCCCAAGTAGCGAACCTTTCAAATTGACCCTTCCATTTAATTAAGTACTCATCATAAGCCTTATGACGCAAATGACGGGTACGATGATCTAGAACTGCTTCTGGTTCTCGAGGAACATACTTAGTTTGCATATCTTGCCATACATTTTCCTCGATAGGCACAACAACGTCGGCTTCGCCCAATTTCACTTTAAGGCGGCTGACATGAAACACTGGATGTACACTAACATCCGAAGGAAGAGCCAACTTGTAGGCAACTTGGCCAATCTTCTTTGTGATCAAGAACGGACCACAATATCTAGCTAAAAGCTTATAATGCTTTCCTGTTTGCATAGTCTTGGAATCCTTGGGTATCTTCAGATAGACCCATTGTCCCACATCTAGAGTCCTTGGGGACCTCTTTTGATTAACATAAGTAGTGACTCGATAACGAGCCGTTCTTATACTATCCTTAGCCAATTCGAGCATCTCCTGCATGTCATACAGGAAATCACGAGCTTGGCGTTCCTTGACTTTCTCTAAGCCAATAGCAATCGGGGATTTAGGCTTGAATCCATACATCAGCATGAATGGGCTAAATCTTGTAGCAGAATGCTTGCTACTATTATAGGCAAACTCTAACTGTGGAAGATACCTTTCCCCGTCAGATTGCCTATGAGAGACATAGGCTCTCAACATGTCCTCTAACGTCTGATTCATCCTCTCAGTTTGTCCGTCGGACTTAGGATGGTCAAAAGACGACATACTCAACTTTGTCTAAAGATGAGTAAAGACATCTCGCCTAAATCGGCCAGTGAACTTGGTATCACGATCACTGACGATATCTTCTGGGAGACCATATAGCTTATAAAGCTGATCGACAAATAAAACCGCCAACTCATGGCTTTTTACTGTCGACTTCATTGGTATAAACTTCGCCATTTTTGTGACTCTATCGACCACAACCCAAATAGCGTCATTGCCCCGACTAGTATTTGGCAAACCAACGATGAAGTCCATGGAAATACTCTGCCACTTGGCATCTGGGATTTCCAATGGATGTAGCAGGCCAGCTTTCCTAAGGCGCTCTGCCTTATTAACCTGACACTGAGCGCATCTCTTCACATAGCTCTCTATGTAAGAGCGCATTCTTGACCAATAGAAATATCGTTTGACCAAAGCCAAAGTTCTCTGGATGCCTGGGTGCCCAGCGCTAGGAACATCGTGGCATTCGCACAAAATCCTTTGTCGAATCTCATCGATTTCCGGCACGCAGACTTTACCATTTCTGAACAATAGTCCACCTCTAATGGAATATTGTCGCTGTCTCGTCTCTCCAGCACGACTCACTTGGGTCTCCGGACCACCCAAGCCTGTATGCGAGTCATGCCCCGCTTCGACCTCGTTCCATATCTTGCCAAAATGGCCATCGGAACGACATAGCCCTCGGAGAGAGAGATAGAAATCCGTCGAGATTTCAGCCATAGACAAGGCATTAACCTCAAGAATCCTGCTGAGTGCATCGGCAACTCGATTGCTGGATCCTTTTCTATAACGGGTCTCAAAGTCAAACTCTTGCATAAGTTCAACCCATCTAGCCTTCCGGCCTCTGAGATCACCCTGATCACAGATATAGCTCAAGGAATGATGATCTGTCCATGCAACAAACGTAGAGCCATACAAGTAGTGTCGCCATTTCCTCAGGGCGTGGACTACGGCGTAAAGCTCCTTTTCATACGTTGGATAACGCATCTCAGCGTCAGAAAGCTTCTTACTTTCAAACACAACAGGACGTCCATCCTGATATAATGCCGCACCAATAGCATAATCACTAGCGTCCGTTTCAACCACAAACGGTTTGCTAGGATCCACAATGTGTAATATTGGCGCAGTAGTCACCAAGTGCTTTAGTGTCCGAAAGCTCTCGTTGAGACGCTCGTTCCAGACAACAGAGGATTACCTTGACGACGAGGACCCGAAGTCTTCGGCCCTTTCACCCCTCCTTTAAAAAGTTGCGTAAGCAGAGCAGCAACTTTTGAGTAATCCTTGATAAACTTGCGAAAGAATCAGTAAAGCCTAAAAAGGACTTTACTTGGCGTACATTCTTCAGAATGGGCCAATTTCGCACTTTATCCAAATTTTCAGGGTCAACGCCAATTCTATCGCGAGTAATGATGTGACCCAAGTACAGAAGCTCTTTCTTAAAGAATTCACACTTAGAAGACTTAGAGTAAAGCTTCTCAGTACTTCGAGAACAGTGCGTATATGCACTAGGTGCTCATACAAACTTCGGCTGTAGATCAAGATATCATCGAGAAATACAACAACGAAGTTGCCTAAAAATGGTCTCAGTAGATCATTCATCATCTGCTGGAACGTAGCTGGAGCATTGGTCAAACCAAAAGGAAAGACCAAAAACTCGTAGTGACCATAACGCGTATAGAAGCCTGTCTTAGGAATATCTTTCAGTTTGATCCGTATCTGATAATAGCGTGATCGCAGGTCTATCTTCGTAAAATACAACGCTCCATGGAGTCGATCTATCAGATTGTCCATGCACGGGAGCGGATACTTGTTCTTGACAGCGAGCTTATTCAAGCCCTTGTAATCCACGCAGAAGCGCGTAGTGTTATCCTTCTTTCGAGAAAGTAACACTGGCGATCCCCACGGGGACTTACTTGGTCGAACAAAACCCCTGTTAAGATAATCTTTCAACTCCTGCTGAATCTCGTCCTCTGCGGTTTTACTAAACCGATAGGGCTGCTTTGAGAAGGGCTGACTACCAGCCACCAACTCAATGCCATGATCTATTCCTCTGGAAGGCGGCAAGCCAGGAGGTAGATCATCAGGAAAAACATCCTTGAAATCAGTCATGATTTCTTGGATAAGGTTGGATTCGTCGGAATCCCCAAGTTCAACAGAAGAACACGAAACATTTTTACGAAATTCAGTGACAGAAGTACCAAGCACTAATGAATCAAACCAAGCAGATGGTACACATTGATAAAAGTCAACATCAGAAGACTTTATTTCTTTATACATTTCCAAAGCAGTAACAACTGGTATTGCAAAACCATTATTTACAGACTTCTGATTACAAAGCGACGCAGATACATGAGGCATGTTCTGCTTAACAAAAACAAGAGAGTGATGTACATAGTCTATATACAATGAGTCTTGTTTATCATAAAACCATGGAATTCCTAAAATAACATCTGCTCTGTCCAGGCGCATGATGTGGAAATCCAGGTTCTCTTTGTAATCAGCTAGCTCGAGCGGCAAGTCTAGAACCATCCGATTCCATATATCTGTATCCACGCCACGAGCCATCTTCACGCGATACTCATGGTCACTGTCCCGCGTCCGCGCAGGCTTAGTTTCTGCACCAATTTTGCATCCACAAAATTGTGTGAACTTCCATCATCAAGGAGTACTGTCATGTCGTGACCATCGATCTTCCCGGGAAAACGGAGAAGATCGTGCTTACCAAACACTTAGGTGCTAAAAGTACAATTAGTGCATGAACTGTGCGCTAAATGATGGATTTCAACTTGAACAAAATCAGAGTTACCTGAGATCTCGTGAATCTGAACCGAAGGACGGCCTTGCGGTTTCTACGTCTTTTTCTTCTTAGGGCAATCCTTGATTTGGTGACCCGTCTGGCCATATTTGAAGCAAGCCCCCTTCTTCACTGCATTAGCAACTGAAGCATTTCTGGCTTTCTTCTTCTCTTGAGAAGATCTCGGCGGTGATTAGGACTTATGCTGGAATCGGGATCGCTTCCTCGAAGCACCCTCACCGCATTGATGGTCTACAGTCCTTTTCTTCTCATAATTCGTTCCATTTATCAAATGGAACGTCCTAGCCTTTGCCACTGCATCCTCGACGTTAGTCGGGGCTTTATCCTTAAATAAGGCCCAACGGTAATCCTCATGCAATCCCAGCAGATACATGTGCACAGTGCGTAGAATCCACCTTGCAGAAGGTGAGCGCCTCTTTGAAAGCTATCGTATACTTATCAAAAGACACAGTTTTCATCGAAAGACTCTGCAGTTTGGCATAAGATTTTAAAGGGTCCATTTTGGCGAAATCCCTCTTGAATTTCACACAAAATTCAGCCCACGTAGGCTTCTCTGTCATGTCGCGCAACCAGGTAAGCGCCTTGCTGCGCAGATAGAGAGGAATCGTCTGAATCCTCCGTTCATCATGCTCCCCATGGAGATCAAAGTATGTGGTCCACTGGTGCAGCCAGTTATTTACGGCCAATTCCGTACACTCTTTCTCTTCACCTGAGAAATTTGTAGTTTTGTACGGAATTGTGGCAGTCGGGCCTCCTGACTGAGGCACCCTGGCACGAAGCCTCTGCAGCAAGAACTCCTTCCAGGGCTCCTCGCCTGGAAGAAGTCCTTTGACGACGAACTTCCCAAGAAGGGCTCTGCTCTGCTGTGCTGGATCAATGATCCCAAGCCCTCCCTGAGAGCAAGGGAGTGTGATGACCGACCAAGCCACCTTGGCTCGGGTAATTTGAGTGTCGCGTCCTAACCAAAGGAAGTTCCTGATCAGCCTCTCTACCTGGCTGATACAAGAATTCGAGAAGATCCAGCAAGAAGTGATGTACCACATAGTTGCCAACAACACCTGGTTGGCAACTACTACTCTACCAGCCAGCGAAAGTCGTGCTGAGCTCCAATGTAACAGCTTTCTCCTGATGGACAGGAGAAGCGGAGCAATCTGCTGCTCGGGGGACAAATCCAAACCAACCTGACAACCCAAGTATCGAACTGCAGTCCCTGGAGGAATCCACCTGAAACCCTCTCCTGGCATCCACTCTGGCACAGGAGCACTGCCAACCGAGAAAGCCACTGTCTTTCTCCAGTTGATCAGTGCGCCCGATGCACAGCAGAAGGTCTCCAGAGCCTGCCCACACCTGTGTAGATTGGCCTCCTGGCCCTCTAAGTACAAGGCTGAATCGTCGGCAAACTCAGCATCCAGAAGCTCATCTCCCCGTATAGGGAGTGCTAAGCCCCTCAAACCAACCTGCTATGACACCAAAAATCTGCTCATCGCCTCCGCATAGAACAGAAAGAGAAAGGGGGCAAGAGGACAACCCTGTCTGACCGATCGTGTGAGCATGAAGCGCTCACCTCTACCTCCTGCCAAAAGCACCTGACGGTGAGCCTGTCTGTACAAAGGTGACACCCCTCTGATCCAAGCATCTGAAAAGCCCATCCTGCGAAGCGTGCCCTCTAGAAAGTTCCAGTCAACTCTGTCGTATGCCTTCTCAAAATCGAGAAGAAGAATCACAAGGTCCTCCCCACGGAGACGTGCCAGGGCAAAAGCCTCCCAGAAAGTGAAGATGTTGTCAAGGATACTACGTTCCTTGACAAAACCTGTCTGAGTCCCATGAATAAGGCTCTCCAAAAGTGGCTGAATCCTCAAACTCAGAGCCTTGGCAAGAATTTTGTAGGCTGAGTTGAGGACGGTGATAGGGCGCCACTGTCGAATCTCATCCAAGGAGCCACCCTCCTTTGGAATGAGGTAAATCAGGCCCTCACTCATGCTATCCGGCATCACTCTTGTGTGCAGAATGTACTGAAAGGCACTACAAAGATCTGGGCCAAGCAAGTCCCAGTACTCCAAGAAGAAGCTGGGAGTCAGCCCATCCTCACCGGGACAGCTACCACGAGGAAGGGCCCTAAGAGCCGTGTGCAGCTCCTCAAGCTGAAGAGGTATCTCTAGCCTCTGGCGCATCTCCTCAGTCACAAGACAAGGCATCTGCGCCCAAACCTATAACAAACTTGGACACTGTAACAAACTTGGACACTCCAAGTCAAGAATCAACCGCGACAGCACCAAATAACCACTTCAAAACAATTCACAGATCACAATAGATTTGCACTGGCCCGGCGGAGTTCCGTGCCTAGAGATATTGGCCCCAAAGACTGGCGCCCCTTTCGGTATTTCTTTTTGTATTAATCAATCATCAAAGTACAAGAGAGCGGTTAGGGTTTCACTCTCAGACTCTGCGTCCAGATGCTCTGAGAAGTGAGGCCCTCACCACTAATTTAAAGGTTACAAGGGATGCCCAAAAACAGAGCCCCAAAAGCTTTTAAAATCAAAAGCATCAGTTCTCTCTCTCTCTTAGAGAGTCTTTTCTCTTCTTTTTTTTTAAAAAGCAAAAGCAAAATTCGCGTCGCTCATCATTTTCCAAAAAAAAAAATAGAAAAAATAAAAAAAATAATAATAATCCGCCTCCGCGATTTCCGGAATTTAGGGTTTTTGGCAAAAATTAGGGTTTGCAGGAATTTTAGGGTTTCTGGCAGAAATTAGGGTTTCTGCTGTCCGCCACATCATCACTTTGTGACATACCCCCCTCTTGAAAGCATTGTAATCGACCGCGATTACGCCTGCAAAACCGACAAAAGCCATAAACCGTCTTAGCAGACACTGACTGTTAGTACCTACGTACTAGGAACGCACATCTAGCACATGTACAAAATCGACAGTCACATCACACGACATCACAGGACATCACCAGACATCACAGGACATCACATGACATTCAACATTCATTCGGATCTTAGACCATGATTTATCGGCAATGTAGCTAGCAATCACATCTAGGTCCAATCGGGACCTCATCGATGTCCGATTGACTAACCCCTATTGCAACCATGTCTATTCGAGATCAATCAAACCAAAATGCTACAGTCATTTCGGCATCAGTTCCTGAACTCACAAGAAGTCAAGAACAAATCAGTATCATAATCAGGAATTCCATTTCATAAAGTCATCCAGCAGAATACTGTCAGCTCTCAGTATCCCTGAAGCTCAAAGAGACATCAGTGACTTTAGTATCAAAATCGAGGCATCTGTTGACAAAGGAGTGGAGTAACTCCCCTCTTGTGCATCCCACTGCACCAGATCTTCGGCCAAGCTGAGTTTCTGGGTTCCGTTTGGAGTAGACTATGCTAAACCAAAACATCGAGGTAAAGTTTCACAATCCGAGGAGTATCTGCTAGGTCCTCCTCCTCCATCCACTTCGCATCAAATGCAGGAAAGTTCTTGAACTTAACCAAGAACCGCCTTCGGACTTTACCTTTCTTCGTATCATTTTGTGCCAAAATCTGTTTAGGAACAAGGATCTCCTCGTTTTCTTCCACTTTGGGTTGCTCATCAGGCTCCCCATCATCAGGCACATCACCCTTAACAGGTTTCAAGAGACTCACATGCAATGCATTGTGAATCCTCCAAGTATCTGGCAGTTTCAATCGGAAGGAGACATCATTTATCTTGTCAGTAATCTGGAAAGGTCCGTAGTATCACATACTAAGCTTTGGAAAAAGCCTCTCCTTTCCCTGTTTCTTTCTTAGGCGTGCCTTCTCAAAAGTAAGAGCACCCAATCATCCTCCTTCAGTTTCCAGTCGCGACGATAGCGATCCGCTGCCTTTTTTCTGTCGTTCTTGAGACTCCTGCAAAGTCTCGCGAACCTTGGCAAAAGCCGTATCCAAATCTCGCGAATATTCATCCGCTTCAAATTTCTAACTTTTCGTGCTCAGGAAGGATGGAACCTTCGCAGCAGTTTCAACAATCTCACATGGCATCTTCCCCGTCGAAGAGTGTATCGTGTTATTGTAGGCAAATTCCACCAAAGGTAAGTTCTTTTCCCATTGAGTCTTCTGATCCGAGATACAAGACTTCAATAAATCTAAAATCACTGAATTGGCAATCTTAAATTGCCCGTCAGTCTGCAAGTGGAACGATGACGAGAACTGCAACCGCGTGCCAATGTTCTCCCAAATTGCCTTCCAAAACAAACTCATAAATCTGGGGTCTCTATCGGAGACAATCGTCTCAGGCGTGCCATGTAATCGGAAAATCATCGTGATCATTCTGTATTCTCGGGAGATAAAAAAATGAAATCCATTTCAATATTTTCCCAGGGGTGGGTGGGTAAAGGCTGTAACAATCCCTGTGCCTTATGCCTGTCAAACTTGACCTTCTGGCATACCAAGCAACTGCGCACAAACTCTTCCACATCCTTTTTGAGTCTCGGCCCAAAGAAGTATCTCTGTACCCCCTTCATGGTGGTAGCAATGCCGCGGTGACCCGTAAAAGGTGGACAGTGGCAATCAGTCATAACCTTTTCCCTCAACGGCTGTGTAACGCACAACATAGTCTTTTTCATCAAGTAGCCTTCCCGAAGGGAGTATCCCGCTACTGTCTCCCCATCTCGTATCCGTGTGAAAATATCTGCAAAATCTGTATCTGTGGCATACTGATCGACCATATCCTCGAAGCTCCTATGATGTATCGCGGAAATAGCCAGAACCAACGGTTTCCGAGACAAAGCATCTGCCACCACATTCTTCTGTCCCTGCACATGGACAATCTGGAAGTGGAACTGTGACAAGATGTTCACCCACCGCATCTGCTTTTCCGAAAGCTGCTTCTGTGGCAAGAAGTAGCGCAAACTCTGATGGTCTGTAAAGACAGTAAAATCCGCTTCGAGTAGGTAATGCCGCCACTGAGTAAGAGCGTGGATAACCGCCAAAAGCTCTTTCCCATAGATCTGTGCTATCATCTCAGGCCTATAGAACAAACGGCTCTCGTAAGCTATGACATGGCCTTCTTGCATCAAGACCGCACCCAGACTACGACCACAAGCATCACAAAATACTTCAAATGACTTCTGCAAGTCCGGCAAAGTCAAATCTGGTCCTGTAGTGAATTTCTCTTTCAATGTCTGAAAGGCAGTCACCTCTGTGGGTCCCCATGAAAAAGGTACTCCTTTCTGTGTCAAGGTATGCAAAGGGGAAGCAACCTCTGCAAACTTTCGTATGAACCGCCTGTAGTACGAACACAGTCCCAAGAAGCTTCTAACTTCATGGACATTCCTCAAATCGGGCCAATCACGGATAGTCTCTATCTTGGCCGGGTTCATTTGCACTCCTGCTGTTGACACAATGTGTCCCAAAAAATGTATCTCTGGTAGGAAAAATTCACTTTTCTTAGCATTAATCACTAATGTGTGATCTCGTAATGCCTGAAAGACTTGAAGCAGATGATCTCTGTGTTCTGCCTCATTCTTGGAGAAAACAATGATGTCGTCAAAGAAAGTGCCAACAAATAGCCTGTACTCTCGAAAAATCCTATCCATCATCCGGTTAAATGTCGCAGAAGCATTGGTTAAGCCAAAAGGCATCACCAAAAACTCAAATAACCCAAAAGTCGTCCGAAAAGCTGTCTTGTAGACATCTCCTGGCGCTATCCTGATCTGATGATATCCACTCTTCAAGTCAATCCTGCTAAAGCACGAGGATCCCTGTAACCTGTCGAGTATATCATCGATCCTAGGAATCGGAAATCTGTTCCTGATGGTGATTTCGTTGAGAGTGCTATAATCCATGCACATTCTCCAAGATCCGTCTTTCTTCAAAGCCAACAACACTGGAGAGCAATACGGTGAAGTACTAGGCTGGACAAGACCCTTTTCCAAGAGGTCTTTCACTGAGTTCATAATCTTTTCATTCTGTACTCGGCTCACACGATAAGGTGGCCGATTCGGTGGCGTGCTTCCAGATATCAGATCAATGGTATGATCTTCAGGCCCTCTCAAAAGCAATCGGCATGAGCATGGAGAAAAAAATCTTGGCGTTCTTTTCTTCAGGTCAAAACATATTCAACCTTTATCCATCGTTCAGTTCTCCCAAAAGAATGAGTAAGAAAACTGAAGTTCATCAAGTACAATCTCTAAGCCCTTCATTTATCAAAGTCGCTTTCTCGGCCCGGTAGTCAACCACGGCGTAGTTCTTGTGGTACCAAGGGATCCCGAGTAGAACGTCACTCACGTGCCCTGAACACCCCTATCATTGCAAACGAAGTTTTCCAATGCTCGGTGTAATGGCAACATCCCATCCAGGTACCAGTCGAACTACCTCCGCCTGTGGCGTCAGTCTGTCGGGTGTAGTTCCAAATCGAGCCGCCAATTCCAAGTGAAAAGAAGTTGGCCTTGGCTCCTTCAAAAGAGCTTCCTGATCCTTCACTTTGCCCCAAAAAAAACGGCAAAGTTTGTACTTTCATTCATTTGATTCGGTGCAAGTCCCACGCCATGTGGTACCAGTTCTACTTTTCTATCTGCCTTTTCTGCCACATTCCTCAGCTGCTCTCGAACTCTCAGACCTGTCGTCGTCTTTATCATTCACTTCTTTCTGTGCCTTATCAGGGCACTTCGCGGAAATATGTCCATGTTCCCCGCATCCAAAGCACTTCCCCTCTCTGATGAAGCGAGCTCTCTCCTCAGGAGTAAGCTTGGGTCGTGCATCCTTTTTTTTTTCTTTGGGTTGCTCTTTTTCATTCTACTTTCATTCCCAGAAGTCTGTTCGGCTCGTTGTGTCATGGCCTCATCTGTGGGGTAGGTCAGATTGCCAGAGTGAATTGCAAAGCCCCGCTTCGCATGACTCATCAACTCTTGAATAGAAGTTGACTTCTGTTCCAAGCAGTGGTCTCGGATCTCTGTAGGTAGACCCAAGGTAAACCGCTCAATCTGTTCTCTGAATGAGATCTTCTTGAATGAAGATGCGGGTAGAAAAGAGCTCTAGAATCTTTCACAATAAGAATTCACTGTATCGCTCTTGGTCATCCGGAGATGGTTCCAAGCAGCTCGTATATCTCGCTCAAACTCTTGAGTCAACCAAGAAGAAATAAAAAGCCTCTTGAATTTCAGCCATGTAACTGGCACAATCTTGCTTAATAGAAGCGTGGACCACCAAGTACGGGCATTCCCCTTAGAGTAAGAGGCAGCTCTCCGAATCTTGGAGTGCTCTGAATAGCGTCCTCCCGCGAAAGCGATGTCAAACTGCTGTATAAAAGACAAAGCCTTCGAAGCATCTGAGTATCCTGAAAAAGTATCAAACATGATCGAGTGGCCACCTTCCTTAAACTCTCGGACTTTCTTGCTTTTATCTTCGAGAAAGTCATACTGGTTTGCTTTGTAAAAATTCTTCTTGTTCGCATAAAACTTTCCATCATCGGAATCTGAGCTTTCTGTAGACGAGTACTCAGTAGAACTGTCAGTCTCTGGGCGAGATGTAGCCTTCTTTGCCTTTTTCTTGCCCGTTCCGAAGCTTTGTGTCTTGCTTCGCTTTTTGCTTTTTTTTCTGTCTTCTTCACTCTAATCCGAGGAGCTAGAAGAACTGTCAGAAGAAGAAGAAGAAGAACTGGGTACTCCTTCATATCGAACACGCTTCTTCCGTTTCTTTGCTTTGTCGAATGTAGACTGACGACCCAAATATCCCGGGAAGTCAGTACCTTTGTTCTGCTTTTTGCCGTGCTTTTTGCCTTTCTTTTGCACGTCGAAAAGCTGAGCAATCCGTGCATCAACCACGTTCTCTAGTTCCTTCTCCGTATATTTCTTGGAGGCAGAAGGTTTCTTGAGAGCGGGTTTCGGGAGTGGTGTTGTGGTTCTCTGCCACTCCATCTGTACCTCTTCCAAAGAGGTCTGGTTCATATATTTTGCCATCTTCGGGTCCTTGGCAAAATTGAGCATCATCATTGTTGCCTCGCTGATCAACTGGCGACGCTCTCTCGCCGCTCCGCCTAAGTAGGCCAAGGCGGGCCATACTCTCTGCCTGAATCTTCGTTGTGATCCCAGCCCGCATCTCCAGATGCAGAGGGAGTCGACTGATCATTGCCTGAAGCCATAGGTGCCGCGGAAAAAAAATTCGGAGATCGGATTTCCCGTAGAAGAGAAATCGGCCGTGCTCTGATACCACTGTAACAAACTTGGACACTCCAAGTCAAGAATCAACCGCGACAGCACCAAATAACCACTTCAAAACAATTCACAGATCACAATAGATTTGCACTGGCACGGCGGAGTTCCGTGCCTAGAGATATTGGCCCCAAAGACTGGCGCCCCTTTCGGTATTTCTTTTTGTATTAATCAATCATCAAAGTACAAGAGAGCGGTTAGGGTTTCACTCTCAGACTCTGCGTCCAGATGCTCTGAGAAGTGAGGCCCTCACCACTAATTTAAAGGTTACAAGGGATGCCCAAAAACAGAGCCCCAAAAGCTTTTAAAATCAAAAGCATCAGTTCTCTCTCTCTCTTAGAGAGTCTTTTCTCTTTTTTTTTTTAAAAAAAGCAAAAGCAAAATTCGCGTCGCTCATCATTTTCCAAAAAAAAAAAAAAAAAATTTATTTTTTTTTTTAATAATCCGCCTCCGCGATTTCCGGAATTTAGGGTTTTTGGCAAAAATTAGGGTTTGCAGGAATTTTAGGGTTTCTGGCAGAAATTAGGGTTTCTGCTGTCCGCCACGTCATCACTTTGTGACAAACCTGCTCCCTGCATGCATCCTGTCTCTCTGACTGAGGCTCAGCCGACAGTAGCTCACGGTAAAAGTCAGTAGCAACTGCACGCATATCCTCAGGCTTTTCAGGACTTTTCACGCATGTGTCGACCTCCGGTTAATGTTTGTACTCCGTTCTGGCAAACTTTTCAGCCAAGAATTTGTCCAAATCTTCATTCTTTTCTTCAGTTCCCGTGCCGGATTTCAACTTTTCTTTGCCTACCCACCAAGAGGTGTTATCTTTGTCAGATTCTCCGAGAGAATCCATGTGCTTATGCCTTGTAAGACAAAGCGATGAAAACGGGAGCGGGCCCGATTCGCGATGTACGAAGGTGGGAGCGGCTAATGAGTCCAGGGTCAAGACCCGAAGATTCTTTCACATATGGATAAAATCTCAATTGTTCTGTCATGCTCTCCTCGAGAATCTGTGTGCTACAGAAGGGATCGAATCCTCCGTAGAAGAAGACTTTTCTGAGCTCTCATACCACTGTAACATGCTTGGACACTCCAAGTGAGAAATCAATAGCAACACATGAACACAAAAACGTCAAAATTACTCAACTTTAATAGAGAGAGAGAGAGAGTCGACACGGCCCGACGGAGTTCCATGCCCAGAGGTATTGGTGTCACAAACTGCTGACATGTCAAAGCCCTGAAGAATGCAATTGCCGGCGGAGGGGCCTAAACCCTAAGAAGAACAAGTAACAGAAGAAGAAGTCCTACCAACTTATGGGGACCCCGTCCGATGGGGCCCCAAGTGACATAAAGGATTAGGACCCTCACACACACACAACGTGGAACTGATGATGTGGCAGATTTCCAAAAATTACGCTGACAATGCTGATGTGGCAGGCTGTACGGATTTTCACGTTTTGCGATGACTGCTGATGTGGCAGTTGTATGGAATTCCGTGATTTACGCTGCCAACTTTTTGGCATTGCTTTTGGACCAGAAGCTTTTGAGTTCAAAGGCTTTTCATGTAAACTGCTTTTCATAGGCCAAGGGCCTTTAAATATGTGCTAAGGGCTCATTCTCTGGCATGCTTCCTGGAGAAGGTGCACAGTCCGGAGTACTAGCTTGTACTGTGTTGATGCAATATAAAGAAATACCGAAAGGGGCGCCAAGGTTTGGGGCCAATACTCTATGGGGTGGAATTCCGCCACTCCCTGTCACCCGTGTCGTCTCTCTCTCTCAGTTCAGTTGTTATTGAAGTGCTAAAAGTCTGTTCAGTCTGTTCCTTTCTATTGGCAAGTGGTGCCCGTCTTGTGACAATTGGCCCCAAAGTTTGGCACCCGTTTCGGTATTTCTTTATCATTAATCATTGCAAAGTACAACTCCTGAGGGACCTCTTCTCTCAGACTCTGCGTCCAAATGCCCTGCAGAATGAGGCCCTAGGGGCTCTTATAAACTTACAAGGGATGCTCAAAAGCAGAGCCCCAAAAGCATTCAGTTCAAAAGCACTAAACCCAAAAGCATATGCTCTTAAAAGCTAGCGCTGGGACTCCCAAAAGCAGCCAGCGTAATTTTCAAAAATCCGTACAGCCTGCCACGTTAGCATAGTAGCGCAATTTATGGAAAATCCGTACAGTCCTGCAACGTCAAACACGTTTTTCGGGCGTCTGTACAACCTACTACATCAGCAACCAGCGCTAGGATTTTTATTTCTTCTTTATGTCCCCTCGGCCCCATCAGACGGGACCCCATAAGACGGGAAGTCTCTATAAAATCATTTTATCTGTCAGGGATTGTCCGGGTGGTCATGCCATGTCATCACTTTGTGACACTTATCCTGGCAGAGCACATTGGGATGCTGTGAAGTCCATAATAAGGTACTTGAAAGGGACCAAAAGCAAATGCCTGTGTTACGAAAAGGGTCCATTAAAACTGCAAGGAAATTGTGATTATGACATGGCAGGTGATATTGATACCCGCAAGTCAACCAGTGGGTACATGTCACAAGGACGAGCACCACGTGCCAACGGAAAAGAACAAACTGAACAACTTTAAGCACTTCAAATAACAACTGACCCAAAAGAGATAGAGAGTTCACGATACACAAGACGGGGAGTGGCGGAGTTCCACCCCAAGAGAGCACTAGCCCCAAACCTTGGCGCCCCTTTTGGTATTTCTTTATATTGCTTCAACTGAGTACAACTCCCATGGCTCTGCTCTGCATCCCCCGCGACTTCCAAAGAGAGAGCCCATGGGTCATGTTTGAAGGTCCTTGGCCTCTAAAAGCAATTTACATGAAAAGCATTCAAACTCAAAAGCAACCGGTCAAAAAGCTACCAACACAATTTTAGGGAATCCGCACACCTGCCACATCATCAGCGTAAAACGCGGAAATCCTACATGTGCCACGTTAGCACAGCCAGCATAAAATGCGGGATTCCATACAGCTCTTGCCGCATCATCGGTCTTTACGTCTGGATTTTGTCTGCTTTATTTAGGTCACTTGGGCCCCATCGCACAGGGTCCCATAAGTTGGTGGGAACTCTTCTTTAAAGATAGGCCACTCGGCAAGACTTTGCAAGTTGGTAAAACTAATTCTGTTGCTTCTAGGGTTTAAGTCGGGATCTGCATGTTGGCTCCGTTCTTCAATGGCTTGACATGTCAGCAGTTTGTGACAGTACATTTACACCCTCGCAAGTGGTGCTATTTCATGGTGCTCTAGACTTCAGAGGATAGTTGCACTCTCTACTACTGAGACTCTGAGACTGAATATATTTCAGTCGCTGAGGCTTCCAACGAAGCCATATGGTTAGCCTGCCCCTAGTCAGTGAGCTGGATTGCCTAATGAGACGCCTATCCTTGGTTGTGATAGCCAGAGTCCAGTTTGTTTGGCTAAAGATGCCATGTTTCATGCACGTACCAAACAAATTGATGTGTGGTACCATTTTGTCAGACAGATGCTTAATGATGGTTTGATCTCATTGATCAAAATCTGTACACATACATACTCTTACCAATATTCTGCCAAAGGCACAACATGAGCATTGCCTACAAATGGTGAGAGTTACATAGCTTAAAGGCGACTCTCTCGACCTTTAAGTGGAAGGTTGTTGGGGTAAATGCCCACACGTCACGTCTGGACCGTTTCCACCGTGTAGCTCGGATCGAGAGCTTCACATATATATTTTCAGTGTATTTTTAGCCCACCATTTTGGGCATGTACAATCATAATACTTCATTTATTGGCCTTTGGGCCACTTGGACTATTTTTAAAGGTTTCACATTGTCCAAGTGGCCAAATGGGCCATTTTGATAAAAGAGTCCCAAAAACCTCATCACTTGGTTGTTTGGACTTCTAAAACTTACAAGCTCTCTCTTTGCTCCGACGTTTTCTCCTTGCGCTACCTCTCTCTCTGCATCTGCCTACGACCTGCATGCGCATACACGCCTGCTAACCTGGGTTCGCGAACCTCCTCTTTCAATAGACACTCTAAGATGCGGGCTTCAGTAATTAGTGAGGGGCAGTTGGGTTAGAGATCATATAGGACTCTAAAGGTTGCATCGGGAGATGCCAGCCACTAGAACCTGCTCCTCGGTACAAAGATTTAAATAACGGCAATGGTATCGCTTCTGAATTCAAAGTCTAGGCGAAGCATGTCGTAGAGGGAAACTTGTTGAAATGTGTTCTTAAGAATAATTTTTGCAGTGGGCTAGTCCATTTTTGCCTTATGCGGTGCCTTGAACTTTTGTACATCTGCTATTGTCTCCAGAAATGTACCATCAATATCTGCGACGAGAGAGGCTTGTTCTCCCTTGTTTCTAGCGGATGGCTTGATAGCTTGTGAGAGGGGAGTCGTGGCTAGAAGGGACAACCCTAGAGCTGCTTGTTGCGCCCACATGAGGACCCCAACTGGTTCTTCTGTCTGTTGCAATTTGTCTCAAGGAGCTACTACCATAGTTACAGGGAATGGCCATTTTCAGGTCTCCGTTGCCCGTTCCCATCCCAATTTTCCGTTTCGAATAACTATGGTTACTACATGGGTGGAGGATGGTGGTTGAGGGGTGGAGCTGACAATTAGCCTTGATTGGATGTAGAGGCACATTGCTTTGGGCAATGCTTGATGTAATGGTCCTTTGTGTCAAGGAAGTGTCGGCTTGGCAGAGACCCTTCAGGAAGAGGACACTTGCTTGTCCTTACTCACCACATTTGTAGCATAAGATCGGGTAGTTGGGTGCCGAGAAGGTGCAACTGTGTAGAAGCTCTGAGGTGCCAAATATATATTAGCATGGTAAAAGATTGGAGGTGGAAAAGTATCTTGCATAGCTTGCATAGGAGTTGTCATCAGCAAAGACAGCATGTGACTTGGGTCATATGAAACCATGTTTGATGCGGGAGCCAACCCTTGTTGGAGAGTAGGAGCAAGGCTTTGCTGCAGACGTTAGAGCCCCTTGGAGTAGTAGCATTCCTTGTCCTCATGTCCACCTTTCTTGTAGAAGTGGCAATAAACTCTAAGGGTGCATCCTTGGGGAAAGTGTCCTGGAAAACGAGCTGCACCAAGCTAAAGCCTTAGACTCTTGTAATGCTTTGAGCTCTCCGAACTGCTTTTTGAGCTGCTCCAAAGGTTCCTGTGGTGAAGACTTATCTTGTGGAATAGGGATAGATCCTTCTTCTCGAAGAGCTTTGTAGCGCGGATAATGTGTCGTGCTCTCTACAGTGTGGGTGTCCCCCAGTGCAATGTGCGTGACAATCTCACTCAACAAACAGAAACTCTCTCAACAGAATGAAATACACGAAACAATGGATAATAACAGAGACACAGCAGTAGACCAGAACATGTGGACTCGACTAACTCAAAGGACCATGTACAGACTCTCGAGTGGCAGCACACTCAGCTCCAGCCCAAGACTCACACGTACAAAATAGGGTGTCGAGGCTCAGATGTGCATGGATGGTGAAGCTGTGCACTGTGTAAGACTCCTTACCTCCCGAACGATGCTGGACCAAAGGTGAAGAAGAAGATGGTGATCACCAACCGCTACTACTCATATGTACCACCGTAAAGAGCCACCAACGGCTCATAAATGTCAGCCATGTGGTGACCTGGCCACGAGGTCCTCTAGACCACCGTAGGTCGTAGGTAGGTACCCTACCACGTGTCACTCCCAGACCAAGGTCCGTCCAGTGTGAACCAGTTCCAGTGTAACCCACTGTCCAACTGTATGTCCTATGAAGTGACTGTAGCCCTGCTACAGGTCGCCCGCCACAAGACCGCTCACCGTCTCGGTGAGAGGAATACTAAAAAAACTGTGAT
This sequence comes from Adiantum capillus-veneris, assembly GCF_014529385.1. Classification (NCBI taxonomy): domain Eukaryota; kingdom Viridiplantae; phylum Streptophyta; class Polypodiopsida; order Polypodiales; family Pteridaceae; genus Adiantum; species Adiantum capillus-veneris. Next base: position 84,997,554 of record NC_140937.1, read on the forward strand.
TGAAAACCACTAGCTACTGCATCCGTACATCTTTCTTGATTGCAATCGCCTTAAGCTTGTAACTAAGCAGGAACCAGTATGTATGATTGCATAGCCTGGTCCATGCTTGCAGTTGCCATACTTTTCTGCAACAACACTCTTCTCGAAAAGATGGATTACCATAAGCCCGAGTAACACAGCAAATAGGGTTAAGCTCCATCATGATGGCAGAATGAAAGGGCCTTCACAGCAAACAGGATGGCAACCAAGTGAATGGAGCCGATCATGTAGGGTGGGGGAAACTTGCTGAACCTGAGAGGGGTGGGGAGGGCTAGATAGGGGCGAGGGGGAGGGGGAGTGGGTAGTGGAGAGGGTGGGAAGGGCTAGATAGGGGCGAGGGGGGGGGGAGAGGGTGGGTAGGGGCGAGAGGGAAGGGCTAGATAGGGGCGAGAGGGGGTGAGGGGGTGGGTAGGGGCGAGAGGGGGAGGGTAGGGGCGAGGGGGGGGGGGTGGGTAGGGGCAAGGGGAAGGGGGAGGGTGGGTAGGGGCGAGTAGGGATAGGGTAGGGGCGAGGGGGGGTGAGGGGGAGGGTAGGGGCGAGAGGGGGTGGGTAGGGGCGAGGGGAAGGGAGAGGGTGGGTAGGGGCGAGAGGGGAGGGTAGGGGCGAGGGGAAGGGGGAGGGTGGGTAGGGGCGAGTGGGGGTGAGGGGGTGGGTAGGGGCGAGAGGGGGAGGGTAGGGGCGAGGGGGGGTGAGGGGGTGGGTAGGGGCGAGAGGGGGTGGGTAGGGGCGAGGGGAAGGGAGAGGGTGGGTAGGGGCGAGAGGGGAGGGTAGGGGCGAGGGGAAGGGGGAGGGTGGGTAGGGGCGAGTAGGGATAGGGTAGGGGCGAGGGGGGGTGGGTAGGGGTGAGTAGGGTTAGGGTAGGGGCGAGGGTATGTGAGGGGGCGGGTAGGGACGAGGGTGTGTTGGTAAGGGCGAGGAAGGTCAGCGCATTATGAAAGTGCAGGTTGAGGACAAAACCAACTATTCTCAGCAAGACAACGAGCAGGAGTAGGGAATTCATCCAGCACATCAAGTAGGACCTGCTCTGTGAAGGGAGTTGGCTGGACACAGAGGTTAGCTTCGTTCTGGTTGGAGAAGCAGACACCAATGGGGCTGATGTTTGAAGGGGGTTGAACTCCTGTAGGGGAGATTTCTTTTTGCTTATATACTTTTTCCTCGGCTTTCCAAATTCAACGGCTTTTATCAAGAGGGCTTTCACCGAGAGCGCATCAGGAGTATCTTCTGTGACCTTCAACTCTTGAGCTGGCTCATGTGGCTCATAAGGTTTAGTTACCTTGGAAACATTGGAAGAGGGTGTACCTTCAAGCAAAGAGTGAATTGAAACTCCAAAACAGGGCATAGATTTGGTAGCATCCAACCATTCCAACAGATCCTCATCTGACCCGTCAGGTGGAGTAGGTTGTTCCAATTCGAGGCTGGTTTCTAAGGACAAAGAACTATGTTGCACCACGGGATCCATACCACCTTCTAAGAGAATGGGTTGCATCGAGGAGCCAGAATTATGTATCCACATTGCATCATTTCCCCAATCGTGGAGTGCTTTAGTGTGTCGCAGCCATGGTCTTCCAATAAGCAAGGGAAATCCGCCCTCAACCTGGGGAAGACGAACCACCACAAAATCCAAGTTAAAAGTAAAGTCTTGTACCTGCAGAGGCACATTATCCACTATGCCCACTGGGTAGACTGTTCGCTGGTCGGCCAATGTAACTGTGAAGGGAGCAGGGCGAGTAGGCTGTAGACCTAGAGCTAGCATAGTGAACTCGGGCATCAGGTTGATGCCAGATCCACCATCCACTATCACTCCTGAGAATTGCCGACCTAAAACCGACACTGTCAGGCGAGGGCTTCTATAATCAGTGAGTGGAGCAGCAGGATTGGATATCATATAGGACTCTGACTGTCGCACTGGGAGGTGCCCGCCACTAGGACCTGCTCCAGGGTAAAGTGACTGAATAACTGCAAGGGTGTCACTTTTGAAACTCGCATCTAGTCGAAGCATGTCATAGAGGGACACTTGTTGGAAAGTGTTCTTCAAGACTGTCTCTGTTGTATGCTTCTCTTTTTCTACTTGTTGTTGTTCCTCTAGTACTTTGATCTTTTGTAAGTCAGCAACTGCTTCTAAGAAAGCCCCATCAATATCGGAGAGCATAGTAAAAGATCCTTTCTTAGCACTAGGGGATGGCATGTCAGCTGCTGGAGGAGGTGTAGGCATTGGGGAGGAAAGGGCTGTACCTGTTGGAAGATTGAGGCCGAGGGATGCCCTCTGAGCTCGTGTGAGGACACCAGCTGGCTCCTCTACCAGCTGCAACTTGTCTTGAGAGGCAATCATATGGGCAGAAAGGGGTGGCTTGGGGTTGGTACTAACTGCTATCAAATTGATCTTGGGAAAGGTGAATTCAGGTTGGCTCTGACTTGGGCTCGCAGAGGTAGAGGCGCGTTGTTTTGGACAATCCTTAGTGTAGTGATCCTGAGCCTCAGGGCAAAGTTGGCACGGAGAAGAGCCTTCTGGCAGAGGGCATTTGCTCTGATAATGCCCATACTCTCCGCATCTGTAGCAGAGTATGGGCCGATTGGAAGGACGAAACGGGGGACGAGGTGGTTGCTGCATGGAGTTGGAGGCTGAAGTGTAGAAGCTCTGAGGGGTTGAGGTGGCATTAGCATTATAAAAACTTTGAGTCGGGAAAGTTTTTGACATACCTTGGACAGCAGGGGTATTGAGCAAAGGTGGCATGTAGTTGGGATGGCCGTAGTGGGAAACCATGTTGGATGATGGTGCTAACCCTTGTTGGAGAGAAGGACCAAGACTTTGCTGTATTTTGTGCAATCCCTTTAGGTAGTAACAATCCTTGTCCTCATGTCCAGATTTTTCACAGAAGTGGCAGTAAACCCGAAGGGGGCATTCCTGCGGAGGGTGCCCTGGAGAGCGGCATGAGCTACACCAAACCGTAGCCTTAGTCTCTTGCTGACACTTGAGCTCTTCTAGCTCGCGCTTAATCTGTTCCAATGCCTCATGATTTGGAGGCTTCTCTTGTCTAAGAGAGAAGGACCTCTCCTCTTGAAGAGGTCGCTGTAACTTTAGGGCTTCCAGTTCCCTACGTAAAGAAGTTAAAGGATCAGCAGGACTACCTTCAGAGAACACAGAGGGAGTTTCTATGTGAGGAGAGTTGTTGAACAGCTTCCTAGCCCCCTCTATCCTAGTAGCAGCTGCGATGAACTCCTCGAGAGTGGCGTCGGGTCGGAGACTCTCTCGGAGTTTTTGTTGAGAAGTTTTGGGAAGCGCCTTCTCCACCCACTTTTTAACCATGAATTCACCGGGTTGTTGGGGAAGCTTGGCCACCAGCGACTTAGTTTTCGTCATAAGCTCCGCAAAAGTCTCCTCAGGTTTGAGCACCATGTTGGCCAACTCATCCAACACCTTCTCCTGGTAGTCACCTGGCCTGAAAGCTGCACAGAACTGCTGTCTTAAGGCTGCCCACGTTGCAAAATGGTTCTCTGCAAATTGGCTGTACCATTTATCTGCTAGGCCATCCAGGGTGGATGGAAATAGTACCAAGTAAGCATCTTCTCTGTTCAGCCCACGTCCCCTACAGAGAGATACAAATCTCCTTGCATGGTCGTCAGCATCTTCTGAAGACAGCCCTTTGAATGTAGGGAACTTGATGTTCACCTTGGCCAAAACACTAGCTAGTGGCTCCATGATTCCTTGCTGAGTCTGTTGCACAATAGCTTGTTGTAGAAGAATAGGAGAGAGCTTTTCTGGAGAAGGTGATCGCGAAGATGGGGAACCTGATGAAGGAATGGGTGATGTGATATGTGGAGGTATAGGTGATGAGGTTGAAGGATTTCTACAAGGTGTCATAGGTCGTCTTCTGTGATAGTACTTCAGAGGGCTCAGTAGTGGGCTTTGACGCTCAACTGACCTCCTTGTATGTGTCATGCAATGACCTCCAATCCAACCAAGCTTTGGGCAAGAGAACCTTGAACTGGCTGAAGACTGGTCTAGACTCTACTAGACCAGACGAGTGACTAGACTAGCTGGACCAGGGACGAGGGACGAGGAGGACTAGACCAGGGTCGAGGGGTCTAGACCAGAGACGAGGCAAGTTGGACCAGGGCGAGAGGGGACCAGGCCAGCAAGGCGAGAGACTAGACCAGCTAGATTAAGCTATCAAGGGTGAAACTGGACCAGACCAACAGGCTGCACAGGCGAAGCGAAGAAACCAGCTACTCAACAGAGTGAGACTTCAGTTGAGGTCCCCAGCATGATCGCCAAAATGAGAGCACCTGTAGCACGGATAATGTGTCGTGCTCTCTACAGTGTGGGTGTCCCCCAGTGCAATGTGCGTGACAATCTCACTCAACAAACAGAAACTCTCTCAACAGAATGAAATACACGAAACAATGGATAATAACAGAGACACAGCAATAGACCAGAACATGTGGACTCGACTAACTCAAAGGACCATGTACAGACTCTCGAGTGGCAGCACACTCAGCTCCAGCCCAAGACTCACAGGTACAAAATAGGGTGTCGAGGCTCAGATGTGCATGGATGGTGAAGCTGTGCTCTGTGTAAGACTCCTTACCTCCCGAACGATGCTGGACCAAAGGTGAAGAAGAAGATGGTGATCACCAACCGCTACTACTCATATGTACCACCGTAAAGAGCCACCAACGGCTCATAAATGTCAGCCATGTGGTGACCTGGCCACGAGGTCCTCTAGACCACCGTAGGTCGTAGGTAGGTACCCTACCACGTGTCACTCCCAGACCAAGGTCCGTCCAGTGTGAACCAGTCCCAGTGTAACCCACTGTCCAACTGTATGTCCTGTGAAGTGACTGTAGCCCTGCTACAAGCTTGCTGCAACTTTAGTGCCTCCAATTCCCTCTGTAAAGAAACCAGAGGGTCAAATGCACTTTCCAAAAGAACTAGAGCTGACCCAACTCCAAGAGGGTCTCTGAACAGCCTCCTTGCTCCTTCAATTCTAGTGGCTACAGCAACAAACTCGTCCAATGTAGCGTCAGGTTTGAGAGATTCCCTTAGCTTATGTTAGGAAGCCCTTCTCCACCCACTTCTTGACATTGAAACTCGTTATCAGGTTTCCTCTAGTTGGAGCACAAGGTTTCCAAGCTCAACTAAAACATTCTCTTGGAAGTCACCTAGTCGGAAAGCCTCACAAAAACTTTGTCTTAGTGCGGCCCAATCTGTAAAGTGGTCGTCTGCAAACTAACGATACAATTTATTTGATGAGCTATCCAAGGTCGAAGGCAAAATCACCAGATAAGCATCTTCACAATTTAGACCACGACCCCGACAAAGAGAAACAAACCTCCTTACGTGGTCATCTACATCCTCTGCAGAGAGACCCCTGAAGGTAGTAAACTTCAGCCATTGCTGCAGGCTGTGTGGGCTCTGGAGATGGCTGTGAAAAGGAAAAAGGAGATGTTATAGTGTGTGGTAGAGAAGGGGACAAGGAAGGCGAAGAGTTTGTTAAGGTAGATGACTGTGGAGGTAGGGGAAGTGGGGCTGGCGGACTTCTACTGGGTAAGAAGGGTTGTCACTTTCTGTGGTGGTATTGCAGAGGGACCTTGAGAGGACTAGAACAATCTGTAGACTGCCTTGTATGTGTCATTCATGAGCACCCTAAGGCCAACCAGTCCATAGGGAAGAGAACCTCTGTGCACTAGTCGGATCTCTAGCCCGCTAGACCAGTCAACTTGCTAGACTATTTGACCTGCTAGACCAGGGTGGATTTGTTGGACCATGTTAGACCAGTCTAGACTATGCTCGCCTTGCTAGACCACGGTCGACCTACTAGACCCTACTAGAACTCAGTCGACCTGTTGGACCAGTCTAGACCAGTCGAGCAGGAGTAGCAAGCTAGCCTATTGATGAACTCTTCCAGCTTGGCTAGCTATTCACAGGTTTGAATGAGCAATGTAGAGTAAGACTTCAATTGAGGTCCCACCTTGCATGCCGAGAGCACTTGTAGCCGGAAAAGGAAATAGTGACCTCTAATGTGGTTGGTCCTCGGTGCAATATACACATAAATCTCACTCCATGGCACACATCAAGGTGACCGAAAGACATATTAGCACAACTGAAACGACATATGGCCAGCTACAAGGGACACAAGATATCAAAAAAAATTATACGCCTTACATCAGAATCCATCACCATAAACCATGGAACTTAAAGCACCGACACTTTTTCCCAAGTAAGAGAGGTCCATGCCCTATCTCTATCTATAAAGATAGCAAAAAGCTCTGCTCAATCCAAAGGGCTCTAGTGTAAAATGTCATATTCTGAAGTCTCAAAGTCATAAAATTATGTGAATGTTTCAACCCTTAGAAATGAAATTCTCCAATTTATAATTCACTGGAGCATTTTTCACTTCACAATCTTCACACCAATTGATGCTTAGAAAATGGCTTTCTTCTGGCACTTGCAATGCAAGGAAAGAACATGGAAACCACACAAAGTTTCAAGAAAACTCCCAAAGGGTGCAGCTCTTCCTTTCCATCCAAGTTTCGCCTTAGGTTGAAGGTTTCGTTCCTTTTTCATTAAACTCAAGCTTTTCTGTTTGAATTTTCACCAGCATTAATAAGGATTGAAGGCTTTGTCATTCTCAACAATGAGACATAATCATTCGTTTTACATGGCTCTCAAACAACAATATCCTGCGTAGTTTTCCATTTTCCTTGTCATTTGCTGTGAAAGGAGCTTACCATAAATTTCACAGGTGTGAAAGCACTTGATGTCCTACTAAATGAAATCAAAACATAATTACCAGGCTGAATTATAACAGAACCCTCTTTTTTGTATTCACCCAGTACTCCTGGTACCCAGCCATAAAGGTTGTACTCTCCAGCACAAACATTAGAGAGCCTAAAGTATCCGTTTTCATCCGATTGTGTCCAGAATTGATATCCCTACAGCACCAAAGAAACAAAAGTCCCATGATTTAGCATTCTGCTTCTAATGCATGTTAGAAGAGACTGCTCAACAGAATGATAGTTGAAAATTACCTTGCTTTCTGTTTGCCAAGAACCTTTTTCTCCAGGTAAGGCTAGTCCAAGATAAGCCGATCGAGCGGGCACGATATTTGGAAAGGCAAACCTAGAGTAGTTCATCCATTGTGCATTTAGTGAAGAATAAACCTTGTACAGAAGCTATCCAGCCAGAGATGAATGCAAAAAAGCCACTCATTTCATTGAAGCTTACCAGTCCTTGACAAGTAGTCTTCCACTCACATCTCCTCTTTGATGCACCTTCAGAAAATCTTGAGAAGCTGGCCAATCATAAGGCCAGGATTGCACCTCAGAAAACATCTGTAACAACAAAGGCAAAATTCACAAGAAAAAAAAAATGCAGGTATGATAAAATTAAATTCTTGAAGTTCAACACACATTACGAACTTAGACATGGATGTACGCGCACAAAAATCCTCATCCAGGAATTTGCAAGCATGTCTTTATTTGTCAGCAAAGCCTGATATAGTAATCATACCTGCTCTTTTGCATCTTCCCATAAAGCTGAAGGAGTCCCAAGTGTCGCAGAGTTCAAGTAAACAAGAACAGGACCAAAAACCTTCTTCCATGGCTCACCGCCTCGAAATTTTGGAAAAAGTGGGTCACCAGCATAATGACCACTATGAAACATCTGTATGAAAAACCTGATTTTACCAATGCAAGCTACATAACATGTTTGTCGATAAAACTTGGAAGATACAAATTTATTTGGAAGTTTACCACCAAGTTAAGATATTCAAACATCCTAAGAAAGCTTACTGTCTATAAAACATGAGAAAACGTTTAAATGCAAGAAGGTAGAGGCTAAAGCTTAAATTAACACAAAGGAATCAAACAAGAGTGAATGAAGAGGTTTGATAAGCAAAGTATAGATTTGAAGCACAACAATCTATTGGACACGCTGAAAAACCATACAAGAATATCTAGTAATATACCTCTCAACATAAATAGAGCCCCTATATAACTAAGCAAAAAATTAACCAGAAAAATCTCGAAACTTTTACTTTGAACATACAGCTTTGGTACTTTTTCTATGAGGGGAAAAAAAGAAAAGTCCATTTTACCAGAAATAAAAAGGTTAAAAGTAAAAAACCAGCTTAGTGCACAGACACAATCACTCGTATGTGTCCCTAAGATTAAAACATCCAAATCATCTTAGGAACAAGCCTTTAAGCAAGAATTGTATTCTTACCAGTTTCTTGTTCATTGAAGTCAGTTTACTCTATACCGCCATAATCCGTTTACTCTAAGTCAGTTTCTTGTTTATTGAAATCACGTCGTGATTTTTTTGCTTTCTTCTCTAGGCTATGGGTAGCTGGGTGCCAAACATCTGATTTTATCAAAATTATTTTGACGATAAGGGCCCTATGCTTTGAGTAGTAAGTACTAGAAAGAGAAGAACTTACAGATAAGCTTGTAGGGCCAACATGTGACGTTAAATTTTGCTTCAAATTGCCTCCATTGCGAAATTCATCACTCGGAAATATGATCCAAAACCCAACCATTGAATCAAAACTTATCCATCCATGCACTCGGTTGTCTTTATTATCAGCTGAGTATTGATACTTGTCATCAACCTGGAATTTGAGTGTTATTAAGGTCCTCGTTAGCTGTCGAACTGGAAAAGATGTTAATCAATTTGCAGTCAAATATAAAGATCGCCAGAGACCTTTTTAAGCTATCCTACTGAGTACAAATCAGCAGGTTTTCCTGCATTGAACTCCTCCACGAGTTGAGAGTAGGATGGTAAACAGCTATAATTAGACTATGCTCCTCTTCACTAATATGTGAGAACACTTAAACCCGAGGGTGGTCACTCATCAAAAGCTCCGCATATCACGTGCCTTCAAAAGATTATTAATAGTACCCCTGTATGCATGTTATATTTACATTGTATGCCAATTTTAAAAATTCCCACCCCCCTCTCCATGTAGCTCATGTGATATGATACATATTTTGAAAGGACTTATGCATGCAAAGGAGATTCCATCACAATGCTGAAAACTAGGTTATCTGGTTGTCGTTTGAATTCTAACTGGATAAAAGGAGTACAAGTCAGCATGTCCAAAATAATAGGCAAGTACTGATTCCTGAACACTAGAAGCCACTCGAGCTAGTACAACTCGAGAGCCCTGGTAAAAGAGTAGCCACTTAGGAAAAGGAAGATGTCATCCCAAATGCCACCATAGACAATGTCACAAATGCGAGAAGGTCATGCAAGCTCGTCGATCGTGCCACTGCAACATGGCAATTGGTAGATCCTTCTTGAGGCACCTATGTTTTGCAAAAAAGGAAGAAAGCTACATTGTATTTTAACATTCCATTAAAAGTTTTGTTGTACCTGTCTGTTTATGATCTTGGAGTCTGTTCTGGTTTGCAAGAGAAGAATTTCATTTTTGAAAAGTAATTGAGCATTCTTTTAACATTCTGTAAAAAGCTTTGATGCGCCGATGTGTGTTTGTTAGAAAGATTTTAGTTTCAAGAAAATTAAAACGAGGGGCAGGTTCTAGATGCTTCACATGTTATTCCTAGACCCCTGTAGCTGATATAGATAGTACATTAGCTAATGGTCTTTCATATCCATTATATGACAAATCAACGCAGTTGTCGTCTGCTTGGAGTTGCAGCGGCAACCCCCCCAACTAGTAATCTTCCTCCATTTTAATCCACGAAAGCCGCAAATGAATTCATGTGCAAGGAACAACAAACTATCGATTATATTTTGGACAAAAAACAAATCTCTAAATCAAAGAACTATTCAGTTTCAAAAATCCAAGTATATTAAGTAGCCCCTAATTAACTTTTTCAGGTTATCCCGCCAAACAGTTACCTCCCCTTGAAATTCCGGGTCCTTTGGATGGGTCAGGATAACTGCTTCAGGATATGCAAGTTGCTGGCAATTGTTTGGGTCTCTATCCTCTGGAAAAGGCATGAGTCTTTGCTTGTCATCAGCTATGGCCATGTAACGAAACCTAAAATCAAGAACTCTTGTGTTTAAAAACTAGAAATGGAGTTTCCTTGTAACCATGATCCACACAATAAGTTGCATAGAAAATAAGCAACAGTCGTATACACGTTATTAACAAAGTTACAAATAAGCAGCACATACCTTTATACAATCAAGTGACACTACTACAAAGTACCTACTAAGGAGAGCAAAACAATTAACTAGATTGTAAATTATTCAGCCAAGACATTGTCTTGGAGTAAACTCCTCAAACTATCTTCCAATATAAACAATAGTGTGGCACTGGGGCTATTTCAAAAAATAGCGTGTTCACAAATAAGACCAATAAATAGATGAATTTTTCTGCACCTGTCCTTGCGAAGCTTGAATGCAATACGGGTTTGAATCAGATCAAAGTCTGCCCATCCAGCCATATGTTCATATATGGCATAACTATAAAATCCAGAATTACCCCGCATGAGAATGAACCTGTCAAAAAATACAAAATAGGCCAACAAATTGGTCACACAATCTACTGTAAAACAAATGAAAAACTAAAAAATGTTTAATTTTGCACTTGCTATTTAATAACCCTTAAATTGAACACTCGAACTTTAAAATATACCAACATATAAATCTAGCGTTCCCTAAAAAGACTTTGTCTATTTCATTCCAAAGCCTCTCAATGGTTGAACAATCCTTTGTGATGGCTGCCATCTAATATACATACAAACTTTTATACATTGATTTTTGTTGTGGTTGGGCTGTGCCATTATTGTGGTTCCCCTCATGCATAAATTGCATTGTGGCCCATCTTATTGACCATTTGGTGACATAAACTGATTGCTTTTTTAGAAAAAAGACTCTTCCAGCTTCTGAAGCTGTGCATCTTGCTCGTCTATTCCGATGGTCAGTATATCTATAACATTCTAACCCAAATGTGTGCAGAATATTTTTCTTAACATGACTCAAAATGCAACAATTTGGTTAAGTCTGCAAACTCATATCATCGGTAGATATGACTATATGAGTTTGTCTAAAATTTCTAAACTTGTAGTTGTCATCACCCGGGCATGGCTACATGCAACAATTTGGTTCTGTTGGTCCACTTGAAATCTCAAACCTCCCAATGTCAGGTATCAAGCACCTGGTGATCCAATCAAATAATCTAGCATACTTGCTCCACTCTGAGTATTCCAGCAGATGTATGTCATACGTCACTTAAAAGGGACGTTAAAAAAAATTACAGAACGAATAGGAGGAGGGTGTGTTATAATCATGAAAAATTCACACAGAAGGGATTTTTATAATGCCCTTGAGCGCACATGATATAGTAGTTTTAAATAGAGTGAACGCCCCAAGAATTTGAGTAGCCCCACTTCATCCAGTGCAAGCTCTAACCATCCAATATGTCTGCTCTAATAACCACGTCAGTTCTGATCAGCTGAACTGGAGTGTAGAGTAACCGAGACTGAACGCATGGGGGATGGTCCATCAATCTGCATATTATGTCGACCCACCAAATGCTCATTTAGGCATACCAGCGCTGTCCATCACTCGTCTGCTGTTTGAGTTATCAAAGGGAGACATGGGATGGTTTTGTAGCTTTTTCAAAAGTCCGACGTGCTTGTATTTTGTTAGGGAGAAAAGGGCACCTAGGGCCCTATTTCCAACACAACCTTTGTAGCTTTCAGACTATTCATCGTCTGGCTGAAACCTCGAAACACACCTCTTGTGCATTGTGAATTGATAGAGGCATACTGCAAGGGGGCACTTGCATGGCGGCAGAGCATCTCTTGAATTACCACTCTAGCTGAGCATGTCACGAAGCTAACCAATCTATCATAAAATTTTCTGTTTCAAGTAATGGGTTCACAGGTTATCGTCAGTGACCGCCTTTCACTAAAGAAAATGCTGGCTCCATCTGGCCTAGGAATATCTCATGTCAAAGGGAGCTCTGTTGAATACACCATCTTAGACCCCTAAAGAGAGCTGAAACCAATCACTAACAATAGATTGAGAGGCAGGATTGTCAAGCATCCTATCATCCTAGATAGGAGGCTGACTTTTTCCATCACTTTCATGTTGTCCTCTTGCACTGAGTTGCACCAGCAAGGACCAGGCAACAATGGTGGAGAAGGGAGGGCTGCAACGAGTGGGAAGATGCTGCAGCAGCTGACAAGCTCTAATGATCTACATTTGATTGAAATTGTTCCTTGTTCATGGTCAAACCAACACAAATGGGTGGCAAGCTCTAGTGATCAACATCTGATTGAACGTGTTTCTTGTTGGCAGCAAACCTTCGCACCATCATCAACAACAGTGATACGTTGCCCACAGAAATTCCACCAAGAAGGTTGATTGGCATCGGCAGGATCGTCTCCCATGGCGAAGCTAGATACCAATATGAGAGCACCGGCATGGCTACTCCACAGCTGGAGCCTTCGAGAGCCTGTCTGAGTTTTTCTCCGATAGCCCAGGAGGCTAGAGTCTGGCAAAATCGCCACCCAACCGTCCTATACGTAAGCTCATCCTGTATATAGCCCCTTAACTGCCAGCCCCCCATTTACTGCAAGCCTTTCTTAGCCAGCAATTACCAAGAGACCAGATAAGTAGCTCAAAACTCTAGCCAAGAAAAATCGAGGCACGATGATACACCTGCTCTATACTCCCTAAGAGCTACATGATGAACAAGTGGTCAACAGAATGTTTATCTAAGCGAAGTAAGGACCCTGCACCCACTTGCTCCATTACAGATATAATTCTGGTGACTCAAAGAGAGGATGTTACGCTTTGTGTAGACTAGACGGATGGATCTTTGAGGTCTCTTGGGATTGTTACTACGACATTGGAACTTTTCTTCTTCTTCTTCTTCTTCTGCGTCAAGTAGGAGTTTTCCCACACTCATCCATGGACCTCTTGGCACGAGGATCTAGAACTCACTTTATAAAGCTACCTCAAGACCTTCAGCAGGAGCAGCGAGCAGGCCGCTTGGGCTGATCTGATGGCCATAATGATTGTTGAAGTCCAGATGCACGCCCAGCCATACAAAAATTTATTGTATCGCTCAGTTAAAAATGACAGCCGAATTCATGGACTTGGCCAAACATCTATTTGCCATTGCATAAAGTTTTTACCTTTTATCGATGGTTAATGGTACCATTTCTCTACTAGGATCGTAAGTTCTTACAAAAGAGACCTCCACCTTGTCTGCATTGTAGTCCACAACAGAAAAATCTGTGCCTTCCACACTGCAAAGTGATGTGCAACATCAAGGTTCTGAATACCATCACCAGTTTCTGCTTCAAGATTTTATCACTTACACATCAAAAATGCCACTTCCTCCAGGTTTGTTCCAATTGAGATCCCAGTAGCTGATCAGAAATGAATTGCACAGTCGCGTCCAATCATCCAAGCGCACATCCAGTCAGTAACCAATAGAAACAGGTGGCAAAGTACACTCGACGAGTACATCGTCCTCTTACCCTCTATTTTTCTCTTTATTTGCAATTTCGAGAAGATTATCGAGACCACCAAATTTTATCCCAGTTACAATGCCCGCTGGTTTTGACAATGTGACTCGTACAATTCCATTATCCAGTATGACCTGCCAAAAAAATAGATCAAAGAGAAGTCATGCCATGCCATTTAAGAGCAACCTGTCTCAAAACCAAAGAAGAGAAATGTAAAAAAATTTCAAGCTTCCTCTTTCCCTAAGTGATTACCCCCTATTGACAATCTTGGTACGAACAACCAATTTGCAGTATTATATCTGCCCCCTTTAAAAGTTCCAAACATACTATTTCTTGTTCTTTGCGTAAATCCCAGTTCATTTCTGTATGGCGCTTTGAAGATACAAAACTACTGGGCACTCGCTACATGAAGTGCCAACCATGGCAAAGTTGATCACAAAGGCAATTCAGTAACAACTTTCAGTGATAAGTCGGTGATGGTATTGTGATCTTAAGAGGAAACATCGCAAGAAGACACATTTAAAACATAGAACGTATGCCAACATAGGTAACGCAGAGCCGAGTGATAACACAGAGCCCCAAATCACTCCAATCTCATGTCCCCCGATCTGCAACATAGTTAAGGGAAACTCCAAAACAAAAACAGATACAGGCTACACCATTTCCAAGAGAGGGGGACACAGAAACGATGCGTCAACTCGGAGGGTAAAATGCTATAACATAACATCAGTGTAGTGGTATATCAATTATGGCGTAGACCAAGACTAATCATCTCAAGATCAAGTTTTATGACTGTTAAGGCTACATCAAATGACCAAAAGCAGTCTAATCAATTTGAATGACTACTGAATCACTACAAACGTCAGCTCGTCAATAGAAACTTCCAGGTGCCTTCCTCCAATGTTTCGGTGGCAACTTTCCACCACAGGAAATGTTTCGACCTTGAGAAATGTTTCGGTCTTAGAAAAAGAGAAAATCAGCAAAGAAGTGGAGTTTCGGGGATTTTCCTGCTTCTAGAAATCTTTGTGAAATCGAGATAGGTGAATTTGAAGGCATTTTCTGAAAAATTCTTTTAATTGCCATAAAGTATTGGGTAGAGATAGGGCAATCTGACAAGTTCTTCAAATGATTTTTGCAAAAGAAGGCCCATAATGACAGTTGAGTTTGATGCACCATCAACTACTTACCCTCTAAGCTATACAAGCTTGAAAATAAAATTACACAAGCTTCTTTAATTGAAGCCAATAATTGCAAATAAAAAATGTCAGAATAAATGTATGAATTGAATGAATATCAAGGCAGAAAGGGTGAACGCAATAATATATTATAACAATGGACTTTTTTCATGACTGCTATATCCACTACTGTGCAGACATGCCTTCATAGGCCGCTCTTATGTCACTGGAGGCATTATTAAGGTGGTTGCCGTAGACTGTCCCCTGGTAACCGGTACACACCGAACTCCAGCCCCTTGACTAAGGCAGTCTCACCCTTGGAAACGTGCAGCATTCCTCAATATTTTGCAGGAATTCACCTTTAAATAGAGCTGAAACTGGTAACGAATTTGCAATGACAATCTCTTTGAAGTTTGCACCATTCAAGCTCCAGCATAAGATGTGCATCCCAAGCAGTAAGTTAAGGCATAGATAATCATTGCTTCCAGATTTGCAGATCCAGCAGCCTTAGATGTTTCATCTCTCTATGAGGTTTTTTTAGATTCAACAGCCTTAAATGTTTATTTTCACACATTTTCTAGAATGAGGGCTTAACGGCAGCATATGGCTTAGTGACCCTTGAAAACTCGAACTTGTCACACTATCCAAAGGCACACTTCCAGATTTTATTTGAGTGACCATACTGCACTTCCACTTTTGACATCAGTATCTCAGTTTGCCAAATTGCATTTGCTCTCAAACCTGTCGTACTGGTCACGATTTGCAATACATCCCTGTGCATTTCGAGGAAATCCTCTCAATTCTCTTTTTGTTGCTTGCTGATGTCAGGCTCGCAGAGCACATAAGGAGGAGTACCTCCCGGAATAAGATGGTTCATGCAGCTCGCACACAAAACTGCACCCCACACGCTTCCCAGATGCATCATCTGTTCTAATTTTCCATTCAAGGCATAGATGTTGGTGATCAAGAGCGATCTCAAGTCCCTGGAACTTTCACCAGGCAACTACTTCACGAGAAATAAGACTTTCAGACGATCAATTGAGCTTAACCCGTGTTTTCTTTCAGCAAAACCATAAATTTTGCTATAGATGAGGCTCCTCCTGCATCATTCTGATGCCAGACATGTCAGCCTGCATCAAATGCGACATGTGAAACAACTACAAGGGCCAGAAAGGTTGGACCCAACACAGTCCCTGGTAGCATTTTCTGAAGCCCTGGCCCCGCATGTACCATGTTCTCGCATCACACATGGCTTGAGCTCTTGCATGCTTTTTTAAGCACCCTCACCAAAGGCATACACAGGGCAGGCCTCTCATCAACAGCTGCTGTGATTGCCCCTTAACTTTGTCATGGCTTCTGTTACAGACCCAGAAAGACCTCTTTCTGGCTGTTGAAAGGAAGAGTTAGCCATGTTACACTCTCTTCCTATCTTCTCTGTGCAGGACCCATCTCCAAATGAATCTCAAGAACACCGTCGCAGCGCTTCATTCGCTTGCGCCACCATGCCGTCTGGCTATGAACCACATTCCAGTCTACTTGTCCTTACTTCAGAGATCGCCTAGACTTGAGGTCGTTAAGCATGGGTGCCCAATGTCCATGCAGTTGAAATGTGAGCAGTGGCGTGACAGTGGACACCTTCCTTTTTTTGGGACTAAGTGGCACGCGCATGGGAGGGTGGGATTTATGGCTGGAGGATTGTGAGCCGTAGATCTGGAATGCAGGTACCGTAAAAAGTAATCTAGGTCACTCCATTTTGCGGGTGCGGGTTTTGAACCTGTGACCTCACTCAAGAGAGGCGCATACCCTAACCACTTCGTCATACACGCGTTCTGAAGCGTGGGGGCCTTAATTTACTTAAAACATGTATGCAAAGCGACCACAGCTGAAAGTAATTTAGGGTACCTTAGATTACAAAAGTAATTTAGGGTACCCTAAATTACTTTCAACGCCACCACCCAGATCTACGGCCCACAATCCCCCGACCATAGATCCCACCCTCCCATGCCCGTGCCACTTAGTCTCGGGGGAGGGGGGGGGGGGGGGGGGGGGGGGGGCTTGTCACTATATGGCACGGCTCTGGCTCAGAGGGGATCTAGGGCCCAAATTTGGGGGGGTGAGGTGGCTTTATTATCAGCCGTCGGATCATGCAGTGAACTAAGGGTGGGTGAACTAAGGGTGAACTAGGGGCGGGTAAACTAGGGTGTGATCATGTGCCATGCCAACATGGGCAGTGACATGTGCTAGCGTAGTGGTAGGGCATTCGTGTGGCAACCGAGACGTCCCGGGTTCGACCCACACCCCGTGAGGCGGGTGAACTAGGGGGGTGAACTAGGAGTGAACTCGGGGCGCCATTTTTGCCCCGAGTTCACCCTTAGTTCACCCCCCTAGTTCGTAGAGTGGACGGACGACTGAGATTGCATTGTGATTTCCGCTTCTCTTTCCCACCATAGATCCCCCTGGCTAGAGCAGTGCCAGATAGCCACGAGGGGGGGTGGGGGTGTTGTACGGGATTTGATTTGGAAGTTTAGAAATGATTGTGACTTGTGAGCCACCAATTCATACCTTTTCCTATACGGGCAATCTTTGCATCGGTCTCTTTAAAATTGTCTGTCCCTAGAGGAGATTGGCCCATCAGTGTATGCCCTTTCTCATATGTGTTTTGATTAGGCCTATGCCTGTTCACTATGAACTTGGGCATTTCTTGTATCTGATATACCCTTTAGGTTTTGCTCATTTTGAGGTTTCCCACTAGTAATTCAAAAGTGATTTATAAAAAAAAAATGTGTGTATGTGTGATCTCCCTCAGCTTACACGGACATGGGAGGGGTTGGGATCTACGGTGGGATGATTGAGCATCGTAGATCATGAGCAAATAATGAGCTCTATGCAAAGCTACACATTTTGAATGGATAATGTCACCAAATTCAATTTTGGCTTACTTAAACAATTTTCTCACTCAAGAATTGGCCATTCTAAAGAGAGAAAATAATAAGAGTGGAAGGATCAAGATATGATGTAAGATGTGTTTCAATAATAAGAGTGGAAGGATCAATATTACAAAGATGGATATACGATGCGTTTCAGAACCTTAGGGGGCCAAAAGCGTGAAGCAACCTTCAAAAGTACCAATGCGATTATTATAAGGGAGACTCTATCCAATTTTCCCTAGATTTATCGCCATAGTTTTGGCTTTGAACACGACATATGGTTGTTTTGAACACGGACTGGTGTTCACGTACCCACACTCGCAAAAGTGCATACGAGATTTATGCTCGTGTGGCTATGAGTTACATGGAGCCAGACTTGAGCTTTGGCAATGGTTGAGTTGTTCTCCCACTCGCTCTATAAGTTCCAGGCACAGGTTCTAGGTACATTTGGCGGTTGAGACTTGCATCAATGTGACGATTGCCAAGCACAATGCAATTACACTACTATGAGAGATTTTATGCATTGATGCGATTGCCATGGATATGCTCGTAGAGATTGCACTTTTGTCATCAACCTCAGGACTCTCATGTACGATCTTTTAGTGTCAAGACCCGACATAGCAACTGCAATGGGCGTATTTGTAGTTGGGATTGTCAGTCTTGCGATGATTGACACTAGCATGATGCATTGTGGAGTAGTGCATGCCATTATAGGATACTTGTAGAGTATGCATGCTGATTCTAGCAGGGATATACACTTTCACACACCTTTAGAGCCTATGTAGAGGCATGTATCGACTTCAAGAGAGCCAATGGACACAGGTTGAGACGGCCTTCCTATAACTCATATACATACTACGAGGTCCTATAGTAGTACCACTTATCGACATGTTCACCTTTAAGTGGGAGATTGTTGGGGTAAAGGCGGTGTGCCTCTTACCCCGGACGAATACGCTAGAGGCCTTCAACCGCCCATCATCTATACACAAACCTTATTCTTTACTAGGTAGAAGAATCAAGGGCTCTCTCACATTGTGATGAGCAACTCCACCTACACAACGTGTCTCCTGGTTCTCCTCCCTCGCACTTCGCACGCACTGCACACCGCTTCCACCCCTAGCACATTCTACAAAATAATTAGGGGTCCTCAAGCTATTTTCAGCTAGCCCATATTTCCCTTTTAGCAAGCATTCCCACACACTTTTGAAACATTGAGGACTCGTTCTCAATTCAGTTTGGTCTTGCAAATGCGAGGAGCATAAATTTAACATAAATCTCAACCATAAAACCGCATCCAAGATGACAAAGTGGGAGATGATCTCGACCACTACAAAATGACCAAAAATCTGTCGACCAAAATTATGGCAAATTGGGAGTAAACCTTGACCACAACAATCTCCGAAAGAGGACTCAAAATCATAAATTGGTAAACAATACTCAATGGCAATGAGTAGAAGGCCAAAATGGCTCCATAGAGTCGCATACAATGGCAATCCACACTCAATGTACATCAATAGAGTGAATGCACATAAGCAAGCGCCAAAAAATGTGCAATCCAGAAGGTATGATCTCTGCAAAACAATGCTCTCAATGGAGTATCTGACCCGTACTCAAAAGTACTCATTGAAATGCATGAAGAAGGTATAAACCATACACCAAAAAAACCCTATGCAAATTGTCCACGAAAGACCATAAACCAATGCACTGAAATCATTGCCAAAGTAAGTTGTGGATACTTGTCAAGACCTTTGACTGACGAGGTCCCAAATCCAATGAGGCTATTCACAAAGAACAAAGAATAGATATCTCAAAAACCACAATGACCATACATCAAGATGATATGCAATATGTTTATCGAAACCTCTGAAACCACAGAGAAAAGCACAAGTATGTATATGTGGGTAGATAGAAGAGCATGCCAAGTAGATGAGTTCGGAGAAGAAAGTATCCACCAAAACTAACCAATGAAGCTCCATTTGTAGTGTCGATCCTGACTGTTGCTACCGAATGGAAGTGTCTCGCTTGCTCGAAGATGTCAAAGTCACCGAATCCAAACATCAAAGTGTGTGTGTGTGTCTGTGTATCCGATGCCTAGGGGAGAACTCGCAGATGTCGAGAGTGTGCGTATATTGAAAAGGACACACTCTAATTCTTTTTCTTTGATGCTAGAGAAGAAGCATCTAATCTCCCTCTATCACCGAAGCCGATGCCGAAAACATTGGTTGAAAACTACCTTTTGTTGTGCTACTCAAATGGAGATAGTGGCAAAGGAATCAAAATAAGAATATGATGATGAGCAACAACAATCTCAAGACAAAGAAGTTGAAGGAAATCCAGGTATCACCGGTGATAACTCCACGCACACTAGACGACGACATAAAGGAGCTAAAAGATGCTCTCACTCAAAAAGTTATCGTCATTCATTTGGAAGGGAAAGCCAAAATCAATACGGACATCAGTGATGCAAGAACACGCAAACATTGACTATCAGCTTCTAAGACAAAATCTTGTAAGGAAAAATAAACTGACACAATTATAGAGATTGATGATGACAATTATAGAGATACAATTACAGATGAGAGGCAGACATTGACCATCATGACAAGCACAGACACTGAGAGAGAAAAATAGATCAATGTGATAAACCCAAACGTTGAGAAAAGGAGTCAAATCATTATGTGAAATACAGGCATGGGGAGAGCTCCAGTGATCTGAAAACATCCCACTTTCAAAGGAAGTCGAAAGGATGACCCAGACATCCATAGCCAAGCGTTCAAGCAATATGCTCTTATAAGGACATAGATGAAGATAATTAGGCATATTTTTTTCCACAAACTCTCAAGGATGGTGCACAAAAATGGTACTATCACTATCGAGCCTATAAGCTGAGGACGCACAGTAATTGAAGAAAGCCTTCCTACTTGAATATTTGATAATCGCAGGGATGAGGATGTCCTCTTATGAACTAGATAAAACTGGGCAAGGAAATCCAACTAGGACTTATGTGGAAAAGATTAAAGAGCTGACTACACAATTGAATGAGCCACCCTCGGTAAATCATATGCGTGCTTGGTTTTTAAGTGGGTTCAGAAGCATGAATAGGAAGTGCCAGCACATACCATGAAATTTAATGATCTGGTGCAAAGAGCATCAAAACCAAAACGACAAGCTAAGAGGCCAGAGAGGAAAAGCAAGCTTCAATTCCACTAAGTCAGCAATTGAAGAGTCATCGACTAGCTCGAGTTCTTTGAGGTCACCATATAGTACCTGCATCCACCCATAGAGGCAGTCTTTTGCAGGCCCCATACATCTGTATGTACTAAATCCAATGCATTCTTGCTTACATTCTTGTCATGAGAAACAAAGCTTTTTCTTGCTTCCCAAATTGCCTCACAAACTTTCTACATTTCAAAAACTTTAAAGATTGGAAACCTTGCAACCATCTCTTTAGTTTGCATCATCTTTAGCCTTTGCAAATTTACATGACCACTACGTTTGTGAAAAATCTCAATATTTGCAACAACTCTTGCACCTTGTGAAAACATGGTAGCATTCACCTCGAGCACATTTACATTTAAAATAAACATTCTACCCACTTTCTTTCCTTGCACAACCAACTTTCCATCCTTCTTATGCTCTTTGACAAAGAGGCCATGAGAGTTAAATCTGACCTGCAAACCTTGCTCCCAATAGAAACAATTTTTTTGGTGATATTAGGTACATACAATATATCAAGCAATTACTTTACTTTAATATCTATCATAAACAATGGTACATTTCTTGTATGTGTAATGGGATGTGCACTACCATCCACCGTCTCTACATAGACGGGATACTGCAAAGTCTCCATTTCCTTGAACCACTCACCATAATGGGTCATGCGATTTGACGCACCCGAATCCACATATTAAACATTATCACCATATTTTTCCACATTTGTAGACATGGTATTTCACATGTGATGCACCACAAATAACCTCTTAGGCTCATTTATATTATTGCTAGTGGTTGCATAATAATTTGTTGCCTCTTGTTTGGACAGTCACGTTCAAAGTGACCATGTCCCCCACAACCCCAACATACAGCATTCCAATGTTGACCTGTATTGTTACCTTGCACATTACCATGACCTCTTTGGACTCTCCCCACCTTGGAAATTTCCTCGACAACCTGTGTTTTGTCTTTGAGTATTCTTATGCTTCTCTGCTTGGTGGTTTCCTCTTCCTTGACCACCTCCATGACTTGTACCACGCCCTCTTCCTCTTCCTCTAGGACCTCTTTATAATTATTTCTTCCATGTGTAGAGGAGTCTTCCTCAAGTTCCTTGTCTTCCATAATTAGTAAGGATACCAAATCTACAAATAAATGAAGGATTTAATCATTATCATGATACACATTCCAAACTGTAGTGTGTGGCAAGCAATCTGCATAGATTTGAAGAAGGTTCCACTTGGGAAAATGTTGTTGCTCTCAAGAGGAGAATTCCCATTTTTTTTTCAGGTGAAGGGTCCTATGGAAGTCCACATTAGGGAGCTAGAAACTTAGGGGATGTGTATAGGCAAGGGCCTATAACTCTGTAGGCTAGGTGGTTATGAGGAGAGCTCCGAGGTTTTGGGTATGGAGCTGTTGCAGCTCATGTCCTCTCATAGAGTCTTCCAATGAGTTTACAAGCATGCCTATTATGCTCACCCAAGCTTGTGTTTGTTCACCAAGATTTGAGTAGAAAGCAACAATTCTAATGGTCTAGGAGATGAATGATGATGGTAAGAAACATCAATTTTTGAGGCGAGAGAAATTAAAGAAAGAGAGCAAGACATGACCTTTGGAGCCTTTAGTTTTCAATCTTACGGATTAAAGTATCCTCTAATTCCCAAAAAAACCACATAAATAGCCCATAAATAGCTTTTTAGTTGGCTTGTGGAAATCACAGTTTGATCAAGAGGTTGACTACGATAGGCCCTTTGTTGCAACTTAAAAGTCATGAATGAGCAACAACTAGGTCAAGTTAGAGTAAAGCTTTTCTATTTTTATTAGAAATTCAAATTAGTTGTCACTTGTTTGCTGCATATTAATTTCGTAGCAATGGACTTGAACATGGTGTAATGCTAGATTTTTCTTGGCATCTAATGTTTGTTAAAAATTATGGCATATATTTTTTTGAGGGGCATTTGCTAGCTGCTACAAATACATCACACAACAACTAGCACAACAAATTAGTGTGAACACATTCACTAACACCTCCTCCACTCTCTCTCTCTCTCTCTCTCTCTCTCTCTCTCTCTCTCTCTCTCTCTCTCTATATATATATATATATATATATATATATATATAGGTCCAAATTGTAGATTTATTTAATAGCTCATTGAAAGATAAATATGAAAATCAAGAAGTCCTCTTCCATATTCTTAAGAGTGTGTGCACGCACAGATACAGCACAATTCGTACACATGATGCACATGCATATATAGATGCAATGTATACACACATGTGCATTGTGTGTATACATTGTGATGTGTGTGTGTGTGTGTGTGTGTGTGTGTGTGTGTGAGAGAGAGAGAGAGAGAGAGAGAGAGAGATCCATGTACACGGATGTTAATACATTGTGGTGTGTGTATTTGGCTATTTATGTGCTAAATATACATGTCTATGCTCATATAAATTTTATCATTAGATAAGGCCTTCACAAAAATAAATGCAAGTATAAAGATGTAAGTAGTTTGAAGTCACTCGCATGATGATACTTATGATGAATGCATGCTTAGTTTCAATGCATTAAAGACTATTTTGTGTGTTGATCAAGCCCTCCCCCTCCTAATACTAGAAGAAAAAAAACATCAACACATACATAATGTCGATTCTCGATCAATTTGACATCTGGATCATCATTGTCGTTGAGGTGAGCACCATAGATTGCCCGGCTTCTTCTGCAAATTTCATGTTAAGTGCTTCAAATAAGGAAAACTATGGAGTATTGAAAGATAAGGAAAGCTATATCTATACATGGCAAATGTAGAAGGGTGCTTACCTGCTCATGTTGGCCAAGAGCAATTAAGAAAAGAGATTACAAAGAAATAGCTATTGAAGGTGATGCTTTAGATCTGAGTCTCTAGTAAGTAAGGGCAATGAAGAGAGACGTTGCCCTTTTTATTGATTTGAGTGGGTATAGATGAGTAGCGTGGAAGGTAAAGAACCTTTGTGACAACTCAATGTAACACGCTTAGATAGATTGTCACCCAATGATGATGATTTAAGAAAATATGGCAAAAGCAATTTGTTAAGTACAATGCACCAAAAGTGTTGACGAAATGATACAACTCTCAATAGTGCAAATTATGATTAGTGAAGAGAAAGATTTTTTACTCCCTAGAAGAGACTTCATCTTATGAGGCCTAACAAATTTAGGGTAGAAGAGTCACTCACACTAAGGATGCCGAAAGCTTGCGTGACGATTTTCAAAAGCTCGTAGTGCAAACAAATCCGTAGCAAAAGACATACAAAAACATCAAATATGCAAGAAAATTTTCCAACACCATTTTTACTTTCTTCATGTATAAATTATGAACTAATAGATGGCGATCAACTACTGTCTATTACTCAAAATATCAGATTTCTCAAAAGCGAGTGGATTGTATACAAGTTAGCTTGGTTATGCCACAACTTTTAACTTGAACCTTCATTTAGAACTTTTATGTAGTACATTACGCTTTTTTATTTTTACTAGTACCGCCAACAGCCTTCTGCCTCTCTCTCTCTCTCTCTCTCTCTCTCTCTCTCTCTCTCTCTCTCTCTCTCTCTCTCTCTCTCTCTCTCTCTCTCTCTCTCTGTGTGTGTGTGTGTGTGTGTGTGTGTGTGTGTGTGTGTGTGTATGCACTCACTTGCAGACCACACTGTTGAAGGTGGTTGATTGAAGGAGGAGTCGATAGTGTAAGGGGGGGCAAAATCCCTCCCCATTTTATAATAGTATAAACTAGTGCTCATTTTGTTGTTCACTACTCTACCTAACTTGTATAAGGGAGTGAACAAGTAATTCTAAGCAAAATAAGTTCAAACAATTTTATAAGATAAGCTTCCCTCCCTCCGTTCTTGCTTAATGCATGCGCCTCATTCCCTCCCTTACCCTATATCCCCCCTTCCCCCGTCTCTCTCTCTCTCTCTCTCTCTCTCTCTCTCTCTCTCTCTCACACACACACACACACACACACACACACACACACACACACACATGCACACATACACTTGCACGCACACACACATCTGTTGCTCTTGTCCTTTTTCCTTTGTATCACCTCCATCAATTTTGATCCTATCTCTATCTCCATCTTTTTTTAAGTACAATTGCTCAATTTTTTCTTTGAGAATTGTTGATATGATTGTAAAATGCTCTCTCTCTCTCTCTCTCTCTCTCTCTCTCTCTCTCTCTCTCTCTCTCTCTCTCTCTCTCTCTTTGGATCTAAGGCCTCCGTACCTTCTCAGTCTCCTGTTAATCTTACCATTCTTTTAGACATCATAAAATAAGGGCTCACACACTTCTATAGACATTGTTGTAGGGGCTCACCCACATCTTGTTGTGTATATCTCTTCTCTCTCTCTCTCTCTCTCTCTCTCTCTCTCTCTCTCTCTCTCTCTCTCTCTCTCACACACACACACACACACACACGTTAACATTGTTTGCTCTTCAACTGGTATCAAAGCTAGTATTTGGCTTCAAATTGTAGAGCTTGAGTCTGAAGCTTCATCTATATGAAAGCTTGAGTAATAGGTGTGGGTGAATCATCCAAAAAAGTAAGGAGAGAGAAAATAATTTTTATTGCTATTTATTTTGGCATAAGGCCATTGCTTTTCTCATATCCCTCTCATCCAAACTCCAATTTAATGATCTATGTGCCTAACCCAGGGATTTGGAATGCTTCAAATGCATTTGTGCATAAATTTCGTAAACCTTTGTGCACAAAATATTTGATAGCAATAAGTATGGAGTTTTAGCATAGCAGAGATACCCATACATCCATTTACAAAAATTTTGTACAATGGCATGTATATGTATGGATGCATCAAATAGTGTACACAAAAAAACATTGCATTTTTTATACAAAAACAATTGGTTGCTCACACAAAAAATAACTAATGCAAGATTACATTATTTTTTTGCGATGAACGTGTCGTAAATGCTAAAAACCTTAAAATTGATTGCTCTTTGCTCAAATCTGTGTCTGTATGAGGGAGATATGATAGAACATATGGTTTATGCTCTTATGGGTCTATGTGTCTGCAAAGCTAGATGTAGTTTGAACACCTATTAGCCATAATACTAGTATGTACAAACTTTTGAGAGTTCATTAGAGACTGTTTGAATGCATTTTTTGGGTTGAGCCTTCAAGCAATAGCTTATCCTTGTGGGAAACAAATAAATGTGCAAAGATTAACCATATTTTTTGGTTCTTTGAATAGAGAGAAATCTTGTGTATGCTCTTGCTCTTGATGCTAGGATCAAGGCCTTGGCTATGTGCATGTCATTTTGATGTGCTTATGGCTTCTGATTTTGTGTGCTTGGAGATCAAATACTTTTGATGCGGCTGTGTACATTGGCTAATGGCTATGCATATCATTTATGCTCTTATGTGAGAGCGGATGCATTGATGCTATCTTGATGCACATGTGGGAAATATGTCTATGGTCTTGTGATGTCAATTGATGATTTTCTTGGTAGTTTTGACCATTGATGCCTCCCATGCTTAAAGAGACTAAGTTTAGCACAATTGGAAGTTTAGATTTGTTTAGTTTCATTATTTGGCACCTTTTCCCATACTACATGAAATGTGAATAATGTGAATATAGCTATACTAGCAATATTAGGAAGTTTGTTTTAGCATATGTATGATTTTGCAGTCAATGAGGTCCGCAATGAGGT
Source organism: Adiantum capillus-veneris (assembly GCF_014529385.1). Lineage (NCBI taxonomy): Eukaryota > Viridiplantae > Streptophyta > Polypodiopsida > Polypodiales > Pteridaceae > Adiantum > Adiantum capillus-veneris. The sequence continues at coordinate 85,024,055 of NC_140937.1, forward strand.
TTTAGAATCCAAGTGTGGATACCTTTGCTACCCACATGGTGGATTAGGTCACTTGAAAGCCCCATTCATAGTCATTCCATTGGACATGTATAGAAGGGTGCAATTGCTTTTCTCATCAGTTGCATTGGCTTGCCAAGGTTTTGTTTGATTTTTTTTTTAGTCAAGCATTAGTTTATTCCCAATGTATGATACATTTTTGTTTTCTATAAGCTTATGGTTGTTATATATTTTTTATACTACCATATTATGGTAGTCATGTGTGTGAACATACTTATGATTGCTACTAGCATAGTTTTTTCCCTTGGTATGATATTTTACCCCTTAGCTTCTTTGTATATACACCCATCATTCTAGGGAAATCCTAATCTTTGTATCACCACACTTTTAGTGGAATTACTTCCTTGTTGTGTGATCTTGAGCTTTTCCTTCATCTTCTCCATCTTTGCGGTCATTCTTGTCGCCATACTTTCAACAATTGGTATTAGAGTAAGCATCGACATCCTAGGCAAATTGAGGTGCATTTTAGCCCCATTTCCACTATTACAAATACTACACAAGCAATTTCATCCTTTTTGTGCAAGTTTTTTGAGAGTGAAGCTTTTTCACTCTATAGTCTTTTGTGGGTTGTGTTATAAGGCCCAAGTGGTTTTGTGCAATTTTCCTCTATGCATATAGCTTTTTGCATCATGTATACTCATTGGTTGTGGCTCACAATAGTGATGTTTTCTCTCCAGGAAAAACTAGATAAGGCTCAACATGCAAAAATTCTACTTCTAAGGCAATGTTGGCCATTGTGAGTTACCTTTAGAGCATCAAAGTTAACCTAGGCTCATAGCCTTCCCTAACATCTACCCCCTTGATAGCTATCTAAGTCAAAGTGTTGAAAAAGGCTTTGCACCCAATGGGATACATTAGCAAGCTCCTCCAAGAAAATATAGTGGCTTAGTACCAAATATCTTTTGTACTGATTTCTCGTGCAGGTGATGGTGAGGTATGATCGAGGATTGTTTCAAAAATCAGAATTTCTTTGTCATCCTCAATCAAGGGGAAGTTAGCTATGGAAGGGGTATCTAGAATAGGTCCCTTGTGTGGTCTCAAAAAATGACATGAAAAGAGTTATGTATTTTCCGATGTGAAGGAATGCCCAAGCAGAACGCGTTGTCATTGATCTTTTCAAGGATTTTAAATGGGCCTTAGAATCTAGGGGCAGTTTTACTATAGGATGTTTTTCAATACTTTTTAATCTTTGTTTTTCTATTATAAGCCGTACAAGATCTATTTCTTTAAAAGTGGCAGTCTTCTTAACTTGTAAGCTTGTGTTGTGTATATTTGTTGTGCTCTTTTAATACATTCTATGGCTTGTTGTAAAATGTTTGTGTGGCCTCTTGCTAATGTGTCAGCTGTTGGGACATCGATGCTAATAATAGAGATAGGGGCATGGAGTTTCTTACCATAAGAAATTTCAAAAGGTGCTTGGTTTGTGACTGAGTGAGGTGTGTTATTATCTACAAAAAACCGAAGCATAGAAAGATGTTTGCTCCATTTTGCACTGCTCTTAATCATTCCTTCATCTTTGAGGTTATCGTCAACGGGCTCTTCTATTATCACTTTGTGCTGCCAGGCGCGTAGATTTTCTTCGTTTTAGTCCTGTTGTAATAAGTATACTTATTGCTTGAGAGTCATTGCTAGGAGGGCTGAGTCAACATCCCATTCGAAAGAGTTATTGGCGTTGGTCTCCATCACAAGAGGGAATATTGAGAATTATGTTGATCTGCTGCAAATCACGGTCTGAAATAGAGAGCTTTCGGCAAACAAATTTGATGATTCTTCTACCACGCCTTTTAATGGAATAAAAAAGTCTGTAAGCCCACCGCCAAGTGCTATGGAGCTCTCTGTGTTGGAGGGTAGGTACAATGGTTTTGATATAGTAACGGCAAAGTTGAATTAGGCATTGATGGTGTAGAGGTTTGCTATCATTAGCTGGTTGATTATGGCTTGGGAATATTGGAGAGCTCATGCCATGGGGAAATTTTTTGGCTTTTGCGATTGTGCTCTTCAAAAAACTAGCTTCAAGACTTCATGTATGTTCCATACTCTATGTGTGTATGGTCTCTTTTGCAGCAGCAATCAAAAAAGGTAAGTGATAGAGAGCTAGCTTTAAAAAATTAAAAATAAGCGGTGGAGGCTACACACAAGCCAAGGTTCCAGTGCGTCCTCGAGAAGATCCAAAAAAAAGGGAAGATGGGAGTTTGTGTTGCTTCCCTTCCAGAGTCGGGTCAGAGTGATCAACTCATTTATGCTTCCCTATATTGCCTTCACCAGCTTGCTCCTCAAAATAGCCAAATGTAGCTAGAAGGAGATTTTCAAACCGGTTAAAAGATTCTTATGGAGGAACATCATTAAAGCCTAATCGGGCATTGGGCAAAGTGGGAAGATATCATTTGACAATTGGTCCTTGGTGGCCTAGGAATTCTCAACCCTGCAGTTCATGTTGAGGCCCTCTGCGCCAAGTTTATGGTCTCAATTGCAAACAAGACTAGTCTTGGGCTTTCATGACCAAGGATATGATAGACAAGACAAAATTTTGCTCTGAAGGTGGTCAATGGAAAGGCCTCGAGGTACACAACAAACTATTAGCCCCGACGTGGTCTAGCCTGAGTGTGGGTGGCATTATAAGAGAGCTGGTGCGAAAATGCAATAGAGCATCAGGGGTACTGGAATGGGGCAAATTAACTAGATACTTCCAGAATTCCATCTGTCACTGGTCCCCTTGGCTATCTAAGGCTATTGGTGTAATCCTGAACTCTTATAAGACAGAAACTGCAAGAAGGATCAACAATAAAGGACTCCAATGGTTGAGCCACTTCTAGGATAGAAATAGCAAGTGCTATAAATTTTTTGACCATGTGACAGCCTAGTTTCAAGTCAATGACACTGAGAAGCTGCTTGTTAACAGAGTAGTAGAAGGCATGGTCAGTATCGTGATGTTGGTCTGTGAATCTACTTTTGAGTGGAAAGCTTGGAAATGGCCTTTTAATAGCCATTTCTTTAAACCTCATACCAAGGGCATTTATCAAGTGTTAATACACGAGGCATATTGGTTTGCCCCATGGAACAAGTAGTGGAAGAAGCGATGGATGCAGGCCAAATGGGTGGAGGTTACGAAGAACATCTGGAATCCACATGTGGTCTAGTTTTATGAAGATATTTTTGTGGAAGGTACTTTGATGTGCCTTATCGATAGGAGTCAAGATACAAGCACACGGTATCGGGTCCAATGGATGTTCAGAATGCAGAGTGTCTAGTGAAGACCTCGCACACCTGTTCATAGAATGTCCGGCTATTGGAGGCCTAGCAGGAAAAGTGTGCAAATGGATACAAAGAACATGGAAGATAGGGTATTTCAAGAAGGATTTGTGCCTTGGTGGGAAACAGTTTCAAAGTTCTGCATTGCTTATCTGTATTCAAATTGTCATATATTATTTCTTCACCAATATTTGGAAGGCCAAGAATTGTTGCGTATTCAATAGCGAGTTCTCTATGGCTAGATTTTCAGAGATTGTATAGGAAAGTAAGGAGATAATTTGTGTGGTAAGTAAAAGGTATAACTTAGATGATAGGGCGACTCTCACCATCCGATCGAGTTGTGCCATGTAAGGGTTTGGTAACGGGTTTATTTGACTAAGTTTTGATGTAACCTTCTGTCCCTTAGGGCTTGGCATGAGCTTCTGGGTGCTTTGTATTTCTCTTTGTGACATTTTAATACAACAACCACTCACAATTGTGAGTTTTGCAAAAAATAAATAAAAATGATATGGCGCTCATAAGGTGTATGAAAAAGTGTGAATTGAAGAGTGTTATAGAATACAAAACTAGAGTTTATATGGTAGTTGTGGTAAAAATATGAGGGTGGGAATACGGTGCCCCGAATTTGATGGTGAGAGGTTGAGTAAACAGAAGAAACTTATTGGGTTATTGGGGTGTTGGACATTCATAGAGTTGGAGTGGAAAAAAAAAACAATAATAAAATTAGGGGGAAAATTTTTGATTGCCTGCAGAAAAGCATGGCATCGTAGGTGATGGGGGGGCACCATTTTGCCTTGAGAGGAGGGTGGGTAGGGGCGGGTGGGCTTTGTGCCATGTAGGACGAGTTCTCCACCATGGGGAACTTGCACCATGCGGATAGGGCACCACTCAAACATGTGGTTGTTGGAGGGTGTAAGTGGAGTTTGAGGTAGAACAAGAGGTTGTTGGGTATCCATAAAACTGTCGTGGGGGCATGGGGATGTTAAGTGGGGTGCAACTAGTTGTGATTATTGCAAAACGGCAACGTCAGCGTTAATTATAGATGCGTGCCCCACTAGGCTTATTTCTACCTTTGCATTCTGCATTGGATCAAAATATCAACAATAACAACATTACAATGTCAGCACAACAACGACATATTGGCTACTACAACAACTGGCAAACAAAACAAAAGTACAACAACTTTTGCAAATTTATGAGGGGGGAAATTCCTCCAACAAACAATAAACAACATGTACTGTGAGCATTATCTCTCTTGTGTACCTTACCCTCTATTTGCGCCAGGGGAGGCTTGTGTGTGCCTACACCCTGATGTTTTGTGTGCCTACACCCTTTGTGTCTAGGGAAGGCAATTTTTTGTTCAAGGGGAGGCTTGTGAATTGTGTGTCTCAACCTAGTGTGTTTTCAGGGGAGGATTGTGTGAGTGATATGCAACCAAAACTCACATAGGGAAGGATTGTTGGGATGCGAGTTTTGTTGCATCTCTTATGTGAACAGTCTCTTCCACCTAGAAAAGCCTTATGTGTCAAGCCATGTGAAAATCCTCTTGCAACCTTTATAAAGAGAAATCCACTTGTATTGTGCATTGGCAGCCACCTTTTGTGCTCATGTGTCAAAAGACTGCCTATTTGTAAAAGCCTATATAGAGGCAGGTTCTATTGAATAATATTAAGCTTTATCATTTTGCAAGTATACTCTATATTGTATTGTGCAATAGTTTTTCTCTCAAGCTCTACACTAACCTCTCCAAGCATGCTTATGCCATATATGGTACACTAACCTATCCACCTTAACCCTACAATAAAATCTCAAAAAGGAATAGCTCCGAAGGGTCAGGGGGTGCAGTGAATGGATTATTTATGTGCACACTCTCCAGGAGCATGGGGTCTACGTTAGTCATGAATGACAAATTTACTTCCCCACCCCTGTCATTTATCTCATTAGCTCCATGTTTGGAGAGCGAGTGGCTCTACTAAAAGTTTCATTCAAGCGGCTAAGCACGCTCGGCTCGGCGGACCGTGGGACCATGGCATGCATGTTAAACTATCGGGATTAGGCATTGGGTAACCTTCCATGACGTCATAGTCAGAGGAAGAGTCACTAGACGTAATATGTGGGTCCTGAGTGGTACTACCTTGGGTTCTCACTGAGGGCCTAGAGCCTAAGATGGAGGAATAATGAGTGCTCGCGTAAACAGAGACACTTTCCATGTGCTCATCCTCTAGCACACGACCAGAGCATAGGTGCATGTGACCATAACACTCTAGAAGTATTGGTGAGTGCACATGAAGCCTGCTCACCTAGTTTTTTTAAGTGTTTACAATCCTTTCTTTTTTTTTGTGTCCCTTTTTTTAACCAAGGCATGGAATATGGCTTGTGTTAGCTCAAAATGAGCGTCTTGGCTAGAGGGACGTGCCGTGCTTTACAGTCCCCGATTTGGTTACTCAAAGCCCTCGAAATCCTAAAACTAGTATTTTCCTGGGGGGGGGGGGGGGGGGGAGGAGTAGAATTAGTAAGTCCAAAGGATGAGTGTGAAGGGGATTGTGGAGGACTTGAGAAACTTGTCCCACAAGCCCTCCCTCCACTTGAGGTCCTAGTTTTTCTATATAAAGTAATGTGTATAGTATATCCTAAGACTGAGGACTTAGGCTTGGGCTTGGGCTAGGGGGAAGATCTCAATCCCTTTCTTTTAAAGTCAGACTTTTTTATTTTCTTTTTTGTTTTATGTTTTCTTTTTAGTCCCAGATATCGTGAGCATTTTTTTTTCTTTTTTTTCGTGGGTGTCAAGCTCACACACGCACATAGCAGCTCCTGAGCAGCTTTTCCTAAGCTCCTTGCAGCTACCACAATTAATTAACACTAACTATCTTTGCTCAAATAGTGTCTAACACAGAATTGCACACTCATAGACAGCCAATCTTCTCACTGTCTACTCTACTGCTCACTGTCTACACTAACTACCACAACAAAACTGCTCACTCACAGAGTACTCCATCTACTCACAGAGCACATTACAAATTTACACCAACTAACAAATCTATTAACACCTGCACATTACAGATCTTAGCAAATCTAACAAAAACTTGCAAATTTCAACATTAACAGATTCTAACAAACCCGCTAAATATGTGCATTATAGCCACTTACTAGATCTACACAATTCATCAAAAAACACAAAAGTGGCAGAAGTGAAGGCTTCCTGAGGTAGCACTGAGTGCTCCTCAAGCTTTAATGCAAGGCAGTCCTCGGCAGCAGCACCAAAAATGTGCGCTTTGCTGCACATGTCGAAGGCTAGGAACTTGCCTGTGCACTATGTGCGAGCCTCGAAAGGCTGCAAACACACAACTAGACAGTCCTAGCAAACTCAAAGAAACAATGGTGTGTCACTCATCGCTCAGTGCTTCCTTCGTGAAGGATCCTATGCTGTGAAGAAAAACTTGCCGTCGTCGATGCCGCCGCAATGCTCTATCACACAATCTCTTTCTCTCTCTCTCTCTCTCTCTCTCTCTCTCTCAAGCACACACACACACACACACACACACACACACACACACACGGGAGCACACGAAGGAGAAGGAGACATAGATGGGGCATAAGTTTTTCTTAGCTTACACCTCCAAGAATGAGCATTTTAAGGTCAAATGGACTTTTTATAAGAGTTTGACCCATTCACAATGGGCACCCACATTGGCCGATCGTTGTAAAACTATTGTAAAAATAAGATAAGTGGTGCACCTCTCATTAGCGATCACCTACACACCTATTGGATCAACAAGCCCGGTCCATCACTTAATCAAATAAATAATATGGCATTCGTCAAAGGTGATAGGGTGTCCGTGACGATTAACATGGGATGATGATGTAATTTTTTGGTCCCATAAATCTTTTACAGCTTTTGCATTAGGAAAATAACCATTTCATTTCACTTCTTTTGTGGGGTGGGAGAGTGTGTGTGTGTGTGTGTGTGTGTGTGTGTGTGTGTGTGTGTGTGTGTGTGTGTGTCAGTGCACGTGTGCGTGCATGCACGTGTGTGTTGTTGTACTAAACTAATACTTATACACAAAAGAACATAAAACTTCAAAAGACAACTAACTTTAGACAAAGGACATAGATTAGTACAAAAATGACTCAATCTTAGATTCATTTTAGTACATAATAATAAGAATGAGGATCATTCTAATGTTTTTGTACAAGAGATAGTCAAGATACAATGGTCCTAAAGTAAAGGAAGCCAGGTTCTTCAATGACAGAGAGCAGCTAAACCAAAAAGTTCATAAGTAACGATAGAATTCTCACATGCATCCATATAAACAAGACAATAGATTCTTTAGCCTTGAATACGTATTACAGGTCTAAACAAACCCATCAGTTGTTATTTGTGTCCTACTTAAATATCTTTTAACTTAAACCTACCATCCTTCAAATAAATTAGAGTCACATAGTGTTAAGTATCAATATCCCTACAAAAGTAAAAACCATATTTTTCCAAGTGATTTTAACTATGCCCTTTTGATCCAAGTGTTAACAAAACATTATTTAGAATCTTTATTTTTTTGTTACCTCTATTTGGTTTCATTCATTTTTAAAATTCTAATATGAAATGTGAAGTAACCAAATAAAGATGTCTTTGAAAGCAGGCCCATCCACTTCTATTTATCCAAAAAGGCATCAAAAGGTCATGACCCCTTTTCATGCAACTATCTTGAAAGATATCAGATCCGAGTAGTCATATTAGTGAAGCTCTTTACAAAAAAAGAAATCATTCATCCCAATTGGTTGAGCCCTTTCTTTGTTCAATCCAAGTGGGTTTCTAACATCAATCAATAACCACCGGCAAAGTAATGTATAGCAATGCGGGGCAGGTACATGGTTTAGATGTACTAGATGAGTGCTTTCGATCATCCTTGCCAAAGGAAATCAGTAAACCATTCAAGCTTTAAAAATCCCCCATGTATCAATCATCTCATGGTCGGATATTGACACCATCAATACTTTTTAGCTTAGTGTACCCAAAAAAATTAGCTCCTATACGCGAACCCACATATTTTTTTAAATAGCCAAATTGAGTAGCTATATTGCATCGTAGTAGATCAAGCAATACATAGTTACACATATTGAGTATCGGCATTGCAAAGCAGTAGATCAAGAAATACCAAGTTACACATGAGATAATGATTGCATTGTATAATCAATTAAGGCAAAAACCAAAACCGGCAGCATAGAGGTAACGCTTCAAGTATTGAAGAACCACAATATGACAGAGGATTTATACAAGGCAGACCTAAAATCTTTTAGCATGGAGAATCATTTATTTAAACCCAATTACAATCAAGAAATACTTAAACATACACAGTATTAAACATGCTTAAAGAGACAACAAGGGAACACTTGAGAAGCTGTAGGTTGCTCAATGATATCCATAGTGCAAAATATCAATGGATCAATGCAATAACAATGTCCTCACTCACTTTCAAATACATACACCACATGCAGATCAAGGCTAAGTGAGAGAGAAGAGAGTCCCTCACCAAGTGTTAAATAGGTAGTATGCCTGCACATAGAAGTCCAATCAGCACCCCTCGAGTAGTAAAATTCTCCTATTCAGCTTACAAAATTGGCCCACAATCCAAGCCTACAGGCAGCATAGCTTCAGGAGCTCTACGGGAATGCATAGTAGGCCTCCTCCAGTATGGCACAGGGGGGAAGAGATAAAGAGAGCCACATAGCATGCGACGAAGCAATAGGTGCGCAAGAGTAGCAGTCTATAAATTTGCAGGAAAGAATCCTTGCTTGGGGGAATGGATAATTTAAAGGCAGCGTAGAGGCCACATACAACCCCATAAGCTAGGTGGCAGGGTAATTACCCCATTACCCTTTTGGCACCACCGGTGAGGTCCCACCAGATCTCAATATCCCCCCCAAAAAACAAGCGTTTTTTAAAACAAGAGATCAAAGGGTAGATCCATCAACCATAGCAATTCAATATGGCCAGGCAAAATTGTATAGGGAAGAGGTCTCACCCATGGGAGGTCCATCAAGAAGAGATCAAAGGTAGGTCCATCAACCATAGCAATTCAATAGGCTAGGCAAAATTGTATAGGGAAGAGGTCTCACCCATGGGAGGTTCTAAAGTAAAGAAAGCCCGGGCTTTCAGAAAAAAAAATTACAAACTATGCCTCAAGTGGGAAGTAATCCCAAACATTTCGTCAAATTAAAGTGTTAGTGTTAGAAAGGCATAAGACTAATACATCTACGTAAAGGGCAGAAGAGTTTTTAGGGGATATATCCTGCCAGTAAACCAAAGATATAAGTGACCTATGTGTGTGTGTGTGTGTGTGTGTGTGTGTGTGTGTGTGTGTGTGTGTGTGTGTGTGTGTTTTGGTCTAAATAAATTACAAGGATACAAAAGGACAAAATGTTCAAAAGATAGTTGGCTTTAGACAACAAGGAAGAAGTTGCAGAAAAACATTTATATATTTGAATCATTTTTAATAATTTAGTCAAAACTATGAATATTCCATTTTTTTTGTCTCTGTAAATGAACTACACCTTCATCTTCATAGCAAACCTAAATGTCTTTAAGCAAAGATAGAATTCTCACCTGTATCCATATTAAATAAACATATTTTGTTAGTGTTGGATGTTTTTTACAAGTGTCAAAGAACGTATCATTTGTAATCCATGTCATACGTTAAAATTATTAAATTAGTTACTATCCTAGGCATTACCCACTAGTGCATCTTATATGCTACGATATATGTGTTATGTTCCTAAGATAAAGCAAAGTTTAATCTTAGTAAGATGCATGAAAGAAAGTGGTTGTCAAGTATTCCTTCAGGAGCATTCTTTCTTTGGATTGCATGGATTCGTACGCTCACCTATCATTAATATTGATACAGTTGCATGCAGATCAAGTGAGCGAGCTAATGGGCATAGGTTGAGAGAGTCTATGTTGGGCGTCCCATCGTTGCAATAGCTCCAATGACCAACAAAATTATCAATCCGGAGGGATGAGCTACCCGGCTAGGGCATGGAAACACTCACGCGGTTAGTGAGCTAATCATGGCAACACAAATGGTTAACTCTGTGAGGTGAGCTTCTCGGCCTATGGAGGAGCTAAGCCACGATGAAGGGCAATCTCCATATCCACTTCTCTTCACCTCCAATCAACCCAATCACACACACTACGATTGCAAGACACACATAACACTAATCCTATCATGCAACTCACTAATCGCAAGCACACACACATAGATCTATCGAGCACCACATTCCAATCAAACCTACATGCACACACAAGCAAAAGAGGGCAATCACACAAGATTAGAGACGGATTAACCACTAATTAGTTAAGATCTAGTTAATCTAAGCATCATAGGAAATCATAAGAAGTAAGAGAGCGGCATAGTGAGAGAGAATGAATCATTGATTAGTGTTAATCAAGTCTCATGAGCAAGGAGAAGCTCAAGGACTCCATAGCCACACACCTCAAGACCTCTCACCAAAGAGTGCTCTCAACCAATGACTTGAGAACCCTAATTTCTTTTACACACTGCCTTATATACCTAGGGTAAAAATATGCAATGTTCAGGCGCCCAAGGCCTTTAGGGCTCACCACTTACTGAATCTACAACCTAAGCACAGTAAGTGACCTATTCTTTACAACTTGAAACTCCCATTGAGCCAGTAACACATTAAAATATTACAATGGCTTGAAATAAATCGGGAATTTACAATACATGACCATTTTGGGAAACACGTGGAAAATGTGTAACTCCAATCCTTACTGCTTCTTTGCATTCATCCTTGATGTGCATTCGTAAGTCTTCGATCTTTAGCAGCTTTTGTTAACTAATGTTGACTCAGTTAACATTCCCCCCTTCCTATTTTAGTGCCCGTCCCCGGGCACTGTTGAAAAGTGTCCGTGGAGGCTGTGGAAGGTTTTGTAGACATGTTGTAGTGTTAGTGTGTATACGCGCTTCACCAGGGGCACTTTTCTCCCACTGGGTTTTTCCCCCTGGACATCTGGTGTGAAAGGACACCTTATCTCTTAGGGTTTCATATAAGCTTTGTAGCTCTGAGTTTGTACACATTATTATTATTCCAATACAGAGAGTGACTACAGAGATCTCGTACACAAGCTCTGTGTCTTCTCCTTCTCCATCTTCTTCCTGCTCTGAGTTGCTGTCTTCCTTCTGTTTCCTGTTTCATCATCTTCAACAATTGGTATCAGAGCGAGGTGATTTCCAGAGCCTCTACTTGCGTTTTCGCGTCCGCGCGCGCAATCGCAGTTTTCAGGCAGTTTTCGGAAAATTTGTTCGTGGGAGCATCCTCGACGTTCCGGGAGTATTCTGACCAGGCGACCTGGGGTTTTACCCCCCTTTCGAAGCCGTTCGAGCCCTCAGAATTTTGTTCTGAGCAGCGTAGCAGAAGTTACTTTTCGGAGGCGTTTAGATCAAGAGGGTGTGCTTTTTGACAGATTTTCTTCAGGTAAACAGTTCTTTTGGGAAGCAGCTTGTCTTAGCTTTGTGCTGAGATTTTGTGTAGAGTTTTGCTTGGATTGGAGAGGAGAGTTGTGAATCTCTTGGAGGTTCTTTTGCTCTCTTGTGTGCATCTACAGTATGGCTCAATCTACGGAGAAAGAGATTTTTGGTGCGTTTACATCCGAAGACAAATTGGATGGTACCAACTATTCTCTTTGGTCTTTTATGGCCAAAAATGTTTTGGTTGGTAAAGGATTGTGGGATTATGTATCTGGAGATGAAGTTCGTCCAGTTAGCATTGCACCTGTCACGCCTGGTCGTGGTGCAGCTGGTGGTGCAGGACCCTCACAAGTCACTCCAGAGCAAAAGAGATGGGATACTAAAGATGCACAGGCTATGGCTGTGATTGCCTTAACCATAAAGAGGACAATCACACCACATATCAGATCTTGCAGAACTTCTGAGGATGCTTGGAACACTCTGCAAGCTATGTTTGGAGGAAGAAACGCTGCCAGAATAGAGTTTTTGAAGAAACAACTTGACAAAATACAGATGGACGAAGGTGACGATATTGTCGAGCATCTTACAAAAATAAGGGATCTTAAAGAGCAATTGCTTAGCATTGATGAAGTGATTCCAGAGAAGGACTTGGTTTCCAAAACACTCAATTCACTACCACCATCTTATTTGACTTTTCAGACTTCTTTGACTCTGTCTTTGCGAGCTAATCCTGACCCTCTTCATTTTGAAGAGTTAGTGGCATTGCTATTGCAGGAGGATCAATCACGTAAGAACAAGTGCGTCCACAGTTAGATCACTAGTTGCAATTGCTGCTCATCATGGTTGGAAAGTGCATCAGTTGGATATCAAAACTGCTTTTTTGAATGGTGATTTGCAGGAAGAAGTTTATGTAAGTCAACCAAGTGGTTTTGTTGTAAAAGGTCAAGAGCAAAAGGTATGTAGATTGCGTAAAGCTTTGTATGGTCTCAAACAGGCTCCAAGAGCATGGTATGAGAAGATACATACTTATTTGATTGGCCAAGGATTTCAGAATAGTCCAGCATAAAGTACTTTGTATGTCAAAAAGAGAGATGGAGTTCTCATTATGCTAACACTTTATGTGGATGATATGCTTCTTACAGGCAATACTGCAGATGAAATTGAAGCGTTTAAAGATGCTTTGAGAAAAACCTTTGAGATGTCTGATCTTGGTTTGCTACATTATTACTTGGGTATTCAGTTTGTGCAATCAGAGGATGGCATATACATGTTGCAGGCAAAATATTTGCATAAAATTTTGGACAAGTTTGGTATGCAAAATTGTAAGCCAATCTCTACACCCGTAGAAACTGGATCAAAGTTGAGCATGCACGATGCTGGAGAACCTTTTGATGTACATACTTATGCAGCAGCGGTTGGTTGCTTGATATATTTGGCAGGCAACACTCGTCCAGACATTCAATTTGGGGTTTCACAAGCAAGCAGATTTATGCACAGCCCAGGTATGCATCATTGGCAAGCTGTGAAGCGCATACTTCGTTACCTTTCAGGTACCCCTAATCTTGCCATGTTCTTTCCAAGGGGGGATATGTATGGAAAGCACAGTTCTATGCAGCTTCTTGGTTACAGCGATTCAGATTGGGCTGGTGATTTTGACACACGACATTCCACAAGTGGCAATTGTTTTTTCTTGGGAAATGCATGTATATCTTGGCTAAGCAAGAAGCAACCCACAGTGGCTACATCAACTTGTGAAGCTGAGTACAGGGCAGCTTTCACGGCAACAGTTGATTGTGTATGGATACGCAGGTTATTGGCAGATCTTTGTGAGTGTCAACAGGCACCCACTACCATTTTCACTGACAGTCAGAGTGCTATGGCAGTTGCAAGGAATCCAGTATTTCATGCAAGAACAAAGCACATAGAGGTTCACTACCACTATGTCAGGGAAAGGCTACATGCAGGGGAGATCACACTAACTTACTGTCCTACACAGGATAACATTGCAGATCTATTTACGAAGGCGTTATCACGAGAAAAGTTTGAAGCTTTCCGAAAAGCTTTGGGCTTACTCTCATACACATGATGATCTGCTACCTTGTACGGATTCACACTATCACTACAGGGGGGATTTGTAGACATGTTGTAGTGTTAGTGTGTATACGCGCTTCACCAGGGGCACTTTTCTCCCACTGGGTTTTTCCCCCTGGACATCTGGTGTGAAAGGACACCTTATCTCTTAGGGTTTCATATAAGCTTTGTAGCTCTGAGTTTGTACACATTATTATTATTCCAATACAGAGAGTGACTACAGAGATCTCGTACACAAGCTCTGTGTCTTCTCCTTCTCCATCTTCTTCCTACTCTGAGTTGCTGTCTTCCTTCTGTTTCCTGTTTCATCATCTTCAACAGGTTTTTGATTGGTTGTTGATGGGTTGATTGTCTTCATTGGTCGGTGAATTTTTTGATGAGGTTCACTTTGCTGCAGCATCTTCATTGGTCCGAATATGTCTGATGTGATAGATGATGTTGCATATGTTCGTTGTAATAGCATAATGATGAGGCTTCTGTTTATTTATGAAAATTATGTACAAGAGAAGTAGAATGATGAGGTTCTAAATTAGGGTCTAATATCTGGATGACCAAAGGAAAAAAACCCAGTGGGAAAAAAGTGCCTTTGGGATACGCGCTTCAAAGGAGTACTTATTAGCATGGGAAATATCAATGAAGTACTCAAGGGATTATTTGTTGATAGATATGGAATTAAAGAGGCAGCAAATATGAAAGGGTAGCATGATGGAACATTGGTTTGCCTGTTGTAGTCCATCAAGGTGCATAGGTGAAAGAAAAAAAGAGTGTCTAATGCATATGTCCGATGATGGGACATCCTATTTATGCATACACAAAAATGCATGGGAAACAATATGCGGTGCAAGAAAGATTTTAAGGGGTTCTTCAGAAAGATGGTGTAGCTATAAAAGCATATGACATGTCTTTGCAAGCTGGCACCCCTTTAAGAATGGTTTTTGTTGACAAGGATATGTGCTCTCATTTTACTGTGCATTGTGCGTGAGTGTTGGACTCCATGACACTCCACCAATTGCAAGTTAATAGACTTCGACTCTTATGCTCATCTCATCCAGCATGAGCAACATGACTTTAGATATGTTCAACTCTTCCAGCTTGAGCGTAAGCTTAATAACTATGACTCTTAGCAGAAAGTTTAATATGACTTGAAGCTTTGGGACTAATGCTTTGCTCATTTTATGGCTCAGCAACCCGACTTTGACTATGCCAAAGAGTGTTTTTTGCACCCTGGCGACTTGACTTTTTACATTCTTGAGCTTACTACAAACATTTCTTCAGGTAAAAGTAAGCTTGAATCCTCAAAAAGAGGATTAGTGAAGGACCAAGTTGGCATTGAAGGTTTCTTTTGCCATACCTGTTTTGTCATCTTCAAGACTGCACTCGTGTTGGTTGGGTTGTCCTTCTTTGACTGTGAAGACTCCATTATCTGTTTGATTCTCTAAGTGGGCCTGTTGATAGGATTCTTTGATGTTGTTGTAGGCCTTTGTTCACTGTCAGCATTTGGCTTTTGACTAGGAGCATTGGAAGACTTAGGAAACCAAATCTCTTGATGACCTTTGTAGCTCCTTTGTTGAATTTGTTTCGCTCTACGTCTTGTTGAGTTCTTGAGACCTTCATGCAAGTCTAGTGTAGTTGCAGTTGGCTTGTGGTTGACTGGTAGCCAAATCTTTGTATACCCTTTGTAGAATCCTTGTCTAAGAGGAACATTCTTTGAGATCCGTCTTTTTTCTGTATCCTCTTGTGAGTTGTGGTAGACTTCAACATCTTTCGATGTTGTTATGCTGTATATGTGCTTGTTAAATATCCTAGAATATTGTCGAGGTTGATACCTTTGGGCCTTGTTTCTTGGGAGGGACTTGACATTACTTCATATGCCCTAACCTGCGGTTTTGGAACCCATATCTATCTATTACCTCCATACTACTCCTGTTCTTTTAAGCTCCATTGTGATGCTATCCATCCCATGTGTTTGTCTTTTTGTGTTGATTTCATGTCTTTAATCCAAACCGGATCATTGACTTTGACTAAATTGCTTGGAACCACCACTTGCTTGACTTTCCTTTGATTTCTTGAGTACTTTGGCTGATATATCTTTGCTTTTTTGGGTGTCTCCTTAGAGGTTTCAATTGGGTCAGTAATTGACTTGAACTTTTGAAAGATTGACTTGCTTGAAGAAGCTGATCCATGAGGGTTCTTTGATGTAGAGGTATATGTTGTCACACCTTCTTTGCTAATCAGTGGAAGTTTCACTTTAGCCTTACCTTTGTCTACTGATTTGACTGGCACTATCTGATTGATCTTTGGGCTTCCTATTTCTTCTTGGTTGTCTGCAACCTCGTTCTTCTTAACTTCTGGCTTTGGTGGCATTCTCTGCTCAATAGCTTCCCTGGTTGCTCTTTGCTCTATTTGATCTGCACTTAATACTGTCTGATTTGCTTTAAGCTCTTCTAAAGCTCTATTCGATGGAGATGAATCATTTTCAATAAGATCTTCTTTGATATAAGTCTCCATTTTAAATGTGCTTGAGGACTTTGTGTTGTCATCCACGGGTGACTAGTCTTGGTCTTCATTCTTTGTTGTCTTTGAAGACTGCATCCTGTTTATATTCTATATCTCTAACATCTTTTGGGCCATTGGCATTCCCATTATGATTTTGTCTGGCATATCTTTTGTTGTGATCACGTGGAATTGAGCTATGATAATCTTTGAACTTACTTCAATGGTGGTGGAGATGATTCCCCAACATTCTGCTCGTTTGTTTTCTGACATGCTCACAAATTCAAGAGCATCTTCCAGCTGTGGTTGTCCACATCTTTTCCAAGTGCAAAACGACATGAGGTTCTTGTCTAACTGAAAATCTAGCTTTACTTCTCTTGATAGCCTTTCTTCGTTTTCACCAACTATGTTGCACTTGATCGTCTCAGGATTTGTGTCTGTATTGACTTCTTTTGTTGTGGCAGCATCCTTTGGTTGAACTTTATCTGCATTTTCCTTACTTTGACCCCCTCCTCCTGTTGATGTCAGCTCGTATGACTGTGATACTTCACTTTTTTGCAATTGTTGAGCATTGTCCTCCTGCATTTGAGTAACCTTTGATCCTAGAAGATCCATTGTACTTTCTAGTAAAATTGTCTCTTCGGAGGAGATTTTGGTGGTGACCTTTCTGTAGCTTTCTGGACTTTATCTTTCATTGACTTTGACTTATCTGTTACTGTTCTGGCAGCTTGAGGCTTTGCACCATCTTGAGATAGTCTTTGACTTTAGTCGGGCCATCCGTAGGGGTTTGTACAAGATCATGACCTTACTGATATTCGTTACCATGTGCATCTTGATATGCATATGTGAGCTTGGTCACATGTAACTGTTTGAACACTATTGGATTTGTCGATTTTTTACTCTGATTTGTGGAGATCAGCTGAAACTTTTGTCCCTGATAATCTTCATATAAGCATTTGTTTGCACACTCTGATGAAACCTGGGTCAATTGGAAACTTCCAACAACCATATGATTTTTCAATGGTTTCAGCTTTGAAGAGGTCTGTTGGCTAGAATCCCTAGGGCTTCTAACTGGTGTAGTATTTCCTGGTACATAAGCTAAGCATGATGAATTTGCAGCTCCCCCCTTCCTAGGGTGATCATTGTAGCCTGCTTCATTGTAAGAGTTCAAAATTGTTTGTCTTTGGTTTAGTCTCACCTTTTGGGACTGTGAAGGTACACTTTGGGTAGCATTATTAGCATTTGGCATCTGTAACCCTTCTACATAGTTTCCTATGTATCTTCGTGAAACATGACAAACTATTCCCCCAAGTCAAGCTGTAGATAGCATTATCTTTGCTTTGATATTGTCTATCCCATGGGTCTCCTATGATATGAGCTTCTGTGGTTTCAGGACCCAATGCATCATAGATGCTAGAATCCCGTCTATATCTATGAATGTTTTGATCAAAGTATATGCTCATTTGGTCACAACATCGAAGCTTGATTTCCAATGGAGGAGGGTTTGGCTCTAAACAAATTTCTGGATTCACTCGGGTAATATCCTTCAGCTCTAGAGAGGATGGGCTATAATAGATTTTTTCCTCTGAAATGAACCATCCTTTTTTATCTATCACTAGACGTACTTCTATGAGCTGGTATGTGGGCCGTTCAAACACAGGTTGATCCTTTTTGTACAATTTTCCTTTTTGGTCTACATAGTGTGCATATGAATAATGTGTACCATACAAAGATAACATCATTCTATTTGGTGTGTCCCTTAGACTCATGAATGATTGCACACTTGTGTCACTGGATGCAAAATCATTTGCAAATTTAACATTCTTTTCAACCTTTGGTGATACATTGACGCCTTTACTAAATTCATGCAAGAATTTGTTGTTCAAAGAATCAATTTTAAGCTTTTCACGTGCATGTGCATCCTTATGCTGATTTTGAATTTGCAGTGTTTTTAATGGTGCTTCTAATGGTAATGCAAAATCATCTGATTGCATCAAAAGTGACAAGTTAAATGCACTTACATCAAGATTCACATTTCCAATTTTCTATGTACCTTGCTTGGCAGTTTATATGTCCCTATTGTTTGGATTTCTTGGACAATCTTCAAAAAAATGTCCACCTTTTCGTCCACAACCTGAGCAATATGCCATCACTGGTGGTATTTCATTTGGCTCTATCATGTCAAACTCTACCTGAGGAGTTTCTGTTTTTGTGCTTGCCAAATTGTCGGCATCTTCTTTCAAAACACCGAGCATCAAGCTGTAGATTGCTCCATCTTGATCTTTGTACCGTCTTTGGCTTGGTTCTCCAATTAGATTGGCTTCTATTGGTTGATCTGTTGGATCTTGCAATTTTGGTTCTCGATTATATATCTGACCACTGTAATCCATGTACAATGACCCTGATTGCATATGCACTAAATGGATGCTTTGCGGACTTGTGCAGATTTCTGGATAACCACTTGGGTTGACTTTTTCAACTTCTATCTGCACCTCATCTTTGAGCTTGCAATACCTGGCTCCACTGAAGTCTGTGAACATCTGGGAGTTCTCTAAATCTGGCTTCACTCTGATCAATAGGATCTTGGCTCCTGTGCTGCTTTTGCTACTCATAAGATACTTATGACCTTCTGTATCTATGTACAAGACTTTGTCCCCATTGTAGCCATATAGCTACAAAATTTTCTTTGTTGCAGTTGTGCATGTGTTGCCACTTCTACTAACTTGCTTTGTTGTACTTAAACTCTCAGCTCGAGATGAGTCCATGTTGGCTCAATCCGCAAAAACTATCAATTGGCAGATTTTGGTGTTGATTAGCAGAATTTTTGCTGCTCGTACCAGCCTAATCTGCAATCATATGCGAGTTGTGCTCCTGTTTGTTCAATTAGAAGCTAATTGTCAATGCAATTGCTTGCACTTGCCAATTTATAACATGCAGAATTTTTCAAATTTGACTCACGCTCCACTCCTTCCAGTTGGTCGATTTCTCGCTACTTTCGACTGACCTAATTCGCTTTGCACGGTGTAATTCTCGGCTTGCGGTGTTTGTTCGATGTGCGGCACACTCTCCGGCGTTGCTTTTCGGCTTTTGATTTGCTCTTTTTTGTGCGGTTTGCCCAGCGTGTGATTTTTTTGCTTTCTAGGTTTTTTTGGCACTTCCTGGCTTTTTCTATCTTTTTCTGGCACTTTCGGCAAGTTTCTTTTTAATTTTTCTGTTTATTTGTGAAATTTTAAACTTTCTATTTTTTTGGGAATTTAATGATTTTTTATGCTTTCTTTAAAGAAAGTTTTGTTTTTTTTTTAAAAAAAATTAATTTTTTCTACTTTTTTAAAAAGGTTTTATGAATTTTTCTTTTTTTTTATTTTTTTGGAACGATTTTGGATTTTTTGTGAGTGTTTTTTATTTATTTGTGAATTTTTGGATTATTCTTTATTTTTTTATGTGCTTTTTATTTTTCTATGAATTTTTCTAATTTTTTTAGAATTTTTTGAGATTTATTGTGTTTTTTCTTGTTAGTTCTTGACTTTTCTGTGAATTTCTAGTGACCTTTGGAGTTTTTTACTATTTTTTTGATTTTTTCTATGAATTTTTATGATTTTTCTATGTGTTTTATGAAATTTTTTGGTTTTATTGAGATTTTTTTTTTCTAATTTTTATGTGAATTTTTGGTATTTTTTATGATTTTTTAACAAAGTTTTTATTTTTATTTTTTATGATTTTTTAAACTCTTTTTTTTAAAAAAAATTGTGAGTTTTTCTATGAATTTTCTATTTTTTGTGAAATTATTAATCCCTTTTATTTTAAATTTTTGTGGTTTTTTAATGTATTTTGATTTCAATAAATTTAATAAATTTAAATAAACTAACTTTAACTATCCTAACTAAACTAAAACTAACCTTACCTTCCCTACCTGGCAGCATGAGGGCGAGGGCGACGGTGCGACCTGGCATCTGACTGTGCAGCGGAGCACGCACGCGCAACTTGGCCGCTGGCTTCCCGTTGATGGTGCGACCTGCAGCCTGGCGCGTTGTACGAAGGAGAGAGCCCATTCACACGAATCACGGCAACTCAGCAGCAACATGCCCCGGATTCTGCGCTGACGTTGCAGACGTGGCAGACGTGGGAGAGAGTGCGGGCGGGGAGAGAGAAAAGAGAGAGAGAGAGTTATACACAAGGGAATGAGAGAGGGGGTTCTCGCGTGGGAGAGAGTGCGGACAGAGAGAGAGAAAAGAGAGAGAGTAAGAGAATAAGATGAGAGAGAGTTAAGAGGGAAAGAGAGATGAGAGAGAAAGAGGGGTGTTCTCACGAGAAAAGAAGGGCACTCTCGAAATTCTTTCGGTTTTAGGTCAAAATTTCAAGCTTTCGCCGGTAATTACACTAAAACTCGTGAAAATTTCTCGGTTTTCTTGAAGGCAAGCTCAAAATCTAATCTGGATTTTAGGATTTCGGTCATTTAAAATACACTGTACCTCGGTTTTTTTTCTAACACTGGAGAGAGGGAAGTTAGAGAAGAGTGAGAAGGGAGAGGTGCAGCCGAGCAGGGGATTGAGAGAGGGCGCGCGTGGGGTAGGTTCATCCGGAGCGGGAAAAAGAAAAAGAAGAGTATTTTATGCGCCGCAAGGCACGAAATCAAAGTCGAACCCGGCTCTTTATCAATTTTTTAAAAATTTTAATTTCCAATCGTCCAGAAATGCCAAAAATAGGCCGAAAATTAGCCGAAACTCCAAAAATCGCCAGAAAATCCCAAAATTTACTAGAAAAATCCAAAAAATTCCCAAAAAAAACTAGAAACCTTAGAAAATCACTGTAATTCACAATCGAGCATTTTCAACACGCAAAAGCACACTGAATATAGCAGATTTTACAAAAAATGCAATTTGCAACACAATCATCAACCCGACCCCCGGAAATACCCAAACGCTCAAAACTCGACCACGGAGGACACAAATCCGAACAAAATGATGTCGTAAATACGCACACATAAAATAGCTCGTAAAAATCGCAAAATCAAAATTTTTATGGAATTATCCAAAAATTAGCAAAAAATTACCAAAAATTTACAAAAATTATCCGAAAAATACCCAAAAAATTTCTATAAATTCTCCACACATTGGGGAATGGTGCAGCCAAATAAAATTTCCAAAATTACCTCAATTCAATTGCCAACAATTTTTATCAATAAATTCAAGAATAGGCAATTAAACCGGCAAAATCAAAACATTGAATTAACCATGCAAATTTAAACACTTTTTAGTGACACACTAAAAAATTGGCAGTTTTTACCAATCTTTAGGTGCGCACACAAAAGGGTTAAATTTGTCGAATTTGCAATGTGACTTCACAAATCAATAGTTAGGCATGATCACAACGCCAATCAATCATCACAATTCAAAAATGATAACACACACATTGATTTCCAGGTACTCAAACATAGGCAAAATAGTGCACACACACCTAAAATTAGCATGCACAGACTCAATTAGAATGCACACACACTTTAAATTGACCATCCAAGCATGCAATTAACTCAATTAGGCATCCAATTAGCAACACACATTCATCACTGAGCAATTGAAACTTATCAAATTCATGCACCGCCAATTCTTAAAAATTTCAGCATTACGACAGCGTGAAAATGAAAAATCGCAAAATTTTCAAACTATAACATCAACATAGCATAGCATTACATTGCATCACATTACATTGCATCATGGTGGGATATCTACACAATTCTACACATCTCTAGATTCTAGGGAGGTTGAGAATACCACTTTAATTACCTTTCCGTTGAAGATCAATTGAATGGTCAAATGCTCTAATCCTTAATAGCACATTAGTAGGTTAAATGCTCCAATCCTTCATAGCACATTAGTAGGTTAGCAAAAATTAGTCAAATTAGCAAGGGGTTAGTGTGAATTTGTTTTGTGTGTAAACACACAATTGGTAAGATATGGTCACACATTAGGGAATTATGGACACGATGCTTCATGCACACACATTCAAAATCCACAAAAACATAAGCAGAAGAGTGAAATTAGTGAGGAAACGCATTCGTTTTTGCCACAATTACACTAGCGTAGGCCATCGTCCCCGGCAACGGCGCCAAATGTTGGGCGTCCCATCGTTGCAATAGCTCCAATGACCAACAAAATTATCAATCCGGAGGGATGAGCTACCTCGGCTAGGGCATGGAAACACTCACACGGTTAGTGAGCTAATCGTGGCAACACAAATGATTAACTCTACGAGGTGAGCTTCTCGGCCTATGGAGAAGCTAAGCCACAATGAAGGGCAATCTCCATATCCACTTCTCTTCACCTCCAATCAACCCAATCACACACACTACGATTGCAAGACACACACAACACTAATCCTATCATGCAACTCACTAATTGCAAGCACACACACATAGATCTATCGAGCACCACACTCCAATCAAACCTACATGCACACACAAGGAAAAGAGGGCAATCACACAAGATTAGAGAGGGATTAACCACTAATTAGTTAAGATCTAGTTAATCTAAACATCATAGGCAATCATAAGAAGTAAAAGGAGGCATAGTGAGAGAGAATGAATCATTGATTAGTGTTAATCAAGTTTCATGAGCAAGGAGAAGCTCAAAGACTCCATAGCCACACACCTCAAGAGCTCTCACCAAAGAGTGCTCTCAACCAATGACTTGAGAACCCTAATTTCTTTTACACATTGCCTTATATACTAGGGTAAAAATATGCAATGTATGGGCGCCCAAGGCCTTTAGGGCTCACCACTTACTGAATCTGCAACCTAGGCACAATAAGTGACCTATTCTTTACAACTTGGAACTCCCATTGAACCCGTAATACATTAAAATATTACAATGGCTTGAAATAAATCGGGAATTTACAATACATGACCATTTTGGAAAAAACGTGGAAAATGTGTAACTCCAATCTTTACTGCTTCTTTGCATTCATCCTTGATGTGCATGCATAAGTTTTCGGTCTTTAGCAGCTTTTGTTAACTGACGTTGACTCAGTTAACAGTCTCTCACCTATTTTCTTGTACATACTAGTAGTTTAGCTAGTAGGACCCATTTATCGGCACATTCGCCTTTAAGTGGGAGTTTGTTGGGGTTAAAGGCAGATATGTCTTTGCCCGGGATAAGTCGTCCGATGTCTGGCCATCCACCACTGACTAGACTAACCTACCTTATTCTTTTATATACAAACAATAAGGAGATAGAATGAGTTGCTCCATTCTCCACCCACACAAAGTTGCTCTCCTCTTCCCCTTCATGCACCACGCACACACTCATCATGCACCCACAATTGCAAGTTGAAATTTTTGATAAATTGTTTCCTTTCAATATTAATGAAGAACTCAAAGCAGCACCAGCTTGAATCATATGATGTCATTATGTAGAGTTACAATTAGTATAAGTATAGGTAAAAGCTTGGTTTTATGAGGCTAGTTTCCAACTTCCCACCCTGCAAATGCAAACCGGATGTTCTCTCTCCAAAAGTCTTGTTGAGGTCTTGTCAAGCCTAGAAGACCATGAAATTTTCTCTTCTTCTACCTTTTCAAGCACATGAACGTGCCTACTTTACAATCATCATTCCATGCTCCACACAACAAGCGTGCGTCCTGCCTCGAAATATTTAATCAACATCAAATCAATATATAATTGTAGGCATGGTTGACACACGTACCAAGTTGCGTGAGCGACTAGGCAAAGCATGATCACTATATAGTAGCCCCAGGCAACAGGGCTGTAATTACAATATGATTCTACAACAAAATCATGTATTAATCTCTTTGAGAATATTCAAACCTAAAATTTGTCAAATTAGAAAATCCTTTTAATCAGGATCTCTCTTAAAGAGGCAAGTTTATGAGTGAATTGAAAAATGAACAAGTATGCACTGAAATTTTCCCACTAACTAATCTAGACATCTGATGGGCTAGACATTTGATCA
Source organism: Adiantum capillus-veneris (assembly GCF_014529385.1). Classification (NCBI taxonomy): domain Eukaryota; kingdom Viridiplantae; phylum Streptophyta; class Polypodiopsida; order Polypodiales; family Pteridaceae; genus Adiantum; species Adiantum capillus-veneris. The sequence continues at coordinate 85,048,390 of NC_140937.1, forward strand.
AACTCTTGACTCTTTCCTCTCTTTTCTCCGAATCATTCCATAAGTAAAAGTAAAATAATCCTATTAATTGATGGCCATCTAAAGGAGTTTCCAGTGGTAGCACATATCATCACTCCTCCCTAGCATTTGTCTACTTCTACAATCAAGAGGCTGAAAAGGGGAGCTTTTCCCCTTTGGAACTTGGTTGAGGATTGCTATCACGCGCTTGATGAGCCAACCTCAAAGCCGCTCATGTGCTCTTTTCACAGATCTTTATATAATAACATAATCAACATCTCTCTCTCTCTCTCTCTCTCTCTCTCTCTCTCTCTCTCTCTCTCTCTCTCTCTCTCTCTCTCTCTATCTATCTATCTATCTATATGATAACATGTGTGGCCAATATTGCCACGCACATGCGCTTAACTAAAAGACGTCCTAAATCAGGCTATCCATCTAGACCTTTGGCAAATGCTTACACATGCAGCCAAGCATGCAGGATGGCTATTAATTTTTCCCCATTGATTTTTAATGCTTCTAAGTTGATTAGGAGTTCCAACATGTATATGCTATGGTAGGATGGTCTAATTTATGCATATTGTATAGGAGCTTAGATTCCTTGCCTATATATAATGAGGCTTTTGTGTAGAGGTATGTATTCTTGGGGATAGTAGCCTAGGCTTGAACTTTAATCTTTATGCTTAGAAGACCAGAGCTAAAGTCTTGTGTAATGAGGCTCTTGATCTTTCCATGCTCTTTTTAACTCTTGATCTTAAATTAAAGTTCATTGTTGTCATCAATTATTGTCTCACTTATTTTCCATTGATGTTTATAGAGGAGATTATTTTTCACCAGTTCTTGATTAGAGTGTTAAACAATCTTGCTTTGATAATCGTCTCTATGGTTCTTATCTCTTATCAATTTCATAACCATCATTCTTTTGGGTGAGAGGGGGGAAGATGTAGATCCTTTGAAGTTCATGTCCTTTCCAAACTCTAAGCGGTGGATCCATTATTCTTCAGCCATGTTGGCTTTTGTTCAAACTCTAAGACATGTAATATTCCCTCTAAGCATCGTTGGACCTATCAATTTTCTATTACCTCATGTCCCTCTAGATACTTGGGTCGCCTGTTTTTACTTGGTGAGCCAAAGGCTCTTTTTATAGTATCTGAATACAGAAGCAACCACGTGGCATTAGATTTAAATTTTCTTTTTAACATTGCTGCCATGAAAAGCTCTAAATAAAGACTCCAGTACGTGAAAAGCTAGTATGCCGACTCTCTCTCTCTCTCTCTCTCTCTCTCTCTCTCTCTCTCTCTCTCTCTCTCTCTCTCTCTCTCTCTCTCTCTCTCTCTCTCTCTCTCTCTCTCTCTCTCTCTCTCTCTCTCTCTCTCTCTCTCTCTCTCTCTCTCTCTCTCTTGCAAAGAGTGTACAGAGACATATTTTATCACTTGGTGGAATCGGCCTTCTTTTGCGGTGAAGCCTGAATACCTAACTATAAGCCTACCTGCACCTTCCCCGCGTAGCGATCATAGCAGCTTTGTGTGCAACAATACCCAGTGGCCAGCTGAACAGTATGTCCATCTTCAAATATTGTTCAGCTTCAACTACCATACTCAGGTCGTTTCTGCACGCGCAACTAGTTATGGCCAGCATTATGCCGCTCCAACTATAGCTCGTGCAGATTCAACAACCCTGTGCCCTCGGCCATCCTTCAATGTTCATGGAAATGTTATATTGCAGCAGGAACCCATGCCTAATTCTCAAGATTCACACCAATTCTTTTTCCCGATGTTTGTCTGTGCAAGCAGCAAGCCGAGAAGAACCGGAAAGGAGTACCGGAGACCTTTCAAACCTGGTTATATTTCACCGATCATCAAGATGGAGGGTACTTCGGATGCTTGCCGACGTGATGAGCACTCTCAAAGATCAAATATTTTGTGCGATCAATCCATGGCTGAGGTATGTTCTAGTGCTACTGAAATAGAAGATATCAAATTTCAATCGATGATCAATTGGCCTAATCTGGAGTCGAATCACCAGACCTCATTGCCTTCGCAAACCTGTTCATCACATTTTTCTCTTGATGCTACCAGGTTGTTGGTGATGTAGACGGCAAAGGCTAAAAGTGGACATGAGGGCAAAAAAGCTTAGCAGGACCGATCACACCGAAGCTTATGATGGTTAGCTGCTTGCACTTTTAGCAGAGAGTGTAAGGGGATTAGTGGCAGACAGCTCAATGTCAAGGGAAAGGCATTGCTGAATGATATCGAGTGGAACGCCACCCGTACTAATGCCCATGAGCGACACGTAATAGTAGTTCACGAGATGCGTGTTTGGATTATTGACGAGCGGACTGAATATAGCGCCCTCCACTATGGGGATGCCGACCTCAAGATGCCCATTATCATTTGTAGTTAGGAAGCACAATACATAACTCGGGTTAGCCAGCAAGGAGGCAAGAAGGCATAATTGATGACCGAAGCAGCTTAACACACACACACACACACACACACACACACAGAAGGTAATACTGATTAGAGAACATAGAACATAAAGTTACATCTGCGTGTTTTGTGTATGGTAGGGAGGACATATAGTCACAACACTGCACGTTCCAATTACACAAGCGCAACTACAACTCAACAATAGTGTAAGGTTCTTTATCTGCATCCAATTTCCCATGCGCATGCATTTGCTTGGCGCAACACATAAACGCTACATGATAGGGCATGGCTTTTGTATGGCACCTTGTATGACGTGCACTGTATACTTTGCACTTTCATTCTGTGACGTTTCATTGCGCGATGATATGTTTAACTATTCACATTGTCTTTTGTAGCTTGACTCAAATATCAGCATGTTACTTGGACAATCGAAAATCATCAGTACAACATTGCAGGTCAGTAAAGCACCTCATTTATTGTTGCATTTCATTCATGCTTTATCTATTTGCTTGTTTTAGAATTTTTCGCATTACTTCCTTTGCTTCGATTTATTTGGATCTCGTTTTTAGAACTATACACTTGATGTCGATCAACATGTGCACATGTTAGTTACACACGCTATTCTTTGCATATGGTTGCTAGCCAATGCATGTGATGTATTACAATAGTGAATACACAAGTAGTGAATGCATGTAGTGTATCGCAATAATGAATTCACCTTGTGCATTATTACTTTAGCTCTAAATAATTGATTCCATATTATATATGTCCTTTTTTCTCCCGTACTAGGTATCAATTTGAAGTTCTCAAGACCTAGAAGATTACAGTCAAATTGTTAATAAGCTAGGGAGCAAAAACTGCAGCCAACTTGAAACTAGCCTATCGTCCATATGCTAGGTCATGGTTTGAAATCACTTCATTGTATAAAGATTGGAGCATGCAATGTGATATCTTTGCTCACAATCTAGAAATATATCCCTCCTGCACAACGGCATACCTCACATATATAGTGATTTACGAGGTCGATGGAAAAATGAAATAGACACTCTTGTTGCCCTCGCTTCTGTATTATTGTTGGGCGCTTTGCCATCCTAGTGGCAACAACAAGACTTAGCAACATTGCATCTATAGTCTATTATCAATTCAAGATACCAACCACGAATCAACAATATCCCCTCTCTATTCATGAGATCGATGAGCGATATTTTGGACGTAAAAGAGGCAGATATTATAATTATAGACAAGCTATCCATGTTAACCCAAACGAATTTTGACCTTATTGAAAGACAAAATGTGAACGTATCAAGCAGTATATTGGCAGATCCCTTCAACAACAAATGTTTTCTCTTGCTCGGTGATCTTGCCCAACTACCCCCAGTTTGTAGTCACGCATGGGAGCTTCGCAACACACATGCCATATCACAAGCTCGGCCCACTGGCTACATGCAACTTTGTACAAGATGTCATGCTATATAAGACATGCAACGGACCCTGAATTGATTCAGTTCTTGACCATTATTCGTGAAAGTAAACCACCCGTAGATGAGATCAATTGTAACTTGGGTGCATGTATTATAGATGAAACGCATGTGCATGACTACATCAACAACTCTACTACGATAATCTATACTCATAGATCAGACGTCCAACACAATAACAACCTTGCCTTGAATAAGTTGTACAATCAAAATGACATTACAAAAGTTGAAATGAAGACGAACGCGGGTAACATAAATGTCCTTCATTAGTGGCTCCTAGACTCTAAGTTCAATAAGCTGGATTCGATCGTAATTGGCATGCCAAATTAGTCATTCTCTTCTTCCCTTCAATTCTAGATATTAAATGTCAATTTACATATGTCCTGTTATATTCTATAGATGTTATATAGCAAGGCCCACCAAGCAAGACTAGTTTAGAATGATATTTAACCTCTTCCTCAATCTTCATCTCACATGTATGACTCACCTTTGAGATGAAGGGAGAATTTGTTAGCATAGGCATTCCTTAAGCCTTAAATGGATTGTTCTAGATGAGATAGCCCTAATTATTTTGATATATCCATATCTAAGTGGCCTTTTACTAGAGGCTCACTTTTATATATATAATGCCTAGCTCTGCTCATATATCCATATCTAAGTGGCCTTTTACTAGAGGCTCACTTTTATATATATAATGCCTAGCTCTGCTCACATTCCAATATACTACGTACTCACATTGCCTGTCAATTAGAGCTAGCATATCATTTTTACCATTTCCATGAGCCACTGAATTTTAATTTTTTTTCCGGGTCACCTTTTATCAACCTAGTCTATAGCACGTAGCAACGGCAATGACAAAGCACACAGATTTGCAACAGCATCAATTGGACATGAGAAGGACGGATACAACTTTACGTGTGTGTGTGTGTGTGTGTGTGTGTGTGTGTGTGTGTGTGTGTATGAGAATGAGAATGAGAGAGAGAGAGAGAGAGAGAGAGAGAGAGAGAGAGCGCAATGACACTTTAAAGAGAAGAAAACATAAAAGGAAAAATAAAAGAGAAGAGAAACACAAATATACAATGTGAAGTTGCACCCCTCTTTATATGGACACAAAAGGCCTTTTGACTTTCTGCCTTTATATGTCTTTTCACTTTCCACCTTCATGTGTCTTTTGACTTTCCATCTTCATCTATCTTTTCATTTCCTAAACTCACCCTTACTTACTCAATAAGTTTTGAAAGACTTTTTTTCGAAAGATTGGACACAAAAGGTCTTTTGACTTTCCGCCTTCATTTGTCTTTTCGTTTCCTAAACTCACCCTTCACTTATGCACTTAATATATTTTAAAAGACTTTTTATTTTTCGGAGATTGGGGAGACCTAATCATCCTATTTTTTCATCATGAAAATTGTTTGAGTGGTTTCTTAAACGGTTCATCATTACAATGCTTATGAAAGTGTAATGCACATCAATCTATGAGATTCATGTTTCTGCTATTGCAATTGGTGGATCATCTTCATCTATCTTTTCATTTCCTAAACTCACCCTTCACTTACGCGCTTAATAAGTTTTGAAAGAATTTTTTTCAAAGATTGGACACAAAAGGTCTTTTGACTTTCCGCCTTTATTTGTCTTTTGACTTTCCACTTTCATCTATATTTTCATTTCCTAAATTCACCCTTCACTTACGCACTTAATATATTTTAAAAGACTTTTTATTTTTCGGAGATGGGGAGACCTAATCATCCTATTTTTTCATCATGAAAATTGTTTGAGTGTTTTTTTAAACGGTTCATCATTACAATGCTTATGAAAGTATCAATCTATAAGATTCATGTTTCTGCAATTGCAATTGGTGGATCATCTTCATCTATCTTTTTATTTCTTAAACTCACCCTTCACTTACGCGCTTAATAAGTTTTGAAAGACTTTTTTTTCAGAGATTGGACACAAAAGGTCTTTTGACTTTCCGCCTTCATCTGTCTTTTGACTTTCCACCTTCATCTGTCTTTTCATTTCCTAAACTCACCCTTCACTTCCGCACTTAATATATTTTGAAAGAATGTTTATTTTTCAGAGATTGGGGAGACCTAATGATCCTATTTTTCATCATGAAAATTGTTTGTGTTTTTTTAAACGGTTCATCATTACAATGCTTATGAAAGTGTAATACACATCAATCTATGAGATTCATGTTTATGCAATCGCAATTGGTGGATCATAAAATATCTTACTTAGTTGAGGTGAAGCACTTGGTCATCTATTTTTGACTCATGTTTCACAGTATTAGCTAGGAAGGACGGATACAACATTGAGAGAGAGAGAGAGAGAGAGAGAGAGAGAGAGAGGAGACACTTTAAAGAGAAAAAAATGTTAAAGAGAAAAAAATGTTAAAGAGAAAATAAAAGAAAAGAGAGACACTCTTGACATGGACACAAAAGATCTTTTGACTTTCTTAAACTCACCCTTCACTTATGCACTTAATATGTTTTGAAAAAAAATTAAAAAATTCTAAGATTGGGAAGACTTAATGGCTCACATGAAATTAAAATCCAGTATTAGTCCCCCCCCCCCCCCCCCCCCCCTCGTCACTATATGGCACGGCTCCAGCCAAGGGGGATCTATGGTGGGAAAGGGAAGCAGAAATCGCAATGCAATCTCAGCCGTCTGTCGACTCGGTGAAGTAGAGGTGAACTAAGGGTGAACTCGGGGCAAAAATGGCATCCCGAGTTCACTCCTGGATCAAGCCCGAGACGTCTCGGTTGCCACGCGAATGCCCTACCCCACCACGCTAGCGCACCCTAGTTTACCCGCCCCTAGTTCACTGCCTTAGTCGCGGTCGTCTCGATCTCCCTAACTCTATAGCTCGATCAATGAGAGTACCGCTGGTGTGTGTATGGGTGGGAACCGAGCTCTGTGATGGTGGTGTCCCCTCTGCCTCTGTGGTACTCAGACTGAAGAAATCTGAGATGCGTTTCTGGGACTGTCTCTGTCTTTGCCCATTCAATAGAGCGTCTCTATGTCTCTGAATCTCAAGTAGGAATAATCCGAGACATCTTTGATCCTGATATCTCATGACTCTATCTAACAAGTCAAAACCATCTCTGAATAGACAATGAAAGCGTCCCCGTATCTCATAGTAGACTGTGCAGCGACATATGTAGTGAAACTCTGTCTCTGGCTCTGCATGGCATAACTGACATATCCTACTGTCTGCTGGTATGCCTCTGAATCTGCCTATGTCAATCCCAAGCTGGTGTGAAGATGTGCGAATCTGGCCTATAGCACATCGTAACCCATGAGATAGATGTGTGTCCATGTAACTGGGCCGTGTGACAAATCCGTCTAGCCGTGAGTTGGAGAAGATGCTCTCTATAGAAAACCCTCTTCGTACCCAACTCCCGTGATGGCTCTATCCATGTCCTCTTGCTATCAAGCTCGATAAGATAGAGAGAGAGAGAGAGAGAGAGAGAGAGAGAGAGAGAGAGAGAGAGAGAGAAATGAAATGAAATGAAATGTTATATTAACGTCTTCAAAAGGCCAAAGTGACCAAAGAGACCCGGAAGTTACAATGCGATGTATCTGATACCAAGTCAGATTAACAAAATAAATCCAACTAGGGATAACAAGATATAAATACTGCGGAATCCTAAACTAAGCGGATATGTGTGAAAGGCGAATAGGTGTGAAAGGCGAAAGGCGTGAGATGTGTGAACTGAGCTATACAATGTGTAGACAATTTGGGAGGGAAGTAGAGATCTATCTTCATAGAGATCCATCTTCATCTGCACTCTGGATGACGAAAAAGTATGGCTCGAATCCTTTGCTGTAGCCTCCTTCGAAACTGTGTAGCTCCTCTTCTCCATCGGGGTCGTCTAGATCTCCCTAGCTCCAATGCTCGGTCAATGAGAATGCCAGTAGTGCGGGTAGACCTCTCCACTATTGGTTGCTCCTCTGTCTGTTCTTCTGGGTGTACAATATCTAGTGTAAAGAAATCTGTGATTTGTCTCTGGGGCTGTCTCTCTTCAGCTCTCCTCAGTAAAGTTTCTCTATGCCTGTGTAGCTCAAGTAGATATAGCCCAAGACATCTCTGATCCTCATATCTCATGACCCTAGATAGAGGCCCAAAACCTTCTCTGAATAGACAATGAAAACGGCCTCGTATCTCATAGTACACTGTGCAGTGACATATGTAATGTACCTCTGTCTCTTGCTCTAGATGGCATAAGCGGCATATCCTGCTATCTGCTGGTGTCCCTCTGAATCTGACAGTCTCAATCTCAAGTTCATGAGTGGACGTTCGTATCTGGCCAATGGCACATCGCACACCATGAGAAAGATGCCTTTCCATATAGCTAGGTCTAATCACAAACCCATCCCCCGTGAGGTGGAGAAAATGCTCTCTATAAAAAGCCATCTTTGTGCCCAACTCCTGTATCGGCTCTATCCATGTCCTCCTCGTGTCCAGCTGGATCAGATCCTGACGAATGAGTCTATTAATCTCTACCCGCGTCAAAGACCTCAAGGGTGCGTGTAGAGAGTATTGAAAAGGAGGCAACCTGTCCATGGTGAAACCATGTGTCTGAAACCATGATGCCATTTGTGCATACCAGCATGATGTATCCCCATTAAGAGCTAATTGTCTGGAGGACTCTTGAGCCACCCTGACATATCTGTCTCTGGTAGTATCCCACACACTAATCTAGTCAGCACCTCAATCTCCATAGGGGGGGCAACTAATTCCGCTCGAATGATACCATGTGGTACGGAAGCCTTGGCTATAATCAGCCGAGAGGTCATGGATACCAGGGGCTTCTCCATACACCTCCAACCCTCCTGGCCTACAGAAGGTCCCCAAACCTGCACCCCATATAACATAGTAGAGGCAACCAGAGTATCAGAGAGCCATAACTTTGTCCTAGGTTCCTGGAACTGAACCTGCAAACACATCCTCTCCATTCCTCCCAGAGCCGCACCAGCTCTAGTTAGTCTAGTCTCTGCTGCTCTTCTCAAGGAAAATCTCGGCCCAGTAAAGACTACCCCCAGGTAAGTGTATGCATCTGTATACTCCACAATCTCCTGACCATATTTGAAAGTGGGTACTGATCTCCTGACCCATTGCGGTGTGGTGTTAAACACCATAACCTTGGTTTTACCTAAGTTTACACACAATCCACTATCCTCTGTAAAATTGCGTAGTGCATCCAACTGTCGTTGCAAACCTTCTGGTGAGTGAGATATCAGCACAATATCATCAGCATATAGCAACAATGGGATCCACGTCCCTGCCAGCTGTGCACCTTTGTCACCCTCTCTATCAATGTAATCAGACACCCATCAACATACATACCAAATAGAGTAGGAGACAATGGGCAGCCCTGTTTCACTCCAATGGTAGAGTGAACTAAATCAGATACCCCTTCCGGAGTGCGTACCCGTCCCATCACTGATCTGTACAAAGCCATAATCCCCGAAATCACCTCTATGGGCACCCCCATCTCCTGTAGTCTGCGCATCAATCGAGTTCTTGGTACCATGTCAAATGCTTTATGAAAGTCCACAAAGCTACAATATATCCGTCTCCTATGTGCTCTGCCCTCCTCAATGATGGCCCTGAGTGTCAGAATATGATCAAGAGTGGAGAAACCCCTCCTGAAGCCGGCTTGACCCTTTGCTCGTACCCCCTCGCCCTCTGCCCAATTACTCAAGTGTTGCTCCAGGATGGATGCATACAACCGTGCCAATGTGTGTCCAACCATGATAGTGCGGTAGTTCCCAGGCTCTGTAGGGTCACCAGCCTTGAAGATGGGCACAATATTAGACAATCTCCAAGTCTCAGGTAATCCCTCACACATGGCACGATTGAACAACACTGCGAGAACCTCCATCAGCATATCCCTGGCATGTATAAAGTGCTCCGATACTAGACCGTCATGATCATATGCCTTCCCGGTCTTCATTCTGTCGATGGCCCTTTGTACCATCTCAGGTGTAAAGAAAGTGCTCGTAGTAGCTGGGCAAGGCTTGGTAGGGTCTGGAAGGGGTTCCTGTCCATGAACCGTATATAATGATATCGCATAAAATTAAAGTTTAAGTTAAATTAAATTAAATAGGGGGGGGGGGGGGGGGGGGGGGTGTTTGATAGACAGAGGAGAGGGGCGATAGACTGAGGAGGGGGGTGTTTGATAGACGGAGGAGAGGGGCGATAGACTGAGGAGGGGGGGCGCGCGCGATAGACGGGTGGTGGAGGGGGGGCGGGGGGGCGGGGCAGCGCGATAGAGAGGGAGCGGGGCGGGCAGCGCACGAGAGCGAGGGAGCAGCAGGGGGTGCGGGAGCGCGGGGCAGGGGGTGCGGGAGAGCGAGAGGGTGCAGGAGCAGCAGGGGGGAAGCGCCAGGGGCAGGGGCGGGCAGGGAGCGCGAGAGGCAGGTGCAGCAGGGGGTGCGGAGCGGGCAGCGATAGACAGGGGGGGGGGGGAGAGAGAGAGAGAGAGAGAGAGAGAGAGAGAGAGAGAGAGAGAGAGAAGCATCTCGAGGCAGAATCTGAATTCTCTCTTTTTTTTCTGAGGTGCAGATATAATGATATCACACCTTTAAAAATATCAGTGTGATACCAATATGATACCCACAATTCCTTGCTATCATACCAATGTGATTATTTGGTATCATACATGTGAGCGTTTAAGCAGCAGCATACAATAGTACATAAGGTTTGATAGTTTTATATCTGATATAATACCATGATAACCGTCCATGTGTATTTTAGAAGTCTCCATAAAGACCCTCGTGAGGCAACAAAACCTGATGCCCATGCAATGCAATGTAGGCAAAGATAAGATTCTACCACAATTCTGACAGACTTTGGCCAAATGATAGCAAGGCTTGTTCTATTAGCATTTGATGTTTGTTGTTACTACCATGCATGTGTTGGTGAACTTGCATCTTTGAGGTATTACTTCTGAGCAACATGAGGTATTCCTTTATTTCATGCTTCTGCATTCTGTTCAATAGTTGTATCGTATGCTCAAGTCATCATGTATAGAGAGAGAGAGAGAGAGAGAGAGAGAGAGAGAGAGCATTAATTTCCATGCCCAAAGACGGGAATGCAGCCTCATGTGCCAGGCACAGTGGCCGCACACGCGAAAACACGTTTTCCTGCCATTGTTCTTGCAGTCTGCTTTGCTTGTCTTTTTGGGTGGGGAAACTGCTAGAGCAAATTGACGCCACTTGGCTTGAATCTCTGTGTTCAAGCACCCACACAAATACTTTGACCACCACCTCAATATCTCCCATAACTTATCCATTAGGTAACAAAGGGCACCTCCTCTGGTCTTGCATGCTCAGAGTTCATACCGAGGTCAGCAAATGAAAAGCCTCTCCCCGCAGGGAGCCGGGAGGTCAATGCGCCAAACCTCTCCCTCGAGCCTTTCTCAGCACCCTCACATCCATTATTCAGATCGGATGCCCTAGCCCTGGTTGCATTACAAGGTTTTACCTCTCCAATTGGTTTCACATAAGAGCTCATGTTGGAGGAGGCACAGATCCCCGCCAAGTAGCGCTCCATAGAAGGGCCACCATAAGAAGGAAAACTTGAAGCGCTAGAAGCCAGCGCCTCCGCTTCACCTGCTCTCTAAGGCGTTGTGCTGCATGACCGCATTCCACTGCTGCAATGCGTTGCCGAAGATCAAATGCTCTATTACCATCAGGTGCAGATTGCCCTCGCTGGGCATCTACACTGGGATCTCTGCTGCTGGGATAATCGCCCCCCTTCTTTTGATTATCTATGTCAGAACCTCTTAATGCCATGTCATCTTTCTTTGTCTGTTTAATTTTAGTGACATCATCCGAATGAGCATCTGCTGTGTCTGCCCAATCTTCTTCCCTTACTGCATCAGACCACAACTCTTCCTTGGCGACATCCACCCACATTTCATCCAACGCATCATGCGTCTCATCGTCACAAGACTCAACTTCCAGAGTACCAACAGCAGCATGAGATGTGACATCACTGGGATCATGGCAGATCTTTGAGTGAAATGAATCAGCAATCTTCGCTGGAAAGCTCTGAATCCTCCGATAGACTTTGATCTGCTTCTTGGAGGTCTCGCTCTCCTGTTCCTTTGCACTGGTGCTGCGCATGGGGTTAAAGGAGCTTGGACCGTGTTTTATTTGTTGTTGATGACGATGATGTTCATCTGCCACAATTTCCAAAGGGCAAAACTCTCTTGGACCATGATCTGTGCCAGCCACAGATCTTGAAGACCCAAACTTCGTCGAGGGATGACTGTGATTCTCTTCAAAAATCACACCGTCCGATCGGCTAGGGCTGGCTGTCCTTTTACTGATTGGCAAAGTGTTAAGAGAATGAAGATTCAAAGTCTCCAAACCTTGACTTGTTGAGGGAGAAGCACTTCTAGGCTGATCTGGTCTTATGAAATCCAAGTGTACATGCCTATACTCCCAACATGTCTCCTCTCTTCCAACTACCTTTTTCTCAGAATACAGGTCAACGTCAGCGAACCCCCTTGATTTACCCTCGTCTATGAGGGCCCTTTCAAGTTCCTCAAATTCCTTCTTGTGATTCTGGGCTATGAGGTTGGAGTTAGATAAAACTGTCCCTGGCTCAGGTGAAGGGTTTCTAGACAATGCCTGCTCCAGAGCAAGGTCATATGTAAGCTGTTTAGTGACTGTCTGATGAGGGCTAGGGGTAGCAGCAATTATGTTACTTCGAACAGGGGTTTTGATTCGTTGCAATGTCGGCACGCCACGGTTCTCACTGTCCAAGTGCACAAAATGATCATGATCACCTTCCCCAGCTTCTGAAGGATGATCACGCATGAATGGAGAGGGCTGCACCAAATAACTTTCCATCCTTGGAGTGTGCATGCCAGAGGGCATGGGAGAGGGGCTTCTCATCTCATGTCTAAATAAGTACGGCTCAGCAGGCATGAGCGGTGACAATGCCGACTGCTTTATCACTTTCTCCGCCTTCCTCAAGGTGGCTGTCTGCCTCTTGATTTGCGAAGTGAGATGCTGATTTCGATTCTCAGCCTCCACTCTTTTTGAATGCTCAATTTTCAGAAACTTCAGCAACTCATTATACACAGAGTACACCTGCATCAACCGCTTCTTGTGGTGTTCATGTTCTTGAAAGTCTTTCCTTATCTTCTCTGGTGAAACACCAGTTACACCACTATAAGGGCGCCAAGTTTTTAATGTGTCCTTGTCTTGTAAGGAGTGAAGCTTCTTAAGCTCAGAGTGCCTATCATCAGCAAACTTTTTTAGATGGTGAAAGTGCCTTTCCATGGTTTTTGATCGAGAAAGAACAGAACGCAACTGCTCATCATTACCACTATCTTCAACTGCATTCAAAAGCCCCTCAAATTGCCGAATCTGCTCCTCAGAAGCACTTGATCGCCTCTCAGCCTCCCTCAACCTCTCCATTGGTACCCAGTCGTCTTGCAGGCCAGGTGAGGACCCACTTACAATGCCGGCACTGCCCTCTTTGATTGCTTGCAATAAGCTCAAAATTCGATACTCTGATACCACAATATTATTGCTGCTGTCATCTGCAGCTCTCAGCCAATCAAGCACCGTGGATGGGTTTTCAATCTTTATAAGATCAAATTGGTTGACCTCAGACTCTGGAGAGACTTTTTGTAACTGACGGTCAAATGAGTAATCCTTCATTTTAGAGTCTCTCTCTGGAGATGAGTCCCCTTCCGTGTCTGTGGGAACGAAGTACTCATCAGAGCTTCGCCTTCGTTCTTGCAAGATCTTCTTCATTTCCTCCATTTCAGCCTTTGCAATGTCCACAGGCTCTTGTTCGCCCTCTATTTGACGTCTCTTCTGCTCTTCAATCTGCTTCATCAGGTCAATCCCCTGTGCTTTGGCAAAACTTGCCATGCTTCGCAACTCTTGATTATTGAGTTTAGGTTTCCTATCATGTGGTCGCCCAAGCCGATCGCCATCACTTTCCACACCCAAATCTTGATCATTGTCCGAGTCAGTTTGCTCATTATAATAGCTTTCAGTGTTCCCAGACCCTCTCTTTGAGCTAAAATCAGGATCTGGAACGTCTTTTGCAGGAGACCTCCTTCCCAGGGTTTCTGTTTCATCAAATTTTTCTGAATCTTCTTTGGTAGGAGGCAACCTTTCCAAGATTTGGGCTTGACTAACTTTCTCTATCCCATCTTTCGTGACCTCTTGCTCAAGACGCAGTCTCTCTGACAGAGGACCCTCAGAATCCTCTGCATAGCTCACAGATGAAGGCACAAACACATGATCACGATTAGAGGAAACATACTGGTTGTGTTTGTGTGCTCCAAGCTGATTTTGCTCAAATGGAAGCGCCCTATGGTTTTGCACAAATGGAGCCGTCCTTGCTGATAGATCTGCTACAACATGGCCAGGGTTGTTTTTATTATGTCCGGGTCCCTTGTCTGAAATACCTGCAAACATTTTGGATGCCGCTACTTCAGAACTCTTGTGGATTGCAACTGAAGGATTATCCAGGTGATTCCAGAACAGCATAATTAAGGTCGATAATGCAGTACCAACATAAATTCCTTCTTCAGTACATTCACAATCTTCTCTCCTACGAAAAACCGTACCTAAACAAAGTGTATCCACAAGGACTTCAAGATACCAACCTTAGCAGATGAACTTTTTCATTAAAGAGCTACCGCCTTGACCTGACGTGTGAGTATTAACGCAGACCTAAATTGCAGGTCAAGCACTCAAAATCCCCAAGACTTTCAATGTGTACAAACAGGAAATGATGCAAAACCTGTTTTTTTTGTCACGTTTTTTAAAAAGAAGGCCCAGTTACCAAGATGGTGCTTCCCTTTCCTTTTTCCAAGGGAAACACTTTCTATAAATAAACATCTTAATGGCACATACCCGAAGATAAAGAGTACAAAATACATCAGAGGAGACTGTCATAAACAAAGCGTAAAACAAGGCTACACCTTAGTCTTTCAACCTCTCAGGTTTCCTAGCAAAGGCGACTTTATCAAATACCAGAGGTAGAAAGCGCTTCTCATACTGTGTCATGTACACAACTAGAGGAATGTCATCTCTATCAGATGTAAGGGGGGTGTGACTAGTATGCTTCCAGGCTCAACAGGGAGAAGAGGTACAAACATCCGAAGAAGAGTGGGCCTGAGTAGGAGAAGGAATCCCAGGAGTGGAAGCCTCATGCACTTTCCTACCAGTGCATGCTGCTACCAAAACTCACCAGGTCTCCCACAAGCAACTGTCCAAAAAGCCCAACGAAGAAAACTCTCTGCCGAATATCTCCCCCACGAATAGTAGGAAGGGAGATGAACCATGACAGATCCTTCACGAGAGAGGAGCAAAGAATAAGTCTAAAAGTGGGGCTTCAACCTCCATCGGACTGGGTCTTACCCCCACCAAGTACAACTCCCAATCTCTAAGATGTAAAGCCAAAACTTTAAAAACCGCCACGCTACTCTGACTGTGACCACAAAGGTCCATGCCATGTCTACATCTGTAGAAATAGCAAAATGATTTCGTCCAATTTAAAAGGAGCTCTATGTTGGCACCTCATTTGCCTGATCTGATGTCTCAAAATGAGCTTTGAAGTAACTCTCCTCAGTGGAAAGAGATCCCACAATCCTAATGTGAGGCCTAGAATAAAAGGCTGCTTGGAGATGGCCTCTAAGCTCTAAGGTAGAGAGCTTGATCCCAACCACCTTCCACACATAAGGCATGTCAGGTGCAGCGGAAATGTTTAAGGATTTAGCTCAGGATTAGTACTCCAAACAAACACATGGTTACTTTACTTCACTTGAAAAGAGAAACTGAACTAAACACAATGGAAGGGGGGGGGGGGGGGAGAGAGAGAGAGAGAGAGAAATGAAATGAAATGAAATGATATATTAACGTCTTCAAAAGGCCAAAATGACCTATGAGACCATCAGATACAAAGTGGTGAATCTAATACAATGTCTGAAGTACAAGTACAAAAAGTACTGAAAGTAAAAATGAAAACTGAAATGAAGTGTGAAATGTGAGATGTGAAAATGTAGAATAGGCCCTCAATGACAATCTGGGTGTCGTGCTAGAATGCCTCTGATCCTCTGCTGGAGTCTCCGTCGATGTAGTGTGCTCCTATGTCTCGGTCGTGGTCGTCTCGATCTCCCGAGCTCAATCGCCCTGTCAATGAGGGTGCCTCTGGTATGAATGCGGGTACAACCCTGTGCTGGTGGTTGGTCTCTTAGCTCCCTCGATCCAAAGAAATCTGTGATCTGTCTCTGCGACTGTCGTACTCCATGTCTCCCCAACACTGTCTCTATGTCGGTGTAGCTCAAGTAGATATAAGCCAAGGCATCTCTAGTCCTGATACCTCATGACTCTATCTAGGGGTCCAAAACCCTCCCTCAATAAGCAATGGAAGCGCCCTCGTATCTCATAATACACAGTGCAGTGGCATATGTAGTGTAGCTCTGTCTCTGGCTCTCTACCGCATGGTTGACATATCCTAGACTCTGGTGGTATCCCTCTGAATCTACCCGTCTCAATCTCCAGCTGGTGTGAGGATGTGCGAATCTGACCAATAGCACATCGCAGACCATGAGATAAATGAGTGTCCATGTAGTTCAGACGAGTCACAAACCCATCCCCTGAAAGTTGGAGAAGGTGCTCTTTGTAGAAAGCCATCTTCGTGCCCAACTCTTGTATTGGCTCTACCCATGTCCTCCTGGTGTCCAACTGTATAAGATCCTGACGAATGAGTCTAGTGATCTCCGTCCGTGTGACTGGCAGGGAGGGTGCATCCAGGGAATACTGAAAGGGAGGCAATCTATCCATGCTGAGACCATGCCTCTGAAACCATGAGGTCATCTATGCATACCAACATGATGCATCTCCCTGCATCGCTAACTGTCTAGAGGACTCAAGAGCCAGTCTAGTATATCTGCCTCTATGTGTATCCCATAGACTGTGCATAAAGGACACTGATCTGGTAAGAGCCTCAATCTCTATAGGAGGGGCGGCTACCTCCGCTCAAATAATCGCATGTGGTACCGAGGCCTTGGCTCTAATCATCCGGGATATCATAAATACCAAGGGTCTCTCCATGTTCCTCCAACTGTCATGATTCACAGATGGTCCCCAAACTTGGACCCCATAAAGCATAGCTAAAGCAACCAAAGTATCAAAGAGCCATAGTTTTGTTCGTGGTTCTTGAAACCGAACCTGCGAACACATCCTCTCTAGCCCTCCTAACGCCGCATAGGCTCTGGATAGTCTAGTCTTTGCTGCTCTCCTCAGGGTAAACCTCGGTCCCGTGAATACCACCCCCAGATATGTATATTCATCTGTGTACTCCATAGCGTCCTGGCCATATACGAGTGTAGGTGCCGATCTCTTGACCCACTATGGTGTGGTGTTAACCACCATAACCTTGGTTTTACCGAGGTTCACAGACAGTCCACTATCCTCTGCAAAGTTGTGCAATGCATCCAAATGTCTTTGCATGCCCTCTGGCGACTCTGACATTAACACAATATCATCCACATATAATAATAAAGGGATCCATGTCCCTGCCAGCTGAGCGCCTCTGTCACCCTCTCTGTCAATGTAGTCAGAGACCTCATCTACATACATACCAAAAAGTGTAGGGGACAAAGGACACCCCTGTTTCACTCCAATAGTGGAATGAACAATGTCAGAAATCCCCTCAGGAGTGCGTACTTGGCCAGTCACTGAGCTGTATAAAGCCATGATCCCCCATATGATCTCTGTGGGTACTCCCAACTTCAGTAGCCTGTGCATCAATCTGGCCCTCGGCACTGTGTCAAATGCCTTGCGGAAGTCCACAAAGCAACAATACATCCGTCTCCCATGTGCCCGACCCTCCTCAATAATGGCTCTGAGTGTAAGAATATGGTCCAAAGTGGAGAAACCCCTCCTGAATCCAGCCTGACCTGCTGCTCGTATGCCCTCATTTTCTGCCCATTTACTCAGTTGTTGTTCAAGAATGGATGCATACAACCGTGCCAATGTGTGCCCTATCATAATAGTACGGTAGTTCCCTAGTACCGTGGGGTCCCCTGCCTTGAAAAGAGGTACAATAGTAGATAATCTCTAGGACTCGGGTAGTCCATCACACATGACACGGTTAAACAACCGCGCAAGAACCTCTGACAGTAAATCTCTAGCATGTATCAAGTGCTCTGCCACCAAACCATCATGATCATATGCTCTCCTAGTCCTCATCCTGTCAATGGCGTTCTTCACCATCTCAGTGGTAAAGAAGGTACTAGTGGCTGGACATGGCTCTAGAGGGTCTGGTAATGGTGGTTGCCCAGGTACTGTATATAATGATGCTGCATATTGACCCCAAATCTCGGGAGAGGTAATTACTGGAGGAGGTGAGTGCTCATGGAAGAGACGCCAGGCCTCACCTGAATCTCGGCTCAAAAAGAGCTGATACAAATCACGTTCCATCTGGGCTAAAAAGGCCCGCTTCTTCCGTCGCACTAAACGCCGAAGGGCAATCCGAGACTGTCTATATGTAATGACTATAAGTATAAGCTCGCTCTGAATCTGAACTCTCATCTCTCTGCACTCCTCATCATACCAACTATTCTGAGGCATGTTCCCAGAACGTCTTCTCTGATCTGGTTGAGTGTGTGGGTATGCCTCTCCTGCTGCCCCATGCAAAATCTCCGTCAATAAAGTGGTGATCTCCTCTACTGTATATACAGGCTAGGCTGCCCCCATCCGTCTGTAAATCTCTTCCACATAGACTGAATCCGTCTCTGGTGTAAAAGTATACCGTGTGTGTGCAATCCTTCGTGGTGTCTGAGAGACACTATACTGGAAAGAGACTGAAAAAGTCAGGAGAGCATGGTCCATCAGGCCTAGGGCCCACACTGAGATCTTGAATATGAGAGATGAAGCTCGGTGAAGTCATGACATAGTCCACTGTACTGGCCCCATGTCTGTGTGGAAAGCATGTGAATCCCCCAGACGAAGGAAAAATCTCTAGACCATTAAGTATGGCCAGACCATGCGTAGTTGTCATCTCCATGAGATATCTCCCATACTCTGTGTGCTCTTTATCCTGTGAGTGTCTGTCAAGTCCCATCTCCGATATATCCATCTCTCTCAGCATCTCCTCCGAGGTATCATAAAATACCATTTGGGAGTTGGCCGTCCTGGCATTAAAGTCTCCCAAGAGAATGATATCTCCATCTCTAGAGAACTCCCATATGTCAGCATCAAGTATAGAGAAAGGGGATTGCCCTCTAGGTGAGGTATAGACTGATGTGCTAGGGGGAAAGTAACATATAGCAATGTATAAGAATCTGCCTGTCTCAGCTCTCAGTCTCACCCACATGTATCTCGCCTGGTCATCTCTCCGGACAATCTGTAATAACGGCTGCAACTCTTCCTTGAATAAGACTGCTACCCCTCCTGAACCTCGACTTCCATGCTGGGATCTAGCGTCTGGCCGACAAGCTGTCTCCCATAAATAGCCAGTCACACTTGGCATCAACTGTCCAGATTTTTGATGCGTCTCCGAGTAAAAGACAATGTCTCTATTTCTGAAGCTATCTTCAAAGGCACCCACATCCAACCTATATGATCCATTACAATTCCATGCCGCCATCCGGAGTGTGGTCCCATATGTCTCGCACCGTCATGCTGTGTGTTTTTCCAAAACCACTACTTTCCCTCCTCTGTAAAAGGCAATTTTTCCCTTCTCCCTTGCTGCCTTGATCTCTGGCATCAACTCTTGCATATGTGCTATTTGTGCTAAAGTAAGGTCATCCCCCATAAATATTCCAGTTTTCTTAAGTGCTGGTCTCTTCTTCAGGAATTCCTTCCTTGTTTCCAAAGTCGGGAAACGTAAAATAAGTGCTTTCTCTTTGACGTTTCCCTTCTCATCCACTCCCTTCTTTCCTACTCTCCAAACACCTGTGTGCATAGGTTCCGGGATGCCCATGCACTGCAAGAGTTCCTTCACTTCGTCTTCTACATTTTCGGTGTCTTTGATACCAGTAATACGCACATGGAGGGCTCTAGTCCTCCTCTTCTGTTCCTCCTCAATGGTCATATTGATGATGGTAGAAGTCTGTGCGGCTTCTGGCATCCGGGCCTTTCCTTTCTTTGCACCTTCAATCCATTTTTTGCTTCGTCAACTTTATCCTGTGTTTTAGAAAGGCGCTCCGCCCATGAGGAAGCCTCTTTCGAGTTTAGTTCTTCCCCTTCGCGCAGAGTTTTCACCTGCTCCTTAATATCTTCGAGCTCTTTTAACATCGAGGGCTGATTTCCCCCTTCCGTTTTGGGCATAATTTTGCACGCTGCAAGTTCCCCTTTAAGCTCCTCAATCACTGCATCTTTTTCCTTCATGCACTTTTCCACATTGGTTTTCCAAGATTCAAAGCTTGCAATTGCCTTATCCAACTTTTTCTGCATAATACATTCCATTACATTCACTTCTGCCCGCATTAGAGCCTGCATCTCCCCCTTCACAAATAGATACATCTCATCATGCTTACCAAGCATCGCTTTATAGAATTCTTTCCTCATATCTGCATACATAGAATTCTTATAACTCTCTGCGTTTGCGTACATCTCTTTCCTGATGTCATCTCTCATAAAGCTGAGCTCAGATTTAATCATCACGTGAACCCTCTCCATCATTAAATCATCTTGGATTCTGACAGTTTTCCCTGCCCGCAATGAGCTTGGCGAGAGTATGCTATCTTTGTTCCTCCGCTTGAATGTCGCTTTCATTTTTTGTGGCGTGGTGAAGCCACTTGCATCACCATCCTCGACAGGTTGGTCCATCCGAGAGAGAAGAACAAAGCGAGCACTGAGTCAAGGCCCTCACCAGCTGAGGTCTAGCATCCGCCCTGGTTGGCCTTGCCCTCGTCACCAAGTCCCCGCCCTCGTCCTGGCTGACTTGATTGTTCTCGTCCTCGCCCTGGCACTGGTCCCGTCTGGTCGCCCTTGGCTCTTCTAGCCCTCTCCCTTGGTAGGCAGCTAGCTCTCGCCCTTGGCACAGCTCGCCTTGGTCCTTCAGAGGTTAGGCCCCTCGTCCTCGCCCTTGGCAAGCTGCTCGCCCTCTTGACACAGGACCAGCAGCTCGCACCGCCTTCGACCAGCAGCTCGCCCTCGTCCCTCCTCAGGCTGCTCGCCCTCGTCAGACTGCTCGCCCTCAGGCTGCTCACCCTCGTCCAGCTGCTCGCCCTCGCCTCAGGTTGTTCGCCCTCGTCCAGCAGGTGCAACTCGTCCAGCTGCTCGCCCTCGCCCTCAGGCCAGCTGCTCGCCCTCAGTCCAAGTCGAGAGAGAGAGAGACGAAACTGCATGACGGGCCCCAACCACCCTCAAGGGCCCCCTTGCTCTATTGCCAGAGCAAATAATTGCTTTATTTATTTGCACAATGCTGTTACAATGATCCTAGATGCTGAAATGCTGATGGGTACTTGCACGGGAAGCCCCAACTCAACGGTATGGAGAGGCTGCGGGCTGAAATCTGAAAACGCCAGGATATTGGGCAGGTATCTGCAAGTGGATGGCGACAAGGGCTGAAATCGGATGGCTGAAATTGCTGATATCACTGCTAGAATCAGTGATGCTGATGCTGAAAAACACTGATGGTTCTGATTGCTGAGAATCGCTAATGCTGGTGTGCTGAAACGCTGGTTTGATGTGTCACAAGACGGCACCATGTGCCAATAGAAAAAAACAGACTGAACAGACTTTTAGCACTTCAATAACAACTGAACTGAGAGAGAGAGAGAGAGACGACACGCGACACGGAGTGGCGGAATTCCACCCCCGAGAGTATTGGCCCCAAACCTTGGCACCCCTTTCGGTATTTCTTTATATTGCATCAACACAGTACAAGCCGGTACTCCAGACTCTGCACCTTCTCCAAGAAGCATGCAAGAGAATGAGCCCATGGCCTCATATTTAAAGGCCCTAGGCCCCAAAAGCAATTTACAGTGAAAAGCCTTCAAACTCAAAAGCATCTGGTCCAAAAGCAATGCAAAAAAGCTGCCAGCATAAATCACCGAAATCCGTACAGCTGCCACGTCAACAGCAAGCGCAAAATGCGAAATTCCGTACAGTCTGCCACATCATCATGTCAATGCAATTCACGGGATTCCGTACAGTCTGCCACATCAGCAAGCCAACGCGAAATTCGGGTTCATCTTCTACTGCTTCTGCCTCTTCACTTAGGGTTTAGGCTCCTCGGTCGGCATTTGCAAGTTGGCTCCATTCTTGAGGGCTTTGACACGTCAGCAGTTTGTGACATCTCCCCTTCTTGAAAGAGAGTAATCGTCCGCGATTACAGCATATCTGCAAAACAACTCAAGTTAACTCAAAAATGTCCGAGGGTCATTCCGAGGGACAATCAGTTTGCTCTTTTTATGAAGGAGTTGGCTTCTCCTTTCGACTCTTTTGATCAAGGAGTTGGCTTCTCCTTTCGTCCAGATCGGAACTCTTGATATTCTGGCGTAGTTAAATTAGCCATCACACCCAGACCGCACTGATCTGCCACGGGTGTCTTGATGCACTAAAATTACATACCCAAGCAATCTCATCCAATGAGGAATATTCAGTGGTTGGCACATCACAATGCAACACATATGCTCACATATGCATGTTACAAGACATAGAAACATAAAGTCGACGATGAACACTCCTCCCGCATAACCTAACAAGGTCCGGGCCGGGATATATTCAACGACTCCCTCATCACTCCTCCCGCATAGCCTAAAAAGGTCCGGGCCGGGAGATATAGAGACCTTTTACAACCAAACGCCCCCCAGACTGCAGCCTGCGTCGTTTGGAGGTGTTGAGAGTAACCACTGCTCAGACTTCTTAATACTCCTCACGCATAACCATCTAGGTCCCGGCCGGGAGTCACAACATCAATTATTTTACAAGCATACAACCAAACGCTTCCAAGGCATCGGCCTGAGTCGTTCGGAGGTTTTCTAGCATACAACGAAACGCTCCCCAGGCATCGGCCTGCGTCGTTCCGAGGTTCAAACAATACCAAAACAGTATTTCTCACTTCTCCACCGAGGAGTAAAATCACCAATCGATGATACCAATATTAAAACCAAAGTCAAACGTTTCAACTCGGCACCAAAACAGGTTCAAAACAAATACCATCCATTTCAAACAAATTCCAACAGGATCACCAAACAAGTTCTCAAACAGATTTCAAACTTAAAAAGCAATCTCGACATCAGTCGAGCTCAAAAAGTCGATTGACTTTCCATCCTGAAGCCTGCACCAAAAATTAGGGTTAGGTTCATTCCATAAGGTCGTAGCCGAGCACAACATGGTCCATCAGCTCTTGGACAGACAATGCTTTCTTTGGCGGCGATGGTAGTCCCAAGATAACAATCGCACTGGACCTCCAAGGTCATCTGCTCGTGAAGAGACATCTACTGAGAGATGTCGAGAAATTTCAAGTTATAATCTGCTAGCGTTCCCATGGCAAGCATTTCAGGATACCCCACTCTGCCAGAAGTTGCACTCCAAAAATAAATGTCAGAAACCATATAACTTTGGGCAAAATTTTTCTTGAAAGCTTGCCAAGTCCTTGGAAGTGTGCGGCTTGGTAGCTATAGACATCAACATGTGCATGGCACTGCTTTTGAGAAAAACACTGACTCGAAACAAATCTTGGATCCTTCTCTTGCAAGTGATCTTTTTGGCTTATGCCCTGTAAGACATGAGCGGTGAAGACAAGAGCGCGCCCGATGTGCGATGTAGTAAGGGGGAAGTGGCTAATAAGTCCGCGGTCGGAGCACGAAGCTAAAATTTCCAGTGAACTTTGGAAGTGCGATCTTGCTCTGTCTGCTCTTTGGTAGGATCAATATGCTTTCAGAAAAGCACACGCCTGATGCTCTCATACCATTGTCACAAGACGAGCACCACGTGCCAATAAAAAAGAACAGACTGAACAGACTTTTAGCACTTCAATAACAATTGAATTGGAAGAGAGAGACGACAAGGGACACGGAGTGGCGGAATTCCACCCCGAGAGTATTGGTCCCAAACCTTGGCACCCCTTTCGGTATTTCTTTATATTGCATCAACACAGTACAAGCTGGTACTCCAGACTCTGCACCTTCTCCAAGAAGCATGCCAGAGAATGAGCCCATGGCCTCATATTTAAAGGCCCTAGGCCCCAAAAGCAATTTACAGTGAAAAGCCTTCAAACACAAAAGCATCTGGTCCAAAAGCAATGCCAAAAAGCTGCCAGCATAAATCACGGAAATCCGTACAGCTGCCGTGTCAACAGTCAACGCAAAACGTGGAATTCCGTACAACCTGCCACGTCATCATGTCAGCACAATTTACAGGATTCCGTACAGTCTGCCACGTCAGCAAGCCAGCACGAAATCCGGGTTCATCTTCTGTTGCTTCTGCCTCTTCACTTAGGGTTTAGGCCCCTCAACCGACAACTGCAAGTTGGCTCCATTCTTTAGGGCTTTGACACGTCAACAATTTGTGACATGATGTACTGAATGGCTGGTGCTGCTGTCTCCTACGGGTACTACAGGTGCTGGTACTTGTTCTTCCCCCAAGAGGTGACCCCCAGGCCCCCAAGTCACTTATATAGGAAGGGAATGCTTGGTCGAGCAGTGCCAATGAGAGCCCCACGACCTTGGGAAAAAAATGCTGAAAGGTCACTTATTACTAAGTGCCTTAAGGGATTGTTCACATGCCTATATGCTGAACTGATTGTACTGTGCAAGAAAGGATATGTTGCTTGAACATGCACGTCCTGCTAAAGGCTCACAAAGTGCCAGGCTAGATCCTAAATGTCACGTGCACATCTAACCCTATGTGCATGTGGACAAGCTACTTCAGGACAAGGGTTCAGTTAGCATAGCTTAGGAAGTGTTCTGGCACTTTTGTGAGTCTATTCGCAGACCGTGCATGCCAGGCACTTTAGATGCATATCCTTTGGTTGCACACAGCATGATCATCAGCATTACCATCAGAATCCATCAAGAGCATTTTCCAGTGCACAAAACCTATTTTCCCTATTTTAGCCATTTTTCACTTATTATTTTTAAGTGACTTTTGTTGGGAACTAGGTAGGGCAATTGAACTAAGCAAATATAAAAGAAAACCTAGCGCTAGTGCAATCTGGCAGAAGGAGAAAGGAGAGCACACGCACCCAATGCAGCAGGCCCTCTGGGAAACTTCTCAAGCAAGAACCCTCCCATAAACCCTAGCGTTTTCAGCCTTGGACTACTGGCGTTTTCCATCAGCGTTGGTACAGCGTTTTGCAGCCAATTGGGACAGCATTTTGCAGCAGTTGGACAACGTTTATCAAGCCTACTTGATAGCGTTTTTCCATGCAGCAATTCAGCGTTTTGGACATCAGCATACCAGTGTTTTCTCAGCAGCATAAGACAGCAGCAACTTCAGCGTTTTTCAGCAGTATCAACAGCATTAAATCCAGCGTTTTCAGCAGATACGTCGTCGTCGCCGCACTCGTCGTCACCGTCGTCTCCAACCTAGACACAAATTGCATCATAGCCTCACGACTTGCATCAGTATCTTGTACCAGATTTCTGCAATCAATAGCATAGACCTCTCTCGCCATCGAGAGAGGGGCCTTTGGAGGAGGGTTTGACAGCTTGTCTGGTGTCGTATTCTTCTCTCTCTATCTCTCAGTCTCAGCACCTTCATTCACAGTGTTTATCCACTTTGTTTGTGATCACTTGCACTCCCTCATTAAAGGCACGGAAGGCTCTCCATTCCGTAGGTAAAGGGAACCTTGAGCACAGTTCGGAGCACCCATCTTGAGCAAAGTTGAGCAAAGTTCAACATTCACTTCCGTTGCACCTTACATTGGTATCAAAGCTTTGGCAGTGTTCTGTATCACTCAAGGAAAGAACCACAAGAACCACATAATTTTTTTTGCTTGTTGCGGTCGCACGTAACCCAAGTCTTCTTGGGCGTGTCGATTACTAATCGTGTTTTTGAAGAGTGACAAGAAACCCAAGAAAGAAGGGCTTGTCCAGCCTCCCCTTGCTCTCTTCTCACTCATTGCAAGCGGACCGTGCACTTAGCCGCCGGCCAATCAACGTGAGGTGGGAAAAGGAAACCTTGGTGTGAGCGCAAGGCCGCCAAGGGGTGCGCCTGCAGGAAAGAGTATAGCTCGGGTAAGAGAAGATCCTTCTCTAGCACAGATTACAAGCTAAAGATCAACCTCAAGAACTCAAGAACTCAAGACCCACAAGAACCCAAGTTCCTCTTGAACTTAAGAACCCACAACTTCAATGTATGGTCATTACCCAAAGCGAAATGGATACTTTGCATGGAGGTGATGAGCATGGCAGTGGCGAAGAAGAATTTTCCCCACCGTGAGGTTTTTCTGACCCTCCCCCCTTCCCCATCTACGCCACGAATTGCACCAACTCCTATGGAGTCTTTGGTCAAGTCGATGATAAACATGATGGCACAACAACAAGAAGCGAATCGCGTGGTGATGGCACAACGAGAAGCGAATCGCAATGCCGTGGAGCGCGGCGTGCTTGGTGGCCAAGGAATGAAAAGAAAGAAAAGCAAATCGACAAAAACACCGAGGAGCGTGAATGCCAAAACAGATAGGAAACCTTGGATCGCGAAGCGCGCATTGCGGCTGAGGAACGAAAAGAAAGAAAAGCAGCACGACAGGAAGCCATGGAGCGTGAGCATGAGCAAGCGCGCTTGGCGACCAAAGAAAGACAGGTAGAGCGTGAGACACAGAGAGAACTACGCATGCAAGAGTTGATTCGATAGGTTCTCACCTCGAAGTCCGAGCCAGCCAAAGATGTTGGTAGTTCATCAAGTGGCGCAAACCGAGATTCAGAATCCAATAACCCAGTCAACGAGAAGTTGACTTTCAATAAATATGATGGTAAGATGGATGCTACTTTTATTCGTTCTTGGTTGCATCAATTTAACGACACTAAGAAGACAGGAAATAGCAAGGTTTTGACGGCAGCTATGTACCTTGCTCGTGATGCCATTAATTGGTACCACACATGGCAAGAGGCACAATTGACCACGCACCTAGAGGAAACCGAGGACGGCGTGCCCCTTTCTTTCAATTGGGCCGACTTCCAAGACAAGCTCAAGGCGCGGTTTATGCCACCCCAATACCTCGCACGATTAAAGGACGATTGGCGCGGTCTCAAGCAAAATGCTATGCCAGTTATGTCTTTCTCTAATCGTGTTTTGCAGCTCGGCA
The DNA here is from genome assembly GCF_014529385.1 of Adiantum capillus-veneris. Classification (NCBI taxonomy): domain Eukaryota; kingdom Viridiplantae; phylum Streptophyta; class Polypodiopsida; order Polypodiales; family Pteridaceae; genus Adiantum; species Adiantum capillus-veneris. The sequence goes on from NC_140937.1 coordinate 85,075,545, forward strand.
CTCAATTACGCAAATCGGATGCGAAGCGCAAAGAGGCATTCCTTTATGGATTGGACGAGTATATCAAGTTTGATGTGGAGGTACTTGATCCAATCGATCCCAACAATGCAGTAGCGATTGCTCTTCCACAGGAGATGAAGCACAATAAGGGAAAGCCTAAGGAGAACAAGACTTCTCAAGGAACCTCTTAGACTTCACAAAACCCGCAGAATGGTAAGAACGGTAAGAATGGTAACTCTTCTAGCCAATCTTCCTCTAATCCTTCGAAAAAGAACTCTCAAAATGAATCTAAGGGTAAAGCTAAAGCACCTGCAAAACCTAAGCTAACCCCGGATGAAAAAGCCGCACAAGGAATTATAGGAGGATACATAACGGCTGAAGAACAAGTGATTTATGCTAAGGAAGGTAGATGTTATCAATGTCACGTCAAGGGTCACATTAAGAAGGCTTGTCCTAAGACAGCCCCACCTAAAGAACCTAAGGCACCCACAAGCACTTTAACGAACCAAGCTGAATCTTCTCATGTCTCTGACACACACATTGATGAGTCTCTCATGACGTGTTATGGTCATGTAAAGGGTCAACATTTTACCATATTGTTTGATCCAGGCAGTATGCATGATGTGATTAGTGCCTCTCTTATTGAGAGACCCCGCCTAGAGGTTAGTCAGAAATCTCCTTGTGTTGTTTACAGTTCAACAAGCTGCTTTCCGTAGGAAATTTCTCGTGTCTCCTCTTTCAGGATGTGATATACTTTTGGGCATTAGATGGTTTCGGAAGTATAACCCTCTCATTGATTGGGAGGCCAACACTCTCACATTAAATGCCAAGAGTGACTCTCCCATGATCATTCGTGCTGAGGAGAGTCTGCATTCTTTGCCTCTCATTTCTCATGTGCAGGTAAAACGTGAATTACGACGAGGAGCACAAGCGGCATTCATCTATGCTGCTCCAATTACCCAGAGCATTCAGGCACCAGACCGGTATTCAGCTTTGTTTACAAAGTTTAAGCATCTCTTTTTGCAGGATGATCTTCCATCCCGTCTCCCACCCGAGAGGCCGGAGGACCATCGCATCGAGCTTACGGAAGAGGCACAATCAGTCAGTAAGGCTCCCTACCGTTTGAACAAAACACAGGAAGAAGAGTTAGAGCGGCAACTCACGGAGTTGGTGGCTAGAGGATTCATACGTCCTAGTGTAAGTCCTTTGCTGCTCCAATTTTGTTTGTCCGCAAAAAAGATGGTCCGTCTTGTTTGAGTGTTGATTACAGGGCATTGAACAAGATGACCGTCAAGAACAAGTTCCCGATGCCTCGCATTGACTATATCCTTGATAGGCTCAATGGGGCAAAGATTTTTAGTAAGATCGATCTCAAGAGTAGATACCATCAGGTATAGGTATTCAAAGGCGACATCTTCAAGACCGCTTTTCGCACAGAGCAAGGGCAATGGGAGTATGTTGTTATGCCTTTTCGATTGACAAGTGCCGTGGGTACATTTAATCGTCTCATGATAGGCCGTTATATTGGCCTAAAATGCGAAAAGATGTGGTTCGTTACGTCACACAGTGCACTATATGTCAAAAGGTAAAAGCTCCTCGAGGTAAGCAGCAAAGCCTCTTGCTTCCGCTGCCTATTCCCGACGGACCTTTTCAAGATATTTCCATGGATTTTGTAACTAACCTTCCACCTAGTTTGCATTCAAGGAACACTCAATGGTTGACAATTGTTGATCGTTTCAGCAAGTTTTGCATGTAAATTCCTTATAAGGCCACAGTCAGAGCACAAGATGTAGCACGGTCGTGCCCTATCTCAGCTTTATTGGGACCCAGGAGAGTGGCATTGGCCTCACTCTAACCCCATCGGTGCAACTGTATCATTCTAGAATTGGAAGATTAGCATTGATGAGACAGCACCCAGAGCAGCCCACTCGTATGCGTTTCTGGTTACATTCAGGTCTCTCCCATGCCTATCTACAGCAGTTTTGGTCAGCCATCTGGGATTTACATGCGGCTCGTTGTCACAAATGCAGGCACCACGTGCCAATAGAAAAGAACAGACTGAACAGACTTTTAGCACTTCAATAACAACTGTTCAATAACAACTGAACTGAGAGAGAGAGAGAGAGAGAGACGACACGCGACACGGAGTGGCGAAATTCCACCCCAGAGAGTATTGGCCCCAAACCTTGGCGCCCCTTTCGGTATTTCTTTATATTACTGCTGATTCGCAAAGTACAACAGCCGGGGAGCACCTCCTCTGCAATCTGCACGCTGAAGAGTGCCAGAGAGGGCCCCCAAGGCTCATATTTAAAGGCCCAAAGCCTAAAAGCATCAAATATGAAAAGCTGACTCCAAAAAATCACTTTCCTAAAATTTCGGGATTTCCCTAAAAATCCGCCGCGAATTCCGGGACGTCCGTACATGTGCCACATCATCATATTTTGATGTGCAAAGTCTTTTGAGTGTGTTCTGCTTTATTTTTAATGCCTTTATGTCACTTGGGGCCCCATCGGACAGGGGTCCCATAAGTTGGTAGGACTTCTTTTGTTGCTTGTTCTTCTTAGGGTTTCTAGAATTAGGGTTTGCAGCAATTAGGGTTTCTGGCAGAAATTAGGGTTTGCAGGTTTTAGAGTTAGGGTTTCCAGAATTAGGGTTTCAGCAGTTAGGGTTTTTGGCAGAAATTAGGGTTTGCAGGTTTTAGGGTTAGGGTTTCCAAAATTAGGGTTTCAGCAGTTAGGGTTTCTGGCAGAAATTAGGGTTTAGGCCCCTCGGCCGACATCTGCAAGTTGGCTCCCTTCTTCAGGGCTTTGACACGTCAACAATTTGTTACATCTCCCCTTCTTGAAAGAGAGTAATCGTCCGCGATTACAGCATATCTGCAAAACAACTCAAGTTAGCTCAAAAATTTCCGAGGGTCATTCAGAGGGACAATCAATTTGCTCTTTTTATTAAGGAGTTAGCTTCTCCTTTCTACTCTTTTGATCAAGGAGTTAGCTTCTCCTTTCCGCTCTTTTGATCAAGGAGTTAGCTTCTCCTTCGGCTGTTTTGATCAAGGAGTTAGCTTCTCCTTTCGTCCAGATTGGAACTCTTGATATTCCGGCGTAGTAAAATTAGCCATCACACCCAGACCGTACTGATCTTCCACGGGTGTCTTGATGCACTAAAATTACATACCCAGGCAATCTCATCCAATTAGGAATATTCAGTAATTGACACATCAGAATGCAACACAAATGCTCACATATGCATGTTACAAGACACAACAAACAGCGCCGCTGAGAACTCCTCCGAGACAAACGGTCTGCGCTATGAAGCTACTCAACGACTACCTCGTCACTCCCCCCGCAAATAACCTAAGAAGGTCCGGGCCATGAGCTCAGAGGACTGTACAACCAAACGCTCCCCAGACCGCAGTCTGCGTCGCTCGGAGGTTCAAGCATACAACGAAACACTCCCCAGGCATCGGCCTGCGTCGTTCCGAGGTTCAAACAATACCAAAACACTATTTCTCACTTCTCCACCCGGGAGTAAAATCACCAATCATTGAAACCAGTATCAAACCAGAGTCAAACAATTCAAATCGGCACCAAAACAGGTTCAAAACAGATATCATCCATTTCAAACAAATTCCAAACAGGATCACCAAACAAGATCAAACAGAACTTAAACTTAAAAAGCAATCTCGACATCAATCGAGCTCGAAAAGTCGATCGACTTTCCATCTTGAAACCTGCACCAAAAATTAGGGTTAGGTTCCTTCCATAAGGTCGTAGCCGAGCACAACATGGTCCATCAGCTCTTGGACAGACAGTGTTTCTTTGGCGGCGATGGTAGTCCCAAGAGATAGCAATCACACTGAACCTCCAAGGTCATCTGCTCATGAAGAGACATCTACTGGGAGATGTCGAGAAACTTCAAGTTATAATCTGCTAGGGTTTCCATGGCAAGCATTTCAGGATACCCCACTCTGCTAGAAGTTGCACTCCGAAGGAAGATGTCAGAAACCATATAACTTCGGGCAAAAATTTTCTTGAAAGCTTGCCAAGTACTTGGAGTATGCTGCTTGGTAGCTATAGACATCAACATCTGCATGGCACTGCTTCTGAGAAAAACAGTGACTTGAAACAAATCTGGATCCTTCTCTTGCATGGCTTATGCCATGTAAGACATGAGCGATGAAGACGGGAGCGCGCCCGATGCGCGATGAAGTAAGGGTGGGAGTGGCTGATACCTCAAATATAATTCAATTCCAATAGCTCTGTCTGCTCTTTTGTAGGACCGGTATGCTTTCAGAAAAGCACACGCCTGATGCTCTGATACCACTGTCACAAATGCAGGCACCACGTGCCAATAGAAAAGAACAGACTGAACAGACTTTTAGCACTTCAATAACAACTGTTCAATAACAACTGAACTGAGAGAGAGAGAGAGAGAGACGACACGCGACACGAAGTGGCGAAATTCCACCCCAGAGAGTATTGGCCCCAAACCTTGGCGCCCCTTTCAGTATTTCTTTATATTACTGCTGATTCGCAAAGTACAACAACCGGGGAGCACCTCCTCTGCAATCTGCACGCTGAAGAGTGCCAGAGAGGGCCCCCAAGGCTCATATTTAAAGGCCCAAAGCCTAAAAGCATCAAATATGAAAAGCTGACTCCAAAAAATCACTTTCCTAAAATTTCGGGATTTCCCTAAAAATCCGCCGCGAATTCCGGGACGTCCGTACATGTGCCACATCATCATATTTTGATGTGCAAAGTCTTTTGAGTGTGTTCTGCTTTATTTTTAATGCCTTTATGTCACTTGGGGCCCCATCGGACGGGGTCCCCATAAGTTGGTAGGACTTCTTTTGTTGCTTGTTCTTCTTAGGGTTTCTAGAATTAGGGTTTGCAGCAATTAGGGTTTCTGGCAGAAATTAGGGTTTGCAGGTTTTAGAGTTAGGGTTTCCAGAATTAGGGTTTCAGCAGTTAGGGTTTTTGGCAGAAATTAGGGTTTGCAGGTTTTAGGGTTAGGGTTTCCAGAATTAGGGTTTCAGCAGTTAGGGTTTCTGGCAGAAATTAGGGTTTAGGCCCCTCGGCCGACATCTGCAAGTTGGCTCCCTTCTTCAGGGCTTTGACACGTCAACAATTTGTTACACTCGTCGTATTTCTTTTTTCATGTGGATGATTGCACATGCAGGACTTCCAGTTGGGACTTGGCTAGCTACTATGGGTCATGATCCGTTATGTACTCGCTGTCCTTTGTGACTACATGAGTCACCTGCACACTGTCTTTGGTCATGCTCATCTTCTCATGTAGTGTGGCTAGCAGTTTGCTTTTTACTTAGCAGAGCCGGTGTTCAGCATGGATTTCTCACTTGGGGATCTGTCTCATGGTTGATGCCGATGCCCGGACCGCATCTTTTCTACGAGGGCTCAGACACAGATCCAGCTCTTATGCTTACCTCGACTGGTTATCGGCGAGGGACTTTGGCTATGTTACCACAGATTGCTTGGTAGGGGGAACCTCAGACACGTGATGAAGTTTTTTCAGTCATCACTAGCATTACACTATGGAATGTTTGGAGAGCTCGTTGTCTTCACATTCTCAGTGCGGCTCCATAGCTCCTTCAGGATACCCTCACTGCCATTTGGTTGGACATCATTCACACCCTGATTTGGCAGTGGGATTCTTCCTCAGGTACATCTCGAGCAGCCGAGGCTCGTCGATTTGCCTTCCTTCGGCGTTGGGCCCGATCTCCACTCTTCTTCACACTTACAGGTGGCCAGATTACATGGCATTATGCCCCCCCTCGGTGGTTTCTCCTCCACTCATCACACGGACCACCATGAGATTGTTCTAGTCGAGTTGTCACTATAGTGGCTCTCACCCTTACATTCAGCTTGTACACCCCACGTGATAGGCTATTTTGGCATCCGCTGGGGATTATATTGTACTCAGTAATATACAACCCTGATTTTTCCCAAAAAAAAAAAAGATGTAGCACGGTTGTTCATCAAGCATCGGTACCCCCTCTGTGGTTTGCCAAAATCGATTGTTTCAGATACAGATGTTAATTTCACGTCCAATTTTTGGCGCGCACTCTTTGAAAATTTTGGCACTAAGTTGAATTTTTCATCGGCTTTTCATCCACAGTCAGATAGTCAAACAGAGATTTACAATCAGTTGGCTTTTGATGTTTTAAAGTCATATATGCATGATCAACAGTCTCATTGGGAGCTCTATCTCCCATTGGTTCAAGCCATTTTGAATGACTCTTTTTCCTCTACCATTGATCAAACTCCGCATGAGACAACTTTGGTTGTCCATTCCGGTCACTTTTGATTCGCTCGGTTAGTCAAATACCTGATGCCAATGCTGAAAGTCAGTCATTGGCACGTCCAATTTTTGGCGTGCACTCTTTGAAAATTTTGGCACTAAGTTGAATTTTTCATCAGCTTTTCATCCACAATCAGATGGTCAGACAGAGATTTACAATCAGTTGGCTTTTGATGTTTTAAAGTCATATGTGCATGATCAGCAGTCTCATTGGGAGCTCTATCTCCCATTGGTTCACGCTATTTTGAATAACTCTTTTACCTCTGTCATTGGTCGAACTCCGTATGAGGCAACTTTTGGCCGTCTGTTCCAGTCACTTTTGACTTGCTCGGTTAGTCAAGTGCCCGATGCCAATGCTGAAAGTCAATCATTGGATGAGATTTCTGAGAGTATGAAGCTTCGACTCAGCAAGGCTCGGGAATTCATCTTACCTCGTGCTTGCTTGGATGTGAGTACCACCGTTTTGCTGCTTCCATGGAACCCCGGGAGAGGGTTAGTGCATAGCGGCGAGGGTGAGAGGCTCACAACCTTCGGGTCCCGAGAAAAAAATTTGCTTTGATACCATTGTAAGGATTCTAGGTACTAATTCTTAATTAAAATTTAAATTCATGATTGAGACTTAAGAAACTTACACTTGACTCATAGATAAAGACTTAGAAGACTCGATTCATTGCTTGAAATGTGTTACAAGGGCGTTCTTATATAGAAACTGAAGAGACACGATGAAGAGACATGACCATAGGTCAAAAGACATGACTCTAGGCCAATAGTCGTGTCCCTTTGCTGTAGAGTCGTGACCTTTCGGTGTAAAGGTGCAGCCATTCGCTGAAGAGACATGGCTATTCGTCGAACAGGTGCGACGAGACACGTCCTTTCAAGAACAAGGGTCTCTGATTTGGTACATCTTTGTATCTGCAAAAGGATCAAGTAAAGAAGGTAATACAAAGACAAGAATACGTCACAATCATGACACCACTAGGCCTCCAAGGTTATCAGCTCGAGAAGAGACACCTGTTGAAACATGTCCAGAAATTTCAAGTCGTAATGTGCTAGGGTTGGCAAGCATTTCAAGATACCACACTTTGCCAGAAGCTCCACTCCAAGGAAGATGTCAGAAGGCATGTAACTTCGAGCAAAAATTTTCTTGAAAGCTTACCAAGTCCTTGGAGTGTGCGGCTTGGGAGCTATAGATAACCACCACTGTATGACATTGCTTCTGAGAAAAAAACAATGGCTTATGCCCCGTAAGACAGAGCGATGAAGACGGGAGCACGTCTGATGCACGATGAACTAAGGGTGAAAGTGGCTAGTAAGTTCGGGGCAAGGACACGCAAATTCTTTGATAAAAACTTCTATAAACTTTGGAAGCACCATCTTGCTTTGTCTGCTCTTTGGTAGGACCCGTATGCTTTCAGAAAAGTACACGTCTGAAGCTCTTTTACCATTGTAACAGGAAGGCACCACGTGCCAACGGGAAATAACGGACTGAACAGACTTTAGACGCTTCAAAAACAACTAAACTGAAAGAGATGCATGACACACGAGATAGGGAGTGGCGGAGCCCCCCCCCCCCCCCCCCAACCAGGAGAGCACTGACTCCAAACCCTGGCACCCCTTTCGGTATTTCTTTATATTCCTTCAACTCAATACAAGCCAGTACTCTGTCCTCGGCACTCGCACGCGGGGACGTGCCAAGGATTGAGCCCATGGCACATATTGAAATGCCCTTGGTCTCTCAAAAGTAATTACATAAGAAGCTACCACTTCCCAAAAGCATCTGGCCCAAAAGCTAGCGCTGAAATCAGCCAGTGAGAAAGATGTTAAGCCATACACCTGCCATGTCAGCAATCACAGCGCAAATTGTGGAGGTCCGTATAGTCTACCATGTAGCATTGTCAACGCAAAACGCAGGCGTCCAGACTTCATACAGTTGCCACATCATCATCCATTTCGTTTTTGGCGGGTTCATACCATTTTTTAAATGTGTCGGGCCGCCCACTTAATAAGTGGACAGCCCACGATTAAAATAAGTAGCAAAAACTAGGGGCCCCCCTTCTCTCTCTCTTTTTAGTAGGAGATTAGCGATCTCTCTCTCTCTAGCCCTGGCGCCCCCTCTCTACTTTGATCTTGCCGGGAAGACCCCCTCTATTAATGCTGACTGCCAAGAGCTATAAAAGCAGACTCTCTCTTACTCAAAGGTACCAGAAAAAGCCAGCATTAAAGATCAGCCCATGCTGCTGCAGATTTCAGCCGCCAAGATGACGCCGCCAATAACTCCCATGACTGCCCCAAGTGCACCAGATGTCGCCATGACCGAGTAGGCAAGTTCCATCGCGAAGAAGTGCCTACGGAGATTGTTTCCATCGCAACAAGTTGTTGTTTTCTCTGTTTTCAGCTTGCGAATGTCGTAGACGGGGTTGATTTATGAGAAGGAACGCAAGAGCACACCTCTTCTGTGTGTAGGATAAGAAGAGAGGTTTCACTGCGTAGAAAGTTGCTTCCAATAACCGAGTTGAGTTCCAAGTTTCAAGACTCACAAGTAACGTTTTTCATGTTTTGATCTCTGAGTGTTTGTTTGCAGGTGCACTTCCTCTTAACAAGGGCATAGGAGCAAAGGAAGGCATGTCACATTAGCCTCTGCAAGAGAAAAACGCTCTAAGGAACTAGAACCAAATCAGCCCAAGTGTTTCATACCCTGAGTTTGAGAGTAGATCCATGGATTTGCGATTGGTAAACTCTCGAGTTGGGATCAGGTCCCCCAGGGAGTTGAGATTCCCAAGGAAGGACCACGTGTCCAAGAAAGCATAGTTGTTGCTAAGATATCTATGAAAGAGGACTCGGAACAGAGTTGGAAAAGAGTTCTAGGAATGCCATGCCTCGAGTCTGGAAGGAGTTCCAAAGGCAAAATCCTTGGTTCTTGAGGATTTTGAGTAAGGAACGAAGGTTCTTGGGAATAGGGTTTTTGCCCTGAGAATAGGAGCCGAGGCTTCCGAGTACCATTGAGTCTGATCTAGAACGAACGTGGTAATACATTCGGTTCAAGTGCTTGTATAGTTTACTTTATAGGAAGTGGCTCTTATTATGAGTTACTACTTACTAATAAGTGACATGCATTTATGAAGTCGTGGGATGTAAAGCTGGCCTGCTAGCATCGTTCGACCAAGCTTTTATGCCCTAAAAAGGAGACCCCTTGGGTTATCCTTTAGCAATAAGTCAATAACCCATGAGGGCATCAGTGCCCTCAGAACTAGCACCCTCACCAAGCATTTTCTAGCAATAGCACCTTCATCTCTTGGGCATTTTTGCATCAACCCAACATAGGTTCATCAGCGTTTTTGCACCAATCAACCAGCATGTAGCAAATATTCATAGCAACAACAAATTTCAGCCCTAGCCCCATCGAATCAGCCAGTGTTTTCAGATTATAGCCTTTTTTCCATCGTCATCATCAGCACTCTCGACATCAGCCATAGTGGACCAGCCCATAGACTTGTTAAGTTCCAGATCCCCAGCGTTCTGCATTTTCAGCCCTTAGCCTCTCAAATCCAAGCATCTGCAGCAAGATCCCAACATCTCAACATCTAGGCATCTAGGACAATTGTATCAGCATTTGTGATAAGCAAACACCTCTCTAGCGATAGAGGAGGGTGGTTTGGGACCCCATCAAGTGTTAGTCTTCTTTCTCTCTCTATCACTCACAAAACCTTCATTCACAGAATCTCTCACTCTAGTCTATTGCACATCTCTCTAATGAGTTATCATCCTGAGTTATCATCATAAATCACTTCCGCTGCACATTACCCCGAAGTTAAACAAATACACCGCCGACTGGACTTGGTGTGATGAGGTCCACTTTGACAGGATGTCACCCGCTAGGGGTGCACGCTTGTGGTCATGTAATTTTTGTGATTACCATAGAAAAGTTGGGGCAAACAAAGTGCACGCACCCTTCTTGCATGGGTCTTGCCCTAAGGTCTGCCTTCGCAAGCGAATCATCGTCACAAGAGGAGCTTCTCGAAAAGGCATGCAATTTATTATTTCTGCCCTTCCAAGAGAAAAGTTGCGGCAAACAAACTGAACACACAATTCTTGCATGAGTCTCGCCATGAGGCCCGCCTTTGCAAGCAGGTCATTGTCGAAAAGAGGGAGCTTCTAGACAAGGCAACCATTTAAGAGAGCAAAGCGACTATAGACCCATATATTCTTCCCTCTCAAGACTCAAACCGCACTCGCAATGTTCAATCTCTTCCATCAAGCACCCCTACAGTGGAATCTAGGCATCGTATGTCTCTCTTACGAGCTCTCTAGAGGAGCTCTCTGCGTAGGAGCACTACTAATGACTAACCACCCAACCATAGGAGTCCTCTTAATAAAGACTTAGACCTTGGCCATTCACACTTGGCCCCAAGAGACACAATCCTAAGTGTGCCGGGCTACACACCCTTCACGCCATCCTAGGCCTCCTGAGATCCCGTGTGGACTCCACCCCCAAGCTCTGCACGAGCAGTGTGCACTAAGCACCCTACCTGAGCATATCGCGTGTGCTCCATGGTCCAATGCTATAAATGGCGTGACATTCATCTTCTTGAAGAGTGTTTGGAGTAATGCAAAGTCCTGCAAGGCGCTAAAGCAACCTCAATGCCTCTTGTGACCCCATAAAGGAGGAGGACACCAATGTTGTCATTGCCCACTTCTTCTACCACCATCATAGACAATTGACATCGAACAGTATGGTCATGTTCTTCATTATGCATGTTGCAAACTATCCTATTCAAGATTCGTGTACCTTACCCTCTCCAAGGTCTTGGCATTGAGACCAAATACTTCAATAAAGACCGTATTCCCCAAGTATGTGCTGCCCTTGTGGAAGATCGTGCACTACTTTGCTTGATAGGGAAAAGTCTCTTTACCATGACCATCAAGCATGCTTAAGCAAATCAAGGGGTTACTTTAATTATCGATGGCCCACGGGAGCCAGATAAAGTCGTTCAAATTGTAACAAACAGGGAGGCATGTATCCCTAATAGAGGGAAAAAAATCCTATGTCAAAGCAGAAAAGAAATGCAAAAGTGTTCCGTAAACAAAGCTCGTTTCTTTTTTGGGGGTCGGGGGTGTAGCCACGAGGCAAGCTTGGATGATGCATCAAGTAGAGAATGGAGGACAAGCTAGCGAAGAGAGACGTAGAGGATGCATGTTGGATAGGATGTCTGCAACAGCAAGCCTATTAGTGTTGTACAAGTAAGGTGCGTTTTCATACTCGTTCTCTATCAGAAGACATTCCCAAATTTCTTGTATGTGTCCTCATGCAGCTTATACGTATAAACAGAAGTGGATCAATGGCATTTGAAGTCATGCACAAAGTAAACGATGCAATGTACTCCCATACTAGCTACACCCATACTTATACCCAGTTGCTTAGGATAGCAAACCCATTTCCGCAAAAGGTACAATGTTCATCCAAGTGCGCCTAATGAGCAGCAGAATTTTCTAAAGTATCCCAAGGATCTTCCATTTATTGTGCCATTCTAAGCGTAGAACATGTTCCCGATGGTGTTCACATGGACAAACAATGAACAAAGTAAAGAGATTCATGGAGAAACGTTACCGGCACGCTGTAAAGGGGGGTGACGCGCAGGGGAGGCAAAAGAGACTTGCACGGACTTGTTGGAGGGCAGGTTTGACCTAGACGTTGTGAATGGGGCGTTGTCACGACGCCGTGGACGGGAGGAAGGGGAGAGAGATCTCCCACTAGAGATGTCCTCAACAGGAGTAATCACTCGCCTGGTGTAGAGCGCCATGGCCCACTAGCAATTTCCACCGAATTTCCGCAACAACATGCTTGAAGAGCCACATTCGCTGCATTTGCGCTGCTCACCACCACCTGCAGGAACCTGCGAAACGACGCTCCCGACAGAAAAGCGCAATCTTTCTACTCGCAGCCAACTTGAGCCAAGCACCGTTTCAGAAGAGCTCTCACTATTGTTTGCTACGAATCTGGAAAAAACTGCTATGGAGCCAGTATTGAAAGAGAGAGAGAGAGAGAGAGAGAGAGAAGAAGAAGAAGAAGAAGAGAGTTTTAACGTCGTAGGAAACTATCCCAAGAGACCTTAAAGATCTAGCCGACGAGGAGTTGAACTCAAGACCTGGTATTCAAGAGGGAAATGGCATAACCAATTTACCACACTTGGGTGATAGAAAGGTTATACCATTTTCCTCTTTTTATTGACACACACACGCCCACACACACACACACACACCCGAGAAGAAGAGAGTTTTAACGTCGTAGGAAACTATCCCAAGAGACCTTAAAGATCTAGCCGATGAGGAGTTGAACTCAAGACCTGGTATTCAAGAGGGAAATGGCATAACCAATCTACCACACTTGGGTGATAGAAAGGTTATACCATTTTCCTCTTTTTATTGGCACACACACACACACACCCGAGAAGAAGAGAGTTTTAACGTCGTAGGAAACTATCTCAAGAGACCTTAAAGATCTAACCGACGAGGAGTTGAACTCGAGAGAGAAGAAGAAGAGAGTTTTAACGTCATAGGAAACTATCCCAAGAGACCTTAAAGATCTAATCGGCGAGGAGTTGAACTCAAGACCTATTATTCAAGATCTACCACACTTGGGTGATAGAAAGGTTATACCATTTTCGTCTTTTTATTAGCGCACACACACACACACACCCGAGAGAAGAGACAGAGAGAGAGAGAGAGAGAGGGAGAGAGATTTACTATTTATGTAATATTGATAATAAACATTATTATCTTATGATAAAACTTAGATGCTCTTGCAAATTGCATTGTTTGAGAAATAAAGAGAAAGAGAAGAAGAAGAAGAGAATTTTAACGTCGTAGGTAGCTATCCCAAGAGACCTTAAAGATCTATCCGACGAAAGGTGAACTCAAGACCTGCTATTCAAGAGGGAAATGGCATAACCAAGCTACCGCACTTGGGTGATAATTGTTAGGAAATAGGACGTAGCTAAGTAAATATTGGAGTAGTTTACTTAATGGAGAAAGATAATTTTCACACACGAGAGATTATAAAGTCGAGAGAGAGAAAGAGAGAGCACACACGATATATGTGGTTCACCCAGTGTGGGTTACGTCCATGGGAAAGCAGTCACTCAATGGTTTTAGTAATTCAACTTAGAAGTAGGTTACAAAGTGATTATACTCTTAATGAAGCTCCCGCCTTGCTTCCCTCTCACCACCTCACACTCACCTTGTTTCATCAACTTCAAAATGCACCGTCAAAGAAGCCTCCTTTTATGGGCCAAAAGGGATGCCCTCTCTCATGAGAGGCAGCCATGTGTAGTCATCCGTCTGTAGACAAGTCCGAGTTCAATTCTCCCATGCGCCCATGTGTGGTCGCCCTTGAGAAAACAATTACGCCTAGAAATCGGCCACCAACCATTGACTACCGGCCCGGTCAACCGATCAGCCAATTTTCAATCACTTTCTAGGCGTCTTCCGATCAAAATATTTTGACGAAAAGGAAATATTCCGAGCGTGAATTTTTGGTTTTTTGGTGAGTGATTTTTCTTACGCACGATGGCTTCTCCTCGTAATGGGGGCCTTACAAATGTACGTTTTTAAAACTAAAAGTTACAAGAGGTAAATCAAGCTCCATACTTAACAATCTCCTACTCGGAGACTGATCTCCGCACCAACTTGCGACTCCTTTCCATCATGGCTTCTTATTTTTGAATGCCAATTGAAGGTGAGAACATCTCAACTTCTCCTTGTTGACCACCTGCGTAAATATGTCTGCAAGATTCTCTCTTATGTGCACCTTTCCTAGCTTTAGATGTCCCTCTTCCAAAGAGTACGTATGAAGTGGTATCTCAATTCAATGTGCTTTGTCCTTGAGCGAAAGACTGAATTGTTCACAAGATGAATGGCGATTTGATTATCATTGTACAAGACACAATTGCCTTGCTTGTATCCAAGCTCCTCCAAGTATCTATGAAGTCACAGAATTTATTTTCTTGCCTCCGTCATTGCTACATATTTTGCTTCCATGGTTGAAATGGAGACCACTTTCTGCAGCTTTAAAGCCCAACTTACTGATGTGCCTCCAACTGTGAAGGCATATCCAGCAGTGCTTCTTCTAATATCTTTGTCACCTGTCATATCTGCATCAGCATATCCTTGCAAGAAAATATGAGTGCCTCCAAAATACAAAAGAATTCGTTGTTGTCCCTTTTAGATACCTAAGTATCCACTTCACAGCTTGCCAGTGCTCTTTACATGGATTGTCCATGAATCTACTCACAACTCCCACTGCATACATTAGAGAACCTACCGCTGCAGCATATGAAATTATAGACATATAGGCTATCTCCTTTTTGTGTCTTTGGAAACATATCCTTGGTTAGTTTAAAGTGACTAGCCAACAATTTAGAAACCGATTTTGCATCTTGCATTCCAAACCTTTCTAGTACCTTCTTGATGTAATCCTCTTGAGATAGCTTTACTATCTTCTTCGTCATGTCCCTTGATATCTTCATACCAAATATCCACTTTGCAACACCTAATCTTTCATTGAAAAAGATTCAGACAGCTCCTTTATTAGGTCTTTGATATCCTACATGTTAGCACTTGCAATCAGCATGTCATCAACATACAACATTAGGATGATGAACTTCCCATCTCCCAAATTCTTTGTGTAGACGCAGTAATCTGAGTTGCATCTTCTGAATCCTTGATCTTGCATATATCAATCGAACTTCAAGTACCATTGTCTTGATGCTTGCTTTAGACCATATAAGATCTTCTTTAATCTGCAAACCATTTTCTCCTTACCCTTTACTCCATATCCCTTTGGTTGAAGCATACAAATTTCCTTCTCTAAGTCACCGTGAGGGAACGTCGTATTTACATGTCGTATTTATATCCATTTGCTCAAGATTTAAGCCATGAGCAACCACAACGCTTAGGACAAGCTTAATTGAATTCATTTTTACAACAAGAGAAAATATATCATTGATACAATACCTTTCTTTTGAGAGAACCCTTCACCAGAAGCCTGGAGTTGTACCTTTTCGTCCCACCTTCTTCCCATTTTTTCTGTAGTGCATACTTACCTTTAGGAAACTCAACCAACTCCCATGTTTGGTTGCGATGTAATGAGTTTATCTTCACTTGCATGCTCTTTATCCACTCTTCTTTGGATTCGTGTTGCAAAGCTTCTTCATATGATTTTGGCTGAGACGAAGAGATGGTTGAAGGAAGGAACGAACCTTTCTGAATGTCTACTTGCTCTCATAGATCTTTGGGGCATAAGTTGAGGCTTCTAATTTGGTTGACGTTGTTGCACATTGTCACCGCTTGCACTCCTTGAGTCTTCATGGTCCACAAGCTCCATGTACTCATCACCTATAACTTTTGTTTGTTTTCTTTTCAAGTAATCTTTGTACATATTTTGTTCGTTGAAAATTACATCTCTACTTCTAAATATTTTACCATCTTCAAGATTCCATAGGCGATACCCAAAGTCAGCTTGTCCATAGCCAATGAAGAAACACTTTTGGACTTTGCATCTAGATTTGACCTTAGGCTTCTATCTATGTGCATAAAAGCTTGGCACCCAAACACTTTGAGAAATGCATAATCACTGGTTTACTTGTCCATGCCTCTTTTGGAGCTGCCTCTTCCAATGCCGTTGAGGGTGACCAGTTGATTAAGTACACAGATGTACTTGCTGCTTTCGCCCAAAGCTCAAGCGGTAGGCCTCCATGTAGCCGCATGCTTTGTGCTCGCTCCTTGATTGTTTTGTTCATCCTTTTGGAAATGCCATTTTTTGAGGTGTCCTTGGGGTTGTCCTTTGCCTCTAAATGCCATTGCTAGCACGAAAGATTGGTTGCTCCATTTGCCTCCATTGTCATATCTAAAACATTTAAGGTTGGTACTTGCTTCATTCTCCACAAAGGCTTTCCACCTTTGAATTATAGAAAATACATTGGATTTATTCTTCATTACATAAACACATGTTTTCCTAGTTGCATTGTCTATGAATATCACACAGTACAATGAGCCACCAAGGGATGGTATACTTGTAGGACCCTAAACATTAGAATGAACCAATTTAAGTTTTTTATTTTTTATTTTATTTCTTGATTTTTAAAATTTTATCCTTTTTTGTTTACCATAAACACAATCTTACAAAACTCTAAGTCCACTTCTTTCAAATCTGGTAGAAGCTTTTTTGATTGAAGGATTTGCATTCCTTTGGCACTCATATGCCCGAGCTGATAGTGCCACACCGCACTATCGACTTCTGCTAGCTATTACACAAGTTGAAGATTGCATACTGAGTAAAGTGTACCAACTATTTCTCCTTTGGCAACCACCAAAGATCCCTTTGAGATCATCCAACGTTTGTTTTTGAATGCAATGTTGTGACCTTCATCGTCCAATTGTCTTATAGAGATCAATGTTTTGCAAAGAGAAGGAACGTGCCTAACATCTTTAAGCTTTCATTTATTTCCATAAGCAGTTTTGACGCAAACTATACCTTTGCCGACAATTTTGCAAGCTTCATTGTCTCCCAAGTATACATACCCAAAATTATCTTTGGTGTAATTTTGGAAATGCTGCTTGTGAGGTATCACGTGGAATGAAGCACCGGAATCTACTATCTAGGAATTAGACACATTAATTAATTAGAGAATTGGAGCATCTTGCTCTACTTTACCTGTCACATTGGCCTCCGATGTTGGCTTGTTGTCTTGAGACTTCAACTCCTTCTTCTTGGACCAGCAATCCTTCTTGACGTGGCCTTTGCTTGCCACAATTCCAACATTCAAGAACTGACTTTGTGTGTGACTTGCTCCGCCTTGAGGGATATTTTTTGGCGAGCATTTTTTGGACTTCGGCGAGCAAATTCCAAAAAAGTCTGTCTCGCTTCTTTTCTCAACTTTGTTTTCTCTCTCTCTCTCTCTCTCTCTCTCTCTCTCTCTCTCTCTCTCTCTCTCTCTCTCTCTCTCTCGTTCTCCTAGATTTTTTCCCTTGGTAAACACGTCTTGATCCCACATTGTCGTCACCATCGCTTTTGCTCCTTTTTTCTCCCCCTTGACTCTCTCTCTCTCTCTCTCTCTCTCTCTCTCTCTCTCTCTCTCTCTCTCTCTCTCTCTCTCTCTCTCTCTCTCTCTCTCTCGTTCTCCTAGATTTTTTCCCTTGGTAAACACGTCTTGATCCCACATTGTCGTCACCATCGCTTTTGCTCCTTTTTTCTCCCCCTTGACTCTCTCTCTCTCTCTCTCTCTCTCTCTCTCTCTCTCTCCAGGAGAAGTATACACCTAAATCAATTTACATCAAGATTATTGCCAACAAAAACAGAGATTAAAAGTTTTATAACCCAAGATAATCTAAAACATCTTTTGCCAAAGGTCCAATTGCTACCCAATCTATATCAATTTTGCCAGCTACAATACATGGCGAAAAATGTGTCACAAAAATGTACAATCATCGGCTTCACTCCAAGTTTGGATATGTGCGTTCACGGCTAAGAGCATTGTAGACATGTACTTTGCTTAGCACGGTTTGATGTATGAACATGTTTTCATTTTGGCTCAATCCAATAACTCTCAAGAAAATGAAGTACAAGTGCTTGCAAGCCAAATAAGATTTTTTTTTGCCTCCCTATCGGTGAAATCAAGGCATGTGCAATAGGGTTCATCCTTGATGTGCACCTCATACACTCCCACATGTCCATCTACTACTCCCACATGTGCAATAGGGTTCATCCTTGATATGCACCTCATACACTCCCACATGTCCATCTACTATGTGATGCTCAACCTTGAAGACTTCATGTGCTTTGTTTACAATGTGTTTCTCTTCAATCACCTTTGCCTTTAAACAAAGAGCGAGCCCAATTTTCTTAGCTGCCTCCTTTGAAATGGAAGTCCAAAATTTGACTCTTATGTCGTTTCTTAGTATTGAACCACTGTTGCTTGCTTTTGTTGAGGCGGAAGAGGAATCGCCTCCACCCCTAGGAGGAGTTCACATGGTTGTTGCACTCTCTTGGTCTCTTCCAACTGTCTCCACTTGAAATCCTCCTTCAAGTAGTATCTCAACTTCTTCATCTGTGATATTTGTTCCTAGATCAACCGGCCAAGTTGTTGGAGGAGGAGCTGGCCTTGGTTCTATATTATGATCCACCACATAGCAATGAATAACATGTCTGGGAAAAAACCAGAACCATTGTCTGAGTAGCCCATTTGGATGTTTTCTATACCCCTCAAAGGATGGTGCGAGAGTCCCTTTACTACATGCCACAATATTTTGTCAACGTATCTTTCCAGTGCTAGGGGTGCCACTGCATGTCACACAACTACCGATTGGGGTTCTTCTGATTGCCCACATAGCTTCATCGACTTTTCGTTCCGAAACACAAATCTTCGTCTTCTCTGTGGAATTTTCACTTCCATCTACTACCCCCGAATCTTCCGTGAAAATGATCTTCCTTGGCCTTCCGTGTGTTGTGCGGTCTCGTGTTTTTGCATTGTACTCTGGCCTATGTGTTGATTCATCCTCAACATCAATCACAATCACTGGCCCTCCGTTTTGTCGAACCGTTTCTTTGTCTCCTTCAAGCGGGGTGTGAGCCTTATACATGGGTGTTCTAGATGTAGTCTCATTTACTACTCTATCACTTGTGCTGGACTAGAGGAAACTCTTTCTTTTAGTCTCTCTAGTAAAGGACCCTTTCCAATATGCTTACCTTGAGAGTAAGAAACTGCCTTTGTGCTTTGTGGTATTGCATTTGTCATATCTGAAGTACATGCATCATACAGTGAGATTTTTCTTTTGAACCCTTCGCCTACAAGCCAGCTACCGTGCTTGCTCTCGGCCAAGTTGGTTCTTGGAGTGTTTGCCCCATCATCACTTCTCTCTATTGTTGACATGATGCTCCCCCAATGTGCAATACGCACCTCCCACCAACTCAACCAAGAGTCCATTGCAAGGATGTTTTTATCCATGCAATTTCCATTACACCACCATTGTCGAAGTAGACGAGACTCCAATGCAGCTGTCTCATTAGAGGGGACTAGACGCCACTTTTCGCACATGTCTTTGTGGGTTTGTTGAGATGAAGAGACAATATACTTTATGGTGTGTGCCACCATACTCTGTTTCCAATGAAAAAGGAAAGATCGCTCTTGATGTTGTAGAACATTGTCTTTGCCACCATTGAACACTGTGCAAATTGCATTCCACTTGGCTTGAGCTTCGTACTCCATGAATCCATGAAAATCCGCTCTCTTACATCCATGACAATCCATAACTTCATTTACACACTATCACAAAAGAATTTTTGCTTCTATGTCTTCCTCTTTCATCTCACATGTTGCAATAGTGAGGAGATCCTGCATGCTGTAACAGAAGACAAGCACATTAGTTAAAATGTTTCTGGTTGTTTCTTAAAATATGCCAAACTTTTGAAATATGTTCTTAAGACAACTAACCTTGGATCCTAAACGTGGCATGCCATGGTCACCCAATCTGCCACTCAGTGAGTGTGATTAAATTGCACCCAAGCGTGCAGAAGTTCTCCAGGTCCACTTCGTCGCATTTGATTAACCAAATCCAATCCAGATGCAAGACCTAATGTAGATATTTTGAACACGAAACAACGCTCCCCTTCCGCTCCTTGCTTGGGAAACTTGCTTTTGTGAAAAAAATCATATGTGCAATCTCTTTTTAGCCGCAGCAAGGAGTCCACCCCAAAGCTCTCCTTTGTTGGCCCATTCTTAGTTGCAGCCATGGATCTTCGAAACATGTATTTTAGAGTTAAAATACTTTGAAATATTATGTCCAAACAAGAGAAAATAAAAGCATCCTCACCAATTGTCCTCAACCAAGGGACCCATTGCCTCAGCAACATTTGGAAATTCTTGCTCACCAAGCACATGGCTAGAGCCCCCCTCTTGCATCAAAGTTGTCGTCACAATTTCCTTTGCCACACACATTTGCACCTTTCTTGTGCCTGCATGCCTATCCACACTAAGGACTCGTGCAACCATTTCTTTGGTTTTATCAGTGAGCCCTTTTGATGACTCATCGCGCATGTCATGGTGGTGAGTTCCTTGATGTACCATTAATCTGTTCATACTCTCATCCCTTGGCATGACATAATATACGAAGCAATCACGTACACAAAAAAATGGGCGGTTGACCGCAATAGTGGCAATTAAGCTTACCACCTACTCCATCGCAAAACTCACCCACACAAGGTAATTTTAGCATGCTGCCATTGAAATGTGTTGTGTTTGACTTCCCGAAATTAACCAATTTGGGACAACTTTCATTGAGACATTTTAGAGCACCTGCACATTGACTTTTGCGACACATTCCAAGAAATGCAATATTTGAGGTTTGCGGTTTGGTCCAATGGTGTGGATCATACTTATGTTCCGTAGCATCCATTGGATGAACCTTTCCTAAGGTCGGTGGAAACTCAAACACCATGTTACCATTGTACACCTTTGGTATTTCTGACACTTGTTTAATTTCCACTATCTTTAAAAGAAGCTTCGTCAAAGTGTTGGGCTTCATCATTGCATTAACAAATGACAAAATACTGTTTGAACTCCTTACCTCGATAGAGTTTGCAATGCTTGTTCTCCAAAGAGTTGTTCCTTGCTTGGACTAGTAAGGTCTATGTAGGGAACATCCACCAATGGAACAACCATGCAATTAGACTTTGAGACCGTGTCATCTTCGATTAGCACCACGAATTTTGTAGAAGGAGATTCGTCCACAACATAAAACTCCTCTCCCAAGTGATTGCTTGTTCTCTCCATTGGCACTGTCAACTCTTCACTCTCAACCATGAAAATTGCATGCAAAGCAGAAAAAGTTTGTGGCGAAACATGCTTTGGTAGAAATTTAACCCCAAAGATAATCTTCCCATTGGTAAAGGGAAAAGCCCTTCCAAAAGAAGGGAAGGCTATAGTGCATGACATGATAGTAGAGTAGAAATCTCTTGCAAGAGCTTGAAAAGATGAGGGTGAAAGTGCTTACTTTTGTTTAAAGGATTTAAGATCATTTTATATTAGTCTTAGTAGTTATTAATAATATTTAATAATTTTTTAAATCACCCCGTGCCTCTCTCTCTCTCTCCGCGTGAACCGCCCCCAGCTCCCCCCTCCCCCCGTGTGGACTGCCCCCCCCCCCCCCCCCCCCCCCCCCCTCTCTCTCTCTCTCTCTCTCTCTCTCTCTCTCTCTCTCTCTCTCTCTCTCTCTCTCTCTCTCTCTCTCTCTCTCTCTCTCTCTCTCTCTCCGCCCCCTCTCCCCCCCCGATCGGGTGGCGCAGGGGGAAAATGCAGTCGGTGGGGGTGGAGGGGCTCTCCCTCTCTCATTCTCCCCGATCGGGTGGCGCAAGGGGGAAACGCAGTCGGTGGCGGGGCTCTCTCTCTCTCTCTCTCTCTCTCTCTCTCTCTCTCTCTCTCTCTCTCTCTCTCTCTCTCTCTCTCTCTCTCTCTCTCTCTGGGTGGTCGGGCGGCGCAGGGGGAAAACGCAGCAAGGGGACGGGGACATGGGTAGGGAGCGCGAGGGGGGCGGTGTGGGCGGAGCAGGGGGCGAGCACGAGGGGGGCAGTGTAGGCGGGCAAGCGTGGTGTGCCCATGTTGACCACATGGACTGCCAGTAGGGACCCACCCTACGTCCGCCCGCCCACACTGCCCCCCACCCTTCCCCTCGCGCACGCGCTCCCTGTCCTCGTCTTGTTGCGCGCTCTCCCTGCCCTCGCCTTGCCCCTCACGTGCACGCTCCCTGCCCTCACCTTGCCCCTCACGTGCACGCTCCATGTCCCCTCCTTGCATATGGGGGGGGGGGGGGGGGGGGGGGGGGGGGGGGGGGGGGGGCACCCCCTCTCATGCAGTGCCCCCCTGCCGCTTGCCCCTCGCGTCGCCTGCACTCGTTGCCCCCCACGTCCCCTGCCCCCCTCGTTGCATCGTTCCGTGCCCACTACCCCACTTTTCCCCCTCGCTGCACTGCCCCCACTGCCCCTGTCCTATCTCTACACATGGGCCCGCTCCCCCTCGTTGTAGTGCCCCCCTGCTCCTCGCATCGCTTCCACCTGTCGCCCCCTGCCCTCCCTCATTGCACTGCCCCCCACCCACTACCCCACTGTCTCCCCTCGCTGCACTGCCCCCTGCAGCCCGTGCCTAGCTCCTCGTGCCGCCTGTACCCGTCGGCCCCATGCCCCCTTCCTCCTGTCCTGCCCCTCGCGTCACCTGCCCTGCCCCTCGCCCCCAGCTTCCACCCCCCCCTCCCCCCCCCCCCTTTGCTCCTTGCGCTTGTCTACCCTCGCTGCCCCCCCTCTCTCCACGCTTACGTACCCTTCCCCCCCCCCCGCAAAAAAAAATAAATCCCACCCTCTTTCTCCCTCTCTTTTAATAATAAATAATTCTTTTTTTTTGGGCCCCCCTCTTTTGCAAATGCCTATAAAGCTTACATTTGGACTTTATATTCCTCTTCGTAGTTCTACTCTTCCATAAAGCGTTCGTGATCTATATCTTTTAGAGAATTAATTTTTTTTCTTGGCTTACTAAAAGAAGCCTTAGAGATGAGATACTTTCAATGTTTTGAGTGATACTTACCTTAAGTGCTATTTTATTTTAAAATATTGAATGGATATTTTTATTTCACCTTTCATTTCACATCCTTGACATGTCTTGACTTTTCTTGCATTCTATTGTTTTAGAATGCCAAAGTGAAGCTTCACCTTGCATAATTTTAATATATTCTATACATACATACAAAGGAATCTTGATCGACAATGTTTAGGAAAGTCTTTTTTCCTAAGGGGTTAAGCCTCTTACATGTAAAGATGCAAATTGAAACTACTAGTAGAGATTTTCAAACCTGCACAATTTTGAGCTATTATATCATATATATTACCAATTTTTTTCCCTTACCATTGCTTGTAATTGGTCCATCTCGGTTTTCAATCGGCTCAAGGCTAAGTTGAGGCACACTTGTCCTGAACACTGGCAGCTAAGATTCCTCCTCGCTAAGAAGCAAACTAGAAATACTAGCAAAAAAAAATTAATTTGGAGGATTTTTGAACTATTTTCTCACATAGTTCACCGATTTTTCTTCCCTTTACCATAGTTTGCAAGCAGCTAGTCTCGATTTTCAACCGGCTCAAGGCTAAGATGAGGTAATCCTTTCCCGAACACTGATTCAACCTAATAATTTTATTACTTTCTTATTGTTTTAGAAAGCCACAGTGACCCTTTCAGTTGTTTCATTCCTTTATACCTTTCCAAACCTGCTACTCCTACTCTCTTCGATTTATTTCTCTTAAACCTGATTCCCACCTGCAACACCTTCAACCCTCTCCTATTACTTTCACTTTTCACCTTTCATCATTTCTCTTAAGTCTTGTTCCCACACCTTCAAACCTCTCATATTACTTTCACCTTCCATTAGTTTTTTGAAAACCACCGGGACCCTAATTAACAAACAAGGTGCCAATTTTAATAAGAAAGCAATCCAAAGATGAGGACCGTCAAGAAGAGATGACGATTCAAATCACCCAAGAAGAAAAACCTTTGCACACCACTCAAGAGAGTGGTTCCATGGTTGGAGCATCCGTTTTGACAACGATGGATTTGCCTCCTTCGACAAGTGCAATCATATCACGACCATCCTTGCGAAAAACATGGGTAATGATCCTCTTACCGGTTTCTTTGATTCCGTGGTTGATATCCACATCTCATTGGGTTGTATTGATACACATGTTGTGTCATACAATCAATTGTTGCCTCGCATCCCCATTTGCCGTCTTTTGGCCAACCCGGCCATTATAACAAAAGATGATTGTGTGGCTGAACTAACGACCTCTATAGCTAAAAGAGGTTACCAGCCCACGATGGCTCGATTCATTGTGTCCGAAGCTTTTTCAAGACAAGATCCTATACCATTCGATAGGCGTGGCACTTACATGAGAGAGTTAGTGATGTCGGCCACATTTGATGACCAAATTAGAGATAACCCCGAGCTCTCTCACATGCAAGAGAAAATGTTTATTGTTTGGAATGGCAACCATCGGCTCCATGCATGGAAAGATTGGCCATTGCAGGAGTGGTTGGATGAATCCTCTACACTAAAGGTTGAGTGCACGATTGTGAAGTGCGACCTTGCGGGGATGGATGAATTTCTTTTGGTGCTCGGCATGATCAACAAGTAAGTTTCTTGACACTTCTATTGGTTCACTTGATATTACCAATTGTTAATATAATCCTTCAATTTAAATTAGGGTGACGCGAGTCCATGTGCCTCACACCACTGTGCACGACATATTCATGCTGCAAAAATTAGCATTTAATAAAACCCAAAATCCTTATTGGACAAATTCAATGAAGAAGATATAACAACAGCTTATAGGGCACTTCATGGAATAGCAATGGACCATTCAAAATGGCTTAGACTACCTATGGCTTTGCTAGCGCAACAATTGTGGAAGGTATTTGTAAATTTATAATACACATGCATTAGGTAAGCACATAGGGGTTTTTTTTTAAATGAATCTGATCCAGCGATTTGTATTGCAGGAAGAGTTCGATGAAATGTATCGGTTGAAAACACAAAATTTACTAGTGAAGGGGAGTAGAGAGTACCACATGCACGAAGATGACTACAAGGCAAGCAATGATTTGGCAGTGAAAGAGACTGAGAATTAGAGATAGTGGTCATAGCCAATCCCAAAAATGGAACATATTTTTTCCAAAAATGCATCTCTTTTGTGGGTTGGGGAGAGAAGGGTTGCAAAATGACACCCTTTAGGGTCTCCGAGGTTGCACGGGTGCGGATTAGTCCTTCGGAGTGGGTACTATTTGCTTATGAAAGCACTGTTTGTTCTCCTTAATTTTTTAAGAATGTTATCCAATGATACATTGCACAAAATGTCGGTTGATCGATATATTGGCGAAGGGCAATGTGTCATTAGTGGAAGCATCTATTCCGATGTAGTAGAAGCCGTTCTCACAATGGTTGAGAATGCACGTATATTGGTGGCAGCTTGAATGGTGAGCATACTAACACTGGAGTTTGGGGTTTTCTCTAGTATTGCCACATTACTAATACTTAATGTGCAGGGTGTATTGAGTGGGGCCGAAAAGATGGAGGCCGATAACTCCACGTTAAAGAAGCTGCATGCACGCGTCGCACATGATTGTGGCATGTCCCTTAGCTATGCATTGCAGGCTTTTCAACAAAAGCACTTTGGGAAGGCATTTGTGTGATGGAAGCAAACATACAAGCTACCCACAACACAGAGGAGCAGTCACATTTTGTTTGTACTGTCCAACAAATGCTATACAGGTATTGAACTATACAATACAATAACTGTGTGTTATGAAAGTTAGAGTTATTCCTCTTGTTTTTTGTAGAATGGTGGTTGGGCGCCCTTAAAATAGGCCTTCGTAGTCCATACCCCGAGCATCCCAGCGATGCGTGGGTGAAGTATGAGAGAAAGGAGAGCGGCTCTATCATGACGATTGGATAGAGAAGCTCCATGGTAATGAAACGTGGAGAGATTGTGCATGGTTTTTGGACTATATGGATGGTGAATTTCCCAAAGACGAAGCTGAAGCATACAACGGTAAGTAATGTTTTTCTTGTTCAAGTAATGTGTTTAATTTGCTATAGTGTCATAACTTTTTTGTAGACTTGCAGCATTGCACAAGAAGGTAAAGCGTAAGGGAAAAAGAGGGAATGTCACTAGCAATCAGCCTCCCACCGATGCCATTTCTCCTGGCACGACCAAGGGACCTCAAAGCCCAAAAAGTGCGCAGGACAGACCCAAACAAGGCAAGAAGAGAGGATGATCTATCATCTTTAGAGTTTTCAGAGTATCAGAGTGAAAGCAGCGAGCAGAAAAGTGGCGGGTCAGATTATGGGCAAGGTGATATGAACGTCACTTGGAGTCACGGAGATCCAGTCCTTCCCAAGCCTTGAGATCCCGAGGTCCTGAGCGAACCATATCCATTGGTATTGTTCAAAGCAAGGGCAGCCACCGGGTGTCTATTTGGCCATCCGAACTGCTGGACTCCTTTCCACTAGGTAAGGAATGCTACCACAAATAAATGTCTGTTTTAACAACCACAAAATTGTGATACCTAACATTTCATTAAATTTTGAGTTTGACACAGTTTCGGCTCACTATGACGCACAAATAGCAGATGAAAGAGACCGAAAATTTTTTTGTGCAAAAGGGATTAGAGATAGCGGTCATAGCCAATCCCAAAAATGGAACATATTTGTTCCAAAAATGCATCTCTTTTCTGGGTTGGGGAGAGAAGGGTTGCAAAATGACACCCTTTAGGGTCTCCGAGGTTGCACGGGTGCGGATTAGTCCTTCGGAGTAAGTACTATTTGCTTATGAAAGCACTGCTTGTTCTCCTTAATTTTTTAAGAATGTTATCCAATGATATATTGCAGAAAATGTCGGCTGATTGATATATTGACGAAGGGGGATGTGTTCCAATGTAGGAGAAGCCATTCTCACAATGGTTGAGAATGCACGTATATTGGTGGCAGCTTGAAAGGTGAGCATACTAACACTAGAGTTTGGCGTTTTCTCTAGTATTGCCACATTACTAATACTTAATGTGCAGGGTGTATTGAGTCGAAAAGATGGAGGCCGATAACTCCACGTTAAAGAAGCTGCATGCACGCGCCGCACGTGATTGTGGCATGTCCCTTAGTGATGCATTGCAGGCTTTTCAACCAAAGCACTTTGGGAAGGCATTTGTGCGATGGAAGCAAACATACAAGCTACCCACAACACAGAGCAGCAGCCACATTTCGCTTGTACTGTCCGATAAATGCTATACAGGTATTGAACTATACAATACACTAACTGTGTGTTATGAAAGTTAGAGTTATTCCTCCTGTTTTTTGTAGAATGGTGGTTGGGCGCCCTTAAAATAGGCCTTCGTAGTCCATACCCCCGAGCATCCTAGCGATGCGTGGGTGGAGTCTGAGAGAAAGGAGACCGGCTCTATCCTGACGATTGGATAGAGAAGCTCCATGGTAATGAAACGTGGAGAGATTGTGCATGGTTTTTGGACTATATGGTGAGGCAAGCTTTTCCATGCATGGGAACCCCCCATATATTTTTTTCCTTTTACCAAAATATTTCCTATTATATAAGTTACTTTTGATTTTTTCTTCTTTTTTCACAAACGTTTTAGCCTTTATTAAATAAATAAGAATTATGCTAATCAATCACGATGTAGCATAAATAAGTAAGCTTTCTTTGTTGATATCTCTTTTGACCTTAAATATTAAATATATATATTCTAAATTACATTATATAGTTTAGTATTTTTCTAATATATTTTTCATGTATATATATTATTCCACCCTACCAAATATTTTATTCACTAGTTTTCATTTTCAAACCTCAACCCCACTTTCAAATTTCAATAATACCTCCATCTAGATGATTGTCACTCTTTTCAAAACTCTAGGTCATGTTTTCATACACATGAAGGAGCTTACACTTGAAGGCAAGAGAGAAGTCCACTCAAAGGGGACCACCAAAAGACCTTTGCAACCACAAATAATACATTATTTGGCTGAATTTTTTAAGTAGAGATGAACCCCGAATCTGAAGGAGCGTTCAATATGAAAGATGTAGCTCGTGATCTCAACTTTTAGCTCAATTTTTTTCAAAATTTTTGGAGTTATGAACACGGAGATATGATTTTTGTAGTGGACCCCAGTTTTCTCGTGTAATGGTGACACAGGCCATCCCCAATTTTCTTCCCTCTAGAATGGCTATGGTTCTACAAGTTTTCAAGCATGATTACAAGAGACAAGGCTCTTTTAATGAGGTCTTGGCAAGTCTAGAGTGATTCTATCATCATTTTTGGAGGATCCATCCTCATCAACAACTATCCACCTTTGACAATCTCTCTTGTAAATTTCTTACCTCTCTCTTCTCTCCCTAATAAGCTTAAGTCTAGCCAAAGCTAGACTATTGTAAATATCTCCTATCCTCTAAATCCTACCCACATTCTCTCATCTTCTCTCTCTATTGACTCTGGTATTTTAAATAATGAGGAGACAAGATGGGAGCAACAGTCACATGCACCCCATTTTCCTAGTCACCAAAGTGGGACACTCACCTCAAATAGAAATAGTGCTAAATCCTCCGCTCCTTCCTTATATAAGGAGGCCATGAGAACACACAAACACACACACACACACACCTATCCATACACACTCTTGTGCTACATGCTTGTAGCATGAACCCTAATCACATAATCACAACACCATCATCATCACCATCACCATGCACAAAAGATGAGCACCACACCTCCACACCACTTGTAATTAAGGGTTGAAGGCACAATTTCAAGAAGAAGAAGGGTGGACACACTCATGATATTCATCGCCATCAACTCCCATCTCTCCATTATGCCTCCTACCATCTTGTTTCCTTCTCATTTTCTTGCCATACGCTACCTATTGTATTCATCTTTTGCAAGCAATCAACACACTCCATCTTGGTGCCATACTTTGTGTCGCTTTGGATACATCTCATTGTGAGTATGGTATATGCTTGTTCCTTGCCTTTTTTTTCCTGCTTATGTAAAGGTGTGCGGATTCGCCACCATACACACATATTCTCTCTCTCCCTCTCATATTCCTATCATCTTGCTACTTCCATCTTGAGGTGTGCGGATTCGCTACCTCTTGTATGATAAGTGAGCATACTCACAAGTTTCCCCTACCTCATTATCTTCCTTACTAACATGCATGAGTAGCAAGCCCATTCTCACTCATTCACCACTCCTCTCACCTTATTCTCCGACCACCCCATTCCACATTTGGGCGTGGATCTTGAAATTGTTTTCCATGGCATGCTTCATTGTGTAAATGTATGCGTCCTAGCCGCATATCCTGCTAGGTGTTGCCCCTATTGTGTATCCCCCATGATGAGGCCATTGTGCATAGTCTTGGTGTAGAGGCCACCGGGTCTATTTTTCACTTTCGCCTCTCATTTGGTACCCCCACTGAGGAGGGCTCTTGAAACCTTCAGTTTACAAGACTGACATGTTTACTTCTCTTTATGGACAAGTGGCTTCTTGAATTCTTTAATTGGACCACTGAAGAGGAGGAGCTTCAAGAAGGTTTGACTCAAGTCATCAAGACACTCTTGCCAGGGTGTTGTATTGTTAGCATAGAAGAGGTGGTAAGACCCTCTTTCCCTACTCAAATTGTTTACATTTCTCATCATCCCCGCAAGCGTAAAAGGAAGGCACAAGCTGCATCATGCTCACATTGTAGCCAAAAATCGCACCTTCGACATGAGTGCAACCCAAAGTGAAGAAAAGGCCATCATTTTCTCCCTCGACATCCGCACAGGCGTTCTCACATCAGCAGGCTTTCAAGTAGCACCAGGCTTCTCTACATCTACGTCCCCATCTTTGCCACCTATTCCACCTACATCCACAACAAGCCTTCACAACTTGAGGAAGCTACTACGAACGCGTGGTCCCTCCCTCTCCCTTGCACCAAAAGATTCAAGGGTTTTCAAGCGCCGACAATCACCCCGTCTCCAAAACAAAAGGGTAAATCCTCCAAAGTCTTTCTATACCTCACTCTCATCTCATGAGCCAAGAACTAGAAATAGCAGCATGGATTCTACGTTGTTTACCGAGTGAAGTGGCGGAGCTTGTCATCGACAAGGTCTTTGACACAGGTTTTGCTTGGCGGAAAGACAAGACCCTCCACCTCCAAGGGGTGTTGCTTGTGGATCAAGGCTATGATGACGACTTTACAGCTTGCTATGTATCCATCCAACTTGGATTAATACAAGTGGTAAGACTCACCACCTACCTCATCACACCTGTGTATACACTAGATGGCACTCTATCTTGCAGGAAAGTGAAGTTGCTCAAAGAGAGAGAGTTCAAGCTTTTCCAAGAGCTTGCTAGAGGGGCAGTCCTAGAGCTAGAAGACGAAGACAACCTTGTCCTGTGGTACTATAAATTTGACCTCGACTACGAAGAGCTCTACACCTCCGACTATAACCTTCCACCACAAAGGAGAGAGCCTTTCCGAATTATCATGTGATGGACCCAGCGCATCAGCCTTTTGCAAGGAACCAAACTTATGCACCACAACGAATTCAATCAATCAAAGTAATCTTGGACCGCAAGATGTTTTATCAGCAAATCATTACAACCATGTTTGGTAGAGAACGACTGCAAGAGATAAACACCTCTTCTCTACCCTTTATCCTCCCTATGATTAATCATGAAGTGTCTTTTGATGTAGTTATTTTCATCCTTGTATAGTATGTTTTCCATCCACCGAGCACCCATGTATTGAATCTCTATAAAATAAAAAATAATAAAAAAATCTAAGTCGAGTTAATTTTCTCACTCTCACAATGGTAAGTGTAGCATTTCCAACATTTACTAGTAAGGTGGGTGAGGATGCTGCAGACTTTCTAAACAACTTGGAAATAGCATGTGTCATCTCTGCGAGAGATGATGATGCTTCGCGCTTACGCATCTTCCCACTTCTAATGAAGGTGGAGGCAAGATCATGGTACAATGCCTTGGCACAAAAAACCAAGGAACGGTGGGACTTATTAAGAGCAGCCTTTGTCAAGCGTTTTGGAGAGGGCACAACATCAGAGAAGCTATGGCAATTGTTGACAGAGTTGAATCAGGGCAGTATGCTGGAATACGCATCATATGAGTCAAAGTTTGTAGATTTATGGGGGCGATGGGTTGCATCGCTAAGAGAGGATGAGGGGGCACCTGATTTCCTAAAGAAGGATCGGTTTGTGGTTGGGTTATGGCCAACTCTTAAAGAGAAGGTGAAGGGAAGGTTTCCTGCTACGTATGAGCTAGCAGTTGAAGTGGCCCACCTTAAAGACAAGAAGTTGCGCCTACAAGCCAGGAATATCGATGAAGAGGAAGCCGTTAGGACCCGACCACCTCTAGCACCACCTACAACAGCCGCCCAAAGGATTCAACCACAAGAACCAATTGAAGATCAGCAAGACCTGCTCAATCGAATCACCAATCAACTTGAGAATCTCTCGGTCCATTTGATACAACAAGGGCATGCACACAATCGCAACCGAGAGCAAGGAAGAGGACAACGAAGGCAAAACCAAGAATACCACTGCTACAATTGTGGGGAGGATGGTCATGGCATGTACTATTGTCCACACCCAAGGAGGCATAATTTCAACAGAGGAGCCAGGCAAAACCAGGTTTCACCACCGAGAGCAAGACCACCACCACCGAGGGCACCACAACAAGCACCACCCGTGCAAATCCTACAACCACCCATTCAACCACAACCACCACCACCACCACAACCTCTCATTCCACCCTTACCCCCACCACCAATTGGCAATCAAACAGTAAGCGTCATCAGTCTTGAAGGTAAAGGAAAGGAGAAAGTGGAGGAGGATAAGACCAAAGTTAAAGGAGTAGATGCCATAGGGGTAAAACGTGCTAGGCATGGTGAATCTTCCCAAAAGGAAGAAAAGATGAAGACTAAAAGAGAATCTAGCAAAAAGCCGTCCAAGTCATGACGTAAAATTGACATTGTAGATTTCTCTTTGGGTGAATGTTCTAAACCATATGATTTGGTTCAAGATGTTTCTGTGCAGGGCCCAAAAATCACCTGGCCCCAATTACTCCACCTAGCACCTAGGGTGAGGAGACAATGGACAAAGATGGTTAGCACGAGACGACCAAAGCCAAAGATAGTTGGGGCTATCTCTGGGAGGAATCTAGATGACATATTACCAGTGATGGATGCTTACATCAAAGGGCAACACATCTCCAATATCTACATCGATGGTGGCGCACAAATATGCGTCATGAGTGAAAAAACGATGCACCATTTGGGTTTAGAGGTGAGTCGGCCGGCACCATGCCGAGCCAAAATGGCAAATAATTTAAAAGTTCAATGTGTTGGTGTCATAAATGCAGTTAGGATAAAGGCATTCAACACCGAGGTAGATGTGGATATCTTTGTCATGCCACACAAAGGGGAGGGCTATCCTATCATTCTAGGGAGGCCTTGGCTTATGGCTATGAGAGCTAAGCAGGACTGGTACACCGGCATAATCCAGATGAAGGATGCAAAAGGGAGGCCAATACTTTACGACATGAAGAAAGGTCGACAATGCGACATGGATCTAGAAACCTCTATGGATGAGTTTTCTAGTGGTGACTCTTCAACCACTTCAGAGGAGGAGTCAACAGGGAGTGAAGGAAGTGATAGCTCCATTGAGGTAATGGGCCTCACATTCAACCACAACAAGGTGGACCCTTCAAATTTGCAACCACATGTGAAAGTGGTGAAGACACTTCAACTACCCCTATGGCACGAGATTGGTGAAAGACTCATGCAGAGAAATGCAATTGAGGTCTACTGGCACTTTAGGTTTTCCTTTATAACTGTGAACATTGTGTGTAACATTAATTTGGGAAGCTCTTTAAGTTGGGTTGCGACAAGAGTGGAAGGATTGACATCAACAACCAGTGGAATCAATCTAGGACACACCAATCAAGGAAGAATGGTTTTGCATACTAGTGGTAACATGGAGTCATTTTTCAAAATGTGGTTTGCAGTTTATCTTTTGTACATGGTGGCTTCTCTTGTGCAACAGGCATCAACCATGCAATCTATCCATGTGGGAAACAAGTCTCTATCAATTTGGCATGAATAAGGAAAACAAGCAAGATATGAGGATTATGGTTTCTTACTCCCTTTTGGCTATGTGTCTAGACGAGGAAGCCATGCATGGTCCCACTTTGGAATACTTTCAAGGACCGATCAAGTTCTTTTCATACCTTCTATCACTTATGCAAGAGTTAATTCTTGTGCAGTTTGGGGACTTAAGAATCATTATAAGTGTGATCTTCTGAAGAGGGCATTATTGCATACAATGGATTTACGCTTAGTGTGGGACCCAGGTGGACACAGAAAAGAACTTTGGGGAGCCTCATGCTTCCAAGGGATCCATTATTCCCTACAAGGATCTACTAGCCACCAAGGAGAGATCCTACTCTATTTCAACATGCTCAAGTACAGAGCTAGAGGCATGAATATCTCTAGCCTTAGGGGGAGGGCTAATGAGGCAAGCTTTTCCATGCATGTGAACACCCCATATATTTTTTTCCTTTTACCAAAATATTTCCTATTATATAAGTTACTTTTGATTTTTTCTTCCTTTTTCACAAACGTTTTAGCCTTTATTAAATAAATAAGACTTATGCTAATCAATCACAATGTAGCATAAATAAGTAAGCTTTCTTTGTTGATATCTCTTTTGACCTTAAATATTAAATATATATATTCTAAATTACATTATATAGTTTAGTATTTTCTAATATATTTTTCATGTATATATATTATTCCACCCTACCAAATATTTTATTCACTAGTTTTCATTTTCAAACCTCAACCCCACTTTCAAATTTCAATAATACCTCCATCTAAATGATTGCCACTCTTTTCAAAACTCTAGGTCATGTTTTCATACACATGAAGGAGCTTACACTTGAAGGCAAGAGAGAAGTCCACTCAAAGGGGACCACCAAAAGACCTTTGCAACCACAAATAATACATTATTTGGCTGAATTTTTTAAGTAGAGATGAACCCCGAATCTGAAGGAGCGTTTAACATGAAAGATGTAGCTCATGATCTCAACTTTTAGCTCAATTTTTTTCAGAATTTTTGGAGTTATGAACACGGAGATATGATTTTTGTAGTGGACCCCAGTTTTCTCGTGTAATGGTGACATAAGCCATCCCCAATTTTCTTCCCTTTAGAATGGCTATGGTTCTACAAGTCTTCAAGCATGATTACAAGAGACAAGGCTCTTTTAATGAGGTCTTGGCAAGTCTAGAGTGATTCTATCATCATTTTTGGAGGATCCATCCTCATCAACAACTATCCACCTTTGACAATCTCTCTTGTAAATTTCTTACCTCTCTCTTCTCTCCCTAATAAGCTTACGTCTAGCCAAAGCTAAACTATTGTAAATATCTCCTATCCTCTACATCCTACCCACATTCTCTCATCTTCTCTCTCTATTGACTCTGGTATTTTAAATAATGAGGAGACAAGATGGGAGCAACAGTCACATGCACCCCATTTTCCTAGTCACCAAAGTGGGACAC
The DNA here is from genome assembly GCF_014529385.1 of Adiantum capillus-veneris. NCBI lineage: Eukaryota > Viridiplantae > Streptophyta > Polypodiopsida > Polypodiales > Pteridaceae > Adiantum > Adiantum capillus-veneris. The sequence goes on from NC_140937.1 coordinate 85,110,066, forward strand.
TCACCTCAAATAGAAATATTGCTAAATCCTCCTCTCCTTCCTTATATAAGGAGGCCATGAGAACACACAAACACACACACACACACACCTATCCATACACACTCTTGTGCTACATGCTTGTAGCATGAACCCTAATCACATAATCACAACACCATCATCATCACCATCATCATGCACAAAAGATGAGCACCACACCTCCACACCACTTGTAATTAAGGGTTGAAGGCACAATTTCAAGAAGAAGAAGGGTGAACACACTCATGATATTCATCGCCATCAACTCCCATCTCTCCATTATGCCTCCTACCATCTTGTTTCCTTCTCATTTTCTTGCCATACGCTACCTATTGTATTCATCTTTTGCAAGCAATCAACACACTCCATCTTGGTGCCATACTTTGTGTCGCTTTGGATACATCTCATTGTGAGTATGGTATATGCTTGTTCCTTGCCTTTTTTTTCCTGCTTATGTAAAGGTGTGCGGATTCGCCACCATACACACACACTCTCTCTCTCCCTCTCATATTCCTATCATCTTGCTACTTCCATCTTGAGGTGTGCGGATTCGCCACCTCTTGTATGATAAGTGAGCATACTCACAAGTTTCCCCTACCTCATTATCTTCTTTACTAACATGCACGAGTAGCAAGCCCATTCTCACTCATTCACCACTCCTCTCACCTTATTCTCCGACCACTCCATTCCACATTTGGGCGTGGATCTTGAAATTGTTTTCCATGGCATGCTTCATTGTGTAAATGTATGCGTCCTAGCCGCATATCCTGCTAGGTGGTGCCCCTATTGTGTATCCCCCATGATGAGGCCATTGTGCATAGTCTTGGTGTAGAGGCCACCGGGTCTATTTTTCACTTCCGCCTCTCAATGGATGGTGAATTTCCCAAAGACGAAGCTGAAGCATACAACGGTAAGTAATGTTTTTCTTGTTTAAGTAATGTGTATAATTTGCTATAGTGTCATAACTTTTTTGTGGACTTGCAGCATTGCACAAGAAGGTAAAGGGTAAGAGGAAAAGCGGTAATGTCACCAGCAATCTGCCTCCCACCGATGCCATTTCTCCTGGCACAACCAAGGGACGTCAAAGCCCAAAAAGTGCTCAGGACAGACCCAAACAAGGCAAGAAGAGAGCATGATCTATCATCAATGATTTTTTAGAGTTTTCAGAGTATCAGAGCAAAAGGAGCAAGCACAAAGGTGGCGGGTCAGATTATGGGCAAGGCGATCTGAACGTCACTTGGAGTCATGGAGATCGAGTCCTTCCCAAGCCTTGAGATCCCGAGGTCCTGAGCAAACCATATCCATTGGTAGTGTTCAAAGCAAGGGCAGCCACCGGGTGTCTATTTGGCCATTCCAACTACTTGAATCCTTTCCACTAGGTAAGGAATGCTATCACAAATAAATGTCTGTTTTAACAACAACAAAATTTTGATACCTAACATTTCATTAAATTTTGAGTTTGACACAGTTTCAGCTCACTCTGACGCACAAATAGCAGAAATCTTAAGTGTTGGGGTTGTCCCAGTACATCTTGCAGTACTTGCTGATGTATGCCATCTACGTAAGGCTATCATGGATTCAAATATTTCTTCTGAGTGAGTTTACTACACTTTGGCTTCCACTTTGAATTTGATAAGTACTCTCTCAATCTTCTTTTGCATGGTATTTATGTATTGCAGGAGCCTTTGAGTGATCCAATGTTTGATTGGATCTCTCTCACACTCCGGCAAAATGGAGCCTAACCACCGGCTTAGAGAGGTGCGACTTGTGTGGGCAGATCTTCCCACACATTGCAAACTTGATTCTGACATCGGTGGCATACCCCGATGGAATGCATTCTCTATTGAGCTCGTTTCCAATGTGTTCACCTTGGCTGCAGAGCCTTTACTATCGGATGGTGCAGTAGTCATGGCGTGTCGAGCAGACCACTTGACACTCATCATCGAGGAGGCCCACTTGCACGATTTTTGCCATCTTTGCACTATCTTTCTTTGGATGGTCATACATGTACACTGTGATAGATGACTTCACGGATCCAGTAAGTTTTCAACCATTTCTCCACAAATTTCATGGCTGGTAGATATTAGTGTGTTTTTTTGCTTGAAACAGTACTCATTTTGCAGGTCGCAACCTTATTGCTTGTCACGTTCGCACGTAAAATTGAAGGCCTTCTAGCTATTCCACTGTATGATCGTCAAGCAGGAGATGTGGCAGCTGACAACGATGGGTTCGAGTTTGATTGTGATATGATCAGAGAGCTACTAAGGGACGAGCCATGGACGATAGATGCCCTTGGAGCACAATTTCAGCCTGGAGTAGAGAAAAGCGAGTTCTTTGCTCGGTAAATCAAGTAGGGTGCCTTTATGATCGGTTCTAGCCATTGAACTACTCCGCTAATGTGCCATTGTAATGTGTACTAATATTTGTGCTTTTGTAAACAGGTGGTTGTTGGGTACCTTCACAAAGGTTGGGGATGCAGTTTTAGATATTCTACTAGGCTATGGAGGCTTGGCAATGGAGTGTGAGTGTCTACAACGACATTGTATCAGCATTGATCGGGTCAAGAAATTGTTCTTGGCACGTATTCAACCACAACAAAGGCTAGCCACTGGTCCATGATTGACTCTTCATGTGGGCGAGGTTTCTCGTAGAGCACAGTCACATCCACCCCGTCTTCTTTACGACTTCGCCAAGAGTCGGTTGGGCCATCTGCTCCTCCTCCGAGTAGACCTCCAGTCATAGTTCCTGGTTGGCCAAGCTATGGTCAACCGCTCTATCGCCCTCTATTTCCCACACTGCCCATTGTACCCCCACCTGCACACGCTCCAGTAGCGCAACCCCCACAGAATTTGCGACCATCGAGAACCTAATTCCCGACTTGTATTGATTACTCCATTTTATCTTATCTCTATGTAATAGCACACCTGAGCTTATTGGTTGGTCATACTATGTCTTAATTTTTGCTCAATCTGATATATGTTTATGCTATGTTGTTTTTTATTTCTGTAACTACGTCTAATTTTTTAAGGCAAGTCAATTGATGGTGATTAATCTTTCTATGTTTTTTGGTATGCGTAATATTTTAAGTGAAAATATTGCAAAGGACATGGTGTGAATGACCCTTCTAGTAAAGACGCTTGGGATTTTTTAATAAATAGCCAGAAGAACACAATGTTTCATTCATCCATTCATGCACAAGTCTCTCCACTGATTATCTATTTTCTAAAGTTATTCCTTGAGTTTTCTCTCACTCACCCCTCCCCGTGCACGCCACTTATATTCTCAATAGTGTATATGCTATGAATGTTGTATGCACAGCACAGAGTGCACACAACCACTCCTACTCCCTTCGTGCAGTCGATGTAGCCACAAGCTCTTTATTCAACGCCATGTAAAACCTTGATCTCAATGCACATCCAACCCATAGGAGTGTGCATCCTTCAAACGACACGTGGAGGTTTGGATAGAAGTGTGGATGTCATACATTACCGGGCATGGAATAGCCAAAGGAGCCAGCAACAACAACAACAACAACAACAACACCACCAACAACTAGATCTCACCTTTCCTCGCTAATATTGGAGAAATAAGGCCTTGACACAATATTAGCATATTGTACTATTTTTTTCTCCATATCTATTTGATTATAGTTGTTTTTTAAGTTGTGTACTCTAAACCCTTTAAATAACACTCTGTGATGTTTCTATTGCAATCTTTAAATGTTGTTCAAAATCGATTTCCATTAATATGTAAACAGTTAAAATTAATTTGTTGCATGTGTACGAGTGATCACAAGTGTGAAAAGATAGATGGATACTTGTCACGTTGGTGGTTTATCTTATTGCTTACCCAACATATGTCACAACATTTGAGAAGACAAGTCGCATGTTTGAGTGAGAGGATATTTAGAGAGAGAGAATTATAAATTATGAATGTTTGATCGAATGAGAGAGAGAGAGAGAGAGGGAGAGGGAGAGGAAGATGAAGATGGAGAAGAAGAAGCTTGGGTGGTATAGTGATAGAACCATTTACCATTTTTTTTAAAAACACACATACAACCATCGTCAAAGCACACACATATCTGAGAGAGAGAGAGAGAGAAGAAGATGACGATGGAGAAGAAGAAGCTTGTGTGGTATAGTGATAGAACGATCTACTCCCCTTTTTTTTTAACACACATACAACCATCATCAAGCACACCCGTAACTGAGAGAGAGAGAGAGAGAGAGAGAGAGAGAGAGAGAGAGAGAGAGAGAGATGACGATGGAGAAGAAGAAGCTTGGTAGGTATAGTGATAGAACTATTTACCATTTTATTTTATTTTAAACACACATACAACCATCGTCAAAGCAACACATATCTGAGAGAGAGAGAGAGAGAGAGAGAGAGAGAGAGAGAGAGAGAGAGAGAGAGAGAGAGAGAGATGAAGATGACGATGGAGAGAAGAAGCTTGGGTGGTAGCAAGAGAGAACAAAGTTGAGAAGGGAGAGAATCTTTTTGGAATCTGCTCGCCGGATTTCAAAAAGCGCTCGCCGAAAAATGCTCGCCAAAAAATTACGTCCCTCCGTCTTGAGCAATCACGACCCTTTTGATTTTTGAACCTCTTCTTCGATCTAATAACAATGTAGCACTTGATGACTCACCTGTGCTTCTCCTTTGCATTTCCTCGCTTAGGAGAATACCCACAACATTATCAAACTTAAGAGTCTTTGTGTCAGAGAAAGAGTTACTTATAGCCATCATAAGGTTGTCCCAACTATCTAGTAGAGACGATAGTATAAGGAGGGCTGGCACTCCATCGTTAAAATTGACCTTCATCGATCGAAGTTGATTTATGCTGGTGTTAAAGTCGTTTAGGTGTTCTACAATTGAACCACTCTTTGCCATTTTTAGATTGAACTAGCGCTTCATTAGAAATACCTTATTGGATGTCGATGGTTTCTTGTAGAGGCCATCGAGTGACTTCATCAAGTCCTCCGTGGTCTTTATCTTCGAAACGTTGAAGGCCATTGTTGACACCAAGTTTAACCGGATTGTTCCTAATGCCTTTCGGTCAAGGACAACCGGCTATCAACCACCGGCCATTGACTACCGGCCAACCAATCGGTCATTTTTAGATAACTTTCTGGTTGCCATCCGGCCATAATATTCAGATGAAAAGGGAATATTCCATATGTGATTTTTTTGTTTTTCAACGAGTGATTTTTCTTACACATGATGGCTTCTCCTCATAATGGGGGGCCTTACAAATGTGCGTTTTTAAGACTAAAAGTTGTAAGGGGTAAATCAAGCTCCATACTTAACAATAGAAAAGTTATACCATTTTTCTATTCTTATTCACACATTCGTACACCCGAGAAGAAGAGAATTTTAACATCGAAGGAAGCTATCCCAAGAGACCTCAAAGATCTATCCGACGAAAGTTGAACTCAAGCATGTTGTTTCGTCTTCAACAAATTTCATGCACACGAGACGAAGAAAAGGAAACAATTCAAGGATGGCTAAAGCATTGCATAGCTATTGGGGTAAAGGCGATGCGCCTTTGCTCGGGGCCGGATGCCCGTGTGTACGTACCCTTATTCATTATATACATTTGAATAAGGAGCTCCTCACTCATATACTTCCTGAGGTTGCTCCACCCACACTCTCGTGCTTCTCCTCTTCCCCACATGCACCACAGTGCACCGCGCACACGCATCCTCACAACTGGTATCACAACTTTGGAGACGCACACGGGACGGAGCTCGGCTATTGAGCTCGACAGCGGTGGATTCGGCTCGACGACATCACATATGAACTTAGGCATGTATATTCAGCTTGTATAGAGCTTGTGTAGCAATCCAATGCTAAATTTTGCAAAGAAATAGCAGGAACAAGAAGCGTTGCAGCTGGTTTTTGCTATTTTTGGCTCCCGAAACTTTGTTTTTTGCATATCTTCGTCACATGGGGTCGGATGGATATAATCCCGGAGTGTAGATTGGGATTTTGGCACATTTTGGACATGATGGTGATGTCCATTTTTTTGAAATTCTGATCATAGTTACAGCAGGTGCAACAGCAGCAAGTTTATGCTGCATTTTTGGGCCAAAAACAGATGTTTTTGGTATATTTCTCACATCGAGACTCAGATATATGTGATCCAAGAGTCTGCCCTGGGGTTTTGGAACATTTTCAACGTGCTGATTGTATCAGAATTTTAAAATTTCAAGCATTGATTTTTTCACAGCAGCTTGTTTACAATCTCGACATATCAAAGTTTTACAGTTTGATTCCTACATTGTAGAGAGTGATGCGGTTTGCATCTTTGGCTATGTATGGCACATTGTGGTGCTATTTGAGAGAGAATTTACCTTGTTTTTGTGTATACAAGTGATGATTTGAGATGTGACTTTCGGATTGTTACACATTTAGATGCGGTTTTATGCGCATTGTATGACTGTGTGGGTCAATTCAAAGAGCAGTTTCATGCTATGTATGCATTTTGTGGATACCGTTTCAGCTAGGTGTAGCTTGCATGTAGCAATTTTATAGGTTTGTGTTGTTTTTGGATAGGTATATGTCCATAGAGCCGCTCGTTGAGGGGTCAGCCTGTTTGTCAGGCTTTTGGCAAGACATGTAGACCATTTCGTGGATCTGTTTACTGAGACATTGAGTGTTTTGGTGCAGTTTGCCCCAATTTATGCTTGCAGATAGCAGATATTGGAGTTTTTTTATGCATATACGAGCATCCGTTTGAATGCTATTGGTCATGGTTTTTCATGATTGTAGTGATCGAGTGATCTCCCACTTTGTTGCCATTTTGGCATTCACTCATAGCAGCAGGCAGACATGTGTGACAGTGAGAGACGGTGCTCTTGTTCTTGCCGATACGTACAATGTTGGTATTGTGGTCACACAGGACACATTAGGCGCCATTGTTTCAGAAGTATGAGACATCAACGGAGATGTATGCGTGATGCAGATATGGCTTTGACACATGTTAGAAAGGCAATTACAGTGGTAGTCTATGCAAGTGACAGTGATGTCATGCTTGCCTCCAGTATACCTCTTGTCGATATATCTATGGATAGCACACTTTCTCCACTATGGTTACTAGATAGTGATACTGATTTCCACGTCACACCATGTCGTGAATGGTTCATCACATTTTCTAGTGGGAGACTTGGTTGTGTGCACTTAGCCGATGGTTTGGCATTTGACAAAGAGGGTGCAAAAGATGTTTTTTTGTCATTGCCTAGTGGTGCGTCATACACGTTACGGCATGTGTGCTACGTTCCTCAGTTGAGACATAGCTTGATCTCAGTGAGACAGCTAGCAGCTTGTGGGTGTCAGACACTTCTTAAAGAGGAGCCTTTTCAGATGCATTGCGACTCATTAGTGATTGCTAGAGGAGCCAGTAGTGGCTTTGTATATCCTATGCATGTGTCTCAAGGTCAAGACGACATAGTCTCGATTTTGTTGATTGCATGCTTTGAGCAAAAGACAAGACGTGTCTCCCTCGCGCGTGAGCTCCACCATGCTCACAAGACAAAGCATTTAGCTATGCATGACGTGCCAGTGGACTCTGTAGAGACAGAGATAGAGTGGCACTGCTCTAGTGAGACACAATAGGTGTTGTCAGAGTTGGTGCAGGCAGAGGTAGAGCAGGTCTGCTCCCTACAGACACAGGTAGAGATGACAAACATGGAGTTCTTTGATATGCTTATCTTAGAGGCTGATCAGTTGGTACCATGATGCATAGTTCGACTTATGGATGAGAGAGACATACCCATCCTAGTGTCGGCACTGACACATCCCTACGCAATGAGTAGTCTTAATGATGCAGTGCATGCAGATAGCGCACGAGAGGCGAGTACAACCACGTTTGCACAGATTTTGTCAACACTAGCATGATGCTTCGTGGAGCTTCGCAGACCATACAGAGTTGTCTGCGGGACAGGCTCTAGTGTGGATACGCACGTTCGCTACCACTAAAGCCGATACGGTTGCATGTAGATCGACTGAGTGAGCCACTAGACATAGGTTGAGAGAGTCTCTCACCTAGTTCCTTGTACATACTAGTAGTTTAGCTAGTAGGTCTCACATATTGACGCATCACCTTTAAATGGGAGTTTGTTGGGGTAAAGGTGTTGTGCCATTGCCCGGTGCTGGGACGTCCGGTGTTACTGTTTATATGTACCCTTATTCATTATATACATATGAATACGGAGCTCCTCACTCATACACTTCCTGAGGTTGCTCCATCCACACTCTCATGCTTCTCTCCTTCCCTGCATGCATCACAATGCATCATGCACACGCGCCCTCACAATAGCTCCCCCAATGTATGTGTGTGTGTGTGTGTGTGTGTGTGTGTGTGTGTGTGAGAGAGAGAGAGAGAGAGAGAGAGAGAGAGAGAGAGAGAGAGCTATTGCAAGATCAACATTTGCATGAAAGAAGAGATCCGTAGGAAAAGTTTCAGATAAGAGAACAGAGAGAGAGAGAGAGAGAGAGAGAGAGAGAGAGAGAGAGAGAGAGAGAGAGAGAGAGAGAGAGAGAGAGAGAGAGACTCTAACAAAACAAAAAAACTAATTCGATCAACTTTATGAACACAATGAGAATGTACAAGGAAAGGCTTTTATAGCCTGAATGCTAATGCGAGTGATCTCATTGGCAAGATCATAAAAGTAGGAGGTGGTGACCTCATAGCTTATTGTAGGGAGCTAACATAGGGATATTTTGCAACTAGCATCCCCCCTTCAACTCAAAAAAGGATTGAAGGAAAGGCTTTTATAGCCTAAATGCTAATGCAAGTGATCTCGTTTGCAAGATCATAAGTAGGAGGTGGTGACCTCATATTTATGATCTCATTGGCAAGATCGTAAGTAGGAGGTGGTGACCTCATAGCTTAGGTCAATTGTAGGGAGCTAACATACGGATATTTTGCAACTAGCATCCCCCCTTCAACTCAAAAAAGGATTGAAAAATGGAAAGAAAGCTAGCATCATGGACTCCAAAGTGTTCAAAGGTGAACCACATCAACATAGCTTTAGTTAAATTAATCATGCATGAATGAGAGGCATGTCTATCAGGTTTAGAGGCTGAGCCACACATAACCTTCAAATAGAATTAGAGGCCATGTACCCCCCCCCCCCCCCTAAAGAGTACTACAATGCATGGGCAGTGTCTAGACCCAAACTAACTGTGTAATCCAAAGGAAAAACCACATTGGAAAAAAGACCTTTGAGTTTTCTTTGTGCTACTCATGAAAGCTAAATGAAATACTATTCAAAGTTTTCCAATAAGGCAAGATGTTCCTAGTCAAAGAGCTTTCTATTGTTGCTCAATATGGGGATGGTCTTGTGCAATATCTCCCAACGCTTGTAGGAAACTTGGATCCTTTTCACCAAAGAACTCTGGTTTATCCAAAGTTGAAATGCCAACATGATTATAAGCTAGGAGTGGTCAGAAGTCTACATCACGAGGCGAAGTAGTGCTTTTTTCACTCTTTCGAGTCCATAGTTTCATCTTCTCCTTCTTTCTTGAAGCTTCTTTGCATGATATCTTTGATATCTCTTATTCTTTCCAATCTTGCCATTACTATCAAGAACCTATGCTTTCAACATCTTCCTTAGACAACATTGTGGGTTGTAAACAACCCCTTTGTAAGCTCCTTTAGATAAAGGAAACATTTTTATTCAAACATTTTGAAGAAAGCATATAAACAGCAACAAAGCTGAGAGTGGACGATTGTAAACCGTGAGTAGCGTCAAGAGAGAGTTGGTGGCTGCAGCATATGAGCTCAACACGCCAAGTGTGTATGCACACATGTGACCTCATATGGGGGCCGTATAAGGCACCATAGTGGCTGTCATGAAGGCGGCAGTAGAGGCTGACTGTAGCTAGCTATGGAGCCACTTAATGGCATTGAGAGGAGCCCCTTGGGTTTGTGATGGAATCCCCTTGAAGGTTTATGAAGCTATAGCTTCAAAGGCTAAGGTGATGACTAGTGTTTGCAGGTAGTGAAATTTTCTTGCAAAGGCTTGTTGAGTGTTGCATTTTTCAACTAGTGAAGTTCTGGCCATTGACTTTCGACCATCGACCATCGGCCATTGACTACCAGCCACCACCGGCCAACCGATCAGTCATTTCATTTTTCAATCACTTTTTGGTCGCCGTCCACAACCATAATATTTCCTTGAAAAGGAAATATTCGAAACGTGATTTTTTTCTTTTTCAGCGAGTGATTTTTCTTACGCATGATGGCTTCTCCTCATAATCGGGATCTTACAAATGTACGTTTTTAAGACTAAAAGTTATAAGGGGTAAATTAGGCTCCATACTTAACAATAGAAAGGTTATACCATTGTTCTCTTCTTATTAACACATTTGCACACGCAAGAAGAAGAGAATTTCAACGTCGTAAGAAGCTATCCCAAGAGACCTCAAAGATCTATCCGGCGACAGTTGAACTCAAGCATATTGTTTTGTCTTCAACAAATTTCATGCACACAAGAGGAAGAAAATGAAACAATTCAAGGATGGCCAAAGAATTGCGTAGTTGTTGGGGTAAAGGTGTTGTACCTTTTCTCGGGCCGGACGTGCGATGTCCGCCGATCGCCCGCCCACCGTGTGCACGTACCCTTATTCATTATATACATATGAATAAGGAGCTCCTCACTCATACACTTCCTGAGGTTGCTCCACCCAGACTCACATGCTTCTCCCCTTCCTTGCATGCACCGCAGTGCACTGCGCACACGCGCCCTCACAACTGGTATCACAGCTTTGGCGACGCACACGCAATGGCTTCTTGGCAAGACGGAAGCGAATGGAGCTCGACTATGGCGGCTTGAGCTCGACGGTGGTAGATTCGACTCGATGACATCATATCTAAGCTTAGGCATTTATATTCAGCTTGTATAGAGCTTGTGTAGCAATCCAATGCTGAATTTTGCATAGAAATAGCAAGAACAAGAAGTGTTGCAGCTGGTTTTTGCTGTTTTTGGCTCTCAAAGCAGTGTTTTTTGCATATCTCCGTCACATGGAGTCAGATTGATATGATCTAGGAGTCTAGGTTGGGATTTTGGTACATTTTGGACATGATGGTGATGTCCATTTTTTGAAATTCTGATCATAATGATAGCAGGTGCAACAACAACAAGTTTATGTTATGTTTTTGAACGAAAATGGACGTTTTTGGTATATCTCTCACACTCGGACTCAATATATGTGATCCAGGACTCTACCCTAGGGTTTTGGCACATTTCAGACACGTGGGTCATATCAGAATTTTAAAATTCTAAGCACTGAATTTTTTGCTGCAGCCTGTCAACAATCTCGACATATCGAAGTTTTGCAATTTGATCTCTACATTATAGAGAGTGATCCGGTTTGCATCTTTGGCTATGTATGGCACATTGTGGTGCTATTTGAGAGAGAATTACCTTGTTTTTTTGTATGCAAGTGATGATCTGGAATGTGACTTTTTCATCGTTACTCGTCCAGATGCGGTTTTATGCACATTGTATGACTGTGTGGGACAGTTCAAAGAGCAGTTTCTAGCACGATTTTGTGCAATTTCATGCTATATATGCATTTTGTGGATATGGTTTGAGCTAGGTGTAGCTTGCAAGTAGTAGTTTTACAGGTTTGCAGCGTTATTGGACAGGTACACATCCATAGTGGTTGTTCAAGAGTCAGTCAGTTTGCCAAGCTTTTGGCAATACATGTAGACCATTTCATGGATTTGTTTACTGAGACACTGAGTGTTTTGGTGCAGTTCTTCATGAGATTTTTTGCTCAAAATACAAGGAAAGTTTGGAAAAGTTTTGTTTGTTTGTCCCCAAATTCTCGCCATGTTTTGCCTGTTTTTGCAGTTTGCTCTCTGATGGTTTAGTCGTCTAGTTTACTCCCACTCTGGCAGTTATCTGCAGTTTTTGGGCTTGCGGTTTGCGTTGAGTTTTGGCTCATTTTGCAAAGGAAACTCTGTTCGTTTTTCCCCGTCTTCTCTCCATAAAAGTTTGCAGTGTTATTCCATCTTGTACAGTGTTCAATATATTTCCACTTTGACAGTGATCGAGTGTTCACTCTCACTTGACAGGTTTTGTTAGCTTGGACACACTTTGGTGTTCTTGTACCTACTCTCGTCGTAGGAGTGAGGATTAGCGTATGCTTTGCAGGCAGTTTCGCTTGTGGATGCGTTTTGAGCTAGATTTCTCTCTACTTGCGTATATGGTTTTTCACGATTGTGTAGTGATCGAGTGATCTCCCACTTTGTTGCCATTTTGGCATTCACTCATGGCAGCAGGTAGACATGTGTGACAGTGAGAGACATCGGTCTCGTTCTTGCCGATACGTACGATGTTGGCATTGTGGTCACATATGACACATTAGGCACCATTGTTTCAGACGTATGAGACATCGATGGAGATGTATGTGTGATGCAGAATGGCTTTGACACATGTTAGAAAGGCAATTACAGTGGTAGTCTATGCAAGTGACGGTGATGTCACGCTTGGCCCGAGTATACCTCTTGTCGATATATCTATGGATAGCACACTTTCTCCACTATGGATACTAGATAGCGATATTGTTTTCCACGTCACACCATGTTGTGAGTGGTTCATCACATTTTCTAGTGGGAGACTTGGTTGTGTGCACTTGGCCGATGGTTTGGCGTTTGACATAGAGGGTGCAAGAGACGTTTGTTTGTCATTGCCCAGTGGTGCATCATACACGCTACGATATGTGCGCTATGTTCCTCAGTTGAGACATAGCTTGATCTCAGTGAGACAGTTAGCAGATTGTGGCTGTCAGACACTTCCTAGAGAGGAGTCTTTCCAAATGCATTGCGATTCATTAGTGATTTCTAGAGGAGCCAGTAGTGGCTTGGTATATCATATGCACGTATTTGAGGGTCAAGACGGCATAGTCTCAATTTTGCTGATGGCATGCTTTGAGCAAGAGATGAGACGTGTCTCGCTCGCAGGTGAGCTCCACCATGCTCATGAGACAAAGCATTTAGCTATGCATGACGTGCCAGTGGACTCTGTAGAGAAAAAGATAGAGCAACAGTGCTCTAGTGAGACACAACAAGTGTTGTCAGAGTTGGTGCAGGTAGAGGTAGAGCAGGTATGCTCCTTAGAGACACAGGCAGAGATGACAAGCATGGAGTTCTTTGATATGCTTATATTAGAGGCTTATAAGTTGGTACCAAGATGCACAATTCCACTTATGGGTGAGAGGGACGTGCCCATCCCAGTGTTGACAGTGACACATCCATTCACGATGAGCAGTCTTGATGATGCAGTGTATGCAAATAGCGCACGAGAGGCGAGTACAACCATGTTTGCACAGATTTTGACAGTGTTCGAGCATCTCATGTATGACCTGTTAGTGTCGAGGCCCGACCTAGCAGCTATAGTGGGAGCATTTGCCGAAGGGATTGTTAGTCGTATGGTGACTAACACTAGCATGGTGACTAACATTTGCAGAAGGGATTGTCAGTCGTATGGTGACTAACACTAGCATGACGCTTCGTGGAGCTTCGCAAACCATACAGAGGTGTCTGTGGGATTTACATGCAAGCTCTAGTGTGGATACGCATGCTTGCCTAACACTAAAGCCGATATGGTTCCATGTAGATTGACTGAGTGAGCCAATGGGGACATAGGTTGAAAGAGTCTGTCACCTAGTTTCTTGTACATACTAATAGTTTAGCTAGTAGGTCTCACTTATCCGTGCATTGCCTTTAAATGGGAGTTTGTTGGTGTAAAGGCGCTACGCCTTTGCCCGAGGCCGAACGTCCAATGTTTGATTGCCCGCCCACACCTTATACATTATATACATATGAATAAGGAGCTCCTCACTCATACATTTCCTGAGGTTTCTCCACCCACACTCTCGTGCTTCACCCCTTCCCTGCATGCATCACAATGCACCACAATGAACTGCGCACACGGGCCCTCACAATAGCTCCCCCAACATGTGTGTGTGTGTGTGTGTGTGTGTGTGTGTGTGTGTGTGTGTGTGTGTGTGTGAGAGAGAGAGAGAGAGAGAGAGAGAGAGAGACAACTATTGCAAGATTGAAATTTGCATGAGAGGAGAGATCTGTAGAAATGTTTCATATGAGAGAACTGTTGGAGAGAGAGAGAGAGAGAGAGAGAGAGAGAGAGAGAGAGAGAGAGACGCATCACCTTTAAATGGGAGTTTGTTGGGGTAAAGGTGTTGTGCCATTGCCCGGTGCCGGGACGTCCGGTGTTACTGTTTATACGTACCCTTATTCATTATATACATATGAATACGGAGCTCCTCACTCATACACTTCCTGAGGTTGCTCCATCCACACTCTCATGCTTCTCTCCTTCCCTGCATGCATCACAATGCATCATGCACACGCGCCCTCACAATAGCTCCCCCAATGTATGAGAGAGAGAGAGAGAGAGAGAGAGAGAGAGAGAGAGAGAGAGAGAGAGAGAGAGAGAGAGAGAGAGAGAGAGAGAGCTATTGCAAGATTGAAATTTGCATGAGAGGAGAGATCTGTAGAAATGTTTCATATGAGAGAACTGTTACACACACACACACACACACACACACAGAGCTATTGCAAGATCAAAATTTGCATGAGAGCAGAGATCCATAGAAAAGTTTCAGATGAGAGAACTCTTGGAGAGAGAGAGAGAGAGAGAGAGAGAGAGAGAGAGAGATAGAGACTCTAACAAAACAAAACAAATAATTTGATCAACTTTATCAACACAATGAGAATGTACAAGGAAAGGCTTTTATAGCTTGAATGCTAATGCGAGTGATCTTATTGGCAAGATCATAAGTAGGAGGTGGTGACCTTATAGGTTAGGTCAATTGTAGGGAGCTAATATAGGGATATTTTGCAACTAGCATCCCCCTTTCAACTCAAAAAGGATTGAAAAATGGAAAGAAAGCTAGCATCATGGACTTTGATCTGCTGCTCAAAGGTGAACTACATCAACAAAGCTTTAGTTAAATTAATCATGCATGGATGAGAGGCATGTAGACCATGTTGAGTATGGAGCCTGATTTACCCTTGTAATTTTCTGTGGTAAAAGCGCACATTTGTAAGGCCCCCATTATGAGGAGAAGCCATCGTGCGTGAAGGTAAATCACTCACCGGAAACCAAAATTTTCACAATCAAAAACTAGGGGCAACTTTTTTTCCCTCGCCGGAATATTCCTTTTCGCCGGAATATTATGGCCGGACGGTGGCCGGAAAGTGGTCAGAAAACAACCGTCGGTTGGCCGGTGGTCGGTAGTCAATGGTCGGTGGCCGGTGGGTCAGAAGTCAATGGCCGGTGGCCGGTGGCCGAATTCAAAAGCGGACTTGTCTTTTCAAGGGTGGCCACACATGGGCGGATTGGAGGGTCCGATTTGAACTTATTCACACAAGGGAGACTACACATGGCTACCTATCATAAGAGAGGGCAACCCTTTTGGCCTATAAAAGGAGGCCATTTCTACACACATTTCATAGTGTGAAATTGATGCAACAAGGTGAGTGTGAGGTGGTGAGAGTGAAGCAAGGCGGGAGCTCTATTAAGGGTATAATCCCTTTGTAAACTACTTCTTGTTTTGAAGTACTAAAGCCATTGAGTGGCTGCTTTCCCGTGGACGTAGCCCACATTGGGTGAACCACGTATATCGTGTGTACTCTCTCTCTCTCTCTACTCTATAATCTCGTGTATGTAAATTTGTCTCTCTCCATTAAGTAAACTACTCAATTATCTATTTAGCTACGTCTTATTTCCTAACAACTAGTATCAGAGCAAGGTTTGCTCGTAGCTAAATTATCTCAAGGAAAGGATTCCTTGAATTGAGTGGGAGTTATGGCGGAGGAAGGGAAGCTCAAGGTTGAGAAGTTCAATGGCAAAAACTACCAACATTGGAAGATGCAGATTGAAGACTATCTCTACCAGAAGGACCTCTATTTGCCACTAGGCGGTCTTGCAAAGAAGCCCGCAACGATGGCAGATGAAGCATGGATTGTCCTTGATCGAAAGGCACTGGGAACAATCCGGTTAAGCTTAGCGTCAACGGTGGCCTTCAATGTTTCGGAGATGAAGACCATGGAGGACTTGATGAAGTCACTTGACGACTTCTACGAGAAACCATCGGCATCCAATAAGGTATTCTTATGAAGCGCTTGTTCAATCTAAAGATGGCAGAGAATGGTTCAGTTGCAGAACACCTAAATGACTTTAACACAAACATAAGTCAACTTCGATCGATGAAAATCAATTTCGATGACGAAGTGCGAGCTCTCCTTATACTATCATCTCTACCGGATAGTTGGGACAGCCTTGTGATGGCTGTAAGTAATTCTATTTCTGGCACAAATACTCTTAAGTTTGATGATGTTGTGGGTGTTCTCCTAAGCGAGGAAATACGAAGGAGAAGCACAGGAGAATCATCAAGTGTTGCACTGTCAGTGGAAACAAGAGGAAGGCCTAAGGAGAGGTTCAAAAACCAAAAGGGTCCTGATCGCTCAAGGCGGAGCAAGTCACGCACAAAGTCAGTTCTTGAATGTTGGAACTGCGGCAAGAAGGGCCACGTCAAGAAGGATTGTTGGTCCAGGAAGAAGAAGGAGACAGAGTCTCAAGACAACAAGCCAACATCGGAGGCCAATGTGGCAGGTGAAGTAGAGCAAGATGCTCTCATTCTCTCATTAGACAATGTGTCTAATTCTTGGATAGTAGATTCCGGGGCTTCATTCCATGTGACACCACACAAACAACATTTCCAAGACTACACCAAAGGTAATTTTGGGTATGTATACTTGGGAGATGATGAAGCTTGTGAGATTGTCGGCAAAGGTACAGTTTCTGTCAAAACTGCTAACAGAAATGAATGGAAGCTTAAAGATGTTAGGCATGTTCCTTCTCTTCGCAAAAATTTAATCTCTACAGGACAATTGGACGATGAAGGTCACAACATTGCATTCGGAAACAAACGGTGGAAGATCTCAAAGGGATCTTTGGTGGTTGCCAAGGGAGAAAAGGTCGGTACACTTTACTTGTGTACTGTTAGCACGCAACCTTCAGCTTGTGCAACAACTACAGAAGTTGACAGTGCAGTGTGGCACTACCGGCTTGGGCATATGAGTGCCAAAGGAATGCAAATCCTTCAAACAAAGAAGCTTCTACCAGGTTTGAAAGAAGTGGACTTAGAGTTCTGTGAAGATTGTGTTTATGGTAAACAAAAGAGGGTAAAATTTCAAAAATCAGGAAATGAAAGAAAAAATAAAAAACTTGAGTTGGTTCATTCTAATGTTTGTGGTCCTGCAAGTACACCATCACTTGGTGGCTCATTGTACTATGAAACATTCATAGACGGTGCGACTAGAAAAACATGGGTTTATGTCATGAAGAATAAATCTGATGTATTTTCCATATTTCAAAGGTGGAAAGCCTTTGTGGAGAATGAAACAGGTACCAAGGTTAAATGCCTCAGATCCGATGATGGAGGTGAATAATGCAGCCAAGCTTTTGAAAGCTTTTGTGCTAGAAATGGCATTCGGAGGCAAAGGACAACCCCAAGGACACCTCAGCAAAATGGTATTTCGAAAAGGATGAACAGGACAATCATGGAGCGAGCACGAAGCATGCGGCTACATGCAGGCCTACCGCTTGAGCTTTGGGCGGAAGCTGTAAGTACGTATGTGTACTTAATCAATCGGTCACCCTCAACGGCATTGGATGGGGGAGTTCCAGAAGAGGCATGGACAGGTAAAACGGTGAATTATGCATTTCTCAAAGTGTTTGGGTGTGAGGCTTTCATGCACATAGATAGAAGCCTAAGATCAAAGCTAGATGCAAAGTCCAAAAAGTGTTTCTTCATTGGCTATGGAGAAGGTGACTTTGGGTATCGCCTATGGAATCCTGAAGATGGTAAAATCTTAAGGAGTAGGGATGTAATTTTTAACGAACAAAATATGTACAAAGATTACTTGGAAAGAAAACAAACAAAAGAAACAGGTGATGAGTACATGGAGCTTGAGGACGGTGAAGACTCAAGGATTGCAAACGGTGACAATGTGCAACAACGTCAACCAAATGAGGAGCCTCAACCTATTCCCCGAAGATCTACAAGAGCAAGTAGACCTCCAAAAAGGTTTGTTCCTTCCTTCAACCATCTCTTGATCTCAGATTCTGGAGAGCCAGAATCATACAAAGAAGCTATGCAACATGAATCCAAAGAAGAATGGATGAAGAGCATGCAAGTGGAGATGGACTCACTACATCGCAACCAAACATGGGAGTTGGTTGAGCTGCCTAAAGGTAAGCGGGCACTTCAAAACAAATGGGTGTACAAGCTAAAGGAAGAAGAAAGTGGGAAGAAAAGGTACAAGTCTAGGCTTGTGGTAAAAGGGTTTTCTCAAAATAAAGGTATTGACTTCAATGAAATATTTTCTCCTGTTGTAAAAATGAACTCAATTAGGCTTGTCTTAAGCCTTGTGGCTGCTCATGATCTAAATCTCGAGCAAATGGATGTAAATACGGCATTCCCTCACGGTGACTTAGAGGAGGAAATCTACATGCTTCAACCAAAGGGGTATGAAGTAAAAGGTAAGGAGAAAATGGTTTGCAGATTAAAGAAGAGCTTGTATGGTTTAAAGCAAGCATCAAGACAATGGTACTTGACGTTTGATCGATGGATGTTGGATCATGGATTCACAAGATGCAACTCGGATCACTGCGTCTACACGAAGAATTTGGGAGATGGAAAATTCATCATCCTAATGTTATATGTTGATGACATGTTGATTGCAAGTGCTAACATGCAGGACATCAAAGACCTAAAAGAGGAGCTGTCTAAATCTTTTTCAATGAAAGATTTAGGTGCTGCAAAGAGGATACTTGGTATGAAAATATCAAGGGACAGGACGAAGAAGACAATAAAACTATCTCAAGAAGATTACATCAAGAAGGTACTAGAAAGGTTTGCAATGCCAAATGCAAAACCAGTTTCTACACCTTTGGCTAGTCATTTTAAACTAACGAAGGATATGTGTCCAAAGACACAAGAGGAGATAGCCTATATGTCTAAAGTTCCATATGCTGCAGCGGTAGGTTCTCTAATGTATGCTATGGTCTGGACAAGGCCAGACATTGCACATGCAGTGGGAGTTGTGAGTAAGTTCATGGACAACCCAGGTAAAGAGCATTGGCAAGCTGTGAAGTGGATACTTAGGTATCTAAAAGGGACAACAACAAATGCTTTGTGTTTTAGAGGAACTAATATTTTTCTAGAAGGGTATGCTGATGCAGATATGGCAGGTGACAAAGATACTCGAAGGAGCACTACTGGCTATGTGTTCACGGTTGGAGGCACAGCAGTAAGCTGGGCTTCAAAGCTGCAGAAAGTGGTTTCACTTTCTACCACGGAAGCAGAGTATGTAGCAATGACGGAGGCAAGCAAAGAAATTATGTGGCTTCACAGATTCGTAGAAGAGCTTGGATTCAAACAAGACAATTGTGTCTTGTACAGTGATAGCCAAAGCGCTATCCATCTTGCGAAGAACTCAGCCTTTCATTCAAGGACAAAGCACATTGAGGTGAGATATCACTTCATCGCACTCTTTTGGAAGAGGGACAGCTAAAGCTAGGAAAGGTGCATACAAGTGAAAATCCTGCAGACATGTTTACAAAGGTGGTCAACAGGAGAAGTTGAGCTTTTGCTCATCTTCAATCGACATTCAAGGATAAGAAGCCAAGATGGAAAGCAGTCACAGGTTTGGTTTGGAGATCAGTCTCCAAGTGGGAGATTGTTAAGTATGGAGCCTGATTTACCCTTGTAATTTTCTGTGGTAAAAGCCCACATTTGTAAGGCCCCCATTATGAGGAGAAGCCATCGTGCGTGAAGGTAAATCACTCACCGGAGACCAAAATTTTCAAAGTCAAAAACTAGGGGCAACTTTTTTTGTCCCTCGTCGGAATATTCCTTTTCACCGGAATATTATGGCCGGACGGCGGCCGAAAAGTGGTCAGAAAACAACCGTCGGTTGGCCGGTGGCCGGTAGTCAATGGCCGGTGGGTCGGAAGTCAATGGCCGGTGGCCGAATACAAAAGCGGACTTGTCTTCTCAAGGGTGGCCACACATGGGCGGATTGGAGGGTCCGATTTGGACTTATTCACACAAGGGTGGCTACACATGGCTACCTCTCATAAGAGAGGGCAACCCTTTTGGCCTATAAAAGGAGGCCATTTCTACACACATTTCATAGTGTGAAGTTGATGCAACAAGGTGAGTGTGAGGTGGTGAGAGTGAAGCAAGGCGGGAGCTCCATTAAGGGTATAATCCCTTTATAAACTACTTCTTGTTTTGAAGTAGTAAAGCCATTGAGTGGCTGCTTTCCCGTGGACGTAGCCCACATTGGGTGAACCACGTATATCGTGTGTACTCTCTCTCTCTCTCTCTCTCTCTCTCTCTCTCTCTCTCTCTCTCTCTCTCTCTCTCTCTCTCTCTCTCTCTCTCTCTCTCTCTACTCTATAATCTTGTGTATGTAAATTTGTCTCTCTCCATTAAGTAATCTACTCAATTATCTATTTAGCTACGTCTTATTTCCTAACAGACCAGGTTTAGAGGCTCAGCCACACATAACCTTCAAGTAGAATCAGAGGCCATGCATCCCCCCGTAAAGAGTACTCCAGTGCATGGACAGACCCAAACTAACTGTGTACTCCAAAGGAAAAACCACATTGGAAAAAAGACCTTTGAGTTTTCTTTGAGCTAAATGAAATACTATTCAAAGTTTTCCAATAAGGCAAGAGGTTCCTAGTCAAAGAGCTTTATATTGTTGCTCAATATGGGGATGTTCTTGTGCAATATCTTCCAACGCTTGCAAGAAACTTGGATTGTTTTTACCAAAGAACTCTAGTTTATCCAAAGTTGAAATGCCAATACGATTAGAAGCTAGGAGTGGTCAGAAGTCTACAGCATGAGGCGACTCATAGTACCATGGTAAAACTAGTGTCTTTTTCACTCTTTCGAGTCCATAGTTTCATTTTCTCTCTTCTTACTTGAAGCTTCTTTGCATGATATTTTTGATATCTCTTGTTCTTTCCAATCTTTCCATTCCTATCAGCAGAGTCACAAGAACCTATGCTTTCAACATCTCCCTTAGATAACATTTGTGGGTGTGTAAACAACCCCTTTGTAAGCCCTTTATATAAAGGAAACATTGTTATTAAAACATTTTGAAGAAGGCGTATAAACAACAACAAAGTTGAGAGTGGATGATTGTAAACCGTGAGTAGCATCAAGAGAGAGATGGTGGTGGCTGCCGTTATATGAGCTCAACACACCAAGTGTGTATGCACACATGTGGCCTCATATGGGGGCCGTATAAGGCACCACAGTGGGTGTCACGAGGGCGGCAATAGAGGCCGACGGTAGCTAGCTATGGAGCAACTTGATGGCATGTGAGAGGAGCCCCTTCGATTTGTGATGGAATCTCCTTGAGGGTTTATGAAGCTATAGCTTCAAAGGCTAAGGTGATGAGTAGTGTTTGCAGCTAGTGAAATTTTCTCGCAAAGGCTTGTTGAGTGTTGCATTTTGAAGTAGCTCCAAAATATGACATCATTGATGACTATTCAAAAAACCACCTTCATAGTAGCATCTTTTAATATCGTTGGTGAAAAAACACTAACAATAGTACTTAGAAGCTCAAAATAAATCCATTCAAAGATAAGGTTTACCAAACCATTCTCAAATTTAGGATTAGAAGTAACTAGGATCTTAAGAGATTACTAATCATGCTCTGATATCATATTGATAAAGTAACCTCACTAACTTAGTCATAAGTAGGAGGTGGTGACCTCATAACTTAAATATAGGGAACTAGCATGGGGATAGTTCCCACCTTGCAAGAATGATAGAGAGAGAGAGAGAGAGAGAGAGAGAGAGAGAGAGAGAGGGGGGGGGGGGGGGGGACGAGGGGGAGAGAAATAGTTTGGGACCACAAAAAGTAATGAGGTAGGATTCAACGTTCATTAAAAGCCTGAACCTTATACAAAATCATGCTTTCTAAACTCTCAGGAGGGATATTTTTACTTATTTGCCAATGAAGTAAGAGAATTAAAGGGTTGAATGTTGGCTCCAAAAACACATATTTACCATACAAATGTTAGGTTTAATGGCCATGTGGCCGACCGCCCATCACTAACTGCTACTAACCCTAAGTGTACAGCTATACACTTGTGTGAGCCACTAACACAAAGTAGAGTGTGTATTGTGCCTAAGTGCATATGATAGAGAGGACAGAAAGGGGGCACATAGTGTGTGTCTACTCTCCCCCTCCAACCTGTGTGTGTGAATGTGCGCGCGTATTCATCTTCCTTTTCCGATGTGCTCCCGGCTCCCCTCCTTCATTTGGCATCGGAGCTATTTCATTCCCAAAATCGTTTCCACGTGCCCGTGCATTTTTAAGAGTGCAAACAGGATTACGACTTCGGCATCGGCAAAGTCAGCATTCCGAGAGCATTTCCAACAGTTGTCCTATAGTTTTACCCCCCTTTTTGGAGCCATTCGTGCCATCAGAAACCTCATTGGAGCTACGATTTAGGAGATGCATTTTTCAGCTCTCTTTGGTAGTTTGTGCTACAGAGCTTCCATAGCCATTACAGGTACCATTGTTGCTGTCTCTTCTATCCACAAGAGCCCACGGCTCATTAAGGAGTGTGTAGCCTCTTTTGGAGTGGCCTCATACACACACATGGAGTGGGAGTTTGACGACATTGTCTTCTTCGACTAAAGGTACAAGTACAGGTACATAGAGCAGCTTGGCTAGCTTCCTCTGTGCTTCTCGGCCTGAATTTTGGCTTTGGCTTTGGCTTCAACATCTACATCAACTCACAGGCTACAGGTTTCAGTGCTTGCGATATTCTGGTTCTTGTGGGAGCATTTTTTTACATGTACATGTATTTGTTGGCAATTTTGACAGTGTTTGAGCTCTTTTGAAAGCGGTTTGACTCCCCGTAAGGATATTTCTTTGCACGCACATGCTTTTGGCATCTATTTTAGCATCATGATAGACTTGTACATCTTTGTGAAGATTGCCATTGTACGCTTTTGTGGAGCCATCTTATGGCTAGTACGGCAGTCCCGGCCATTTCTGAGACTTGGTCTGGGTGATAGTCATTTCTGAGACTTGGCTGTATGTTTTGCTGCATAACCTACATTGTTGAGGGTCAATAGCATGGGGTTTTCATTGAGATGGGGTATTCTCAAATGTGGAGATACCTTCGGTGATACAGGTAGTTGGAGCATCCCTTATGAGAACTCGCCATAGGACATATATAGAGTGGTATAGGTGCTTTTGATGCTGAGTTGGCAATCTATGGTCAATTTGACAGTTTATGCGCCTCGGTTGATCTCTATACAGTGTGCTTTTGAGAGGCATTGTCCTCTTTTATGCTTTGTGAGTACATACTTGATCATTTTGTCTTGTATTTTGGTTGACATAGTCCCAAATACAAAGGAGACTCTACCGATATTTTGCCAGAATCTTTTGGTAGTTTTGTCACCATGTCTACTAGCAAAATACTGTGACATTTATGACATAAAGAACTTTGATGGCACTAATTTTCAACTTTGGAAGAACCAAATGCATGATGTGCTTGTCCAAAAGAAGCAAAAGCTATCTATTGCCTATGCGGCTAGAACTGAAGATATGCACATGATTCAGTTTCAGTGGGAGGAGCTTGATGAGCTATGCAAGTCTATGATTAGACTGCACCTTGGTGAATCGGTGTACTTTTCAGTGTTAGAATGCGAGACTGCTCATGCTTAATGGAAAAATTATGCAAAACTTACAAAAAGGATATGGCTAGCAATAAGGTTTTCATGATGCAAAAACTTTTCAACCTTCATATGAAGGAGTCAGCTAGCATTGCCAACCATATCAATGATTTTGATTCTCTTTTTGCACAGATTCATGCACATCACATGACCATCAATGATGGGATGAAAGTAATCTTTTTGCTTTGTTCGTTGTTGCCCTCTTGGGATATATTTTGCACAGTTGTTAGTAACTATGCTCCTAATGGTACGCTAAAATACGATGACATTACTAGTGCACTTTTGTCAAAGGAGATGCGTCGGAAGACCATGACTAGCTCGCATTATGGCGAAGCTCATTATGTGCAAAGGGATGATAAGCAAGTAAGGGCCATTCTTTGCAACGCGAGTCCAAGAAAGAGGGCAATAGAGATGCATCAAAGGATAGATCAAAGTCTGGTGGTCGCCGCAATGTTCAATGCCATTATTGTGATAAGTTTGGTCATATAAAGAAGGATTGTTATGCTTGGAAGCATGACAAAGAGAAAGGCAAAGATCATGATGATAAAGAGGAGAAACCAAAGAGTTCGGTTAAGATTAAAGAACTGAACATAGTTTAGGATGACAGTGATGCACAAGTCATTAATATGTTGACTAAAAATAATGATGTCTTTTATGATGCACAGGAAACTCTATCTTTGCAGAGTTCTATGCTAGCTGAACTCCTTGTTAGTGGAGAAGTATCCCATGCATGGATTCTTGATTTGGGTGATTCGTTGCATGTCACACCTCATAGGCATTGGTTTACTACATACGACAAAACCATTGGCTTTGTTACACTTGGTGACTGCTACTCTTGTGACATTGTTGGCGTAGGTGATATTGCCATGGTTATGGCAAATGGGGTGAAGTTTATCATCCATAATTTGTGTCATGTTCCAGCGTTGACATGCAATCTGATTTTGGTTGGACGTCTTGATGACTTGGGTTACCAAGTCACTTTTCATCACCAGTCTTGGCGTGTTGCGAAGGGTCATCTTCTTAAAGCCCATGGTTCTAAAGTTGGTTCACTTTATCCTCTTTATGTATCTGATAAAAACAGTGTTCTTTCTATAACCGAGCTGCCAACCGTTGCTTTATGGCATAGCTGGTTAGGACATATGTCAAAGAAGGGAATGGAGACACTCTCTCGTTTGGGCTGCTTATTGTCTTTGTCATTTTCTGATTTTCCCTTTTGTGAGCACTGTCAATATGGAAAGCAAACACGGACACATCGTTCACATTTTTTTGACAAAGAAAGAAAACCCTTAGAGCTTGTGCACAGTGATTTATGTGGGCAAATCCCATAGTGGTACATCCTATTATATGTTACATTCATTGACGACGCAACACGACATGTTTGGGTTTACACCATGAAGTCTAAAGATGAGACCTTTTCTTTCTTCAAGAAGTTCTTATCTAGTGTTGAAACTCAGTCTGAACATAAGTTGAAATCTTTGCGCTTAGATAATGGTGGAGAATGTGTCTCCAAAGAGTTTAAAGACTTCTATTCAAGTAGGGGAATTATGCCTGAGTTTACATCTCCTTATGACCCCTTTACAAACTGGTGTTGTGGAACAAATGAATAGGACCATCCAAGAGCGGATTATGTCTATGCTATCATAGGCTAATTTACCGCAAGCGTTTTGGGCTGAAGCATTACACATAGCCATTTAGTTGATCAATAGATCACCACATGCTTCATTACAGTTTTATGTACCTTTGGAGTTATGGTCAGGACATAAATTGTCTTATGAAAAACTATGCACATTTGGCTGTGAAGCTTATGCACATGTACCCAAGGAGTTGCATGCTAGGCTAGATCCTAAGTCTAGGAAATGCATCTTCATTGGCTATGGTGCAGATGGTCAATTTGGCTATCGTTTATGGGATTCAAAAAGTCAATCAATGATCCGTGGCAGTGATGTTGTCTTTAATGAGACTAAGATGCATAGATAGCCAATGAAAGAGGTTGAATTCCGGAAAGTGACATTTTTCAATGTATCACCTCCTATCCAGACAACTCCCGAGCCACTTACTACACAGGCTAGTACAAGTTCTGATGAGCCGCGGAGATCTCAAGGAGTCTCACATCCGCCATAATGTTTTGTTCCAGGCGCGGATTTTGTTTTGCTGACAGATAGTGGTGAGCCTTCTTGTTACAAAGAGGCTATGCTAGCCAATGATAAGGTTCAGTGGGAACAAGCTATGAAGAGGGAGTTGTCCAATATTGCAAAGAACAAAACATGGGAACTTGTTCCATTTCCAAAAGGTAGGAAACCATTGCCTTGTAAATGGGTTTACAAGAAGAAGATTGACAATTACAAAGCTCGTTTAGTGGCCAAAGGTTTCAAGCAAGAATATGGTGTCGATTTTTAGGAAATCTCTTCTCCAGTGGTCAAGATGACCACACTGAGAATGTTGCTTGCTTTGGTTACCACTGAAGATATGGAGCTTAATCAAATGGATGTCATTACATGGTGATCTCGAGGAAGAGATTTATAGGCAGCAACCTGAAGGGTTTGTGCTAAAGGACAAGGAACATTTGGTATGTAAGCTTCTAAAAAGTCTCTATTGCTTGAAGCAATCATCCAGACAATGTTATCAAAAAGTTTGATGCATTTATGCGTAGGCTATAAGCGCAGTAAAAAGGATCCATGTATTCATGTGAAAACACAACCCAATGGACAACTTATTATGCTTATCCTTTATGTAGATGACATGCTTAATTGCTGGTCATTCCAAGAAGGACATTGCTGACTTGAAAACCAAGTTTAAAAGTCAATTTGACATGAAAGATTTGGGTAAAGCCAATCACATGTTGGGTATGCGCATTACTCATGACCGTAAGAAGAGGTGGTTGTACCTTTCTCAAAAAGAGTATGTGCACAAGGTTCTCGATCGTTTCAACATGCAGAAGGTAAAGGATTTGAGTACTCCATTGCCTGCATATTTGAAGCTTAGCAAGAACAACTATCCCAAATCTGCTGAGGAAAAAGCTGCAATGGCTAAGGTTCCTTATGCTTTAGCTTTTGGTAGTCTCATGTATGCCATGGTGGCTACAAGACCTGACATTGCACATGTAGTGGGAGTTGTCAGCAGATTCATGCCTAACCCTAGTAATAAGCATTCGGATGTTGTCAAGTCGATTCTTAGATACTTGAGTGGCACTACAGATAGACAATTATGTTATGGTTGTGGAGAGTCATCCATTCAGGGATTTGTAGACAGTGATTATGCAGGCTGTGTTCTTGCTCTAGAGAGGCCTTAATTTTACCAAAAAGAAGGTTACAAGCATCAAAAATAGAATATTGTTCCTCACATTGTTTATGAGTCCCTCATATCGTTTTTGGCTTAGAGTGCATTTTTGGGGTCTACAATTGGCTACAAGGTCTTAGGATCCTTGGGGACACATAGATCAGCTTAAAACTTCATTCGGATACCAATGAGCCCAAAAATGATATTGCCAAATGTTGGGGTCTTGGAATACCCAGTCAGGTTAGCCATTGAGTCCTTCAAGGGGCTCAACCTTGCAAAAATTTGTCAAATTTACCTAATGGTACAAGACAATCAAAGCTCATATTGTTTGGGCTCTTAGGGTTTGTGGCAATTTTATCAAGTGTTGACCACTTACAGCTCTCATCTCAAGGTCTAGGTCCTCTAGTTTTATAAAACTTGTTGGGGCCCCAAAACAATTCAAGCACTAGAGGGGGCGCAAAAATGATTCGAGCCTCTGTTTGCTACCCAAAATTATGTAAGCCACATCAAGGATATCTAACCTCTTCCCAAGAAGTTTTGGCATCCTTGTTCACTTTAACCACTACTTTTTGCTCGTAAAAATGCCCTCTAGTTTTTGCATACCACACGTATCTCTTTGTTTTGTTCTTCCCCCAAAATAGTAAAAAAGGGGCTATTTTTAACTGCCCCTCCCCATGGCCGTGGGAGGAAGTTCTTATCTTCATGGGGCGGTCACATTGGGCCGTCAAAGGGTGAACCAACTATGAAAGCCATCCACCAACAATAGGCATCGAGGGCGACTGCGGCACCAATGAAAAATGGCAAATACTGTTGCCCGTTTTCCCAAAGCTTCTAACGCCGGCCATGGCTGCCCACATAGAGCCATGCAACGTGCACTATAACCCACAAGGCTCAAGCTTTTTAGAAATGGGGCTTCAACCTTTTTTATATACTGCAAAAAAAATTGTTACAAAATCGCTATGTGAGATTGATTGAAGATCTGCCAAGTGAGCCCCCCCCCCCCCCCCCCCCCCCCACGTCGAAATGTTAATTGAGCTTCCCAAATTAAATCTTTCCTTCAGCACCCCTGTCTTTCTTATTCAGTATCTTAACACTCCGATACCCAATTGAGGTGTCATGAAGCCTGACTCAGAGAGCACGACGAGCACTTCAATTCAATAAGCCTCAATCCTTTGATATGTTGTGTAATACATCGCTGTGAAGCTAGCAAAATACACAAAAATCAAACAGATAAATTTTCTCGGTTCCAAGTACAACTTTGATCCACCATATCTTTTCCCTCACATCTCCAAGTGACAAATTGTAAAGCACATCTTGTAGATCATAAAAAAGCTTACCAATCACAACCCTAGCAAGCTCAAAATGCTCACCCTACATGCATGCCAAAGCCGGGCCCAAAACTATAGACCCAACCCTCAAAAAATATTCAAGTGCTCATAACTTCCTCGTCCGAACTTTGATCAACTAACCGTAAAGACAAATTTCAAGAGACATCAGCCATTATAGTTTTTAGGCTTTTATTGTTAGTGTTTTTCTCTTATTCTGGGACCAATCATCTGGAAACTTCCCCAGCTGAAGAATATCATAAACGTCTTGCCATTCTGGGTCGCTCTTCTTCGCTAGAATAATTCAACATCTACTGGTTCATCCTTGTTTCTGAACAACCTTCTGTGCTTCTGGAAAGGAAGTTTGCTCCACAACGTGTTTTTCTTCTCTTATGAAAAATGTTGAATTCAAACTTCATTAGAAACATCATCCACCTGATTAGCCTTCCTTGTATTAATAACCTTGTTGATCACAAACAAAAGAGCTTGATGATTTACATAGAAGTGAAATAGCTTGCCTAGTAGATAATGTTTGAATTTGGTAGCACTAAATATCATCCTCATTGCTTCTCTTTCAGTAGTCAAGTGCTCTTATTCAGTTTTATAGAACCTGAATTGGCAAAGTAGACCGAGTAGTCTGTCTTTCCATCAGACTGGCCAGTATGGCTCCCATAGCCATGCCACAAGCATCTACATGTACATGGAAAATAACATCTCAATTAAGCTAGCAAAGTACTAGCTTCCTACTGATTGCAGCTTTTAAGCACTAGAGACTTTGTTCACATTCTTCGGTCCATATGAATCTATTCCCTTTCTTGATCAGTTCATATAAAGGTAATGCCTTGGCTACGAACATATGAACAAACCTCCTATAGAAGTTTATGTATCCCAAAAACGAACTCAATTTAGACACCATGGTTGGCACTCTAGCCTGTTGAATGCACTTGATCTTATCATTTGCCATTTCAATCCCATTCCTATACATTATATGTCCCAAAAGTTTCCCCTTCTAGACCATGAATATTGACTTGAAGGGGTTCAAATAGATCCTTTTCTCTTGGCACCTTTCAAGCACCATTTCCAAAAATAATAAATGCATCTCTTCAGTGGAGAACACCGTGAGGTCATCCACAAAGATGGCCAAAAACTTATGCAAAAATTTGCTGAAAATTTCAGTGATAAATGTAGTTTTGGCCCTATCCTCAAGTGCAATCTTAGCCACTATAGCTATACATTTTGTGGCCTGCAATCTTGTCTAGAATCATATCTATGAACAGTAATAAAAAAGGATCCTTAATGCTATGGGCATTCAATTTTTGTAGTCCACACATACTCTCAATTTTTCGTCTTCTAAGGGACTACCACTATAGGAAAAACCAGTCACTACTTGCTACCTTTGTAATGAACCCTGCTTTGAGAATATTGACGATCTCCTCCTTTTTAGCATAGTTAGGGTTTGTTTTGTACCTTTGCAACTTGATTGATCTGGCATCCGGCTTCAGTGGAATGTGATGGTGTCATACTTTTGGATCTATGCCTTTCAGGTGAGTATGCTCCCATGTGAATACATCCTTGTATTTTTGGAACAGTGCCTTTGCCTTTTCTTTGATCTCCGGCTTCAGGTGCTTGTTGATCTTAATCATTCTAGGATTGTCTTCTAAGTTGAGATTCCACTCCTGATCATCTAGGAGTAACAGTTTGGGCCTCCTCCCTTTTGTTTGTCCATTGACTTTGCTTCCTTCTTAATTCAAATGACAATAACATAATCATTAAAATGATTTTTTATTTCCAAAAAATCATTTTGAATTTCTAGAGCCAGTGCTGTTGGATCTCCTTCAGCAGCTTCTTTTGAACTGGCCTCCCTTTTTGGTCTAAAATCAAGCTTATTTGATAATGGTCGTTCTACCATACGCCCATCTAGCTGAGCTGGTCATTCTCTCAAGTTTAGTTCAAGAAACTGCTCTTGATATCGTTGCCTTTGCCTTTCACCATGTTCTTTATCCATAAGTACAACACTTAGATCAATCTCTATTAAAGGGAAAATGTTCATTGAAGCAAGCATTCTTTGAATCTTCTTCGTGCCATACTTCTTACACAATTCCTCAAGTCTTAGAGCCTTCTTCCAACTATTGGTATTATCGATTCTGATACCAATTCTTCTGCTAGAGCCCTGAATGGTCAAAGTCTCATTTGCATAATCATGGATGGCTGCAGTAATTCTAAGTCAAGGTCTTCCTAACAACATTCCATAAGCTCCTTGCACATCTAATACTAAAAAACTAGTTTTGAACTTCTCCTTTCCTACCTTGATCTGCATATTCTCCAATGAGTCGAGCAACTTGGACTACTATGTGGTCAATCATCCTTACTTTGAATTGGGCTGGTTTCATCTCAGTTCTTCCCAACTTCTACCTCAGACGCTCGCTAAGGATACTTACTCCAGCTCCCCCATCCAACATTACTCCAGACAATGGCTCCCATTGCTTCCTGAGTTTGTAGTCTATCTGAATCACTCGAACCTCGTCATTCCGAATGGCTACTAAGTCCATTGCTCCGGCTTCAGCTTCAGTTTTTCTCTTCTATTTGATGAATTTTGCAGCTGCCGGTAATGTTCATCTGATATCATCTAGCTTGACTGTCAACTTTTGTATCCTTTTGTAAACTTTGATAAAAATCTTAACTATCAACTTCTATATCCTTTTGCAGACTATGATATAAATCTCACCTTGCTCATTACCAAAACTATAGTTTGAACTGGAAGATTTGTCTTCCAAATCTTCACAATTCCATTCTAGTTCTTGGATGGCCACTAGCTGAACCTGAGACAAACCCTTTGATTGGCCCTCCTTCAGTTTGGTTGACCCAGCTTCAATGAAGTCTGTCCTGATTTGATGTACCTTCTTGGCCAGGCTTTGCACTACAGCGATCAAGGACTCGTCTAGTCCATATACTGCCTTCTCCTTATGGACCTTTGAATACTGGGGTGGTAATTTTTGAATCGTCCGAGCTTCAGAACACTCCAATTATTCTGGCAGCTTCTTGGCCACAACTAAAGACATCAAATCAGACTTCAGTATACTGAAAGGCAGAACTGGAACTAGAAATATGAAAGACACTGGAAATGACAACTAGAACTGGAATTGTACTATTTAGATCATACAAGAATACAACTACAATTAGTATTGAATAAGTATTTATAGTCCTCGATTGACTTGGGTTCCAGTCCCACCATTTGCCAACCATCTACTAGAGACTGTTCTACACCCCGTGATTGTTGGGATAAAGGTGATGTGCCTTACCACAGACTGGACATTAAATCCAACCACCTACATTTCATCCTTATTTCTTAAACATATACAAACAATAAGGAGCACTCTCACTACAACTTTTGCTGAGAGGTTGCTCCACCCACACATAGTGTAGTCTCTCTTGCTTCTCCCCTTACCCGCACACATGCACGCATCCACGCATGTGCACCTCAAAATTGGTATTAGAGCTTTGGTATCGAGGTGTTTGACGATAGCGGTTGCAACAGTTTTTGGATCCAGTGTGCACGGTGTGGAGCTTTTGGCTATGGAAGTGTAGAGCTCGACAATGAGGAGAAGGAGTAGATTCGACTGCATATGGACATTGCATGTGATTTGAGTGGGCAAATTAGCAACCTTGTGAGTAGCATTGAATAAGGTAGTGAGAAAAGCTTGGAAGCTCAACAAATTCAAATCCAAGAGCTTACAAGATCGCAAGCAAGGGGGAAAATTGTAGATCCATGGATCTGAAGCTTATGGGCAAGCAAGGGGGTAGCCTGGTGTGTAGCACTTGAGTATATGCAGTCTAAGGTATGCTAAAATCCTTGAAGTAGTGCAAGTTTTCAAAGGGAATGAAATCTGAAGGTAGCGCTAGGAGCTAGTACATCAAAATGCAGCAAATGGGCATCGTAATTTTTGAACTTGCATTGCGCAAAAAGCCCAGGAGGTTCAATTGAGAGTTGATGACTTTGGAAGAGTGTGTATGACACACACACACACACACACACACACACACACGCATACACACACATAGGACTAAGGTTCAAAGGAGGCTCCGTCCTTGATTTTTATTAGTAGACTATGATTTAGTGCAATGCAACTCTCGCTTTGCATGCACCTGCACTTGGCCAAAAAGCTAGCAATTTTGGCTTGCCTAAGCCCCAAGGTGTTGCCCACAAAAAGACACACTATTGAGTATAGTCTAGTTTTTGATTTTATAAGGCCAATGATAGCCCTGGGTTTAACTGTGAATATCTTTGTGAAGAATGGTAAGTTGGGGAGTGGTTGTGTTTAAAGACATTTTTGGCCTAACCAATTTAAATGATAGTCTTAATATACCCGCATTTTGATGAGTTGCTCTAGCTTACCTACTTTTGGCAATATTCCTACGTATTGATGATTTGCGCTAGCTAACAAACCACATAGCACTGCATCAAGCAGGTCGCATGGGTCTCTTAAAGGCTAATGATAATGGCTACCTACAACTAGAAAATGCACGGTTTAGGGTATTCCAATAGCATCACTAGAATGCACTACATTATATAGATTCATTGCAGAAACTATCAGCCTGAAGAATAACCTGACATACCTTTTGAAAAAATCATTTTCCATAATACTAGCTAAAATCACATAAGCTAGTTCTTGTACAACAGTGGTGCAACAAAATACTAAGGCTCAATCCAAAAACTTATTTAAAGCAGCCTAGTACGTCTGTCAGTTCCTCTATTGGGTATATCTGGCTCCAATACACGTCAATGTTCAGATCATTTGGGATAAGGTGACAAAGGACATAGCACATAAGATCACAGTCACATATTTCAAAGAAACCGAATTGGAGGGGCTGACAAGACCAAAGAAGAACAATCCAATGATAGTGCAACAAAGCAAGAAGAAGGTAAAGGGAAAGAGATCAAAACTAGAGGGGTTGACAAGACCAAAACAGAACAAACCGAGGACACTGCAACAAAGCAAGCAGAAGGTAAAGGGAAAGAGACAATGCAAACTGGTGCAAAACTATCATCAACCTAGATAGTGACTAGATCATCTAGAAGAAAAACAAAAAACAATGGATTTCTTGAAAGGGTTCAAAGCCAGAGCATAAAGCGTCAGTAAACACTGAGAAACCTCTAGCAGACACATTGCAAGGATCGGAAGGCGGACAACCAAAAACACAGACCATTGATAAAATAACACTGAATAAGCCCAGCCCATCACCAAACCAAAGCAAAGGCACCAAACCTCAGGGAGTGGCTCAGAGTCTATTCAAACCCAGATGCCCATTGTAAAAGTGGATAGGTTGCATCATTTGCAAAAGCAACCGCTCAAAGGGAGACTGGTCATGAAGAAACCAGATTGTGATACATTGCCTTATGCTTTCCTAATGACGATGTATGAAATAGACGAGACTGATCCATATACCATCACACAAGGGTGCGATGTGGCGATCCAATCCGGCTGGAACACCATCGTCAATTCCATAGGCAAGATGATGGAAGCCCAGACATCAATTTCCAACTCGGAGGTGGATAAGATGAAGAAAGAGCTTCAAGCAACTGAAGCTGAGCTACAAAAGTTCAAAAAGGAAAAATTTGGGTGGATGCAACAGATCTTAGAGTTACAACTCCAGTAGCAACACCACAATAGAGAAGTGCAAGGCCTCCAGAAAAAGATAGACAAACTAACTGATGCAAACAAGGTGTTGGAGGAGGAAAACGGAATTGCTCATAACAGATTCTAAACACTGTTGGAAGAAAAACAAGCAAATTACGAGAAGCTATATCATAAGCATCATATTACAAAGGATGAAATAATGGAAAAATATATTTATCATTCTCTGGTACAAATTGTGGACAAAAATGACAATCTCACTCTGAATGTGACTAATTTAGAAAATATCTTCGAATCCATGCAGTCAAACTTACAAGAGAAGGCTAGTGTATACACTACAAGATTGGTAATGAAGCACTAACACAATATCTGGACAATTAGAAAAGCTAGGATGATGATTACGAGAAGGATGATGATGATCAGACTCGGGACCAACAACACCATAAAAATGATTACGAGAAGGATGATGATGATCAGACTCGGGACCAACAACACCATAAAAATGACAATGATGAGGATCAGCAAAGGGTGGGGCAGCACCAATCGGTGGTCAATCCTCATATCAGGCTAGGGAGGGTCATCACAATGACCAAGCACCACCTGTAGACAATACTCAACAACAGAACCCATCCTACCAACATCAAGCTAGGCAACATGCAGTTCATAGTCAGCAAAAGGATATCAAGGGAAAAATTGTTCTTCTAGAACCTGGCTATGAATTTGACCACGATCATCCTACTGAGCTACTCACACTAAATAAGAGTCTATGGAAGTAGAAGCATCTCCATAGCTAGAAATACTTAGATGATGACGCAATTTATTTAGATCTAGAGAGGTTCTTGATGCTGTATGTGGGGGCCAGACAGATGGTGTTGGGCTGTAAAATCTATGAGTTATCACAATCAAATAGTCTGCCAATTTCCACCACATCTAAGTTGAGTCCAAGTATTGGAATGGGTCCCAAAATGGTGTTTAACTTCTGACGATGAAGCAGTAAACTTAGCCATGAAGGACTTAACCACCACTGACGACCTTAAGTCTCTGGGTTTATAGGCTGAAATGTTACTGGGCACAAAATCGACTTATCAGTGTATGAAGGACATCTGCCTTCAAATCAAGGACATGCTGATACAAATGCAGAGTGCCAAAGGAGTTCTAGATTCAAGGGTCAAAGCCTTACTAGAGAATAATGCCACTCGGATGACTCTAAAGGAGCAAGAGCTCAATTTGAAGAGTTTATTCCATTTGGATTGAATTACAAGGAAGATAATGCATCAAGAAGATCAGATGATTTTGAATTTCTTGAAATTTGTCCCAGACTTCACGGCATATCTTTACGCCATTCTTGTGAAAGAAGTAGAGCTACCTTGCTTCTTTCCAGCACTTTATCCTCCACACACTGAACCAACATACCAGCAACAATATGTCAAGATAGTGGATGGGCTCAGAGAATGGTACGAGGACGCAACCACTGAATGGCTGGCCTAGAATCAGGTTGTGCAAGAAGCTCTGAAAAATACTCAAGCCAATGACCTCAGTAAAGATCTTAACAATTTTCAACTAAGGATGGAGCAGTGGAAGGTGCAACTTAGGCGCCTCATCAAACTTGCAAACCAACTCCTTCAGATGATACTAGAAGCATCAAAGATCCCCGAGAAGGACCTCAACAACAAGGCAGCCTTTGAACCCCAGTTCAGAGAGATTGTTGAAAGTCTAATTGTTTGAAGCTCGCATCAAGTGCAACTAGCCATTACCTTAAGGGTGGATGCATACTACATCCTATTGCCATAAGTTGGCTAGAGGCAAACTTACCATATATGAACATGATATCAAGACATGGAATACACCAACACCCTATGAAGTGGAAATGAAGACAGTTCACAAAGACCAACTGGAGCAAGAAGCCTTGTTCAGGATAATTCAAAAGGAAAACACTGCTTCAAGTGCTCCTAAAACCTTCAAAGTTCTTCACAGACCTCCTAAAAAGAAGGCACCTGACAAGAGGAAAGTCAGATGGACAGATATTGGGTAATCCCATAGGGCTATTGGAAATTTTGGTATTTATACCAAAATTCAAGAAAGGGGAGGAGAAATGTAGAAGGCAAGAACAGTCTCTAGTAGACCGCTGGTAGATGGCAGGACTGGAACCTAGAGACAGTTACCACAATAACTGACACAATACACAATCAGTGAGACACTAGTCCGAGGACTGTAAATAGGACCCAGTGCTCATTTTGGAGACCTGACCGAATACCTGATACTTGAGAGCCTAGGTTATAGATCCAATCCCTAACCACAAGCCCATATTTGTATCTTGAGCCATTGACTGATGTACTCTATACTCTCATTAAGCTAAACACTTATTCAGTACTAATTCTAGTTGTACTTTGATATAATTTGAATAATACAATTTGAGTTCTAGTTGTCATTTCCAGTGTCTTTCATATTTACAGTTCCAATTCTATCTTTCAGTATATTGAAGTCTAATATGAAGTCTTTAGTCTGAACTAAACTAACTCTAACTAAAACCTCGAATAGGTGTTTGAACACATTCAGCTCATTCCATGGGCTCTTTAATCTGAAATTTGAAGTCTTTAGTCTGAACTAAATTAACTCTAACTAAAACCTGGAATAGATGTTTGAATGCATTCAGCTCATTCCATGGAGTATGACTGTAGAAGGTGGAATGCAAGGCTAGGCAATTGAGTTCCTCTTGATTCAGAGAAAAACTATCCAGATTTTGAGCTAGAAATTAAATTCAAGCCATTCGTTGAGTTCAAAAAGCTGATTGTTACTATGAATTGGAAATTACAACATGTAAGAGAGTCACTTGAGTTTCTTGATGAGACCACTCCTAAGTATAAGTTTATGGTACCATTGCAAGTACAAGTGTGGAGAAAAAAATGTCATGTATCACATGTCTACCTCCAAAGATTATCTCTTTTGAGCCTCTGATGAGAAAAACCTAACTATGATTGGTCTTCCTAATGTAATACTTCTTATCCATCAATACAAGCATTCTTCTACTACTCTTTTTGATTATTTAACATACCATAGCTACAAAGATTATGGTACTAACTAATCTACACACTCTTTGATTATAATTATACTGTATTCAAAGGTATATGGGATACAAGGTTTGAGTTTCAAAATTGAAAAACTTAGTTTAGCTGCAAAATAATTGTAAAAAGGAGTGCTTGATTACAATGGATATCTTCAACAAAATTGTACTTGTCTTTTGGTGGGAGGAGATCATCCATCCTTTTTTGAACTCACTGATCTTTTTCTTTTTGAGATAGGCTCCTTCAATAAAGTAGGCTTGGGATGCTTCTTCTTTGTTTGAGCTTGATGACTTGGTTTTCTTCTTGGTTGATTTTCTTGCAGGAGATGACTCAACTATCCTCTTAGGAGACTTGGTAGCTTTCTTGGGTGTCTTTCCATGAGTAGGTGGTTTGCTAGCCTCTTTAGGTGATTCTATAACCCCTTGGCTGACTTAGTTGGAGTAGGTGGCTTGGGTGTCTTCTGAGGTGATTGGGTGGGAGTAAAAGGCTTGGTAGACTTCTTGGGAGATTTGGCTCAAGTATGTGGCTTGGCTTTCTTCTAGAGGGATTTTCTTGAAGGAAATGACTCAATTGTCCTCTAAGGAGACTTGATAGACTTGGAAGCCTTCTAGGGTGACATAAATAGAATTTTTCAAAGTGATTTGAGAGTCTTCTTTGCCTTTGTAGATCAAGCCCCCTAAAGTGTAAACTTGATAGGTGAATGGCATGGGAGATACTTGCTTGGAGTTTCCATTTTGTTTAGCTTCCTAGGGCTCTCCTTCTTCTCAAATTTCTTGGCTTTGAGACTTTTCAAGATTCTTGGCTTTAGGAGACTGCTTCTTTTCAATCTTCTTGCCTTTGGGAGATTCTTTCTGCCTTGGACATGAAGTCTTCCCTTTAAGGAGTGTTTCCTTTGGGAAGAGTCTTGCCTTGAGGAGGTGGAAGAGGACAATCTAGATCATAGGGATAGATGGATCTCTCCAACATCAAAGGGATAGATTTTTCTCTTACCCACCAAACCCAAGAATCACAATATTCATGCATCTACAAAATAAAGAAAGACTAAGTTAAAACCAAGGTATATGATTATAAACAATAGAGAGAAAATCGATTATTTGTAAATACATACAGGTAATGAAATCAATTTGAATTTAGATGCTATGAACCTCCAAGCATTTTCAATAACCCTCCAACCAAAAGAAGTTGAATCAATAGGATAGAGGGACCATCGTAGCACCCTATACTTTACCTCTGTACTTGAAAGAGAAATCATAGGTTGCTTCTTGCTGCTCCATGTGATAGCAGCACTCCCAAGTGAAAACATGAATCTACTGGTAGACCTATGATCGTATTTGGTACCAGCCCAATCCGCATCTAACCATAGAGCTACAACTACACATCAGCCCTATAAAAGAGTGCATAATCCAAAATAACACTCACATAGTGCAATGTGTATCTCACTGCATCCAAGTGTGGTTTCTTCGGAGATTGCATAAACTGACTCACCAATCCAACTGTGTAGCTCAAGTTTGGGTGTGAGATGGTCGAGTAGATCAAACTACCCACAATCTTCATGCACATGGTAGCATTCTCAAGTACTTGATCTACACCATTTCCCAACTTCAAATTCTGATCTAAGGGCATTGCAATCGGCTTACAATCAGCCATACCATAATTTTTCAACATGTCCAAAGCATATTGTCTTTGTGACAGCCATACACCCTCTTCTATGCAAACAATTTCAATGCATAAGAAGTATTGAAAGTCTCCCAAGTCTTTCATTTCAAACTCCTACATGAGTAGAGAATGTACACCCTCT
The DNA here is from genome assembly GCF_014529385.1 of Adiantum capillus-veneris. Classification (NCBI taxonomy): domain Eukaryota; kingdom Viridiplantae; phylum Streptophyta; class Polypodiopsida; order Polypodiales; family Pteridaceae; genus Adiantum; species Adiantum capillus-veneris. The sequence goes on from NC_140937.1 coordinate 85,148,986, forward strand.
ACTTTAACCACATTATCACCTCCAATAATCAAGTCATCCACATAGATGTATATCAATACAACTCTTGCCTCATTCTTTTGCACATACAATGAATGATTTGCATCAAACATCTCAAGGCCCAATGAAATGAGGAATGCCACAATCCTCTCTTACCAAGCTCTAGGTGCTTACTTCATCCCATACAATGCTTTCTTTAACCTGCATACAAGGTCACATAGAGTCATAATTCGCATAACCTAGTGGCTGCTCTACATACACAACCTTCTCCAGTTCTCCATTTAAAAAGGCATTGTTTACATCCATTTGTTTCAAAACCCATGTTAACGCTGCAGCCACTGCAATAAACACCCAAACAATAGCCGTGCAGGGCTAAACGTCTCCTCATAATCAACCCCATACATCTATCATAATCTTTGGCCACAAGCGTGTCCTTGTACCTGCTCAAACTGCCATCAACATTATGCTTTATTTTGTAAACCCACTTACATCCAATTTCCTTCTTTCCCTTTGGTAATGGCACCAACTCCCATGCTCCATTTGCATCAAGGACAACCATCTCTTCTTGCATAGCTTGCCACCATTTTTCATCTTTAACAACCCTACCTCCTCTACAATCTTCACCATATATGCACAATGACGAGCCACATTGTTACCATATACATGTGGTAGTGATGTGTGTGAACACACTAGGACCGCTGGGGCATTTTTTCCCTCTTTAGGAGGTTTTTTCCCCCGTGCATTGTATCTAGGCCCATCACTCTAGGGCTATCTATCTTTCCATTGCACACTAAGTAACACACTCTCTATTGTGTGCCTTGAGCTTCCTTCGTCTTCTCCAAGCTGTGTGTGTTTCTCTGCAACCCTAATTCCAACAATTGGTATCAGAGCAGGTCACGTCCTCCCCCGGGCTTAGTCGCCAGCTGCTCCAGCACACGCCTGCTCACTTTCTCCGATTTTAGTGAGCTTTGGCAAGCGTTCACAGGTCGACAAATATTTTGGGTACACTCGAAGAGCTCGATCTGCTCAGAATTTTGATTTGGGCTCATTTCGGCCTCCGTTTCCACTACAAGCAATACTGCACATGCTATTTCGTCATTTTGTGCAGAATTTCTGTCAGTGCCGTTTTCTGCATAACATGTGCCTTATAGTCTTCTACGGTTTTGTGCTATATAGCACACGTTGTTCAAGCTCCGTTTCTCCTATTTTAGATCACATTTCACATCAGGTGCAACATTTACCATGGCTGATAACAACAACATAGATGTGTTCAAGATGTTTGCTGCTGAGGACAGGTTGGATGGGGACAACTACCCTATGTGGGCTTATATGATGCAACATGTTCTTGTGTCAAAGGGTGTCTGGAACATTGTGCAGGGCATTGATGTACGTCCTGGTTCTGAGGATGTAGGCGATGTTGAGGTTGTTGCAGGTCTTGCTGCAAGGATTGCAGCTGTTAGAGTTGTTTTGCCTATGGCAGAACAAGCTCGTTGGGATGTTAAAGATGCGCAGCCTCATGCATTGATTGCGTTGTCTGTGAAGCACACCATTGTTCCTCACATCCGTTCAGCAAAATCTGCAAAACAGGCTTGGGATATTCTAGCAGGTCTTTATGCAAGCCGCAATGAGGCTAAAATTGCTTTGCTGCGTAAAGAGCTAGAGTCGAAGATTATGCATGAGGAAGATGATATGGACACTTTCCTTGCTAGTGTCAAGGATATCAATGAGCAGCTTATTTCTGCAGGTGAAGTCATTTCAGACAGTTCCCTTGTGCAGATTGTTCTTGATGCCTTACCAGATTCCTACCAGACTTTTGCTAGTACTTGGAGACTGATGACCCAAGGAAATCCTGAAGTTGTCAAGTTTGATGCATTAAGCACATTGCTGTTGCAAGAGTCACTTTCTAGAAAAAATAGGACTAGGCAGCGTGCAGTTGAACAGGCTTTTATTGCTTCTCAAAGAAAGGGTGGTAACAGTAATGCAACCACTTCTTATGGTTCTGCTGCGACGAGTGGCAAAAATTCTGTTCCTAATGCTTTTGCTGGCAGTACTTCGTCTGGCAATTCTGGTGTTAAGGGCAAAAAGAAGATGCGTTGCCATTATTGCAAGGCTAATGATCACTTGATCAAGTCGTGTCCTAAGTTGAAGGCCAAAGAGGCTAAGAAGAAAGAGGGTGGTTCCACTGCAAATGCTGGTTCCACTACAAATGCAGCCATTGTTGAGTCTTCTGTGAAAGGAGACTGTAATGCTGATGTTGATGCAGAATGGGCTTTTAGCGCAGAGTGCACTTACAATCCTGTTGTCCATGATGCATGCTTGTCAGTTGCTGCAGATTCACAGTGTGGTATTTCGATAGTGGTGCTACAAAGCACATTACCTCACATTGTGAATTGTTTACCTCTCTCGAGTCTGTCCCTCATGGGAATTCAGTCACTTGTGCCAACAACGCCTCTTATCCAGTTCAAGGAGTTGGAAAGATTGTGCTCACTGCTGCTAATGGCAGTTCCTACTCGTTGATGCACTTTATGTACCTGGGATCAAGAAGAATCTCTTGTCTCTATCCGCACTTGCTAGACTTGGACTTGTAGTCAAATTTGTGGATGACAGATGTACAGTTCATGATCTCAGTTTTGGTGATGAAATTGTTGCATCTGGCCTTTTGTGCCGTGGGCTGTATAAGCTAACTTTGTATGACAAGTGTGGACAAAACTTTGCAAATGATGTTGCAGATTCAAGGGCTATTTCACATGCAAAACTTTGGCATGCACAATTTGGTCATCTGAATTTTGTCAGTTTGCTGCGTTTGCAGAAATCTGATATGGTTGCTTCTTTGCCGCCTCTTGAAGCACCTGTCAAACATGTTTGTGAAGGCAGTATTTTGGGTAAGATGCAGCGTTCTAAGTTTCCAAAGGATGGTTCAGTTCGGGCCACATGCAGGTTGCAGCTTGTGCATAGTGATGTTTGTGGGCCCATGCAAACTCCGTCCTTGGGCAATTACGTGTACTTCGTGACTTTCATTGATGATTACTCCAGGCATGCATGGGTATTTCCGCTTAAAGCGAAGTCCGAAGTTTTTATGTGCTTAAAACAATTTCTGGCTTTGGTTGTGTCTAGTTTACATGATGTTGAGGAGCCTCTGTCTTTTGATGAAGCACAGAATTCAGAAAATTGGATGGCTGCCATGCAATCAGAATATGATGCACTTATAGAAAATGACACATGGACTTTATGTGATTTGCCTCCTGGCAAAAAGGCCATTGGTACGAAGTGGGTTTACAAGTTGAAACGCAAGCCGGATGGTGAGATCGATCACCATAAGGCTCGACTTGTTGCAAAGGGTTATGCACAACAAAAAGGCATAGATTATGAAGAGACTTTTGCTCCCACTTGTCGTATGACTACTATGCGTTTTCTATGTGCATTGGCAGCTCATTTTGGTTGGGATGTACATCAATCAAACAATGTTACTGCTTTCTTGAATGGTGACAAATTTGAGGAAGTTTATGTAACGCAGCCTCGCGGTTTTGTCATAAAAGGACAAGAGGACAAAGTGTGCAAATGTAACAAGGCTTTGTATGGGTTGAAGCAATCTCCTCGTGCTTGGTATGAGAAAGCTGACACTCATTTGGTTAAAAAAGGCTTTCGCAAGAGTCCAACAGAAAGCACATTGTATGTAAAGCATGAGGATGATGTATTTCTCATTGTGGTTCTTTATGTCGATGATTTGCTGATCACTGGACCAAATGAGAGACATATTGCTGAATTTAAGGCTGATTTGAATGCTACTTTCAAGATGAAAGATTTGGGACTGTTGCATCATTACTTGGGTATACAGTTTAAGCAGTGTGATGGTGGTATTGCCTTGTGTCAGAAAAGTTACATAGAGACATTGCTATGTAAGTTTGGACTTGAGGATTGCAAACCTATTGCCACTTCCATGGAAACAGATTTAAAGTTGAGTCTACATGATGCTGGCGATCCTACTGATGTCACTCTTTACCAAACTGCTGTTGGTTGCCTCATTTATGTATGCAACACGAGTCCAGATATTCAATTTGCAGTCTCATAGGTCAGCAGATTTATGCATAGCCCAGGGTCTAAGCATTGGCAGGCTATCAAGAGGATTTTCCGCTACCTTAGTGGCACTTTACATCTTGGCTTGTTTTATCCCAAGGGGGGATCATTGCCGCCAGACTTACATGCTTTTTCGGACTCAGATTGGGCTGGTTGTTTTGACAGGCGAGTGTCCACAAGTGGTTTTTGTTTCATGCTTGGCAGTTCATGTATATCATGGTTGAGCAAGAAGCAACCTACTGTGGCCACTTCGAGTTGTGAGACTGAGTATAGGGCAGTCTTCACAGCTACGATTGAGTGTGTATGGCTCAGACGCCTTATGGCTGATTTGGGTGTTGGACAGGACACTGCCAACACTATCTACACTGACAGTCAGAGCGCATTGGCAGTTGCGAGGAACCCAGTTTTTCATGCTCGCACAAAGCACATTGAGGTGCATTACCACTATGTCAAGGAGAGGCTCTCAACAAGAGAGATCAGCTTGGCTTATGTACCAACACAGGACAACCTTGCAGATCTTTTCACAAAGGCATTGTCTCGTGAGAAGCTTGAAGCTTTCCGCAAAGCTTTGGGCTTACTCCCCTTTGTGGACCGATCTTGTCCTCAGGGCATGGCACTTCCCTTTACTCATGTGCCAGCTCTCGTTCACCGCATCACTCCAGGGGGGATTTGTTACCATTTACATGTGGTAGTGATGTGTGTGAACACACTAGGACCACCAGGGCATTTTTCCCCTCTTTAGGAGGTTTTTTCCCCCGTGCATTGTATATAGGCCCATCACTCTAGGGCTATCTATCTTTCCATTGCACACTAAGTAACACACTCTCTATTGTGTGCCTTGAGCTTCCTTCGTCTTCTCCAAGTTGTGTGTGTTTCTCTGCAACCCTAATTCCAACACACATAACTATCATAAGTCAATCTTTGCAGACGGTTTCTTACTCCTTCAGATCTACATGGTCAAGGATCACTTCTAGGTGCTTTGTTCCTTGCTTGCATCCTTCTTACACCCAGTGTCTTCACAGAGGGTCAAACTCCTCATCTAAACTCTCAAAACCATCGGTGTCACCATCATCATGACCAGCACTCAAATTTGGTAGCTTAGGGGCATCATCAACTTTTTCCTTCCCTTTCCTTGATACATTCAAAGAATTAGTAGGACTCACTCTTTCACGTAACCTGCCACTCCATGGCTTCTCACCATGACCTACACTAGGTGACCTTTGTGGTCCACTCACACTTGTGATTGTGCACCTGGATTTTTTGTAGCTCTTACATCAACCCCTAAACCATCTTTCACATCAACATACCAACTTGCCATTTCATCTCAAACACAACATCTTTGCTCACTCTCACTTTATCTGTGATAGGATTGTAACACTTGTAAACTTTTTGCTCAAGGAAATAGCCAATGAACACACATTTCTTTGCTTTTGGGTCAAGCTTACTTCTTAGTTCATCCTGCACATGCACATAAGAAACATATCTGAACACTTTAAAATTTTGATACATCCGGTTTTTCACCACATTACTTCTCTTCAAGTGTCATATCATGTATTGCAACATTAGGGTCCTTGTTCATAATGTAAACACCAGTAGCAATAGCCTCATCCCAATAACAATGAGGCATGGTCTTCTCATTCATCAACGCCCTTGCAACTTCTGCAATGTGTCTATTTTTTCGCTCAGCAATGCCATTTTGTTACAAAGTATACCTGCATGAAAACTACCTCTGAATTCCATGCTTTTTAAGAAAATCATTGATTTTATTGGAGAAAATATTCTCCACCAAAGTAAACATTTTTCCCACTTTCTTTCCTTGTGCCATGAACTTTCCATTCTTCTTATGCTCTTCAACAAAGAGTCATCGGAGTTAATCCTAACCTACAAGCCCTTCTCAACCACCTGCCCAACAGAAACCAAAGTCTTTGTGATATTAAGTACATGCAATTCATCAGCCAAGTATCACTTACCATCAATCATAGACAACGATACATTTTCTATATGCATAATGGGATGTGCAGTAGCATCCTCAATATCTACATAACCAGGACTTTGCAAAGTTTGCATTTCCATGAACCAATCATCATGACTGGTCATGTGATTTGATGCACCGAAATCCACATATTGACATTATCAGTAAATTTTGCTACATTTATAGACATCGTATTTAGCATGTGCTGCACCACAAATAGCATGTCAAGCTCTTCTACATTCCTGCTCGTGGTCACATAATTGTTTTGTTGCCTCATGTCTGGATAGTCACGTTCAAAATGACCATGTCTTCCACAACCCCAACATCTACATTCTTACTCATGGTCGCATAATTATTTTCTTGCCTCCTGTCCAGACAATCATGTTTAAAATAACCATGTCTTCCACAACCCCAATATACTACATTTTTGTGTTGACTTGTATTGTTATGGTGTACATTTTCACTACCTCTTGGACTCCCCCTGCCTCAAAAGTTTCGTCTACAACTTGTATTCTGCCTTTGATTGTTATTTTGCTATTGTGCTTGGTGGTTGCCTCTTCCATGACTTGTACCACGTCCTCTTCCTCTCCCTCTCTTGTTGAAAAGGACCCGTGGACCCGTTCAGAATTGTTTCTACCCTATGTAGAGGAGTCTCCTCAAGTTCCTGCGGGCGACCAAGGAAAACCCGACCGACAACCCGACGACACCGAGGCTCCGATGGCTTCCGTTGGCACCGTTGGATGCGCACGTAGGAAGGCCCGCTTAACCCTTGCATGAAGGAGGGTTGAACCCACCCCATGAGGGTAAGAGGCCAACACTTTACCATCAAGCTATTGACCCTTGTTGTGTATAACAAGGAAAGACAGCCTACCTATGTTGAAGGGAAAACTAGAAGGAAAGGGAAAGCTTCAAACTTCAAGGAAGTAGCTTCACCCTTCCTTTTCACTTCTTAGAGGAAGGCAAGTTTTCCTCCAAAAATTCTTTTTCCTCAAGAAGGTAGCTTCAAAGTGAACAAAAGCCTTCACAAAAACGACGGGTTTTTGTGAAGAATCATTAAAGGTGTTCTAACAACGAACGACAAGTGAAGCGCTCAAATTCTCGCAAGGCGAGGTTCGCATGCAACGCAAATCACAGAGCATACAAAACACAAGACTTCAATTTCACAAGGTACAAGTTGACGTTTTTTTTTCTCTCTTTGCATTAGTGTGTGTTTACCATGGCCAATGAGGATATCCCACCTACACACACGTTTGATTTTGAGCACGTAGATCAAAATCAGGGCACCACGGGTGCGGCTGACACTAATATGCATGATGACGATGATCTAGGAGATCATTGCCTTGTAGATATGGTTGCTTTCAAGACTTTGGAAAATCACCAAAGCGTACTTGAACGCAACCTCTGTACTTAATGCAAATGTTACCAATTTTACGGAGTTACTTGTGAAATTTATGAATTCACAGACGACTCAAGGAGCCACAAGTGGCACAGTTCAAAGGAACCAAGCTCACACGACTCAAGGAGTCCAAGAGAGAAGTGATGTAGAAGATGCAGAAGGTAGCAATGCATTACTTAAGAATATCACCATTCCTGAGTTTCACGAGGAAGAGTGTTATCGCAACAAGGATGCGGTCAATACGTTCTTACACAAATTGAGTGATATTCATAGATTGAGACACACCCCGGATATAAAGATGGCTGTGAAAACAAGTCTATCTCTTAAAGGCAAGGCCTATAAGTGGTGGATGACATTTCAAATAGATGCCCATCCTCCATCTTGGGCTGCGTTTCAAGCTTCTTTCTCCAAAGATCAGTTTTTGGACTCCAATGAAGAAGATAAGAATTGGTTAGCATGGGATGCAAGCCGCATGTCTGGCCTCTCTCTCACACAATACCTTTCAAAGTATCGGGAAATCATATCAAAGCTAGAAGGTCTAGATGAATTCCAAAAGATACGGGGTTTTAATAGGGGTCTTGATAAAGACTATCGTCTTCATGTCAAGACCAAACATCCAAAAACTTTGGAAGGAGCCATCAGTCATGCCCAAAGATATGATGATGACCAAGAGAGGAAAGGAAATGTTTCCTACTCTAAGAATACTTTTGCTAAGAGCAATGTGGCTAAGAGCCAATGGCGAGGTAGATCTCCCACACGTTCCAAGAGGAATAAGAGACAATCTACCTCTCCACACCCACAAGAGGCTAAGAAGCCTAAGCACTCATGAGATACTCCACATGGGTCTCTCAGCACTGCCGATTTTGAGCGTGCAAAGAAACACAATTTGTGTTTTAGACGTCTTTCGGACCAACATAACAAGAAAGATTGTCCTCTTTTGCAAGGCAAAGAAAAGTCCATGCACACGGTGCAACGCCTCACATTAGGTTCATCTCCTAAATATTGTGTTGTAGAGGTTCTTCATATGGAAGAAAAGCACAAGTGTTGTGTGCCTGCTTCAATGTGGCAGCCCACCTTTGGCCCCCATGATTTGATTCGCATGCATGGCACTATTAACGGACAATGTGTTCGTATTTTAGTGGATGATGGTGCAACTCATAACTTCTTGAACTATAAGCTAGTCAAGAAATTGAAGCTTACACAGACTCCCTGCTCTCACAAGTATGTGGTCGAGCGGCTGTCTGGGAATGATAAAGAAGTATGGGACACGGTAGTTCAAGGGGTTGAGCTTATTGTTCAAGATCATACGATGACCCTTGACTTCCAAGTTATGAACATGGACCGTGCTGATGTAGTTTTAGGACGGGAGTGGCTGCATGGTTTAGGAAACACATTGTACACTAGTTATGAACACAACTCCTTATCCTTTATGGCCTATGGTAAACATGTGCTTTTGCTTGGTGAGAAAAATATACCATCTGCACCTCTTATATGTATAGCCGAGCTTTCTATTTTGCAGAAAGCAAATTTAATAGTTGAAGTCTTTTTGTGTTACTGCTTGTCTCCAAGTCTTGTCAAAGTGCGGTGAATTCTAGAAATGGTATGCAAAATGCAATGAATTCTAATGGTATGCAAAGTGCAATGAATTCTACTGATAAACAAAGTGTTAACAAATCTAACGAGCAAAGTGCTCTCAATTTTAATTCTGTAGAGCAACCTGCAAACTGTTGTAAAACAAACATTGTAGGAATTACAAGATTCTCCATCCCAGCATAACTCTAGTTTACTTTCTCCTTTTGCACGACAAAAGCTAAGGGTTTACCCCTACACGTGATGTGCAACATGGCATAGATGTCTTGCCATGCACTAAACCGGTGAGTAAACCACCTTATCGTATGAGTGCTGAAGAAGCCAAGGAGAAGATACAACAAGCGAAGGATTTGCTCCAAGACCATTTTGACATGCTTCGAGTTGCTCGACAGAATGTTAAGCAAGCTCAAGATCGATATAAGAAGTACGCAGATGAGCATCGTCGTCTTGCTACTTTCGAAGAAGGAGACAAGGTTTTCCTCAAAGTTCCGGAGCATTCAGAAAGTCTGAAGACGGGAAAAGTTGCTAAACTTTCACCACGCTATTGTGGACTGTTTACTATTCTCAGACGTATAGGTCAAGTGGCCTATAAGTTAGCTCTCCCAGAGCACTCACGAGTTCATCCTGTTTTCATGTTAGCCGTTTACGAAAACAGCTAGGACAAAATGATAACGTCATTGACATAGGTGTGTTAGTTGACCTTATTGAACCGCCAAGCATTCCTCATGAGCCCGAAAAGATTTTGGATTCTCATGAGCTTCGCACCAGACACATGTCAGAAAACAAGTGTTGGTAAAATGGCTAGATAGACCTGAAGAAGGTTCTACATGGGAGAATGTCTCCGCACTTAAGAAACGTTTTCCTACGTTCGTTTTCAAGGACAAAAATGATTCTCCAAGGGGGGGGGGGGGGGATAATGTAATGACATGGGTCCTACGGGCAAGGCCACCGGCACGGCCGGACGGTGTGTACGCTAGGAGGAGGCTATAAGATAGCATGGTTGGGTGGAGACTAGCACACGCATTACCAACGCCCTTTCAACACCAAATTTGTAAATGAGGGTATGTTCTCTCAAAGATGAATACCAATTTTCAATTGTTTGTATTCTGGACCCAAACCTCGCTGACATACTTCCACTTTATCATCATTATCAATTATAACACCAATCAATGCAAGTGACTCGCATATGTTCTTTATCTTCAATGAATATTCATTGATAGACAAGTTTTTCCTCTGCACCGTATTCAGCTCAATCTTCAACTGTAGCTTCCTTGCCTTTGTGTTGATCACATCCAACAATAGTAAGTGGCCCAAGCCTCCTTAGGGGTGTGAGCATCTTGTATATGCCCAATCATAGTATCATGCACACTCATAGAAAGCCAATATATGACCAATATATTGGAAGGCCAATATATGATCTTCCAAGCTCCCTGGTTCCAATCTTTAAACATCTTTATTTGCGCATCACTTGTTGATAACGGTGGTGATGTCTCATGCTCTCCATCAATGTACTCCTAATAACCCTTACTCATAAGTAAAATGGTCATTGTGAACTTCTAAGCATGGAAATTGTTCTTGTTCAGCTTCTCACTAACAATCTGGTTAAGTCCATCGTTGTTGGACAATAGGTTTTCAACCCTTCACCAAGTCCTTGAACAACCTGCTAAAAATAGTCAGTTACAACCTGTAGCCACAATATGCATGAAGGGGATCGGGGAGCACCACAGACGGAGAGTGAGAGAGAGAGAGAGAAGGAGACACACACGATGTGGGTGGGGAGACTCAAAGAGTGAGCAGCCCCCTATACACTTATGCTATGTATAAGGTATACAAGTCAGTGGGCGCCCAGACTCTGGGCGGCCGGGCAAGGCACAGGCGCCTATACCCCAACAACCTCCCACTTAAAGGCGACTGTGCCTTTAAGCAAGGGAACCTAGTCTAAAGACTAAAAAAGGTGAGAGAAAACCGCTCTCAACCGATGCCCACTGGCTGGCTGTGATCGTGTGCATTCGGCTGTCCTGCTCCCGTGTAAGTCCATACACCACCAGACGTACCGCACACGTACTGCAAGTATGTACACAATACCTGCATATCTCCCTCGTGCACTATGCCATCATCAGTCAACAAACGACTGACAACCCCAACTGCAAATGCTCCCACTGCAGCTGCAATATCCGGTCTCAAGATCAACATCTCATACATGAGACCACCGAATGCCGATGCAATGCTAGCGGGCCCTGCTAGCTCTACGGAGCATGCATCAACATATATATCCCTGGCAATAGGCATCTCTGACTGACAAGGCGTGTCAGCCACATGCATCTCCTGACTGTCCGCAAAAGACGCATCAACCTGTCGTGCAACCTCAGAGCAAACCAGCTGCTCTAGGTGTCTGCTGGAAGACATATCCTGCACAACTATATCCCCATGCTCATTGTCGAGCATAGAAAGGAATGACTGCATAATTGCTGACATCTCAGCCTCCTCTGCAATCATCCACTGCAAACATGACCACTCAATCTGCTGTGACTCACTAGAGCTCTCATGCTCTAACTCCGTATGCATAGACTCTTGCACAACGTCCTCCTGTCGTGACTCACTAGAGCAAGACCGCTCTACCTGTCTATCCTGCATAGAAGTATCTAGCACAACTGAGTCTTTGCTTTGCTCAGTCACTAGCAAAGCATGCATGTCTGACTCTGTCACCTCTCTATGTGACTGCTCAAGTCGTGCCCCAACCGTGTGCACAACGATCTCACTACTCTGCACTCCATGCAAAGCATCCTGCAACCCACAAGCAAAAGAGACTCGCCTGCTCTCTCGCTCTCTACCTGGCTGCATGATCACAGAGACAACACCGTCTCTCGCGTGATCCACATGCAATGGGTAACCTGTACCACTCCTGGCACCTCTCGCAATCACTAGCGAACCCAAATGCATCACAAAATCTCGCTCTCGTAGCGAAATCTGACATCCACTATCCCGTAACTGTCTGACTGAGATCAAATCCCGTCTCAGATCTGGCACATAACGCACATGACGCAGGGTAAATCTCATACCACTGGGCAAGGACAAACATACGTCTCCTGTACCCTCAATGTCATACATAGCACCATCAGCCATGTGCACACAACCAAGTCTCCCACTAGAAAACGTGCTAAACCACTCACGATGCGACGTGACATGGAAAGTAGCATCTGAATCTAGTAACCAATGTGAAGACAATGTGAAATCCGATATGCAATCCGTAGACATAAGATCGTCTGAAGACAAGCTAGATGTAAATGTGACATCGCCATCACAAGCATACTCAGTAACCACCGTACTGATCTCACTAGCATCTGTCATGCCCAAATCTGCATCACGCATCTGTCGCCTCCGTTGTCTCAAACGCCTGAAACATCGACACCTAATGTGCCCTCTATGTCCACAATGCCAACATGTCAAGTCTCTATGCCGTCGAGACTTGCGTGTGGGACCAATCTCTCCCATGGACATAGAAGTGGGACTAGACTCCCCTATAGACATGGATGTCGCGTACATAGCATGTAAACTCTGCCATAAAGCATGAGTTGTAGTCTCCCTCGAGACCTGCCAGTAAACAGACTCAACCAGATGCAAATGAATTGTAGACATGGCTAACTCATCAAGATCCTGCCAATCATCATCACGCATAGACTTGGGCTTCGCCGATAAACCAAGCAAGGGTTTATCCCGCCCCAAATCTGCCAATGCAACAAGCATATGCTCCTTCCAAGCAACAAAATCTGCACCATCAAACTGTGTCAGACCATAACGCTGGAAGTCAAATGAAAAATCAGCCATAATGCTCGCAAAAGAGCAAGCAACAATGAGTAGCAAATGTCAACCAAATCAGCCCTAAACTGGCTCGAGTTGCATCAACAAAAGTCTGCAAGTATGGCTGTAAGATATGGCTGCAAATCAGCCCCAAAATTCAGCTCTTAAACAGCTGCATAAACAAGTCACAAATGTGTCCCAAATCAGCCTACAACTGAGCCATACATGGACACCTGCAAAGAGGAAACAATGGCTGAAAATTCAGCGCCCAAATAAGCCCTCAAACCTGCCTGTAAACTTGTAAACCTGTAGCTGAAACCTGCTGAAAAACTCAAGCCATTAGTGCTCGAATCCGGCTACCTAGCTCGTAGCCACACAAGCATACATCACAATACTCACTCCTGTGAGTGTGCCAAGATAACTGTACGCCTGTCAAACCCGTGAGCTAATCACCAAGCCCACAATGTGCGGTATCGATGCATACATACGCACAAATCTCCCACCTGCAGAGAACACCGCACACAAATGTTGAGTGCAACCCGCAATCTCTACCTAGATCGCATAAATGATGCGCATAAAACTCCTGGGAAAATTTCGCCAGAGTTTCGTCAGTAAAACGGCCACAAAACTAGTAACCAAATTGACTGCACGCTCAAAACCATGAGCAACCAAAGCGCATCAAACCGCACTCCAAATGCATGCACCAATCTCCACACTTTGCATACATCATTGCAAACACCTGCAAATCTAGTACACAAATATCTGCTCTACCTGTGACTGCCAAAAACATGCTCGAGGCATACATTGCCGAGCTCAAAATGCAATCACATTAGTCTCCCTGAGCATCAAACCACATAAGGAATACATCGTATCCTCCCACCTGTGAGGAAACTTGCAGCAAATATCACTCTCACATCTGAGAGCAAACCATGTGTGGAATCCTCGACACACAATAAACAACTGCTGCTGCAGAAAATTCAGCATTCAGAATTTTACAATTCTGATACGACGAGTGCGACCGGAGCGTGCCAAAACCCCAGGGTAGACTCCTGGATCATATGTATCCGAGTCCGGGTGTGAAAGCTATGCCAAAAACAGTGTTTTTGGGACCCGAGAGTGCACAAATAAACTTGCTGCTGTACCTGCTGTAATTCAAAGCATAATTTCAGCAAATAGACATCACCATCGCATCCGGAGCGTGCCAAAACCCTGACCTAGACTCCTGTATCATGTAGATCTGACTCTGTATGACGGAGCTACACAAAAAACTGCGTTTTAGAGCCCGAAAATGGCAAAAACGAGCTGCACACAGTCTTGAACCTGCTCCTGCTCCACTCTGTGTGATGCAATGCCCTCTCAATGCAAGCTCCAACACAAGAGCTCTGCCACAACAGCATCCAAGCACTCGAATGTCAAGCTCTCCTCCGCCGAGCACTTCTCTAACGAGCTCCACTGAGCTCAAAAGCTCCTCTCACCAAGGAAGCCGCAACCGCCTCCTCGACCAAGCTTGACCACACCAAGCTCCTAAGCTCCAAAGACAATGCTCCTCAAGCTAAAATCGCTCTCCGTGAAACTCCGCGATTGAACTCCACCGTCGAGAGCGAGCGAGCTATCGCCTCGAAGCTCTCAAAGCCGTCGTGCTCTCCGCGGTCACCATAGCTCTGATACCAATTGAAGGGGATCGGGGAGCACCACAGACGGAGAGTGAGAGAGAGAGAGAGAAGGAGACACACACGATGTGGGTGGGGAGACTCAAAGAGTGAGCAGCCCCCTATACACTTATGCTATGTATAAGGTATACAAGTCAGTGGGCGCCCAGACTCTGGGCGGCCGGGCAAGGCACAGGCGCCTATACCCCAACAATGCATACATACACCTATTTCACAATACCAAATAGTATCTATGGACATTGCAGTCAAGCTGAAGTTTTTTTCACCACCAAAATGTAGATCTGCAGAATCCCAAACCTTAGCGTTTCTGCATGCGAACGCACTCTATCTCCAAAACGGGGTTTAAAACGTGCCAGAATGGAAATCCGACTGCACAGTCTCAATCCTTTCCAAAGGACTGTATCCCTGAGATGCACAATCTCCAAAAAGAATCACCTTTGACGATGGCTCTTGGGATCCCGATACCACTTTTCGTGTTGCTCCTGCTTATTGCTCCAAGCTTCTCAAATACAATCAAGTTTTGATACCATGTCAAGAGATATAGAAGGAGTGATCTTGAGCTCTTGCAAGCACACACATACACACACAAAGATGGAGGCAAACCCGTTCTTCTTCTTCGTCACTAACTCAAGATAAGAGGTCTACATAACATAGGGAAAAAATAACTACAGAAAAGGAAACTAATACAACGGTCTAGTATGAACCGCTAGTGAGTGATGTGAATGGATAAGTGTGTCATCACTCCAATAGGTAGACCAACTCGATGTAGTACAACTATAGTATCACTAGCGAAGATATGCGTATCCACCAAGGTGCACCAGTGATGATGATTGTCGGTGATAGTCATCCAAGAGTCGTACATGTTGAGCTTTACATCTCAAAAATCAATGTCCGCATGTGAGCATGTGTTGTGGTGGATACTCTCTTCATTGCCTCCTCCGTGACCCACCACTAAATCCTTGTAGCTGTCCCCATTTTGTTCGTGTCTAATCTTCTTCTTGTCCTTTCCAATAGATGGTTCAACTTCCTCGCTATCTTCACTGCGTTGCAGCTTTTTGCTAGGGGTGGATCTTTTTCTAGAAGCTGTAATCCATGAACATTGCAAATATTCCTTTTTGTGATGTGAGGAAATTGAATCAAGAAAATTCAAAGAGACATCTCTTGCTATGTTTACTAGCCATTATACTCGGCATCTTCTTCAGTTAGAAACTATCCATCGAGGTAATCTAACCACCATGGACAACTGCTTCACAAAGATTTCTTCCAAGGCTTGTTGATCCAATCCTCTAGATAAACTCCACTCTCCTCCCTTTCTCTGGCTTAACCCATGTATTAGATGGATATTCTGGGTGAAGCCGCCAATTTTTTGTGCACTAGAAAAAGTTTAGTTTAGGGTAATAAAATTTCATTTTCAAGTTACCTATAAAGAAGACAATGTATCGTGCACACCATGTGCGGTTGTTTCTCTGCATTATTGGTGGCACGCATTTGATTCTTCCACTTACTGAAGGCATTTTTGAAATGGCGTGTGTGATAGGCTCTCAAGGTGGATGCGAAACTAATCCCTAATTTCTCTCTACCCTGTCTATCTGCTTCTTCCATTGCAAGGGAAGAGCTCTCAAGATTTGCATTGTAGTGTGTGTGTAGTTTATGTAGACGTCCACAAACCTATTTTGAGTTTTCTAGACTTCACCAAGAGATTCCCTAGTGCATGTTTGCTTAGTGATTTTGATAGGGTTTAGATTAGAGACTAGCATTGGATTGAACATAGATAGCACGTGCATTTCCCTCTCAATAGATGAGATTCAAAGCCTCTATGCCCTATGGGGTAAAATCCATGGATCGACATTTTATGTTGGTTCTTATTCTTGCTATTTGTGTCATTTTCTCGTAGTGTGTTCAACAACAATAGTGTTGAAGTACTTGTAAACATCTTTCCTATTGAAAGGATCCATATTTTCCTCTATCAATGAAGTGTATCTTGCTATTGCTGCATAAACAATGCACATTCTTGGAACATTTGTATCATATTCAAAGTGCACCCCTTGTTGATCCATTACTTTTCAGGTTTGTATCAAAAAGTTTGAACCCTCATCCCAGCTGGTTTCATATTGGGTTCACGAACTGGTATGCCAAGAAGGTTGCAATACATCTAAGAAGCCACCGCGTCTCTAATTGTGAGTTTGGGACTTAGAAGACAACATGCACCAACTTATTCACTCAAGAAGAAAACTTAGTTAAGGACACCTTCAATTCAACCATGGAAGCTCCACTCACAAGCACCAAATCAACTCAAAACTCATGTATGGTTTACTATTTCATGTAGCTTTGCCTTTAATTGGTTACATGCAATACTAGTTTTCCCTATAAAACCCCCTAGCTTTCTCCATAAATTCTTCGTTGACACACATACATGGAGCTCATTTATGGAAGCTCGGGCACTTCTATAAACAAATTAACAAACTTACTCGAGGAAGAAAAGTTTGTAGTTATTTGCAAGGGCACCAGTGCATTGTTTACAGGTGCACAACAAGGCTAGCTCACAAAACCTTGAGGATCCCCAATCAAGGATAGTGAAAGTGTTGATATTCAGCCATTTTGCTAACATCTCCCCTTGCGCACAATCACAACATTGTGAGTGATGTGGCATTTTTAAAGCCATATTTCACCCAAAATGGGGCTTTTTTGGCCATTTTTTGCCCTTAAAAAAAAAATCAAACTTAAAATGACCCTTTTCGACCATGAAGATGCCAAAATGAGTTGGGAAAAATCCCTATATTTGAGTAATTCCCTTGAGCTTAAGTTTCATGCCAAACATCACTTTTACCTTGATTGTGTAATACGATGTTAGCAACCTTGCAAGGAGAATTGTGCCACTTGGCAGCACCAGTTGATGGGATCCAAGCAACAACTCATAATTGGTGCTCTATTAAAGGTGGAGAAAAAAGCACACAAAGTAGGAAACAACAACACTATCATAGCCTAAATATGGAAGGTTATCGTAGAAGAGAGTTGCCGCTATGTTTGTCATGCTCTTGCCATTTGTACTCATCACAATTCATGTTGCAGATGAGCAGAGGTTCTCCTCTCACCTCTTTGGACCTTCTCTACTGACCTCTCCTTCCCCTCTTCTTTTCTCTCTTCTCTCAATTCCAACTCCGAGCTACTGGCCCGCTTCTCCATCTTTGCCCCATTAATCTCAATTCCTTTGCATTTGCCTCCAGCTCCAAAGGCTTCTCCTTCAATAGGGTAGCGCCATTATAGCCTAGCCGAAAGCGTAAGATGATCATGCAGAGGCTTTCAACACACGGGGGAGGGGGTGGCCCATCTCCCTCTCCACCTGCTTGGGTGTCAAGCATATCAACAACAATGGCAGTATCCCATTCCTCATTCCCGTCTGAACTCTCAATAGCACAAATCCTCTAGAGCAGCAAGCGAGCTCCCTTGCCAAGTTGTAGGTGCACGAGAACAAGATATTGACTCTCGTAGAAGGACACAAAAGAATGGCGTGGCCATTGAGCACTATGGATAGCATGGAAATGCATAACAATGGCAATCTAATTATATTTGACAATAGGAACGGATCGATTTGGGAGAGCTTTGAGCTTTGAGCAACCAAGTAATTGTCTCTTGCAAGGGTAGAAGCTGAAGTTGGGATTGGAGTTGACTAACATCAATAACCTGTATAAGGCAGTAATGCAAGCAGGGGGGGTATTATTGTCCCAATTGTTATCCAACACCTTTGCCCTTGGTGTATTGGACCTTTCTTGTCAACATTACGCCTTGCACATGTATAGTGTGTGTGTGTGTGTGTGTGTGTGTGTGTGTGAGAGAGAGAGAGAGAGAGAGAGAGAGAGAGAGAGAGAGAGAGAGAGAGAGAGAGAGAGAGAGAGAGAGAGGGCTACTATGTCTGTCTCTACAATTAAGCGCCTCTCTACATGACAAGCCTCCCCTTGGAGTGCACACCTCTTGGCTATAGGTGTTGCAGCCGTTCTTTGAGTTTGTCTGCACCCAATCTTAGTTTTCTACCCTGCCTCTCCTAAATATTTTGTAACCAGAGTTGTTTTTCATAAACCAGTTTCTCCGGTCATTATTAAACTCCAGTGCTCATGGACAAGCCCTTTTTTCAACTTGTAAATGGGAACAATTTGTTTTTGCTCCTTTATTAATAGATTTGATCGCTGATCAAATGTGGGTGACTTATCAAATGCATCCTTGTTCCACTCCAAGAGTCCTACACCATGAAGTTCCCAGAGCAAGATGTCGCTCTCTTATTTTTGCCACGGGATCTTCCCAAGGACCCTTCAAATCTTTTGGGATGGAATCAAGCATGCTCCTTTGCTACTGCTCTTCCAAATCTTTCACTCTCTTTGGTTAAAGAGAATCATATCATTGCAACTCTTTGAAGTGAGCCATCTAGATTTTTTACATTTTCATATGTGACACATCAATGGAGTACCTTGTTTGCATTCTTAAAAAGGCCAATTCATCCTCATTGAGCTCAATTTCAAGCTCTTCTTTAGCGCCTTCATCTTGATACAAGAGTCGTAGCATCATCATCAGGGTGTTCCCTCACATCCTCCTGGAAGAGCTATTTCCATCCTCCTTTGTCATGATAATCCCAAAAAAAAGCCCTTTCTGACCTATTGAAAGCTAATTCATACCAAAGGGATTAATTCCTCATCCAAAGGGCTTCTTTTCATTGGGTCGAAGAGGTGATCACCTCTTGAACCTTTGATAGTCGCCCACCCCAAACATGTTAAACTCCCTACGACCTACCATAGTACCACAATCTATTGTAGCTGCCTATGTTTGGCTAATTGGCCTCTCTAATCTCCTACTGCCATGCACAAGGGGCGATTGAGTTGTGTAAACAATTCACAATAGATTAGCCAGACGCAACATCTCTCTCTCTCTCTCTCTCTCTCTCTCACACACACACACACACACACACACACACACACACACACACACACACACACACACACACACTAGTATACTGTTCATTAGTTGTATTTGTTTAAAAAGAAAAAACTTCCAAAAAGAAAAACACAACCCCCCCCCCCCCCCCCCCCCCCCCTTTTGTTTGAGGCTCCTTTTGCCTGGACCATACTAGGTCAAAACTTAAGAAATTGGTTTGTTATTAAAAAATGGACCACTACTACCGGGGGCCAAGCCCTTGAATGAATTATGATGCTCTGTCGAGCGTGACCAATGTCGTCTGCTCTCATGGCGTAGTGAAGGCGGCCTTCTTCCCCCCTGACTGTCGATCCCCATTGAAGGCCATAGGCGTGCAGCTTGATGTTATCTCACACTCATGGTGGAGCGCAGCCTAGCTCTCTCGATACCGTGGCACAACACACGGGCAAGACTTGCCTCCTCCTTCTATAAAAACAGGTGAGGGCGCATCTCTGCCCCTCACTTAGCCATTGTGGGTGTGTTGAGTTATTTTGTGAAACACCTCTTGTCTGCTTTTTACTACCAAGGAGAATGGAGCTCTCCTCGGAGGTGACTCAGGTGTTCAATCTTACCCCTGCTGAGTTTGCTGTTTTACTGCACTATTTATGCACAAATTAAACACTAAAAGGTTTTTTGAGGGAAGGTAGTCCTACCTTATGCTTGTTACAAGTACGCATACTGTGCAGTTTTTCCGACTATGGTATTCTTGCAAACAGTGTGAATGGTATTTTCTGTTGATATTATTTCAAAGGGCCTGATATGGTAAACTTAGGAATGGTACATCCCTGGCTTGCATAAAAACTGCTCCTGACTCGGATTGGTTAGGTTGCCTCTGTGGCTTACTGTAGGCTATGTCGATTCTTGGAAATTGTTGCAGGTGCATATAGTTATGAGCTTGACTGGCTACTTTTGATAAGCCTAGACATTATGGCTGGCCTTGGGTCTCTTGTGCATAAAAAATGTTTGTCTATGGTTGTCTACATAAAAAATGGGGGTAGCCTCAGTACGGTGTAAAGGGCTCAGAAATTACCCGCTGCAGGACTTTACCTCCACATAAAACCTTTTGTGCATATGTGGCAGTATGTGTATGCAAGTATATGGTTGTGAGTATGATGGTTGGCTTGATGGCCGTTCCTAATACATGCTGCAGTTGGATATGTATTGATAAACGCGCATTGTTACTGTGTCCCGACTGTATAAATGGTGGCAACATGGGGTTATGGCCGATGGGTCACTTGGCTCTGACTCTGACGAAAATAAACAGCTTAATGATTGGTTCTTGTCGCTGTTGTAACTGGTTTTTATCTAAGGAGATAAAGGTATCTAATTGACTCGCAGATTTCGAAAACGGTGGGTTCTTTTCTGAGATTAACTGGTTGCCACTGGGGCTTATCACAATTGGGAGCTCATATCAGGCCGGACACTACAGTCCGTGATAACCTGGCATTTTGTGAAGGTAAGTATACAGCAGCTCATTTTTTTGGCTTTGGAAAAAAGCTATGGTTGGTAGAACCGGACACTACTATTCTTAAAAACCGCTAATGTCTTATGGATATGAAGGTAAGTATATGGCCGGGGTTGTTTCGGCTTGGGTATAGCTTCCAAGCTATTGCTAAAAAAATGATGAAGTTCCACAAAAAAGGGGGGAGTCTTGCTACTCTCTTGACTGGTTACATTGTTGTTTTTTTTTTATTTTTAAAACGAAGTAGTCACCACCATCATTTATGACCTTTGGTTGACAAAAAGAAGTCGGATTTCACATCTCTTTGTCTAAAGAAGTACCTTTGGTACCATGGGTTCTACTGATTTTTGAAGGTAAGTATATGGTTGCTTTTTTATGCATAGCTACTGAGCTATGGCTCTTAGTTTTACTTATTGATGGACTTCACCATAGACTATAAAGTAATATGAAAGACTGCTAACATAGCAAATCTAATGAATAAACTAGATTGTCTAAAGTAATTAAAACCTATAAGATGGACATGGATAACAAATGATATAGTCCATTGATACCTGTAAAACACATCCAATGCTAACAAAATTGTTGTCTTGTTTGGATGGATGCAGGTAAGGACTCTATCTTATCTTGGATGGCTTTCTTTTCTTTGGCAAGCAACCTTTCTGTAATGAATTACTCACCGAGGAACGGGGAAGTTATTTTACTTTTAGTCTTACTGAAAGAGGATCTCTTTCCTACAATCATTGTACCTAAATAATTCTAATACTGAGTTATTTTTGTACATATCAGTTCATTATTCCTTGGCCAGCTGTCTTTTGAATGTAAAAGTTCAATTATGTCTTATTAGTTAAGATTTAAACAGCTACACACACACACACACACACACACACACACACACACACACACACACACACACATCTATACACACATTACCGCTACTGTGAAGAGTTTAGTTGCAGGCTTGGTGAAGAGATTGGCTACACAATTAGGTTTGAGGATTGCATGAGGCTTGACACCATAATCAAATGTATATCAGATTGAATGCTTCTTAGAGAAATGGTTGTGGATAGCCAACTCTCAACATATCCTGTTATCGTGCTTGATGAAGCACATGAAAGAAAAATACACAGATGTCCTCTTTGGAATGTTGACTAATCTTGTAAGGTGGCGGAAAGATCTTGTGTCTTATAGTTCCTTTAACCACACTTGACACTAGCAAAGTTTTTCGGGCACTTTTTTTATTTCACCATTTTGACTATTCTAAAGACATTTCTTATCGAGATTATATTTACGAAGCGACCAATGAATGCCTATCTAGATGTTGCACTTACTATTGTTATGCAGATGCATTATAGATGAGCGAACATGTGATATCCTTTTTTTTTTGAGAGAACAACAAGAAATTGATACAATGTGCCAGATCTTGTATGGGAGAGAAGGGTTGGTGTTAGAGTTATGGCATCTGAAGTGAACTATGCAATGTGATTCCAATATTTATTTTGGCTTCAGGTATTTAGTTTACTTATTTGTCAAAGTTTGGGTAGGGCAATTTGCTAAGGTGACTATATAAGTACACCTTGCCCTTTTGTATTATCATCAATTCATTGCCAAGGTTGGTTGGTTCAATAGTTCTCTCCTCATCAGATAGATCTATGAGGTCTCTTGGGATAGTTTCCTATGAAGTTAAAACTCTCTTCTTCTTCTTCTTCTTCTCTCTCATGTATTCTCCCTAGTTGCTCTACGCTTCCACATCGCCGTCTTTGACATGGTGTTAAAGCTTTGTGCTCTGTGACGTTGGGTGAGGACAAGCATTTGAGCGAGGAGAAGAGAAGGCAAGGAGGCCTTGTAGCGTTTTTGACCCGGTACTTGGGATAAAAATTTCATCATGTATCATCAAAGCAATGAATTTACATCATCTTCATTGAAACGATTATTAAAGAGGACGTTCCCTACGATATTATTATAAATGTGGAGAACAATGTCAACTCTACACCATACATATGTGTCGTACGTATGGTTTTTTCATTTTTCGATGGGCACAAGCATCACAATGCACTTGAAATGCATCTCTCTATCTTTAAAAATTATGATGTGGAAATTTTCTCCTTTACATATTTGCCAATGCAAAATTTCATTCGTCTTGCGAGGTCGTAGAGCTTTTGGCAAAAGCATCGAGGAGAGATGCTACTGAGCCATTAGAACAAGTGATGCCATGAGGTAAAACCCACATTACTATCATTTTTGGATTCTTATCATGTGAAGCAATCATGGCAAACTAGTTACACTTATGATCTTTGGAGACACTCTCATAAGCACTTGCTAGGTTTGGATAGTGATTGGCTCGATCACTTTACCCCAGCCAACCTAACCACGCCAACAGAGACCGTCTTTTTACTGGCTCCTCTACCCTATCATCCAAGTGTGGTAGAAGTTCCCTCATGATCTCTTCTCCTCACTTCGGCGTTGAAAGTAGACTTGAAGGGGGTCCACGATCCTCACGATAGTGCTTCATCGGACACAGATCTGCATCCTTTCGGGGCAGTCCTTGAGATTCTTCTCCTTGCAACCCATCGCTCCCCAGCTCCCCAGCTTTTCCACATAAAATTTTCCTGCATCGCTCTTCAAGGGTACGTGGATTCATCTTATCACACTCTCATTGGAGATGGCCCTTTAATGGGTGGAATCCCTAGCTGCCCATTTTTTCTTACTCTTGTTTTCTGCCTGCAGAACCATAATGTCCGCAGAGGATGACAATGATGCGACTAGGGCGATGCCTCAAGAGAACGAAGGTCAGCAGGGGGATCAGGACATGCAACCCATTATGACGACCACCAGTCGAGGCTTCTCGGGAGCACCCAAGTTTTCAGATTTTCGTAAGACTGTCACTAGCACCAATACCACAAACCCGTAAGCCCATAGCTATACATGAGAGAGAGAGAGAGAGAGAGAGAGAGAGAGAGAGAGAGAGAGAGATTTCAGCAGTGGTGGTCTAGCAAGTTCAAGGGCTCCAAGGGCTCCCTCCAGCTCCATTCTTGCATTCCCCTAGGTGTATCCAGTATTCCAGGTGTTGGGGAGCTTGTGCTTCGACTATTTCATCAACTCATTCCACTATTGAGCCGCAAAGGAATGTTAAAGTTGTGTATCTCATGCGAATGTGCCCAATTTAAATTGTGAAGTTAGTCATATTATTCTATTTATCTAGTTTATTTGGGTTGGGTCGAGCAACTTTCTAAATCAACTCGGACAACCGAACTTTGAGGACGAGTGGCTTGTCCTTTTGCACTAGTGTAATGGTACGGTTGTGGATGTGGAGGGTTGCATCATTCTCGGACAAACTCATGTGCTGCAAATATCTTATCCTTGGTTAAAAATATCGGTGGAAGCAAAGGCATACCATAAAGAATCTCAAAAGGTGCTTTTTCCATAGACGAATGTACGCTATTGTTATATGCGTACTTGACAAGGGACAAATACTTTTTCCAGAGAGATTGTTTGTGAGACGCATAGGATTTTGACATATCCGATATTGTGAAATTGGTAACTCACTTTGTCCATCTGTTTTTGGACGATCTGTAAAAGAAAAATTCAACTTCATACTAAAGTTATCAAACAAGGCACGCCAAAAATTTAATTTCATGTGAGGATCTCAATTACTTACAATAGACTTGGGCATCCCATGGTGCTTGAAAATATGTGCTAGAAAAACCCTAGCCATATGATTAGCTTTGATGGTTTTCTTGATTAAAGTGAGCTTGCTTGCTAACGTTGCCCACAATGGTCCAGATCGCATCATTTTTAATTTGAGTCGTTGTACGGACCTTCGCGTTTTGCGCTGATGCCACGTGGTAGGCTATACGGATTTTCGTCAATTGTGCTGGTTGCTTTTTGGGCAGTTTTTGGAGACTAGATGCTCTTGAGTTCATTGCTTTTGAATTGGATGTGAAGAACTGTGCTATTACTTCATATGTGTTTACTATATTTCTGAATAGAACTAGAAAGACAACTGTGATAAGAGACTGTGTTTGATTGATTGATTGAAATTGAGTACAATGGGCTCCTTTTATAGGAGACGAAGAGTCACAAATGAAACTACACGTCTCATGGCGAAGAGACATGACTCTAGGCGTAGAGACACGTCCTTTGGACGAAGAGTTGCAACCACTGGGCGAATAGTCGCAACCGTAGAGGGAAGGGGTGTGACTAGTCGTCGAAGGAGTGTGCTTTTGGCGAAGAGGCATGTCTCTTGAGCGAAGGGTCGTGACCATCCAAGCGTAGGAGTCCTCCTCGGCATGGCACTTCGCATATTTGCGTCCATGAGTAAGTGTGTATGATGTAACCTAGTCACAATCGTGACATTTCCTCCCTCTTTAATAAAACCCATGTGTCAAATGGAATTATGTCGTTTGTCAAAGAACTCTAAGCTCTTGGAGGAGGTGAGGGTATTGTTGCATTTCTTCATCTGTTTGTTAAGTAGAATCTGGCTCATCCAAGCTTATCCACTTAACACGAAACTTGGTTGTGATCTTTTGTCTTGTTTCTTTTTAACGAACATCGAGAATCTTTTTTGGGACAAGAATAATGTGTTTTTCTTCTATTTCTAGCACATAAGAAAAGTCTGCAAGATGCGAATCTCCTTGAATATATTGTTTGAGCTAAGAAATGTGAAAAGTCGGTTGATTTTTTTCCCATGAAGGCGGGAGTGGCAACTTGTAACTGACAATTGAATTCTTCTTGATGATCTTGAAAGGTCCATAGAAACGA
Source organism: Adiantum capillus-veneris (assembly GCF_014529385.1). Lineage (NCBI taxonomy): Eukaryota > Viridiplantae > Streptophyta > Polypodiopsida > Polypodiales > Pteridaceae > Adiantum > Adiantum capillus-veneris. Next base: position 85,174,662 of record NC_140937.1, read on the forward strand.
GCCCGTAATTTTGGAAAGACTGGTTTTGTAGCGATAGGGTGCCACATGTAGTAAGACCAAGTCACCTTCTTTAAATTTTGCATAACGACGACGCTTATTGGTCTGTCTGTGATATTTTTGTTGGACATGAACCAATGTATCTCGAATTTGTATAAGCACATCTTACATCTCTTGAACCAACTGACGTGCCAACGCTACTTTGTATTGAAGGACAAAGTTCGTAGGGACAAGAGGTGTATGTCCATATGCTGCTTGAAATGGGTTCATTCTAGTTACTGAATGAGGAGAATTGTTATAAGCAAACTCCACAAGGCGCAAGTAATCCTCCCAAGATGCTAATCTGGTTTGAATGTTATATCGAAGCATCTCTTCCAGAATTTGATTCACTCTTTCTGTTTGATCATCTGTTTTAGGATGATAAGCTGAACTGAACAAGAGACTGGTGCTAAGAGACTTGAATAGAGAAATTCAAAAATTGTCACGTGACACATCCCAACCCTATGTGTCCGTGGACAAGCTACACCACAGCAGGGTTCATTCAATCGAGTCAAGTCTAGATTAGCAGTGATCTGGCACTTTTGTGAGTCTCTTCGTAGACCGTGCATGCCCAGTCACTTAGCATAGATGCATATCCTCCGGTTGCACTCAGCATGATCATCAGAATCCATTAGAATCAATTAGGGGAATTTTCCAGTGCATTTAGCCTATTTTCCCTATTTTTGGTATTTTCACTTATTATTTTTAAGTGACTTTTCAACAAAAGTAGGTAGGGCAATTTTGCTAAGTCAATATATAAGCAAACCCAAGTTAGCACTCTCTGGCAGAAGAGGCAATAGGAGCTTCCTACTCAACAGGCAACTTCTCAGCAGAAACCCCCCCCCCCCAAAGCACCCCGAGTGTTTTTGGACCTCCATCTTTGCGGGCATCTTCAAGCATTAGCATCGCCATCCACTCCATCTCCTTGGCGTTTCCCCCCTATAGCAAGTCATCGCCAGCAGTGACCTTCTCTGGCGTTTTTTCCGCGACCTACAAGCCTCAGCCCTTAGCGTTTTCAGCATTTACTAACGCTATGCAACATGAGCAATTTCAGCGTTTTTAGCATTGGAAAAAGCCTGCAGTTCCAACGTTTTTCAACCTCAGCAGAGCAGTAGAGATATCAGCCAAAAACGCCAGCAAACATCTGCCATTTCAGCGTTTTTTGGATCAGCTATCTCAGCGTTTTTGGATCAGCAATTCAGCAGTCAAAAACGCAAGATCCAGCCTTTAGCAAAGTACAGATCAGCCCCAGATAGGTTGTAGAAGTTTCCTGAAGTTTAGCCTCGAAAAATGCAGCCAAAACAGTCATTTTCAGCCACCGAAATAGTCTCGAAAATTAGTAGTTAGAAGACCACAAATTTCAGCCATCAAGTCGTCGTCGTCATCACCGTCGTCGTCATCGGCATAGTCCAAGTTTCATCAGTCCATTGCATACGCATTGTACACCTTTGTGCAATCAAAGTAGACCACTCTCGCCGAAGAGAGTGGGGCCTCGGACTAGGGTTTTACAACCTCTCGGGTGTCGTATCTCTTCTCTCTCCTTCTCTCAGTCTCATTCACTTGCACGCACAATATCCACTCACTTTGTTTGTGATCATAGCACTCTCCATAAAGACGGCGGAAGGCTCTCTCCTTCCCTGAGAACTAAAAGGAACCTTGAGCAAGTATAGATCACTAATCTTGAGAAAATACAACATTCATTCCGCTGCACCTTACATTGGTATCAGAGCTTTGGAAGTGTTCTGCATTACTCAAGGAAAGAACCACAAGAACCACAAGAATTTTTTTTGCTTGTTGCGGTCGCACGAATCCAAGTTTACTTGGGGGTGGCGATTCCTAATCGTGTTTTGTTGAAGAGTGACAGGAATCCCAAGAAAGAAGGGCTTGTCCAGCCTCCCCTTGTGTCTCTTTTCACTCATTGAGAGCGGACCGTGCACTTAGCGGTTGGCCAATCGACGTGAGGTGGGAAAAAGCAACCTTGGTGTGAGCGCAAGGCCGCCAAGGGGTGCGCCCGCAGAAAAGAGTAGAACTCGGGTGAAGAGAAGATCCTTCTCCAACGCGATTTGCAAGCGAAAGAAAACCTCAAGAACTTCAAGAACCCAAGACCCTCAAGACTCAAGACCCTCAAGAATCAAGAACCTCAAGAACCCAAGTTCCTCGCGAACTTCAGAACCCAAGATCATAGTGCATGGTCGTCACCCGAAGCGGAATGGATACTTGGCATACAGTGATGAGCATGAGAGAGGCGACGAAGACTCTTCCCCACTCGGAGATGATTTCTTCAACCCTCCCCCTTCGCCATCTACGCCACCAAGTGCACCAAACCCTATGGAGGCAATGGTCAAGCAGATGATGGCCATGATGGATAGACAAGAAGCAAATCGGCTTGCTCAGGAACGTGAGCGCCTTGAAAGAAACGAACACCTTGCCGCAAAACAAGAAGACAATCGACTTGCTTTAGAACGCGAGCGCAACAAACGCAAAGAACGGAAACAACTAAGAAAGGCGGAAGAGGCGGCAAGAAACGCTGCTTTGGAGGCCGATCGTACAGCTCATAGATTGGCCTTGGAGATCGAGCGTGAATCTCAACGGGAGCTACACACTCAAGAATTGCTTCAACTAGCACTAGCCTCAAAGACCGAACCACCCAAAGATCGTGGAAGTTCGTCAACAAGTGGCGCAAGCCACGATGCGGATTCCAACCATCCAGTCACAAAAAAGTTGACTTTCAGTAAGCATGACGGTAAGATGGATGCTACAGTTATTCATTCTTGGTTGCATCAATTTAATGCTTATTTTGCGACAACTAAGAAGACAGGAAATAGCAAAGTTTTGACGGCAACTATGTACCTTGCCGGTGATGCCATCAATTGGTACCATGCATGGCAAGAGGCACAGCTAGCCGCGCACCTAAAGGCAGTCGACGATTTCACGCCCCTCTTATAGTTGGGCTGACTTCCAAGACAAGCTCAAGGCGCGGTTTATGCCACCTGAGTACCTCGCACGATTGAAGGACGATTGGCGCTCTCTCAAGCAAAATGGTAAGGCTAACACAATTGCTAAACCTAAGCTTACTCCAGATGAAAAGGTAGCACAAGGAATTGTAGGAGGATACATCATGTCAGAAGAACAAAGCACTTATTCTAAGGAAGGTCGTTGTTTTCATTGTCACATTAAGGGTCACATAAAAAGAACATGTCCTAAGCTTGAATTGAATGAATCTAAAGAACCCACAACACCCACTACATCTGTCAATGCAATGAATGATAACACGAGTGTGCCCCAAGTTTCTCAGGACCCTCCCATTGATGATTCTCTCATTAAATGTTATGATCGTACGTCGAGGCACCGTTTTGTCATCTTGTTTGACCAAGGTAGTATGCATGATGTGATTAGTTCCTCTCTTGTTGAGAGAGCCTGTCTCGAGGTTAGTCCGAGATCTCCTATCGAGGTCTCTGGCTTTCGTCCTGGTATGGAGGCTCTCATCACGGAGGAGTACCTTGATGTGTTGTTTGCAATTCAACAGACTGCCTGTTGTTTCTCCTCTCTCAGGATGTGATATGATTTTGGGCATTCGATGGTTTCGTGATAATGATGCTCTCATGAAATTTACGGCTAACACTATAACTGTCAATGCCGACAATGATTCTCCTATCGTCATTCATGGAGAGGACATTGCTCCTCCTCCATCTCTCATTGCTAATATGCAGGACAAGGTTAAAAGAATTCGGGATAAGGAGATTCTTTCAATCTCTTTTTCTTCATAGCATGATACACAGGATTTACATGATTGTATGAAGCATGATGAGGAATTGAATGATAATGATTTGCATGATGATTTGGCTGACAAAGACAAGCATGATGAATTGCATGAAGATGATGTGATTGTTCACAAGGATGATGTGTTAGTGGATGCTTTTTCTAGCGAAGCTAACCTTGTTGTAGATATGATCAATCACCAAGGACCGATCTTGGCTTTCAAGTCGAGATCCAAAGAATCCCCACAGGACGATTCGATCATTCAGGAAGAAGCGATCTTGGCTCTCGAGCTTAGGTCCAAAGAACCCTTACAGGAAGTATTATGTGTTCGCATGATTGATACGCACGTATTGTTCGAGTGTTTCATTCGTGAAGGTTTCCTGTATTTTAGTCAACATCGTTATGTGATCCCTTTTCCTAGGCATGACATATTGTATGTTGAGCACGTTTCTCTCATGGATGAGCACGAATGTATGCGGATTGTTCATGAAAAGCTGAAAAATTTGTATGTAAGGAAGTCGCATTCCATGTCTCTTCCTTGGCATGACACAGTTTCAGAAAGAGCACATGATAGTATGAGCACCAAGCATGGGCATTTCCATTGTGATTTGCCACAGTTAATTGATTTCGATCAAACAGAAAAGATTCGACCTCATTGTTTGCATGTGTTTGATGCATGGGTTGTCACTCCGTCTCTATGTTCATCGACATTGCATACACAGTCTTTAGCAAAGACAAGATTTTTTTCCTTCACTTTACATGGAATGGGTATGTTCATGGTTTTGTATTGGAGATGGTTTCAGGAATTTTCAGCCATGGAGATTCTTGAAGACGACAGAAGCAGGACTCTAGACGAAGTTGAAGCATTGAAGGAGCCATAGAAGACTTTGTGTCACTTTCGGCACGGCCCAAAGAAGCAAGCGTTGCAGACCTTTATGAAGTTCCAAGTACCGCACGACCCACACATCAGAGTGGGCGGAAGAGTCCCTTCCAGGATTCCGGATGCTGTTGGCGATCTCCCTTGACGCCATACAGTTGGGTACCAGTACCTCACTTTGAAAAGGAGGGGATGTCACGTGACACATCCCAACCCTATGTGTCCGTGGACAAGCTACACCACAGCAGGGTTCAGTCAGTGTAGTCAAGTCTAGATTAGCAGTGACCTGCACTTCTGTGAGTCTATTCGTAGACCGTGCATGCCCAGTCACTTAGCATAGATGCATATCCTCCGGTTGCACGCAGCATGACCATCAAAATCCCCTTCAGAATCCATTAGAATCTGTTAGGGGAATTTACCAGTGCATTTAGCCTATTTTCCCTATTTTTGGTATTTTCACTTATTATTTTTAAGTGACTTTCCAGCAAAAGTAGGTAGGGCAATTTTGCTAAGTTAATAATAAGCAAACCAAGTTAGCACTTTCTAGCAGAAGAGTTGGCGTTTCCCCCCTACAGCAAGTCATCGCCAGCAGTGACCTTCTCTAGCGTTTTTTCCGCGACCTACAAGCCTCAGCCCTTAGCGTTTTCAGCATTTACTAACGCTATGCAACATGAGCAATTTCAGCGTTTTTAGCATTGGAAAAAGCCTGCAGTTCCAGCGTTTTTCAACCTCAGCAAAGCAGTAGAGATATCAGCCAAAAACGCCAGCAAACATCTGCCATTTCAGCGTTTTTTGGATCAGCTATCTCAGCGTTTTTGGATCAGCAATTCAGCAGTCAAAAATGCAGGATCCAGCCTTTAGCAAAGTAGCAGATCAGCCCTAGATAGATTGCAGAAGTTTCCTCAAGTTTAGCCTCGAAAAACGCAGCCAAACCAGTCATTTTCAGCCACCGAAATAGTCCCGAAAATCAACAGTTAGAAGACCACAGATTTCAGCCATCAAGTCGTCGTCGTCATCATCGTCGTCGTCATCGGCATAGTCCAAGTTGCATCAGTCCATTGCATACGCATTGTACACCTTTGTGCAATCAAAGTAGACCACTCTCGCCGAAGATAGTGGGGCCTTCGAAGGAGGGTTTTACAACCTCTCGGGTGTCGTATCTCTTCTCTCTCCTTCTCTCAGTCTCATTCACTTGCACGCACAATATCCACTCACTTTGTTCGTGATCATAGCACTCTCCATAAAGACGGAAGGCTCTCTCCTTCCCTAAGAACTAAAAGGAACCTTGAGCAAATATAGATCACTAATCTTGAGAAAATACAACATTCATTCCGCTGCACATTACAAAAATGTATCGTGAACTTCGGATCTTTATCTGAAGTGATGGATTTTGGAATCCATGCAATATGCAAATATGCTGTACGAACAGTGTCGCAACATCGGGGGCAGAAACTGTTTTCTTGCAAGGAATGAAATGCGCCATTTTGGAGAATCGATCAACCACGTCTAGTGTCACAAAATGGTGACGTGGCTAACCCCGGACACACTGACACGTGGCAGCATTATGGACCCCCGCATAATGCGTTGGTAGGCTGACTTGGCCAACTGTACGGACCTCCGGATTTTGCGGCACAAAACGCGTTGACATGTTGACGCGGCAGTGTATGGATCTCCGCAAATTACGTTGGCTGATTTTTGGTGGCAGCTCTTGGGATAATTGCTTTTGAGTTTAGAGATTTTGGGGCTCTGCTTTTGTGCATCGCTTGTACCAATAAATAAGTGGGCTATGCCTCACTTCTCAAAGCATCTAGACGCAGAGTCTGAGAGTGAGCACCTACCCACTCTCTTGTACTTTGAATAGAGATTAATACAAAAAGAAATACCGAAAGGGGCGTCAATCTTTGGGGCCATTATCTCTAGGCACGGAACTACGCTGGGCCGTGTCGACCTAATTGTGAATTGTGAACTGTTTTGAAGCGAATCTTTGCTGTGTAGCGGTAGAATCTTGACTTGGGGTGTCCAAGTTTGTTATAGTGGTATCGGAGCGCGGCTGATTTCTCTTCTACCGGGGAAATTCGATCCTTTTCTCGTGACACTTATGGATTCCAACAGAAATCAGTCGACTTCTTCTGCATGTGCGAATGCAGGAGACCATGTAGAAGATTCTCATGAGCAATGAGAGGAAGAGTATGGCCCACTGATGAGCCCGGAGCGGTGTGCAAGTGATTGAGCACGTGAGAATGTGCAGGGTGTGCACCTTGAAGAGGGGCGAGTGCAAGCAGAGCAGATGGCTCTAGCAGAACGAAGAGGGAGAGAGAGGGCACGCTATCCAATAGGTAGGGGAATAAGTGAGTGAGTTGTAAAATAACTCACATTCCCTTTATTATAATGTATAGGACCAATTTAATGTTAGTGGCCAAGATCATGTGAACTTGGCCAAAGGTTAATAACCTTTAAAATATACATTAAAGGGGGCCATTTGGGCCTTTAACCCAACAACCTCCCACTTAAAGGCATAAATGGCGCCTTTAAGCTACGTGACTCCCACCATCTCTATACATAGATGATGTTGTGCTTTGGATAAGCACTTAGTGAGAGTATCTGTTGGATTTTGTGATGTATGGACCTTAACCAATGTAATAGGGCCATCCTCAAGCACTTCTCGTATGAAGTGATATCGCACATCAATATGCTTTTTGGTGCATGAAACATGGCATTCTTTGCCAGACATATGGACATATGGCACTCTGGCTATCACAACCAAGCATAGGTGCCTTGGCAGGCAAACCAAACTCACTGCATAGGCATGCTAACCATAGCTTCTTTAGAAGCCTCAGTGGCTGAAATTTAGCCTCTGTCGTAGACAATGCAACAATCTTTTGCAATCTAGAACACCATGAAACAGCACCTCCCGCAAGAGTAAACACATAGCCACTTGTGGATTTCTGTGTATCCACATCACCAGCCATGTCAGAGTCACAAAATCCCTTCAACTCCATTGGTCCTTTACCATAACAGAGGCATTTGTTTTTAGTCCCTTTGAAGTACCTCATAATAGACTTCACTGCATCCCAATGCAACGTGCCTGGATTAGCCATAAAGCGGCTCACAACTCCCATTGCATGGGCTATGTCAAGCCTAGTGGCAACTATAGTATACATAAGTGAACCACAAGCTGAAGCGTAAGGCACACTTTGCATGTCATTGGCTTCTTCCTTTGACTTGGGACAATCATCCTTGGAGATTTTGACATATGGTTGTAATGGCACGCCAAGAGGCTTTGCTTCAGCCATGTTAAATCTGTCCAGCACCTTTTCAATGTACTTTTCTTGCGACAAATACAATAGGCGCTTGTCTCTTTGCCTTGTAACACGCACTCCAAGTATATGTTCAGCTGTCCCAAGGTCTTTCATTGAAAATGCAGATTTTAGCTGCCCTCTAAGAGCATCAACAATGCTTCTTTTCTTTGCAGCTATCAACATATCATCAACATAGAGCACAAGATTGATAGGGTTGCCATCCTCATCACGTTTGGTATACAAACAATGGTCTACATGGCTTCTTTTGTAACCATGTTTAAGTATGAAGCGATCAAACTTCTTGTACCACTGTCTACAAGGAACCGGCCCGTAGGGCGGTAGGCGTTGGCTTTCACCCGAAATTCTTTACTTTGCACACACACATAGAGCACTTTGCAAAGAGAACCTGCGACGGGAGTTAACACTTGAATACACACACGGCTCAGAAGCTAGAATGCTCCGAGCAGACGCCGACAACCTGTAGGCCCCAAAATTGGCGCCCCTTTCGGTATTTCTTTATTCTTTAGGAGGGTAAATTACAAGGTAAGGTCCTGGGAATCCTTCACGTGTATCCACCTAGATACCATTTGATTTGGCCAAATTTCGGCAGCATAACAGCCCCAAAACTTGCGCGAAACCCATTCCCCTGCTGGAACTCGCTTGCACTGATGTATACCCTCTGATTCCTGTCCAAAAACAGTAAATTCAGCACGTTGTATTTACTGGTTTTTGCCCTGTTTTCAGCCCCAAACAATCCCCTAACTGTCCTTTGCCAGTGGGGCACGATTCCCAATGATCCTGGCGTCCGTATGGCTGAAAAACAGTCAAATTACAGCGCATACACAGCGCTGATTTTGCACCTGTACGGTGAGGTTATGACCCTCACCAGTGCCTGCTTTGGAGCAGCAGTTAGCTACCCCTGTTCCTGCTCAAGGAGGCTCTTGCCTCAGCACAAAAGCATGAACCCACACAACTGTACATCAGTCAAATGAGTAGCCCTCTTGTGGGGCATCACATAACTGCACGTAGGGGAGAAAGAGAGCAGTATGTAGCGTGCGGGGCATCACTCCCGTCACCATACTGTGCATAGAGGGCAAGGTAAGCATTCCATAGCTTCTGTACCTGTTGCAATCCGCCTGTCGCTGAAAATGGCGCCCCCTTTGATGATATGCAGCTCGTTTTTGCCTCCCAGAGTGGCAGAATTGCTCACAAGCTGACACGTCGCCCAGTTTCCGAGTTTGGGCTTTCCCTGCTAAAAATATCTCAACTGGTGCGTCAGTTGACTTCGCGGCAGAGTTGTAAAGTGTTCCCCTAGTCATACCGAAGGTAATGACGCTAACACATTTCGTGGCCCAAAATAGCAGTTCCCTAAATTTTAGGAGATGCTTCCGTTGGGCTCCCACTGGTCTTCTGACCATCTATCCTCATTGGGACCGCATCCAAAAATGCAATGTGGCCCAACTGTCGGATACTTTTTGTTGGAAGTCCCACCTTGACTTTACGCCTTAATTGAGTTCACTTCCTAGTATCCACCAACTTGCTAAGTGCGACGGGGGGACCTATATGATCTTGCTCTGAGCCTAGACATCTTCTTACCATACGAATTCCAGTGCCGACCACTTCCCGTCTGCGGGTGAATCTACCGTTCACATTGGCCATACAATGTCCGACCGTTTGCTACTTCAAGAAGAGGGTCTTAAACAAATAAAATAAACCCCATTGGAAAGAAACCAACAACCAAGGTTAGCAGTTGCCACATCTCTGTGACATGGTTAATAACTGCCACGTCCTCGTGACATACCCCCCTCTTGAAATCGCAAACGTCCTCGATTGCATACCATAAATACACGCCACTGATGATCTTGTGCTATTAACACTCTTTTATCATCGCATGTATCCGCAAGAAAGGTCGTAACATACATAGATACAAATGACTTAATGAGGCCTTCATACTTTTGCCATTTCCATCTATGGCACTGAATTCATATGTACATTTGATGTACTAGCTCTATCATTACCCCTCCTTTGCACACGTTGGGTTGGGGCATAAGTAGGCTGTAACCCAAAGGCTTCAAGGTAAAGCTGCAATACATTTGGTGACTCTGACAGTTCATGCTCTTCCATCCACTTTGCATCCATAGGCGGATAGTTCTTGAACTTCACCAAATAGCGTCTTGCAACTTGTCCTTTAACTTTTCTGTCCTTATGTGCCAAAACTTGCTCAGGTACTAGGATCTCATCAAGTTCCTCAACTTCTGGCTGATCCTCAACTGGCATATCTTCTGGCACATCACCCACGAAGGGTCTTAGAAGACTCACGTGAAACGCATTATGAATCTTCCACGCATCAGGCAGTTTCAGCCTGTAAGCCACATCGCTGATCTTGTCAAGCACTTGAAAAGGCCCATAGTAACGCATGCTGAGCTTAGGAAACAGCCGTTCCTTGCCCTTCATCTTCTTTAACCTTGCCTTTTCGAACCTTAAGAGAACCCAATCACCAGGTGATAGTAGCAATTCACGACGGTGACGATCAGCAGCCTTTTTCTGTTTTGCCTGAGTCTTCTCCAAGGCAACTTTAATCTTCTTATACATCTCATCCATGTTCTCAACATATCGATCTGCCTCAAAGATCTTGTCCTTTGTGTGCAAAATGGGAGGAACCTTTTTGCGGCCTTCAACAATTTCAAAAGGTGCTTTGCCAGTAGACGAATGCACCGTATTATTGTACGCATACTCAAGCATAGGCAAATACTGTTCCCACTTGCCCTTATTATCTGACACATAGCATTTCAGCAGATCTAAGACAGTAGAATTGGCCTCTTCTGACTGTCCATCAGTTTGTGGATGAAACGAAGACGAGAACTTGAGCGTAGTACCCATGTTCTCAAACAATCCTCTCCAGAACAAACTGGTCATGCGAGGATCACGATCACTGATAATCGATTGTGGCATACCATGGTACTTAAACACATTGTACATGAACAAGCGTGCCATCTGATCAGATTTTATCTTCTTCCTAACAGGGATAAAATGGGCCTGCTTGCTGAACCTGCAGATAATGGTCCATATACCATCATTCCCTGTTGGCGTCCTTGGAAGATCAAAGATAAAGTCCATAGCAATGCTTTCCCATGGCTTATCCGGAATCGGCAGTGGTTGTAACAACCCTGGTGCCTTTTGCCTGTCAAACTTGACCTTTTGGCAAACTATGCATGCTCGCACAAAGGCATCCACATCTCTCCTCAAGGTAGGCCAATAGAAGAACGTCTCTACCGCTTTAACTGTTGCATCAATGCCACGATGCCCTGCATACGGTGGGACATGACTCTCTTCCATGACCTTATGTCGCAGTGGCCTAGTGACACAAAGTCTGCCATGCATCATCATAAAACCATCTCTGAGGAGGTAGTGCTCGTGTGTTGCCCCTCTTGTAACTGTTCAAAGATCCTTGCAAAATCTTCATCAGCAATATACTGTTCCTTCATGTCATCTAACTCATGATGATAAGGAATTGACACAGCTGAAATTTGTGGCTTTCTTGATAACGCATCAGCCACAACATTCTTCTTGCCTTCCACATGCATAATCTGGAAGTGGAACATGGAAAGAATGTTTGCCCATCGCATATGCTTTTCGGATAACTTTGACTGTGTCAAGAAGTATCGCAAGGTCTGATGATCTGTTTGGACAACAAAATCAGCACCTAAGAGGTAGTGCTTCCAGCTAGAAAGCGCATGAACCCGTCCATCTTGCATTAGCACTGCTCCGATGCTACTGCCACACGCGTCACATTGGACCACAAATGACTTCCTGAGATCTGGCAAAACAATAACTGGATCTGAAGTCAACTTTTCCTTTAAGAGACTAAAAGCTGAAATCTCTTTTTGGGTCCATCTGAAAGTGACCTCTTTCTTTTGCAATGCGTGAAGAGGCGATGCTATCTCTGCAAAATTTCTGATAAACCTTCTATAGTAGGAACACAATCCCAAGAAGCTTCTGACATCGTGCACAGTCTTCAAGTCTGGCCATGTCTTGATAGCTTCGACCTTTGCGGGATCCATTCTTACACCATCCTTTGAGACTATGTGGCCCAGAAAGTGGATCTCTTCAAGGAAGAATTCACTTTTCTTAGGATTGACAAGCAACCTGTGACTGCGCAGCTCTTCGAACACAATGGTCAAGTGACGCCTATGCTCCTCTTCATTCTTCGAATACACAATCATGTCATCGAAGAATGTTCCAACAAATTGTTGATGCGAGTAGAAAATCCGGTCCATCATTCTGTTGAACGTGGCTGGAGCATTTGTTAGCCCAAACGGCATCACTAGAAACTCATAAAGACCAAATGTCGTTCTAAACGCAGTCTTGTGCACATCCTCTGGGCTTATACGAATCTGATGGTACCCACTCTTCAGGTCTATCCTGCTGAAAATTGCAGCACCCTCTAAACGATCGAGAATATCATCAATGCGAGGAATAGGAAACCTATTCTTGATGGTATTCTTATTCAACGCACGGTAATCAATACACATGCGCCATGAGCCGTCCTTCTTCTGCACTAGGAGCACTGGGGAGCAAAAGGGTGAAGAACTAGGCTGAATCAGCCCCTTCTCTAATAACTCCTCAACCTGGCCCATAATCTCTTTCTGCTGCGCCGCACTAACCCTGTAGGGAGGTCTATTTGGTGGGCTACACCCTGGCACCAAATCTATCCGATGGTCCTCAGGTCTCTCTGGCGGCAATTGCGACGGTAATGAATCAGAAAAACAGTCACTAAACTTTTGCAAAAATGCTGACCTTTCTTTATCTAACACAGATAAATTTGACTGATCCCTATGTGAGACATCACGTGCAAAAATCAAGTACACAGAAAGATGATTCTTTATTACAGAAGTGATAGCAGAAGCAGATACAATAGGGACTGACTCTCCTCTAAGCTTTACATCCAAGATGTGAGTTTTGCCCCTATGCTGTACAGTGATCTTTTTGTTGTAGGCATCCAAGACTCCATGCACTCGGAACATCCACGGGATCCCCAACAAGGCGTCACAACCTTCCAGCGGCATGATGTAAAACTCTTCAGTGTCCACATACGACTGAATATGCAGACGCAGTTTTCCAATGATAGGAGTAACACACTCTGAGTGGCCAGGACATGCCAACCCTGCCTCTGCTGTGTACCCCATCTCTTCAGCTTTGATGCCGAGCTTCATAGCTAACTCTGGTGAGATAAAGTTGGCTTTGGCACCTGGATCAAAGAAGATGAGTGTCGTATGATCCCTAACTTTACCCCATGCCCTGCATAACTCACTGGTATCTGTGCTGGGCCTGTCACCCACCATGTCTGGCACTAAACCTGCTGTGGGTTTAGGCTTCTTGCCTTTCTGGTCTTCTTTATTCTCTGAGTCAGCTGGCCTTTTCCTTTGTGGACAATTGATAGAAAAGTGACCAGGCTGCTCGCATATAAAGCATTTGTTCTCAGCCATTAGGACCTTCTTTTCCTCGAGCGACTTGCGCACAAAAGGCTTCCTTTTCTGTTTCTTTGCCTGCGCTCCAGAAGTCCCAGCTGAGTCCTTGTCCTTGGTGGCCTTTTCTGACCCTTGTGACGCATCAGGAGCCGTCTTCACAAAGGGCTTCTTCGCTGAATTTTTCTTTTGCTGCCCTCCTTTATCACTGCTCGGAAATCCACTGTCCTCTCCTTTCAACAAGGCAAGACCAGTGTTCGCAACTTCCATAAGCTGAGTAAGGGTAGCCACTCTATTCTTTGTACAGTAATCGCGAAGCCCTTTAGGCAGCCCACAACAATACTTCTCTATCTGCTCTGTCAATGGCACAAATCTGTAGGAGGTCACTGAGAGTAATGCTTTACAAAACCTCCTATTGTACTCCAGCAAGCTCTTGCACGAAGCTGCCGTAAGCTGGTGCCAATCTGTCAGGACATCGGCTTCAAATTCATTTGATAGCCAAGCAGATGCAAACATTTGCTTGAAGTAAACCCAAGTGGCGGGTGCCTGTCCTTGCATTAACAATGTCGTCCACCATGTAAGCGCATTGTCCTTTAAGAAAGTGGCAGCTTTCCTGACCTTCGAGGCCTCTGTAAAATTCCCTCCCGCATAAGCTGTATCAAACTGCTGGAGGAAAGTGAGTGCCTTTGTCTTGTCCTCGAAACCACTGAAGGTACTGAACTTTACTGTTGCACCACCTTCTTTGTAAGCCTTCGGCTTCTCTAGTGCCCCCAAGTTGTCATACGGAATGGTCTGCAACATGGGCACTGTACTAGGCATGATCGGCACGTGTTGGCCATTCACATTTTGCGTCAGAGGTGCGATATCTGGCTGCTGTCCAGAAAAACCAGCCATGCCAAAATGACCCTGTGGCACCCCAAACTGGCCCTGGTTGCCGTGGAAACCTTGCTGCATGCCGATAGTACCATACATGGGGTTTGGTATGATGCCTTGCATACCCCCGAACACTGTTCCTGGCAGGTACGGCTGACTTCCAGACGCATAACCAGCCATACTTTGGAACACTGATCCACCCCCGAAATACCCAGGATGTACCGTGGGTGGTGGAAAAACTGAGTGCATAGCCTGGTATCCAGCTCCCTGTCCATTCAAGACAGCATGCTGGCTCTGAAAGGTGGCGGGCTGAACTGGCATAACCTGTGGAATAGGTGTTCTAGCCACCTGTTCAAGCACGGGAGGAACCTGCTTTGGAGCCCCCGACTCCGCAACATGCGAGTGTTCCCTTTCCTCCTGCGCCTCATGAAGTACCTGGGCTTGAGCTTCAACAAGCTCCGTACGCGGCGTAGGTTGCCTATTTTGATGTTGCACTGGTGGCGCTTGCAAGAATTCCATAAACCTCGGATTCTGCACCAGCTACGAAAAGACATTCACCGCGGCAACTAACTGAGTCTTAAACGCATCATCCTCGAGTTGCCCTGTCATAAAGCCCTGTACTACTGGAGGGACATTCACGTTGACAGGAGGTACAGACTGACGTGGCCGTGAGCTCTCGCCAATCTCAAAAACCATAGGAATCTCCTGCCTGTCCTTTGGAGAGGAACTCTCTTCCATAATTCCCTTCCCCTTGTCGGCCATAGTGTAATCCCCGTGTTCTTGCATTGTGTGTCTTTACCCTGAACAATCCAGGCTCACTCTTTGAGGAAAAAGTGATTGATGTCTCGGCAATGGAACCATGGAACCGGCCCGTAGGGCGGTAGGCGTTGGCTTTCACCCGAAATTCTTTACTTTAAACACACACATAGAGCACTTTGCAAAGAGAACCTGCGACGGGAGTTAACACTTGAATACACACACGGCTCAGAAGCTAGAATGCTCCGAGCAGACGCCGACAACCTGTAGGCCCCAAAATTGGCGCCCCTTTCGGTATTTCTTTATTCTTTAGGAGGGTAAATTACAAGGTAAGGTCCTGGGAATCCTTCACGTGTATCCACCTAGATACCATTTGATTTGGCCAAATTTCGGCAGCATAACAGCCCCAAAACTTGCGCGAAACCCATTCCCCTGCTGGAACTCGCTTGCACTGATGTATACCCTCTGATTCCTGTCCAAAAACAGTAAATTCAGCACGTTGTATTTACTGGTTTTTGCCCTGTTTTCAGCCCCAAACAGTCCCCTAACTGTCCTTTGCCAGTGGGGCACGATTCCCAATGATCCTGGCGTCCGTATGGCTGAAAAACAGTCAAATTACAGCGCATACACAGCGCTGATTTTGCACCTGTACGGTGAGGTTATGACCCTCACCAGTGCCTGCTTTGGAGCAGCAGTTAGCTACCCCTGTTCCTGCTCAAGGAGGCTCTTGCCTCAGCACAAAAGCATGAACCCACACAACTGTACATCAGTCAAATGAGTAGCCCTCTTGTGGGGCATCACATAACTGCACGTAGGGGAGAAAGAGAGCAGTATGTAGCGTGCGGGGCATCACTCCCGTCACCATACTGTGCATAGAGGGCAAGGTAAGCATTCCATAGCTTCTGTACCTGTTGCAATCCGCCTGTCGCTGAAAATGGCGCCCCCTTTGATGATATGCAGCTCGTTTTTGCCTCCCAGAGTGGCAGAATTGCTCACAAGCTGACACGTCGCCCAGTTTCCGAGTTTGGGCTTTCCCTGCTAAAAATATCTCAACTGGTGCGTCAGTTGACTTCGCGGCAGAGTTGTAAAGTGTTCCCCTAGTCATACCGAAGGTAATGACGCTAACACATTTCGTGGCCCAAAATAGCAGTTCCCTAAATTTTAGGAGATGCTTCCGTTGGGCTCCCACTGGTCTTCTGACCATCTATCCTCATTGGGACCGCATCCAAAAATGCAATGTGGCCCAACTGTCGGATACTTTTTGTTGGAAGTCCCACCTTGACTTTACGCCTTAATTGAGTTCACTTCCTAGTATCCACCAACTTGCTAAGTGCGACGGGGGGACCTATATGATCTTGCTCTGAGCCTAGACATCTTCTTACCATACGAATTCCAGTGCCGACCACTTCCCGTCTGCGGGTGAATCTACCGTTCACATTGGCCATACAATGTCCGACCGTTTGCTACTTCAAGAAGAGGGTCTTAAACAAATAAAATAAACCCCATTGGAAAGAAACCAACAACCAAGGTTAGCAGTTGCCACATCTCTGTGACATGGTTAATAACTGCCACGTCCTCGTGACATACCCCCCTCTTGAAATCGCAAACGTCCTCGATTGCATACCATAAATACACGCCACTGATGATCTTGTGCTATTAACACTCTTTTATCATCGCATGTATCCGCAAGAAAGGTCGTAACATACATAGATACAAATGACTTAATGAGGCCTTCATACTTTTGCCATTTCCATCTATGGCACTGAATTCATATGTACATTTGATGTACTAGCTCTATCATTACCCCTCCTTTGCACACGTTGGGTTGGGGCATAAGTAGGCTGTAACCCAAAGGCTTCAAGGTAAAGCTGCAATACATTTGGTGACTCTGACAGTTCATGCTCTTCCATCCACTTTGCATCCATAGGCGGATAGTTCTTGAACTTCACCAAATAGCGTCTTGCAACTTGTCCTTTAACTTTTCTGTCCTTATGTGCCAAAACTTGCTCAGGTACTAGGATCTCATCAAGTTCCTCAACTTCTGGCTGATCCTCAACTGGCATATCTTCTGGCACATCACCCACGAAGGGTCTTAGAAGACTCACGTGAAACGCATTATGAATCTTCCACGCATCAGGCAGTTTCAGCCTGTAAGCCACATCGCTGATCTTGTCAAGCACTTGAAAAGGCCCATAGTAACGCATGCTGAGCTTAGGAAACAGCCGTTCCTTGCCCTTCATCTTCTTTAACCTTGCCTTTTCGAACCTTAAGAGAACCCAATCACCAGGTGATAGTAGCAATTCACGACGGTGACGATCAGCAGCCTTTTTCTGTTTTGCCTGAGTCTTCTCCAAGGCAACTTTAATCTTCTTATACATCTCATCCATGTTCTCAACATATCGATCTGCCTCAAAGATCTTGTCCTTTGTGTGCAAAATGGGAGGAACCTTTTTGCGGCCTTCAACAATTTCAAAAGGTGCTTTGCCAGTAGACGAATGCACCGTATTATTGTACGCATACTCAAGCATAGGCAAATACTGTTCCCACTTGCCCTTATTATCTGACACATAGCATTTCAGCAGATCTAAGACAGTAGAATTGGCCTCTTCTGACTGTCCATCAGTTTGTGGATGAAACGAAGACGAGAACTTGAGCGTAGTACCCATGTTCTCAAACAATCCTCTCCAGAACAAACTGGTCATGCGAGGATCACGATCACTGATAATCGATTGTGGCATACCATGGTACTTAAACACATTGTACATGAACAAGCGTGCCATCTGATCAGATTTTATCTTCTTCCTAACAGGGATAAAATGGGCCTGCTTGCTGAACCTGCAGATAATGGTCCATATACCATCATTCCCTGTTGGCGTCCTTGGAAGATCAAAGATAAAGTCCATAGCAATGCTTTCCCATGGCTTATCCGGAATCGGCAGTGGTTGTAACAACCCTGGTGCCTTTTGCCTGTCAAACTTGACCTTTTGGCAAACTATGCATGCTCGCACAAAGGCATCCACATCTCTCCTCAAGGTAGGCCAATAGAAGAACGTCTCTACCGCTTTAACTGTTGCATCAATGCCACGATGCCCTGCATACGGTGGGACATGACTCTCTTCCATGACCTTATGTCGCAGTGGCCTAGTGACACAAAGTCTGCCATGCATCATCATAAAACCATCTCTGAGGAGGTAGTGCTCGTGTGTTGCCCCTCTTGTAACTGTTCAAAGATCCTTGCAAAATCTTCATCAGCAATATACTGTTCCTTCATGTCATCTAACTCATGATGATAAGGAATTGACACAGCTGAAATTTGTGGCTTTCTTGATAACGCATCAGCCACAACATTCTTCTTGCCTTCCACATGCATAATCTGGAAGTGGAACATGGAAAGAATGTTTGCCCATCGCATATGCTTTTCGGATAACTTTGACTGTGTCAAGAAGTATCGCAAGGTCTGATGATCTGTTTGGACAACAAAATCAGCACCTAAGAGGTAGTGCTTCCAGCTAGAAAGCGCATGAACCCGTCCATCTTGCATTAGCACTGCTCCGATGCTACTGCCACACGCGTCACATTGGACCACAAATGACTTCCTGAGATCTGGCAAAACAATAACTGGATCTGAAGTCAACTTTTCCTTTAAGAGACTAAAAGCTGAAATCTCTTTTTGGGTCCATCTGAAAGTGACCTCTTTCTTTTGCAATGCGTGAAGAGGCGATGCTATCTCTGCAAAATTTCTGATAAACCTTCTATAGTAGGAACACAATCCCAAGAAGCTTCTGACATCGTGCACAGTCTTCAAGTCTGGCCATGTCTTGATAGCTTCGACCTTTGCGGGATCCATTCTTACACCATCCTTTGAGACTATGTGGCCCAGAAAGTGGATCTCTTCAAGGAAGAATTCACTTTTCTTAGGATTGACAAGCAACCTGTGACTGCGCAGCTCTTCGAACACAATGGTCAAGTGACGCCTATGCTCCTCTTCATTCTTCGAATACACAATCATGTCATCGAAGAATGTTCCAACAAATTGTTGATGCGAGTAGAAAATCCGGTCCATCATTCTGTTGAACGTGGCTGGAGCATTTGTTAGCCCAAACGGCATCACTAGAAACTCATAAAGACCAAATGTCGTTCTAAACGCAGTCTTGTGCACATCCTCTGGGCTTATACGAATCTGATGGTACCCACTCTTCAGGTCTATCCTGCTGAAAATTGCAGCACCCTCTAAACGATCGAGAATATCATCAATGCGAGGAATAGGAAACCTATTCTTGATGGTATTCTTATTCAACGCACGGTAATCAATACACATGCGCCATGAGCCGTCCTTCTTCTGCACTAGGAGCACTGGGGAGCAAAAGGGTGAAGAACTAGGCTGAATCAGCCCCTTCTCTAATAACTCCTCAACCTGGCCCATAATCTCTTTCTGCTGCGCCGCACTAACCCTGTAGGGAGGTCTATTTGGTGGGCTACACCCTGGCACCAAATCTATCCGATGGTCCTCAGGTCTCTCTGGCGGCAATTGCGACGGTAATGAATCAGAAAAACAGTCACTAAACTTTTGCAAAAATGCTGACCTTTCTTTATCTAACACAGATAAATTTGACTGATCCCTATGTGAGACATCACGTGCAAAAATCAAGTACACAGAAAGATGATTCTTTATTACAGAAGTGATAGCAGAAGCAGATACAATAGGGACTGACTCTCCTCTAAGCTTTACATCCAAGATGTGAGTTTTGCCCCTATGCTGTACAGTGATCTTTTTGTTGTAGGCATCCAAGACTCCATGCACTCGGAACATCCACGGGATCCCCAACAAGGCGTCACAACCTTCCAGCGGCATGATGTAAAACTCTTCAGTGTCCACATACGACTGAATATGCAGACGCAGTTTTCCAATGATAGGAGTAACACACTCTGAGTGGCCAGGACATGCCAACCCTGCCTCTGCTGTGTACCCCATCTCTTCAGCTTTGATGCCGAGCTTCATAGCTAACTCTGGTGAGATAAAGTTGGCTTTGGCACCTGGATCAAAGAAGATGAGTGTCGTATGATCCCTAACTTTACCCCATGCCCTGCATAACTCACTGGTATCTGTGCTGGGCCTGTCACCCACCATGTCTGGCACTAAACCTGCTGTGGGTTTAGGCTTCTTGCCTTTCTGGTCTTCTTTATTCTCTGAGTCAGCTGGCCTTTTCCTTTGTGGACAATTGATAGAAAAGTGACCAGGCTGCTCGCATATAAAGCATTTGTTCTCAGCCATTAGGACCTTCTTTTCCTCGAGCGACTTGCGCACAAAAGGCTTCCTTTTCTGTTTCTTTGCCTGCGCTCCAGAAGTCCCAGCTGAGTCCTTGTCCTTGGTGGCCTTTTCTGACCCTTGTGACGCATCAGGAGCCGTCTTCACAAAGGGCTTCTTCGTTGAATTTTTCTTTTGCTGCCCTCCTTTATCACTGCTCGGAAATCCACTGTCCTCTCCTTTCAACAAGGCAAGACCAGTGTTCGCAACTTCCATAAGCTGAGTAAGGGTAGCCACTCTATTCTTTGTACAGTAATCGCGAAGCCCTTTAGGCAGCCCACAACAATACTTCTCTATCTGCTCTGTCAATGGCACAAATCTGTAGGAGGTCACTGAGAGTAATGCTTTACAAAACCTCCTATTGTACTCCAGCAAGCTCTTGCACGAAGCTGCCGTAAGCTGGTGCCAATCTGTCAGGACATCGGCTTCAAATTCATTTGATAGCCAAGCAGATGCAAACATTTGCTTGAAGTAAACCCAAGTGGCGGGTGCCTGTCCTTGCATTAACAATGTCGTCCACCATGTAAGCGCATTGTCCTTTAAGAAAGTGGCAGCTTTCCTGACCTTCGAGGCCTCTGTAAAATTCCCTCCCGCATAAGCTGTATCAAACTGCTGGAGGAAAGTGAGTGCCTTTGTCTTGTCCTCGAAACCACTGAAGGTACTGAACTTTACTGCTGCACCACCTTCTTTGTAAGCCTTCGGCTTCTCTAGTGCCCCCAAGTTGTCATACGGAATGGTCTGCAACATGGGCACTGTACTAGGCATGATCGGCACGTGTTGGCCATTCACATTTTGCGTCAGAGGTGCGATATCTGGCTCTTGGGCGGAATGAAGAGAACGAATGAAACCGATGCAGTCGGGCATCCAGACCACACTGTTGGCGTGAGACCACAGGAGGAAAGAGAAGAAGAATGTGCCGAGGTGCATAAAGGATCTTCGGATCGGAATGAACGGCCTACTCCAAGGAAAGGCAAGGAAAAAGCGCTCTCTTTGCTAGATGAGAGCAAGGACATCTCTATCTCATCTCCATCTTACTCTCCTGAGTATACTTCTACTTCTCGATCGTCTCGTCAGAAGAAGGAAGCCGCTACTACTACTACCCTACATCAACCTAAAGATAAGCCTCGATTCAAGAAGCATGGTCGCAAGTCTCAACATCGCATGAGAGTCTTCAAATCGGGCGACAAGGACATCAAGTTCGAAACCTACAACGGACGGAGAGATATCTCCAAAGCACTGTCCTTCATCAGACAGTTTGAAGTCGCCTTTACCAATGGGCACTTCACAGAAAGATCCAAATTGCGCCATGTGGGGATGCACCTCAAGGAAACGGCAAGTAATTGGTGGTTAGCCAAGATTCTGGAAGGTTCTCATGCGAGAACTTGGGAGAGATTCAAATGTGAATTTTATGAACAGTTTCTTCCGCCTGACTTCGAGCAGGACATACGGAAGGAATGGGACTGGTGCGCCCAGAAGAACATGAGAGAGTCACTACCTATGTGGACAAGTATTGGTCGGTTCTTCTGAAGGTCACTCCCTTCATGAAGATTGCCGACGAGGAAAAGAAACGAAAGTTCGAAGCGGGTCTCCAACCGCAGCTTCGAAAGAGTATGAAAGTGTATCCGCATGACACTCTTCAGAGGATGATGGAGTCAGCAATCATTGCTGAGGATTTGCACTCAACTGGGACGCCTAGAAAAATGGAGCATAGTACCTACCGTGTGAGACAAAGAGGGGTCTACGATGACCAAGGGGGCCAAGGAAGAAAACGTCCTCCATCTAGGGACCATGATCATTCTAAGAAGCCAAAGGGCAATGGCAAGCGAACTAAGTATCTCTCCCCTACTCAACTCCAAACCTTCAGAGAGGAAGGAAGATGCTTCTACTGTGGAGAGAAAGGACATATGAAGCCGGACTGCCCTCACCAAGCTCGAACTCAATTCCAGATGTTCAAGGAAACACAGAAACGGAGAAAGGAAAAGCGTCAGCTTCTGAAGGGCTGGGGTTCTCTGAACAACCAGCGAGTACTGATTCTTTATGATCCAGGATCTTCATCTCCCTGGATACTACGGAACGTTTGTGCCTCACACCGGCTCAGCTTGGCACACCGGTTACATCCGGATCGGCATTCGAGGGGTTGACAACCAATGCAACTCCCGTGCAAGGACAACTCAATCTTCGGATTGGCGAGTACAAGGACCGCAAATCATTTTTGATGGCACCCATTGAGGGATGTGATATCATCTTGGGTATGCCATGGCACTTCCACCTGACACCTGTCCCCGATTATGTGGAAAAGACCCTCACTTTTGATCATGGGGATAAGAAAATAAAGATTCATGCTGATGTAGGAGATTGGCAGTTCCCAATTGTAAGTCATATCTCCATTAAGAAAGAAATGAAGAAGTGTGTTTATGCTTACTTGATTTTTGCACATGAGAAGGATAAAACTAGTGGGGATCCACTCTCTAGTCTGGAAATTAAGCGTTTTCAATTTATTGAAAAGTACAAAGATTGTTTCACGGAAACACTCCCTGATGAACTACCTCCGGTACGCCCGGAAGATCACCGCATAGATCTCATACCGAGTAGCTCGCCTCCCAATCAACCCCCTTATCGGGTGAGTCTTGCTCAGCAAGAGGAAATTTTGAAGCAAGTCAACGAGCTTCTAGAGAAAGGGTTAGTACGGCCAAGTGCTTCACCCTACTGCTCTCCAGTTCTACTGGTGCTGAAGAAAGATGGCACGTTTCGAATGTGCATAGACTATAGGTCTTTAAACAAGATCACGGTCAAGAATCGCTTTCCGATCCCTCGGATTGATGATATACTTGATAAGTTGTAGGGTGCAAGTGTCTTTAGTCGCATAGACTTAAAGAGTGGGTATCATTAGATACGGATCGCCCCTGAGGATGTCCATAAGACTGCTTTCTGCACAACCTTTGGACTATATGAATTTTTGGTAATGCCTTTCGGCTTGACCAATGCTCTTGCGACGGTCAATCGCATGATGGACCGCATTTTCAGCCCGTATCGAGCTTTTACGGGAGTATTCTTTGACGACATACTCATCTTCTCGAAGTCAGAAGAGGAACATCGGAAGTACTTGGACCTAGTGTTTCAAGAATTGCGAAAGCATGAGTTGCATGTGAATGCAAAGAAGAGCGAGTTCTTTCTCTCAGGGATACACTATCTCGGCCATATAGTCTCTCACAATCAAGTGAGTATGGATCCTGCCAAGATTCGAGTGGTAGAAGATTGGCCTATTCCCACTACGGTACATGATGTACGTAGCTTCCTGAGATTATGTTCGTATTATCGAAGGTTTGTCCGAGGATTTGCTCGTGTAGCAGGACCACTTCATGATTTGACAAAGAAGAAGATTCCTTTCAGATGGGGATCAAGACAACAAGGAGCTTTTGATCGGCTCAAGTACTTGCTAAGCCATGGACCTATTTTGATAGTGCCTGACTTAAGGAAACCATTTGAGGTTCACTGCGATGCTTCAGGCGATTGCATCGGAGCAGTGCTAAACCAAGAAGGCCATGCAGTGGCCTACAAAAGCAGACGGCTTAAGGATGCAGGTTGTATGCATCAATCTACGAAAAGGAACTCACGACTGTGATTCACGCCTTATCCAACTGGAAGCACTATTTTCTAGGAGCGGATTTTGTGATCAAGACTGATCACGAGAGTTTGCGGTATTTTCTTACGCAAAGGAAACTATCTGAGAAGCAGATGAGATGGGCAAACTTTTTGTCTATGTTTCACTTCGAGATACTTCACACGGCTGGGAGTAAGAATGTGGTCGCGGACTCATTGCTTCGGTGTATCATCAAGAATTAGAAGCACTACCGGATTTGTATCTGAATGATCCAGACTTCTCCACCGTTTGGGGAAAGCTACATCGTGGAGAGAATGAGTTTCCCTATTCCATTCGGGACGGTTATCTCTACCACCATCAAGCCATATGTGTGGCGGAACCATTAAGAAAGAAGATCATGGATGAAGCACACGCTTCGCCTTATGCGGGTGATCGGGGTATTCTCCCTACGACCTTAGCAATGGAAAGATATTTCTTTTGGCCGAGCCTTAAAGCAGACATTGATAAGTATGTCAGGGAATGCTTGGTTTGCCAAAAAGTGAAGTATGATCGGCATAAGACGCCTGGGTTGCTACAACCTTTTCCTGTGCCTAATGAACCTTGGGAAAGTATTGCCATGGACTTCATCATGGACCTCCCTAGAACTCAGACTGGAAATGACGCGATCTGGACCATTGTGGACAGGTTTAGCATCAAGCACACTTTATACCAGTCAAGAAAACGATCAAAGCAGATCATATGGCTAGGGTCTTTCTGGCACAGATCTTTAAGCATCATGGAATGCCTAAGTATATTGTGATTGATCGAGATCCTCGCATGACATGAAATTTTTGGCGTGCCTTGATGGATAATCTTGGTACGAAGTTGAATTTTTCATTTGCCTACCATCCTCAAACGGATGGGCAAAGTGAGATAGCCAATTCCACAGTATTGGATATGTTAAAAGCTTATGTATCAGACAGGCAATCTGACTGTGAGAAATATTTGCCTCTTGTTGAGTATGCCTATAACAATACCATACACTCATCGACGGGGAAAGCACCTTTTGAGATTCTCTATGGTAAGCCTTTGCTTCCACCTATCCTTTTAACTAAGGATAAGATCTTTGCAGCAGATGAATTTGTCCGGGATTTGGACACAGCCTACGGGCAACTTAGGAGAGCTATTCTACGCTCTCAGGAAAAGCATAAGAAAGCTGCAGACAAGCACAAGAGGAATCTAGACTTAACAGTCGGACAATTAGTCTTATTTAAGTTTGAGAAGGCAAGACTTAAGAAACAAGCGTCTCATAAGGGGGAGGTGGTAAAACTTTCTACGCGTCATTATGGGCCGTTTAAGATCACTGAGCATGTCACAAAACGGGAGCGTACACAAGCACTTAGAAAATCTAAAAATTATAATTCTTTGAAAACATGAGAGAAGGGAGAAGATCGACACAGTATTGGGGACCAGAAGATGGGCTCCCCCCCCGTTAAGAGTATTCTTTTATTCAGGGAGAATTCTTATACAAGCACGAGAACCCGAGGAAACCCCTCCGTTCTGCAGTCTTAGACCCGAAGGTCGTGCTTTTCCGTAAAGGGCTTGGGCACAAGGCCGTTCCTTCCCGTAAGGGACTTAGGCGCGAAGCCGTACTTTCCCGTAAGGGACTTAGGCGTGAAACTGTACTTCCCGTTAAGGGCCTTCCCGTAAGACCGTAAGACGGGAGATTCCTGCAAAATAAACCACACAAAGCAATAATTCTCAAAGCGTATCAACACCTTATACCTGCCGCTCCTTGCTCGGAGAATCGACCTCTGTACTCAGTCGTCACGCGAACACTTGCAAATTCTGTCGCCAGGCTCTACTCCAGAATCCCATCGTTAGTATTTCGTGCTGCTCCCGGCGTCTGCAAACTGAACTGAAACGCTGGCTACCCTATTATAGGGTCTGACACCCGACAGGAATAGGGGTCCAAAAGCAGAGCTTGGCGCTCCTAGAGAGAGGAGAGAGAAAATCGCGTTTTCTAGAGAGAGGAGAGAGAGATCGCAGATTTCAGCCTGCGTAGCCCATTAGCGCTGGCTTTTTAGAGGGGCTTGCTTTATTTTATTAATAAAGGCCTAGTCACTTAAAAAGTGACCGGCCACTTAATAAAATAAAGTGTGAACCTGTTCAAACTTTAAAAACTCACTTAGTTAATGAAATCAATGCTACACGGACACATTCCAGGCGTCCCCGAGTGCAGGACACGACACAGATGCAATGCAGACACAGACTCCTCGCGGGAAAACATCTGTCCTCCCGCGACTGTTCCTGCTTTTCGTAAAAAGCTTCATTGAACCCATCTGTACTTTCTTACTCAGTTCGGATTTCCTCCTTAGCCTACGGGATGCCCCCTTACTGATGCACCCGTCACCCTTCATGTGACGCATCAGAGGCACTCGTAACCCGGCCCTTTCCACCGAACTTACGGAAACTCCTTCGCGATGTTTACCGTCACCCATCAAATGACACATCAGAGTTGTTCATTCCTGATGGCAGTTCGTGTAGCTACAATCTTTTTAACAATTCTTAGTGCACATAATAAAATATCCTAAAAAAGAGATTTAATCATTAAAAGAAGAAAATAGTCCAATTAGCAACATCCCTCTGGCTTCTAAACAGTTGACCTCAACTGTAGTGCTTGGACATATACCTCTAGTATCTCGGGATAAGCTGCTAATTCCTCCCGCGTCATCCACTGAGCATCTAGATTCGAATAGTTCTTAAACTTAACCAAATACTTCCGTGTTATCTTTCCGGATTTGAGAGACCGCTCCTGATGACTTACTATCTGCTCCGGTTGGAGTATTTCTTCTGTTTGATGCACTAGGCTGGCTCGGAGGCGGTCCCACATACGGCCGGAGTAAACTGACATGGAAAGCATTATGGATCTTCCAATTAGGCGGTAGCTCTAATCGGAAAGTGACATTATTCACTCGCTCAGTGATCTTAAACGGCCCATAATAACGGGTAGAAAGTTTTACCACTTTCCCCTTATGAGACGCTTGTTTCTTAAGTCTTGCCTTCTCAAACTTGAGTAAGACTAACTGTTCGACTGTTAAGTCGAGATTCCTTCTGTGCTTGTCTGCAGCTTTCTTTTGCTTTTCCTGAGAGCGTAGAATAGCTCTCCTAACTTGCTCGTAGGCTGTGTCCAAGTCCCGGACAAATTCATCTGTTGCAAAGATCTTATCCTTAGTTAAAAGAATCGGTGGAAGCAAAGGCTTACCGTAGAGAATCTCAAAAGGTGTTCCTTTACCGTCGATGAGTGTATAGTATTGTTATACGCATACTCGACAAGAGGCAAATATTTCTCCCAGTCAGATTGCCGGTCTGACACATAAGCTTTTAACATATCCAATACTGTGGAATTGGCTATCTCACTTTGCCCGTCCGTTTGAGGATGGTAGGCAGATGAAAAATTCAACTTCGTACCAAGATTATCCATCAAGGCACGCCAAAAATTTCCTGTCATGTGAGGATCTCGATCGCTCACAATAGACTTAGGCATTCCATGATGCTTAAAGATCTGTGCTAGAAAGACCCTAGCCATATGATCTGCTTTGATCGTTTTCTTGACTGGTATAAAGTGTGCTTGCTTGCTAAACCTGTCCACAATGGTCCAGATCGCGTCATTTCCAGTCTGAGTTCTAGGGAGGTCCATGATGAAGTCCATGGCAATACTTTCCCAAGGTTCATTAGGCACAGGCAAAGGTTGTAGCAACCCAGGCGTCTTATGCCGATCATACTTCACTTTTTGGCAAACCAAGCATTCCCTGACATACTTATCAATGTCTGCTTTAAGGCTAGGCCAAAAGAAATATCTTTCCATTGCTAAGGTTGTAGGGAGAATACCCCGATGACCCGCATAAGGCGAAGCATGTGCTTCATCCATGATCTTCTTTCTTAATGGTTCCGCAACACAAATGGCCTGTTGGTGGTAGAGATAACCATCCCGAATGGAATAAGGGAACTCTTTCTCTCCACGCTGTAGCCTTCCCCAGATGGTGGAGAAGTTTGGATCATTCGGATACAAATCCGGTAGTGATTCTAATTCTTGGTGATACACCGAAGTGATAGCGTTCACCCTTGGTTGCCGAGACAGTGCGTCTGCAACCACATTCTTACTCCCAGCCGTGTGAAGGATCTGGAAGTGAAACATAGACAAAAAGTTTGCCCATCTCATCTGCTTCTCAGATAGTTTCCTTTGCGTAAGAAAATACCGCAAACTCTGGTGATCAGTCTTGATCACAAAATCCGCTCCTAGAAAATAGTGCTTCCAGTTGGATAGGGCGTGAATCACAGCCGTGAGTTCCTTTTCGTAGATTGATGCATGCAACTCTGCATCCTTAAGCCGTCTGCTTTCGTAAGCCACTGCATGGCCTTCTTGGTTTAACACTGCTCCGATGCAATCGCCTGAAGCATTGCAGTGAACCTGAAATGGTTTCCTTAAGTCAGGCACTATCAGAATAGGCCCATGGCTTAGCAAGTACTTGAGCCGATCAAAAGCTCCTTGTTGTCTCGATCCCCATCTGAAAGGAATCTTCTTCTTTCTTAAATCATGAAGTGGTCTTGCTACACGAGCAAATCCTCGGACAAACCTTCGATAATATGAACATAATCCCAGGAAGCTACGTACATCATGTACCGTAGTGGGAATAGGCCAATCTTCTACCACTCGGATCTTGGCAGGATCCATACTCACTTGATTGTGAGAGACTATATGGCCGAGATAGTGTATCTCTGAGAGAAAGAACTCGCTCTTCTTTGCATTCACATGCAACTCATGCTTTCGCAATTCTTGAAACACTAGGTCCAAGTACTTCCGATGTTCCTCTTCTGACTTCGAGAAGATGAGTATGTCGTCAAAGAATACTCCCGTAAAAGCTCGATACGGGCTGAAAATGCGGTCCATCATGCGATTGAACGTCGCAAGAGCATTGGTCAAGCCAAAAGGCATTACCAACAATTCATATAGTCCAAAGGTTGTGCAGAAAGCAGTCTTATGGACATCCTCAGGGGCGATCCGTATCTAATGATACCCACTCTTTAAGTCTATGCGACTAAAGACACTTGCACCCTACAACTTATCAAGTATATCATCAATCCGAGGGATCGGAAAGCGATTCTTGACCGTGATCTTGTTTAAAGACCTATAGTCTATGCACATTCGAAACGTGCCATCTTTCTTCTGCACCAGTAGAACTGGAGAGCAGTAGGGTGAGGCACTGTGCCGTACTAATCCTTTCTCTAGAAGCTTGTTGACTTGCTTCAAAATTTCCTCTTGTTGAGCAAGACTTACTCGATAAGGGGGTTGATTGGGAGGCGAGCTACCCGGTATGAGATCTATGCGGTGATCTTCCGAGCGTACCGGAGGGAGTTCATCAGGAAGTGTTTCCGTGAAACAATCTTTGTACTTTTCAATAAATTGAAGACGCTTAATTTCCAGACTAGAGAGAGAGTCCCTACTAGTTTTATCCTTCTCACGTGCAAAAATCAAGTAAGCAGAAAGACACTTCTTCATTTCTTTCTTAATGGAGATATGGCTTACAATTGGGAACTGCCAATCTCCTGCATCAGCTTGAATCTTTATTTTCTTACCCCCATGATAAAAAATGAGGGTCTTTTCCACATAATCGGGAATAGGTGTCATGTGAAAGTGCCATGGCATACCCAAGATGATATCACATCCCTCGATAGGTGCCATCAAAAATGATTCGCGGTCCTTGTACTCGCCAATCCGAAGATTGAGCTATCCTTGCACGGGAGTTGCATTGGTTGTCAACCCCTCGAATGCCGATCCGGATGTAACCGGTGTGCCAAGCTGAGCCGGTGTAAGGCACAAACGTTCTGCAGTATCCAGGGAGATGAAGTTATCCGTGGATCCTGGATCATAAAGAATCAATACTCGTTGGTTGTTTAAAGACCCCCAGCCCTTCAGAAGTTGACGCTTCCCTTTCTCCGTTTCTGTGTTTCCTTGAACATCTGGAATTGAGTTCGAGCTTGGTGGTGCGGGTTCCTTCCTTGCTCTCTCTTGCCTCATAGGGTCTTGCTCTTGCCGTTGCTGCTTTAGCGGGCAGTCCGGTTTCATATGTCATTTCTCGCCACAGTAGAAGCATCTTCCTTCCTCTCTGAAAGTTTGAAGTTGAGTAGGAGAAAGATACTTAGTTCGCTTGCCGGTGCCCTCTGGCTTCTTAGAATGATCGTCGTCTTTAGATGGAGGACGTTTTCTTCCTTGGCCCCCAGGGTCATCGTAGACCCCTCTTTGTTTCGCACGGTAAGTGCTATGCTCCATCTTTCTGGGCGTCCCAGTTGAGTGCAAATCCTCAGCAATGATTGCTGACTCCATCATCCTTTGAAGAGTATCATGCGGATACACCTTCATACTCTTTCGAAGCTGCGGTTGGAGACCCGCTTCGAACTTTCTTTTCTTTTCCTCGTCGGCAATCTTCATGAAGGGAGTGACCTTCAAAAGAACCGACCAATACTTGTCCACATAAGTCGTTACTCTTTCATGTTCCTTCTGGGCGCACCAGTCCCATTCCTTCCGTATGTCCTGCTCGAAGTCAAGGGGAAGAAATTGTTCATAAAATTCAGATTTGAAGCTCTCCCAAGTTCTGGCCTGTGAACCTTCCAGAATCTTGGCTAACCACCAATTACTTGCCGTTTCCTTGAGGTGCATCCCCACATGGCGTAATTTGGATCTTTCTGTGAAGTTGAAACCGGCCTGTTCAATCCAAAAAGGGCGGTAGACTTTACTTTAAACCTTGATTTAGCTTTCACCCATTATTAGTCGTCTATTTTACCTGTACTTTCAAGACACAACAAAGGGGAGAGGGATACAGGCTGCTAGATTGCACCTGTATGAGTAGACAGACACCAGATTGGCCCCTAACTTAGGCGCCCCTTTCGGTATTTCTTTATTGTTCAAAAGAGGGAATAAACGCTGTGGTTCCTACAAGCTGCCCCGCACAAACTCGGCTGAATTTCCACTGTTCCAGCCCGATTTCGGCAGCATAACTGTACTAGAACCCTTCACGGTCAGTATTCCCACGCATTGACTGACTTTCCCGACGCATACGGGCACTTTGCAAAACCTGGCGAGAATCTGCAGCACGCTGAATTCTCTGTTTTCAGCCCTGAAAATACGCCAGATCGCCTGTACAGCGGTCCCCTTGCGTCCCCGAACCTCCTGGGGGTATTAGGGTCCGTTTAGGGCCAAAACCCTAAACCTGCAAAAATACACAGCAGGCTGTAATTCACTGTTTCGGGCTCCGTTTCGCGTGCCGGTCGCATCCCTAGCAAGTCCTCGAGCTCCCGCACCTGTAGGGCTACTTGCCCTTTGAATCGGACGAGATTTCTGGCGTGAAACCTCTCCGAATTCACCTGTACCTGCGGGGGGATTAGCCGCTAGCTAATCCAGTACCTGTGCAAGAGGCTCTTGCCTCGGCAATCGCGCATGAACCCACACAACTGTACATTGGTCAAATGAAAAGCCCACTAGAGGGGCATAACATACTGCCAAAGGGGAGAGAGAGGGCAGTGCGTAGCGTGCAGGGCATCACTCCTGGCACCGCACTGTGCATAAGAGGGAAAGCAAGCACTCCATAGCTCTTAACCTGTGACAAAATCTGAAAATGGGGCTCTCCCCTCTTCAAATTCAGCGCCACTTCTTGTTGCATAAGGCAAGTGCACCAGAATGTGCCACTTGGCACATTTACAAGCATTTTCCCGTTTCGGGGTTGCCGCCTAAAAATATCCCAACCGGTTGCCCAGTTGACTTCACGGCAGAGTAAGAAAATGTTCCCTTTGTCATTCCGGAGGTAATGACGCCAACACATTTTCAGGTCCCAAAATAGCAGTTCCCTAAATTTTAGGAGATGCTGCCATTGTATCTTTCTAGGTCATCCGACCCTCTTTGTACACTGCGGCCACATCCAAAGCTGAAATGTAGCCTCTGTAGCAAAGGATTCCACTTTGGCTAGTCAATGACCCCACTTGGCTAACCATAGTCCTTGTCCAACCTTAGTGCTCTCTTGCCCTCAGGCCTGGACTCCCTCTGTACAGTTCCACACTAGCTATGCAATGCAGGGCAGTTAGATTTCCCGAGGGGTGTTTCCAAAAAGTGAAAGTAAATAGATAATAAGAAAGAAATCAACAAAAAGGATAGATAGTAGTCACACGCTGGTGACATACCCCCCTCTTGAAATCTCAAACGTCCTCGTTTGCATCTATGTCGTACATGCTTACTGTCAACACTGATGTATTCAACACCTGTCAACACATATACGACACATACATGCTCATTGTCAACCCTCGTGTATTCAACACCTCGTCGACTCATGTATTGCTTGCGTGTGAACCCTGTCCCAATGACATAGTGGTAGCTTCGCACTCTGCCATTGCTTTGAGTCACTAACTTTCCAATGACAAAATGGTAGCTGCACATTTTGCCACTGTCTTATAGTACACGTTGGATCCCGTAACACTTTCGAGCATACCCAAACCGACAGTTTAAGAATGCAGTTACACATGTACTCCTGAATAGAAGCAACCATTGTATCCTTGACAAACTGACAAGAAATACTCACTTCTATAGCACTAACCAAACTTTTGGACATTCCATAAGAGCAATTGCCAAACTGACAATCTGTACAGCTCTAACATTCATGTAACAGGTATTTCATTTGAGCTCACTTTAAATACCATGTACATCATTTGTTTCAGAAGCCATTGTCACACTGACAATCCATGTAGCTTTGAAACTCAAGGGGTCAAGGTAGGTTGCAAATCGAAGGCTTCCAGGTAAAGTGATAACACAGTTGGTGACTCTGCAAGTTCACCTTCTTCCATCCACTTAGCATCCATTGGTGGATAGTTTCTGAACTTTACCAAGTAACGCCTAGCAACCTTGCCTTTCACTTTCCTTTCTTTGTGTGCCAAAATCTGTTCAGGGACCAAGATCTCGTCAAGTTCCTCGACTTCCGGGTGATCTTCAGCTGGTATATCTTCTGGCACATCACCCACATAGGGTCTGAGAAGACTCACATGAAACGCATTGTGAATCTTCCAACTGTCAGGCAATTTCAGCCTATATGCAACATCACTGATTATGTCGCATACTTGAAAAGGCCCATAGTAACGCATGCTGAGCTTTGGAAACAGTCTTTCCTTGCCCTTCATCTTCTTTAACCTTGCCTTTTCAAACCGTAGAAGCACCCAATCACCAAGTGAATATACCACTTCACGACGGTGACGATCAGCTGCTTTCTTTTGCTTTGCCTGAGTCCTTTCTAAGGCCACTTTGACCTTCTTGTACATTTCATCCATGTCCTGAACATACTTATCTGCTTCAAATATGTTGTCCTTTGTATGCAGTATGGGAGGAACTTTCTTGCCACCTTCAACTATTTCAAAAGGTGCCTTGCCAGTTGATGAATGCACTGTATTATTGTATGCATACTCCACCAATGGCAAATATTGCTCCCATTTTCCTTTATGCTCTGACACATAGCACTTCAGCAGATCTAGGACAGTAGAATTTGCCTCTTCTGACTGCCCATCTGTTTGAGGATGAAATGACGAAGAGAATTTGAGCGTGGTGCCCATATTCTCAAACAAGCCTCTCCAGAACAAACTTGTCATGCGTGGATCACGGTCGCTAATAATCGACTGTGGCATGCCATGATACTTGAAAATATTGCTCATAAACAAGCGTGCCATCTGATCTGGCTTTATCTTCTTCCTGACAGGAATAAAATGAGCCTGTTTGCTGAATCTGCAAATAATGGTCCAAATACCATCATTTCCTGTCTGCGTTTTCGGAAGATCAAAGATAAAATCCATAGCAATACTTTCCCATGGTTTATCTGGAATAGGTAGTGGTTGCAATAACCCTGGTGCCTTTTGCCTGTCAAACTTGACCTTTTGGCATATTAGGCATTCTCGCACAAAGGCATCCACATCCCTTCTCAATGTAGGCCAATAGAAGAATGTCTCTACCGCTTTAACTGTAGCATCGATACCACGATGCCCTGCATACGGTGGGACATGACTCTCTTCCATAACTTTGCGTCGCAATGGCTTTGTGACACACAATCTGCCATGCATCATCATGAACCCGTCTTTAAGAAGATAGTGTTCATGACGTTGTCCATCCATTAGTTGCTCGAAGACCCTTGCAAAATCTTCATCATTTGCATACTGTTCTCTCATATCATCAAGTTCATGATGATAAGGAATTGACACAGCTGAAATTTGTGGCTTCCTAGACAAGGCATCAGCCACAACGTTCTTCTTGCCTTCCACATGCACAATCTGAAAATGGAACATGGACAAGATATTTGCCCATCGCATATGCTTCTCAGATAACTTTGTCTGTGTCAAGAAGTATCGCAAGGTCTGATGATCCGTTTGGACAACAAAGTCTGCACCTAGCAGGTAGTGTTTCCAACTTAAGAGCGCATGAATCACAGCCAGTAACTCTTTCTCATAGACCTGCATGGTCATCTCTGGCCCTTGCAAAATTCTGCTCTCATAGGCTACTACCCTGCCATCTTGCATTAGCACAGCACCAATGCTACTACCGCAGGCATCACATTGGACCACAAATGACTTCCTAAGATCTGGCAACACAATGACTGGATCCGAAGTCATCTTTTCCTTTAAGAGATTAAAAGCTGAAATCTCTTTTTGTGTCCATCTAAAGGTGACTGCCTTCTTTTGAAGAGCATGTAAAGGTGAAGCAATCTCAGCGAAATTTCGGATAAACCTTCTGTAATAGGAGCATAGTCCCAAAAAGCTTCGGACATCATGCACCGTCTTCAAATTTGGCCATGACTTGATCGCTTCAACTTTTGCAGGATCCATTCTGACACCATCCTTTGAGACAATGTGTCCCAGAAAGTGAATCTGTTCCAGAAAAAACTCACTTTTCTTTGCATTGATGAGCAACCTATGACTGCGTAGCTCTTTGAACACAATGGCCAAGTGATGCCTATGCTCCTCTTCATTCTTTGAGTAGACTATCATGTCATCAAAGAATGTACCAACAAACTGCTGGTGTGGACGGAAAATTCTGTCCATCATCCTATTGAACGTAGCAGGAGCATTTGTGAGACCAAAGGGCATCACTAAAAATTCGTAAAGGCCAAACGTTGTTCTAAAAGCAGTCTTGTGCACATCCTCTGATCTAATGCGGATCTGATGATACCCACTCTTTAGATCTATCCTGCTAAACATAGCTGCTCCTTCTAATTTGTCCATAATATCATCAATTCTAGGTATAGGAAACCTATTCTTGATGGTATTCTTGTTCAGTGCACGGTAGTCGATGCACATACGCCATGAGCCATCCTTTTTCTGCACCAACAACACTGGAGAACAGAATGGAGATGAACTGGGCTGAATCAGCCCCTTTTCTAACAGCTCCTGTACTTGGCCCATTATCTCTTTCTGCTGAGCCGCACTAACCCTGTACGGAGGCTTGTTTGGTGGGCTAGAGCCTGGCACCAAATCTATCGCATGGTCCTCGGGTCTCTCTGGCGGTAATTGAGACGGTAATGAATCGGAAAAACAGTCACAATACTGTTGTAAAAACATTGACCTTTCTTTATCTAGCACAGATAAATTTGATTCATCACAATCTGACACTTCACGTGCAAAAACCAAGTACGCAGAAAGATGCTTTTTCATTACAGAAGTAATAGCAGAAGCTGATACAGTAGGAATAGACTCCCCTTTAAGCTTTACATCCAGAATATGAGTCTTTCCCCTGCTCTGTACAGTGATCTTTTTGTTGTAGGCATCCATGATTCCCTGTACACGAAATAACCAAGGAATACCTAACAACACATCACATCCGTTCAGTGGCATGATGTAAAATTCTTCAGCATCTACATAGGACTGGATATGTAGACGCAACTTTCCAATGATGGGTGTCACAGCCTCTGTATGGCCAGGACATGCCAAACCTGCCTCTGCTGTATACCCCATCTCTTTAGGTCTGATTCCCAACTTTGAAGCCAATTCTGGGGAAATGAAGTTGGCTTTGGCACCTGGATCAAAGAAGATAAGCACTGTTTGATCCCTAACCTTTCCCCATGCTCTGCAAAGCTCACTTGCATCTGAATTTGGCTTGTCGCCCACCATATCTGGCACTAGACCAGCCATGGGCTTCTTTCCTTTCTTGTCTTCCTTGTCTTCAGAATCAACTGGCCTTTTCTTTGTAGGACAGTTGTAAGCGATGTGGCCAGGCTGCTCACATATAAAGCATTTGTTCTCTGTCCTCAGGACCTTCTTTTGCTCTTCTGACTTGCGAGGAAAACGTCTTTTCCATTTCTTTGCTGGTCCTTTTTCTGATTCAGCCGTAGCTTTGTCTTTCCCTGCGTTGGCTGACTCCTGAGTCCCTTTAGGAGCCTCATTGGGAACGTGCTTCTTGGCTGAATTTTTCTTGCCTGATCCTGCCTTGACGCCAGTGTTAAATTCACAATCTTCTCCCTTGAGCAAACCATTGCCAGTGTTTGCTACCTCGATGAGCTGCGTCAAAGTAGTGACTTTTGTCTTCGTGCAGTATTTTCTCAATCCTTTGGGTAGGCCACAACAGTATTTTTCTATCTGTTCTGTCAATGGCACAAACCTATAGGAAGTTACTGGAAGTAGAGCTTTCCAAAACTTCCGATTGTAATCATCCAGATTTCTGCAAGTGGCAGCATTAAGCTGGTGCCATTCTGTCATGACATCTGCTTCGAAATCATCAGATAACCATGCTGCTGCAAAAATCTGCTTGAAGTAAATCCATGTGGACGGAGCTTGCCCTTGAAGTAATAAAGTTATCCACCATTGTCCCGCATTCCCTGTCAAGAAAGTGGCTGCCTTGTGGACCTTTGAAGCCTCTGTAAAATTTCCCCCTGCATAGGCCTTGTCAAACTGCTGGAGGAATGAAAGAGCCTTCTTCCTGTCATCAAACCCTGTAAAGGTCGTGAATGACACTCCTTTGCCACCTTCTTTGTACGGAGTTGGCCTCTCCAGCGGAGTTAAATTGTCATATGGAAGTGACTGAAACATGGGAACACTAATAGGGTTCATCTGTGTTCCTTGGCCGCTATTAACTTGACCTGGAAATGCCATATTTGGCTGCTGATTTGTAATTCCAGCCATACCAAAATTTGCTTGTGGCATCCCAAATTGGCCCTGAGTGCTTTGAAACCCTGGTTGCATACCCATGACACTGTACATGGGGTTAGGCATCATCGTTTGAGCACCGCCAAACACTGTTCCTGGCGTATAATACTGATTTCCAGGTGCATGACCAGCCATGCTCTGGAATACCGATCCACCTCCAAAATAGCCAGGGTGTACTGAAGGTGGTGGGAAGACCTGTTGCATAGCTTGTAGGTTGCTTCCCTGCCCATTAGAACCAGCTATAGGCTGCTGAAAGGTGGTGGGCTGAATTGGTACAGCTTGAAAAACTGGCATCTCAGCCACCTGTTCTTGCACCTTAGGGGTACGTTGTGGAGACTGCATGTTCTCCGTCAAGTGTACAGGTGTTTCCATCGACTGTGCGGTATGAATCACCTGTGCTCGAGCCTTAACAGGCTTTTGAATATGATCCAGTGACCCAACTTGCTGAGACGGAACAGGAGGTTGCAGAAAGGCTAAAAACCTCGGATTCTGCATTACTTGTGTGAACATAGCCACAGCAGTAGCCAACTGGGTCCTGAATATATCGTCATCTGTCTGTGGTGGTCTTGACGACTCACCCACTTCATGTGTCTGTTGACCCTGTGAAGAGGAAACCTCTTCAGTCACATCATCTGGTCTGTCAGCCATAATTGCAATTCCCTGTGTCTGGTCTATGATCCCCTGTGTGTTCAAGTCCAAAACTGACCAAGGCTCACTTCTATGGGAAAAAGTGATTTTATCCCGTCGATGGAACCATGAAACCGGCCTGTTCAATCCAAAAAGGGCGGTAGACTTTACTTTAAACCTTGATTTAGCTTTCACCCATTATTAGTCGTCTATTTTACCTGTACTTTCAAGACACAACAAAGG
The DNA here is from genome assembly GCF_014529385.1 of Adiantum capillus-veneris. Classification (NCBI taxonomy): domain Eukaryota; kingdom Viridiplantae; phylum Streptophyta; class Polypodiopsida; order Polypodiales; family Pteridaceae; genus Adiantum; species Adiantum capillus-veneris. The sequence continues at coordinate 85,212,700 of NC_140937.1, forward strand.
GGAGAGGGATACAGGCTGCTAGATTGCACCTGTATGAGTAGACAGACACCAGATTGGCCCCTAACTTAGGCGCCCCTTTCGGTATTTCTTTATTGTTCAAAAGAGGGAATAAACGCTGTGGTTCCTACAAGCTGCCCCGCACAAACTCGGCTGAATTTCCACTGTTCCAGCCCGATTTCGGCAGCATAACTGTACTAGAACCCTTCACGGTCAGTATTCCCACGCATTGACTGACTTTCCCGACGCATACGGGCACTTTGCAAAACCTGGCGAGAATCTGCAGCACGCTGAATTCTCTGTTTTCAGCCCTGAAAATACGCCAGATCGCCTGTACAGCGGTCCCCTTGCGTCCCCGAACCTCCTGGGGGTATTAGGGTCCGTTTAGGGCCAAAACCCTAAACCTGCAAAAATACACAGCAGGCTGTAATTCACTGTTTCGGGCTCCGTTTCGCGTGCCGGTCGCATCCCTAGCAAGTCCTCGAGCTCCCGCACCTGTAGGGCTACTTGCCCTTTGAATCGGACGAGATTTCTGGCGTGAAACCTCTCCGAATTCACCTGTACCTGCGGGGGGATTAGCCGCTAGCTAATCCAGTACCTGTGCAAGAGGCTCTTGCCTCGGCAATCGCGCATGAACCCACACAACTGTACATTGGTCAAATGAAAAGCCCACTAGAGGGGCATAACATACTGCCAAAGGGGAGAGAGAGGGCAGTGCGTAGCGTGCAGGGCATCACTCCTGGCACCGCACTGTGCATAAGAGGGAAAGCAAGCACTCCATAGCTCTTAACCTGTGACAAAATCTGAAAATGGGGCTCTCCCCTCTTCAAATTCAGCGCCACTTCTTGTTGCATAAGGCAAGTGCACCAGAATGTGCCACTTGGCACATTTACAAGCATTTTCCCGTTTCGGGGTTGCCGCCTAAAAATATCCCAACCGGTTGCCCAGTTGACTTCACGGCAGAGTAAGAAAATGTTCCCTTTGTCATTCCGGAGGTAATGACGCCAACACATTTTCAGGTCCCAAAATAGCAGTTCCCTAAATTTTAGGAGATGCTGCCATTGTATCTTTCTAGGTCATCCGACCCTCTTTGTACACTGCGGCCACATCCAAAGCTGAAATGTAGCCTCTGTAGCAAAGGATTCCACTTTGGCTAGTCAATGACCCCACTTGGCTAACCATAGTCCTTGTCCAACCTTAGTGCTCTCTTGCCCTCAGGCCTGGACTCCCTCTGTACAGTTCCACACTAGCTATGCAATGCAGGGCAGTTAGATTTCCCGAGGGGTGTTTCCAAAAAGTGAAAGTAAATAGATAATAAGAAAGAAATCAACAAAAAGGATAGATAGTAGTCACACGCTGGTGACAGAAGTGCCCATTGGTAAAGGCGACTTCAAACTGTCTGATGAAGGACAGTGCTTTGAAGATGTCTCTCCGTCCATTGTAGGTTTCGAACTTGATGTCCTTGTCGCCCGATTTGAAGACTCTCATGCGATGTTGAGACTTGCGACCATGCTTGTTGAATCGAGGCTTATCTTTAGGTTGATGTAGGGTAGTAGTAGTAGCGGCTTCCTTCTTCTGACGAGATGATCGAGAAGTAGAAGTATAATCAGGAGAGTAAGATGGTGATGAGATTGAGATGTCCTTGCTCTCGTCTAGCAGAGAGAGCGCTTTTTCTTGGCCTTTCCTTGAAGTAGGCCGTTCATTCCGATCCGAAGATCCTTTGTGCACCTCGGTACGTTCTTCTCTTGCCTCCTGTGGTCTCACGCCAACAGTGTTGTCTGGATGCTTGGCCGCATCAGTTCCATTCGTTTTCTTCATTCCGCCCAAGAGCTTTTGGACGTCTGGCAACAGTAAGATTTGTTGCAACTCCGCAAGCTGAGCTTGCACTTGTTGAAGCTCCTCTTCAACGCTTCTCCCTTGGCTCGACATGGTTCTTCCCGTTCTTCTCGGAATCGTCCTTCTTTGCAGAGAAAGAGAGGAGTCCGAGCTCTGATACCACTGTCACAAAACGGGAGCGTACACGAGCACTTAGAAAATCTAAAAATTATAATTCTTTGAAAACATGAGAGAAGGGAGAAGATTGACACAGTATTGGGGACCAGAAGATGGGCTGGTCCCCCCCCCCCCCCCGTTAAGAGTATTCTTTTATTCAGGGAGAATTCTTATACAAGCACGAGAACCCGAGGAAACCCCTCCGTTCTGTAGTCTTAGACCCGAAGGTCGTGCTTTCCCGTAAAGGGCTTGGGCACAAGGCCGTTCCTTCCCGTAAGGGACTTAGGCGCGAAGCCGTACTTTCTCGTAAGGGACTTAGGCGTGAAACCGTACTTCCCGTTAAGGGCCTTCCCGTAAGACGGGAGATTCTTGCAAAAAAAACCACACAAAGCAATAATTCTCAAAGCGTATCAACACCTTATACCTGTCGCTCCTTGCTCGGAGAATCGACCTCCGTACTCAGTCGTCACGCGAACACTTGCAAGTTCTGTCGTCGGGCTCTACTCCAGAATCCCAGCGCTAGTATTTCCTGCTGCTCTCGGCGTCTGCAAACTGAAACGCTGGCTACCCTTTTATAGGGTCTGACACCCGGCAGGAATAGGGGTCCAAAAGCATAGCTTGGCGCTCCTAGAGAGAGGAGAGAGAAAATCGCGTTTTCTAGAGAGAGGAGAGAGAGATCGCAGATTTCAGCCTGCGTAGCGCTGGCTTTTTAGAGGGGCTTGCTTTATTTTATTAATAAAGGCCTAGTCACTTAAAAAGTGACCGGCCACTTAATAAAATAAAGTGTGAACCTGTTCAAACTTAAAAAAGGAAAGTCAAAACTGGTCCCCTAGTCAATTTCTCTTTCAAAGTCTGAAAGGCAGTCACCTCTGTTTGTCCCCACGAGAAAGGGACTCCTTTTTGTGTCAAAATATGCAAAGGGGAAGCAACCTCTGCAAACTTCCTAATGAACCGCTTGTAGTACGAACACAATCCCAAGAAGCTTCTAACTTCATGGACATTCTTCAAATCGGGCCAATTACGGATAGTCTCTATCTTGGCCGGATCCATCTGCACTCCTGTTGCTGACACAATGTGTCCCAAAAAGTGTATCTCTGGTAGGAAAAATTCACTTTTCTTCGCATTAATCACTAACTTGTGATCTCGTAATGCTTGAAAGACTTGAAGCAGATGTACTCTATGTTCTGCCTCATCCCTGAAAGAAAGTGCCAACAAATAGTCTATACTCTCGAAAAATCCTGTCCATCATCCGGTTAAATGTCGCAGGAGCATTGGTTAAGCCAAAAGGCATCACCAAAAACTCAAATAACCCAAAAGTCATTCGAAAGGCTGTCTTGTAGACATCTCCCGGCGCGATTTGGATATGATGATATCCACTCTTCAAATCAATCCTGCTTAAACACGAGGATCCCTGTAATTTGTCGAGTATATCATTGATCCTAGGAATCGGAAATCTGTTCTTAATGGTGATTTTGTTGAGAGCTCTATAATCGATGCACATTCTCCAAGATCCGCCTTTCTTCAAAACCAACAACACTGTAGAGCAATACGGTGAAGTACTAGGTTGGACAAGATCCTTTTCCAAGAGTTCTTTCACTTGGTTCATAATCTCTTCGTTCTGGGCTCGGCTCACATGGTAAGGTGGCCGGTTCGGTGGTGTGCTTTCAGATATCAGATCAATGGTATGATCTTCAGGACGAGCGGGTGGTAATTCGCCTGGCAGGCCCTCTGAGAAGCAATCGGCGTGAGAGTGGAGAAAATCTTGGCGCTCTTTATCAAGTTTAGACATATTTGTCCTATCCTCATCACTCAACTTTTTCAAAAAGATCGAGTAAACAAACCCCGTTTCGCATGACTCGTCAACTCCTGAAATAAAGCTGACTTTTGTTCCAAGCAGTGATCTCGGATCTTTGTAGGAAGACCCAAGGTAAACCGCTCAATTTGTTCCTTGAATGAGATCTTCTTAAATGAAGAGGCGGGTAGAAAAGAGCTCTAGAATCTTTGCAATAAGTGTCCACTGTATCCTTCTTGGTCATTCGAAGATGGTTCCAAGCAGTTCTCATGTCGCGTTCATACTCTCGAGTCAGCCATGAAGAAATAAAAAGCCTCTTGAATTTCAGCCATTTAACTGGCGCTGTCTTGTTTAATAAAAGCGTGGATCACCAAGTTCGAGCATTCCCCTTAAAGTAAGAGGCAGCTCTCCAAATCTTAGAGTGCTCTGAGTAACGCCCTCCCGGGAAAGCGATGTCAAACTGCTGTACAAAAGACAAAGCCTTCGAAGCATATCTATAACCAGAAAACGTGTCAAATTTAATTGATTGTCCACCTTCCTTAAACTCTCGGACTTTCTTGCTTTTGTCTTCGAGAAAGTCATATTGGTTGGCTTTATAAAAAACCTTCTTCTTTGCGTAAAAATTGTTGTCATTAGAGTCCGTCTGTTTGAAGACGAGTCCTCCATAGAACTGTCAACCACGGGGCGAGAGTTAGGCTTCTTTGCCTTTTTCTTACCCGTTTCAAAGCTTTGCTTTTTGCTTCGCTTTTTGCCTTTTCTGTCTTCTGCGCTCGAGTCAGATGAGCTAGAAGAACTGTCAGAAGAAGAAGAAGAACTGGGTACTCCTTCAAATCGAGCACGCTTCTTCTGTTTCTTTGCCTTTTCGAAGGTAGACTGACGATCCAAATAACCCGGAAAGTCAGTGCCTTTCTTCTGCTTTTTGTCGTGCTTTTTAACTTTGTTCTTTGCGTCAAAAAGCTGAGCAATTCGTGCATCAACCACCTCTTCTAATTCTTGCTCTGTATACTTCCTGGGAGTAGGAGGTTTCTTGAGAGCGGATTTGGGGGGTGGTTTTGTGGTCTTCTGCTACTGCGCGTGCACCTCTTCGAAAGAAGTCTAGCACATATATTTTGCCAACTTCAGGTCCTTGGCAAAATTAAGCATCATCGCATCGCCGATCAATTGTTGACGCTTCATCTCTTGACGCTCCGCATGACTAGGCCAAGACGGGCCGTACTCCTCGCGTGAATCTTCGTTGTGATCCCTTCTCGCATCTCCGGATGCAGAGGGAGTCGATTGATCTTCGATTGATCTTTGCAGGGGGAACAAGTGCTGTGGACAGCGTTTTGAAAACACTAGAGAGGGCAGCAAAAGGCAGTGCTGTGGTGCAGCGTTTTAGAACGATGTTGTAGAGGGCTGGATCGAGAGATGCTGGCAACGAGTGCCTTCTTCTACTCTTCACAGCTGCTCCTCCACGCCAAGGGCTTCAAGCACAAGATACACCAAGAAGCTCTGATACCATGTCAAAGTCGACGATGCGGAAGCGTAGAGACCAAGGGGAGTGAGCACGAGAGAGAGAGAGAGAGAGAGAGAGAGAGAGAGAGAGAGAGAGAGAGTCTCTAGAACCAATCAACCTTGGCAATAAATAACTGAATGTGTATACAATGGAGGCAATGGGTTGCTTATATAGCAACCTCAGTAAATTGCCCTGCCCAAACTTTGACAAATAAGTCAAATAAATACCTAAAAGCCAAACTAAATAATGGGATCACATTGAACAGTTCACTGGAGATGCCAAAACTCTAACTATGTGGTGCAGTTTTAACTGGAAACATAATTGTTTATAAAGATAAGATATTTGTCTGGGCTTCTGGATAACGAAAAATTTTGTTAGAAAGCAATCTAGAAGGGAGATGACTATATATTATATCTTGATTATTATTGATCAATATTACTTCTGTTCCTTGCCGTTTGCAAGAAAATATTTATATTGTCGGTTATGCAATCGGAAAAAAATTAGCGTTTGCTACGAGTTTTGAAAAAAAGCTTTGAAAGTACGTACAATCATACTGATGACAATCTTTTTTTTTTTTTGAATAATAAATTTACTGAATCAAACTCAATTGGCCATGTTGTAAAAGGCCAAACAAGGACATCAAACCGGCCACGAAGGTGAGAGGAATTGATGATGATTTATGGAAAGATCGCCCGAGTCCCCGAGAAGTGGATACATCAGCAGTGGACGAAGAGATTGAAGATGGACACGGAGTATTGGAAAGAATTCATGAGCAATTCTCAACTGTGAAGCAAGAGATCAAGGTTTTAAGTCATGATCTTGTTCATGAGGTCAAGGAATTTTATGAAAAAGCTATCAAGGGTGAGCGGGATTAATGACCTGCCTTGAAATCATGTAAAAAAAGGTTGTGTATTTCCCCTTCGCTACATCAATTGTGTTAAATTTTCTGTTCATATAAACATTTAATCCATTGAAGAGAACAAAAAATTGCTATTTTAGAGGTTTCTGTGTGCTTTTGCATATATGCCTGTATTTATCGCATATTTACTCATACACATGCACTCGCATGTTGCAAGCAAGACTTGCAATGGGTAGATGTGCGTATTTAGAGTGCAACAAGGAGAGAGAAATGTGTGTGTGTGTGTTTTATAACCACTTTTTGGAGACATTATATACACATTTAGTTACAATTGTCTTAAACCCCCCTCAGGTTTTGATTCTTTTGGAGACTTATTAGATTTTCCTTCATGTATAAGGAGAATTGCTTCTGTGTTGATTTTAAAGAGCACCCCTCATGTTGGTGCATTTTTGGGTTTACCGTGAAAAGTTTGTATATAAGGTACCTTGCTACTTTCAACTCGCTTGGGGTACTTTAACATGATCATTATGTGTATCCCTGGACTTGGCAAGTCCAGGCCCATACAAAATTTTGGCATGACCCAAAAGATTGTTGGGCCAGCCAGCAGGCACTCTGTTGGCGAAGAATGAACTGTAATGTGATTTGGGATAGGATGGGCCTCTACGTGCCCGGTAGGCCCATTGGCGCAATATAAAGCATTAACAATAAAAAGAGTACTTCACATAAAAGACTGATAGATGACAAGTGTTTGGAGTCCATGATAATCCCTTTGTGGCTTTAGAGCATGCCATTGCAAAGTAATGTGGCTAACTTACTTGAAGCCTCAAATGTAGAGCATTTTGGCCATGGAGGTGATTCGACATCATTCCCTTGTCTGCTCCAAGCAACACATGGATGTACTATCTATTCAGAAAATCTATAAGGTCTTTGAGAAATTAGAGCTAACTTTCCCATTGTTGATGTTGAGCTGTGTGTGTGTGTGTGTGAGAGAGAGAGAGAGAGAGAGAGAGAGAGAGAGAGAGAGAGCTCAAAACGAGGAAAACCCATGGAAGGCATTACAAGCAGTAAATAAAAAACAGTCAAAGTGGAGCTCATGGGGAAGAGGGGAGAGCTCATCCAAATCCCAAGCAAATTTAAGTGACCGTCGAAGGGAGGTTTTGAGGTTTCCCATCAGTACATCAAATGATATTACTAAAAAGAAAGAAAAGAGTTTGTGTGTGTGTGAGAGAGAGAGAGAGAGATAACAAGAGGATATCCAACTTAAAAGTGTTCAAGCCTCAAGTAAGCTGTTACAACTACTTGATGGCTATGTTGTAGCCTGCAGAGATTGTTCAAGACATTGGCCTTCACTTACACACACTAAGGCCAGTAACTTGACAAAAAAACCCTTCACGCAAAACCTTGCGGAGGTAAATTGACTATATTTTAAGGTTTCACTCTAAATTGCCCCACTTGTTGTAAGGCTTTCTCAATTGCAAATTTCAAAATTTGTAGGTGCGATTAAGCTAAGCCTATGCCCTTGTGTTCCTCGGCAATGCACAATACAACGCTCGGAAGTATGACAATGGAGAATGAATTCATTGCAAAAAAAATGCATCCTTTTTTATTAAAAACTGCTTTGCTCACAATGTGGTTGTCTTGATCATGGATTAGTGATGTAGCACATTTGGAAACTTTTTTAAAAGAGCATTTAAACTAAGAGTTTGATGTTTTGGTGCATTCTCTCTTAAATATTTTCTCACTTGGCCTAAAATAAGCAAACCACATATTTTCAATTGTTAAGCATGCTCAGAAAGTCGATTACAGAGCCAAAAATTGTTGCCTAATGATTGTTTACAACGCATTCCTTTTTTTAGGACGACCAAAAGGGAAAATGTAGTAGTTACAACGCTCTTTGATTGTTTCAAAAGAAATAAGGAGGTGGAAGATTCCTACATGGTGGTAGACCCACAACATGGAAATGAACAATCTCCCTCTTTGAATTAGCTCATAATAGCCTTATGACTCGAAGGATCCATGACACATTAGCTTTCTTGTATGTGCTCGGGAGAAAGGAAGCATGGAGCAAGATTATATATTTCAGTCAAAGAAGGGCGTGGAGGTGAGAACATACAAAAATTGAGGATGGCCTAATTTGCATGCATTGTTGATGAGACACATGTATAGCTAGAGGAAAATGATAGAGATGCAAGGTCATGCCATACCCATACTTTAGCATTTTTTTACAAGGTTAAAGGTCATTCACTTATGCCCTTGATTTTTTTCTCAATACCGCAAATCTTTGATCATATGTGTACACTCTTATACATGTTCATTTGTCAAATATTGTCACACACACACACACACACACACACACACACACACACACACACACACACACACACACACACACACAGAGGGCTATTTATGAGCCCATTTATGAATAAATTAAAAAAACCTTGATCCTTTTCCACACACATCTTAGTGCTACTTGAAATGTGGAACTTCAAGACTACGTGGACATTGCCTTGCCTTTGTGGGACAGTCCCCTGACTAAAACTTATTTTAACCTGATAGGATGCTCCCGTTCATTTGAATGTTTGGGATCTTGGGGAGGGAAGTAGCTTTCATTACTATGCTTTTTTATGTCCTTTTCACAAAGGCCATGTTGCCTTGCAGGTTCTTTCTCTATGCAAAAACAAGGGGACTCTATCCTCTAATTGTTTGTCATGTTGATCTAATGCCCGAATTTGTCTACTGTTGCCTTGCAGTTTCTTTCTCTATGCAAAAACAAGGGGAATCTATCCTCTGATTGTGTCTGTCAAGTTGATCTAATGCCTATGCTTTGTAGGTGCTCACCAATAACCCTCCATCCCATAGTGGGTTTATGGCCTTTTCTACTACCCATACATTCCTAAGTAGGTGGAACACTCTCTTCTCACAACACACAGATGATAGGGGTATCACAGTATTCTATCAAAACTTCTGGAGAAACTACGTTCTCCAAATCGTGAACATATTTCTTCAGTTTTGTGACGTGGAAGACTCGGTGAGCTTCAGAAATCTCCAGTAACTCAAGTTTATATGCTACATCCCCATTTTTTTAAATGACTTTAAAGGGGCCACAATATCTAGGAGAAAGTTTATTACACTTCCTTGTTTTCAAGGTTTTTGACTTTGCAACACGAACCTTTAGTCACTTTCTGCAAAGGCAACCTTTCTTCATCCTTTATCAGCATATGTCTTAGCACGATCTTGTGCACTATGAATGCTTTCCTTTGCTACTTTCAGCACATCATTCCTATCTTCAAGGAAATTCTTGACAGATTGAATTTTCTCCTTCTCTAGGCCTACAACCATATGAGATCTTGGTTGGAAACCAAGCATCAACATGAATGGTGCAAATCCAATCGTTGCATGTTTGAAACTATTATAAGCAAATTCCAAAATGGTAAAGTACTCTTCCTAGTTAGATTGCTTCTTACTTACATAAGAGCACATGTCCTCGAGGATTTGGTTAACCTTTCAATTTGACCATCAGATTGCGGATGATCTATTGTACTCATATTCAAAGTAGTATCCAATTTTTTGAAGACTTCCCTCCAAAAATGACAATTGAACTTCCCATCTCTATCTGACACTATATATGCGGGCATGCCATATAGCTTGTAGAGATATTCAATAAAGAGTTTTGCTAACTTTGGCATTTTAGTTGTTTTCTTTGTGGAAATAAACTTTGTCATTTTACTTAACATATCCACTACTACCCACAGTGAGTCATTTCCTCAACTAGTCTTGGGTAAACCGGTAATGAAGACCATGGAAATGCTTTCCCATTTTCCTTGAGGAATCTCCAAAGGATGGGGTACTCCCTCAACCTTAAGACGATCATGTTTATTGAATTGACACTTATTCAGCACATAAATTTGGACGTCCTTTAAACAAAGTAGGCCAATAAAATTGCCTTTTAACTAGCGCATATGTCTTATGAATCCCAGGATGACCGGCCCAAAAATCACCAATAGTTGGTACACACACTCTACCCTTGTAGAGTAAGTATCCGTTGTCAATGGAGTAATTGACATACTTCTCCTCCCAATAAAGTTTATCACTCCTCTTTGACACCGAAACTATCAAAGGTGATGAAGGGTCTATGTCAGAGCTCTCCAACTCCAAACTATACTCGAAAGTCTCGGTTACTATTTGCGTACCTATCTCTCGCTTCTCTACTTGTCGCACCTACATCTTGTTTCTCCAAACTAGCACTACGTGTCGACGAGGGAGGTGGTTGCATCTATGAAGTTGTGCGATCACATACAATGTGCCAAACCTTTGTAAAGGATGGATCGTGCTCACATAAGCCTTATAGTGACTCCGAGAACTCATTCTCTAAGACTGTGCAGCTTAATTCATTAATTTGCGGCATGCGACTAAGTGCATTCACCACTACGTTATATTTATCTCTCTGGTAACGTATTTGAAGGTCAAACTCTTGTAGGATCTCCATCCACCAAGCCTTTCTACCCTTCAATTCATTCTGACTTGAAAGCCATTTCAAACTTTTATGGTCCGTTTGGACCTCAAAAGTGGCTCCATATAAATAGTATCTCCACTTTTTAAGTGCATGTATTATAGCCAGTAACTCTCGCTTATAGGCCAAGTAGTTACGTTGTGCACGATCTAACTTTTTCTTTTAGATACAATTGGATGTCCCCTTTGCAGAAGCATGGCTCCTACTGCCTCATTACTTGCGTCTGTCTCCCAGAAAAAAGCCTCAATTGGATTCAGTGTAGTCAATATAGGTGCAGCTGGTATAGCCACCCTAAGCTTTGCAAAACTTTTCTATTGGGCTTCCCCCCAACTTATATTCTTGGTATATCAACAGGACTGTGATCTTTGTGTAGTCCTCTATGTATTGTTGGTAAAATACCGACATATAAAAAAAAAATCTGCAGTTCTTCAAAACTTTTTGGTGATGAATAGCTTCCACTTTCTCAGGTTCCATCTACGTTCCCTCTATGATGTGACCTAGGTAATGAATCTCAGTCTCAAATAAATTACAGTTGCTTTACTTTGCAAATAATTCAAACACTAGACGCAGATGTTCTAAGTGTTCTTTTTTATATTTAGTATAGACTAGTATATCATTCAGGAAAACTTAGAAAAACTGCTAGGGATTTTCCTAAGTATGGAACCAAAATGCTGTCTATCATCATTAGGAATGTTACTGGAGCATTGGTTAGCCCAAATGGCATAATCAAGAACTCAAAATGCCCAAAACGGGTCCTGAATGTTGTATTTGCAACATCTTCTAGTCTAATTCTGACATGATGATAGCCAAATCTCAGGTCAATTTTGAAAAAATACTTTGACCTAAAGAAGTGATCAAACAACTCATCTATACACGGCATCGGGTATTTCTTCTTAATAGTTATCTCAGTAAGAGTCCTACAATCTACATACATCCCCCGCATATCCGCATACATCCATCTTTCTTCTTTATCAAAAGAATAGATGATGCCCACGAATTACAACTAGGCCTAATGAAGCCTTTGTTCAAATAGTTTGCTAGCTTTTTTTCCACCTCCTATGCTTCGGAGTGTCGTAGTCTATAAGAAAGTTTGCTTATAGGTTTTGATCTTGGAATAACATTGATGCCATGGTCTACTTTCCGAGATGCGGCAAGCCATTTGGTAAATCACCAAGAAATATATCTTGGAACTCCTCTAATAAATTCCTTAAAGCATTAGTGTACTTTTTCTTAAGGGTCTCTTTTGCCTTGGATTTTTTCGTTTTAGAATTTCATGCATGCTAAACACGGTTCTCAAATAGTGGGCCTCATCCAAAACCATGTTTTTTTACTGTGTTTGTCTTCAAAAATATTATTTACAATTTCAACTACAAAAACACTTTTATTACTTTCACTTAAAACAATAGAATTTAAATGAGGATAACAAGCATATACCTTTGATATCTGGCCTCTGTGGACTGCTTTGTGAAGTTCCATGGAAGAACGAGAGGTGTACAAGAGACACTACACCCTGTAGGGTGATGACCCTACCACCATGCTCAAACTATATAGTGTGTTGTGCAAATAGATCCTCACTAGACTAGGGCCTAGGCTTACAACCACTCCCTACCTAGGGACATGTTTTCCCTAGCCAAATGCATGACTTGAAAGTCAAGCGTAGCCTTGTAGTCTTGCATGGCTAATGGAACCCCCAAGACTATAGTATTACATATTGTCTTATCATAACCATTGGCCAAGGCAACAATGTACTCATGATCCCTCTATGTCTCGAGAAACTTTAACTTCTTAACCAACGAGTAGTTTAAGAAGTTATGGCTAGCTCCACCATCTATGAAAACAGTGACTCTATAGCTACCTATGAGCCATACATGTGCACCATGTCATGCGTACCTATGCTAAGCTACCACATAGCTCGTGTCACCGAACAAGCATGGTGCTCGTCATAGTGGCACATTGTCACCTCCGTAAACTCTCAGGAACTAAGAGGAAGCGTATGCACCGTGTGCAACTACCTAGAGGATTTACCATCTCTCTTAGGCTCATTACTTGTTGTGCTATCTTTGAGCTTTGGGCATTTAGCTTTGGTGTGTCCTACTTCATTGTAGTTAAACAATCAATTTTCCTTTTGTGCTTTAAAATAGTCCTTTTTTTGTGCATTTGGACTCTCGTTTGTTTTTAAATAGTTGCGTTTTTTTAGTCCAACAACCACCCTCACTGCCCTTGTCAATCCTCTCCCCTTGCCTCTCACTATGGAACCCCTTTCTTTTAAACCCTGGCCCCTTTTTCTCTTTTTACGCAGCCCTATGTGACCCATCTTGTGCACCACGATGCTTGATGTCATATGTGCGTCGTTTATCCCCTCAGATAAGTCCTTCGGTTGAAGAGGGTCAATGTATTAAAGGTAACCATTTGTGAGGCCCCTCTTAAAGCCTCGCAAAGTCGGGAATGCATCGATTCCCTTTAATGACGAGTACTACTTCTCTGTAGTCCAAAATATACTAAGTTAGGGACTTGTTTTGCATTGAGCACTTATCCCATAACTCCTAGTTTTGTTCTTCCTGATTGTTTGCCAAGAAATTTTTTGAAACATCGTTTTGAATTCTAGCCAAGTGGCAGGACGAGTGGTCAAACTCATCCACCACTTGTATGCCTTGACAGTCAATAGGAAACTAGCCTCTACAGGCTACACATGGCAAGGCTGCTTTCGATGCGCATGGATATCTGACCACTTGGCTAGGAACATGTTCATAGAATCTTTGTTCCTCTCCCTTTCCTTGCCCCCAAAACTAGGAAATTTGAAATCCTGGATCACATCTAGGCTATCTCTAGGGATGGCCTCACAAGTGCGTCGGCCTGGCTCCCCCATAACCACTAGCAAGGCTATGCTCGCTCATGTTGCGGGTGCCCTCTCACTCTGAGGAAGAGGAGATTCTACTGAAGCGGCAGTCAGTGTGTCTAAACATGTGGAGATACCTTGCATCATTGTGACTACATAGCCTGTACTTTTTCTAAGGTGGTCAACTTAGCATTAAAATGCTTGAATATTTTTCTAGAGAGCTCCTCTCTATAAGGATATCGACAAGATCGTCCAGGTCCAAGTCATCATTATCATCCTCCAAGGGTTTCTCACCATCTCCCTCGGTGATATAAGTCTCCATAAACTCTGGCTCATCATCCAGAAGTTGGTTGATAGGTTTGGTAGCTTCTACGAGCACACCGGGTCCAAAGTCAAGCTCTACCGCCATGGAGGACGTTGGCACATCTCGTGAAGTGGCATGGTATCTACGGCCTTATTGTTTGGTTGGGGTTAAGTCTGCAACAACCATCGACAACAAGCTAGAAAATCCTAGAGAGCCCAAAGGTAGTGGATACATACTACACCTAGCATACTTTGTTTTTATATAAATGTTTTAGCAAATAAATACAATAAACTCAAGAACAATCGAAAAGATCAATAATAGAACAGAGTAGTCAATTCACTCGGTTGCAAATCGGCATAGACATTAGGAGAACTTTGGACTCACTTTTGGGCCCTGTAAGAAGTTCCACATCATCTTAGAGAGAGAAAACGAAAATGTTAAATATTACATTTCAGGTGACGCTTTTTTGCACCAACAAACAACCAAAATGACATTCATGGTTAGGTAGCTGCCGCCTTCTTTTCTCTCCTTTGTTCTCTTGTCAGGAGTCTAAATAATTGTACGACTAATGATTTGAAACACCAATTTACAAGCGTTCCCTCCAAAAGCATAAGCTACAGGAACTCTATCAACTCTAAACATGGGACTGCAGTGATTTCAAATGCCAGCTTACAAGCCTTTGCTCCCAAAACTTGAGATATTTCTTTAGTCATAGTGTCTATCTGTCTCTCTATCAACTCTAGGAATGGACAACACTTCTTTTTCTGATGAAAACATCAATTTGAACTTGCAATCCTCAACCCCTTCATCTTCAATTCTTACCCAAAGAAAGAACACACATCATCTTCACGTTGATGTATTGCAAGAGTACGCACCATTGCAAAAACGTAGGAGGGTGTCTTTCTTATCCCAACATGAGAAAGAACTTAGAAGGACAAACAAGGAACATCATTTGGATTTGTGGACCGATGGGTCTATTTACCCAAAGGATCCTACAACAAATGTGCCACCTCTCTTTGCTAATATCACCAACCTTTTACATTTCACAGGTGATGGCAAGGATGGGCTACTGTGATACACTACACATTTGGAAATGCGAGGATTGAATGCCGAAAAGCAAATAGACCTCCTAGCAATGGAGAACATGCAGCTGAAGAAACTTAATGAAGTATGCGCTCAGAAGATTTCATCAATCAGAGAGACAATCCAAAGCCTTGAGAAGAAGATCACAAGTTTGCGTATGAAAGACACCGTGCTTGGGAGTCGAAAAAGAAAATGAGATCTATGCAATATAGAGAATATGAAGATTGGTAGTGGCGACCTGAAAAACAAATACGAGCTTTAAGGTAACTTGAAGTTTGTTTATGCTTTTGTATCATATATATGCTTTACACTTTCTTATTACTGACCAAGACGCATGGTGCTTTCTTTGCACATCTTTGCTACATCCAAACTCAAGTGGAGTAGGTTCCAATGCCAGAGTGCATTACAGTCCTCTAGTTCCAAAACAAGCAGTTGAAGAGATAACTCAAAAAAAAAAAAGATAAATTGAAAGGGAGGCTCCTTACCTCCTTCATGAAGGAGAATCAGCTAGAGCCAATGGAAGTGCAAGCACTACTTAATGAGAGTGGCATCTCGCAGATGGGATACATGGCACTCTTCAAAGCATTGGCTAAAAAGTCTCAAAATAAATTACAGAGAGGATCATTGCTGCCAAAGCCATCACATGTAAAGGTTGAACGCTGGCACGTAAATGATGAGGTGTTTGAGAAACTTGGATCACCATTCCATATTGAAGCAACATTCATAGGCAAGGGGGGGAGAGGTACAATATAACAAGCATAACAACCTCTTTGTTGATCTTTAGGCATTGCAAAGGTATGCTGTTCACTTCTTTGATATGAGTCGAGAGGAGTGCAATGGGGTTCTCAAGTTTTCTTTGAAGCTCGACGAGTGCGAGGTCTTGAAGAACAAGAAGCTAGAGAGAGTCACAATTACCCTCATGAACAGAGCTTTGGATCCATCAATAACCAAAGAGGACCCACGATACTTCAACGTGCAGTCCGAAAAGGAATCATTTGAGGTATACTTGGTTCAGTCTATAATAGCAAAAATATTGCATATATGGTTCTTAGCTTTATGTTCCTTCTTTTACATACAAGTTGATAAGGAAGATTTTGAAATCCTCCATTGGGTTTTAGTCAAACCCAGATTCCATCAGTGACCAAAGAAACGGAGGTGTGCTTTCAGTAGAAGGATTTGGTGACTACAAAGTTGAATGGCACGTGGCAAGTGGCTTGAAGACTCTTAAGTGCATGTACAACATAACACACGGTGCATGTTTATACTGCATGGCCGATGCACAATCTCTTGAGAGTGTGCAATGGAGTAGAGCTCCCAATAGACATCTTCAAGATAAATCTTTTCGGTCAGTGCTTGATATTCCTTTGTGTAGAGTTCACATTTGTACACTCCATGCAATCTGCAAAATAATTGGAAAGGTGGTTCATTTGTACATATGTTTTGCATGGACCTTAAAGTAAGTGAGTGAGTCAAAAAGAGTCATCAAAGCATTAGAGGAAGTGCTCTCAGACATTGGTTTGCATGGAGACAATGTTAAAATTGAAGAGGACCCTAAGGTGTCTCAAGGTCGTTACAAGGTACCAAGGAAAGCATAAATAGGCAGTGTGAATGCTAGCAGGCTTCTTGGGTTTAGCCTCAAAGAGTCTGATAGAAGAAGAGAAATCTGCTCAACAAATGAAAACAATTACCTAGAGTGGTTAAAGACAATGTTGGTGGTGGAGCAATCTTCCAACACGTTGAGCAGCATTCGTGGGACGAAAGTAAGCTCACATCATTTCAAGCAGACTTGCTGGATTGGAAGAAGGCATACCTAGCAGGGTGGGGTGGACAACATATCACTCATTACATGGTGAGTTATGTTGGGTTAAAGGCCCGTGTGCCCGGCTGCCCGTTGTTCAGCCGCCCATGTACAACCATTCATTTACTCATTTATAATAACTATACTCATAACTACACATTGTAGTGTGAGTACCGCCCCGCCACACACTGCGTCTATCTCCTTCTTCATGCTGGCTCTGTGTGTGTGTGCTCTCCGATCCCAACAAGTGGTATCAGAGCTTGGTAGTGAGAGCATTGAGAGCTTCATCATCATTGTTGAGTGTGTTGAAACTTGTTGCTGTTTCATTGCCGTTTTTCGGTTTCGCGCACGCGCGCATTTCTAAAGAGCAGAAGGTTTTTCTGAGATTGGCATTGAAGGTTCAGCACTCCGCGAGTATTTTCATCAGGTGTCCTGGAGTTTAACCCCCCTTTCGGAGCCATTCGTGCCATTAGAAATCCCATCCGAGCTACAGACTAGGAGCTGCGTTTTTCAGCTCTCTTTGGTAGTTTTCTGCTGCCAGAGCTTCCATAGCCATTACAGGTGCCATTGTTGTAGTGTTTTCCACTTACGTGAGCCCACAGCTCATTTGAGAGTGTGTAGCCTCTTCTTGGAGTGGCCTCATACACACAGATAGAGTGGGAGTTTGGCGACATTGTCTTCTTCGACTACAGGTATAGGTATAGGTACGAGTACAGGTTACAGGGAGCTTTGGATACAGGTTTCTTCTGTGGTTACAAAACATGTATTTTGACTGTGGGACAGCCATGCATATGGTTGTGGTTTGAGTGGGAGCTTCTACTCTTCTGGGCAGTCTGTTTATGCGTGTTCTTGAGCTACAGGTTGACATCATCTATGTATGTTGATGGATGTGGATATGGTAGTTTGACAGACACTCTTTATGCATGATATTGTGGAGATTTGGTTCACTTATACATAGAGCGGGTTTGCTCTTGCTTGCAGTGTTGCGGTTTGAGTACGGATAGGTACTTGGTTGACAGTAGAGATTGGACTTCGTTGAGCTTGTGCATTGGTTATATGCTCACTTGGATCCATTTATGCTCACGGATTTGTGTAAGCTTGGTCAGCTTATGTCTCTATTGTGGTTATTCAGACATGGAGTATGTTTATGCCTCTATGACAGCTCATTGTTGATGCATTTTGTGGCACGGTTTGCCTAGGCCGGTTGAGTTACAGGTGTCACGGGTTTATGCATTTGTTTGTGGATTTCTACGTACGTTTTTTTTTTTGACCATATTATGGGCTGATTTATACTCTATGCGTTTGCTCTTTGATTGAGCAGCAGGTGTTGTCAGATTTGCAACACTACTTTGTTGTGGCAGTTTGTTGGTTGGTTACAGGTTTCTCATTGTTGCATTCTTGTTGTAATGGGCACTAAAGAGGACACAGTTTTCAATATTGAGAAATTGGATGGTGCTAATTTCTCATATTGGAAAGATCAGATTTGGGATGTCTTGGTGCAGAAGAAACAGATTCGACCTCTAAAGTTGCAGGGAGTTAAGCCAGAGAACATGGAGAGGGATGATTGGGAGGAGTTGGATGAGGTGTGCAGGTCTACCATTAGGCTTTCCCTTTCAAAGTCTGTTTATTACAATGTGAAAGATGCACAGGGTGGAGCTTATGAGCTATGGCAGCAGATTTGCGATATGTATGATAAGCATTTGGCTGCTTCTATGGTGTATTGGATTAAAAAGCTTATTGATTTGCGAATGGAGGAAGGTGCTTCCATGAATGCGCATTTGAATGAGTTCAATACAATTTTCAGCCAACTTGCTACGCAGAAAATTACGTTTGAGGACAATGTAAAAGCTATGTTTTTACTTGTCACGTTGCCTGAGTCATGGGACACATTTCGGACAGCCATAAGTAACTCGGTTCCTGCGGATGAGTTGACAAGTACTAATGTGGAGTCTAGTCTTCTCACGGAAGAGATTAATCGAAAGAATAATGCAGGTAGTAAGTCTTCTAGTGCAATGGTTGTCAGAGGCAGGACTATGGACAAGTATAAGTCCATCAGGGGTAAATCTAGAAGCAAGTCCCGTGCAGGCACAAGTAAAAAGGATGTGGAATGTTTTCATTGTGGTAGAAAAGGCCATTTCAAAAAGGATTGCTACAAGTGGAAAAGGGAAAATGGAGATGGTAAGAAGAAAGACCATGATGCTAAGGACAAGCCTAAATCCAATGTCAAGATTGAGGAGTTAAATGCAACACAGGGAGAGTGTAGCTCTCAAGATGACCATGTATGTGCTCCGACTAGTGCTACTAGTGAAGAGCTTGGTGATGTGTTGCTTGCATCCTATTTTGATGACGCTTTTCTTCTCACTCATGAGAGTAGTATGCCTATGGATTGGGTCATTGACAGTGGTGCTTCTTTTCACGTTACGCCTCATAGGTCGTGGTTTCATGACTATGATGCTTCGAGCACAGGTACTGTTCGGATTGCCGATGGGCGTTCTATGCAGATTCATGGCATTGGGGATATTCATTTGGCTATGCTAAACTCTACTACGTTTGTCTTGCAGCGTGTGCGTCATGTGCCGGCTCTTGCAAAAAGCTTGATTAGTGTGGGTCAGTTGGATTCACTTGGTTTCAATGTATCTTTTGGTGATGGAGGTTGGGAAGATCACTAAGGGCAGCCTTGTTTTGGTTAAAGGTGCTAAGAGGAATACGTTGTATTCCCTTTGTGTAGCTAGTGTGGCTGATCACATTGTGGGGATCACTGAGCAACCTCCTGCTTCTTTATGGCATCAGCGTTTGGGGCATATGTCACTAAAAGGTTTGAAGTTGTTGGCACGTGCGGATTACATTCCCGTTTCAGATTTTGGTGGTTTTGAGTTTTGTAAGCATTGCCTTTATGGTCGACATGCTCGGTCTTCTCATAAGAAAAGTGTTCCACACAGATCTTTGGAAAAGCTAGCTTTGGTGCATAGTGATGTATGTGGGCCGATGCCCAATGCTTCTCTTGGAGGTGCTATGTACTTTGTTACGTTCATTGATGATGCTAGCAGGAAGGTATGGGCATACCCCATTCGTAAGAAGGATATGGTGTTTGATATATTTAAGCAATGGTTGGCTCTTGTTGAGAACCAATCAGGTTGTAAGTTGAAGTGCTTACGTACGGACAATGGGGGTGAATTTATGTCTCATGCTTTCACAACATTATATGTTGAGAAGGGTATACGGCGCGAGCTTAGTGCTCCCTATACACCTCCTCAAAATGGTGTGGCAGAGCGCATGAACAGGACTATACAGGAAAAAGTCCGTAGTATGATTTCTATGGCTGGTTTGTCAAATGGATTTTGGGCTGAAGCTGTTGCCACTTCTGTGCATTTGATAAATCGTTCACCTAGTGTTCCTTTGGGCTTCAAAGTGCCTGAAGAGGTATGGACAGGTTTGCCACCTTCGTATGGTCACCTTCGTGTTTTTGGCTGTGAAGCTTATGTACATGTACCTAAGGCAAAACGCAACAAATTGGATCCAAAGAGCAAGAGATGTATCTTCTTGGGTTATGGTAGCTCTGGTGAGATGGGTTATCGATTGTGGGATCCTATTGACAGGAAGATCGTGCGCAGCCATGATGTTGTTTTTCATGAGGACTCTATGTATAGAGCATCACCGCGAACTGTTGAGGTTCGGCGTGTGATATTTGAGGAGGATGGTCATCGGTATGATGGTCCCATGGCTGCTCGTGGGCAGCCTATTGACCCTCAAGTGGGAGATCAGCCCTTGTTGGGAGATCATGTAGATGTGGGACAGCCAGATGCACCTCCTGCACAGTCTTTGAGGCGTTCAGAGCGGCGTGCAAGACAGCCTCAGCGTTTTGTGCCTTCTATGGATTATGTATTGTTGACTGATTGCGGGGAGCCATCATGTTATGATGAGGCCATGTCTAGTGTTGACAAGCTCAAGTGGGAGCAGGCTATGCAGTCAGAGATGGATTCGTTGATCCAAAATGAAACGTGGGAGCTTACTCCTTTGCCAAAGGGTAAGAAGGCACTACCATGCAAGTGGGTTTACAAGATAAAATTGTGTTCAATGGATGCAAAGCCTAGGTACAAAGCAAGGCTTGTGGCTAAAGGATTCAAGCAACAGAAGGGCATTGATTTTGACGAGATCTTCTCCCCAGTGGTGAAGATGTCTACTTTGCGTATGTTGTTTGCTTTGGTAGCTACAGAAGACATGGAATTGAAGCAAATGGATGTAAAGACAGCTTTCTTACATCCGGACTTGCACGAGGATTTGTACATGGAGCAACCAAGTGGGTTTGTTATTCATGGTTCAAAGAAGATGGTATGCCGGCTTCTTAAGACCTTGTATGGGCTGAAGCAATCATCTCGTGAATGGTATCGTAAGTTTGATGCATTCATGAGTTCATTGGGTTATGTACGCAGTTATGAGGACCCATGCCTCTATACTCGCAAGGCTGCAGATGGTAGTCTTATTGTTTTGGTTTTGTATGTGGATGACATGCTGATCGCAGGGAAGTGTATTTCTGATGTGGATGCCTTGAAACATAGGCTACATGAGACCTTTGTCATGAAGGATCTTGGGGATGCCAGTCATATTTTGGGTATGCGGATCACTCGTGATCGTTCTCGCAAGATGCTCTTTCTTAGTCAGAAAGAGTACATTGACAGGGTGCTTGAGCGTTTTCATATGGAAGGGGGGAAGGCCATTAGTACCCCGTTGCCTCCATATGTAAAACTCAGCCATGATGACTGCCCTCAGACAGATTTGGAGACTACAGAGATGTCTCAGATTCCCTATGCGTCAGCTGTTGGTTCCTTGATGTATGCCATGGTGGCTATGCGTCCAGATCTTGCTCATGCAGTTGGTGTGGTTAGCAGGTACATGTCTAACCCGGGCAAGCGTCATTGGGATGCAGTGAGAGGTATTCTCAGATGCTTGAGAGGGACTTCAGAGTTGTCCCTATGTTATGGTGAGAAGGATATGTCTGTTTGCGGATATATAGATTCAGACTATGCAGGGTCAGTGGACTCGAGGAAGTCTACTAGCGGCTATGTGTTCACAGTTGCAGGTGGACCGGTTTCGTGGGCATCACGTTTACAGCCATGCGTTGCTTTGAGCACTACAGAGGCTGAATATATGGCTGCCACTGAGGCTGCCAAGGAGGCCGTATGGCTCTCACGACTAGTGGGAGATCTTGGTATGGCTGGTGATGCTCCGATTCTACATTGTGATAGCCAGAGTGCCATAGCGTTGGCACGGAATCCTGTCTTCCATGCGAAGAAAAAGCACATTGAGGTGAGGTATCACTTCATACGAGAGGTGCTAGAGGACAAGCGCATAGAGCTTGTCAAGGTACACACTGACGATAACCCTGCTGATCTACTCACGAAGTCGTTAGCCTACATTGTGATAGCCAGAGTGCCATAGCGTTGGCACGGAATCCTGTCTTCCATGTGAAGACAAAGCACATTGAGGTGAGGTGTCACTTCATACGAGAGGTGCTAGAGGACAAGCGCATAGAGCTTGTCAAGGTACACACTGACGATAACCCTGCTGATCTACTCACGAAGTCGTTAGCCTCATAGCGGTTTGCACACTGCAGATCGCTGATGGGTATGGCTTGACTTCTTTTGCTGTACTTTGGCCACTTTAAAGGCACACTGCCTTTAAGTGGGAGATTGTTGGGTTAAAGGCCCGTGTGCCCGGCTGCCCGTTGTTCAGCCGCCCATGTACAGCCATTCATTTACTCATTTATAATAACTATACTCATAACTACACATTGTAGTGTGAGTACCGCCCCGCCACACACTACGTCTATCTCCTTCTTCATGCTGGCTCTCTGTGTGTGTGCTCTCCGATCCCAACAAGTTACCATGTTCCATATGAAAACAACATATGCTCCAAAAATCTCTACTCTACTCATCATTTTGATTTATTCCAATGCAGCACATACTATTCAACCCCCAAGAGTAATGAGGGCATGTGGGATAAGTCCCTCTCCCTCCCCTTCACAATTGCACCCTTGGACTTCTTTGAGCCTTGTGTCCAACTCGTAAAAGACTATTTCAAGGATTTGAGGGTGTAGAGTAACCAAAAATAGGGCTATAAAGCACACCACGTCCCTCTGATTGAGATGCTCGTTTTGAGCTATCACATGCTATATTTCATAGCTTGGTAAAAAAAAAGACAAAAAAATCAAAAATTTGAGAGTAAAACCGGGTTGCAAACCAGGTTTGAGAGTAACACCATGTCCCTTTGATCAAGACGCTCGTTTTGAGGTATTACATGCTATATTTTATAGATTGGTCAGAAAAAAGACGAAAAAAATTCAAAAAATTGAGAGTAAAACCGGGTTGCAAATCACCCAAAAAAACTAGGTGAGCGGCCTTCATGGACACTCACCAACAATTCTAGGGTGCCAAGGTCAGATGCACCTACGCTTTGGTCGTGTGCTAGAGCATGAGAATATAGAGAGTGCCTCTACTTATACGAGCACCTATTATCCCTCCACATTAGGCTCTAGGCCCTCAATAGAACCCCAAGGTAGTACTACTCAAGACCCCCACCTAGCAGCTATTGACTCTTCCGCTGACTCAGATGCGATGAAGGGATATCCTACACAAAACCCTGAACTGTCAAGTCAAGACATGCATGCCTTTGCCCCACGGCATGGGTTTAGCGTGTTTAGCCGCTTAAAAGAGACCTTTAGTCGAGCCACCCGTTCGAGGCCCACAACCAGTGATTTGAACAAGGGCAATGGGGAGGTAGATTCTCCTTTCATGTCTCATGTAGACCCTGTACTCTCCAAGGGTGCCCATGTTGACATCCTACCTACTCCGCTCATTAAAGACCCTACCAAGTCATCACCCCCTGAGGTTCTACTACCTGATGGTAGGAGTCTTTGCCGAAGTGCAAGAGATCGAACGATATATGCAAGCAATGAGGGAGAGGGAAATTGAGAACCTACGAATGCTAGAACAAAGGCGAGCCATGAAAGCGAAGACCCCTATGACAACAACCACGCCAGCCGAGCAATCGAGTGCTCCCAAGATAGGAGTCACAGAGAGTCAGGCAATGGGGAGCTATAATGCTTCCACTTCAAGGGGAACCTCCAACACACCAAGCTTAGAGGGGATATTTCTCACAGAAAATTGGGAGTATGACCTACAAACTAAGACGTTGACCAATCTGTACACATGTTGTGCATACCATGTGGCGTGGTTAGAGGTGGTACAATTTACTTTTGGGGCAACAACGGATGATCTATGATGTCATCCATGGTGCCATCCAATTAGGGAGGCAAGACCAAGGAAATCACATTCCTTTGACGGGTCCTATGAGATTCTTGGATACGAGAAAGGCCAAACGACCAACCCTATCACAAATGGAGACTCCCTCACTGAGTCCCATTGATCCTTCATATGTTGTTTTGTCCCTGGAGTCTCGATACCATCTGAACCCACAAGAAATAGTTTCACATTCCCAAATTTAGCTCATCTTTCCCTTGAAGAATCTACAGCTACTATGCATGTCCTACCAAAAAGTGCACCTTGGACGTCATTCGTGAGTAAAGCACCACTACATAGTAGCACAATGCAGACAATAACACCTACAAGTGTACATCAATCATATGTACTTATGGGCCCTCATACCCATGTAGCTCCCACACCCCGGATTGTTTTGACATCCTGCACTTCACAACCACCCTATCCGAGTATTCATGCTAGTGGGACCATACCAACTAGTATTAACATGTCATATCCTATGTCTCCTATGCCTAGGGCCACACACATGACCTTTGGGCCACCACATGGCACAACATCGTACCCAGCTTGGGACTTGAGGATCACTTGTATGCCTAACCCAATGCCAACCCCCATTCCACATGCAGTCTCGAGAGGACCTGTCCCCACTATACCTGCTCACTTGGGTGACTTGGTAACATTTGCTCAAGCTATCGATCGATCTATTGTTGAAAATATATGTAACACACCTAATAGAGAGCCTAGAAGTAAGGCAGTACAAGTGGTCAAGCTCACACAAAAATATAGTGGGGATGGGGATGTTAGAAAGCATATCGAAGTATTTGAACAAATATGTGATTCCCTAGGAGAACACAACGAACTACATAAGAGCAATGCGTTAAGCCCGACTTTGAGTGGGAAGGTTGGGGATTGGTAAAGGACCCTAAGGATGGAAGAGAAAACAAGTTACCCTACTCTTAGGAGACTGTCCTTGAAAGAGTGCATACAAGAGGGAGTGCTTTAGGGTGTAGGATCTCAGCTCCAGAAATCCCAACGAGAGAAAGGGGAGTCCGTAAGAGACTTTATTAGTCGCTTGAAGCATTTGAATTCTTGTTGTAATCCAAATGAGCGCTTCAATAATAATCAATAGCTTGATAGATTCATTACGGGACTACAACATGAGGATATCTACAATGGCCTAGCCATTAGAGGTATCACCACTTGGGAAGCAGTCACCACCAATGCAATCCAATTGGAGGACAATTTAATGATTTAAGGAGAAAGAGTGTCTGTTGAGCCTAGATCTACTAGCTCGCAAGCATCACGGCATGAGCTAATGACCATAAAGATTATTGTTAAAGAGCCAAAGATATCTGAGATGACTTTAGCAGATCTCACCAAGGCCATTCAAGAAAGTTTTAGAGATAATCGTGCCTCACAAAACAATCATATGTATACAAGAAGGGAACAACAATGGTGCTCAGTTTTCTTAGGTCCACATAGCACTAGTGAATACCCTACACTTAGAGTAAAATTCAATGGGAACTGCAATGCATGTGGTGGGTACAATCACCAAGCTAAGGATTGTATAATCTTCAAACATGTGATGGCGAATAGACCACCCTTGGCTTGGACGGATTCACCTCGGGTTCCTACATTGATACCTGCCCCACCCATTGAACAACTATCGAAACACATGGTTCCTAGAGCCCAAAATGTTGCTCAAGCTTGCTACACCGCTACCACCTCCAATGCTAGGACCGCAGCCCCCACATCCAAGAGTCACCCCTGTGAAACATATGGGTTGTGAGCCATCTAGTGATTGTTTGGAAGGCTGTGAGGAAGATATAGACCCTACTATTGCCTATGGGATGGATGCATTTGAAGAGTGTCCACAATACTACATGGAGGACTACTAGAAGGGACAAGTCAAACCTGTGTATCAAGTAGCTACTCTTGCAGCAAGAGGCCAACATATCAATATCGCTTCCAAGAGACCACCTTTTCAATGCTACAAGTGTGGGGTCCACATCGTGTAGCTGAGTGTCCTATTAGACTACAAAAGAATGCCACCATAGTGCATACCAATCAAGGGAGCACATCTACAATGCCAATACTCATGTGTAATCGATGTGGCGTAGATCATTTGATTGCCCAATGTCCTAATAATCCAAATGCACCAAGGATCACGCCATTGAACTTAATTGAGATTACTGAGATAGGTCTAATGAAGTGCCAGTAGAGGAGAAAACCTTAGATCCACAACCCACCAACCTGGATGAGAACTCTGTTTTGAAATACTTGTTAACAAGTTGGGATAGTACTTTGAAGGCAATGAATCCAGTACTACCCTACCAATCACTACCAAAGGATTAACAGTGAAGGGAATCCTTGATGGGGGCACTGGGGTTAGCATTGTAACTAAAAATTGTTGTGAACCTATGGGGAGACATCACCTTGGGACTACAAACATAGTGGTAAAAATGGCCAATGGGACCATCATTAAACCTATTGGTATGCTAGAAGATCTCAAGATAAAGGTTCTTGGACACAAGGTAAGACACACCTTCATTTTTTTGGATTTTTCCAAGCACACTATGTCATTTTAGATGATATTAGGACGTCCTTTTATGAGGGAAGCAAAAATGGTGCATGATTGGTCTAAAAACCATGTCTACTTACAGTTCCAAGACTCTATCATTCGTGTTGATCTTGTGATTGGTCGAGCACATCCTCTAGGAAACAGATTTATAATTGACCATGGATTTGACACCACAATTCACTCGACCCCATTGCAATATTATTACACGTGTAAAAAGGACACTGATGTTGGAGAAGATTCCCCTTATATGGATGTTCTTCCTGGAATGGCTGAGTTTGACAACGTGGAGTGGGTCCACCTAGCGACAACCATAGACACTTGGGAAAATAGAGAGATGACTTGGGTAACACCGGAGGGGGAAGAAGTGCCACAACTCATACCTTTAAATATGATAGGAGCAATGCATATAGCTTTGGATGACCTACCAGATGATGGATTGGCTGACAATGGAACCAGTAGCGTCTCAAAAAACTATAGCCCACACAATTCGGAGTTGGAATCATCAATTGAAATTGACTCTGAGGACAAAGAATCTGAGTTACCCGTTTCCATATTTGGAACATGTGCTTGAGAGAGTCGCACGAAAGGAAGCTTATAGCTTTTAGGATGGATACTTTGGTTACAATCAAATCATGATTGAGCTAGAGGACCATGCTAAAACCGCTTTTAGAACTAAATTTGAAGTGTTTGCATTTCGTGTTATGGATTTTGGTTTAACTAATGCCCTTGAAATATTCCAAAGATCAATAAACAATGCTTTTAGGGAATATTTAAGGGAGTTTTGTGAAGATTTTTTAGATGACCTTTTACAGGTCCATATCCTTGGTAGAGGGCAAAAGCTAAGGTTGTCTCTGATCATTTTAGGCGCCTCTACCAGATGTACTAAATACTGTGGGTATTTAGTTAGCCATGCTTTTCTCCATTTTGGTTGAGAGTCCACAATAAGCTTAACACCTTTTGGTTTGGAGATATCTTCTTCATATAGTGCCACTATCGGCTCCTCTTTAATCCTCTTGTTTATTGTAGCAGCTTCGTACTTGAGAAGAGGATATGGGAGAGAGGGTTGTAGCCATTCATGTCGGACGACATTTGCATCTAATTTCTGAATGGTCATAGACTTCAATACCCTCTGCTCCCACTCCATTTCTTCTTTGGCGGTGTCTTTTATTGCTGCTTCTATTGCCTTTTGTAGATTTTCTTCTTCTTCTTGTGTCAGATCCCGGGGCTCTTGGGATGGTCTCACAAGGATGTCCTCTTGCATTGTTGTGTCCATTGGATCTGACACATTGTCTATGTCAATTCCTTCCATTGTTGCTGGCCCTGTTCTCAAGTGTGGCTCTTCAGTCTGCTATTGGCCTTTTAGCTCATCAATCTACTTTTGATATGCTTTCTTTTCCTGTTTAGCTTGATCACCCATGGTCACTAACAGGTTGTTCAATTCAGCATTGGCTTTCTCAGCCTCTTCTAGCTTCCTCTTGGTTTCTTCATTTTTAGTTTGCATCTTCTTGAGATCCTCGTTCTTCTTCTTTTTCAAGTCTGCTAGCTCATCTTTCATGGCCTTGTTCTCATCCTCCAAACGGCTTTGCATCACTAGGGAGCCCTCAGCCAGCATTAATCTTTGTCTCTTCTCTAGTGTCAACTCCTTTTGGAGTTCCTTCATCTGTTCTTCATATATATCCTTCTCTGAAGCAGTGCTAGTTGAGGTAGCGGTTCTGACTCTGCCCGAAGATGCCCTTAGCCTCTAGATGGTATGATCTTTCACTTTCATTTGATCTTTCAGCTCTATAACTTCGTCCTGGCTTGCCTCATGTTCTACCTCAGCTTTTTCCTTAGCATTCCTCAAAGTCTCCACTTCTTTGGACTCATCAGCAAGCTAGAGTGTCAAGTTGTCCCTTTCTTTCTCCGCATCCGTCAGTGATTTGATGATTTTCTTGTACTCCTCCTCTTCTCTTTGAAACCTTTGGTCTGCTGACTGACCTCTGACTTTCTAACTCTTGGCATCTTTTTAGTGCCGCATCCAGATCAGCTTGCAGCTTGGCTTGCGTCTATGTGTTCTCTTGGTCCTGCTTTTGAAGCGAGTCCACCTCAGCTTTGATTTGAACTTCATTTACTTTGAGATTATCAATTTCACTCTCAGTGGCCATAGACCTTTCTCTGAGCCCAATGAGTCTTTGCATCACTTCATCCCAATCATTGGCTTGTGGCTGTAAATCCATTGTATCTGTGGCCATTTCCTTCAACTCCACCAATTGAGGGCTCAAGTTATATTCTTTGGGCTTAGTGCTAGACAACTCAAAGGCTGCATTAGCTGCCTCTTCTCGAGAGTATCCAACAGCTAATAGATCAAGGAATATTCTATAGTTTTTTTCCTCTAGATCTGGCTTCTCATCGTTTGGTTCAATTTCTGCCTTCTGCTCTTCTTCTTTGTTCTCCTCTTCCTTGGAGTCTTGTTGCTCATCAGATTTGTTCAACTCTTCAGTTTGTCGGGGATGAGGAGGACTAGGAGGAGGTGGTGATGGTGGAGGGCTGGATTCTCGGCTTGGTGGTGGGGTTGGTTGCTTCTTCTTGAAGTCCCGATCAGCCTTTGTTTTTCTCTCTCTTTCTTGGCCTTCCTGCTCTTCTAGCAGCTGCCGTCTCACATCATCAACTTCTTCTTCGGTAAAAGGTATGTTTGGGACATTCTCAGTTGTAGCATCTAAGACCTCGAAATTCTTTATATAATCTTCAAAGTGATCCCTTTGAGTTCTTCAAGAAGATCCAGACATAGCCTCAAATGAAGGCTTCCATAATTTTCTCAGACCCCCTTTTAGCATCCTCTCAGCTCTAAAACTCTCCATTAGTCTTTCTAGCCTTGCTGCTTTCTGTGACTTTGTTTCCTTTACTGGCACCTGAAAAGTTTCTTTCTTCCCCTTCTTGGGTTGTGGCGGCTCTTCTGACACTGTCTCTAAACGGCGCTTCAACCTTGTGGCTACCCTTGGAGCCTTAGGAGGCTCTTCTTCTTTGTCTTCCTTCAGCTTGACCCAATCATTTTGGGAGGGAGGTAGAGGCCAATTTCCCTTGGCATGCAATGCTCCATAGATGACTTTGGTTATCAACTCACCAGGAACAATATAAGTGGGATTTTTGGTCCCCATTTTCACAAGGTTTTCGTGAATGTAAGCGGCATTGTTTATCTCCCTCGGGCGGCTCTTCTGCATAGCCCAAGTGAAAGTGGTGGCAATAGCTCCAGGTGGCATCCTGTATTTCTGTGGCCGCTTTGTACACATGTGGAAGTACTGATTGTATAATTGGCTCATGATGGCCACCTTTGGGTTTGCAATATCTTCAAATGTACAGTTATTTTTCTTCTCTGAGTAGACCTTAATGTCATCCCACCTCTTAGTCACACTGTCTCCTTTGTTAGAGAGGTCAAGTGCTGCTGCCACCACCTTCTCTGTGATGACAATCATTGTATTAGGCTTGCCTTGCAGATCTGTAACTCTGGCTATGCCGGCCTCTTTGATTGTGGTAACAAATTCCCACACTCTTTTAACATCAATCCCTGCTGACAAGGCTTCAAAGTAATTGTGGAGATCCAGTTTCTCCAAGTAGTCCCCCATCTTGCTCCTGACAAATTCATTGAGCTCTTGAGGGATCATGGGTAGCTCCACTGCATTTCCCTCCGGATCTTTAAACACTCCTTGGTATATTCTCAGATCATTGATTTCTAGTAGGTCATCTTGAATCCAAGTGCTTGTGGGCTTCAGGGTTCCCTCTGGGATAAAAAAAGGCTCCACTTCTTCTAAATAGTCCTTGATAGTCATCCTCTTCTTCTTTGCAGGCGACTTTGTGGTTGCCATGGATCCTGTTGCACTCAGTAGTCCAAAGTTAGCGTTTTTTACAGATTAGTTGATAAACTGAGTTCTGACTACCCAAATGACTTGAAAATTGAAATAAGAACCCAAAAGGGACTAGGGAAGCCATGCATGTGCCCACAATAGGTTTTTGGCTGAAAAATAAGCATGTAGACATCCTACGTGTAGGATGTCTACCTTCTCTGATTTTGATGAAACTTGACATGCTTGTAGCCCTTGACCTGTGCAATGTGGCTATGTACTTGGAATTTGGTTTGGACATCAAAAAGTGTAATTTTGAGCAGATTTAAGCTTTTGGCTCACAAAATGGGTAGGATGTCCTATATGGATGGGCAAATGATATCCAATTGGATTGAAATTTGATATATAGGCTTCTTATACCATGTAAAAGACTCCCATCATGTCAATTCCTGTACAGAAGGTCAATATGACCCTGGAGACATCCTACGTGTAGGATGTCTACATTCTTAGAATGACTTGATTTTTGTTCTGTGGATAGCCCTTAGCATGTAGAACATGGCCCTGTTCTTAGATTTTGATTTGGATAAGCATTGGTGTTGTTAGGAGCATGTGTAGTGTTTTTAGGTTCATAAAAGTGCATCTTTGAGGTTTTGGGGGCCAAATGTGATAGGTCTGGCTTGAAATTTGATATATGAGCTTGTGAAGATGTTGTAAAGATATCTGGAACTCAAAAACACCTGTTGGAGGTCAAATAGGGCATTTAGACATCCTACGCGTAGGATGTCTATTTCACTATTTTTCATATCTGACTCCACAGTTAGATTTTCAATGTGATAATGAGTATATTGTGAAAGCTTCATGTGATTTGGACTATTCTTGGTAGGTCTATGACCCTTTATTGACTCTATGCTCTGACTTTCCGTTTTTTGATGCATATGAGGTCAACTCTTGTCCAAATGTGATGAAACTTGATGGCTAGCATGTATAAGCTACGTAGAAGCTGTGTATGAGGTGAGATATTGAGTTGGGTGCGCAAACATGGCCTTGAGACATCCTATACATAGGATGTCTCCTGATGAATTCTTTTGGATAAGTGCTACTAGTATATACCCTTAGCCCCCCTGAGTCCCCTTTAAGCCTTATTTCAATAAAAAAAGTCAAAAACATAGATAGAAACTCCCTGTTTGGCTTTCAGAGCCTCTGAGTCGTTTTTTGACTCTTGGAGTGCTTTTCGGCGATGAAATTATTGATGTTAGTCTCCATAGCTTCATGGTTCCTTGGGGAACCTTGCCATATGGTTTTTGTTGGCTTTGGCTTCACCGGAGCTCCGTTTGGTGATTTGTCGCTTTGGAAGCACTCGTGGGCATGCTCTGGAAGTACGAGTGGCATGTCGTCGATGACATGTGGTGGTCTACCACCATAGGACTTTGTTGTTGATGGTGTAGGCAAGCCACTCGTGAAGTTTGGTGGCAAATGGACATCGGGTTTGGCCGTGAGAGCCAGCTGACGCTTTGTGTGTCCGATGCCGTTTTTGAAGCTTAGTCCCGCTTCGGGTCGCCTTATGGCCATGTGGGCTATATAGCCTTGTAGAGCATGTCAAGATGCTCCTACTCATGAGTTTTGGTAGCATTTGGGCGACTTTCCATCGATTTACCACTTGGTGGCCTCTTGCAGGGCTCTAGAAGTCATGATTTTTCCCGTTGGTTTTTTGCCGCCTTTGTGCATTCAAGAGTGGTCTCCTATGCGAGGGTAAACCCTGTGTGAAGCCTTATTGATATTGGGTTAGCCATTAGGTGGATACCTCTACCTGTAGGTCTCTACTGCCCGTTCCCCGTGTGAACCCTACACTAGTTTTTGCGATAAAACATCAAACATACGCGAAAAGCTCAAGGTGGTGAGCCTACCTCTCATATCTGGAGCCTGTCTGGTGGTCGTGCGCGTCGTAATGCAGCTGGAAGTCCGGTTCAGTCTAGGTGGCTAGAGATCTCTCTCAAGAAGGAAATAGTAGAAATGAGCTCTAAGTGAAGTGAAAAAATCTTAGAATGGGGGTCCCCGGACCACTTTCTATGAAATTTGACATGTGCTCCTAACTTCTTGCGAGATGCGGTTTAGGCTCAAAAAGTTCTTGATTTGGACTCCGTTTGCCTAGTTTCCGAGAAATTTGACGTTTTGCTAGGAACATTCGGCTGGACAAAACTAGGAACATTGGGCAAACTACAACCTTGCCAAAACTACAACCTTGGCAGAAAGAGAAATTTGACGTTTGGTCAAAATCTGACCAAAATCTCATAGAGTTGGAACTAAAAACTCTATGGGTAATATAGCGTTTAGACCAAACACCATGTTGTATGTGTTAAAGAATATGATGTTAAAGAATATGTCCATTGTGCTATGGGCGGCCGGACACTGACTATACTATGTTGTAAATATACTTTGGATAATAGTTCAATAGAGAAGAAGAGAAGAGCAGCTCGTTGAATGGCTGCTGCAGGGTAACGATTGTGTGTGTGTGTCTCGATGTGTGTTGGTGTGTGTGTGTAGTCTTATTTCCTACCTTCTCCATCACCTGCGCACTCTACAAAGTGGTATCAGAGCTTAGTTTAAGGAGCTACAGTCAATACACAGGTTTTCGCAGCTCTGGAAAACAGCAAAAAAGAGAGGTTTTTTGGTCATAACTCCCTCACCCGAACTCGGAATACAGTGATCCAGAGTCTATCTTTATGTTTTTGGGCGTTCCGGACGCATTGGCATACTCAGATTTGCCAAAATCTGCAATTTTCTGTAGCAAACAGCCAGCTCACACAAGCATAGGAGATGTCCAGTTTTGCACTCGGCAGTAGATTTACAGGTTACAGGTGAAGAATTCAGCATTTACACATGTTTTGGAGAGCGACATAGAGCTTTTGCATCATGATATTGTGTTATCGAAGATTATGTTTGGTTATTGTGGGTTCGTTATGGACAACCGCCTATGTAAGAAAGGTTGTGGGAAGAAGTTGAGGCGGTTATATTGTCAGATTGAGTACTTTGTGGTTATGTATGGATATGCGGTCAATGTATTTTGGAAAACTGCAGCCTTTGTGAGGGTCGAGTGAGGTTTTTTGAAGCCTTGCCTTGGGAGCTTTGGTACCTTGGCAAGGTGGATAAGGTACTGAAGCGAGCCCCCGACTAGCCCCGCGAAAGACCTCATATGTTGTTTACGACTATGGGAAGAAGGTGGATGTATGGATATGTGGTACAAGACAGCGTATGGATTGCATTTGCATACAGGTCCATGTGGACATTGTTTTAGAGTATTTATGCATAGTATTGAGTCAGTCTGTGGCAAAGTGAGTCAGTGGATTTTTTCTTGGCAGTGAGAGATTTTTTGTCAGTGTTTATGAGCACTTTGGTTGAGATTGTCACTTGAGATATTGTCCAAATACAAACGAAACTCTGCCGAAATTTTATCAAAATCCTTTGAAAGAAATTGAGAGAGTGAAGATGGCAGAAAGTTCAACTCAAGTCACACAGAGTGTTGGAGAGAAGCTGACCAAAGAGAACTACAGCATATGGTCTTACAGGATGGAGAACTTTATCATGGGCAAAGGTTTATGGGATTATATTACAGGTGAACAAGAGTGTCCCGAGGTTGGTTTGGAACCAAATAGAGAGAATGTTGAAGCACATAAAACATGGCAAGCAGGAGTAGAAGCTTACAAGAAGTGGATCGAGAATTCAAGGAAAGTGATGCATTGGATTTCACTATGCATTAGTGACTTCTTTATACCACATGTGAAGAAGGCTCAATCTCCAAAGGAAGCATGGGAGATACTAACAAGAATGAACAGCTCCAATACAGAACCACGAAAAGTTCACTTGAAGCAAAGGTTACATTGTGTATGGCGAGGAAATAGATCCATATCAGATTATGTGACAGAGATAAAGCAAATACAGGAAGATCTTGCAAGCATTAATGTTGAAGTTCCAGATGATGACTTAGTTTCAGTGACATTGAATGGTTTGGGACCGGAATACAAGTCATTGGATACATCTATATCTGTTCGAGGACACATGCCTGATTTTGAAGAGTTAGTAAACCTTTGTTTGCAAGAAGAGGTAAAGTTAGGCAAGTCAGGTCCTTCTACATCAAATAACAATTCCAGAGATCAGGTTTTTTACTCTAGAGGTCGTGGAAACAATAGAGGTGGAAGAGGAAACTATGGTCGTGGAAACAATGCTGGAAGAGGTCAACGGCAAAACCAACAAAGTCAAAGTTACAATGATTATAGCCAAAGAGGCAGGGGGAGAGCCCGAACTCGTGGACGTGGAGGTGGACGATTTGTACATCCTCAAAGAGATGGATATTGTAACAGATGTGGCATTTATGGTCACTTTGAAAGAGAATGTTACACAAGGCTAAATCAAAATCGTGATCGTGGTGGAAGAGGCCGAGGTTATGGCAGACATGGAGGAAACTTTGTTGGATACAATCCTCATGATCAAAATATATATGACAATAAATCGAGTGGACATTTATTTCCTATGGAGCATGTTGTTGGAAGTATGGTGGAACCACATCATACAGATGATTGGTATTTAGATAGTGGTGCCACAAATCATATGACATATCATGGTGAATGGTTTGACAGAAAAGAGAAGTTAGAAGAGGATGAGTTTGTCGCTACAGGTGATGGTACTATGCATCGGATTACACATGTTGGTTCAGTTCCATTGCTAGAAAAAGACGGGACATACAACACATTGGGAGATGTTCTATATGTGCCTTCAATCACAAAGAATTTAGCATCAGTTGGACAAATGACAGATCAAGGGTTGCAAGTCCGTTTTAATCGTTATGGATGCTTCATAGAGGAGTTTCAAAAAGGCAGACCAGGCAAGATATTGGCACGTGGAAGAAAGAAAGGTCGCTTGTTCTCATTGGAAGCTGGAGATCCATGTTTACACAGTGGTATGTATGCAAACAAATCAGCCACTCAAGATGATTGGGCAGAGTTATGGCATAAGAGAATTGGTCATGTCAATTTTAGAAGACTAAAGCATATGCAATCAAATCAAATTGTACGTGGATTACCAAAGTTTGACAGATTGAATTTTGATAATGTTTGTGAAGCTTGTCAATTTGGAAAGCAATGTCGTTTACCATTTCCAAAGAGGGGGAGAATTAGCCAAAGTCCTTTGGAAATTGTTCATTCAGATATTTGGGGACCTTGTGATCATGCTACACCAAATGGTTGTCGATATTTTATCACATTTACAGATGATTACAGCAGAATGACATGGGTTTACTTTCTAAAGGCAAAGTCAGAGGCATTTGAGGTATTTTTGGAGTTCAAAGTTATGGTTGAGAAAGAGAATGGTTGTCAAATTAAATGCCTACGTACAGATGGAGGGGGAGAGTACATGTCACACAGTTTTGATGATTACTTACGTGAACAAGGCATAAGAAGACAGATTACTTGCAGATACACACCACAACAAAATGGAGTTGCTGAGAGAAAGAATAGAGTCATAGCAGAGATTGCAAGAGCCATGATGAATCAGATGAATATGCCATTAACATATTGGGCTGAAGCAGTTCATACAACAGTACACATTATGAATCGAACACCAACAGCTTCCATTCATGAAATTTCACCTTATGAGAGACTTTATGGGATCAAGCCAACAGTTTCCTACATGAAAGTTTTTGGATGTGTTTGCTATGTTCATGTGCCAAATGAAGCAAGAAAGAAGATGGAGCCAAAGGCAGTGAAGTGTATATTCTTGGGCTACCCAGTTGAAAAGAAAGGTTACAAGTGCTATGATCCTACGACAAGAAAAGTTTATGTCAGTAGAGATGTCAGATTTTGTGAGCATGAACCATGGTATAAACCAAAGCCAGTGATGATAGAAGATGAGTATGAAGAGCAAGAGAATGTGCATCATGTTGTTGATAAGCCAGGACCATCAACAAGAACTATTTTAGGACCACATATGGCAGAGGAGAGTACAGGAAGTGTCAACCCATGGAGTGGTCGTTTGCGAGATAAGAAGCAAGACGAGAAAGGCAAGAAGAAAGTGGTTGAAGAGAGTTCTGGAGATGAAAGCCTCGATGAAGAGCATGGTTTACCACATTTGAGGACACCTGACAGTAAGCATATTGAGAAATATGTACCCCCATATGAAAGAGTTGAAGAGAAGAGTGCACCACAGTTGAGAAGATCAGAGAGGGTGCATTATCCAGTTGATAGATTGACATACAACGGTTACATGCGTACACATTATGCATACATGGTTTCACGTGTGCAACATAAAGAGCCTACATGTTTTCAAGAGGCAATTGGAAAATCAGAATGGGAGTCAGCTATGGATGATGAGATGGATGCTCTTGTGAAGAATGACACTTGGGATTTGGTTCGCTTGCCAAGTGGAAAGAAAGCAATTGGTTCAAAATGGGTATACAAAGTCAAGTGCAAGTCAGATGGTAGTGTGGAAAGATACAAAGCAAGGCTTGTTGCTAAAGGTTATGCACAAACAAAAGGTCTTGATTATGATGAGACATTTAGTCCAATTGCAAAGATGACAATAGTCAGATTGGTGATAGCAATGGCAAGTATGTTCGGTTGGAAGTTACGGAAAATGGATGTGGATAATGCATTCTTGAATCGTGACTTGGAAGAAGAAGTTTATATGATACAGCCAGAGGGTGATCAACATCCAGAGTTTCCATATTATGTGTGTAAGTTGAAGAAATCATTGTATGGTTTGAAGCAAGCATCTAGAGCTTGGTGTGAAAAGATAACCAGATTCTTGAAGAAGATTGGATTTAAACAATCTACTGCTGATCACTCATTATTTTTGAAGCATGTTGATGGAGAGATTGTTGTTATTGTTATCTATGTTGATGACTTGATTCTCACTGGAAGTCATGCTGAGCAAATTTTGCATGTCAAGAAGAGTTTGTTGAGAGAATTCAACATGAAGGACCTTGGTGAGTTGAGATATTTCTTGGGAATTGAAATTGTCAATACTTTATCAGGAATTGGATGATACAAAGACAATACGCGTTGGATATGCTTGAGAAGTATGGAATGACAGCGTGCAAACCGATTGATACACCTCTTGATCAAAATGTGAAGTTGTTTGATGATGGACATTACATTGAGGATGTCACTATGTATCGCAAGATGGTTGGAAGCCTTATTTACTTGACAATAACAAGGCCAGATTTGAGTTATGCAGTGGGTGTTGTGAGTCAATTCATGCAAAATCCATGTAAAAGTCATCTTGATGCAGTGAGACGGATTATGAGATATGTGAAAGCCACTGTCAGTTATGGAATGTTTTATGAAAAGAATGGGAAGCTTTGTCTTTATGGTTACATAGATGCAGATTGGGCAGGAGATTTTATGGATAGAAGATCTACAAGTGGTTATGCATTTTCCATTGGCAATGGTATGATAAGTTGGAGTAGCAAGAAGCAATCAACTGTAGCATTATCAAGTACAGAAGCTGAATATCGTGGAGCAGCTTTGGCAGCATGTGAAGAGTCATGGTTGAGAGTGCTTATGGTAGAATTTGGTTTTGACTATCTTGACAGTGTCATTATATATTGTGACAATATTAGCAGCATCATGTTGGCAAAGAATCCAGTCTACCATGCTCGCACTAAACACATTGAGGTACATTATCACTTCCTTAGAGAAAAAGTTTTGGCAGGTGAGATTGATTTGGTGTATGTGAAGACAAATGATCAAGTTGCGGATATATTCACAAAAGCTCTTGGAAAGGAGAAGTTTTGCTACTTTCGTGAAGCATTGGGAATCCATCATATGCAAGCTCACTCTGAGCTTGAGGGGGAGTGTTAAAGAATATGATGTTAAAGAATATGTCCATTGTGCTATGGGCGGCCGGACACTGACTATACTATGTTGTAAATATACTTTGGATAATAGTTCAATAGAGAAGAAGAGAAGAGCATCTCGTTGAATGGCTGCTGCAGGGTAACGATTGTGTGTGTGTGTCTCGATGTGTGTTGGTGTGTGTGTGTAGTCTTCTTTCCTACCTTCTCCATCACCTGCGCACTCTACAGTATGGTGTGGTTCCAATAGATGTTTTGTAAACTACAGTGCATAGTGTCTTATTTGTGGCCTCAGCTTGTCCATTTGCCTATGGATGATATGGAGCAGATTTTCTATGTATGACCATGACTTCCTCTAGTAGGTATTCAATGATTTCATTAAGAAAATGTGTTCCTCGATCACTGATAATTTCTATTGGTAATCCGTATCGTACAAAGATATTCTCATACAAAAATTGTGCAGTGGTTCTTGCATCTGCTTTTTGTGTTGCTTTGGCTTCTGCCCATTTTGTGAGATAGTCCGTAGCCACAATGATATATTGGGTATGAGTGCGATATGCAGGGGGTGAAATAGGCCCCACAAAATCAATTCCCCATTTTGCAAATGCTCGTGCTCACATCATTGGCCGTAGTGGCATCTCATCTTTCTTTATCGGCACCTTAGTGCGCTGACATGCGTCACAACGCTTTACAAACTCCGCAGCATCCATGTGCAATGTAGGCCACCATATTCCTACGGTTAAGACAATTTTTGCCGTCTTATCGCCTGAAAAATGGCCTCCACTTATTCCTCCATGTGCGTGTTCTAGAATCAACAGGTATTTACTTTCACTTGCATAGATTCTAAGTTGATTGTCCTTTCCTCTCTTGTAGAGTTGATTTCCAATTAAATTAAAGTCTCGAGCCTCCAACTCTATAGCCCTTTTTCGCGCTTTTGTTATGTTTTCAAGAAATGTCCTTGTTGTTAAGAAATCAATGATATATTGACTCCATGCAGGTGCAATTTTTACCTGAAACAATGTCGCGTGATCCACCGATCGTTTGGCACTACATATAGTACAATTGTTAACACAAGCATGTGTGTCAGCATACATAGTTGGCCATTAAACTCCTAACACTAGGTTGGTAATGGGACACTTTTATGTCCTGTTAAGTGACCATTTTCCTTGAATTATGTCAAGAGTTTCAAAATGGATTTTGAGGTGCTATCTATCTAGAAAGTTGTCTCAGGAGCTGAAAAAAACTCGACATTTTTTTGGAATATCAATTCCATCTTTAACCTTGTCCTTGCACAACATTTCACAACCTAAACTGTGTGAAAAAACGGGTCCTATTTTTGGCTTTTCAACTTTTTGCAACTATACCACTCTAGAATTCATGTTTGTGAGGTCTATAATGCTAGAGAATTATATTTAGTAGTCCTCAACATGTCCTAATGCTTCTAGGGAGAAATAAATGTTAAAGTTGTAAGTTATGACCAAATTACAAAAATTGTCAAATCCTGTTTTTTAGCCAATTTTAGCTCTTCTATGATTTTTTTTGGTGGCTTTCATGATATCCAAATGCATTTTTTATTTTCTATGTCGCATATTGTAACATAAAGCTAATATTCCTTGAGTTTTGGGGCACCTAATACCCTCTTTTGCATAATAGACAACAATGGTTGATTTTTTCAATTATAGACGAAAACGAAACATTCTAGTATATCAAGTATAGCTTTTTCAATATTGTTAGTTTCTTGTGACAACTACATGAATTTTGTAGGTAGTAACCATATCTAGTCATAAGGATCAAATTTGGCTAGATATTGAATAGTTTCTATGGGATTCTACAACTCATAATGTTGAACCTAGTTTTTTCATGTTTGCTGTATTTAGCACTTCATCTTTGTCCCCAAGATTCCCCTTGGTAAGAGATATATTATTCTTTTGACATGCTCCATGGCTCCTTATGAACCTAAAGGAAAATAGGGAACTAAGAAAACATGCATATATTATTTGTATTGAGCGTGGCTATAGAAACTTTGATGATAGTTTTGCAGAATGGTAAAAATTCAACTTTTTTGTACCTATTTCTTTTGGCAAAACAAAAAATAGTGAGTGAGAAGCAATCATATTTTCTAATCACCAACCCATTGAAGTTAACTAGGGAATTTATCTCAAGTCCTACAAAAATCCCTAATCTTATTTTTATGCAACAAAATATAAGAAATGACTGTTTTGATGAAAATGTACTGATCCATCAACTTTGGAGGCTTGGTGTGACGAAAAGATGAGAAATTTTACAAGTTTCTTATTTTTTCCATGTGTAGTAGGCCTTGAACTATAGCCTCATGAAAGGATTTTACAAAATGAGTGGATCTACTATGGTTTTGGAGGTTTTTTTCAAAACCCTGAAAGGACACTTTTATGTCCTATTAGGTTACCAACCTAGTGCTAAGAGTTTCAATCTTTGATGTGTTTTTATTGTTGAACAATGAAATGCACGATCTTGGATGTCTGCCTCTTCAAGGTAACCGTTCGAATTCCTCTGGATTTATACATAATCGTAGAATTTGGTCCGAACCTAGATGGTACAGTCATCCTGCAATCAAATGAATTTTTTTTGTTTGTCAAAATGTTTGTTGTTTGGATCTGTCTTCCTTGTTATCAGATCTACCTCCAAAGGAAAGAATGCTAACAATTTCCTGAGACCATTTGGGTATCATGTCAATATTGAAAAGATAAGCATCAGGTATGTCATCATCTACTCCTTTAGGAGCTTCCCCGTTTTGTAGCCTTGAAAGATGATCCACCCGTAGATGAGTTTTACCCTTTTTTACTACCACTGTGAAGTCAAACTATAGCAATATAATAAACCAGTGTACAATTCTCTCAATATTGCATGGTTTATTTACTAGATACAAAAGAGCTTGATGATCTGTGAAGAACACAAATTTGTTTGCAAGCAAGTAATGCCGAAATTTCTTTACATCATAAATCATTCCTAATCCCTCTCTTTCAGTAGTGGTGTAGTTCTTTTTTGCACTATTTAGTTGTCGGCTCGCATAACAAACTGGGAAATCCATTGTTTCGTCTCCAGGTTGAGCCAGAATACTCCCAATTGCGTATGCAGAGGCATCAATGTGAACATGGAATATCTTTTCCCAATCTGGTGCTTTAAGCACAGGTGCTGATACAAGGTTTTCCTTAAGCTTTTGGAATGAAGTTTCACACTCCTTAGTCCAGTCGAAACTGACTAATAAGCGATATAGAGGTTGTGCAATGACCGCATACATATATATGAATCTTCAATAATATCCGCAGTGTCCCATGAAGGATTGTACTTGTTTGGCATTAGTAGGCCTGGGCAAGTCTACTATGATTCTAATTTTGTTTAGGCCAGTGGTTATGACATTTCTTGAGACAATATGTCCTAAGATGCGGCCTTGCTTTACCATAAAAATGCACTTTTTCGGGTTGAGACAGATTCGATATGTTCTGCACTTCTCAAATACCTTTTGTAAATGGTCAATATGTTCTTCTCGTATAAGAGAGTGGACACAGAGATCATCCATACATATTTCTAAGAATATTCTCAGGTATACCTTTGGAAGGTAGTTGGGGCATTGGTTAGGCCAATATGCATAACTCTATACGCATATATTCCCCACTCTGTGGCAAATGCTGTTTTGTGTTGATCCTCTATTGCAATTGCCGATTGGTTATACCCCGAAAACCCATCTAAAAAGGAATAAGCCCATTTTCCAGCCACCCTCTCAAACACATGTTCTATGATCGGCAAGGGATAATTATCCCTTATTGTGGCTGCGTTCACTTTTTTGAGGTTCACACACACACGCAGCTTTCCGTTCT
This sequence comes from Adiantum capillus-veneris, assembly GCF_014529385.1. Lineage (NCBI taxonomy): Eukaryota > Viridiplantae > Streptophyta > Polypodiopsida > Polypodiales > Pteridaceae > Adiantum > Adiantum capillus-veneris. The sequence continues at coordinate 85,254,733 of NC_140937.1, forward strand.
TTTTGGAGACAACCACAATGGGTGACACCCAATCTGTATGCTCGATTTCATAGATGAATTCAGCATCCATCAGCTTGTCAATCTCCTCTTTGATTCGTTTAACGAATGTGTCGTTATATGTGTAAGGACGTTGTTTGCTAGGTTTGGCATCGGATTTCAAAGGAATTGTATGTTGGCATATCGATGGATCAACTCCCTTGAGGTCTTTGTAGGACCATGCAAACACATCTTTATACTTCTTGAGAAGTTGTGTTAGCCTTTTTTCTTCTTTGGGCTCTAAATCAGTTGCTATATAGATAGGTTCAGGCTCTTTGCCTTGCGCATCGAGGTCTATCCGTTTTGCATTTTCCGGCCCATTGTAAGATTCCTGGTTTACTCTTTCCCTTATTGGTGGTGTCATTATGATTTTTTTGTCTTGGATGGTGAATTTTCGATAGTGGGATGGTACAGTCATGTTTCCTTTTTCTGAATTCTCCTTACCGTCACTTTCTCCCTCAGTAGTCCATACCTCTCGTAACGACCGTTTTAGTTCTTGGTATTTCTTTTTATGCTCCATTTTGGTCCACTCTGGATCTTTTATCTTTTCTTGTTTTGATTGTTGAGATTTTCTTGATTTTTTTTCTGTTTTAGTCTTCTGTGCTTGTTTTATTTCCTCATGTGTTCTTTCCCTTCGAACTCTTGAGAATCTTCCTGATATTTGGTCTTTTACACAATCCTTTGCCTTGACAAGCATTAGATAGTGAGTTTTATCTTTTATCCTCGGCATCAGGTTCTCTCTAATTTTGTTTTTTGTTCTTTTTTTTTCTATAGCGTTCCTGGCGTCTAGGGTGTTGATTTGCAAAATCATAAAACTTGATATTCGCGGTTGTCTCCCCACGCTCGCTTGAGTTGTTTGAACACTCGTTATCTGCATTGTTACTTAATTCCAGATGCTCAGAGGATTTATAAAACTCTTCTTCTTCTGGTGAGTCTACATTCTCATCTCCTGTTTGGTATAAGGTTTACCATGTAATAGGGTTTCACATCATAGCCATCCTTATCGCAAAATTTTGTCGTTGGGCTATCTGTAATGGTACAGACATCCAATGTTGCTAGTATGTGTTCCCATTCCAGAGGTTCTAAGGCATCTTCGGAAAAAGGTTCCGGAATGTAATCCTTGTCCTCAATAGCTCTCTCTAAGATGCATTCCTCTCTTTTTAAGCTCCCACAATGTGAAGCTCCGCACATCCATAGCTCTTTTTTCTGTCCCAACCATTCTGGGAGTTCGGACCCTGCCAATGTAGCTGAATCAAACTCTTCCACTGGTGCCTGGTTCACATCCTTGTAACTATGGTCTTTTAGGTATATTTTTGTTGTAGTCACCCCACATCTGAGGTATATGTGGTCGATCGTAACCCCAATCCTGGACTATCTTTAATTGTCTCATGAATGGTCTTCCCAAGATGATCTCGTAATTGTTCTTTTTTTTGAAATCAACTATTGCAAATGTATGCTCATACTCGATTTCGCAAGAGGTGACAATTACTTTTTCTTAAAGTTCTAGAGTCTTTTTCATGAACCCATGTGCCAGTTACAATTTCATTTTGGTAGCTCTCAAAGCCGATTTTCCCCATTTTTTCCAGATTTCTTTGGTGGCGATAGCTACTCCCGCTCCACTGTCAAGAATAGCTTTGGATACTATTCCTTGAAATTCTAATGGTAGTGTGGTATTTCCATCTTCTCCCTCGCAATATTCTCCAACCTTGTTTAAAGGTATTGGCCTAGTGTTTAGTTGAGGCTTGTCCAATTCTCTGATCCCTTCTTGAAGCTTCGAGGTAGGGTCTTTTACTCTAAATTTTTCTAAGCATTTGCCTACGGTGGTCCACATGTTTGGTCGTAACCTCAGGAGTTCGGCTAATGTGATTGTGCATGCCACAGAGGTGGAAAATAACTCAATCAACCCTTGTGAATCCATCACTCTGTTAGAAGAAAGTCTTTGAGATGGGATAGCTCTCACCTCAAACTTAGCTTCATACTCCCCTAGGTAAGAGGGTAGAGTTTTTAGCGAGTTTGGTTGGCTGTGCCCCGAACTAATTGAACCCTGGTCTCCCCCTTGTGAATGCATATCAAAGTTCATTTGTGATCTTGCCTCAAACTCTTCAATGGGAGGTAAGATCTCATTTTCCTCCTTTCTCGTGCTATTTATTTGGTGGTTCACCCTGTTAGCTTCATTTGCTTCCCAGATTTGCTTCCACAGGTCATCTAAACTGTTACAATCCTTACCCATTTCTACCAATGTTTTAGGCTGGAAACCATCAGTTGTCTCATCTGTTGTATTTGGCACTATGATAGGTTCTCTCCTAGACTCAGAGGCAGTTGTGAGTCTCTCCTTCGTGTCTACTTGTTTCTCTAGAGTTGGTTTGATAGGGGTTGGAGCTGGTACCCCGTGCCAACTTGCAGGTTTACCAAGCGGATTTTCTATCAAGGATTGGGCTATTTCAATCATCTTTCGACACATTTCCAACCTCTGTTTTTCTATTTCTGCATATGGATAAGTCATCCATCTTTGCTCTTGGGTTTGGTTGTTTTTGAGTCTGGCTTCGTATGCTTTTAAAAGTGCGTCTAACTGCTCATTTACTTTTTCTACCAGCAATGATCCTCCTGATCCTGCACTTCTAGGTTCTACTCTTTCCTTGGCTCCTTTGGTTGTAGCAGCGTGTGAACTTAAACTAGTTAGATCCTCTAACTACTCCAATCTATCCTTTGTGTGTTTTAACTCCTCGGATAGAGCCGTTTGCTCTCGTTCTCTCCTGGCTTTCATATGCACCTTTCTAGCTTTCCAAGTGCTTCTCTGATGTTTCATTTTTGCACTTGGGGAATCGGTCTTTGGTTCTTCAATTATGGGTTCGTTTGTCATTTGTTGAGCTTGTGCTCGTGTCACTGCCTGAATAGGTATTACTGTCTCGTTTTCTGACCCTCCACTGGAAGGCACTGCTTCCAGCATGTTCAAAGTAGTTTTTGCTTCTTTACTTGGGTTCTTAGGGAAATCAGGAATCAAGTGAGTAATTCCACACTCGGTGCAATACGCATTGACACTAATGATTTCATTGTGAGGACAATCCCTTAGCCAATGATCTCCACCACACTTGTAGTAGGGTCCCTTAGGCTGTTGAGGTGCTCCTTGAGCTCCTCTTTGTTGGTATGCATGCCTCTGCCCGCCCATGCCTCCGTTGGCTATGAACAACAGTGTTCGTTCATCCAAGCTGTATCTTCCTTCTCCTGCTGCCTGTGCAGCTGTTGGTGGTCATGTACTTCCCATCATGCTCCAAGGTTCTGGCGTTGGGGGTTCTGCCGGTGGATAATAAATAGGATTTGTTGCATATCTATTGGAATCTTCGTAATATGCATGCATAGGTACCAAAGTCTTCTCTTCTGGTTTGTTTACCGTTGGTGTGTATCTTATGCCGACCGGTCGTAATCCCGGTAGGGGTGGTTGTTGCCCCAATACTGGTTGTGGTCTTTCAACACCTACAGGTCCTGGTAGGTTGCCTGCTTGATACCTAGGCATCGGTGGAAGTTGAGGAGATTCTACCTGAGCTTGGGGAGCATAAGGTTGCTCTCTCACATATCCCTTGTTATAATAACATTCCTCCGTCACATGGTTTGTCCATTTTTGTTCAATAGCACACCACTTCAGCTGTTTAGTCTGAGGCTTGGTATACTTTCTTTTTTTTTTAGCACTTCCTCCACAAGCTGCTCCTAGCTTACAGCTACTTCTCCTTTCGGTGATGTCTTAGTGGACTTGCTTCCACTTTGTTGTGAGGATGAATTGTCATCAAGATCCTTGAATTCACCCTCCTTGTAGACTGCTCAATTGTTTACAAGGTAAAGAGCCTCCTTAGTTAAGTCATTTAGCGTCGTGCTCCTCTTCATATGTAAGTCCTTCTGGAGATCTGTGTTCCTTATTCCTTGAATAAATATAAGCATAAGTCTCCATTGAGTTGGCAGTTCTTCCACAGGGAAGAAATTCATATATCTTTTAAGGGTCCCTTCTTTCTGTTTGAATTTATGGATTTGTGAGACTGTATTATGAGCTATCCCCCTTTGTGAGAATTCCTCAATAAACTCGTCAAACGCCTCCTTTATAGACTCAAAGTCTCTACGCTCCACAGAGTCAAACCAAGTAGCGGCATCCTCTTCTAGGGTAAGCCCAACACTTCTTCAGCTCTAATTACACGCACAAAGGCTGCTACATGATCCCTAGGATCTCTGCTTCCCGTGTATTTCTTGTTTACCCATTTTTGCACTTGGGAAGGTCTAATTCTACGATGGTCTACAAATCTCATCATTGGTTCTCCTCGTCCTACTCGATATACTTCCTCTGGCCTTCGGTAGTGGGAGGGTTCCTCTCCTAGAGGTGCCCCTAAACCATACTTTCTGATGGTTCTTGCAAGAGGTGGTTCATCTCTTCGAACTCATTCTATGGGATGTCTTCCAGGCTCTGCCGACTCTTGAGTTTTTGGCTTACTCTCGCCTTGATATCGTGAATAGAGTGGTGGTTCTTGTAAATCTCTGACCCTTCGTGTGGCTGGATAACCATCTCTGTTTTGGTCTTGTTCTAATGTCGCACTTTGTTGAAGCCATGCCTGCAATGATGGTTGGGTTGCTTGTTGGTTCTGGTAGTTGAACGTCTGTTGTCGGTTAGAATGTGATGTTGTCTTGTACTCTTCTGAAAATGGATTTGTTGACTTGCTAGGGGTATAGGTGGACCTTGGTACTTCTGCGGGGGCATATGTTGATGTTTCTGGAACTGTTGCCTTTTCTACCTCCTCTGGGAGAATTTGTTTGTATTCTCGCCCGTACCTGTCAACAAAAATGATATCCTTCCCCATAGAAATTTTATAAGAGAATAAGTAAAGAACCTTGTCTTTGCTTAATTCATTTGGGTAGGGTTCTTTGCATCGAAAATAAGAGACTACTCCCTTGCTCTCATGCTTGTAACTTCCCACATTCTCATTATAGGTAGAGATCCTGGTTGTTTTTTATCATACATAAAAAGAGCTCCATGTCGATCAATTTTTGGAGGCGGCTCTTGAGCCTCTGAGACCATTTTTCCTTTTGCCACATTATCTCCATATCTGTTGTAATCCTCAGGGTTACTAACTATCAGATAGTGGTTCCCCTTTTTGTCTCGGAATCTATCTCCATCATCATAGACTTGAATTATTTCCAGTCTCTGAGATGGTCTTTCCTCTATACAAATACACTTACATCCCCGATAGTCAGAATAAACTAGGGCTCCCCTAGAGTTTGTTCCTTCTAAGAATATTATAGTGAACTTGGCATCATTCAAAGGGTTTTGGGAGGTACTTCCTCCTAGTATTGGTCCTTCACCGGAGAAACCTCATGGCTGTTGACTACCCATCATGAAGAAGGACTTATCTGATGAAGTGTCAGTATCACTACCCTCCTCAATGCTCGGTGCTAATGGATCTAGCCTTGCCTGAGTTACACTCTCCTCAGTGGACACTAAGCTACCCTGATCACCTGTCACTTTTTGGTCTCTAGGAATGTGTCTTCCTGATCTTAAATTCATCAAACTTAGCAATGCAATTTATCACAAATCCAACCACTCACCTGACAAGGGATCAGTTTCCGCACAACTTCTTGCCTTGCTGCTGAATGTACATGTAAGCAATTTTGGCAATTGAATCAAAGCATTTAACCGCTAGAGGTGGTCTTAGTAATGATTGGTATAACTGGAGGGTTAACCTCAACCACTACTGTACTCTATACACTTCGAATGTTCTTGATTAGGTCTGCTGATCTGGAACTGTACTTTACTCGAGTGTTTGTCAGTCTAGAGGGAGAGTCTAAATTCCATCTTTGCTTCGTCAAAAGTTCAAAACAAGGTCCAATTTCACTTCTGAAAGAAGTTCTGGAACTCTTAAGTGAATTGGAACATCACTCTATGTCCACAGTCAGATTTTGACTTCAATAAGACCCTGTAGACATCCTACATGTAGCATGTCTACCTGCTCTGTTTTGACTAAAATCTGCACTATTCCATAAAGCACTTGATTGTTGAAAATAGACATTGTTTGTGTAACTTACAAGCAAAACAAGCTCGGGGAAGGATCAATCGCGAACAGCTTGAAAATGTGAATGTGTGGCGTGGGCGCGTAGCTCTCGGAAAGGCTATCGCGATGGTGTGGTCACGTCGTGAATCCGGTGAGGGAGAAGTGCGTAGCGAAGAGGATAAGACTCTCTCTCTCTCTCTCTCTCTCTCTCTCTCTCTCTCTCTCTCTCTCTCTCTCTCTCTCTCTCTCTCTCTCTCTCTCTCTCTCTCTCTCTCTCTAAGACTCGTACGACACAAGATTAATATTCAAAAATGTTATTCAAAAAATGGTTCTAAGGTGACTTTTATACTTTAGTCACCTTAGCTCAAAAATGTACATGGGGTTCTTTTCCTCATAATTACAAAGTGGGAACAATTTTGGGTCCTGACTGACTAATTAATCTTTACATAACCCAGACAAGTGCATCAAACTGATAAGACGTCTCTGACATAAAAATGGGAATTTGATAGGCTTTACAAGGTGGGCTCATTACAACAGTTGGACAAGTTGGGCTCCAACACTCCCCCCCTCCTGATTCATGTCTACCACGACATGATCGTCTTTGTCTTCAGTGTCGATGTCTTCCTTCTTGGTTGATTTGATGTAGAAATGCATCATATCGCATAGACTCACTTGCCATTAATGGACCAAAAATTTTGGATTTGTACATGAAGAAGCCTGTGTAAAATGCTTCTTCAAATGTTTGGAGATGGTAGCTTGGCAGAAACATTAGCCGTCTGAAGTAGGCATACAACACTGGCTCTGTAGGTGGCCCACTTAGATCATATGACAGCCCTGAGATGCTTCTTTCTATATTCATGTACTCTGAAGTCCAACTTTCTGAGAACACTATGAGACAGGCCAAAAAGGTTCGAGCTATTTTACATAGCATCTTGCAGGATAGGTCGGGAGAGCCTCCGAATTCTGCGATGGCGCCCTGAAGGGTTTTCACCATGTAAGAACCGGATATTCTCTCTCCCTCTGCAGGCCCTGGCAATACTGGATAATTCAGCCATGTAGGATTTTTGCTTTGTAGTGCTTTATGTTGACTGTAAGTGTATGTTTGGGGCATTGGGCAAAAATTCCTATCATTCCTCAGCTCAGGCGGTGCGTTGACTAAGTGGATCAGGTTATTAGGGTGATCCAAAAGCCATTGACGTCTCCATTTTGCTGTCTACTATCCTGTTTTGCTGTTCTCGATCCTGTAATTCTCCTTCAAACACTGGCACTTGTTCTTCTTTTGCGAGCTACCGTTGATGTGTCAGAGTTTCGTATTTCAGCAGAGCATAGGATAACATAGGGGCATTCCATTCTTCCTGTAGCTCTGCTGCTGTCTTGCCTAATCTGGAGAGCCCTTGTAGCATCTCCTTCTCTAGTTGCATGGCCTTGTACCACATCATTTCTTATTGCCTTTCCATTTGTTCGGCCAGCTTGTGCTCTTCAAATTTCGACTGAATCTTCGTCTATTTCTTGGTCTTTGGAGCCAGGTTGATCAGTCTGCGTATCTGGGGCCTCATGATCATCTGATTCTTCCTCGTAGTCATCTTCACCCCCATATATTTCTGCCAGTCCAGCCAAATCCGTGGCTGCTTACTCCAGGTGCACTCGTACCTGTCCTTGGTGTTTCCTTGCAGTTTGAAGACTTGCAATTTGTGCATCCATTGTTCTATTATTGATTTGGAGAGCTTGAAATTCCATCTCTTTTTGAGCTGCAGACTCCTCTAACTCTTTTACCCTGATGTACAAATTTTCATTTTCCTCCCTGAGGGACTTGGAAACAATGCTTTCTATTTCACTGTCATGAGCTGGTCCTTATTGCTGTTCACTTTGAAAGTCCGAAATTTGCCTTTGTAATTGATCCTCTGCTCTAAGCGCACTTTTGGCTATCATTAAGCGCTATTTTCTTTCCAACTCCAGCTCTCTCTTCAGTGCAGCCACTTCTTCTTGCGGGTGGACCACCGGTGTTGTTGGTAGCGACGTTTTTTGTTTCTTTGCTCGTTCTATTTCCCTTGCTTGTATATCTGTTACTGTTCTCAAATCTTTGACTACAATTTGTAAGTCATCGATTACAACTTGCAAACTTTTGACTGTCTCCAGGGCATCTTGCTTTTCTTTTTCCAACCTTTGGATGTGTTCATCTCTGTCACTGACATCTTCAAGAAATACATTAATTGTATCTTCACAAATGGCATTGAAATTTTCAGACTCCTGTAAATTTTCCTTGAGGAGATTTACTCTGCTTTTGAGCCCCAAGATCTCAGCATCTCTGATGCTGATCAGTTTTAGAGTGTCATCTCTTTGCTCCTGCAGTTTCAGAACTTCTTGATGGGTTTTTTCTAACTTCGTTTTGTTGGACCTGTTCTGATCAGCTAACCACTGACTGTGCAGTCTTGTTTGGTTTAGTAGGGTCTCCATCAACTGTAAATCCACATCTATAGTAGCTTCCAGCTCAATTTCTTGAGAGAAGGAAGCTTTTTCTTTTGTCTGATCCACCTCTTTTTGCTTGCCTTTATCAATTTGTGATATTTCCAGTGTTTGGGTGACCATCTGTTCTTTCTTCTTCTTCTTCATTGGGTGGTGTATGAACTCTCTCATCACGATGTGAGCTCTCTGAATGCGAAGGAGAGTCAGCAGGTGGGGTTGATTGCCTCTCACTTGTCTCTGGCCTTGGAGATGGAGGTGGTGTTTCCTGATCTCGTGAAGTTAGCCTTAACTGATCTCTCAAGGTTTGGAGATCCTCCTCTTCTAGTAGCAATTCTGGTTCGTCCATAGCATTTCTTTCTTGGATGTACCTCTTGAACTAGTCCAACTCAAAAGTTGGGTTGTGTTTATTCTTTGTTCTCAATGTGTAAGTGCTACTAGAAGGTTTCCACATGGTGCCTACATCGCCTCGTAGAGATCTCTCGAGAAAAAATCCTTCTAGCATTCTTTCCATTTTTGCTACATTCTGCAATCTGGTGTTGTTTTTCATTTCTTTAGTCGGACATCTTCTTCTTCAATTTTTCTTTCTTCTTCCATCTTTTCTTGTGTACTTCTGGTTACTCTTTCCAACCTGCGTCCTCCAATGGTGTTAATAGAGGCCAGTACTCGCCTTTGTGATCTGTCTTCGATATTCTCTCTTAACACCAGCCAGTCGTTCTGATGAGGAGCAGGTGGCAGCTGATCTACCGCACCTATGGCCTGGTATATTATTCTGGTGAGGATTTATCCTCCTGCAATGTAATTTGGTTTGTCCTGCTGTAGCTTTGTCACTTCTTCAAACAGATATGATGCGTGATCTATATAGAACTCATGTGTCATCCCCATAGCAGGTCAGTGTTGTTGAGATTCTCCTGTGTGGTGTAGTGTATCTAGGCGGTCTCTTGCTGTAGCTCAACAAACACTGACTGTATATCTGTGTCAGTTCTCTTACTTCCGGGTTTGCTATGAGTTCCAAAGAAGGCAGTTTGGACCTTTGCAGGTAGACTGTGAGGTTCTTCCTTCTTTCTCTCATATTGGCTCCCAGATCAGACAATTTCAATGCCTCTTTGATGATCTCCTTGGTGATCTGAATCTCCATCACTTCATTATCCATGCCTGCCACTCTGCAAGTTCCATCTTCTTGGATAGTCTCAATTAGGTGTTGTACCCTCTTGAAATCTATCCCTACTGGTGGTAGTGAGACAAAGTTCCACAAGCCAACTTTTTTCAGCCATGACCTTTGCGGTGATCTTTTCAGCTAATTTTCTGCCTCCTTGGGGATCATCACTGTGTCCGCTAAATTTCCTTTGTCATCCACATATGAACCTTGATAGATTTGAAAGGATGCTGCTTGTTGCACGTCTACAGGTATCCAGGTGGCCGCTGGCTTTAGTGAATTGGGTAGAAGTGCATAAGGTATTGCACCTTCCGTTGCCAGGTTCTTGCCTTTTCTTTTTCCCGGAGAAGCATCCATGGATCCTGTATTCACAAATAACAGTTAATGTACAAACATAGTACTTCTCTTCTAAATTGATTATCACTTAATCATGCATCTAGATGAGCCTTCTTAATCCCAAGATGAGTTAAGGTAAAATGTTAGCAGATAGACAAGCTCTTCCATTTTCCGACTCTCACGGCTTCAAATTAATGTTGTTGGTGAAGGAGAACAAGTCCAAATGCCTTGAAATTTTGTGTGGTGTATGTGCACAGGGCATGTAAGGTCACCCTATAGTCACAAACTGAAAATCAGTTCATTTGCAATTTCTGCCCAGTCTATCGCGATAGACTGGCCATCTTTTGACAAGGGTCATATTTTGCACTTGTGACTCCACCAGTTGGTTTCTCATGTCTTGCACATGATCTGATCCCATTTCCACCTCAAATGAATGTCAAGTGACCCCTTTTTGGATCAACTTCCATTTTTCCAGATTCCTTCCAAGGAGATGTTGGTCTATCTCCTTCATTTTGTGTTGTTTTGGGTTCAAACTTAGTGGGTAGTCCTCTTGCATCATGCTGAAGCCAACTGTTGATTCCAATTTTTGATAAGATGGCCTAGTATCACTCTGCTTAGTCTATCGCGATAGACTGGGACTTAGTGTTATTTTGTCATATTTTGGCTTTGTGATCATCTGTCTGCCTTCTCCTAGTTGATGTAAGGTCTCACATGTGAATTTTAATTGTCTGCCCTTGAGATGCCCTGTTCTGACTCTGAGTTGCTATCATGTCTATCTCGGCTTGCCATATGAGTCCATCTTGTCACCAAATTTGGTGTACTACCTCCATATGCTTCCCCAAGTCTATCTTGTGAAAATTTTGAAAAGCCTTCCCCCCAAAGAAAAAAATAGTAAGTCTATCGCGATAGACTGGGTTACTTGGCTAAGAGAGATCAATTTTGCACTTTGATTTGATATTTGTGGTCATTATTCCTTGTTAGCACCCCTCATGAAGTCAAAATCAAAATTTTACTTGTCTAATTGTAATAGCAAGTCTATCGCGATAGACTGAGTATCTAGTCATTTTTACAAGTTTTTTTATGTTAGTTGACCACAATGGTGTTAGTAGGCTCTCCTAGACACACATATTAAGTTTTAATCAATTTAGAAGAGTGTACCCTGTTTGCAGCACTTAGCTGGTTCTGGAGTCGGAGTAGACCACTTAGGTGATGGTCGTTGTTCCTTTTGGTCATTGTATGACTCCAGCTAACTTTCATTTCCTTTTGACCTTCCATCAAAGCAGTCGGTTGTTGTTTTGGTGTTTACATCACCAAGAACGACCATTTGGACATCTTTATGGCCTGTTGTTGGCATTTGCCCTAGTGGAAAAGCTTTTTCTTGAGTGGACACATTCCAACTCGTAGTTGACCTCTTTTGGAAGTACTCTGTCAAATTTGGTGTCATTTGGTTGCTTGGTCGGCTCATTAGAGTATCGTGACGCTTTGTGCAGTTTCCATCAAATAGGGACTTTAGGCTTTGTTTTGACGAACTTTTTCATGGTCTAACCATTCAGTTGGTTTGTCGAGGTTATTGGCTTGCTGCCTATGAGTTTTGGCTCATTTTCGATCACTTTGGTTTAGCTGCCCTTCTGCAAGTCCTGTGAAATTAGGGTTTTCTGGGCGGCTTCCTTCACGCTTTCCAAGGTCATAGGCTTGATCCCTAAGCTATAGGCATTGTGCCTTTCAATTTTGGTTCCATTTGGTGGCCTCTAGGTCTTCCTAACAACCGGTCTACAGTATGTGTGCACAGGTTGTGATGGTGGTGCTAGCGAAGTTTTGCGACTAACTGAAGTAAACAACACTTAGAGTCAGTGTTGACGAGCATACCTCTCATATCTGATGTCGATCTGGTGACCGTGCGTGATGGGTGAGCCTGGAAGTCTCAATTGCTGTAGGGAGCTCTCTCTCTCTCACAATGGAAAATGACTCAAATGAGAGATTTCTAGCCTAGCCTCTCTATATGTAATCGAGACTCTGACACAAAATTTTCCCATCTTTTACCTGTGGCCATAACTTTTTGCGAGATGCGGTTTAGGCTCGCAAATTTCCTGATTCGGATCTCGTTTGCTCCAATTCTACAATTTTTGCAGATTTCTCCTTTTGGAGGTCCCGTCATGACGGTGGTCATTTTTGCCCTGTCACCTTTGCAGTCCCTACTTTTTCTGTGTCTTCTTTACCTGGCTCTGATCAGGCGTCTCTTCTGTTGTGTTTCCATCTGGATTATGGATTTTTTTCTATATTTTTTGCTAGAAAATGGCTAAAATAAAGCAAATAAATCCCAAAATAACCCGAAAATAGCAATTCTAACCTATAAAAATACCAATGAAAAGAAAAACACTTTGTAGCTCACTTTTCTTTCGTCTATGTACATTCTCACTCTTAATCGTCAACCTTGGCCTATTTTTTGCTGTTTTTCCACGTTTTTTTGCTAGATTTGACTCTCTTTATAGTATATACACATCCCTAGGGGCTCATATATGATCATTTGGTCCCCAATTCTGATTAATTATGAGGGCATATTCTTTTTTCCAAAATCACACAATAAAACGCAAAAATGGTTGAAAAATTAATCACAAACATTGCCCTCTAATATACAACGTGAGTCCGCATTTGGAATGCCTCCCCCCCTCCTAGTTGGAGTCCTCCCGGATGACAGGGTATCATCAAGGGTATGTGTTGTGCATGGGCCGCAATTCGTGCTAATGCAGGCCGTGTAATGTAGCCTTATATGCGTGTACAGTCAATGCATGTAGAAAGAATTTATGCGGTGTAAGAGGAAGGTATAAGCGATTCTCTTATTGGCATTTGTTGTTGAGGTTTCCTGTGGTAGCCTGAGTTGTCTGGCAGATTTTCTTTGCAAGAAGAAGTTGTAAATCTGCCACTCTTTGTTTGATTGTTTTCCACGGTTTTTGAATTGGCGTATGTGGATCCTTTGAAGTCGATATTGTTGTATATTTTGTTGCATTTTCTGGTGGAACATTCTTTCTTTTCCATTGGATGACTTGGGTCTTACAGATCCTTGTAGTTATTGTTGTGGATTCTGCTTGTTTCCTCATGCTGGTTGTATGATTTGGCTTGGCATTGACAATTGTAGATAATTGTTCGGTGGTCATCTTTGGCATCCATACTTGTGTTGTTGGCACGTTCTGAATTGGTAATTTTGGCCGCCATACCAATATAGTCTGTTGCGTGTTCGACTGGTTGACTATTGTTCTTTGAAGCTTTGCTGGCTTTTGGTGTTTTGTCTGTTGTTCTATCCACTTTTTTACAGGAATTAGGCTGTCTTGCCTTATCCAAACTTTATATTTCCGCCTTTGATTAAATTGGGCCTCGGCTAGATCTGTACGCCGTACCCAAACTTGCCTGGTTCCCTGCATGATTGTTGATTTTTGATAATACGTTTCTTGACATGTAAACTTTGTTTGTTGTTGGTCAATGCCTTGCGGATGTATTGACTCCTGTCTCCACCTTGACATGTATTGGTCATATGATAAGAACGGTTCTGAAAAGTTTTCATTTCTAAACAGTGCTTCATTCGTATCCAAATCAATGAATACCCTGTTAGCTTTCATCCATGACATTGCTAAGATACACGGCGTTGCTGATCTACTTGGTGGCAGTACATGGAACTTGGTAGTGTACGGGTGTGCTTGCACTGTCATTGTGGTAATATAATAGACCACAACGTGGTCACCTCATCACCCGATGCTACTTTCAACCTATGTGTCTTTGGGATCTTCCTCATTGGTCCAAGTTTCTGAAAGAGCTCAAAGCTGATGACACTCATTTTTGCTCCAGTGTCAAGCAATGCATAGATTTCAACCTGTTATGTGCCTGCATAAGCTTTTATGTAAGGACTACACCACATATCTTCCAAGTTGTCAATGGTGCTATCGTCCTGAGCCATAAAGTCTGTTATTGTCTTTGCTAATTCTTCGCTTTGTATATCCGCTTCGATTGTTCGGAATGTCGAAAGAGGATATTCGTCAGTCATCATTGGTGTGACCATGTTTATTGTCCTAAGAAACTGCTTTCGCTTAGCAATGCGTTCCTTGGCTACTTGTTGTGCCTGGTCCTCAATTCTTTGTTGTTCTTGTCTATAGGCTTTGCCATAACGCAATTGAAACAACATTTCCGATGTTAAAGGTAGATGATATTTTTTCAAACGACACCCACTAATCCAGTTCGGCATTTCTTTTCCATCTAGAGTCGACAGTTTTACTGCTCCGCTGGACGATATTTCTTGGACCAAATAAGGCCCCATTCCCCTTTTCTTTAGCTTCTTGGCATGTTGTTTAAGGGTGTATACTAAGACATAGTCGCCCGTTTTAAAGTCCTTGTTCTTGACATGTTTGTCCAAAAACTCTTATCAAAAATTCAATAGGCAATATTGCATTTAACCCATATACCATATTAAATGGCGTAGCATTGAGTGTTGTTTTATATGCAACTCGATAAGCCCACAATGCCGAATATAGCATTTGATCCCAGTCCGTTCTTGTTTCACTAACCAGTTTTGTGAGAACTGTGCACAATATTTTGTTTGTCGCTTCTGCTTGACCATTGGCTTGTGGATGGTAGGGTGCAGATTTGCGATGAATTACCATAAACTCATTTAAGAGATGTTAGATAATTTCATTTACAAAGTGTGTCCCTCTATCACTCACCAGCTCGATTGGAAGGCCATAACGTGTAAACACATATTCATATAAGAATTGTGCCGTGGTTCTAGCGTCTGCTTTCCTTGTGGCTTTTGCTTCCACCCATTTGGTCATGTAATCCGTGACCACTATGATATATTGTGCTTGTAAACGATACGTTGGTGGAGTAATAGGACCAACAAAGTCCAATCCCCATTTAGTGAATGCTCGAGCAATCATCATTGGTCTTAAAGGCATTTCGTCTCTTTTAACTGGTACCTTAGTGCGTTGACATTCATCATACCTTTTCACGAATTCTGCTGCATCTTGAATCATGGTCGGCCGCCATATACCTGCAACCATAATGATTTTTACGGTTCTCTCCACTGCAAAATGACCTCCTGCTATGCCTGCATGAGCTTGTTCCAATAATGGAAAGTAGTCATTTTCATGACGAACTAACCTCAGCTGGTCATCAGTCTCTCTTTTATACAATTGGTCACTAATGAGGGTATACCTATTCACTTCGATTTGTAAAGCCTTTTGTCTGGCTTTAGACCAATCTCTTGGCAACTCTTTATT
The DNA here is from genome assembly GCF_014529385.1 of Adiantum capillus-veneris. Lineage (NCBI taxonomy): Eukaryota > Viridiplantae > Streptophyta > Polypodiopsida > Polypodiales > Pteridaceae > Adiantum > Adiantum capillus-veneris. The sequence goes on from NC_140937.1 coordinate 85,270,005, forward strand.
AGTCAAATATTCCACAATAGCATGACTCCATGCGGGTGCTACTGTCACTTGGTATAATGTGGCATAATCCACAGTGGTATTGGATGTGCAAAAGTTGCATTTCTTGATGTAATGAGCTACATCGCCTGCCATTCTTGGCCAATACACTCCAAGAATTCTTAATTGTTCATAGGTCATTTGATTTCCTCAATGAAATCCCCCTGTTTGTGTATGGGCCTCCTCTAGATACGCTTCGTACTCCTTTGGGCCTATACACAACCTTAGAATCCCATCGTTTCCATGATGGTACATTCTTCCCGCAAGCATTGTGTAATTTTGTGCTTGTCTAACGTCTTCCATCGTGTGTTTGTCGTCAAGATTCATTCCATATGTCAGCAACGAAATAATTTGCTCTGACCATTTCGGTACCATCTCTATATTAAACAGGTATGCGTCTGGGAGATCACCATCTATCCCAGTAGCTTTTTCGCCATGTAGTAATCGAGAAAGGTGGTCTGCTCTTTCATGAGTTTTTCCTTTCTTAACTACTACCGTAAAATCAAACTCCAGCAACACAATGAACCGTCTTACAATTATTCCCATGTTACAAGGTTTGTTTACTAAGTACAAGAGCGCCTGATGATCCACAAAAATTGTGAATTTGTTCGCAAGTAAGTAATGCCGAAATTTCTTTACCGCATATATCATACCCAATCCTTCTCTTTCAGTGGTGGTATAATTCTTTTCTGCACTGTTGAGTTGTCTACTAGCATAACTGATCGAAAAATCTGTATTACCCTCCCCTAGTTGTGCTAATATACATCCTATTGCAAATGTCGAAGCATCTACATGTGCATGGAAGATCTTTGACCAATCTAGTGCTTTTAGAATTGGTGCAGATACCATTGCATCTTTTAGTTTCTGGAATGACTCCTCACATTCATTGGTCCATATGAAGAGCGTGATTAGACTATACAAGGATTTTTCTATTACAACGTACATGTAGATAAAACGTCGGTAGTATCCACAATGTCCCATAAATAATTGTACCTCTCGTACAGTGTTTGGTCTTGGCAATTCTATGATCACCTTTACCTTGTCTTCATCAGTGGTAATTACATTAGCCGATACTATGTGGCCTAAGATTTTACCTTGTCGGACCATGAATACACATTTTTCTGGGTTGAGGCAAATTTTATACGTTCTGCATTTTTCGAATACCTTTCTAAGATGATCTATATGGTCTTCTCTCAATAGAGATTAGACACACAAGTCATCCATGTAAATATCCAAGAATATTCGCAAGTATTCTTTAAAAGCATGTGTCATTAATCTCTGAAATGTGGCTGGAGCATTGGTCAAGCCAAATGGCATTACCCTAAACGCATATATGCCCCATTCTGTTGCAAACGCTGTTTTGTATTGATCTTCTAGTTTGACCCCCAATTGGTTATAACCAGAGAATCCATCCATAAAGCTATAGGCTTGCTTGCCTGCTACTCGTTCCAGGACGTGCTCAATGATAGGAATAGGATAGTTGTCCCTTATTGTTGCTGCATTTACCTTCTTGAGATTCACACACACTCGTAATTTCCCGTTCTTCTTAGGTACCACCACTATCGGTGACACCCAGTCCGTGTGCTCTAGCTCATAAATAAATTCAGCCTCCATAAGTTTGTATATCTCTTCCTTTATCCTTTTGGCGAATGTCTCATTGTACGTGTATGGATGTTGTTTGCTTGGCTTTGCATCAGACTTCAGAGGGATTGAATGTTCACAAATGTTAGGATCCACCCCCTTCAGATCTTTGTACGACCAGGCAAATACATCATGAAATTCCTTAAGTGTTTTGATCAGTAAGTCCTCTTCTTCTCGGCTTAGATCTGTGGTGATGTAAGCAGGTCGAGGACTTTCTCCCGGCTCTGCTAAGTCTATTTTCTTGGCGTTCTCTGGCTCATCGTAGGACTCGTTTGATTTAGGCTCTCTCATTGGTTGCTGAACCACCAATCTTCTTTCCTGAATGGTGTACTTACAATAGTGAGAAGGTACATCTATCTTTTTACTCCCATCACTAGCGTTCGTTCCATCGCTACTTTCCATTTCAGTTGTCCATACATTTTTCAGTTTTTGTTTCAAATCATTGTATCTTGTTTTCCATTCAACTTTCGTTATAATTGGATCACCAGAGACATCCAATTTTTCTGTTGCAACTCTTTTTTTTGCTTTGCTGGTTTTCTTAGGTTTCAACAGTCTGGATTTAAATCTTGAGTCTTCAGCAACCTTAAGAAATCTTCTTGACACTTTGTCCTTAGCACAATCAACAGCATGAATGTTCATAAGGAAATGTGTCTTATCCCTGAACTCTGGCATAGGTCTCAGCCTAGTTGGTAGACTGTTATGGTGTCGCCTACTCTTGTATCTTTTCTGTCGTCTCTCACTTTGGTTTGGGAAATTGTAGAAGATGTCATTCTTTTGATCTTGATGGTCGTCTTCCTCCATATTTTCCGACTTCTCGTCATCCGCATTATCCTTGTTTTCACATTGATCAGAAGAATCATAAAATTCTTCTCCCTCCTACTTGATTTCTTTAGTGGGGATGTCCACATAGCCCACTATCTTAATCTCAAGTTTCGTTTCCGTTTTATTGATCCTCGTATTCTCAGTATCTCCATCGTTCTCGTCTTCCTCCACAATTTTGCTCAACATGTAGTATGGTATGATATTGTAGCCATTCTCGTCACAAAATTTGGTGGGAGTGACTTCATTGACGCATACATCCAATGTAGCCAAAATTTGAGACCATTCTAGGGGTTCGAGCTTCTCTTCAGGAAAGGGTTCTCGTATATAGGCATTGTCTTCCAAGACCCTCTCTAGTGTCCTTTCATTGTGGTTAAATTCACTACATTGAGATGCTCCGCACATCCATTTCTCCTTTTTCTTACAGAGCCACGCTGGGACTTCTGATCCACTAGTGGTGGTTGAGTCAAATTCTTCCACAGGTGTTCTCGTGACATCATGGTAGCTATGATTTTTCATGTTTATACGTGTAGTGGTTTCAGCATGTCTTAGATACAAATAATCATACCCCCAGTCCTGCACCATCTTGAGTTGCCTCATGAACGGCCTACCAAGGATAATTTCATAATTGTTCTTCTTGCCGAAATCTACTATGGCAAATGTATGTTCGTACTCTATGCCACATGAAGATACCACAATTGCCTCAAGCAATCCTATAGGCCTTTCTATGTGCCCATCCGCCAGTTGCAATTTCATTCTAGTTGTTCGTATTGCTGGTTTTCCCCATTTTTCCCATAGCATTTTGGTCGCAATGGCAATGCCAGCTCCGCTATCAAGTATGGCCTTAGTCTCTATGCCGTTATACTCAATTGGTAGAGTTGTGTTGCAGTCTTCACCCTCACAATACTCTCCGACCTTATTGAGTGGCATTGGTCTAGTGTTGACTTTCTTCGGTTCTGTGTCATTAAGCTCGGTTTCGAAGAACTTAAGAGGAGTCCTTATACCAAATTTTTCAAGACATTTTTCCACTTCCGTCCACATGCTTGGCCTAATTTTTAACAATTCTGCCAATGTGATCGTACACTTGACCGGAGTGGTCAACAAGTCTGTCAAGATTTTAGTGTCCAATTGATTTGACCCTCCTATTCTTTGAGAAGGTACTCTTCGAATTTCTGACCTTGCCTCGTAGTCTCCCATGTATGGTGGCAAAGTTCTGAGTGATGTTGGTTTGCTATCTTCGGATGCAACTGAACCATTATCCCCTTGAAATGATTTAGCATCTAAATCCCATGGAGGCTTATTCAAGTTCAACTCTGAGAAAGGCGATGACTCGACTGTTTTTGTCTCATATTTTTCTTGAGCTTTTCTCACCATTTTCCATAGCTCTTCCGGCCAATTTTCTTCCACAATAGGTGGATATGGTAGAAAATCTTTCAGTGATTCACCAATGCTATTAGGCATGATTTTTTCATCCTCTACATCAGGCAAGGATTTAACGTTTTCTATCTTGTCAGGTACCCTTTGTTCAGTTTTGAGAGGTGTTTCATTGTTTGGAGGTTTGATTATTCTATCTCCCACTTCCATAGGTGGAGGCTCTAGTAAAGCTTGTGCAGTTTCAATCAGTTGTTTGCGCATCTCTAGTCTCTGTTTTTCTATCTCTGGATATGGATATGTTATTCACCTTTGTTTTAGAGTCTATCTGTTCTTCAATCTTGCTTCATATGCTTGCAAGATTGCATCTAAGGGTTCGTTGACCTTATCTACCAATACAGACCCTCTTGAGCTTGCGTTTCTTGGTCCCTCCGTTGATTTTAGAGAGTCGGACTCTCTTTGCTATTTAAGTTGCTCTCGAGCTATTGTTAGCTCAGCTTCTACATCTTTCTGTTTTCGCTCACGTCTAGCTTTCATTTTCGCTCTTCGTTCTTTCCAAGGATTATCACGACTGACGCTAAACTTGTCAGTCTTGATTTCTTCTTGATTTTCATCGTTACTCTTGGGCTGATTGTCATTTTTCCTTGTTTGGGCTCTCGTCAAGACCTTAACAGGAATTGGAGTTTCATTAGGCAGTGCTCCCACCATATTCAAAGTAGTTTTTTCTCCTTTGCTCGGGTTTTTAGGGCAATCAAGGATCAAGTGAGTAATTCCACACTCGGTGCAATATGCGTTGACCCTAATGATTTCATCATGAGGACAGTCCCTCAGCCAATGGTCTCCACCACACTTGTAGCATGGTCCCTTAGGCTGTTGAGGTGCTCCTTGAGCTCCTCTTTGCTGGTGTGAAAACCTCTGTCATCTCATGCCTCCGTTGGCTATGAACAACAGTTTTCTTTCATCCAAGCTATATCTTCCTTCCCCCGATGCCTGTGCAGCAGTTGGTGGTCCTGTATTTCCTATCATGCTCCATGGTTCTGGTATGGAGGGTTCTTCCGGTGGATAATAGACAGATTTTGCCGCATATCCATTGGGCTCATCGTAGTATGCATGCATAGGCACCAAAGCCTTCTCATCCGATTCAGTTACTGTTGGTGTGTATCTTATGCTGACTAGTCGTAATCCTGGTAGGGGTGGTTGTTGTCCCAACACTGGTTGTGGTCTTTCTACACCTACAGGTCCTGGTAGGTTGCCTGTTTGATATCTAGGCATCGGTGGGACTTGAGGGGATGTCGCCTGAGCTTGCGGAGCATATGGTCGTTCTCTCACATATCCCTTGTTATAATAACACTCCTCCCTCCCATGGTTTGTCCATTTTTGTTCAATCGCACACCATTTTGGTTTTTTAGCTTGTGGTTTGGAATACAAGTTAATCTTTTTAAGCACTTCCTCTACAAGCTGCTCTTGGCTCACCCCGCTGCTTCTCCTTTCGGTGTTGTCTTAGCAGACTTGTTTCCGCTTTGTTGCGAGGAGGAATCATCGTCAAGATCCTTGAACTCACCCTCTTTGTAGACCGCACAATTGTCCACAAGGTATAGAGCCTCCTTGGTTAACTCATTCAACGTCGTGCTCCTTTTCATATGTAAGTCCTTCTGGAGATCTGCATTCCTTAGTCCTTGGATAAATATAAGCATAAGTCTAAACTGAGTTGGCAATTCTTCCACGAGGCAGAACTTAACATATCTTTTTAATCGGAGGGCTACCTTTCGCACAGACTCTCCATCTTTCTGTTTGAATTTATGGATTTGTGAGACTGTATTATGAGCAATTCCCCTTTGTGAGAATTCCTCGATAAACTCGTCAAACACTTCCTCCATAGACTCAAAGTCTCTTCGCTCCACAGAGTCAAACCAAGTAACAGCATCATCCTCTAAGGTTAAACCAAATCCTGCAAATTGGGTAGGGAAGTCTAACACCTCTTCAGCTCTAATTACACGCACAAAGGCAGCTACATGATCTCTCGGATCCGTGCTTCCCGTGTATTTCTTGTTTACCCATTTTTGCACTTGAGAAGGTCTAATTCTACGATGGTCTACAAATCTCATCATGGGATCTCCCCATCCTAGTCGATATACCTCCTCTGGTCTTCTGTAGTGGCCAGGTTCCTCTCTCAATGGTGCTCCTAAGCCATAATTTCTAACAGTTCTTGCAAGAGATGGTTCATCTCTCCGAGCTCGTTCTAGGGTGGTTGCTCAGTTGACCCCTGAGTCTTTGGCTTACTCTCTCCTTGATATTGTGCATAGAGTGGTGGTTCTTGTAAATCCCTTAGCCCTCGTGCGGTTTGATAACCCTCTCGGGTTCGGTCTTGTTCTAATGTAGCACTCTGTCGAAGCCATGACTGCAATGATGGTTGAGTAGCTGGTTGGTCCTGGTAGTTGAACGTCGGTTGTCGGGTAGAATGTGAGGTAGCATCATACTCTTTTGAAAAGGGATTTGTCGACTTTCTAGGGGTGTAGTTGGCTCTTGGTACTTCGTCGGGGCCATAGGTTGATGCTCCCGGAACTGTTGCCTTTTCAACCTCCTCTGGGAGATTAGTCAGTCGTATTCTCGCCCGTATCTGTCAACAAAAACAATATCCTTCCCCATAGTAGTTTCATAAGAGAATAAGTAAAGAACCTTGTCTTTGCTTAATTCGTTTGGGTAGGATTCCTTGCATCGAAAGTAAGAGACTATTCCCTTGCTTTCATGCTTGTAAATCCCCACATTCTCCTTATAGGTTGGGACCCTGGTTGTTTTCTTATCATACATAAAAATCTCTCCAGGTCGATCAATGTTAGGAGGCGGTTCTTGGGTTTCTGAAACCATTTTCCCTTTTGCCACGTTATCTCCATATCTGTTGTAATCCTCAGGGTTACTAACTATCAGATAGTGGTTCCCCTTTTTATCTCTGAATCTGTCTCCATCATCATAGACTCGAATTATCTCCAGTCTCTGAGCTGGTCTTTCTTCAATACACTTGCGTCCTCATTAGTCAGAATAAACTAAGGCTCCCCTCGAGTTTGTTCCTTCCAAGAAGATTATAGTGAACTTGGTTTCGTTTAAAGGATGTAGGGAGGTGCTTCCCCCTGGCATTGGTCCTTCACCGTTGAACCCTCCTGGATGTTGACTCCCCATCATGAAGAAGGACTTTTCCAACGAAGTGTCAGTATCACTACCTTCTTCAATGATAGGTGCTAATGGGTCTGGTCTCGTCTGAGTTACACTCTCTTCGATGGACGTTGTGCTTACTTGACTTTTGACACTTTTAGCTCCTGACTTAACAAAGGCTCCCGACCTTAAATACATAAGAAAGAAAGCTGGGTTGCAAACTTAAAGCTTACCTGGACTCCTTCTTCCTGTGCGGCTCTGTGATGATCTCCTTGTAGAATCTACACAAGTATGGTTAGTCTGTTCACAAGGGTTTTCCTTGAACCATGAAAAATCTTTCAAGTATGTACAGCAACCCTTAGTGAGTCTTCTGGTGGTCCAATTTCGTATATGAAATGATGGCTGGGATCTATGTGGAGAGTATGTCCTAGCAGTCTAGTCACAACTTGCAAAATATGTCTGAATCACTACTTTCCTAGTCTATCGTGATAGACTGACAACTTGCTCAGCATAAGTCAATTTAAAATTGTGACTTCACCCTTGAGTTCCTTTTACCCTCTATAGCCTATCCCTCAAGTTTTATGAAGTTTGGACACTTGGTTTGGGTTTTGGTCCCATTTTAGTATTTTGGTCAAAGCCTGATTCTCTATCTGGGCCTTAGATTGGCTTTCAGTGATCTAAATGCCTTGAAATTTGGTGTGTCTGTTGTATAGGCTCTGATAAAGCTCTCCCTAGGGGAAATTTGGAAGATAAGGTCCTCAGCAAAAATTTCCCTAGTCTATTGCGATAGACTCGGCATGTTCTCCATTGTTGGCATTTTTCTCAAGTTATCTCCACAGCTGGTTCACCCTCTCTCTGTGTAGTGCATTGACAAATTTCTGCCCTGTTTGGACATTTGGTCAAAGCCTACTTTCCCTTGTCTCTGAATTCAGACTCTAAAACACCAGTTTTGAAGTTTTGTGGTCAAGATGGTGTTCAGTTTCACTCAATTTTTGTGAGTACCCTTGTATTGATGTGTTAAACATGTGTCAATCACCAACTTCATCAGTCTATTGCGATAGACTAGGCAGAGAGCAATGGGGATTTCATTTTTTGTCTGTTTTTAGACAGTTGTGTTCTCTGTGCCCATATAAGTCTATCCCTCAAGTTTTATGAAGTTTGGACTTATTTTGACCTTGGACTCAAGCACTTCACAAATTTCACTTTTCTATGGCAATTCACAACTCAAATGCACTTGAAGTGATGCAAATTTGACGACACTTCATCTTAAACTTGTGAATATTAGTCGTACCACATGACACAGTCAGTTTACCCTAGGCTAATGGTTATATCTCTTCTTGGCCTCTTTAGGTTCACTTAGTGTTTTCTTATGACAATCACCTGTTTCTTTTTGTTGGTTTTGGTCGCAATTTTTATGTTTTCTGAAGTGTTGGATCATAAATTTCAATGTCTACTCTTTTCACCCCTTTCAAGGGTATATGGTGTGGGTTTTGCTTTCAAGGCAAGCAAATAGCCTTATTGTTTCTTCTTTTTGTTTGTTTTGCGTTTTTACAGCGTTTTTCTACTCTATTTCTACACAAGTATCACAAGCACTCAAAACCAAAAACCATAACTCCACATTATCCTACTTAACTAAATCTAACTAGTCACGGACCCTCGGCAAGACACAGGCTTCCTGGCTATCCACTAGACCTCAGGATACTCTATCCTGGATCTTGTTCTAAAAGTTTAAGCTCTCTCTAGTCAAAACTAAAGTAAGCTAACCATCACACGAGTGACGTAGATCTCCCTACTTAAGGTCTTGTGTCCCCGACAGCGGCGCCAATGTTTTAGGGCAAAACTACTCCCCTGTTCATGCTCACAAGCACGACACAGACAACATACTTATCATCCGATGACACGACTAACCCGTAGGTGCACGTAGGTTAGCTTGTCAGGCTGAGACCGATCTACACATACGCACTTCTATGATGCATCAATCACTAACCCTTGTAGAATGCAACCCACTCTATCCCTAAACGCTCACAACACCGTTTACATCTCAACTGAACTCAGAATCTCATCAAACTTACTAGGCATCATCCTCTCAATAGGATATACTTACCTATAAGTCTAATCTCACCAGATTTGAACCCTAGTTATCTCGATTACAGTCGCGATAGACTCACAGGTCATAATCCAAAAGTGGGCGAAACCTAAGTTTATGAGTATCTATGTGTAGCTAATCTCTTTCTCATTCCATAAAGCACTTGATTGTTGAAAACAGACACTGTTTGTGTTACTTACAAGCAAAACAAGCTCGAGGAAGGATCGATCGCGAACGGCTCAAAAATGTGAATGCGTGGCATGGGCGCGTAGCCCTCGGAGAAGCTATCGCGATGGTGTGGTCACGTCGTGAATCCGGTGAGGGAGAAGCGCGTAGCGAAGAGGATAAGACACGCACTCTCTCTCTCTCTCTCTCTCTCTCTCTCTCTCTCTCTCTCTCTCTCTCTCTCTCTCTCTCTCTCTCTCTCTCTCTCTCTCTCTCACTCAGACTCGTACGACACAGGATTAATATTCAAAAATAGAACTCCCTTCGAATTGTTAGTAAAGACTAGGTTATTCAAAAAATGGTTCTAAGGTGACTTTTATACTTTAGTCACCTTAGCTCAAAAATGTACATGGGGTTCTTTTCCTCATAATTACAAAGTGGGAACAATTCTAGGTCCTGACTGACTGATTAATGTACATAACCCAGACAAGTGGATCAAACTGATAAGACGTCTCTGACATAAAAATGGGAATTTGATAGGCTTTACAAGGTGGGCTCATTACAACAGCTGGACAAGTTGGGCTCCAACAGTGGTATTCCTTGTTTTTCCTTCGTTGTCCTCTCCCTTGATCTTGATTGCGGTTGTGTACATGCCCTTGTTGCACCAAATGCACATAATAGATTTGTCATGCCAAGGGCAAAGCCCGGTGGTCAAGGACCAGGCCCAAGGGGCCGGCTGCAAGTGTGGATATGCAATGAGGCCCAAGGGGCTATTTAATGGGAGGTTGGGCTCATTCTCAGGCAGTCCCACAGGGGGCTTTATATTGGTATCAGAGTTGGTTCCATTTTTGGGGCCAAAGGGTGTGGTCTTTTTGCATGTTGCATGTGCATGCAAGGCCGTGGATATCCTCTCTTAACAGGTGGGGAAGAAGCCGTGGAGCTCCTCTCTTGACACGTGGGGAAGAAGCCAAGGGCAAGAACCGGGTGTGCACGGCCTCTAGAGGCAAAGGGAGGAGAGGGGCCGACCTGCTTAGAACCCGGAGCTATGGAGCTCTACGGGAGTGCGAGACGGAGTTGGAGGGAACCCGTCACTGTGGCAGGTGCATTCGAGCAATGCAGAGGCGACCCTCGCTCTTTCTCTCTCTCTCTCGATGAGCTTCTCTGTTCCACCATCACTGCATTATCTCAGGTTTTAGACGCTTTTCAAAGCTTGGGGCGCCTTAATTTGAGCAACCCCCCCCCCCCCCCCCCCCCCCATTATATTAGGGCTGTCCCATGAGGTACAATAGCCGGTTGAATTGTCGCTTGTAATCTATGGAAGTGGAGGGATTTGGGCTCGGTTCTCGGATGGAGGAGCCAGCGGTGGATAGGTACAAGGATTCTGCACATTCTGTGGTGCACCCGTTGATAGACCGCTTTTGGCGTGTACAAAGTAGCATTTTTATGCATGGTCATATGTACAAAAAGATGTAAATACATACATTTGGGAGCTTTGCGAAGTGGTTTGAGGTTCTAAGAAAGATGCAACGTCTACACATTGTGAATAGTCAGGCTCGCGTGATAGCAGTCGAGCACATGTACATGCCCGTATAGGGTGTCGGCATCTTAGATATGGTATTGGATTGTGTCTTTTGGCTCTATGGAATGTGTTTGGGCTTTCCAGAATGTAAATAATGCAAGTGGGAGGTGTGAGAACCCTTGTCCCGCCCGAGAAGTCTGGAACATGCAGTAACTGTCTATTTACGGTGCCTGATCTGTTGTGATGCGTGCATTGCCCTAGAAGTGGTCAAAAATAGAATGTGGGGATGTGGAAAAGTGCTTTGGGTATTGAGGATCAAGTGTACAAAATTTGGTGAATTTTGGAGTCCATTTGGGGTTTTTCCCACGAAAAATGCCCACCCGGGGTCAAAACTGGCCAAAATTGGGTCAAAAAAAGTCAAAAAATGACCAAAAATGGTGTGAAAAGGCTTCAATTTTCCACATCACTCACGGTTCCATGAGTGTTCCAGCTGAGGAGTGTTTTTGACGCCAAGTCTTGGCACTTTCACCTCTCTATGTGGGGAAGGAAGAAGGGTTCTTACAGGTGGTCTAATGCAGTCCCGTCGTGTTCGCGTCCTGTTTTCGAGTGTGGGGAGGAGTGAATGAGAGCTTTCTCTCTTCAATTTTGCACTTGGGAGAGTCTATGGAAGTTCTGAGGTTTCCATGGATGTGTGTGTGTGAGTAATTGAGGGAAGAAGGTGCGGCCTTTCTACAAGACTATGTGACCCTGTATCGGTGCCATTAGGGTTGGCGCTACTCCAAAGAGTCCAACAGAGTGGAGTTTGGTGAAGCTTTTGCAATGGTTTGAGAGAGGAATTTTGTGGCTAGATTTTTTGAGTTTTTGATGGTTTTTCTTGTATATTTTGGTCACCATCAAGTGTGATTTCTAGTGTGTATCAACTCGACTCACCTTGTACTCTCTGCGGGCAGGCAAGGGCTTGTAGGTCGAGCGTTTGGAGTTTGAATTGAGCTTGTGGGTAGTATTTTTATTGAGCTCTTGAGTGGTGGTGTGTGTGGGTTGGAATTCAAGTAAATTTCTTGTGTGGTGCTGAGTTGTCTGGGTGTGTGAGTGTGCACACGGCATCTTTTGCTCCATCATCCTTTGGCGATCCTATTGGGGAGCGGAAATTTTCCGGTTGTGCACCCAGGTGTGGTGGTTTGGTTGAGGTGCAAGACTTCAACTTTTGTGGAGTTACTCAGGCAAGGGAGAAGAGACTCCAAATAGATGGCTTATAGTCGACCAGTGTTCACAGGGAAGGAGGCTGTGAAGGATTGGATTGCGGACTTCGAGTGGCATACGCTTGGTATACACATTGTGAATGACAAAGAAAAGCTTCATGTATTTCCTCTTGCGCTTAAAGGAGAAGCTCAGGAGTGGTTTGAAGGTTTAGAGAAAGATAAAAAGTAAACATGGGAGCAGGTGAAGCTGGAAATTTTTGACAGGTTTCGAAAGAAAATAACCGCAACAGAAGCAACAACAAAATTGAGAGGTTTGCAGCAAGATGTTCATTCTAACTTTAAAGAGTTTTTGCAACACTTCAAAGGACTTTGGATTCAATTAGAGGCGGCATCCCAAGTACCTCCAGGGGATTTCTTTAAAGTGCGTCAGTTTATGGATTGTCTCCATCCAAGTGTAAGGGAGAAGGTTGATCAAGATGAGCCTACTACATTTGAAAGAGCTGTGGAAATTGCCGAGGCCAAGAGCAAGAAGATCAAGAGAAGGTGGGAGCAAGGCATGACACACGCTGAGCCAGTTGTGGTGCAACCAATGGTCTTTGTGGCAACGGATGATAGAGTGGATCGAGTGGTTTGAGGTCCAGATCCCGTTATGGCCCGGGTTTTGCTTGATCTTGCCGGTCAGTTGCAAGAATTAAGAATTAACATAATGAATAGGAACCAAAGAGAGGAGCGGCCAGCTAGGAAAGGTAGGGGACGAAGGCTACAACGTAGATGCTACAATTGTGATGAAGAGGGTCACTACACCCCTGATTGTCCTGAACTACGGAGAGAGAGATGAGGGATATACCCCTTATATGGACGTGGTTGAGGGAGAATAGAAGAAAATCATCAAGAGCGGGCACTAGAAGCACCACCGCCGCAACAACAACCACAACCGTTGCCTGGAAATGGAGAAGGCAGAGCTATTAACATCATTACCCTTGGCATCAAGATGTGGATGTTTTGGCCAATAAGAGAGCTAGGCATGATAGGGAGAAAGAGACAAAAGAAGAGTGGGAAACAAGAGCAAGGAAAGGAAAGGCTAAGGTAGAAGACAAACCAGAGAGTAGCAAGAGGCGGCGAAGAAGGAAAATTGGTCCAAAGGACTACCTCCTTGGACAAGGTGTGGAAGACTATGATATTGTCGATGACATACGAAATCAAAAGGCAAATATATCTTTTGGTCAGCTAGTGGCTTTGAACGCTAAATTGAGGAGGCAGTGGACCAAGTGTGTGAGTATGCGGCTTCCTTCCACGAAGGAAAATCATCAAAGCATGGTGTCATCTTTGAGGGTTGATCACCCAGTGGATATGGTGCCAATAGTTGAAGCTATGTTGGCAAAGAAGACGAAAGTGCAAGCATATGTGGATGGTGGTGCCCAAGTGTGTGTCATGACTGAGGCTATCATGAAGGAACCAGGCGTCAAGATGTCAGTGAAGTCTTCAATCCGTATGAGGATGGCCAACCACAAAAAGGCAAGGTGTCTTGGAATAGCTGAAGATGTGAAGATAAAAGTCTTGGGGATTGAGTGCTTGGTTGATTGCTACGTGATGCAAGCGGGTGAGAATGCTTATCCAATCATTTTAGGGAGGCCATGGCTTATAACACTTGGTGCTAAGCAGGATTGGGGCACGGGCTTGATCGCCATCCCAAACAAAGAGAAAGGAAGGACCATTGTCTAGTACAACATGAAGACACACAAGAGCCGTACACAGCCCCTACTGAAGATGCAGGATATAAATTTGACAGAAACTACGTCATACAATAGTGATGCCTCGTCTACATCATTAGAAGAAAGTGTAGAGGAAGGCTTGATGCAATTATGTCCTAATATTTTTGGGATAAGTGTTGAAAAGGAAGCATTGGTGCATGATGTGAAGGTCAAGGAGGAGAAGGATAGTCCAAAAGCAGTTGTAGAGCCTACCAAAGTGAACGCAAGGAGCATGCTAGGAGAGGACTTGACAGAGAAAGAAAAAAAGGAGTATGAAGACATGTTCACGAGTTTCCAAAGCTATTTGCCACTGAATATATAGAGTTGCGAGGAGCTAAAGGAGTCGATCATAGAATCAATCTAAAAGAAGGTGCCAAGCCAAAGTTTCAAAAGCTTAGGAGGTTGGGGGTCATTCATGAGAAGGCACTTCATGAAGAGGTGATGAAGCTCTTGGAAGCAGATTTCATCTTTCAAGTAGAGGAATCCGAACGGGTCTCTCCGGTGTAGTTATTGTGCCCAAGAAGAACATAAGTTTTAAAATATGTGTCGATTACAAACCTTTGAATGCTGCCACAAAAAGGAATCATTATCCACTACCATTCCTAGATGAAATCCTCAATCAGGTTGCAGGTCATGAACATTACTCAATCATGGATAGATTTTTTGGCTACTTTCAGATCTTGATAGCGATTGAAGATCGATTGAAGACGACCTTCATTACTCCTTGGGGTTGTTATGCCTACAAAAGAATGCCTTTTGGGTTGGTTAATGCATATGCTACCTTCCAAAGATGGATGAATAGAGTGTTTGGTCCGTACTTGGGTAAGTTCATTAGTGTTTTCATGGATGACATTGGGTGTTATAGCTCAAGGGTCACACATTTGGAGAAGCTGAGGTTGAGTTTTGAAAGGTTTCGACAAGAGGGTGGGCAACTCAACCCACAAAAGTGTAAATTTGCTCATTCCATAGTCCATTTACTAGCACATGTGGTTTCCCAAAATGGAATAGAAGCTGACCCAGAGAAAGTTAAGGCTTTATTGCTTATGGATCCACCCAGCAACACAAAGGATTTGGCATCATTTGTGCATAAGCTCAGGTACTTGTCATGTTTTTTTTGGATGCTATGTCAGTATGTGTATCCTCTCCAGAAATTGAGTCAAAGAGTTCAAGGGTTTGAGTGGAATGAAGACATGCAACAGGCTTTTGATGGTATCAAGTAGGTATTGTGTGCTTTACCAACAGTGAGACCTCCCGACTTGCAATCGATTTTCTATGTATCTATTAGTGTGGGGTCAGTAGCTTTTGGGTCGGTTTTCTTACAAAAGCAAGGAAGGAACTTCAAGCCAGTTTATTTTAAGAGCAAGATGAAGAATGTAAGCAATTTCTCCTACATGGAAATGGAACAGTGGGTATTCGCCTTGGTTCTTGCTTGTTGCAGGTTCAAAACCTATCTGTTGCCCCAAAAGTTCTATGTGCTCACCACATCGAATCTTTTGCCTGATGTAGTACAACATTTGAAGCCTAGCAAGTGCATCTTAAAGTGGAGTTTGGAGCTTCAAGATTATGAGTTTGAGTTTAAAGTGGATCATTATGTTAAAGCTCACTTGGCAGACATAGTGGTACATAAGGGAGGGGAGCATTCAAAGGTATTAGATATTACGGATGCATATGCAATGATGTTTGATGGTGCATACATGAAATTTCTTCAAAAGGCAAGTGGTGGGGTAGTCATTAAGAACCCAAAAGGTGATGTAATCTTATCTAGAGCTTATGATCTTGATGAAGCTAAAAGTAACAATGAGGCCGAGTATCTCACGCTTTTCCTTGGGTTGAAGCAGTGTGTTGAGTTTGGATTGAAGAGGGTCATTGCAAAAGGGGATGCATTGCTAGTCATGAATCAGTTGCTTGGTTTGTGGAATGTTAAGAAAGACAATTTGAAGAAGTGGTTCTATGGCATCAAGAAGCTTTTGCATGAGTTTGAGAAGATATAGTTTAAGCATGTTCCTCGTGAGCAGAATAAAGAAGCTAATAAGTTGGCTAGGGACAAGTTGGATGCCTTGGTAGCTCCTTTAAAGGTCAAGGAAGCCTTGTATGCAGGAAGGGAATCAATGCAAGGTGTAGAAGTATTTCTTGGTAAAGGGTAATTTAAGAGAATAGTTGCAAAAGCAAGAAACTACACGTTGGTAGGTGAGGATCTCATGCTTTATGGCAAGGATAGCATTTTGGAAAAGTGTCGTACAAAGAAGAGATCGGCTTGATTTTGGAGCACTGTCATGAAGAAACAGGCCATCAAGGCAAGGATCAGGTTGTCTTTTGTGTTTGGAGAGTAGGTTACTATTGGCCCTCTATGATGAGAGATGCTTATTTTTTGTGCAAGTCATGCCATGAATGCCAAGTGTTTGCAAATCGGAAGCTTTTGGCGAAGCCTCAAAAAGCTATAATGTCTTTTGATGCATTTGCAAAATGGGGAGTAGATGTTGTAGGTCCAATGCCAAGAACTAACAATGGAAAAAGGTATATCCTTGTGGCTGTGGACTATTTGACAAAATGGGTGGAGACGAGAGCAGTAAAAGATGGAACAGCAGGGAGAGTGGCCTCTTTTTTATATGAACAGGTGTGTTGCAGGTTTGGAGCTCCTATGGTTATCATTTTTATCGTGGACCAGGGTTAGGGAAAAACTTGTTACTGCTCTCATGGAGAAATTGAAAATTCAGCATAGGCATTCTTTGTTACCATATACATGTGGTAGTGATGTGTGTGAACACACTAGGACCGCCGGGGCATTTTTTCCCTCTTTAGGAGGTTTTTTCCCCCGTGCATTGCATATACGCCCATCACTCTAGGGCTATCTATCTTTCCATTGCACACTAAGTAACACACTCTCTATTGTGTGCCTTGAGCTTCCTTCCTCTTCTCCAAGCTGTGTGTGTTTCTCTGCAACCCTAATTCCAACAATTGGTATCAAAGCAGGTCACGCCCTCCCGGGCTTAGTCGCCAACTGCTCCAGCACACGCCTGCGACAAAAATTTTGGGAGAGCTCAAAGAGCTTGGTCTGCTCAGAATTTTGATTTGGGCTCATTTCGGCCTCCGTTTCCACTACAGGCAGAACTGCACAGGCTATTTCGTCATTTTGTGCAGAATTTCTGTCAGTGCCGTTTTCTGCATAACAGGTGCATTATAGTCTTCTACGGTTTGTGATATATAGCACAAGTTGTTCCCGCTCCGTTTCTCCTATTTTCGGGCAGTTTTCACATTAGGTGCAGCATTTACCATGGCTAACAACAACAACACAGATGTGTTCAAGATGTTTGCTGCTGAGGACAGGTTGGATGGGGACAACTACCCTATGTGGGCTTATATGATGCAACATGTTCTTGTGTCAAAGGGTGTCTGGAACATTGTGCAGGGCATTGATGTACGTCCTGGCTCTGAGGATGTAGGCGATGTTGCGGATGTTGCAAGTCTTGCTGCAAGGATTGCAGCCGTTAGAGTTGTTTTGCCTACGGCAGAACAAGCTCGTTGGGATGTTAAGGATGCGCAGGCTCATGCATTGATTACGTTGTCTGTGAAGCGCACCATTGTTCCTCACATCCGTTCAGCAAAATCTGCAAAACAGGCTTGGGATATTCTAGCAGGTCTTTATGCAAGCCGCAATGAGGCTAAAATTGCTTTACTGCGTAAAGAGCTGGAGTCGAAGATTATGCATGAGGAAGATGATATGGACACTTTCCTTGCTAGTGTCAAGGATATCAATGAGCAGCTTATTTCTGCATGTGAAGTCATTTCAGATAGTTCCCTTGTGCAGAGTGTTCTTGATGCCTTATCAGATTCCTACCAGACTTTTGCTAGTACTTGGAGACTGATGACCCAAGGAAATCCTGAAGTTGTCAAGTTTGATGCATTATGCACATTGTTGTTGCAAGAGTCACTTTCCAGAAAAAACAGGACTAGGCAACGTGCAATTGAACAGGCTTTTATTGCTTCTCAAAGAAAGGGTGGTAACAATAATGCAGCCACTTCTTATGGTTCTGCTACGAGTGGCAAAAATCTTGTTCCTAATGCTTCTCTGGCAGCACTTCGTCTGGCAATTCTGGTGATAAGGGAAAAAAGAAGATGCGTTGCCATTATTGTAAAGCCAATGATCACTTGATCAAGTCGTGTCCTAAGTTGAAGGCCCAAGACTAAGAAGAAAGAGGGTGGTTCCACTGCAAATGCTGGTTCCACTACAAATGCAGCCATTGTTGAGTCTTCTGTGAAAGGAGACTGTGATGCTGATGTTGATGCAGAATGGGCGTTGAGCGCAGAGTGCACTTACAATCCTGTTGTCCATGATGCATGCTTGTCAGTTGCTGCAGATTCACATGTGTGGTATTTCGACAGTGGTGCTACAAAGCACATTACCTCACATCGTGAATTGTTACCTCTCTCGAGTTTGTCCCTCATGGGAATTCAGTCACTTGTGCCAACAATGCCTCTTATCCAGTTCAAGGAGTTGGAAAGATTCTGCTTACTACTGCTAATGGCAGTTCTTTCACACTCGTTGATGCACTTTATGTACCTGGGATCAAGAAGAATCTCTTGTCTCTATCCGCACTTGCTAGACTTGGACTTGTAGTCAAATTTGTGGATGACAGATGTACAGTTCATGATCTCAGTTTTGGTGATGAAATTGTTGCATCTGGCCTTTTGTGCCGTGGGCTGTATAAGCTCACTTTGTATGACAAGTGTGGAAAAAGTTTTGCAAATGCTGTTGCAGATTCAAGGGCTATTTCAGATGCAAAACTTTGGCATGCACGTTTTGGTCATCTGAATTTTGCCAGTTTGCTGCGTTTGCAGAAATCTGATATGGTTGCTTCTTTGCCGCCTCTTGAAGCACCTGTCAAACATGTTTGTGAAGGCTGTATTTTGGGTAAGATGCAACGTTCTAAATTTCCAAAGGATGCTTCAGTTAGGGCCACATGCAGGTTGCAGCTTGTGCATAGTGATGTTTGTGGGCCCATGCAAACTCCGTCCTTGGGCAATTACCTGTACTTCGTGACTTTCATAGATGATTACTCCAAGCATGCATGGGTATTTCCACTTAAAGCGAAGTCCGATGTTTTTATGTGCTTCAAACAATTTCTGGCTATGGCTGAAAATGTCTCGAAATGTACTATGGGCACCCTCCGTTCCGATCGAGGGGGGGAGTATATGTCTCATGAATTTAATGCATTTATGGCTAGTCGTGGGATAAAACACCAATGTACAGTGCCTTATACACCTCAGCAAAATGGTGTTGCTGAGAGGAAAAACAGGTCACTGACGGAAATGGCACGATGTATGGTCAAAAGTCAAGCTTTACCGCATTCTTTTTGGCTTGAGGCCATCATGTGTGCCACTTATGTACTTAACAGGTGTCCTACGAAAGCTTTGCAGTCTATTACTCCATATGAAGCATGGCATGATAGAAAACCTTCTGTTGAGCACATGCGTGTTTTTGGCTGTTTGGCATATGCTTTGTTGCCACAAGTGCAGCGCAGAAAATTGGATAATAAGGCTGTCAAATGTTTTTTTTTTTGTTATAGTGCTGAAAGCGAAGCTTACAGGTTGTATCATCCACAAACAAAACGTATTCTGGTTTCACGGGATGTAGTGTTTGTGGAAGATTCTGTTCAGCCCTTGCTGTCATGTACAAGAGACAGTAATGTAAGCTCACAGGACATTTATGACACTTTGTTGCCTCTTTTCAGTGGTGGAAATACGAATGTAAGTTCCAATGAGGAAAATGTATAGCCTATGGGGGTTTCTGAAAATGTTTTAGATCAGCCTATTACTGATGCAGATGTACATGATATACTTGATGAGGAAAGGGTTGAAAATAAGCAGGCTAGAGGTATGCCAAAATGGCTGGTGCACACTTTGCGTGACAGTAAATTGGATGCACCTTTGTCTAGTCGTACTCGTTCAGGCTCTCGCCATGCATCTTATGCATCAGATTGTTATGCTTTGGCTGTGTCTAGTTTACATCATGTTGAGGAGCCTCTGTCTTTTGATGAAGCACAGAATTCAAAAAATTGGATGGCTGCCATGCAATCAGAATATGATGCACTTATAGAAAATGACACATGGACTTTATGTGATTTGCCTCCTGGCAAAAAAGGCCATTGGTACGAAGTGGGTTAACAAGTTGAAACGCAAGCCGGATGGTGAGATCGATCGCCATAAGGCTCAACTTGTTGCAAAGGGTTATGCACAGCAAAAAGGCATAGATTATGAAGAGACTTTTGCTCCCACTTGTCGTATGACTACTGTGCGTTTTCTATGTGCATTGGCAGCTCATTTTGGTTGGGATGTACATCAATCAGACATTGTTACTGCTTTCTTGAATGGTGACATATTTGAGGAAGTTTATGTAACGCAGCCTCGCGGTTTTGTCATAAAAGGACAAGAGGACAAAGTGTGCAAATGTAAGAAGGCTTTGTATGGGTTGAAGCAATCTCCTCGTGCTTGGTATGAGAAAGCTGACACTCATTTGGTTAAACGAGGCTTTCGTAATAGTCCAACAGAAAGCACATTGTATGTAAAGCGTGAGGATGATGTATTTCTCATTGTGGTTCTTTATGTTGATGATTTGCTGATCACTGGACCAAATGAGAGACATATTGCTGAATTTAAGGCTGATTTGAATGCTACTTTCAAGATGAAAGATTTGGGGCTGTTGCATCATTATTTGGGTATACAGTTTAAGCAGTGTGATGGTGGTATTGCCTTGGTCAGAAAAGTTACATAGAGACATTGCTATGTAAGTTTGGACTTGAGGATTGCAAACCTATTGCCACTCCCATGGAAACAGGTTTGAAGTTGAGTCTACATGATGTTGGTGATCCTGCTGATGTCACTCTTTACCAAACTGTTGTTGGCTGCCTCATTTATGTATGCAACACGAGGCCGGATATTCAGTTTGCAGTCTCACAGGTCAGCAGATTTATGCATAGCCCAGGGTCTAATCATTGGCAGGCTGTCAAGAGGATTTTCCGCTACCTTAGTGGCACTTTACATCTTGGCATGTTTTATCCCAAGGGGGGATCATTGCCGCCAGACTTACATGTTTTTTCGGACTCAGATTGGGCTGGTTGTTTTGACACGCGAGTGTCCACAAGTGGTTTTTGTTTCATGCTTGGCAGTTCATGTATATCATGGTTGAGCAAGAAGCAACCTACTGTGGCCACTTCGAGTTGTGAGGCTGAGTACAGGGCAGTCTTCACAGCTACGGTTGAGTGTGTATGGCTCAGACGCCTTATGGCTGATTTGGGTGTTTGACAGGACATTGCCAACACTATCTACACTGACAGTCAGAGTGCATTGGTAGTTGCGAGGAACCCAGTTTTTCATGCTCGCACAAAGCACATTGAGGTGCATTACCACTATGTCAGGGAGAGGTTCTCAGCAGGAGAGATCAGCTTGGCTTATGTGCCAACACAGGACAACCTTGCAGATCTTTTCACAAAGGCATTGTCTCGTGAGAAGCTTGAAGCTTTCCGCAAAGCTTTGGGCTTACTCCCCTTTTTGGATTGATCCTGTCCTCAGGGCATGGCACTTCCCTTTACTCATGTGCCAGCTCTCGTTCACCGCATCACTCTAGGGGGGATTTGTTACCATATACATGTGGTAGTGATGTGTGTGAACACACTAGGACCGCCGGAGCATTTTTTCCCTCTTTAGGAGGTTTTTTCCCCCGTGCATTGCATATACGCCCATCACTCTAGGGCTATCTATCTTTCCATTGCACACTAAGTAACACACTCTCTATTGTGTGCCTTGAGCTTCCTTCATCTTCTCCAAGCTGTGTGTGTTTCTCTGCAACCCCAATTCCAAAATTCTTCTCCTTACTACCCACAATGCAATGGGTTGGTTGAGAATTGCAATGGTCAAATTGTGAAGATGCTATCAAAGTATGCAAGAGGGCATCCTAAAGAGCGGGCTTGGACTTGGAAAAGTGTTTGTGGGCTTATAGAACTGCGTATAGAGTGTCGACACAATTTACACCATATGAGCTTGTTTATGGAAAAGAAGCTCTTATGCCCATACAAGTGCAGTTGGATGCCTTGAAGTTGTTGTGTAGAATGCAAGGTGAGCATAATCACAAGGTGCAAGAAAGAATTCTTTCTAGAGTTGTTGCGAATGAATAGAGAGAAAGCCAGTGATTATTATCTTCAACAAGCAGAGACAAGGATGGAGAAAATGAATAAGAGGCTGCCAGAGAAAGAGATCAAAGAGGGAGATCTGGTGATGAAGTATGATTCTCGCTTGGATTTTACTTTTCAAAAGAACTTGAGGGACAAATGGTTGGGTCCGTACAGAGTAAAGCATGTATTTCCTAATGGCACCTATGAGTTGGAAAAATTGTCTGGTGAAAGTTTGCGCTACAGAATAAATGAGTATCGATTGAAGAAATATTTTGTGAGGAATGTGGTTCCAGATGCAAATAGTCTCTTGGTTGAGCATAAATGCTCTAGCTAGAGGATGGGCAATGATGATAGACCGCTTTTGGCATGTACAAAGTAGCGTTTTTTGTACATATTTTCATATGTACAAAAAGATGTAAATACATACATTTGGGATCTTTGTGAAGTGGTTTCAAGTTCTAAAAAAGATGCAACGTGTACACATTGTGAATAGTCAGGTTCGCATGCTAGCAATCGAGCACATGTACATGCCCATATAGGGTGTCGGCATCTTAGCTATGGTTTTGGATGGTGTCTTTTGGCTCTAGGGAATTTATTTGGGCTTTCTAGAATGTAAATAATGCAAGTGGGAGGTGTGAAAACCCTCGTTCAGCCCGGGAAGTCTAGAACATGAAGTAACTCTCTATTTACGGTGCCTGATCTGCAGTGATGCGTGCAATGCCCTAGAAGTGGTCAAAAATAGAATGTGGGGATGTAGAAAAGTGATTTGGGTATCAAGGATCAAGCTTACAAAATTTGGTGAATTTTGGAGTCCGTTTGGGGTTTTTCCCGCGAAAAATGCCCGCAAGGGGTCAAAACTGGGTCAAAAAAGGTCAAAAAATGACCAAAAATGGTGTGAAAAGGCTTCAATTTTCCACATCACTCATGGTGCCATGAGTGTTCCAGCTGAGGGAGTGTTTTTGAAGCCAATTCTTGGCACTTTCACCTCTCTGTGTGGGGAAGGAAGCAGGGTTCCTACAGGTGGTCTGGTGCAGTCCCGCCGCGTTTGCGTCCTGTTTTCGAGTGTGTGGAGGAGTGAATGAGAGCTTTCTCTCTTCAAATTTGCACTTGGGAGAGTCTATGGAAGTTCTAAGGTTTCCATGGATGTGTGTGTGCAAGGAATTGAGGGAAGAAGGTGCGGATTTCTGCAAGACTATGTGACCCTGTATCGGTGCCATTAGGGTTGGTGCTACTCCAAAGAGTCCAACAGAGTGGAGTTTGGTGAAGCTTTTGCAATGGTTTGAGAGAGGCCTTTTGTGGCTGGAGTTTTTGAGTTTTTGATGGTTTTTCTTGTATATTTTGATCACCATCAAGTGTGATTTCAAGTGTTGATCAACTCGACTCACCTTGTACTGTCTGCGGGCAAGCAAGGGCTTGTAGGTCGAGCCATTTGGAGTTTGAATTGAGCTTGTGGGTAGTATTTTTATTGAGCTCTTAAGTGATGGTGTGTGTGGGTTGTAATTCAAGTAAATTTCTTGTGTGGTGTTGAGTTGTCTGCGTGTGTGAGTATGCCCATGGCGTCTTTTGCTCCATCACTGTCTCCAAGATTGGAGTGGAGACACATCTGTTGTCCTTGAAGTGGGAAAGTTCCACTCGGGCCGGGAAAGCTCCGAAGAAGTAAGGCTCATGGAAAATCTCATCACCAATATGGCTCAGAAACGGGTTGCATGCATGGATTTCCTGTCTAATTGAGGGAAAATTATAATATCTATATCAATGTATAGATGTTGAACCTCTTTTATATGCAACAAGAATTGTATTAATTCGATCAAGGTCGACAATCTTATGGCTAGTCTTTGGCAATACAAGGCATGCCCTTGAATCTAGACAAGGGTTAAAAACAAGGCTTACTGGTTACTCATGATCATGGTGCTCCACACGAGATGCTTAATTGCATTCGTACTTCTACTTCTTTCGCCATCATGGCAATACATTTTCGGTAAGGGCGCGACATACAAGGCATGCGGCAAATTGCGGCAAAACGTTTGCAATTGCAGAACTTTCATGCATCTGATGCATGTCGCGGTTACCAATTCGATGGCTGCTTCATATTTGATGGAGATGGCAAAATAGACGCTTGTGATGGCTGTCAACACACGCTTCGAGACCATTGCTTATGGTGGAAGGGGATCTTGTTCCAAGGAATGTTTGTCAAGGACAAACGTCTGCCAGTTGTAGTATGACCAACCGTGTGTGCAAACATGGTTGTTTAGCAGTATATGCATGTACAGGCAAGGCCTGACCTATGATTGTATGGTCAAAGTACTCAACAAGGCTGATCATTCACTACAATTCCAAGACACTGTCAACAAACAAGTTCCTCAAGCTTGACTTCTAGGCCAGTGGATCAAGGCAAGTAGGTTGAATTTCTCTTGTTTGGACATTGTAAATTGGCAAGAATCTGGGTTAGCTACGAGCACCACAACAGTGCCTGCGTACTCAATGTGAAGCACGGCTTTCCTCATGACATTTGGCACAGCGGTTTCCAACGTTTGGAATATGCAAATAGCATACGAGCTTTGGGAAACTTGCCAAAATGTCTGCAAGTTTTTAAAATCACACAAAGGGCATGTATATGATACATACGCTACCTCACTCAAGGAGTACATATGTCTATGAGCCGGATTCAAACGAACTGCCAACAACCTCGCCACAAGTGGGTGACAAAGTTAGTACATTTCATGTTATGTTTGTTCTTGTCTATGTTTCACTTTTCCTTTTGGAAAAGATCTCTCTGTTGTGCAAAGCAAAGGGCTTGGGCAGATACCATAAGAACCCGTTGTACAAAGAAAATTGCTTTGCCGAACTTCATGTGAAGCACGACTTCTCTTATGTGCCAATGTATTATCAATTGAGTACTTCATATCAATGATAATGGCACTCATCTTTGGCACTATGTGGATATAAGCTCACATGTTACACAATGGTGCACTGTGATGTATACATGCCAGTGTAATCATGCAAGGCACGTCTACCAGTGGTTCACATGGTTGACACTGTCATTGAAGCCAAGGGCTTATCACACATCTACCAGCAGCCCACATGGTTGAGACTGTCATTGAAGCCAAGGGTTTATCATTCTATTTTTTGATATGTATGCATGGCATACTAGTATGATGGACATACAACACCCATCATTGCATACGCTTTTGCTATAGCACTAGCTACTCTATCAAGGACGAGCGCAGTTGTCGCTATTTTCAGACATTTTATTTTTATTCACAAGCAATGTGCCATACATCTGCACCCTAATACTGTCACGATCACATACAAGGTAACTGGGTCAAGAGATGACTTATGGTACCTCTCTCTACGATCACATGGTACAATTACACTTATATATGCTTATCAAATAAGCTCTAACACAGACATGGTCTGCATTGGAGCATTTGAAAAGGGCATACAACACATTCAAATAAGGGGATTTCCTCAGCCCAGCATTCTCTCTCTCTCTCTCTCTCTCTCTCTCTCTCTCTCTCTCTCTCTCTCTCTCTCTCTCTCTCTCTCTCTCTCTCTCTCTCTCTCTCTCTCTCTCTCTCTCTCTCTCTCTTTCCAACTTCTATGCGGGAAAGGTGAAACTAGGCATGATTTTATTGCAATCTTTTTATGATAATATGGTAACAGGAAGGGCTAAGTGCCATCTATTGCCACCTATATTTCTGAATGGCTAGGAGCCATCTGTTTGTACTCCATTCGTGATTGCTTTCAAGATTGAACAATCCTATTTAGTTGAGTACCCATCGATTCTAATGAACAAGCAAGAGTCTTATCATTAGCAATTTTTCAGGCATTCTTTAGCACTACACACTTTGAGTGTGAAAATCAAGTTGAGTTTTTGAACGTCTAAAACTCGTAAGGGCTTATCTCTCCCAAGGTGTATAGATGACACCCGCATTTCAGACAGCACGGCTCTTCACAAAAACCCAAGATTCTATATTTTTGGGTCCGGAAACAATCTAGTTGTGAATACGATTCCAACTTCAATGGATCTTTTATTTTATCTCTAGCACTACGAGTGTCTATATGAATCTAGTTTTGGGGTAAGACCGAGTTCGTGATTATTATATCACTTAATAAGTGTGATGGTCAATTCTTGGAATCTTCACACTTGCACTTTCAAGGAACGAATTCCATCAGTTGCCAAGGGCTCCTGGATAATTTTTACTTCCAAAGTTGAATTAAGATATTATCGACTGCTAGTTGAGTGCTTTTTTTGCAATGTTTAATCAAGAGGTTTGACAATGCTGATTTTACCGAAGGGGTATGGTTTACAAAGGCAACACCAAGGTTGCATGTGCATTTGGATAGGTGTTTTTCACTCCGGATAAGTGGACACTATGTTTAACCTACAGGTACGCATCTGATTTGGTTTTAGGTTTTTTGGTTTGCTTTTTCTACGTAGGATGCATAAAATATGTTGTCATCCATTTTTTGCTCTTCATAGAGATGACAAGGTCATGTAAGAGCCAAGACTTTAGGGCCGTAGTGTCTAAAATAAGTTTTTGAATTATGCAGTTATAGACCCATTTGTAGGGTTTATTTGGCACATGTTGTCACATGGGATACAACATGGTCTAGGAACTCAATGAGTTTGTTTTAGCCAGTGTGGAGCAAGGCTAATGAGGGTCCCTCGCACTCCTGTCGTAGAGTGTTTGCAGTTACCTCCACACACAAGTCCATCTTGTACTTGTAGGATGTTCTTTTTTCATACATCCTTAGTTGAGACATATTCCACATGTGGAAAATATGAGTCTCTGGGACTGACACTGGCACCCACTATTTCAAGTATGTGGCACGACAAAGTCCCTAGGTGCTGGTCACATCTGTTTTCTAGAACATTTTCAGCACGACGTATCAGGAGCAATTTTGGTAGCCAAAAATTGTCGGATACTTAGAATGACTTGTTCAGGTACAAGTACTACTAAACAACATTACATATGGTTGTTTATACATATAGCAAGGCTCTGAATTGTTAATGAAAAAGTTTCATTGTTTGTCCCTAGAAGTGATTAATGTTTCATCTTCTATTATGGTTCAAACATTTCAGCAAGGCTTGAAAATGATTGCCACTGAAAGTATTTAGTTTCTTTTCAGAACTATTTACATTCCTCTTTACTGTGTGATACGCACATCACATTCGCCATAAGTATTGGCAAGGATGATCGTGGATATACAGGTTTGGATCTGTTTTTTGCTAAATTCATTCGCACTAGGTGTTATGGGCCCTAGTGTTTAGCAAAGGCTGATTTGGAGTGGCATGCTTATTCGTAACATTAGTTGCTTATGAAGCATTTTGCACTCCATGTGCAGTATCTCGCTGAGTTTACTTTTCGGTCTACCAATCACCAATAGAGGTCATGGCTCGGTTTGGGTGCGTGTGGATTTTTCAAGTTAACCTAAATGGTTATTCAAGACATTGTTGTTTCCTCAGCAATATTGTATGATCTTGTGGTTCCCGTTTACCAGTCATCTGGGAAGACTATCTGTAAACCATGGGGAAACCCACCTCGGTACTGTTAATATCCAAGGGGATAGGAAAATTACAAAGTGTAATCTTGTGCTAAAGGATATGCAAAGTGCATATATTAGCACCAAGCAATCCAATTAATAAGAATTTATTGCTCTACTTGGAGTTTGCTTACCATCAGATAAAGCATGTTTGTGACTAGGTTTCGTCTCTTCATGTATCAGTCAGGTCTCAACCTTGAACACTAGTTATGGTGGGGTTGTTTATTGATGAAATTTGAGAACAAGTCAAGGACTTACACTTGGCTGATGAGTTATGTCACCAAGTTACTTTCAAGGAAAGTGCAGAAAGGTACTCTTTGGGTACAACTTAGTTGTGATAACTCATTTAGCTACTCAAGTGAGGGAGTTTACACACTATATTATCTATGCGACGGTTACACCAAGACGGTTGCAATTGGACAACAATATGGAAAATCAAGTTGTTACTCTTGGTTTCATTGAACCTCCTACTGAACCGTGTTCTGGTCAAGCAAACATCTGCATCCCTACAGGATGCCCTTGTGGAAAGCATTACTGCATCATCACTTGTTTTCCAGGACGAAAACGCTTCTCCAAGGGGGGAGTAATGTCATGCCAAGGGCAAAGACCGGTGGTCAAGACCAGGCCCAAGGGGCCGGCTACAAGTGTGGATAGGGAATGAGGCCCAAGGGGATATTTAATGGGAGGTTGGGAGGCTCATTCTCAGGCAGTCCCACAGGGGGCTTTACAAGATTCTCCAACTGAGTAGTGATGCGGCTCAACAGGTCTTGCTACTCTTTTGATGCCTCTTGTGGTTGGGTCCTCTAAGCGGCTGTTGCAATTACTGGGGTTAGTCAAATTGAGCTTGATTCCTCTAACTCATTGACTCTTGCTTAGATGTGCAGCTTCTTGTCTTTAAGGTGGGCTACTTCCACTGCCAACTTATACATTGCAGGGAATCTCCCCTTCACCTTCTATTTAAGCGGTGACCACATGCCAGCAATGACCACACAAGCGATGTCAAAGTTGTCTAAAAAATCAATGGTGATGTCTTCTCCCTTCTTGTTGCTACTGAATTTTAAAAAAGAGACACTTGCCATGGTAGTAAATCAATGAGCACACAAGCGATGTCAAAGTTGTCTAAAAAATCAATGGTGATGTCTTCTCCCTTCTTGTTGCTACTGAATGTGAAAAAAGAGACACTTTCCATGGTAGTAAATCAATGTCTTCACCTTCTCCTTAAGCGGTGACCACATGCCAACAATGACCACACAAGCGATGTCAAAGTTGTCTAAAAAATCAATGGTGATGTCTTCTCCCTTCTTGTTGCTACTGAATGTGAAAAAAGAGACACTTGCCATGGTAGTAAATCAATGAGCAGACAATTACAAATCCTTTTTTTTTTTTTGGAGTGACTTAGTGATTCATAAAGGTTTATAAAAGGCTGTGAAACTAGAGCTAGAGCTAAGAAGAGCACAAGGCTAGAATAGAATAAAGATGCTTACATCAAAAAAGTGGTAGTAATTAAGAATGGACAAGATGATGGGACGTGGGGATCTAAGGGTTTTGTCAAGTATCTCTGCTCCAAACAGGAAAATGATCTTTTGTTGGTAGAATATCTTCCTATCAATGTACACATTTACATGCATGTGTTGCAAGAAACGAAAAGAAAAGACTTCTGGCCTATTGCTATTGTCCATGTTGGGTGTAGGGCAAGGCATCAAAGACTAGAGCTACATACCTTAAGTGTTGACAAGGTGACATCTTCACCACATGTTTCTACCTCTTGTTGAAGCCCATATAATCCTCCATACTGGGTTCAAAATTGACTGGGTGAGAAGAGTCTACCTCAATCGTCTTTCCATTTTGCATGTGGCAGTGACGCTTGGGTGGTCGTACTTCAATTGAACTCTCTAGGCCTAGAGAGAGCATAGGCCCACTTGCTTCCACCAAATGCTTTAGACCTTGCGGCTTGGACTTTGTGGTTGATGTAGTTGATGACTCTTCTCTTACGTTGGAGAGAAAACACTTGGTGCTACACAAAATCTGACTAATGTGAGAGTGTTGATGTTGTTCTCAAAAGAAAAACTCGCCATTCTTTCTTCACCTCCTCTATCGGCACTCATTGACAGAATGCTTTGGTTGACAGCAGTGATGACATTCTTTAGCCCTCCATCTTAATGCTCTTGATTTGCGACTAGCACGAGCAATGCAAGATGGGGAGCTTACCTCTTGGATATCGATGACGCTACAACCTAGTAGTAGAACTTCAATGAAGGCCTCAGTGCTTCTATAGTCTCCTCTTCTTCAGCCCTCCAGTTTGAAAACTCTTGTAGCCACTCATACATGATTGATGGCATGCATCACTACTCTTTGTAAATTGAAGGTCTTTGCAAATCTCTCCTTGGTGGGGGCACCAAATGAGAGGCGAAAGCGCAAAACAAACCCAATGGCCTCTACACCAAGACTATGCACAATGGCCTCATCATGGGAGGTATACAATGGGACACCACCTAGCTTGGAATGTGGCTAGGATGCAGGGTAAGGGGCTGACACATAGCATGTGAGAGAAGGAGAGAGAGGGAGAGGAAAAGATCATTAGAGCTTTGTTAATATAGGCTTCATAGACACCATACAAACATTTACGAGAGGAATTGCACATAATCAACATCTCACAAACTCATGTGTGTATGGTAACTCTAACCTCTTGGCCATTAAGAAACCAAAACTAAGGACCATAGTCAAACTATGCCATAGTAAAACTATGTGTGCGTAGAGGTGCATACATAAGGATGGACATATAGAGCATGAGTGCTAGAGCTTGATTGTGTATGTCTGTTTACAAAAGAGAAGGCCTCCTTTTATAGGCCAAGAGAGTGATTAAGAAAGAGATTATGAGCAAGAGGAGTTATTACAAAGTAAATTTAGTTAGAGGCATCCCCCCAATGAGAGAGCTCCGTGTACCCTCCTTATTGACGAATTTCCTCTTAATCGCCTTCATGATGGCGAGCTTTGTCTCCATGCCACCTTCCATAGCTTGAGTGAAAGAGTTTCCTTATCATATTTGAGAGAATCTTGATAAAATAAGAGAAAATCCAACAATAATAGAGAGAAACATATAAGATAATTATGTGTGTGTAGTTGGATAACCATGACTTCTTCCCGTGTGGACAGATAGACTCCACCATTTCAGCCATATCTCCCAAACCGTAACTTCAAAAATTATTTAAAAAAATAGGAGCAGAAAGATCAGCTTAACGCCTATAACTTTTTTGTTGAAAATTTTTTCCAATTCAAAATTAAAAAAATAGAGAAAAATGCCACAAAAAATATGTGTGTCTTTTCCCTTCCAAAAGTCTTCCAGGTGGTCCCCTCTTGACTCCATGTGCAAGCCTTGTGTCCACAAGTGAATTATGATTGAGTTTGATAATATTTGCTAACTCCAACTCCATAATGCATAAGATTCTCGTCCCTTTCACTATTGACTCTTATTCTTCACCTGTTGTGACCGTCAAGTAGAATCAGCATCCATTGAATTTTTTATTTTCATAGGGTTTGTTCCTACCTCTCTTTATTTCCAAGATCCAAATGTGTCAAAACCATAGCTATTTATAAAATAGATACATAGATTTTTGTGATTTTCATGCATCAGGTCCTTCCTCCTCCATGAAGCCTTAAAGCCTTGCCATCAAGTACATACCAAGAGAGAGGTGAACCAAAATTTGAAAAGCGGCCCTCAATCCTCTCTCTCTCTCTCTCTCTCTCTCTCTCTCTCTCTCTCTCTCTCTCTCTCTCTCTCTCTCTCTCTCTCTCTCTATCTCTATCTCTATCTCTATCTATCTATCTCTACTAAATGTGGCGTGTACCTATTATTGGCAATCACCCATGAATGCATGTGTGGAGCCAACAAGCCCGGCCCATAGCTCAATAATAATAACGAGGATGACCAAAGTTAACATGCCCCCCTTCCTGATGTAAATTTCAAAGGTGTGTTCGAAAGTAGGAATATGGTGGGTTCACATTGATGGGTCTCGTAGTAGTTAAACATCTTGATGAGAGCAATGGCCCATGGACGTGCTCTCAATCAATAAGTTTAATACAACAAGAGGGTGCACGGGGTCCTCTGCAAGAGCTCGACTCTTTGGCTTCGCTCAAATACTGCAAAATCAACCAAAAATGGCATTCTCATAAGAACGTGGATAATTAAAAATCATATGCAGTGAACAAGTACATAGAGTGATTGGTAACAAAATATTAAACAATTTGTTGAGCAACAAACATTAAAATGCAATAGAATGAAACACATAAGTACTTGTAAAGGTCAACAATCAAAAGGTCTAGGGTCGCTAGTTTAATTGTCAATAGGCACTAAAGGTCAACTATTAATGCCATGAGAAAGCTTCTCAATTCTCTATGGTCAATTAAGCTATTTAATCATGAGAGCAGAGTGTTTCGTGTCCCAGGCCTGACGAGAGGCTATACCTAGAAGACCACTAGTTAAGATACAATAAAGGAAATTGCACATGAAATCATCGCTTGAATGGTTCCCTTTGTTTGACACTTCAAAGTGTTTATGATAGATGTTTTGTTTCCACATAGAGACTTGATGATCTGGGCTCTCTTTGGTTCACATTGATTTAAAGTCATTTGACGTGTGTGTTTATCTTGTATGCCTGGGGATTTTTGCTTCTCAAGGAAAAGCACCCACACTGGGAACCTCTAGGGCTCTAGTACCATAGGCAATACATGTGACTGAAGTACCAAATCAAACCGGGATTTCTCTTTCAGCTTAAGGTTTTACATTGTTGGCACTTTTCTTTTGTTTTTTGGTCATTTTTCTTTTATTGCATTTCTCTTTTGTAACTTTGGGGGGTCATCTTGACATTCTTACCCTTCCCCAGATCATCACAATAAACAAACTCCCATTATAATACTTAAGCTAAAGGTCAAGAGAAATTAAGCCCACTAGAAATCACTGACACATTGCACGCCGTGCTTCATAATATTGGATTAAGAGCCTAAGGTAACCATTGAAAATTAGTAAGGCATCTTCTATGGTATTAAGAGAAGATCTCCAATGGCCTACCTTGGTCAAACTAGCTTAGCCAGACTTCTTGATTAATAAACTTAGACAAGGTACTATGATATAAAATTTTATTGAATCTAATGTCCGATACTAAGCAAATGTGTTGAACTTTTGGGTACCATTCATGATTAAAGCAAATAACATGGATGTTAGAAAAGACAATAAGCAATGATAATGGACAAGAAACATCTGTTTATAATGCCCATCGTGCTCAATTTGATGAGTGGGATGCAAAAAAATTGCCTGATATTCGAAAGCCCATCTATTGTAATGCATTCTTGTACACACTAAAAAACAATAGGAAATACCTCTAGGGGCACATCAGTGGCAAGAGGTACCAACCCTTATTGAATAAAATAAAAACAGTATAAAGATCCCTAACTTATCTATCTGCACCTCCCTATAGGGTCAAGGAAATAGTATATTATATAGATGGGCTGGCAGTCCTAAGTCTAAATCTCTATCCTCATCATCGCCAAGATAAATAAAGCCATTTTCAGTGAAACGATGTGTCCCATCCGTGAAATCATGTAAATCTTCCTCATCATCAAGTGCACAAAGGTTCACGAAGAAGGCCACTAGACGTGGATATTTATCTTGCTCAAAAGGATAAGCTTGTGCAATCGGAGTGACGTTCTCTACTGAGTAGGGATCAGGCGTGGTCAAGAGACGTATCAGCCATTCTAATTCCGTAAA
Organism: Adiantum capillus-veneris; assembly: GCF_014529385.1. Lineage (NCBI taxonomy): Eukaryota > Viridiplantae > Streptophyta > Polypodiopsida > Polypodiales > Pteridaceae > Adiantum > Adiantum capillus-veneris. The sequence continues at coordinate 85,303,212 of NC_140937.1, forward strand.
ATTTTTATCATTCGCTAGTGTATCTATCAAATTACATTCAGAAGTAAGCACAAGGGAGACCATGTGAAATACTTAAGAAAAGTAAAGAGGGTACCTCTCACCCAAGGTAGGAGTGGATGACTCTAGCGTACTAGCCATATCTGTACATACAGATAGATTTTGGTCATTTTAAAAATATCATAAGGGTTGTGTCATTGTGCATGAAGTGTCATTAAGAGTGTTTGATTATAGACCAGATTTTGTTGGTTGCAAGCTCCTTGTTTGGTAGCTCTTGCTCTTTTGCTCTCTTTTTTTTCTTTTTTTCTGGTTTTAGTATGGAGAAGCAAGCGAAGGATGTCACCAACATCCCCCCCCCTTCCTTGGGTAGATCATACTTTTTGGAAGGTTGTCGTCAGCTTTTGAAACCAATCATTCCAAGTTGTAACGGGTGAAGTCTTTGACCAATAGTTTTCCACCACCCTGGGTGCTTCATCAAGTTGCAATGGTGGTAAGGTACACTCCCATGATCTTACTTGCAACGTTGTTGTAGCTGGCGAACTTACAATGGGAGGTGCAAATTCTTCCTTGTTTGTATGGATATTTACAATGGTAGGTGGATGTTGTGTCAAAGCTTGTATTTCCATATATGAACTACATGAAGAGGTGGAAGCTTCATTTGACTTCCCTGTTTCTGAGCTAGGTGGAACATACCGTTCTTTCTTTGGTACCCAAACTAGCTTTGGAATGAGGGTGTAGCATTGCGTGATTTTTCCTTTCCGTAGTCTTCAAATTGTTTTGAAGTTACCGGATTTGGCCGACATGGATCTTTAGTAGGTGACAGGAGAGAACACAAGGTATGTTTAGGCACCCAGGTTTGATCATTCCCATCATAGTAGCCTTGGACTTCTTATAGTCACTTAGGAATCCAACATAACATTTCTTTACATTTCTTGGGGCGAGTGGAGTTTCTCTTACGAGGTTTTTGTTTGAACCAGATTGAGCATCAAAAGTGGTTTTTAACAAAGCTTTAGGGACCCATTTGTAAGTTGATCTTGACAAATCAAGGTGAGTCTTGGGTGCCTCATTCTTTGTTTCAGCCAGGGAAGTTGAAGCTCTAGAGGGTTTTTCTATAGGGACATATGTTTCAACCTCTTGGATATGCAATGTTTTATTCTGTGTTTCCTCAGGTGGCGATAACTCGGGGACTGTTGCTTGAGTGGTAGAACTGAGAGCTTGTTTTTGTGTCGTGATTTTCCCAGTTTCCCAATCAGATAGTACACTTGATTGCAGACATCCACTTACATCCCAGGTTTATTTTTCCCTCCATAGCACCCTCAAGCATGACCAAAAATATTTGAACCACGGCCTTGTTGTCATAATTGACAAGAGTGTGCAAGATTCCAAGGACATTAGTTTTCTTCTTGTTAATACCCTTAACTTGGATGGTACTCTCAGATACAGACGGCTTCCCTAATTGACACCACACTCCATACGATAACAGATTATGTTTAGCTCATATGTCCAATAGTTCAATTTTGCTTGTGCCTTGGCTGTCTTCTTCTGATGAATGGAATGTAGCTCCTCTTGGCCTAAAGGATCATAGTATCTTTTAAATTTACTCTCATTGAGGAATCCAATGGTTTCCACTCCATCCATAGTTTCCACACAAATGGTACCTTGTGGCGTGATTTTGCATACTCTATATGGTCCTTTTCCCGCATATTTCAACTTTTTCTTCTTGTTACGCACTCCATACATAAGAACTTTATCCCCAACCTTGATATCCTTGTTCTTTAAATGACAATCAAACCATTTCTTTTGCCTATCCTCCACAAGTGCATTTTTCACATCCAATTGCCTCTCTTCATCTAACCACTCAAGGATATATAAACGTTCAACTAAAGGGTTACCATCCCAACCGTCATGTAAGCTACTCAAAGACTAGGAATTACATACTCCCAGGGCGTAACTGCTTCTTGACCATATACCATCTTAAATGGTGTACAATAAATAGCCACTTTATACGCAGTACGATAAGCCCATAGAGTTGATGTTAGTTTCAAATCCCAATATGTGCGATGAGCCTCTACCGTCTTGCTCAAGGTAGAAATTAAAGTCTTGTTAGTACTCTTAGCTTGGCTATTTGCTTGTGGGTAATAAGGTATTGACTTATGGTGGGATTTCATGAAGCTTTTTGTGAGTTCCTTTATCACTTCATTTATAAAATGAGTGCCATTATCACTCACAATTTCAAAGGGACAACCAAATCGCGTAATAATGTTCTCAAAGAGAAACTTGGCGGTTGACCTTGTATCAGCCTTGCGTGTCGCCTTAGCTTCTGTCCACTTTGTCACATAGTCAATCGCAACAATAATATAACGGGATTGGGTGTTACGAGCTACCGGACTAGTTGGGCCTACAAAGTCTAAACCCCATTTTTCAAATGGTTGGGTCACTTTAGTAGGATGTAAGGGCATCTAATCCTTCCATTGTGTGGTCTTGTAACGTTGACATTCATCACATCCCTTTGCAAAAAGTGATGCATCCTTGAATAAGGTGGGCCACCAATAGCCTAATTGCAACACCTTCTTAGCAGTTAGTTGTCCTAAAAAATGTCCTTCGGCTATGTCCATATGTGCTTCTTGCAGTATGTACAAATATTCATCCTCATGAGCACATCGTCTAAGAATATCATCCTTCTCTGGCTTGTAGAGAGTACCCGCAATTAGAGAATAAGGTTCACATTCCTTTAGTAGCTTTCAAGCTATATCCTTACGAAGCTCCTTGGGTGGAAAAAGATTAACTAAAAAATTTACAATCTTCTCACTCCATTCAGGCATGGTTTTGACTAGGAATAGGAAAGTATCGGGCAATTCATCATCGATTCCAATGAGAGCTTCACCGTTGGGTATACGAGACAAATGATCAGCCATGACATCCCTTTTATTGGGTCTCACCACCCACGATGGTAAAATCAAACTCAAGAAGAATTAATAACTATCTTGTAATTCTTCCCGTGGAACATGGTTTGTTTACTAGATACAACAACGCTTGATGATCCACATTAAAAAGAAACTTGTTGGCAAGTAGGTTAATAGCAAAATTTATCTACTACATAAATCATAGCTAAACCTTCTCCCTCTATAGTGGTGTAGTTCCTCTCAGCATCATTCAGTTGGTGACTTGCAAAGCTAATATGGTAGTCCAATTTATACCCTCCTGGTTGAGCTAAAACACACACAATAGCCAAGTTTGACGCATCAATATGCACATGAAAAATTACGGTTCAATCAAGCACTCACAGGATTGGAGTACTTGTCAGGGCCCTTTTTAATAATTCATAGGCATGGTCACACTCCTCGGTCCAGTGAAAGTGGACAAGAAGCTTGTACAATGGACGAGCTATCTCAGCAAAGTTTAAAAAAAGAGAAGTAAAATGAGCATTTAAATAAAAGGACTCATTCCACATATTAAGGAATGATTCAAATGGATCCCAAAGGAGCATACACATTGGCGAGCAATTTAGAAATAGCAAGCTTTTAGCCAAAACCTTTGCCACTGCCACCTCACCATCCCCGGAGGTGGATGAGCCCAGAGCTTCTCTGCTTGGGAGCGTCAATGTTGGAATTAGGGTTGCAGGAAAAGACACGCAGATTGGAGAAGATGAAGGAAGCTCAAGGCACACAGTAGAGAGTATATTACTTAGTGTGCAATGGAAAGATAAGATAGCCCTAGAGTGATGGGCGTATATATAATGCATGGGGGGGAAATTTTCTAGTGAGGAAAAAAATGCCCCAACAGTCCTAAGTGAGTTTACACACATCACTACCACATATATATGGTAACAAATCCCCCCTGGGAGTGATACGGTGAACGAGAGCTGGCACATAGAGTATAGGGAAGTGCCATGCCGTAAGGACATGATCAGTTCACAAGGGAGTAAGCCCAAATCTTTGCGGAAAGCTTTGAACTTCTCACGAGACAATGCCTTTGTGACAAGATCTGCAAGGTTGTCCAATGTTGGCACATAAACCAAGCTGATCTCTCCTACTTAGAGCCTTTCCCTGACGTAGTGCTAATCCACGTCAAAAATGTGCTTTGTGCGAGCATGAAAAATTGGGTTCCTCGCAACTGCTAATGCGCTCTGACTATCACTGTAGATAGTGTTGGCAGTGTCTTGTCCAACACTTAAATCAGCCATAAGGCATCTGAGCCATACACACTCGACCGTAGCTATGAAGATTGCCACGTATTCAACCTCACAGTTGGAATTGGACACAGTAGGTTGCTTCTTGCTCAACCATGATATGCATGAACTATCGAGCATGAAACAAAAACCACTTGTGGACATTCGTGTGTCAAAACAACCAACCCAATTTGAGTCCAAAAAAGCATGTAAATCTAGCAGCAATGATTTCTCCTTGGGATAAAATAAGCCAAGATGTAAAGTGCCAGTCAAGTAGCAAAAAATCCTCTTGACATCCTGTCAATGCTTAGACCCTGGGCTATCCATGAATTTGCTGACCTATGACACTACAAAGTGAATATATGGCCTTGTGTTTCATACATGAATAAGGCAGGCAACATCAGTTTGGTAAAGAGTGACATCGGCAGGTTCACCAACATCATGAAGACCCAATTTCAAACATGTTTCCATGGGAGTGAAAATAGTTTTGCAATCCTCAAGTCCAAACTTACATAGCAATGTCTCTATGTAAGTTGTCTGACACAAGGCAATACCACCATCACACTACTTAAACTATATACCCAAGTAATGATGCAACAACCCGAAATCTTTCATCTTGAAAGTAGCATTCAAATCAACCTTAAATTCAACAATATGTCTCTCATTTGGTCCAGTGATCAGCAAATCATACACATAGAGAACGACAATGAGAAGTACATCACCATCACGCTTTACATACAATGTGCTTTTTGTTGGACTGTTACGAAAAAAGGCTCGTTTGACCAAATGAGTGTCAGCTTTCTCATACCAAGCACGACGAGATTGCTTCAATCCATACAAATCTTTCTTACATTTGCACACTTTATCTTCCTGCCCTTAATGACAAAACCACAAGGTTGCATTACATAAACTTCCTCAAATATGTCACCATTCAAGAAAGCAGTAACAATGTCTGACTGATGTACATCCCAACCAAAATGAGCTACCAATGCACATTAAAAATGCACAGTGCTCATACAACAAGTGGGAGCAAAAGTCTCTTCATAATCTATGCCTTTTTGTTATGCATAACCCTTTGCAACAAGTCAAACCTTATATTAGAGATCAATCTCACCATCCGGCTTGCGTTTCAACTTGTAAACCCACTTCGTACCAATGGGCTTTTTTCCAGGGGGAAAATCACATAAAGTCCATGTGTCATTTTCTATAAGTGCATCATATTTTGATTGCATGGCATCAATCCAATTTATGAATTTTGTGCTTCTTCAGAAGACAGAGGTTCTTCAACATCACATAAGCTAGACACAGCCAAAGCATAACAATCTGATACAGGGGACTGACGAGGGAAAAGATGCATTTCACCAACGTGCATAGATTTATGTTGTTGCCTCGTACATCTGAGACAGTAGTGCCTAATGTGCTCTATGTTACCACAATGCCAACATCGCATGTATCGAAAACTACAAGTCCGTCGTCTCTCATGAGTCATCATTGTAGACTCTAAATTGTCACACAAGTCTGCAACCATAAGTGAATTTCAAGAGACTATGGCGTGAAAACCTAGGAGAAATCTGGCAGTCTCCCCTATAAACTGAGCAAAAAACTCAAGCACAATATCAACTATAAGCCATGCCAAAATGGCAACAAAGTGGGAGACAACTTGACCACTACACAATCATGGAGCCCATGATCAATCGCATCAAAATCGATACTCACATATGCATAAAGCCAGTTCCACAATCTCTATATCTGCAAGCATACAATCTGGGACAAATAGTTCAACTAAGCGTAAATCGCATAACCATATGTGCAAGTAGTGAGCAAACTAGCTCAAAACGCATCCCACAAGTGAAACTACCTGCAAAAAATTTGCAAAAAAACTGTGAAACATGTGACTGGCAAAGTCTGCAGCCACACGAGCATATGCAACTCTCACTTCTACGAGAGTGGGTACAAGAACAGTAAATTGTGTCCAAGCTAACAAAACCTGTCAAAGTGAGTCAAACTCGACCACTAAACCATCAGAGGGCAAAACTGTAAATACACATGAAACATGGCAAAAATCTGGGAAAAATTCGGCAGAGTAAACTGAGTGAAAACTCAAAAAATCTCACCAATACTGCCTAACAAATCCACAAATGGTATACATGCATTGCCAAAAGCCTGGCAAACTGGCTCACTCTTAAACGAGTGGCTCTATGGACCTGTACCTATCCAAAAACATTGTAAACTCGTGAACCTGATACCTCCAAGATATACCTAGCTCAAGATGTATCCGCAAAATGCGTACATATTATGAACTTCACAAAACCATGCTAAAACCACTCTCTAGAATGCCCCACACAGTCATACATAGTAAGAAAGCACAAACTGTGAGCAAAACATCTAGAATCTAGCACACTACCTCATCGGTTGGAAAAACACGTCGATCGAAAACCAAGCGCAAAGCACAATCAACCAGCTACGTGTGGTCAAAATTGTCATGCAAGAGTTGCGCTCACGGGAAAAACTACTCCTAAATGGGCCATCGGAGCTACTGTGCATCGGTATGTCCCGCCAAAGCTGGAAACTGGGAGTACCGTCGAAGCCGAAATGATGTGGAAACTACGTTGAAGTCGGGCTACTCTGGATGGGGGTTAGAGGAGAGCCGATGCCGCTCTACCTCTGTCTGTCTCCTGCCAAGTCGAAGTCGGGAAGTCGAGGGTGCTAGGGGATGTCCGTCATAGCATATCCGCTCTAAAATGGGCGTGGGAGGGAAGAGCCCAACTGCTCCCTCTCGCTCTTGCTATATCGAAGTTGAGAAAAAAAGGTTTTTGTCACCTTCCGCTGCTGGACGAAAGCGCTCGCCAAGATCGTAGGTGCCGATGCAAATCACGAATGTCATGATCGCGAGCCGAAGAGATGCCGAATCTCTCTCGCTCTCTACCACTCCGGGACGATGTTGTTGAAATCGTAGCCGCCGAGATCGTGTTCTTCTCGCTTTCGATCCCGGTCTACTTTTTCTTTCCCTCTCTCTTGTGAGGGTGTGTGTGGACAACAGTTGAGGACAGGATTTATGTGGAGCCGGTGCCCCCTCCAATAAGCATTTGTATTATGATTTCTCCCATTAAGAGAGACTTGTTACAATACAATCTTTGTGTTCCTTGTAACCTAGGTGATGCAATGAAGATGGAAAACTTCATGCATCACAAGCATAACATAAACTTGAAGAAAGCTTTAACTATCCCAAGCCTCAGTCCCAAGACCTCAAACACATTCTAAGGTGGAGAGAGCTAGCAGGGAATGAGGGTAGGGAAGAGGAAGAAGAAACATTTCATAGGAGAAAGAATTAGTTCCTCACTTATCATAACTCTTGTTGCTAGCATACATAATAGCATAGTAATGAAGAAGAAGGAGATGGCAAGCTTAAGCATTGAAGCATGGCTCTTGGTTGGATTTGCACTCCATATCCAAGAGTGTTGGTGTAGGCTCTCAACCTCTACTTGCTTGGAGAAGGAGAGGGAGCTCTTGCACTTTGCATAGCACACAATGAGAGTGTTTGTGAGTGTGTGTGGGTGAGTATACCCCCTAAGCAACCCCTTAGCTTGCTTGGGTCAACCCCCCCCCCCTTGTAGCTCATTGGACCCCTCCATGCCCAGCCAATCATAAGCAGGAGCCATTACAAGCAGCAAGGGTAGCCTTGAGACAAGTGTCCCCCTTTCCTTTTTGAGAGAGAGGGCTAGATAAATGCTAAATCAATTAATTAAATCTCCTAAATTATCATTGGACCCCTTGGGTGGCCAAACCAATAGGCTTCAGGCACACCATGAGGGCAACATGAGGAGGAACTTGACAAGTGTCCCTTTTGCTTTCTTTGTACCATGCATGTCTTGTGTGAGTGTGTGGGTGTTCTCTCTCATCCCCCCTCATGTAGGGCTTGCCCCCTGCTTGTAGAGATTGAATATTTGACTTTTTGACACCTCAAGCCCCTCATGCATAGGTCCAGTTCCCACTACAAGCTTGGCTCTTAAGCACTTTAAGCTTGGGCTGGGTTCTCACCTCAAGTGCAACCCTAGCATCTCAAGCATGTCAAGCACCTCAAGAATCTCAATCATTAAGCACCTCAAGCATCTCAAGCACCTCAAGCACCTTAGTCATAGCCCTCGCTTACCTAAGGTCAAAGAACTTTTACACACATTATTGGAGGTCTTCAATGAAGCTAACCCTAAGGTCTTATGCTCCATTTGTTAGCCTTGCTCTTTGATAGACCATCTCTCATTTGGACCCCTTTACCATTGGCCCCGTGTTGAGATAGATCTATAAGCACATGTCTATATCTTAACCCTTGTTCCCGTTTATCCTCCCACATTAAGTGATCGATTTAATATGAGAGAATCATTTGGGTTGGTTATATATTAGATATTAGATTTTATGACATGGTCATTGTTGAAGTGTGAGAACTAAGTCTCTAACACAACACATGTTCAGTCAACCCATTAATCAATACATCTAGAAAAAGCTACATGTCATAGTAGTAGCATGTAACACGTAGAGAATATATCTTTGCTCACCTATTGTAAGTAGCAGGCATTAATGAAAAGAGAAGTGAAACTTTAGCTTAACACTTACTATTTGTTAATATTTTTAGGTGAGCTGGGTACTTAAAACGAAAGCACAAACAATATATTGCAAATAAAATAGACACATTGATACAATTACAGATGAAGAGAAAGTTAAATTTAACTCTTCACTCTTCAATTGTGGTATGTGTATAGTTTATTTATAATATTGTTTAGGTATGTCTCTAACGTGGAAAGCATACTTGACTTGATAGCAATATTTTAGATATGTCCACATTTTTGTCAACTTCTAAAGTGTAAGAAAACGGTCATACACATCACGAAGTGACAAACTCCTATCCCATCTCTGAAGTGCGAGGAGGGAACCTTTACATAGCGCAACTGGGATTCTACACTCTCTATAAGTCTCGTTGGAGTGTGATTGATAGGTCTACACAACCACGAGACAAAGTGCTAGTGTCTATCTATTCCAAGAGTGTGACCTATAGGTCTACACAACCTTGGAAAAGTTCTCCTTGCCTGCAAACTAATTCTATGTGCGAGGAAACCCTCTACCACAACATGAATTACCCAAAAAATTACTAGTTAAAAAAATTTATTGCAAAATCAATTTTACCTGCTCTTCTACCGTTGCTCGCTGTCCAATCACGCGAAGCACTATACAATCTTTTGATAAAAAAGCATATATATAATATAGACTTCGATCAAATATTTCTTCGATCAAAGAACTATTCAATCGAAAGATTGCTCCGATTATACATTTTGAACGGTATCATTCAAAAATTCCTTAAATAATATGTATAATTTTCATTTTACGGCCATATGAATACAACCCAGACATTGCCCATACAATTGAGCTACCCTCTTTAGGTGGTGGAGCCGGAGTCTTTTACATATGATATTTATCATTTTTTAATTATCCGTTTAAACCCCCAACACCCACGTAGAGGCTTAAACCTCGTCTTCTCATACAATTGAGCTACCCCCTTTAGGTGGTGGGGCCGGAGTCTTTTACATATTATACTTATCATTTTTAATTATCCGTTTAAACCCCCAACACCCACATAGAGGCTTAAACCTCGTCTTCTGTGGACACATTGTACACACTCTTCTCGTTGATATTATAAAGCAAAAAGGTGATATAAAAATGTGAAACTTTCATCTACAATGGTGATTTTTTTCGCATATTCTTTGCAATTATGTAAATGTAGTTTAGATAAGTGCACCTCCGTGATTATGTACGTGCACCTATCATCCACGTTTAAAATTGAGCTATGAAGATTAGATTTTGAGTCAAGAAAACTTCTTCAAAATTTTGGGTTCTACAAACACCCATGCTTTGGGTATCAACATGCTGATTGACGTGCTCAAAATATCTCCATACATTTACACATGGCAAGAAGTTAGCAAAGTTATTTTTCACCTAGGATGTTGTATGGCCAATGGCGATCACTCATGAAAATTATCCTATATCACGAGCATTCAAAACATAAATAATAATACCCTAATATATAAATTATATTTACGCTATGAGATTGTCTTAAAACCCCCACTAATGTATACATTAAAGTATATATTCTGGACTATTAATAATTCTCTTCGGTTAACTCACGTGATATGATATACATGTTGAAAAGTGACTTCTAGGAACATGGTAGGCCTATAGAAAGGCCCTCACATCTATACCATCTTATAGCCCTGTGATTAAAAAAATAGAGACCTCTTAGCCAAGAGGGCTTTAAGCTACTTTCATATACCAAAAAATTCTTCTTAGACCAATGGACCCTCTTTTAGCTCCTCCAATATTAATTAGGAGTGAACCTTTTTAATCTCTAAACAATTTTCTCTAAATAAAGGAAAGAACCCTTTAGGATCTATCGGGGAAAGACCACTACCATTCATAGTGTTTTTTTCAACAAGAGAAGTTACAACAACAAAGCTCTTACAAGCACAATCATGATGATGACAAAGAAAACAAAGAACATATCAAAATCAATAAATACACTTTAAATGCTCACGCCAAGAGAGAAAAAAGTAAAATTTTTGAAGGATTTTCATTTGCATGGAGTATGATGGAAGAAAGGATGCTCGCATGTTTTGCTTGGGTTATCTTCTTCGAATGACTACTTTCAATGTTCCATAGAGAAAAGTTCTGTGAATGAAACAAGACCAATTGTGTAACAAAATCAATTAACCAACTATGCAACAATTCAAATAACCGACGTGCTTCTCTTTGGTGAAACGTAACCCACAAACGACATAATAGACCAAACATGGTAAAGAAATACTTTTCTCCTTTTTGAAAAGCTGAACATACATGGGATCTTTTTAGTCAAGGTAACACTTATTTGTTTCTGAAAAGAAGTAGGTTCAACTGGACTATTTTTGACATGAAGAGTCTCCATCACATAACTCGACCATGTCAACTGTCTTTAAGAGAATTAAATAAATTCTTACATATATGAAATAACGTCATAATCTAAATGCTGAAGATTGTTTGAGATAGATGAATCTCAAAACACAAGTGCTTTTCCCATTGCTTAGCTCTTGAATTTGCCAATTACAAATGATGCAAACAAGATAGAAGAGCTAGAAAGACAATGTTTTGATAGATTATTTTATTTTATATGGAGCACAAAAGAGAAAAAAAATTACAAGTACCCTAGGTGACACGTCACTAGCTCAAGCTTGTAGCATGATGAGAGTCTTCCAAACTTTGATGTATGGCAGTTTCATGAAATCTATGATGTTCTAATTTTCACTTAAGATATAACTCATAAATTAATGATCCATTTGTGTAGTTAGAAAGTTGCTTTTACCCTAATGGGTCTTTCCTAATTTAAGACAATATCTGTCAAAGTCGCGACATTCCACTAATCATTTTAAATATGACTCATGATCGATGTTACTAGATTCTATGATGCAATCATTTACTTCCACTAAAAGTCATTACTGGGTCAAAGCACCTTTGTTGAGTAATATATAGACTTGGCAACAATCACAATCTAATGTCCATTCTTCATGCACCAGAGGATGTCCTGCATCAGGTCTCAAAATGACCTACCTACTATATAAGCCAGAGCTAAGTTGAAGTACATTTTGCCATGTTGGCAAGAGGCCCTCTTACAATGCGAGGAAAAAACATTTGAAGTCATTGACCGACTTGAAGAGGAAGAAAAAGGCATGTGGCACTACTGGACGAGCTTTAAACGATGGTCCACAATTGCTCCCACATTTTCAGTCTTTGCAGAGTCCTTGCTTGTGTAGGCCAAAAAGGAAACTTGCTACTTACTAATATGATCCTTAGGTTCACTTAGATTTGCATGTAAATAATTTATCAAATCAAACCTAAGGTCCTCGTTCTTGTTCTAAGAAGAGGAGGGAGGAGCTCTCCTTACTGCAAAATCCTTGCTTATTGATCGTTGTGCGCTTACATTTTAAGACTACGAATCAGAACCTCAAGTACTAGCCGGCTCACATACTCAAAATACTGTCAAACAGAAACACTGAAGCAGAGCATCCATCAGAGAAGTGAAGAGTAAATAACACAAAAGCTCAAGAACTTTTAACTCAAATAAAGATAGCTCATACAACCCACGTAGCCATGTGAGAACTATGTCCGTTTGATTCAGAGAGCTGGCAAGAAAAGCTGTGTGTAGAGGAAGCTGCCATTTGATACCAAAAGAGATGATTTGACCCACTACTTTGAAGCCGATGTCATCCATCCAACTCTTCCAAAACTAAACCTTCCTATATCTCATGCTTAAGATCTGCTCCGAGGCAACACCAAAACGAAGACACTAACAGAAGAGCAGCACTTCAAGATCCTCGGCTGTGCCACATAAACAGCTATGCAAGCAGGTAGATTGGAATGTAGAGTTCTTCTCTTCTCCCCCTAATGTAATCATTAACCGGGAAATGCTGCATCTGAAAACCAGCCTTGCAAGTTAAGGTGAATAAAGCGGCACTTTACCCCACATGATAAGAAAATCGCATTACCTATTAAGACTTGTGCTTTGCTGCTTTGTGCTGAGTTAGAGCACTCTCAGAGTTGAAATTCCTAGAAATTCGCAGAAAAAGGAAATTAGACTTTCATCAAACATAGTAGTAGCCCATAGTAGTGCCGCACAAGATGAGAAAACATACTTGCTACATGGCTGGCAAAAAAACTGGCCAAGTTTCTTCCCAGACGCAGGCGTAGTAGTCTGAAACACGAAGTCTATAATCAGAAAAACAAGCCAAAAAGAATGGAAGAGTGCATCCAAAAAGCAGAATAAATCCATACATTTTCCTTCCCAGGTGTCTTCTTAGCAGATTGATCCTTTTTGCCACTCTGCTGCTGCTTCGGTGTAGAGGCGGGCACAGACGGAGTTTTAGGCTCCGCCTTTCCTGCTTTGGGACAGGTAGTGAATTTTAATAACATCACAAAACATCCCAAGCCAGCTACGCCTCTTCAAGCCCTAGAGAGAGATGACAGCACTGTTCCAACCTGGCGTGTCCACCTTGGCTTTCTTGCCTGTATTGGCAGCTGGTGGTGTGGGAGCAGGTCTCTTCTTCTTGGCAAGCTTTAAATGAACGCAAGATCCACAAAAAGACAGCAGTCACCAACATAATCAAAAGTACTGCAAAACATACGGATCATAAAAACGTGCACCAATAGTACCTTAGGCTGCTCTTCCTCGGATGCCTCCTCATCAGATTCATCCTCTTCGTCGGAATCTAAATCATCATCATCGCTACCTAAGGCCATCATCTCCTCCTGCAGTACATGGCATGAAGATGGGAAAAAACAAATGAGATACTTCTTAAACATTTCATAGCTCATCTTGTTTGGCAGTTTTTAGCGTCATATAGGAAGCGTTTCCACTCACATCATCCTCGTCACTGTCATCTTCCTCAGCATCCTCATCACTATCATCTTCCTCATCATCCTCTTTGCTTTTCTCCTTTGCACCCTTGCCCTTCTCAACCGCAGTAGGTTTCACTTTAGACTTCCCCTCTGTAGCGGGCATCTCCACTTTGGGAGCAGGGGATTTAGCTGCAGGCTTGTTTGCTGGAGCAGCAGCCTTCTTGTCAGATTTAGTGACCCCCAACCTGCCTGCATGACAACTATACTACATCATCGGCTGCAGGAAAACCAAGCAATTTTATAGCTGGCCCGTGGAGTGTAGTTAGCTGACTCACCATTCTCTTTAGCAGGAAGTGTGGCTTCCTCCTCATCATCATCCTCATCGTCATCTGACACTGAAATGTAGACACAAATCAAAAACCTAATATCACACTAGCAATAATCAACAAAACTCAATTAAAGAATCAGAGGCATACTATCAAATTCATCTTCTGACCCCGAACTCATGGAGCTGTTACTTATAATTAAGGGAATTACCCTGCACACATGGCCCTACACGAAAAGCAGCTCAGAAGTCATCTTTACTTAAAAGGATACTCATCGTCCCTAACGGCATCAGTCTTGTAGCCACAGAAGTAGACACTTCCAGAGCTATTATGGGAAAGAACAAAATCTTTCTCAAAAATAAGGTCTAATGTCGTCTGATCACATTTCCCCTGTGAAAGGGTTCCAACAATCACTTGATTTGACCCGACTTTTACTTTCAGAACAACACGGTCATTGCCTTTCGCATTTTTGCCATCTCCCAGTGCAGCCTTGAAAAACAAAAGAAAAGGTTAATAGAGCTTGTTATGGTCTATACCAATTACTTAGATGCCTCCCTCTTCCTTGCAAGGATGTTTGTTCCGGAATCACGTCAGGTTCAGGACAAATACCTGGGAGACATGTACATATGAAGATGGCCCAGGCTGACAAGTCAATGGCTTTCCACTTGGCACCTCCACACCTGATCAAAAAAATTGAAATACATGAATGAGAGAAGCAAAAGACCACTACAGCAGTATCATTATAGCTAGTGATCAAGAGCCAATAAGGTGAGCTTTCAAGCCGAACACTAAACCATTGTCTCAAGGAATCACCAGCTCCTTTAAAGGATAACTAAGCTTTTCGAATGACAGTGTAGGAAAAAATGGGAGGAGGTGATGGTGCTGTCGCCACCAGTCCCATCGTCCTCGCATCACTTAGACCTATAGCATTTTAACTGCCGCGTGATACTACACAGCCAGAACACGAAGAGAAAGCACCATGAGGGAACTAAACTGGTACTGAGCTGACGTATGGGCCCAATATTCTGACATTCTTTCTAGATTTGATCACAAGGAGCCAGGTTACGTGAACCATCTTCATTCAGAAAAGCTCGGTGTTGCGCAGATGGTCCGTTTCATGGGAAAATATTTCGCGTGACAGTGCCACATTCCCAATACGTGCGAGCCTCGGCACGAGGGACGATATCCATTTCTTCACCAGCAGACACGTAAAACCAAAAAGAAGAATCAAAACATAGAACAGCTACGAAACGCAGAGGATTACCCCAAAACTCCATCGCTGGCTTGCGGTGAGCAGAGGGAGGGGAACCAGCACACAATTCAGCTGACGCAGAAAAACCCTACACAACGGCAAAATCAAACTCCTTGCCACTGATAATGAACTTAAGGGTTTACATTTTGCCCCCTCTTTACCTTACACGTTCACACACTTGTATATTGTCCGGACATTGTGTTTTTGGGAAACCCAATTTTTTGGCCCACAAAATGAGTCTCTGATGGCATAAGGTGATGGACTCTCATGTAAGCAGTCTTGATTCAAATCCAGTTCTTCGTGCAAATATTTTGACAACGTTTAAAATCCTTGATATTTCCCCCATCTCACCTCAACAGTAGATCCCATCACCCATGCACATTCATGATCTCATGGGACATAGGGTGGAGGTTAGCACCCCAATGAGCTGGTTGAGTTGTATTCCTCACTCGAAGTTTTAGCACCTCAATTACGAGATAGGAGTCTTGGTTCAAAAACTCACAATAGCCAAATTTTAGCATCTTGCTCAAAGCTCATAAATGTCCATTGTTCCTCTATCTACGCAATGATAATAGTAGGCAACCCAAAGAGCGTAGGGCAGTTGGTTAAGACTTTGTCATGTAACCCCTAGGTTAAGGGTTCAAAGCTCACGGGCTACGGCTAATGGGTGTTATCAACTTCTCCATTCGAGAAGTCATTCCCATGGTATCGCCCCTTGTGGGTGCTATGTGTCTAGCAAGTCCGTTTGTAAATACATAGATATGTATCAAGTTCTCTTTACTATGTTCCTTTGTGGTGATGATGAAAAAAAAAACAAAAGAAAAAATAACACTCGTATGTAATTACTAGTACGATCGGTCGCCTTCGACAACCTCTCTCTCTTTTTCTCTCTCTCTCTCTCTCTCTTTATCGCGTGCACAAGGGCTTCTCTCAATTTTGGAGTTTAACCTTCATGTTGCAAATTTCAACACCTGTAAAGGGCTCCCCCTTCCGCCATATTATGTTAGTTTAGATATTGGCCTGCCTCTATTGGTGCAACTTACTTCTACACTTTTTTTTTATTTTATGTGCTATTTGGGAGCCTCTAGTTATCCTAGATAAGTACCTTTTGGCTAGAATGTTTATGCATGGAACAATCAAACTCATAATAGGACTCCCTCCATCTTCGTTCTTCCAATGTATATGTATGTAGATGTGCTTGCAAAAGCTTTAGCTCTCTTTTTCTTTACATAGTATTAGAGCTCAAGCCTACCCTGACGAGTAGCGACACACACATAAGTGATTGAGTGCAATAAAGAAAAACCACATAAAGAGCACTTTGTTGCTACTTACTTCGGTGCAGCCATCATAGCATAGAGTTTGAGACAAACAACTAGATTGTCAATATGATGGAACAATAAAGTTAACCCTAGTCTAGATCGCAGATGCTATCTATACCATCAATTACATTGGAGACTTCAAGAGTGACATCAAGCAATCTTTGCAAGCTCATCCACTCTCACTCTTATGCCTACTACCATTGCAACACTATACAATGTCAATCCCTTTAGTGCAATGCAACCTACCATTTCCATGCTCAATGCACCGAAAGAGAGATGTAGCCTTTGTTTGGATACAGGAGGAGCCAATGGATTCAATTCCTAATCTATTCCTAATGCGACGCACAACCTAAAGGACAATCAGATACTTCAAATGGCACCACAACATTAAGCATGGACACTAGCCAATCATTTTCAATTAGCCACAACAAGACACATTATAACAAAGAAACCAAAGCAAAACATTAGTTATATTCATTTGTTACCTTTTTTACACAGCCTTGCATCTTGTTTACTATTAACCTCTTATGTAGCATGTCTTTATCCTTAGGAATCAAATGCATCATGAATCCACGTGGGGGCCCATGGGGCTCACCTTTTGTTGGTCTTGTCCTCCAAAATCATAAATGGATTGTTGCTGAAAATAATAGGCTTGCTTTGGGTTTTTTTTTTTTTTTTTTTTTGGGGGTGTGTGTGTGTGTGTGTTTTAGAGGGAGGGGGGGGGGGGGGGGGTCCTTTTGTTGGAGGTTTTCCCATGGATCCATTGCCTCATAGAGGCAAGTTGTCATAATAACTAATATCTAATTCTCCTAAATGATTTTCTCATGTTAAACTAGTCATTTAATATGGGGAAGTACCAGGGGAGAAAAAGCTAGAATATTGGTTAAGCTGGCAGACTCGTCGCAGTAGGGATCCAAAGGAGGGAAAATAGGGATTTAAAGGGGGGGCTATCTGCAAAAGAACAATGTGAAAACAATGGGCTTCAAAGACCCTAAGGTTCAACCCATTAGGACTTCCAAAATTCAAAGGTTAGGTCCAATGGTCAAAACCTAGGGCAAATTGGATGCTTGTGGGAAGACTCAAAGTCTTCCCACATTCCTATCTTGGAGGGGGCAAGCCTTTCTTGTAGGGGATGAGAGAGAAACACACACACACTCTACCAGGCTCCCTTTACGCAAAGGGAATAGGAGACACATGTCAGCTCCCTAAGCCAGCTGCCCCCAAGATGCATTCAATTCCTATTGGATGGCCCATAGAGGTGGACCAATGAGAATTAGGCTAGAGTACATTTAGTTTAATTCATTTTAAAACACTTGATAAAAGAACCAATAGAAATTAAGGTCTCTAGAAGACTATTGGACAGTCTCCCAAGGGGTCCAATGAGCATTCAGCAGCCCAATGGCTTACCTGATTCCTATTGGCCAAAAGACTAAGGGGTCCAATGAGAGTTTAGTTGCATTAATTAATTACCTAAAGCTCTCACAAAAGGAGAAAGGGGGACACATGTCACAAGGCTATCACTTATGCTTCTTAATTATCATTGGCTAAACTTTGCAGGGTCCAATGGGATGCCAGCACGAGTAAAAATCATGAGGGGTCGACCAAGAGAGAGAGAGAGGGGGCTGATTTTGGCAAGGCATCATTACACACACACTCACACAATCTCATGTGTGAAGCAAAGAAGACTCTCTCTCCTTCTCAAGCTTTAATGGAAAGCTCATCACCTACTCCAAGCTTGTGAGAAGGGAGGCCTACACCAACAACTCTTGGCTTTGTGATGCAAATCCAACCAAGAGCCAAGCTCCAATGCATGCTCATCTCCTCTACCATGCTAATTACTAAGCTATGATAAGCTTTTATGAGTGATTATGTGAGGAGATATACTTCTTTCTCGTAAGAATACTCATTCTTCCTTTCATGTACTCTCATACCCCGCTAGCTCTCACCATCTTCGAAGGTGTGTGAGGTCTTGGGTCTGAGACCGTGAGGGAATTGATGTTGTGTTTCATAAGTGTGTGCATGGTGCTTGAAGCTTCCATCTTCATTGCACCAACAAGTTATTAAAGGAACACAAAGTATTGTATTGTAAAATGTCTCCCCATGATGGGGGAAACCTATAACACAAAGCCTTTTGGAGGGGGGACCGGCTCCATGTAAATCCGGTCCTCAACTGTTGTCAGTAGCTTAATTTCTCTCCCTTTTGAAGTATTGTTCATGCCTATCTAACTAGGTGTTATGTTTTTTGTTGCTCTCTCCATCCAAGCACTCTTGCTATGCTCGTTAGGAATCTATTCTAATGAAATGCTCACTATGTTCATGCTATTTTCCGCTACACACAAGTTACTAGGCCATTAAATGTTACATTGGTATTAGAGCACAAGGTTTCTCTTTTCTTGCTCAAGAAGGGAGGTCCTCAAGCTAACTATAAATGGTTGGTATTATTAATTGCAATTGAGAAAGTAGAATAGGGACTTTTCAGCCTTGCAATGCGCCTGCTTCGTGCAGATAACGAGGCATCACCGTCAAGAGCTATGGTCTTAATAGTGGAGTCCTACGGGGCTTGCCTACGACTTAACCACTATTGAGCTATTAGAAGCTTGACAAGAGCCGGTACTGTTTTGGTGTTGAAAGACCCTCTCTTCTATTCCTTGCAATTAATGATATTTGCACCATGGGTACAGGAGCTTGAGTGCTTTCCTAAAGGGGTAAAGAGGAGTAACAACTAGGGCTTGGCATGCCAAAGTACACCTAAAAGTTCTTAGAATGACTGACAATAGTAAAGAGAGTGGAATTAATGTTGATAGCTTTTATTTTGCTAACGAGCAGGCACTAATGATGCCCCTACGCTTGTTAACTACCTTGTTTATAGGCTTCAACAAGCCATGGGCAATCCATCCCTCCAAAGTGAAGTGCAACGGCAGCTTCGTGCTCATGGGATTCTCCAAACTCCCCACCAAGAAGAGAGAGTACCTAGGAAGCCTCCTTGTCAGACTTCCAAAAGAGGCCTCTCTCCAATTTGGGAAGAAGAAGAGGATCCGTACGAAGGGCTCAAAAATCTACTACTTGATGACACATCTCCTTCCCAAAGGAGAACTCGAGAGCCCCCACCAAAAGAACCAGAAAGAAGTGAGTCTCCTGCCACCTCGACGAAGATGGCTCCACGAAGACGGCAGGCAAAACACTCTCCATCACCCCCTAAACGAAGAAGACCATCGCACACTTCTCCACACCATAATTCAAAGAGGGATGACAGAAAACAAGAGAAGAAAAAGGCGAGAAAGAGGTCACCCTCTTCTCCATCTTCTTCATCATCTTCCTCTTATGAAGAAAGTGATGGTGCAGACAAGGAGGGCCAAGGGAAGAAAAAGGCGAGAAAGAGGTCACCCTCTTCTCCATCCTCCTCGAATTCTTCCTCCTCTGAAGAAAGTGATGGTGCAACTTTCGAACCACCAAAAAGAAGAGGCCATAGGAAATCCTATGCCGTGTGGAAGAGGTTGTCCAAGCTCAAGAAGTTCAAAGAGGGAGGAAAGAACATCTCTTTCCTTACCTGCGATGGCACCTTTGGTGCTACAGACAAAGTCTTGGCCTTCATCCAACAATTTGATGTGGCGTTTGGAGATGAGGGCTTCACGGAGTCCTCTAAGCTATGTCATGTAGCTATGCATTTTCAAAAGTCCGCCAGGCAATGGTGGTCTAGTCTACAGGCAAACAGTGAAGCTCCACGGACATGGAAAGCTTTAAGAGCTTCCATCATGAAGCAGTTTTTGGCTACCGATACCAAAGACAAAGTACTCACCGAATGGCGAAGCTTGAAGCTCTCTCCCTACGAATCTATTCACAAATATGTAGACAAGTTTTGGGACGTACATCTCAAAGACACTGTCTTCAAAAAGATGGATTTTGGAGAGCAAAAACAACAATTTTGTGCGGGCTTACCTGAAGATAGGTTGTCCAAGCTCAAGAAGTTCAAAGAGGGAGGAAAGAACGTCTCTTTCCTTACCTGCGATGGCACCTTTGGTGCTACGGACAAAGTCTTGGCCTTCATCCAACAATTCGATGTGGTGTTTGGAGATGAGGGCTTCACGGAGTCCTCTAAGCTATGTCATGTAGCTATGCATTTTCAAAAGTCTACCAAGCAATGGTGGTCTAGTCTACGGGCAAATGGTGAAGCTCCACGGACATGGAAAGCTTTGCGAGCTTCCATCATGAAGCAATTTTTGGCTACCGATGCCAAAGACAAAGTACTCACCGAATGGTGAAGCTTGAAGCTCTCTCCCTATGAATCTATTCACAAATATGTAGACAAGTTTTGGGACGTACATCTCAAAGCCACTATCTTCAAAAAGATGGATTTTGGAGAGCAAAAACAACAATTTTGTGCGGGCTTACCTGAAGATATGGCGGAGTATGTCAACTCCCAAAGGCCACGTACCATATATGCGGTCATACACCATACCATGGTGGCTTCATGAATCAATTTCCAGCCAGGGGCTACTAGAAATCTTAAGCCCACGGAGAACAAGAACCGTAACAATGAACTTAAGGGGAAGGACAATGTCCAAAAGTCTCCTAAAGGCAACGCCACCAACAACAAAGCTAAGGAGAAGGGAGTTTATAAAGGCAAAAATAAACTCTCTCCTGAAGAGCTTGAGCGTTATCGTAAAGATAACCGTTGTTTCAAGTGCGGGGAGCAAGGGCATGCCTATCGTGCTTGCCCCCACACGGATACAAGAAATGTGCCTCCTAGAGCTACCTTGGTCGAAATCCAAGAAGAGAATTCTCATCACAAAGGATCTCCTCTATGCCATGCTTGGGAAAAGGTAAGAGAACATGATGCTTTTATTCTCTTTGACCCTAATTCTACTCACAATTTCATATCCACAGAGTTGGCCACCAAGCTAGGCATCCAAGCCTACCGATGGTGCTTTCAAGGGGCATAAAGCTTCAGTCACTCCCTTAATTGGAAAATTGAGGCTCCATGTCCAAAGCTATGTGGACAAAGAGGACTTCTCTATCTCTCCTCTCAAGCATGAGGATGTAATCCAAGGGGCACCATGGTTTGATCGCATGGCTAACAATGTTAAATTCTCTAAAAGACAAATCTACTTCAGGGAGAAAGATATGTACATAGATGCTAAGGAGTTGGGTAACACCATACCCATTGTACATATGCAAGCTTTCAATAAGTCAATAAAGAGTTCTATTTCCGTGTACATGATTTTTGTTAAAGATTCTCAAAATGAACCTAATGCTTTAGCAAAAGAAAACATAAACAATCACAAGGAATTAGAGTTATCCAATTTTCTCAAGGGATTTCAAGATGTTTTTATTGACGACATCCCTTGTGAACTACCTCCTAAACGAGGCAACGATCACCATGTAATTGAACTTCTTCCAGGAAGTTCACCGCCTAATAAACCTCCTTATAGAGTTTCTCAAGCTCAACAAGAGGAGATTATGCGGCAAGTGCATGAGTTAGTTGAGAAGGACATGGTTAGGCCTAGCTCATCTCCATTTTGTTCACCGGTGTTATTAGTGCAAAAGAAAGATGGCACATATCATATGTGTGTCGACTATAGAGCACTAAATAGGATCACTATCAAAAATAGGTTTCCTATTCCACGGGTAGAAGACCTATTTGATGAGCTGCAAGGGTCGACCTACTTCAGTAGGATTGACCTAAAAAGTGGCTACCATCAAATAAGGAAAGTAGATCAAGACATTGTAAAGACCCCATTTTGCACTACGTTTGGTCTTTACGAATACATTATCATGCCTTTCTATTTGACCAATGCACCAGCCACATTCAACCGCTTGATGGAGAAGCTATTCAAGCCTCATCGAACCTTTATTGGAGTGTTCTTTGATGATATCATCATCTACTCTAATTCACTAGACGAACACAAGAAACACCTCCATGTAATATTTCAAGTCTTACGAGAGAATAAACTTTATATTAATCAAAAGAAAAGTGATTTTTTCTTACAAGAGTTTCACTATTTAGGTCATATTATCTCTCAAAATGGCATCCAAATGGATCCATCAAAGCTAGAGGTAATAAAAGGATGACCTAATCCACGGAATCTTCATGAACTAAGAAGCTTTATAGGTATGTGTGCATAGTATAGACGCTTCATAAAAAAGTTCTCACAAATCGCGGGACCATTACATAACCTAACAAAGAAAAACGTTAGGTATACATGATCTGCCAAGGAGAACAATGCTTTTGGAAAGCTTAAAGAAAAGCTTATCTCTCAACCTGTGCTTACACTGTCGGATCTCTCAAAGCCATTTGAAGTCCAACGTGACGCTTGTGGTGATTGCCTTGGAGCTGTTTTGCTCCAAGAAGGGCACACCATAGCCTATGAAAGTCAAAGACTCGACCCTATTGAGCAAGCTCTAGGCATATATGAAAAGGAACTTCTCGCAGTTCTACATGCCTTAGACTCGTGGAAGCACTATTTATTGGGGACTCCTTTCATTCTGCGGACGGATTACCAAAGCCTTAAGTACTTCATGACGCAGACCAAGCTCTCCAACAAACAAATGAGGTGGGCAAATTTCCTTTCACAATTTCATTTTCATATTGCTCACATTGCTAGCAAGCATAATCAAGTAGCCGATGCACTCTCAAGACGGCCGAGAGTGAATGTGGTTTCCATGGCAACTCACAATGTTCTATCTTCTATGATAGATGAGTACGCTATTGATCCTGATTTTAAAGATGTGATTTCAGCCCTTGCACTAGGGAAGAAAGAGGAATCATTTACTTTACAAGATGGTTATCTTCTCTATGGCAATAGCCTATGCATTACTAACTCACTACGTGAGAAAGTAATGTAGGAATCTCATGCTCCTCCTTATGCGAGGCATAGAGGGATTCAGTCTACCCTAAAAGGGATTGAAACATATTTCTATTGGCCTACCATGAAAGCAAACATACAAGAGTATATTTCTAAATGTGCGGTATGCCAAAATACGAAGTTTGATAGAGGGAAGCACCCTGGATTGCTTCAACCTTTGTTAATCCCTAATTCACCATGGGAGAGCATATCCATGGATTGCCCAAGTCTATCCATGGGAATACGGGAATATGGACGATAGTAGACAGGTTCAGCAAACAAGCTCATTTTATACCTATCAAAAAGACTATCAAAGCCCATCAAATAGCAACCCTCTTCATATCACAAATCTTTAAGTACCATGGCTTGCCGATGTCCATAGTGTCGGATAGAGATCCTAGAATGAGCAGTAACTTTTGGAAGAGTCTCTTTGAGAATTTAGGGACAAGGCTAAACTTCTCTTCGGCCTATCACCCGCAAACGATGGCCAAAGTGAAATAGCTAACCTAACAATTCTTGATCTATTAAAAGCTTACGTAACGGAAGTAGATCAAAGGTCCCAATGGGAGAAGTACTTACCCTTGGTGGAGTATGCCTACAATAATATTGTACATACCTCCACAAGAAAAGCACCTTTCGAGGTAATTGAGGGAAGATCAAAAAGTCCCCTGCTACTTAAGGTACACGAGAAGATCTTCGCTGCTGTGCAGATGAGTATAGCCGAGACCTACAAGAATCTTTCCAAAAGATTAAGGATGCTATCTCTATCTCACAGCAAAGGCAAAAGGTTGCTACTGATAAGCACAGAAGAGCCCAAGCCTTTAAAGAAAATGATTGGGTCTTGCTTAAATTTCCCAAGGCTTGATTAAGACACACGACGGGCAAGAATCCTACGAGACACCAAAAGTATTATGCTAAGTTAGCAAAAAGGTACTATAGTCCCTTCCAGATTCTTAGACCAATCAATGACATGGCCTATCAACTCAAGTTGCCCAGTCATTGGCTCATACACAATGCCTTCCATGTGAGCCTATCAAAGCCTTACAAAGGAGAGCCACCTCACGAACCAACTATTGAAGACCCGCCGGAGATCGAGGACCAAGAAGAGGTGATGCAGCACGAGTCCATTCTCCGACATGAAGACAAGGTATTGAGAGGCGGTAAGATTATCCGATGGTATCTTATTAAGTTTAAGAACTATCCTTTTGAAGATGCTAGATGGATGCAAGGCATACAATTAAAGGATAACCTAAACCTTGTCAATGCTTACAATGCTTCTCTAGAGTAAGCAAATGTACAAATGTTTAAAATGAACAAAGTTTTTGTCTTATAATACTCTCTTTTTCTTTATTTTACACAAATGTTAAGTAGTATGCATGCTTAGAATCAAGTTTGCAAAGACGACGTCTTCCAAACACCAAGTAGAGCTTGTCACTCTACTATGGAAGATTGATAGGACTAATGCACAGACATGCTTGCGGCAGCTTAGGCTCTCAAGCACCAAATGGATTCGTCATCCATTATGGAATGATGTCGTAGGGTAAGATAGGGATCCTCCACCCGCTAGAAAAAGGACTAATGAATAGGCTTTATCTTCTCTACCCCATAGTCGAGGATGACTATGATTTCAAGAGAGATGTAATGCCATAATAAGTAATATATAATTCTCCTAAATGATTTTCTCATGTTAAATTGATCATTAATATGGGAAGTACCGGGGGAGAAAAAGCTAGAATATTGGTTAAGCTGGCAGACCGGCGATCCAAAGGAGGGAAAATAGGGATCCAAAGGGGGGGGCATCTGCAAAAGAGCAATGTGCAAACAATGGGCCTCAAAGACCCTAAGGTTCATCCCATTAGGACTTCCAAGATGCTAAGGTTCCAAAATTCAAAGGTTAGGTCCAATGGTCAAAACCTAGGGCAAATTGGATGCTTGTGGGAAGACTCAAAAGTCTTCCCACATCCCTATCTGGAGGGGGCGAGCCTTTCTTGTAGGGGATGAGAGAGAAACACACACACACACACTCTACCAAGCTCCCTTTACACAAAGGGAATAGGAGACACATATTAGCTCCCTAGGCCAGTTGCCCCCAAGATGCATTCAATCCCTATTGGATGGCCATAGAGGTGGACCAATGAGACTTAGGCTCAAATACATTTAGTTCAATTCATTTTAAAACACTCGATAAAAGAACCAATAGAAATGAAGCTCTCTAGAAGACTATTGGACAGTCTCCCAAGGGGTCCAATGAGCATTCAGCAGCCCAATGGCTTACCTGATTCCTATTGGCCAGAAGACTAAGGGGTCCAATGAGAGTTTAATGGCATTGATTAATTACCTAAAGCTCTCACAAAAGGGGAAAGGGGGACATATGTCACAAGGCTATCAATTATGCTTCTTAATTATCATTGGCTAAGCTTTGCAGGGTCCAATGGGATGCCAGCATGAGTAAAAATCATGAGGGGTCGACCAACAAAGAGAGGGGGCTGATTTTGGCAAGGCATCATCACACACACACTCACACAATCTCATGTGTGAAGCAAAGAAGACTCTCTCTCCTTCTCAAGCTTTAATGGAAAGCTCATCACCTAATCCAAGCTTGTGAGAAGGGAGGCCTACACCAACAACTCTTGGCTTTGTGAGCAAATCCAACCAAGAGACAAGCTCCAATGCATGCTCATCTCCTCTACCATGCTAATTACTAAGCCATGATAAGCTTTTATGAGTGATTATGTGAGGAGATATACTTCTTTCTCTTAAGAATACTCCTTCTTCCTCTCAATCTACTCTCATACCCCGCTAGCTCTGACCATCTTCGAAGGTGTGTGAGGTCTTGGGTCTGAGACCGTGAGGGGATTGATGTTGTGTTTTATAAGTGTGTGCATGGTGCTTGAAGCTTCCATCTTCATTGCACTAGCAATTTATTGAAGGAACACAAAGTATTGTATTGTAAAATGTCTCCCATGATGGTGAAAACCTATAATACAAAGCCTTTTGGAGGGGGGCTCCATGTAAATCCAGTCCTCAATTGTTGTCAATAAGTTAATTTCTCTCTCTTTTTGTTAACCCTCACAGATCACGGACACTCTATCACCTACGACAGACGCTATGTTATTTATTTAGTAGAGTCAGGGACCGGGCTTGTTGGTCCAATAGACAACGGGTAGAGTGATCGCAGATGAGAGGCGCACTCTAACAGGAACATTCAAGGGTTAGTTGGCTAAGTATGGGCGCCCAAGTGTGAATGGGGCGAGTTCA
Source organism: Adiantum capillus-veneris (assembly GCF_014529385.1). Classification (NCBI taxonomy): domain Eukaryota; kingdom Viridiplantae; phylum Streptophyta; class Polypodiopsida; order Polypodiales; family Pteridaceae; genus Adiantum; species Adiantum capillus-veneris. The sequence goes on from NC_140937.1 coordinate 85,329,782, forward strand.
TATAAAAGTCACCTAAACCTAAAAATCTATCATTCTCTCATTTGTGCAATTGAAGAGTGCTCTTGCTCCATCTCCATCTTCTTCTTATTCATCTCCTTGTGTGTGTGTGTATGGGTGAGAGAGAGAGAGAGAGAGAGAGAGAGAGAGAGAGAGAGTGTGATCGAGCATTACGACGATGGCACGGCGGCGGCGAGGCGGTTGAGCGTGGCACGGCGGTATCTCCTTCCTCTTCGCGGTGAGGAATCCTCCACGAAGGCGAGCGTAGGGCGGCAAGTGACACACCCTTGCTCTCTTGAGCTTGCTAGATTAATCTGGTTATGTGCTTTTTGCAGCCATTTGTGGCTCGCACACAGTGTATCGACAAGTCCCTTGCATTGACACGTGCGACAAACGCGCACATTTTTGGCGTCGTTGACGGGGAATGCCCTGCATTAAGCTTGAGTAGCACTCTACGCTACTTTGTGGTGCATTTTGAAATGTAGGAAAGGTAGAGAAGGAAGGTGTGTGTGTTGAGAAGGAGTTTGTTTTGCTACTGTGTATTGTTTTGTTAACAAGGTATTGAAAGGTACTGTGTTTTTTCTGTTCATAAGGTGTTTTCTCTGTGGAAAGGTGTTAGGGTTAAGGTAGTAGATCCATAATGTTAGTTCTACGTAAAGTACAGTAAGTAGTTCTGTTAGCTAATAAGTTGTTGTAGTAGTGTGTTAGTGTGTAACACTAGCTCTATTAGTTGTAAGTAGGTAGGTTAGAGGTTTGTGTGCTCGCGCGTACAACGCGGCCGTGACGACCTTATCCAAAAAAAAAAAGGTAGGACCGAGATCGAGAATATCCCCCAGACTCAAGCCCAAGCCCACGCTTAAGCTCAGGCCTCAGTCCCCCTTTAAAATTACGTATTTTAGCCTCACGCGTGAAGGAGTACGAGCGGAAGTGCGACGCGAGAGAGTGCGCGAGAAGAAGAGCATGACGATATGGTGAACTCGCTCTACTATAATGTGTAGAGCATAGTGAGTTCTTATTAGGTTTTAACAAAAGAATATGTGTACATACCTGGCGGCCCGCCCACTTACCTGGGCAACCACATTGGGCTTTATACCCCAACAACCTCCCACTTAAAGTCCAATGTGGTACTTTAAGTGTGAGAGAAGCTACTATACAAGCTAATATACAAGAGATGTAGAGAAGTGATGTACTACCCTACACCTAACTGCTTGCGAAAATGCGCAAAGCTCTCTGAGGGAAGTCCTTTTGTAAGTAGATCAACAGGATTTTCTGTGGTGTGAACTTTGACAAGCTGAAGTTGCTTATCCTCGAGCATTTCCTTGATGAAATGATACTTCACATCCACATGATTTGTCTAGCACTTTGACTATCACAATATAACACATGCATCTCTTCTTTGATTCCCAAATCTGTTACTAGTCGATTAAGCCAAATTGATTCTTTGCATGCCTATGATGCTGCAACATATTCAGCCTCTGTAGTAGACTGAGTAACACAATCTTGTAATCTAGAACGCCATGATACTGCTCCACCAACCAATGTAAAGACATACCCTGAAGTAGACCTTCGGTTGTCTAAGTCACCTGCATAATCTGAGTCTGTAAAACCCTTTACACTTAGCTCCTGACTCCCATAGCATATACGCATACTCTTTGTAGCTTTCAGGTATCTCAATATTCCTTTCACTGCCTCCCAATGTTTCTTGCATGGGTTTGACATGTATCGACTTACTACTCCCACTGCAAATGCAATGTCTGGGCGAGTAGCAATCATTGCATACATCAAACTACGCACTGCAGACGCATATGGAATCTTATCCATTTCAGCCTGTTCTTCCTCAGACACAGGACAATCTTGTTTGCTAAGTTTCACATATGGTGGCAATGGAACACTCAATGCCTTTCCCTTCTCCATATTGAAACGTTGCAAAACCCCTTGTCAATATACTCTGTTTGAGATAACCAAATCAACTTCTTTGATCTGTCTCTCTCAATGCGCATACCAAGTATATGATTTGCCTCACCCATGTCTTTCATGTCAAACAATTTTCCCATCTTTGACTTCAAAGCTGAAATTTCTTCCAAGTGCTTGCCAGCAATCAACATGTCATCCACATACAAAATAAGGATCAGCCAATTGCCATCCTTAGCCTTCTTTGTATATAGACAGTGATCGAACTCACTACGTTTGTAGCCTTGAGAAAGCATAAACTTGTGGAACTTATGGTACCATGCCCTCGGTGATTGTTTTAAGCCATAAAGACTCTTTAACAACTGTGTTAAGTATGGAGCCTGATTTACCCTTGTAATTTTCTGTGGTAAAAGCGCACATTTGTAAGGCCCCCATTATGAGGAGAAGCCATCGTGCGTGAAGGAAAATCACTCACCGGAAACCAAAATTTTCACGGACGATGGCCGATGGTCGGAAGTCAATGGCCGGTGGCCGGTGGCCGAATTCAAAAGCGGACTTGTCTTCTCAAGGGCGGCCACACATGGGCGGATTGGAGGGTCCGATTTGGACTTATTCGCACAAGGGCGGCTACACATGGCTGTCTCTCATAAGAGAGGGCAGCCCTTTTGGCCTATAAAAGGAGGCCATTTCTACACACATTTCATAGTGTGAAGTTGATGCAACAAGGTGAGTGTGAGGTGGTGAGAGTGAAGCAAGGCGGGAGCTCCATTAAGGGTATAATCCCTTTGTAAACTACTTCTTGTTTTGAAGTACTAAAGCCATTGAGTGGCTGCTTTCCCGTGGACGTAGCCCACATTGGGTGAACCACGTATATCGTGTGTACTCTCTCTGTCTCTCTCTCTCTCTCTCTCTACTCCATAATCTCGTGTATATAAATCTGTCTCTCTCCATAAAGTAATCTACTCAATTATCTATTTAGCTACGTCTTATTTCCTAACAACTGGTATCAGAGCAAGGTTTGCTCGTAGCTAAATTATCTCAAGGAAAGGATTCCTTGAATTGAGTGGGAGTTATGGCGGAGGAAGGGAAGCTCAAGATTGAGAAGTTCAACGGCAAAAACTACCAACATTGGAAGATGCAGATTGAAGACTATCTCTACCAGAAGGACCTCTATTTGCCACTAGGCGGTCTTGCGAAGAAGCCCGCAACAATGGCAGATGAAGCATGGATTGGCCTTTGATCGAAAGGCACTGGGAACAATCCGGTTAAGCTTGGCGTCAACGGTGGCCTTCAATGTTTCGGAGATGAAGACCACGGAGGACTTGATGAAGTCACTTGACGACTTCTACGAGAAACCATCGGCATCCAATAAGGTATTTCTTATGAAGCGCTTGTTCAATCTAAAGATGGCAGAGAATGGTTCAGTTGCAGAACACCTAAATGACTTTAACACAAACATAAGTCAACTTCGATCAGTGAAAATCAATTTCGATGATGAAGTGCGAGCTCTCCTTATACTATCATCTCTACCGGATAGTTGGGACAGCCTTGTGATGGATGTAAGTAATTCTATCTCTGGCACAAATACTCTTAAGTTTGATGATGTTGTGGGTGTTCTCCTAAGCGAGGAAATGCGAAGGAGAAGCACAGGAGAATCATCAAGTGTTGCACTATCAGTGGAAACAAGAGGAAAGCCTAAGGAGAGGTTCAAAAACCAAAAGGGTCGTGATCACTCAAGGCGGAGCAAGTCACGCACAAAGTCAGTTCTTGAATGTTGGAACTGCCGCAAGAAGGGCCACGTCAAGAAGGATTGCTGGTCCAAGAAGAAGAAGGAGACAGAGTCTCAAGACAACAAGCCACCATTGGAGGCCAATGTGGCAGGTAAAGTAGAGCAAGATGCTCTAATTCTCTCATTAGACAATGTGTCTAATTCCTGGATAGTAGATTCCGGGGCTTCATTCCATGCAACACCACACAAGCAACATTTCCAAGACTACACCAAAGGTAATTTTGGGTATGTATACTTGGGAGATGATGAAGCTTGTGAGATTGTTGGCAAAGGTACAGTTTCTGTCAAAACTGCTAACGGAAATGAATGGAAGCTTAAAGATGTTAGGCATGTTCCTTCTCTTCGCAAAAATTTGATCTCTACAGGACAATTGGACGATGAAGGTCACAACATTGCATTCGGAAACAAACGGTGGAAGATCTCAAAGGGATCTTTGGTGGTTGCCAAGGGTGAAAAAGTCGGTACACTTTACTTGTGTATTGTTAGCACGCAACCTTCAGCTTGTGCAACAACTACAGAAGTTGACAGTGCGGTGTGGCACTACCGACTTGGGCATATGAGTGCCAAAGAAATGCAAATCCTTCAAACAAAGAAGCTTCTACCAGGTTTGAAAGAAGTGGACTTAGAGTTCTGTGAAGATTGTGTTTATGGTAAACAAAAAAGGGTAAAATTTCAAAAATCAGGAAATGAAAGAAAAAATAAAAAACTTGAGTTGGTTCATTCTGATGTTTGGGGTCCTGCAAGTACACCATCACTTGGTGGCTCATTGTACTATGTAACATTCATAGACGATGCGACTAGAAAAACATGGGTTTATGTCATGAAGAATAAATCCGATGTATTTTCCATATTTCAAAGGTGGAAAGCTTTTGTGGAGAATGAAACAGGTACCAAGGTTAAATGCCTCAGATCCGACAATGGAGGCGAATATTGCAGCCAATCTTTTGAAAGCTTTTGTGCTAGCAATGGCATTCGGAGGCAAAGGACAACCCCAGGGACACCTCAACAAAATGGGATTTCGGAAAGGATGAACAGGACAATCATGGAACGAGCACGAAGCATGCGGCTACATGCAGGCCTACCGCTTGAGCTTTGGGCGGAAGCTGTAAGTACGTTTGTGTACTTAATCAATCGGTCACCCTCAACGGCATTGGATGGGGGAGTTCCAGAAGAGGCATGGACAGGTAAACCGGTGAATTATGCATTTCTCAAAGTGTTCGGGTGTGAAGCTTTCATCCACATAGATAGAAGCCTAAGATCAAAGTTAGATGCAAAGTCCAAAAAGTGTTTCTTCATTGGCTATGGAGAAGGAGACTTTGGGTATCGCCTATGGAATCCTGAAGATGGTAAAATCTTAAGGAGTAGGGATGTAATTTTTAACGAACAAAATACGTACAAAGATTACTTGGAAAGAAAACAAACAAAAGAAACAGGTGATGAGTACATGGACCTTGAGGACGGTGAAGACTCAAGGACTGCAAACGGTGACAATGTGCAACAACGTCAACCAAATGAGGAGCCTCAACCTATTCCCCGAAGATCTACAAGAGCAAGTAGACCTCCAGAAAGGTTTGTTCCTTCCTTCAACCATCTCTTGATCTCAGATTCTGGAGAGCCGGAATCATATGAAGAAGCTATGCAACATGAATCCAAAGAAGAATGGACGAAGAGCATGCAAGTGGAGATGGACTCACTACATCGCAACCAAACATGGGAGTTGGTTGAGTTGCCTAAAGGTAAGCGGGCACTTCAAAACAAATGGGTGTACAAGCTAAAGGAAGAAGAAGGTGGGAAGAAAAGGTACAAGTCTAGGCTTGTGGTAAAAGGTTTTTCTCAAAAGAAAGGTATTGACTTCAATGAAATATTTTCTCCTTTGTAAAAATGAACTCAATTAGGCTTGTCTTAAGCCTTGTGGCTGCTCATGATCTAAATCTCGAGCAAATGGATGTAAATACGGCATTCCCTCACGGTGACTTAGAGGAGGAAATCTACATGCTTCAACCAAAGGGGTATGAAGTAAAAGGTAAGGAGAAAATGGTTTGCAGATTAAAGAAGAGCTTGTATGGTTTAAAGCAAGCATCAAGACAATGGTACTTGAAGTTTGATCGATGGATGTTGGATCATGGATTCACAAGATGCAACTCGGATCACTGCGTCTACATGGAGAATTTGGGAGATGGGAAATTCATCATCCTAATGTTGTATGTTGATGACATGTTGATTGCAAGTGCTAACATGCAGGACATCAAAGACCTAAAAGAGGAGCTATCCAAATCTTTTTCAATGAAAGATTTAGGTGCTGCAAAGAGGATACTTGGTATGAAAATATCAAGGGACAGGACGAAGAACACAATAAAGCTATCTCAAGAAGATTACATCAAGAAGGTACTAGAAAGGTTTGCAATGCAAAATGCAAAACCAGTTTCTACACCTTTGGCTGGTCATTTTAAACTAACGAAGGATATGTGTCCAAAGACACAAGAGGAGATAGCCTATATGTCTAAAGTTCCATATGCTGCAGCGGTAGGTTCTCTAATGTATGCTATTGTCTGGACAAGGCCAGACATTGCACATGCAGTGGGAGTTGTGAGTAGATTCATGGACAACCCAGGTAAAGAGCATTGGCAAGCTGTGAAGTGGATACTTAGGTATCTAAAAGGGACAACAACAAATGATTTGTATTTTGGAGGAACTGATATTTTTCTAGAAGGGTATGCTGATGCAGATATGGCAGGTGACAAAGATACTCGAAGGAGCACTACTGGCTATGTGTTCACGGTTGGAGGCACAACGGTAAGCTGGGCTTCAAAGCTGCAGAAAGTGGTTTCACTTTCTACCACGGAAGCAGAGTATGTAGCAATGACGGAGGCAAGCAAAGAAATTCTGTGGCTTCACAGATTCTTAGAAGAGCTTGGATTCAAACAAGACAATTGTGTCTTGTACAGTGATAGCCAAAGCGCTATCCATCTTGCGAAGAACTCAGCCTTTCATTCAAGGACAAAGCACATTGAGGTGAGATATCACTTCATACGCACTCTTTTGGAAGAGGGACAGCTAAAGCTAGGAAAGGTGCATACAAGTGAAAATCCTGCAGACATGTTTACAAAGGTGGTCAACAAGGAGAAGTTGAGCTTTTGCTCATCTTCAATCGGCATACAAGGATAAGAAGCCAGAATGGAAAGCAGTCACAGGTTTGGTTTGGAGATCAGTCTCCAAGTGGGAGATTGTTAAGTATGGAGCCTGATTTACCCTTGTAATTTTCTGTGGTAAAAGCGCACATTTGTAAGGCCCCCATTATGAGGAGAAGCCATCGTGCGTGAAGGAAAATCACTCACCGGAAACGAAAATTTTCACGGACAAGAATCAGGGGCAACTTTAAAGGCCTCGGGGGTGGAGACCCCCGAGACTTTTTTTTCGCCGGAATATTATGGCCGGACGGCGGCCGGAAAGTGGTCGGAAAACAACCGGTCGGTTGGCCGGTGGCCGATGGCCGGTGGTCGGAAGTCAATGGCCGGTGGCCGGTGGCCGAATTCAAAAGCGGACTTGTCTTCTCAAGGGCGGCCACACATGGGCGGATTGGAGGGTTCGATTTGGACTTATTCGCACAAGGGCGGCTACACATGGCTGTCTCTCATAAGAGAGGGCAGCCCTTTTGGCCTATAAAAGGAGGCCATTTCTACACACATTTCATAGTGTGAAGTTGATGCAACAAGGTGAGTGTGAGGTGGTGAGAGTGAAGCAAGGCGGGAGCTCCATTAAGGGTATAATCCCTTTGTAAACTACTTCTTGTTTTGAAGTACTAAAGCCATTGAGTGGCTGCTTTCCCGTGGACGTAGCCCACATTGGGTGAACCACGTATATCGTGTGTACTCTCTCTCTCTCTCTCTACTCCATAATCTCGTGTATATAAATCTGTCTCTCTCCATTAAGTAATCTACTCAATTATCTATTTAGCTACGTCTTATTTCCTAACAAACTGGCATACCCAATCTTCCTTGCCTTTCTCAACAAACCCTTCTGGCTGCTCCATGTAAATTTCCACATCTAAATCACCATGCAAGAACGCTGTCTTGACATCCATTTGGTGCAACACCAAAATCTAATATGGCAACCAATGCAAGAGAGCATCTCAATGTAGTCATCTTGACCACCGGAGAGAAGACTTCATCAAAGTCAATGCCTTGCTCTTGCTTAAAGCCCTTGGCAACAAGCCTTGCTTTGTACTTTGGTTGACTATCATGAGCGGTGATCTTATACCTGTAAACCCATTTACAAGGTAGAGCCTTTTTGCCCTGTGGTAATTCAACTAGCTTCCATGTCTGGTTTTTATGCAGAGCTGTCATCTCTGACTGCATGGCCAATTGCCAATTCCCGGAGTCCTTCATTTGCACTGCTTCCTTGTAACATGAAGGCTCATTGCAATCAGTCAACATGACATAGCTCATAGATGGAACAAACCGATCAGGAGGTCGTGAGATCCGTCCCGATTTACGCAAAATAGGTGGCTGAGGCTCAGCCACAACCTGTGGTTCCACTCTATCCTGTCCTTGCTCCTCTTGAGCCCTGACATTTTGTCTTGCACGTGTAGGTATTCTTGGAAGACAACTCTTCTAATCTCCTCAACCCTCATTAAAGTGAACATCATTGCTGCGGATAACCTGTCTGGATTCGGGATCCCAAAGTCTGTACCCCATCTCACCAGAATTTCCATAGCCTAGAAAGATGCACTTTCTACTCTTTGGCTCAAGTTTGTTCCTAAATTCCTTTGGAACATGAGTATATGCCTCACAGCCAAAGACTCTGAGATGCTTGTATGAGGGCATTTTGCTTGACCATACCATCTCTGCCACTGAATCCTTCTGCAAAACCTTGCTAGGAGATCTATTTATAAGATGAATAGCTGTTGATACAGCTTCAGCCCAAAACCCATTTGGCAGTTGTGCATTAGACAACATACTTCTGACCTTCTCTTGTATGGTCCTATTCATCCTCTTAGCAGCACCATTTTGAGGAGGATTGTAAGGAGCAGTAAGTTCACGTTTTATACCTTTTGACTCACAAAAGTCTTGAAAGGCCTTTGAAACATACTCTCCACCATTGTCAGTGCGTAAGCATTTAAGCTTCTTGCCACTCTGATTCTCCACAAGTGTCACAAACGTTTTGAAAACACTAAACACTTCATCCTTGTGCGTGAGAAAGTAAACCCATACTTTCCTCGAGTAATCATCTATAAATGTCATAAAGTAAGAAGCTCCCCCTAGAGATAGGTTAGGCATAGGTCCACACAAATCACTATGAACAAGTGCCAACTGTGTATCTCTTCTACTGCTTCTATGCTTATGTGGCTGTTGTGTTTGCTTACCATACACATAATGTTCACATAATTCAAAATCATTAAATGAAAATCCAGGCAAATAACCAGAACGAGACAAGATTTCCATTCCCTTCTTGGACATATGTCCTAACCGGCTATGCCACAAAGAAACGTTCGGCTGCTCGGTTACAGTGATTACATTTTTAGAGACATTTGATACATAAATCATGTAAAGTCCTCCAAACTTTACTCCATGTGCTACTGTCATAGAACCCTTGGATATCTTCCACATGTTCTGTCCAAAAGTGGTGACGTAGCCAGCATCATCAAGTAAACCTGTGCTGATCAAGCTCTTTGTAATTGCGGGAACATGTCTCACATTTTTCAGCGTGAAAGAAGAGCCATTCTGAAACTTCAATTGAACATCTCCAACACCTAAGATCTCACATGTCTGCCCATTGCCTAGCCGAACATGATCTTTAGTGGTCACATAAGAGGTAAACCACTCCTTGTTTGGAGACACATGAAGTGATGCCCCTGAGTCTATAATCCAGTCACTCAGTGCATTTCCATCAGATGTTGTAAGAAGAGCTGAGTCCATTGTATTCTTCAAGAAGTAGATGTCTCCTGACACTAGACTGTCATCCTCTGCAATAGTGTTTGTCACATTTATTTCTTGAATCTTCACTGAGGACTTGTTCTTCTCACCATGGTCTTCAGCTTTCTCTTTGCCTTTTTCTGCTTTCCATTCTCTGCAGTCTCTTTTCATGTGACCCTTCTTGCCACAATGGTAGCATTCTATGTCACTCTTGCCTTTAGCACTGCGGGACTTGCTACGAGACTGATTCCTCTTTCCACCTTTGTACTTTTCTTTGGTCCTTCCCTTGACAACTAAGGATGTTCCTTTGCCTTTATCCATTGTCTTTCTGTTGGTTTCTTCAGTATAAGCAGACTGCCTTCTACACCTACTATGGTCAAACCATCTGGAGGTGCAAAATTACTCAAAGCTGTGCGAAAAGTGTCCCAACTTTCCGGCAATGTGATCAACAGGAACATAGCTCTAACAGGTTCATCAAACTTGACACCTTGAGCTGACAATTGATTGTAGATGGTGTTGAATTCATTCAGATGATTGGACATAGGTGTCCCTTCTTTCATCTTCAAGTCAACAAGCTTCTTAAGCCAGTATACCTGTGAAGCTGCACTCTGCTTCTCATAAAGATCACTCAGCTTTGTCCATGCTTCATAAGCCGACATCTCGTCTGCTACATTGAAGTAAACGCTTTCTGCCAAAGTCAGCATAATGGTAGAAAGTGCCAATTCATCCATTTCGCTCCATTCATCTTCATCCATATCTTTTGGTTTTATCCCCTTGAGCTTTATAGGTTTTATCTGCTTCTTTTGTACCAACACGTGCCTAATCTGCTTCTTCCACAATGGGAAATTAGTTCCATCCAGCTTCTTGATATTGTAAAGAGCAGTGTCCTGTGATCCAGCCATAACTACGCTTCATAGTAGTTTACTTTCCTGGGAAAAGTTCGACAGAGTTTCCCCTGTAAACTGACCTCTGAACCAATATCAACCTGTCAAATGAACTAAGAAAGCTTCAGATTCTGCAGAAATTTTGGCAAAGTCTCCTTTGTAAAAATGGCTCTGGTGTACTAAAAAACAGACCAGAAACAGCTCCAAAAACCACTCTCTCTAACACTGTAAGCTGTGGGTAAACCTGTCCTGCACTTGTACTATCTCTCACTGTCCTGTCACACTGTCCTGTAAGCATAGACTGTGACAATGCCTCAATGGCACTAAAGCAAAGATGCAATCCCAACTGTCTAACTCACAGTCAATACATCCTAGCTGCCTATCTAAGGGTGCTCAAGGGATCGCTCCAAGACGTGTATCACCGAAAGGATCTCAACATTCGAGAATCCCCTAGCTCAATAAAACCTCACTCGACCCTCAACAAAGGCTGCAGTAAATCTGACAATACATAGACTTCCCACAAAGTCATACATCCACAAATTTCCCACTATATGTTGTAACCGCTGCGGCGGTTGTTTGCTGTGTGACTGCAAACCCTCAACAGACATACATCATCTCTGACAATACATCCCATGTGGAAGTACCTGCAATGTCAGGATGAAATCTGGAATATCAAGTAGCAAACACAAGCTATCTGATGAACTAGTGGATGTCGCCTACAGTCTGTGTGTAGATGCGTCCGTGTCGTATGTGACACGCCTCCAAGAACTGTGAGCCGTCCTTCATTGCGTAGACAACCACAAATCAGCACTCTAGAAGATATCCTCAGCACTTGCAGTCGTAGGCCGAAACCCCAAATTTGCAGAGTCGGATCTGCACCCGCCAAGACCACGTAGTCGAAAATGGCCTGCGCAGAGCTTTGTCGAAGCCGAACGGTGGCCGAGATGACCTCAAAATGAAATTCTGAGAACACCAAGCCTGTCGGGCTCTCCCACAGGATTTGGGGCCGTGTCTTTGCTTGTCGAATCTCACTCCAATCTGAGCAGGTGACTCTGGCTACCTACAAATGTTGCCCCGAGCCTCGATCTGAGCTCTGATACCAGTTGAAGGAGTATGAGCGGAAGTGCGACGAGAGAGAGAGTGCGAGAAGAAGAGCACGATGATATGGTGAACTCGCTCTACTGTAATGTGTAGAGCATAGTGAGTTCTTATTAGGTTTTAACAAAAGAATATGTGTACATACCTGGCGGCCCGCCCACTTACCTGGGCGACCACATTGGGCTTTATACCCCAACAACGTGTAGGTAAAAATCAACCTTTTTGAGGATCAATGGAGCTTCAGGTAACCGAATGCTGTGTTGTAAAGCACACCACAACCCCCTGAGTGATACACTCGTTTCGAGCTATCACACACGCTAATCTAAAAACTGATCATAAAAAACATTAAAAAACAAAGTGAAAACGGACGCCTAAAAAAGTAAATGGTTAACCTTCGAAGTTATTCGCTGCTGACGCTTGTAGGGTGCCAAAGGCACATGCATCTGTGCTCTGGTTGTGTGCTAGAGGCCGAGCAACTAGAGAGCATTTCGACTTACGCGAGTTCTCAATATCCACCTACCTTAGGTTCGGGGCCCTCGGCACGGACCCAAGGTAATACAAACCAAGACCCAAACATAGCGGCTAGTGACTCTTCCTCTGACTACGACGTCATGGAGGGTTTCCAATGCCTAATCCCGATAGCTCAAGCCAAGACATGCATGCCATGGACCCACGGTCTCGGGCCGAGCGTGCTTAGCCGCTTGAAGGAAACCTTTAGTAGAGCCACTCGCTCCGAACATGGAGCTAACGATGTAAATGAGAGAGGGAGAGAAGTAAATTCTCCATTCATGACCAACATAGAACCTATACCCTTAGAGAATGTGCACGTGAGTACTCCATTCACCGCACCCCTTGACCCTTCAGAGCTATTTTCCCTCCGAGGTTAGATTACCTGATGGTAGAAGCCTTGTCGAAGTGCAAGAGGTTGAGCGATATATCATTGCGGCAAGGGAAAAGGAAATTGAAAGCTTACGCAAGGCGGAGCAATGAAGAGAGTTAAAAGCGAAAGATCCTATGTCAATATCCTTGCTAGGAGAGCAATCGAGTGCTCCTGACTTAGCAACCACTAAGGGTCAACCCATAGAGAGCCACATTGCATCTAGTTCAAAGGACACCCCTAGCACCTCAAGCCTAGATGAAGCGTTCCTAAATGAGAACTGGGAGTACGAACTACAAATGGAAACTTTAACCGACCTATACACAGGTCACACCTATCACGTGGGTTGGTTAGATGTCCTACAATCCACAATGGGTGCTACTAGTGCGAAGGATCAACAACAAAGAGTTTGTGAGGTCATCCATAGGGTTATTGAGCTAGAGAGACAGAACAAGGGGATCCACATGCCTTCAACGGGTCTCATGAGATTCTTGGATATAGGGAAGGCTAAACAACGAACCTTATTGCAAATGGAGACTCCTTCAGTAAGTCCGATGGTTCCTCCATATGTTGTTTCACCAGGGGTCTCAGTGCAATCTGAGCCCACAAGTGATAGCTTTACTTTTCCAAGTCTAGATCATCTTTCCCTTGATGACACCACGGCTACCATGCCTACCCCAATGATGGGCATGCCAAGAAACACGCCATGGACCTCATTTGTTAGTAAAGCACCACTACATAGTAGCTCAATGCCTGCAACAGTACCTACAAGTGTGTACCAATCGTATATACCTATAGGTCCTCGTACTCGTGTAGTCCCTACCCCTCCCATTGTTTCAACTACCTACGCTCCACAACCACAACACCCAAGCTCTTATTTCCATGGGACCATACCGGCTAGCATTAGCATGTCACATGTGACGTCTGCTATGCCTAGGGCCACACATATGAACTTTGGACCGCCACATGGCACAACACCGTACCAAACGTGGAATCCAAGGGCTTCCTATGCGCCAAGCTCAATGCCAATACCTACTCCACATGTAGTCTCTAGAGCACCTCCACCCATGGTGCCTGCTCACTTAGGTGACTTGGCAACATTTTCTCAAGCTATCGATCGATCTATTGTTGAGAATATAAGTAACACGCCTAAAGTAAGGTAGTACAAATAATCAAGCTCACACATAATTTAGTGGAGATGGGGATGTGAGAAAGCATATCGAAGTGTTTGAACAAATATGCGATTCTCTAGGAGAACACAATGACCTGCATAAGAGTAATGCTTTAAGCCTAACCTTAAGTGGAAAGGTTGGGGATTGGTATAGAACCTTAAGGGTGGAAGAAAAAACAAATTACCCTACTCTTAGGAGACTGTTCTATAAAGAATGCATACGAGAGGGAGTGCTTTGGGGTGTAGCCTCTCAGCTCCAGAAAGCCCAACGAGAGGAAGGAGAGTCGGTGAGAGACTTTATTAGTCTCTTGAAGCATTTGAATTCTCCTTGTAATCCAAATGAGCGCTTGAATAATAATCAATTGCTTGATAGATTCATTAGGGGATTACGACATGAGGATATCTACAATGGCCTAGTCATTAAGGTATCACCACTTGGGAAGCAGTCACCACCAATGAGATCCAATTGGAGGATAATTTAATGATTCAAGGAGAAAGAGTGTCTGTTGAGCCTAAATCTATTAGCTCGCAAGCATCGGGGCATCAGCCAATGACCCTAAAGCCTATTGCTAAGGAGCCAAGATATCTGAGATGACTTTAGCAGATCTCACCAAGGCCATTCAAGAGAGTCTTAGAGATAATCTTGCTCCGCAAAACAATCATATGTATCCAAGAAGGGAGCAATAATGGTGCTCAATATGCTATGGACCGCATAGTACCAGTGAATGCCCTACTTTTAGAGTAAAATTCAATGGGAACTGCAATGCTTGTGGGAGGTATGGTCATCAAGCTAAGAATTGCATAGTATTTAAGCACGCGATGGCCAAAAGACCAACCTTAGCATGGATAGACACACCTTGAGTGCCTGCATTGATGCCGGCCCCACCTCTTGAACAAACATCACAACACATGGTCCCTAGGGCCCAAAATGTTGTTCAAATAACACCCGTACCACCTCCAGTGCTAGGACCGCAACCACCACATCCAAGAATCACTTCTGTGAATCAAGTGGGTTGTGAATCATCCATTGCTTGTTTGGAAGGCTGTGAGGAAGATATAGGCCCTAATATTGCCTATGGGATGGATGCGCTTGAAGAAAGTCCACAATACTACATGGAGGACTATTGGGGACAAGTCAAACCTGTCTATCAAGTAGCTGCTCTTGCTGCAAGAGGCCAAAATATCAATTACACTGCTAAGAGACCACCTCTTCAATGCTATGAGTGTGGAGGTCCACATCATGTGGCCGAGTGTCCTATTAGGCTACAAAAGAACGCCGCACTAATGCGAACCAATCAAGCGAGCACGTCTACAATGCCGATACTCATGTGTAATCGATGTGGCATAGATCATTTGATTGCCCAATGTCCAAATGATCCAAATGCACCGAAGATCACGCCATTAAACTTGATTGAGGTTACCGAGGAGCCATCACAAAGTATAGATGTGGTACCAGTAAACGTACTCACACGATCGATGCTCCAAAAACAAAATCATATTCTTGAGGAAAGAGACAGGGCATCAATTGCCCAATC
The DNA here is from genome assembly GCF_014529385.1 of Adiantum capillus-veneris. Classification (NCBI taxonomy): domain Eukaryota; kingdom Viridiplantae; phylum Streptophyta; class Polypodiopsida; order Polypodiales; family Pteridaceae; genus Adiantum; species Adiantum capillus-veneris. The sequence continues at coordinate 85,344,956 of NC_140937.1, forward strand.
TCAGAAAAAGAAGAAAATACGAAGGAAGAGATCGCAAAAAGCAGTGAAGTCAAACCCCAATTCAAAGACCAACATAGGGACTGGTGACGACCCCGTATATATGAACGACGCTGAAGAGGATTCTGATTCATGTGAAACCATGGAGACCAAAACGACCATCAAGATAGAAACCAACAAGGAAGATCTTCATGAGCCACAATGGTCAGGATCCAAGAAGAAGATAGGAACTTATCCAAACCCTATAGAGGAGATCGAGCGAGTCAAGAAATTAAGGAGTTTGGTAGAAGATACCCAAAGGGATCTAGAACCAACACCTAGGCCGATCCAGATTATAGACACCGTGTTCCCTACACAACAACAACCTCACCAAGTCCATAGACCCTTAGCCATACCTAGTGTCATCCAAGAAGAAAGTGACTTAAAGTCATGGGAAAGTGGGTGTACTCACTTCTTGATGGAAAGAATGTTTACAGAGGGACTACCTGATCCTATCTAAGAAATGGAAATCCCATCTTCCCCATGTCAAGGGACCGAAGCCCAAAAGGTGCCGTTAAACATTGCCAAATTGATGGATTTCATGTCTTCAAAAGTTAGAACCACCATCATGTCCAAACTATATAAAGACCCAGAGCTAGTCTCAGCTCTTCGAGCCTTCCTCAATGGAGAACTAAAGTTTGGGCTACCACAATTTGCATAGATGGATGGAGTTGGGGAGATGCCAATAGAGGAGGAACACTTAGATCCACAACCCAACGTAGATGAGAACCTTGTTATAGAAATACATGTTAACAAGTTGGGACAATACTTTGAGGGTGATGAATCCAATGAAGCCATACCAATCACTAATAAGGGATTAAATGTGAAGGGAATCCTTGATGGTGGCGTTGGGGTTAGCATTGTGACTAAAAATTGATGGGAAACTATGGGAAGACCTCACCTTGCAACCACAACCATAGTAGTGAAGATGGCCAATGGGTCTATTGTAAAACCTATTGGGACGCTAGAAGATCTCAAGATCAAGGTCTTTGGACATAAAATAAGAATTACCTTCATTGATATGGATTTCTCCAAGCACACTATGGCATCGGAGTTGATCTTAGGACGTCCTTTCATGAGGGAAGCAAAAATGGTGCATGACTGGTCTAAAACCATGTCTACTTGCAGTTCCAAGATTCTGTCATTCGAGTGGATCTTGTAGCTAGTAGAGCACATCCCCTAGGAAACCGGTTTATAGTTGATCATAGATCTGATACCACAGTTCACTCGGCCCCATTGCAGTATTGTTACACGTGTAAAGTGGACACTGATGTTGGGGAAGATTCTCCTTATATGGATATACTACCTGGGATGACTGAGTTGGACAATGTGGATTGGGTCCACCTAGCAGCAACCATAGACACTTGGGGAAACAATGGGACGACCTGGGTAACACCTGAGGGGGATGAAATGCCCGTACCCTTGAATATGCTACAAGTAATGCATATAGCTTCTGACAAGACTCATCCTAATATAATGAAGAAAACATACAAGTGGGTCCCTAAATCTTCTTTAGCGACCATGGTTGATGCTAAAAAACAGAAGCCTTGTAAGAAACGTCCCACTCGCTCCAAGAAATGTAAGGAAACTTGGCGTTGGATTCCTAAACGACTATTGGAAGCCCAAGGCTACTATCAAGGAAATGATAAAATTTGGGTGCCAAAACATAAATTGTGCTCTTACTTGTCACCTGACCCATGTGAGCCCAATCCTGTGGCTCCAAAACAAATTGAAGATCGCGGAAAGGAAAAAATCACGGAATGCTACATATCCGCTCCAGAGCTAGTTTGGGTACCGAAGAAAGAACGATTTTCTTGACCTAGCTCAGGAACAGGGAAGTCCAATGAAGCTTCTTGCTCTTCATGTAGTTCCTTTACGGAAATAGAAGCTTTGACACAACCTCCACCCACCATTGTACATATTCATACAAACAAGGGATAGTTTGCACCTCCCGTTGTAAGTTCACAACCTACAACAACGTTGCAAATAAAATCATGGGAGAGTACCTTACCACCCTTGCAACTAGATGAAACACATAGAGCGGTCGAAAAGTATTGGTTAAAGCCTTCACCCATAACAACTTGGGACAATTGGTTTCAAAAGGTGACGACATCATTCCAAAAGGTATGATCTACCCAAGGAAGGGGGAGTGTTTCCCGACATCCATCATTCACTTGCTTCCCTCTCAACCTTCGTCCCTAACCTCTCAATCTCCCAATCTTAGGGAATGTATATATATAAAGCCTTATACTCACAAAAAACAAAAATAGTAAAGAGCAAGAGCAATTAGCAAACGAGTGTGCACAATAAAAGTCAAAACATTGACCCAGACATAAACATTCACATCCGGTACACTGAAACAGAAACCTATGTCATCAAACAACTTTGATCCTCATCACTCGAGTGATGGAGGGTAGGTAGGATTAGTACAACAGGAGTGTTTCTGTTTCAGAATTTAGTGATTAGCAGAGTCTTTTTTCCCATTGATGTGCCTCCTAGAGGTATTCTTGTGTTTCATTGTGTGTACAGGAATGTGTTGCTATTGTTAGGATTTGGACCTTCATGGGATCTTTCTCTCGTTCACTCTTCAAATCAAGCGTGATCATCAACACAAACAGGTGTTTCTTGTCCATTAGCATTGCCCCTTATCTTTTTTGCATGCATCTTTGTCTGCTTTAATTGTAATTGGTAGCATAATATTCAACGCATTTGCTTAGTATCAAACATTAAATTCAATGTAAGCACTTGTCTAGGTTTAAAAATCAAGCAGTCCGACTAAGCTAGTTTGATCAAGTTAGGTGTTAGAGATCTTCTCTTAATACCATGGGGAATGCCTTCTTAATAATCAATGGTTACTTAGGTTCTTAATCCGATTTAGGCAGCATTGTGTGCAATGTACTAGGGCTTTCTAGTGGGCTTAGTCCCTATTGACATTTAGCTTAAGTATTATAAAGGGAGTTTACTAGTGTGATGAGCCTGGGGAGGGTAACAATGTTATATGACCCCCAAAGTTACAAAATTAAAATGCTGACAATGAACAAACAAAAAAATCAAAGTGCCACAATGTAAAATCTTAAGCTGGAAGAGAAATCTCAGCTTGATTTGGTACTCCACTCACATGTATCGCCTATGGTACAAGAGCCCTAGAGGTTCCCAGTGTGGGCGCTTTAACTTGAAAAGCAAAAACCCAAGGCATACAAAATAAGCACGCACATCAAAATTGAATCACTGTGAAAAGACTTTGGGGGGTCAAAGAAAAATAAAAGTCAGGCGATGATTTCATTTTATCGTAGCTTAACTACGAGGTCTTCTAGGTGTAGCCTCTAGTCAGCCTTCGAACATGAAATACTTGGCTCTCGCGATTAAACAACTTAATTGACCATAGAAAATTGAAAAGATTACCCATGGTATTAATAGTCGATCTTTAGTTCCTTTCGATTGTTAAATTAGCGACCCGGAACTTGTTTAGTTTTTTACCTTTACAACTGTTTATGCGTTTGATTATTTTACAATTTAATGTTTATTGCTGACAAATGGTTTAAAATTCTGTCACCAATCAATTTGTCTGACTACAACTGCATATGCTTTTTAATTGTATACGAGAATTCAATTACTGTGCCAATGTTGTTTGATTTTGCAGTGACTGAACAAGGCTAAGGACATTCATCTCAAATGCTCTTCCACCTCGACGAACGAGCTTCAAATCAATAGCTTTTGAGGATGGAATATACATCAGGAAGGGGGGCATGTTAACCCTCACGGCTCACGGACACCCTATCACCTACGACAGACGCCGTATTATTTATTTAGTAGAGTCAGGGACCGGGCTTGTCCGTCCAATAGAAAGGGTAGAGTGATCGCCGATGAGAGGTGCACTCTAACAGGAACATTCAAGGGTTAATTGACTAAGTATGGGCACCCAAGTGTGAATGGGCCGAGTTCATATAAAAGTCACCTAAACCTAAAAATCTCTCATTCTCTCATTTGCGCAATTGAAGAGTGCTCTTGCTCCATCTCTATCTTCTTCTTCTTCATCTCCTTGTGTGTGTGTGTATGCGTGAGAGAGAGAGAGAGAGAGAGAGAGAGAGAGAGAGAGAGAGAGAGAGAGAGAGAGAGAGAGAGAGAGAGAGAGAGAGAGAGAGAGAGAGAGAGAGAGAGAGAGAGAGAGAGAGAGTGCGATCCAGCATTACGACGACAGCACGGCGGCGGCGAGGCGGTTGAGCGTGGCACATCGGTAGCTCCTTCTTCTTCGTGGCGAGGAATCCTCCACGAAGGCGAGTGTAAGGTGGTGAGTGACACACCCTTGCTCTCTTGAGCTTGCTAGATTAGTCTGGTTGTGTGCTTGCAGCCATTTGTGGCTCGCACACAGTGTATCAGCAAGTCCCTTGCATTGACACGTACGACAGACGCGCACACTTTTGAAGTATTGTTCATGCCTATCTAGCTAGGTGTTAAGCTTTTTGTTGCTCTCTCCATCCAAGCACTCTTGCTATGCTCATTAGGAATCTATTCTAATGAAATGCTCACTATGTTCATGCTATATTCCGCTACACACAAGTTACTAGGCCATTAAATGTTACACAAGTCTTGAGATGGATAGTGCTTGCCCCCTTGTCTTCTACTACTACATGTTGAGAGAATTCTGATTCTCCTTTTCCCATATGTATGACCTTGACTTTCTCCTTGAGTATTGACATTTTTGTCAGTACTCAGCTAGCTCTACTACAAATCCATTAGTTAGAGATTTATTTGTTCTATTTAATTAGCACATGATTTTTCAATTAGGAGAAGAGTAGATAGTCTAAAATTGTATACAAATCAAGTTTAATCAATAAAACCAAAAAATTCAAAAGGGACAATTCATGACAAAATCAGCCGTTTACAGGCAAGACTGAGTAAATTTTTGGCTTGGGTGTGCATATTTACCTTGCAAAAATCATTTGGAAACGTCTTGATACCAAATTAGAAGGTATCGTGCAAAAACTTAAAAATCACAAATTTTGTTGTTGACATAGGGTGAAAGACTAGGATCTAAATGCCCTATGGAGTTTTGGTTATCTTATGAGTATGACAGGATTGTGTTGTGACATTAGATTGTTTAAATGTATGTTAACTGTGGATTTTGGGGCCAGCATGAGAGTTTTGATACTTATAATCCAGGGTGTATGAAAGTTGTCAAAATGCAAGTTTATGGGCTGAAGTTGTTGTGCTCGACACACTCTCCAAGCTATCTCTATAGCTCGTCAATCAGAGTCTAGATGAAAAAGTGATGTCCAATTTAAGATTTTTTGGAGGTCGAGTCTACTATCTTTTCGGTTGGCTTTGGGATGTGTGCCATGTCATAAAATCTAATATCTAACCAACCCAAATGATTTTCTCATATTAAACTGATCATTTAATGTGGGAGAGTAAAAGAGAACAAGGATTAGAATATAAACATGTGCTTATGGATCCATCTCAACACGGGGCCAAGGTTAAAGGGGTCCAAATGAGAGATGGTCTGTTAAAGAGCAATGCTACCTAATGGAGGTTAAAGACCTCAGGGTTAGCTTCATTAAAGACCTCCAAAAGTTAGTGCTAAAAAGTTTATTTGACCTTAGGCAAGCTAGTGTTGACCTTGAGGTGGGAATCGTACCCAAGCATGAGGTGCTTGTCGTGCTTGCTAGCTAAGGTGCTTAAGGTGTTCGTGGGAACCTTGCCCAAGCTTGAGGTGCTTCTCGTTCTTAAATAACTAAGATTCTTGAAGTGTTCAATTCAAACATGATCTCTCAAGAGGCATAAATTATTTTCATGCTTAAATGACTAAGGTGCTTGAAGTGTTCAATTCAAACATGATATCTTAAGAAGCATAAAAGACACATGTCAAGATTCTCCCCATTTGGTCCTCATGATGTGCTTGAATCCTATTGGATAGGCTTTAAAGGGGTCCAATGAGAATTTAGAGGTATAAAAATAAATAATTAAGTTCTTTCTCTCAAAGAGGAAAAAGAGGACTCATGTCCAAATGATATAATTAAATAATACGAGAGAGAGAGAGAGAGAGAGAGAGAGAGAGAGAGAGAGAGGGGGGGGAGTGGACCAAGCATGAGCGGGGGTATACTCTTCCACACACACACACACACACACTCATTGTGTGAAGTGCAAAGTGCAAGAGCTCCATCTCCTTCTCCAAGCTTGTTGAGAAGTTGAGAGCCTACACCAACACTCTTGGCTATGGAATGCAAATTCAACCAAGAGCCATGCTTCAATGCTTAAGCTTGCCATATTCTTCATCTTTATTACTATGTTATTATGCTATGCTAAGCAAGAAGAGTGATGATAAATGAGGAACTATTTCTTTCTCCTATGAATGATTCTTCTTCCTTTTCCCTACCCTCATTCCCCGCTAGCTCTCTCCACCTTCGAAGGTGTTTGAGGCCTTGGGACCGAGGCTTGGGATAATTCATGCTTTTTGCAAAGTTTATGTTATGCTCGTGATGCATGAAGCTTTCCATCTTCATTGCATCACCTAAAGTCACAAGGAACACAAAGATTGTATTGTACCAAGTCTCTCTTGATGGGAGAATCTATAATACAGACGCCTTTTGGAGGGGGGACCGGCTCCAAGTAAATCCGATCGTCAACTATTGTCATGTTCTCTAATACTCTTTCTCTTGCAAAAGTATTGTTCATGCCAAGTTAATTAAGTACTATGTTCATGTTGCTTCTCACAAAAATGCTCACTTTGATTCTCTTAATTCCGCTATTCTCAAAGTTCATAGGCCATTCCCATTACATTGATATCAGAGCATTTGGTTTCTCTTTTCTTGCTTAAGAAGAGAAGCCTATTAATGGTTGATTTTGTTAATTATATTAGTGTAAGTGGGACTGGGATCTATTATCGGTTTTGTTGAGCCCACTATGTGGGATATGGCGCACACCTCGGGAGCTTTGGTCTTAATAATTGGGTCTTTTTAGACTTACCTACGACTTTACCATTATTGAGCCATAAGAAGTCCGAAAGGAGTTATCCCTTGGAAACTCTACTATGTTAGACCCACTTTACTACTTTCTATAATTAAACAATTCAAGCTGTGGGTGTAGATACTTAAGTGCTTATTTTCAAAGGCTAAGAGGAGTAGCAACTAAGGTTTTCAATTGCCAAAGGATACACTAAGTTAACACATAAGTATAATTAGCATGGCTGACAATAACCAAGAGAGTAGAATGAACATTGATAACTTTGATTTTGACATGAAGGTGCTAATGATGATGCCCCCATGTTTATCAATAATCTTGTTACTAGGTTGCATCAAGTTATGGGCAACCATACTTTGCAAGCCGAAGTTACCCAACAACTTCGTGCTTATGGGATTTCCCTTTCTCTCCAAGAGGAGAGAGAGTTTAGGAGGCCTCTTGATGAGACTCCCAAAAGAAGACTCTCTCCCATAAGAGAGGAGGAATCCAAAGAACAAGAAAGAAGCAAATCCCTAAGTTCCTCTAAAGATGTGGCTCGACGATCTAGACTGTTGCCAACTCCTCCCAAGAGGAAATGGTCAACCCGTAGTCCTTCTCCTCGTCATTTTGAAAGGGAAGAAAAGAAACAAAGGAAGAAAAAGGAAAGAAAGAGGTCACCCTCTTCTCCTTCTTCTTCACCTTCCTCCTCTTCCGACGAAGGCAATAGTTATTCTCCTAGAGAATACAAGAGGAGAGGACATCGCAAAACTTGCCCTGCATGGCGAAGGTCTCAAAAGCCCAAGAAGTTCAAAGAGGGAGGAAAGAGTATCTCTTTTCTCAACTATGATGGCACCTTTGGTGCCACAGACAAAGTATTGGCCTTCATCCAACAATTTGATGCGGCCTTTGGAGACAAGGGCTTCACACAGTCCTCCAAGCTACACCATGTAGAAATGCACTTCCAAAAATCTGCTCGTCAATGGTGGGCTAGCCTTCATGGCAACGACGAAGCCCCAAAGACATGGAAAACTCTACAAGTTTCCGTAATGAAGCAATTCCTTGCAAGTGATGCCAAGGACAAAGTGCTCACCAAATGGCAAAGTTTGAAGGTACTCTTCAACGAGTCTATCCATAAATATGTAGACAAGTTTTGAGATTTACATCTCAAAGCTACAGTCTTTCAAAGGATAGACTTCTTCAAACAAAAGCAACAATTTTGTGCGGTATTACATGAAGAAATGACCAAAAATGTCAACTCACAACGGCCTAGCACTATCACCGAAGCCATCCACCACATTACGGTTGCTTCAAGGATCAAACAAGGGGTGAGAAGAAATTTCAAGCCCATGGAAAACAAGGATCGAAATGAATCTAAATGTCTTCCTATGGAGTGAAGAAAATGAGCAACAGTTTAGCGAAGTGAAACAGATCCTGGCTACAGTTCTCACCATTGCACCCCCTAGATGGGACGAGCCATTTTATGTTAACCATAGTGTAGGAAGTGATATACTTGGAGCCGTACTCCCAAACCTCTTTCATGCGTCCTATCTACTTCTCTAGTTGCATCATGACCCCATCAGAAAAAGGATTCATCATGGTAGAAGACATGGTGCTTGCATTGATAGTTGCCACTACAAAGTTTCGCTCTTATCTATTGCCTAGAAACTTTGTGATTCTGACAATGGAAGAGGTCTTTCTGTATATAATGCAACACATGGATGTCTCATCTAGAATCTCTAAGTGTCTTGTTAGATTACAAGAGTTTGATTACACTATGCAAGTGGAGAACTCCACTAGGGCTAGTCTAGCAGGTATTCTTACTCATCGTCACTATGAGAAGAAGCTAAAGGTCAACACAAAAGGTAAAGAAGTGACATCAATGGTAGAAATTCCTAAGCTAGAAAGAGCTCATACTCTTTTCTTTGATGGAGCATACAAAAGAACAATGGACCAGGCTGCAGCTGGCATCATCATTTTCAATGAGCAAAAGGAAAAGGTATTCTCTATTGGGCAGTTGCTACACTCCCACTCCAACAACGAAGCAGAGCACGCGGCCCTAATTTTTGGTTTAGAACAATGTGTTTTGCAAGGGGTTCAACGTCTAAATGTGTTTGGCGATGCCATGCTTTTGATAAAGCATATAAATTGCACTTGGATCTGTAAAAATTAGGTTTTACTTGGCCAACTATGCCAAGTTAAGAATCTTTTAAGAAAGTTTGAAGTAGTGCAGTTATTTCATGTCCCTCGGGCTGAATATCAAGAAGCAGATGCTCTAGCCAAGAAAAGAATACAAGGTGTTCCCATAGGAGCAATCAAATTGAAGCTGTCCCTCTTTCAGGGTAGTGATGGTCTAGTGGAAAAGGTAAACGACATGATCTCTAAGATCATCACAAAGCAAGTGAATAACCACACAAGTGATTGGGATAAGCATCTCATGGCTGCTCTTTGGGCCTACCGCACAACATTATGAAGATCACTAGGTTTCACCCCTTTCCATCTGCTATATGAAAAGGAGGCCATTCTACCCATCAAGGTATAGATAGCCAGCTTGCGAGTCATGGCTAACCAGTTTACAGCGCCCAATTTGTTACCATATACATGTGGTAGTGATGTGTGTGAACACACTAGGACCGTCGGGGCATTTTTTCCCTATTTAGGAGGTTTTTCCCCCCGAGCATTGTATATACGCCCATCACTCTAGGGCTATCTATCTTTCCATTGCACACTAAGTAACACACTCTCTATTGTGTGCCTTCAGCTTCCTTCGTCTTCTCCAAGCTGTGTGCGTTTCTCTACAATCCTAATTCCAACAATTGGTATCAGAGCAGGTTGCGTCCTTCCGAGCTTAGTCGCCAGCAGCTCCAGCATACGCCTGCTCTCTTTCTTTGATTTTAGTGAGCTTTGGCAAGCGTTCGCAGGTCAACTTATTGATTCGGGCTCATTTCGGCCTCCGTTTCCACTACAGGCAATACTGCACAGGCTATTTTGTCATTTTGTGCAGAATTTCTGTCAGTGCTGTTTTCTACATAACAGGTGTCTCATAGTCTTCTACAGTTTGTGCTATATAGCACTGTTGTTCCCGCTCCGTTTCTCCTATTTTCGGGTAGTTTTCACATCAGGTGCAGCATTTACCATGGCTGACAACAACACAGATGTGTTCAAGATGTTTGCTGCTGAGGACAGGTTGGATGGGGACAACTACCCTATGTGGGCTTATATGATGCAACATATTCTTGTGTCAAAGGGCATCTAGAACATTGTGCAGGGCATTGATGTACATCCTGGTTTTGAGGATGTAGGCGATGTTGAGGATGTTGCAGGTCTTGCTGCTATTAGAGTTGTTTTGCCTATGGCAGAACAAGCTCGTTGGGATATAAAGGATGCGCAAGCTCATGCATTAATTGCGTTGTCTGTGAAGCGCACCATTGTTCCTCACATTCGTTCAACAAAATCTGCAAAACAGGCTTGGGATATTCTAGCAGGTCTTTACGCAAGCCGCAATGAGGCTAAAATTGCTTTGCTGCGTAAAGAGCTGGAGTCGAAGATTATGCATGAGGAAGATGATATGGACACTTTCCTTGCTGGTGTCAAGGATATCAATGAGCAAATTATTTGTAGTACTTGGAGACTTATGACCCAAGGAAATCCTGAAGTTGTCAAGTTTGATGCATTATGCACATTGTTGTTGCAAGAGTCACTTTCCAGAAAAAACAGGACTAGGCAACGTGCAATTGAACAGCTTTTATTGCTTTTCAAAGAAAGGGTGGTAACAACAATGCAACCACTTCTTATGGTTCTGCTGCGAGTGGCAAAAATTCTGTTCCTAATGCTTCTGCTGGCAGCAATTCGTCTAGAAATTCTGGTGATAAGGGCAAAAAGAAGATGTGTTGCCATTATTGTAAAGCTAATGATCACTTGACCAAGTTGTGTCCTAAGTTGAAGGCCAAAGAGGCTAAGAAGAAAGAGGGTGGTTCCACTGCAAATGCTGGTTCCACTACAAATGTAGCCATTGTTGAGTCTTCTATGAAAGGAGACTGTGATGCTGATGTTGATGCAGAATGGGCTTTTAGCGCAGAGTGCACTTACAATCCTGTTGTCCATGATGCATGCTTGTCAGTTGCTGTAGATTCCGATGTGTGGTATTTTGACAGTGGTGCTACAAAGCACATTACCTCACATCGTGAATTGTTCACCTCTCTCGAGTCTGTCCCTCATGGAAATTCAGTCACTTGTGCCAACAATGCCTCTTATCCGGTTGAAGGAGTTGAAAAGATTGTTCTTACTGTTGCAAATGGCAGTTCTTTCACACTTGTTGATGCACTTTATGTACCTGGGATCAAGAAGAATCTCTTGTCTGCATCCGCACTTGCTAGACTTGGACTTGTAGTCAAATTTGTGGATGACAGATGTACAGTTCATGATCTCAGTTTTGGTGATGAAATTGTTGCATCTGGTCTTTTGTGCTGTGGGCTGTATAAGCTCACTTTGTATGACAAGTGTGGACAAAAGTTTGCAAATGCTATTGCAAATGCAAGGGCTATGTCAGATGCAAAACTTTGGCATGCACGTTTTAGTCATCTGAATTTTGCCAGTTTGCTGCGTTTGCAGAAATCTGATATGGTTGCTTCTTTGCCGCCTCTTGAAGCACCTGTCAAACATGTTTGTGAAGGCTATATTTTGGGTAAGATGCAGCCTTCTAAGTTTCCAAAGGATGGTTCAGTTCGGGCCACATGCAGGTTGCAGCTTGTGCATAGTGATGTTTGTGGGCCATGCAAACTCCATCCTTGGGCAATTACCTTTACTTCGTGACTTTCATTGATGATTACTCCAGGCATGCATGGGTATTTCCGCTTAAAGCAAAGTCCGAAGTTTTTATGTGCTTCAAACAATTTCTGGCTATGGCTGAAAATGTATCGAAATGTACTATGGGCACCCTCCATTCCGATCGAGGGGGGGAGTATATGTCTCATGAATTTAATGCATTTCTGGCTAGTCGTGGGATAAAACACCAATATACAATGCCTTATACACCTCAGCAAAATGGTGTTGCTGAGAGGAAAAACAGGTCACTTATGGAAATGGCATGATGTATGGTCAAAAGTCAAGCTTTGCCGCATTCTTTTTGGCTTGAGGCCATCATGTGTGCCACTTATGTACTAAACATGTGTCCTACAAAAGCATTACAGTCTATTACTCCATATGAAGCATGGCATGATAAAAAGCCTTCTATTGAGCACATGCGTGTTTTTGGCTATTTGGCATATGCTTTGGTGCCACAAACACAACGCAGAAAATTGGATGATAAGGCTGTCAAATGTATTTTTGCTGGTTATAGTGCTGAAAGCAAAGGTTACAGGTTATACATCCACAAACAAAGCGTATTTTGGTTTCACGGGATGTAGTGTTTGCGGAAGATTCTGTTCAGCCCTTGCTGTCATGTACTAGAGACAATAATGTAAGCTCACATGACATTTATGACACTTTGTTGCCTCTTTTCAGTTGTGCAAATACGAATGTAATTTCCAATGAGGAAAATGTACAGCCTATGGGGGTTTCTGAAAATGTTACAGATCAGCCTATTACTGATGCAGATGCACATGATGTACTTGATGAGGAAAGGGCTGAAAATGAGCAGGCTAGAGGTATGCCAAAATGGCTGGTGCACACTTTGCGTGATAGTAAATTGGATGCACCTTTGTCTAGTCGTACTCGTTCAGGATCTCGCCATGCATCTTATGCATCAGATTGTTATGCTTTGGCTGTGTGTAGCTTACAGGATGTTGAGGAGCCTCTGTCTTTTGATGAAGCACAGAATTCGAAAAATTGGATGGCTGCCATGCAATCAGAATATGATGCACTTTTAGAAAATGACACATGGACTTTATGTGATTTGCATCCTGGCAAAAAGGCCATTGGTACGAAGTGGGTTTACAAGTTGGAACGCCAGCCGGATGGTGAGATCGAGCGCCATAAGGCTCGACTTGTTGCAAAGGGTTATGCACAACAAAAAGGCATAGATTATGAAGAGACTTTTGCTCCCACTTGTCGTATGACTACTGTGCGTTTTCTATGTGCATTGGCAGCTCATTTTGGTTGGGATGTACATCAATCAGACATTGTTACTGCTTTCTTGAATGGTGACATATTTGAGGAAGTTTATGTAACGCAGCCTCACGGTTTTGTCATAAAAGGGCAACAGGACAAAGTGTGCAGATGTAAGAAGGCTTTGTATGGGTTGAAGTAATCTCCTCGTGCTTGGTATGAGAAAGCTGACACTCATTTGGTTAAACGAGGTTTTTGTAACAATCCAACAGAAAACACAGTGTATGTAAAGCGTGAGGGTGATGTACTTCTCATTGTGGTTCTTTATGTTGATGATTTGCTGATCACTGGACCAAATGAGAGACATATTGCTGAATTTAAGGCTGATTTGAATGCTACTTTCAAGATGGAAGATTTGGGGCTGTTGCATCATTACTTGGGTATACAGTTTAAGCAGTGTGATGGTGGTATTGCCTTGTGTTAGAAAAGTTACATAGGGACATTGCTATGTAAGTTTGGACTTGAGGATTGCAAACCTATTGCCACTCCCATGGAAATAGGTTTGAAGTTGAGTCTACATGATGCTGGCAATCCTGCTGACGTCACTCTTTACCAAACTGCTGTTGGCTGCCTCATTTATGTATGCAACACGAGGCCAGATATTCAGTTTGCAGTCTCACAGGTCAGTAGATTTATGCATAGCCCACGGTCTAAGCATTGGCAGGCTGTCAAGAGGATTTTCCGCTACCTTAGTGGCACTTTACATCTTGGCTTGTTTTATCCCAAGGGGGGATCATTGCCACCCGACTTACATGCTTTTTTGAACTCAGATTGGGCTGGTTGTTTTGACACGCGAGTGTCCACAAGTGGTTTTTGTTTCATGCTTGGCAGTTCATGTATATCATGGTTGAGCAAGAAGCAACCTATTGTGGCCACTTCGAGTTGTGAGGCTAAGTATAGGGAAGTCTTCACAACTACGGTTGAGTGTGTATGGCTCAGACGCCTTATGGCTGATTTGGGTGTTGGACAGGACACTGCCAACACTATCTACACTGGTAGTCAGAGTGCATTGGCAGTTGCAAGGAACCCAATTTTTCATGCTCGCACAAAGCACATTGAGGTGCATTACCACTTTGTCAGGGAGAGGCTCCCAGTAGGAGAGATCAGCTTGGCCTATGTGCCAACACAGGACAACCTTGTAGATATTTTCACAAAGGCATTGTCTCGTGAGAAGCTTGAAGCTTTCCGCAAAGCTTTGGGATTACTCCCCTTTGTGGATTGATCATGTCCTCAAGGCATGGCACTTCCCTTTACTCATGTGCCAGCTCTCGTTAACCGCATCGCTCCATGGGGGATTTGTTACCATATACATGTGGTAGTGATGTGTGTGAACATACTAGGACCGTCGGGGCATTTTTTCCCTCTCTAGGAGGTTTTTTTCCCCTAGCATTGTATATACGCCCATCACTCGAGGGCTATCTATCTTTCCATTGCACACTAACACACTCTCTATTGTGTGCCTTGAGCTTCCTTCGTCTTCTCCAAGTTGTGTGTGTTTCTCTGCAAGCCTAATTCCAACACAATTGCCCATCTCCGCAACCACATCTTGGATCTAGAAAGGCTTCAGCTAGATAGGGAAGATGCCATCAACCACTATGCAAAGCTAGCAGAGTGACGCCGACTCACATTCAATCAAGGGCTTAAGGAAAAGGGTCTGAAGAAAGGCATGTTAGTGTTGAGATACGACTACAGATTTGACACTAGGAAAGATAAAAAGTTTTAGCCCAGATGGGAAGGGCCATTCATTGTCAAAAAGCGCTGCACCAATGGCAGCTACAATTGATGGAAGCAGATGGTCGAATTCACAAGACCAGAGTCAATGGATGGAGGCTCAAAAGGTACTTCTTAAGATTTGATCCAGAGTTCATGCTAGATATTCGAGAGGAGGGAGAGTCCTCCAACTCCGTTGCTAGGGAATCAGAAGCAGAGCTAGAGGAGGGCTAATGACGGCCGGTTTTCAAAATCGCGGCCGCGAGAACCAACCCCACTCGAGGGGAGCCTAATAATAAGCAACGAAAGAAAAAAACATTTTTAAAAAAAAAGCCTGCCACCCCGCCCCTCTCTTCCCTCCCATGCATGTGCCCACAGTGGGCCGTCTCTCAGCTTGGCCACACTCTCTCTCTCTCTCCCCTCCATTATCACTGCAAGCGCCCGAGCTCTCTCTCTCTCTCTTGTTCGTCACTAGCCACAACGGGCCGCCTCTCCCTTGCTTGGTCAACCTCTCTCTCTCTCCCATCCATTATCAAGGCTCTCTCTCTCTCTCTTACACACAAACCCCCACACACACCCCCTCCCTATTTCTCACTCTCACCATCCTCTTGACCTCTCTCTCGTCCCCTGTGTAGCCAGCCCAAGCCAGGCACATAAAAAAAACTGTCTCACTGTCCTCTCGTTCACCAACCCGGAAGGGACCGGGCCCATAGGGCGCATGACAAATAATATCTCTCTCTTTCCTTTCGGTCGTCACCCGGCAGGAGGGGGCCGCCATGCATGGGCGCTCCCTTACCCACTCCCCCTCTCTCCCCATCACCTGGTCTCCCCTCTCTCAGCCTCACGCTCTCTCTCCCTGGCCCGCTACAACCTCTCTCTCCCACTCCCATTGACTCTCTCTCCCTCTCTCGTTTCCTGAGTCGACCAATAGCCCACGTGGGCGCATAGCAGAAGTCTCACTCTCTCTCGTCATCCACACACACACACCCCATCTCCCCCTCTCTCACACACAACAGCCTCTCTCTCTCCTCACTCTTGTTCTTCCTCCCTCGTTCTCTGTAGTCGGCCAGCCAGATTAAAAAATAATAAAATAAAATAAATCCCTCTTATACTTCCGTTCCCACACACTCATAAGTGCCGCCACACTCACGAGCACCTACACACTCACACAGTTACATACACCCACACATGTACATACTCACTCATGAACACAGACACATACATACACGACTACACTGCACGCGCATGCACACATATCAAACAAACACAGCACGCCATATGCACGCACAAGAAGAAGAAAAGCTCGGCAATCGATGCCCAACACAAAAAGGAGAAAGATGACCAGATCACGAGGTGGCAACACCGAATCAAGAAATGACGTCGAAGGCATGCCCCAGTCGGCCCCGAAACTGGCGAACATGCTACATCGACCCACAAACAATGCCCGCCATTCACCGGCATCTCGCCCACAACGCATCTTCGTAGTAAATATCCATAGGGTAATCTATTTTCCCTTTTTCAAGCCAAAATCTTGTATAAAATAAAACCAATTATATATTGCCACCTCCCTCTAGGTGATGGTCACAAAGGCCCACCTAGGAGATATCATTTTAAAGTTCTCCTAAGACAAAGCAAGGGTCAACAATCTGGGACCCAACTCCTTGCTTTGTCCCTCCTGATTAGGCCCTCACCTAATCAGATTATCCTAAACTAATGCAGCTTGCACCTACAAAAGGGCACTGAGAGGTCACTATCAAGGGGGGACACTTGGAAGTTAGCACTTGAGAAGGAAGCTATGCACACACCCTGACTCCAGGGGTCACCACACAAAAGAGTAGAATCTCCATGTATATGGAATTTCCTCTGGAGAACGCACTATAGGCTCTCAATCTCTCACTATCTCTTCATCTCTCTCTATCACCATAGTCGCCACCTCGTCGAAACTAAGGTCTCTATAAATATCGCTTTGAGTCAAGTTTTTCTCACCTCCCGAGGGGTTCCATCACCTACGTCTCTCTCTCTCTCTCTCTCTCTCTCTCTCTCTCTCTCTCTCTCTCTCTCTTTCTACGGTGTGCAGTATTTGTGCTATTTTAAATCACCGTTGTCCGCGTTCTAGCCGCTCAAAGCTAGGTGGTGCCCCCTGTTCACTTACCATGACGAGTTCGGCATGCACGGTCCTAACGTTGAGGCCGTAGGGTCCATTTTGTGCTTTGCTTTTTGTCAACACTAGTAGCGATGAGTTTGGTGCAAGTCCGTGTTGACCTACCCCCCATTCCCACGATATCAACTATGGCACCGTCGTTGCTAAAGAGGAAAAAAGGGAGGGTGCTAATTTTAGGGATGATTTTTTTTGCATGAAAGAAAGGGGGCATGAAAAGGAACTAGGAGGAGGACGGTAGCTGGGAAGAGAAAATGGGGAGCTCGGAGGAGGGAGGAAGCTAGTAGCTCCCGGGGAATTGGAGAAAACGACGATGGAGAGAGGAGGGAACTAGAAGTGGTGTTCGCCAGAGAGGAGTAAGGAGAGGAGCTGGAACAAGGAAAGGGCTCTCTCTCTTCCTCTCTCTCTCTCTCTCTTGCCTTATCAAAGATCTCTCCCTTGGGATGGCATTGAAGAGCATGTAGAGGGAAGCAAGAGGAGAAGTTTCTTTGAGGAGTTTGGAGAAAAGACAGAGCTCAAAAAAGAGAAAAGAAGATTAGGGAGCAAGATCATAAGAAGTGTGGAAGGATTGTAGGCAATAACTTTCAGGTTATGAGAAGGGAGTAAGGAACCTCATGTATGGAAATTCTATAGTGTTTTTCATCAGCACACGGGGATTCAAGAGCAGGTTAACTGTACATGGCAGGATTTGTGTCTGGCAATTACAAATTTCTTTCATTGGGTCGGGGGATTTTTGTTTAGGGGTTTTTAGAGTTCAAGGTGCATACCAACATTGGTGTATGCAATCGAGTTGTAGCAGAGCTATCAGAAGTCAAAAAGTGAAACGATTTGTTGGTTATGAGGATCAATTACATGTGGATATCTTCTTTCAACATTTTTTAAACTATAATTTGTGTTTTGAGTTGTGATTTTCTCCCATGATTGCTCCCTAAACCTCACTAAATACATGTACAAATAATTAATAAATTACTCCTAATTGCATTGTTTCACTTGGTTTATGCCTTAGCTAATTATCCGCCTACAGCCAGAAGCCCGACGCATTCTCGATCAACCTTGGAAAATTGCGTACTCCAATGTATTGATGTCATGCCGCTTTATAGGCATGAGGTGAAAGACGTGAATGTGCATGCATTTTCAAATTTTGCCAAGCTTATGAACAATGCCATAATCTGCTATGACATTAAGTATGAATGTAATGTATGCTAATTGTGGGTTTTGAGGCCATCAAATGAGTTTGATGTTTGCAAGTTGAGATGCACTGATGTTGTCAAAATGTTGTTTAATAAGACAAAGTTGTAGTGTTTCACCTTCTCTCCATGATTGTCTTTACGGCTCGTCAATTAGATTCCAGAGGAGGAAGATATGGCCAATACAATAATTTTGAGGGTTGGTTATATTGGTGTGTGCACCTACCTCATGATGTGTGTGATGGGAAGATGAATCCAGTTTAATAGGGTCCGATTGCTAGTGCTCAAAAATGGCTACAACATGTGCTTTGTAGTGCTCAAATCGAGCATTTAGTGCTCAACAAGTGAGTTTTCTCTGTAGTCTCGAACCATGAGTAGGAGAAATTGATGTGGATGCAATTATAGTTGTGCTCAACACTACTTTAGTCAAAATCTACGGGTGCATGTTAGAAGTTATGCTTGGAAAATATTGGGATGTTATGTATGCCGAATGTGATGCTCTCATGAAAGCAGGAACAATTGGGTGGAAAGTCATTAATTGGAATGCATTGATTGAGGATATGCCCTACATGGTTTTGGTAGGGAAGCTTTGAGCTATTTAAAACAGGTGCTAAGGGAAGGTCTTACTCCAAAATGCTTCCATCTGTGCTTGCACCTTGAAGGTAAGTAGCCTCACAAGACATGGTAAGGACGAGAGAATTAACAAAGGGCTACGAGTTGAGAGGAGGAAATATGGTATGAGCAACGTGCAACAACGAAGATGAAGGGACAAGGTGGATATTTTGGCTCGTGCAAAGCAACACGGCCTTTATTGGATTTGTCGATGAAGTGAAAAAGGATTGGAATGCAAGGGCACCCCATTTGACATTAGCGGCAATGAATTTGGTGCACGTCCATGTCAACCTGCCACGGTAGCGAGACCCGCCATTCCCATGATAACAACAACGACACCATTGTTGCTAAAGGGGAAAAAAGATAGGGTGCTAATTTTAGGGACGGGTTTTTTTGCATGAAAGAAAGGGGGCATGAAAAGGAACTAGGAGGAGGTCGTAGCTTGGAAGAGAAAAATGGGAGCTCGGAGGAGGGAGGAAGCTAGTAGCTCCCGGGGCATTGGAGAACAAGATGGTGGAGAGAGGAGGGAATAAGGTAAGTGGTGTTGGCAAGAGAGGAGGAAGGAGAGGGCTCTCTCTCTCTCTCTCTCTCTCTCTCTCTCTCCCTCTCTCTCCCCTTATCAAAGATCTCTCTCTCAATATGGCATTGAAGAGCATGTAGAGGAGTTTGGGGTGGAGGTTGCAAAAAAGAGAGAGCTTGAAGGAGAGAAAACAAGATTAGGGAGCAAGATCATAAGAAGTGTGGAAGGATTGCAGGCAATAGCTTTCAGGTTATGAGAAGGGAGTAAGGAACCTTGTGTATGGAAATTTGATGGTGTTTTTCATCAACACACATGGATTCAAGAGTAGGTTAACCGTACAAAGCGGGATGTGTGTCTGGCAACTATAGATTTGTTTCATTGGGTTGGGGGATTTTCGATCAGGGGTTTTCAGTTCAAGGTGCATACCAACATCGACTTATGCAGTTGAGTTGTAATAGAGTTATCAAAAGTAAAAAATTGAAATGATTTGTTGATTACGAGCATCAATTACATGTCTATATCTTCTTCCAATTGTTTTTAACCATTATTTGTGTTTTGAGTCGTGATTTTCTCCCACGATTGCTCTCTAAACCTCACTCATACGTGTACGAACAATAAATCGCTCCTAACTGCCTTAGCTGATTATCCATCTACAGTTAGAAGTCTGGCCTTTTCCCTGTCAACCTTGGCGAACCACGCACTCAAGCATATTGATGTCATGCCACTTTGCCGGCACGGGATGAAAGACACGAATCTGCATGCATTTTCAAATTTTGCCAAACTTATGAACAATGCGAGAATCTGCTATGACATTAGGATGATTGGAATGTATGCTAATTGTGGGTTTTGAGGCCATCAAATGAGGTTGTTGATCTATAGGCCAAGATGCAGTGATGTTGTCAAAAGAGGGTTTATTAAGGCAAAATTGTAGTGTTCAACATGCTCTCCATGTTTGTTTGTACGTCTCCAATACAACAATTTTTGGGGCCCGGTTCTATTGGTGTGTGCACCTACCTTAGGATGTATGTGATGGGAAGATGAATCAAGTTTAATTAGGGTCCATTTGTTAGTGCTCAAAAAGGGCTACAACATGTGCTTTGTAGTGCTTAAATCATGCATTTAGTGCTCAACGGGCGAGTTTTCTCTGCAGTCTCAAACATCCATGAGTGGGAGAAATCAATGTGGATGCAATTATAGTTGTGCTTGACATTACTTCAGTCAAAATCTATGGGTGCTTGTCAAAAGTTATGCTTGAAAAAGAGGATGTTATGTATGCCGAATGTGATGCTCTCAAGAAAGCATGAACAAACTGGGTGGAAAGTCATTATTTGGTATGCATTGATGATCGAGGATATGCCCTACATGGTTTTGGTAAGGAATCTTTGAGCTATTTAAAACGGGTGGTAAGGGAGGTCTTACTCCAAAATGCTTCCATCTATGATTTCTCCTTGACGGTAAGTAGCCTCACAAGACATGATATGGACGAGAGAATTAATGAAGGGTTGATAGTTGGGAGCTATCAGCAGGGAAACATGTTTTGCCTCGCAATGCTTTGAAGGGGTGTATGTTAGATGGGGGAGGAGGGGTGGTTGTTCACCATAAGGGGCCACCCGTAACCTTGCCTGCCCAAATTAATTTAAATGTGAAGGGATTATAGTGTGAATGACAAGGAAATATGGTATGAGCAACGTGCGGTAGTGAAGATAAATAGGAAGGGCGAACATTCTGGCTTGAGAAGAGCAACACAAGCCTTGATTGGCTTTATCGTTGAAGTGAGAAAGGACTTGAATGCAAGGGTGCCCCATTTGACATCAACAACAACAAATTTGGTGCAAGTCAATGTCGACCTGCCACATCAGCAATACCCCCCATTCCCACGATAGCAACGACGGTGCCGTCGTTGCTAAAGTGGAAAAAAGGGAGGGTGCTAATTTTAGGGATGGGTTTTTTCTGCATAAAAGGAAGGGGCATGAAAAGGAAATGGAAGGAGGTTGTACCTGGAAGAGAAAAACGAGAGCTTGGAGGAGGGAGGAAGCTGGTAGTTTCCATGGCATTGGAGAAAAATATGGTGGAGAGAGGAGGGAACGAGGTAAGTGGTGTTGGCAAGAGAGGAGGAAGAAGAGGAGTTGGAACAAGGAAAGGTCTCTCTCTCTCTCTCTCTCTCTCTCTCTCTCACGATGGCATTGAAGACCATGTAAAGGGAAGCAAGAGGAGAAGTTGCTTTGAGGAGTTTAAGGTGGAGGTTGCAGAAAAGAGAGAGCTCAAAGGAGAGCAAAGAAGATTAGGGAGCAAGATCATAAGACGTGTGAAAGGATTGCACGCAATAGCATGATAAGGGAGCAAGGAAGCTCGTGTATGGAAATTTTATGGCGTTTTTCTTCAACACATGGAGATTCAAGAGCAGGTTAACCGTACAAGGCAGGGTTCACGTGCTTTGCAGTGCTCAAATCGGGCATTTAGTGCTCAACTGGTGAGTTTTTTCTATAGCCTTGGACATCCATGCATAGGAGAAATTGATGTGGATGCAATTATAATTGTGCACGACATTGCTTCAATCAAAACCTATGGGTGCTTGTGAGAAGTTATGCTTGGCAAAGATTGGGATGTTATGTATGCCGAATGTGATGCTCTGACGAAAGCATGAACAATTGGGTGGAACTTGTGATAGGGAAGCTTTACGCTATTGAAAACAAGTGCTAATGGGAGGTCTTACTCCAAAATGCTTCCATCCATGCTTCCACCTTGAAGGTAAGTAGCCTCATAAGACATGATATGGACGAGAGAATTAACGAAGGGTTGTGAGTTGGGAGCTATTAACGGGGAAACATGTTTTTACTTGAAATGCTTTCAAGGGGTATATGCTAAATGGGGGAGGAGGGTGGTAGTCCACCATAAGGGGCCACCCATAACCTTGCTTGCCCAAAGTAATTTAAAGTTGAAGTGGTTATAGTGTGAATGAGAAGGAAATATAATGTGTAGTAGTGAAGATAAATGGAGAGGGCGGACATTATGGCTTGCAGAGGACCCATGCCTTGATTGGATTTTTTGATGAAGTGAGAAAGGACTGGAATACAAGGGCACCCCATTTGACACCAGCAGCGGTGAATTTGGTGCAAGTTCATGTTGACCTGCCACGACAGCAAGACCCCCCCCCTCCCACGATAGCATCAACGATGCCGTCATTACTAAGGGGAAAAAAGGGAGGGTGCTAATTTTAGAGACATATTTTTTTGCATGAAAGGAAGGGGGCATGAAAAGGAACAGGGAGGAGGTCGTTGCTGGGAAGAGAAAAACGGGAGCTTGGACGAGGGAGGAAGCTGGTAGCTCCCATGGCATTAGAGAAAAAGAAGGTGGAGAGAGGAGGGATCGAGGTAAGCGGTGTTGGCAAAAGAGGAGGAAGGAGAGGAGTTGGAACAAGGAAATCTCTCTCTCTCTCTCCCCCCCCCCCCCCCCCCCCCCCCCCCCCCCCCCCCCCCCCCCCCCCCCCCCCCCCCCTTTATCAAAGATGTCTCTCTCGGGATGGCATTGAAGACCATGTAGAGGGAAGCAAGAGGAGGAGTTGCTTTGAGGAGTTTGGGGTGGAGGTTGCAGAAAAGAGAGAGCTTGAAGGAGAGCAAAGAAGATTAGGGAAAAAGATCATAAGAAGTGTGGAAGGATTGCAGGTTATGAGAAGGGAGTAAGGAAGCTCGTGTATGGATATTTTATGGCGTTTTTCTTCAACACATGGGGATTCAAGAGCAAGTTAATCGTACATGGAGGGATTTGTGTCTGGTGATTACAAATTTCTTTCATCAGGTTGGGAGAGATATTTTCGATCAGGGGTTTTCAGTTTGAGGTGCATACCAAAATTGGCATATGCAGTCGAGTTGTAACCGAGTTAACATAAGTCATAAATTGAAAGGATTTGTTGGTTACGAGCATCATTTACATGTCGATACATTCTTTCAATTTGTTTTTAACCATTATTTGTGTTTTGAGTCGTGATTTTATCCCATGATTGCTCTCTAAACCTCAGTAAATACTTGTATGAACAGTAGATCACTCCTAGCTACACTTGTTTTACTTGGTTTATGCCTTAGCTGATTATTCGTCTACAGCTAGAAGCCCGACGCTTTTTTAATAAACCCTGATGAGTCGCACACTTTGACATATTGACATCATGCTGCTTTATGGACACGGGGTGAAAGACGTGAATTTGCATGCATTTTCAAATCTTGCCGAGCTTTTGAACAATGCGAGAATCTGCTATGACATTAAGATGATTGGAATGTATGCTAATTGTGGGTTTTGAGGCCATCAAATGAGGTTGCTATATGTAGGCCGAGATGCAGTGATCTTGTCAAAATGCGGTAAAGTAAGCTAAAATAGTAGTGTTTGACATGCTCCCCATGTCTGTCTTTACGACTCATCAATCAGAGTTCGGACGAGAAAGTTATGTCCAATAAGATAATTTTTGGGGGCTGATTCTATTAGTGGGACTGCATCCCCTACAAACCCGACCGGCTCTTCAACTTAGTTTCAATCAAAGATAGACTTCATGTCCGCCCATGTTGCCTCCTTACTAAAAGTAGGATATGAGCTTTGAACTCGCAGCCCGACAACTCCAATGCAATATTTAAAGTGAGTTGACCATTAAGCCACACACATTTGCTTGTTGAGGCATAAAGAAAAAAGAATAATAAAGTGAATTTGGCAGAGGACACACACACAATGCTCACACACACCTAATTTTAGTGAAAATCTGGGGATGGAGTTGAGGGGCCTCACGGTCTTGGAATCAGAGCAGGAAGGCTCTATGGAGAGCTTGTGAGGAGAGCTTTGAGAGGATGTGAGTGATGCTTGGCGAGCACAAGGTCGAGGAGATTAATTGAGGATGAAAAATTGTAAAAACATTGACACGAAAAACGGTACAAATGTGGTCTAAAATGCAAATTAATGCAACTATCAATGCAAAGTTGTCTATTAGTGACTTTTAATGACGACTAATCCTCCTTCATTAGCTTAATGAACGTGGGTAGTGGCACATCCTTTCAAGGGTGCATATCCCATCATTTATTAACAGTATAAGGGTGGTTAGGAAGCATGATCAAATAAAAAATTATGCAATGCAAAGGAACGTTAATCCTACTAACACACAAGTGCATAGCAATAATCCTAGCTAGCATACCCAAGCTTTGATATCACTTGATGGGAATGAGATCGTACTGGCTAGGGTGGATGAAAGACAAACATTGTGCACACAAGTGAGTGCGTGTAGGCTAGATTATCACTCAAGCAAATTAGGTTCCAAGATAGATTAACTTGGACTCACACGATCTTGAGTAGTTTGCTAACCCATCACAAGCTCACCAAAGAAAAGAGAGATGCAATGCAAACATGGAATGGATTTGTTTATTCATGAAATGAGCTTTAAGTAGCTTTACAGCCTTGCAGTAATACATGTGGGATAATTCCACCTTTTCTCTCCTTGACTCATGCTATAGTACTCTAGGACACATCCCATCCCTTACATTGCGATGGTTTATGATGTCAAGAAGTTCAAGCATTACTTATTGGCAAATAAGTTTGTCTTCTTTGTAGACCACCAAGAACTGCTTATCTCGTCAACAAACCATGTAATATGAGACAAATTGTAAGATGGTTCATCATCTTATTGGAGTTTGACTTTACAATGGTTATTAAAAAGGACACCACATATCAAAAACATGATCACTTATCAAGGATCACCTTAGGGGAACCTCCCAAGGGGGTTGATGATTATTTGTCAGATGCATATTTGTTCTCAATTGAGATGATTTTTAGATGGTCACAGGATCTAGTTACTCTGATGACCATAGCATAAGTAGACTCACAAATTCCACTTCCTTTAGCACCATGGATGATCAAGCAATTTGTTACGTACTTGTTGTTCACAGGAAGACTATACCAAAAGAATAAAGATAGAATTATGCTTTTGTGCATCAGTCCAAAGCAACAAGCTAACTATTTGAATCAAGCTCATACAACAATAGAGTGATGTAGTGATGTTGTCAAAATGCAGTTTAATAAGCCAAAATTATAGTGTTCCATGTTTGTCTTTACAGCTCATCAATTAGAGCCAGAACGAGGAAGAAAGGCCAATACAATAATTTTTGGGGGCCGATTCTATTGGTGTGCCGACCTACCTCAGGATGTGTGCGATGGGAAGATGAATCAAGTTTAATAGGGGTCCGATTGTTAGTGCTCAAAAAGGGCTGCAACATGTGCTTTGCAAAGCTCAAATCGGGCATTTAATGCTCAATGGGTGAGTTTCTCTGCAGTCTTGGACATCCACGAATAGGGGAAATTGATGTGGATGCAATTATTGTTGTGCTAGACATTACTTCAATAAAATCTATGGGTGCTTGTGAGAAGTTATGCTTGGCAAAGATTGGGATGTTATGTATGCCGAATGTGATTCTCTCACGAAAGCATGAACAATTGGGTGGAAAGTCATTATTTGGAATGCATTGATTGAGGATATGCCCTACATGATTGTTGTAGGTAAGCTTTGAGCTATTTTAAATAGGTGCTAAGTGGAGGCCTTACTCCAAAATTCTTCCATCTATGCTTGTAGCCTCACAAGACATGATATGGGACAAGAGAATTAACGAAGGGTTGCGAGTTGGGAGCTATCAGCGGGGAAACATGTTTTGCCTCGCAATGCTTTGAAGGGGTGTATGCCAAAGGGTGGAGGAGGGTGGCCGTCCAACGTAAGGGACTGTCCATAACCTTGAAGGTGTGGCGGGAAGCATGTGCAAGTGCAAGTGCAAGAGCAAAGAGAGAGAGACCTGCCGTTGGGTGGAGCGCACAACAATGTTATCATGTTGCAGCTCCTTATTCTCTTTGTATTAAAGAATAAGTATATTTGGTTAAGTTAGTAGATGGGTTAGTAGTAAGTGGAATGTTCGGCCAGTTGGCCTGAATCCCCAACAAACTCCCACTTGAAGGCCAACATAGCCCAAGTGACCTGCTATGTACAACTGTGAAGCAATCTAGTGGCTTCAACCTACACCCATCAACTCACTGCAATGTGTAAACCGCTCCAAAGCTAAGCATTTTGTCAAAGCATCTGCTGGATTGTCGTCAGTGTGTACCTTGACCAAATCAATGAGATTTTTGGCCAAGAAATCTCTCACAAGATGATACATGACTTCAATGTGTTTCAATCTAGAGTGAAACACGGGATTCCTTGCCAATGCAAGAGCACTCTGACTATCATGATATATCACTGGAGTCTCATCAATGCCAAGATTTCTGACCAAGCGAGATAACCATATAACCTTGCAACGTACTTTGCTTCCGTAGTGGAAGACGACGTACAATCTTGAAGACATGACCTCCAAGATACTGTTGCTCCAACAAATATGAAGACATAGCCAGATGTTGATCTCCTATTGTCGACACAACCCGCATAGTTTGCATATGCATAACCCACGATGGATGCATCACTGTTCTCGAAGCGTAAACACCTACCGACCGTACCTTGAGGTACCTAAGAATGTGCTTCACTACTTCCCAATGTTGGCTGCCAGGATTTTCCATATATCGGCTCACCACTCCCACTGCAAAAACAATGTTTGGTCTTGTGGCCACCATAGCATACATGACATTGCCCACTGCCAAAGAATATGGTACCTTAGCCATTTCTGCTCTCTCGACATCAAATTTGGGTGCATCTTCCTTGTGCTGAGTTTTAAGAATGCCTGCATTGGGGTACTCAATGCTTTCCCCCCCTGCATATTGAAACGTTGCAAAACTTTCTCAATGTATGTTTCCTGAAATAACTCAAGAATACGACGTTTGCGATCTCTTTTGATTTGCATGCCAAGAAAGTGTGTAGCATCCCCAGAATCTTTCCTTGCAAAATTGTTGCTAAGTGTTTTCTTCAAGTTGGCAATCTCCACCATGGATTTCCTAGCTATAAGCATGTCATCAACATACAGAACTAGAATGATCATCGAGCCATCATCTAGCTTTCTTGTGTACAAGCACTGATCCTCTTCGCTCCTTTTATACCCTTGAGACCTCATACATGCATCAAATTTACGATACCACTACCTTGAACCCTGCTTTAAGCCATAAAGTGCCTTTTTGAGCTTACATACTAGCTCCTCACGAGATGCGTTCTCCTGAACAAATTCTTCATGCTGATGCATGTAAACATCCTCATCGAGATCCCCATGAAGAAATGATGTTTTCACATCCATTGGACAAGTTCCATGTTCTCAATCGCTACAAGACCAAGTACGGTTCTAAGCATTGTCATCTTGACCACAGGTGAGAAGATTTCATCAGAATCAACTCCCTTTTGCTGTTTGAACCCTTTGGCTACAAGTCTAGCCTTGTACTTTGGGTTTGGATCACCTGAGGTAAATTTCTTCTTGTAAACCCATTTGCAAGGTAAAGCTTTTGCATCATTTGGAAGTTCTACCAAGTCCCAAGTGTCATTAGCCAGAATCAAGTTATACTCAGATTCCATAGCCTGCTCCCACTTCACCACATTATCCGTCATCATGGCTTCTTGGTAGCAGCTTGGCTCATCGCAATCGGTCAACATGATGTAATCAAGACTTGGCTTGAAATGCGCAGGTGGACGAGAGACTCTAGTAGACCGTTTCACTCCTTGACCATTGCTATTCGCTCCCTCTGGAGCTGTGGATTATGTCATTCGCTTTTGTTCTTGCGTTTGGTTGTTTTTGAGCCGTTGATAGACCGCTTTTGGCGTGTACAAAATAACGTGTATATGCATGGTCTATGTACAAAAAGATGTAAATCCATGCATTTGGGAGCTTTGTGAAGTGGTTTCAAGTTCTAAAAAAGATGCAGTGTGTAAAAATTGTGAATAGTCACGTTTGCGTGCTAGCAGTCGGGCACATGTATATGCCTAGATAGGGTATCGAGGCCTTGGATATGGTTCTTGGTGGCTTCTTTTGGCTCTAGGTAATGTGTTTGAGCTTTCTAGAATGTGAATAATTCAAGTGGGAAGTGTGGCCACTCTCATCCCGCCCGAGCAGTTTGGGACATGCAGTAACTTTCTATTTATGGTGCCGTCAATGTTATAGCTGAGGGAGTATTTTTGAAGCCAAGTCTTGGCACTTTCACCTCGCTGTGTGGGGAACGAAGCAGGGTTCCTACAGGTGGTCTAGTGCAGTCCAGTTGCGTTCGCGTTCTATTCTCGAGTGTGTGGAGGAGTGAATGAGAGCTTTCTCTCTTCAATTTTGCACTTGGGAGACTCTATGGAAGTTTTGACGTTTCCATGGATGTGTGTGCGCGAGGAATTGAGGGAAGCAAGTGCGGCTTTTTGCAAGACTATGTGACCCTGTATCGTTGCCATTAGGGTTGTCACTACTCCAAAGAGTCCAACAGAGTGGAGTTTGGTGAAGGCTTTGCCATGGTTTGAGTGTGGCCTTTTGTGGCTGGAGTTTTTGAGTTTTTGATGGTTTTTCTTGTATATTTTGGTAACCATCAAGTGTGATTGCAAGTGTTGATCAACTAGACTATCCTTGTAGTGTCTACGGGCAGGCAAGGGCTTGTAGGTCAAGGTGTTTGGAGTTTGAATTGAGCTTGTGGGTAGTATTTTTATTGAGCTCTTGAGTGGTGGTGTGTGTGGGTTGAAATTTAAGTGAATTCCTTGTGTGGTGTTGAGTTGTTTGGGTGTGTGAGTGTGCGCACGGCGTCTTTTGCTCCATCATCCTTTGGCAATCCCGCTGGGGAGCGAAAATTACCGGCTGTGCACCCAGGTGAGGCGGTTCTGCTCTGTGAAGTTTGAGATTCATTGAAGAAAAGTGGTGGTTTGGTTGAGGTGCAAGACTTCAACTTCTGTGGAATTACTCACGCAAGGGAGAAGCGCCTTCAAAGGGATAGCATATAGTCGGCCACTGTTCACAAGGAAGGAGGATGTGAAGGACTGGATTGTGGACTTTGAGTGGCATACGCTTGGTATGCACATTGTGAATGACGAAGCAAAGCTTCATGTATTTCCTCTTGCGCTCAAAGGAGAAGCTCAAGAGTGGTTTGAAGGTTTAGAGGAAGACAAAAAGCAAACATGGGAGCGGGTGAAGCTGGCAATTTTTGATAGGTTTGGAAAGAAACTAACCGCAATAGAAGCGATAAGAAAATTGAGAGGTTTGCAGCAAGATGTTCATGCTAACTTTAAAGAGTTTTTGCAACACTTCAAAGTACTTTGGGTGCAATTAGAGGCGGCATCCCAAGTACCTCTAGGGGATTTCTTTAAAGTGCATCAGTTTATGGATTGTCTCCATCCAAGTGTAAGGGAGAAGGTCGATCAAGATGAGCCTGCTACATTTGAAAGAGCTGTGGAAATTGTCGAGGCCAAGAGCAAGAAGATCAAGAGAAGGTGGGAGCAAGACATGACACACACTGAGCCACTTGCGGTGCAACCAATGGTCCCTGTGGCAACGGATGATAGAGTGGAGCAAGTGGTTTAGGGTCCGGATCCCGTTACGGCCCAGGTGCTGCATGATCTTGCTCGTCAGTTGCAAGAGTTAAGGATTAACATAATGAATAGGAACCAAAGAGAAGAGCAGCTAGTTGGGAGAGGTAGGGGACGGAGGCTACAAGGTAGATGATGCTACAATTGTGATGAAGAGGGTCACTACACCCCTGATTGTCTTGAACCACCAAGAGAGAGAGGAGAGATATACCCCTTATATGGACGCGGTCAAGGGAGAATAGAAGAAAATCATCAAGAGCGGGCACTAGAAGCATCGCCGCTACAACAACAACCACAACCACAACCATTGCTTGCAAATGGAGAAGGTAGGGCTATTAACATCATTACCCTTGAGCATCAAGATGTGGATGTTTCGGCCAATAAAAGAGCTAGGCATGATAGGGAGAAAGAGACAGAAGAAGAGAGGGCAACAAGAGCAAGGAAAGGAAAGGCTAAGGTAGAAGATAAACCAGAGAGTACCAAGAGGCGATGAAGAAGGAAAATAGGTCCAAAGGACTACCCCCTTGGCCAAGGTGTTGAAGACTATGATATTGTCGACGACATACAAAATCAAAAGGCGGATATATCTTTTGGTCAGTTGGTGGCCTTAAATGCTAAATTGAAGAGGCAATGGACCAAGTGTGTGAGTATGTGGCTTCCTTCCAAAAAGGAAAAGCATCAAAGCATGGTGCCATCTTTGAGGGTTGCTCACCTAATGGATATGGTGCCAATAGTTGAAGCTATGTTTGGAAAGAAGATGAAAGTGCAAGCATATGTGGATGGTGGTGTCCAGGTGTGTGTCATGACCGAGGCTATCATGAGGGAAGCAGGCGTCAAGATGTCAGTGAATGCTTTGATCCATATGAGGATGGCCAACCACAAAAAGGCAAGGTGTTTTGGGATAGCTGAAGATGTGAAGATAAAAGCCTTGGGGATTGAGTGCTTGGTTGATTGCTATGTGATGCAAGCGGGTGAGAATGCTTATCCGATCATTTTAGGGAGGCCATGGCTTATAACCCTTGGTGCTAAGCAAGATTGGGGCACGGGCTTGATCACCATCCCCGACAAAGAGAAAGGAAGGACCATTGTCTACAACATAAAGACACACAAGAGCCGTACACAACCCCTATTGGAGGTGCAAGATACAGATTTGACAGAAACTACATCATATGATAGTGATGCTTTGTCTACATCATCAAAAGAAAGTGTAGAGGAAGGCTTGATGCAATTATGTCCTGATCTCTTTGGGGTACATGTTGAAAAGGAAGCATCGATGCATGATGTGAAGGTCAAAGAGGAGAAGGATACTCCAAAAGCAATTGTAGAGCCTGCCAAAGTGAACGCAAGGGGCATGTTAGGAGAGGACTTGATAGAAAAAGAAAAGAAGGAGTATGAAGACATGTTCACAGAGTTTCCAAAGCTATTTGCCACTGAATATATAGAGTTGCAAGGAGCTAAAGGAGTCGAGCATAGAATCAATCTAAAAGAAGGTGCCAAGCCAAAGGTTCAAAAGCTTAGGAGGTTGGGGGTCATTCATGAGAAGGAACTTCGTGAAGAGGTGACGAAGTTTTTGGAAGCAAATATCATCTTTCGAGTGGAGGAGTCCAAATGGTTCTCTCCAGTTGTTATTGTGCCCAAGAAGAATGGAAGATTTAGGATATGCGTCAATTTCAAACCTTTAAATGCTACCACAAAAAGGAATCATTATCCACTACCCTTCCTAGATGAAATTCTCAATCAGGTTGCAGGTCATGAACGTTACTCAATCATGGATGGATTTTTTGGCTACTTCCAAATCTTGATAGCGATTAAAGATCGATTGAAGACGACCTTCATTACTCCTTGGGGTTGTTTTGCCTACAAAAGAATGCCTTTTGGGCTAGTTAATGCATATGCTACCTTCCAAGGATGGATGAATAGAGTGTTTGGTCCCTACTTGGGTAAGTTCATTCGCATTTTCATGGATGACATTGGGTGTTATAGCTCAAGGCTCACAAATTTGGAGAAGCTGAGGTTGAGTTTTGAAAGGCTTCAACAAGAGGGTGGGCAACTCAACCCAAAGAAGTGTAAGTTTGCTCATGCCAGAGTCCATTTGCTAGGACATGTGGTTTCCCAAAATGGAATAGAAGCCGATCCAAAGAAAGTTAAGGCTTTATTGCTTATCGATCCTCCCAGCAACACAAAGGATTTGGCATCATTTGTGCATAAACTCAGGTACTTGTCACATTTTTTTTGGATGCTATGTCAGTATGTGTATCCTCTCCAGAAATTGAGTCAAAGAGTTCAAGGGTTTGAGTGGAATGAAGACGTGCAACAGGCTTTTGATGGTATCAAGGAGGCATTGTGTGCTTTACCAACAGTGAGTCCTCTCGACTTGCAATCAATTTTCTATGTATCTATTAGTGTGGGGTTTGTAGCTTTTGGGTCGGTTCTCTTACAAAAGCAGGGAAGGAACTTAAGGCCAGTTTATTTTGAGAGCAAGATGAAGAATGTAAGTGAATTCTCCTACACAAAAATCGAACAGTGGGTATTCGCCTTGGTTCTTGCTTTTCGTAGGTTCAAAACCTATTTATTGCCCCAAAAGTTCTATGTGCTCACCACATCAAATCTTTTGCCGGATGTAGTACAACATTTGAAGCCTAGCAAGTGCATCTTAAAGTGGACTTTGTAGCTTCAAGAGTATGAGTTTGAGTTTAAAGTGGATCATTCTGTTAAAGCTCACTTGGCGGACATAGTGGTACATAAGGGAGGGGAGCTTCCATCTTATCCAAGGGTTAACAAGGATGATCATGAAGAGGAAGTAGATATTACAGATGCGTATACAATGATGTTTGATGGTGCATACATGAAAGTTCTTCAAAAGGCAAGTGGTGCAGTAGTCATTAAGAACCCAAAAGACAATGTAATCTTTTCTAGAGCTTACGGTCTTGATGAAGCTGAAAGCAACAATGAGGCCGAGTATCTCACGCTTTTCCTTGGGTTGAAGTAGTGTGTTGCGTTTGGATTGAAGAGGGTCATTGCAAAAGGGGATGCATTGCTAGTCATGAATCAGTTGCTTGGTTTGTGGAATGTTAAGAAAGACAATTTGAAGAAGTGGTTATATGGCATCAAGAAGCTTTTGCATGACTTTGAGAAGATACAGTTTAAGCATGTTCCTCCTGAGCATAATAAATAAGCTGATGAGTTGGCTAGGGACAAGTTGGATGCCTTGGTAGCTCCTTTAAAGGTCAAGGAAAGCCTTGTATGTAGGAAGGGAATCATTGCAAGATGTAGAAGTATTTCTTGGTAAAGGGCAATGTCCAAAGAGCACGTCAAAGGTTCGGCGTAAGAGAATAGTTGCAAAAGCAAGAAACTACACATTGGTAGGTGAGGATCTCATGCTTTATGGCAAGGATAGCATTTTGAGAAGAGTGCCGTACAAAGAAGAAATAGTCTTGATTTTGGAGCAATGCCATGAGGAAACAGGCCATCAACGCAAGGATCAATTTGTCTTTTGTATTTTGAGAGCAGGTTACTGTTGGCCCTCTATGATGAGAGATGCTTATTTTTGGTGCAAGTCATGCCATGAATGCCAAGTGTTTGCAAATCGAAAGCTTTTGGCTGAGCCTCAAAAAGCTATAATGTCTTTTGATGCATTTGCAAAATGGGGAGTGGATGCTGTAGGTCCAATGTCGAGGACCAACAATGGAAAAAGGTATATCCTTGTGGCTGTGGACTATTTGAAAAAATGGGTGGAGGCAAGAGTGTTAAAAGATGTAACAACGGGAAGAGTGGCCTCTTTTTTGTATGAACGGGTGTGTTGCAGGTTTGGAGATCCTATGGTTATCATTTTTGATTGTGGACCATGGTTTAGGGAAAAACTTGTTGCTGCTCTCATGGAGAAATTGAAAATTCAGCATAGGCATTCTTCTCCTTACTACCCACAATGCAATGGGTTGGTTGAAAACCACAATGGTCAAATTGTGAAGATGCTATCAAAGTATGCTAGAGAGCATCCTAAAGAGTGGGACTTGGACTTGGAAAGTGTTTGTGGGCTTATAGAACTGCGTATAGAGTGTCAACACAGTTTATAACTTATGAGCTTGTTTATGGAAAGGAAGCTCTTATGCCCATACAGGTGCAATTGGATGCCTCGAAGTTGTTGTGCAGAATGCAAGGTGCACATAATGACAAGCTGCAAGAAAGAATTCTTCATCTAGAGTTGTTGCGAATGAATAGAGAGAAAGCCAATGACTATTATCTTCAACATGCAGAGACAAGGATGGAGAAAATGAATAAGAGGCTGCCAGAGAAAGAGATCAAAGAGGGAGATCTGGTGATGAAGTATGATTCTCGCTTGGATTTCACTTTTCAGAAGAAGTTGAGGGACAAATGGTTGGGTCCATACAAAGTGAAGCATGTATTTCCTAATGTCACATATGAGTTGGAAAAATTGTCAGGGGAACCTTTGCGCTATAGAATAAATGGTTATAGATTGAAAAAATATTTTGCAAGGGATGTGGTTCCAGATGCGAATAGTCTCTTGGTTGAGCATGAATGCTCTACCTAGAGGGTGGGCAATGATGATAGACCGCTTTTGGCGTGTAAAAAATTGCGTGTATATGCATGGTCATATGTACAAAAAGATGTAAATACATGCATTTGGGAGCTTTGCGAAGTGGTTTCAAGTTCTAAAAAACATGCAGCGTGTACACATTGTGAATAGTCAGGTTTGCGTGCTAGCAGTCGGGCACATGTATATGCCTAGATAGGGTATCAGGGCCTTGGATATGGTTCTTGGTGGCTTCTTTTGGCTCTAGGTAATGTGTTTGAGCTTTCTAGAATGTGAATAATGCAAGTGGGAAGTGCGGGCACTCTCATCCCACCTGAGAAGTTTGGGACATGTAGTAACTGTCTATTTACGGTGCTGTGAGTGTTCCAGCTGAGGGAGTATTTTTGAATCCAAGTCTTGGCACTTTCACCTCTTTGTGTGGGGAAGGAAGCAGGGTTCCTACAGGTGGTGTAGTGCAGTCCCGTTGCATTTGCGTCCTGTTTTTGAGTGTGTGGAGGAGTGAATGAGAGATTTCTCTCTTCAATTTTGCACTTGGGAGAGTCTATGGAAGTTCTGAGGTTTCCATGGATGTGTGTGTGCAAGGAATTGAGGGAAGAAGATGCGGATTTCTGCAAGACTATGTGACCCTGTATCGGTGCCATTAGGGTTGGTGCTACTCCAAAGAGTCCAACAGAGTGGAGTTTGGTGAAGGCTTTGCAATGGTTTGAGTGTGGCCTTTTGTGGTTGGAGTTCAGAAGGCTAGTGCTTTTGAGTTTTTGATGGTTTTTCTTGTATATTTTAGTCACCATCAAGTGTGATTTCAAGTGTTGATGCAAAAAGGTGACAACTATGCACTGCGAGGTCAGTTTTTGGCCTGTTCGGGGTCCGTTTGAGGTCATCTAAAAGGCCAAGGGTGACCAACTAAAAAAGCTAAGTGTGGGAACTGAAAAAACTGAGAGAAGACCAGAAAAAACGTGGAGAAGAGAGGAGGAACAGCCGCAGGTGTGTTTTTTGGGTTTTTGGAGCCTGTTTTGGCCGTAAACTGCTCATCCGATGTCGGATTTGAGCACTTTGACATTGTAGACTGGGGTTTTGAGCCGTTCCGGACGCGATGGCGCTGTCCATTTTGCCAAATTCCTCACTCTTTTTCTGCTGTTTTTCTGTGTAATCTTCTCCGGTGAGTGAAGCTTCTTCTCCAATTTGTGATTGTATCTGGTATCTTTTACCCATATTGTGTGAGCTGTTTGCCCCATTGGTGTTGGCCCAAGCTCAATTGTATCTAAACATCAGAAATTCTCCTCTTTTGAGCTGAGTTTTTTGGGTGTGTGTGTGTGTGTGTGTGTGTGTGTGGAGTGGATAAGTGGATAGTTTCTCTCCTCTCACTCCAGAGGTGTGTTCCCTGTCTCGGCCAGGTGTGTTGTCTAAGCCGAGTGGTGCCCCATAGTGTGTGTGTGTATCTTCCCAAGAGTGTGTGTCGGGTCGTTATAGAGGCGCTGTGTGTGTTTTCATCCCGCTCACAACGTCTTATCATTTTGATCCATTCGTCTGGATTATGTAAATATTAGTCAGTTAGTCAAGACTCAGATTTATTCCCACTTTGTAATCATGAGCAAGAGAACCCCATGTACATTTTTGAGCTAAGGTGACTAAAGTATAAAAGTCACCTTAGAACCAATTTTTGAACAACATTTGAATTAATCCTGTGTCGTAGGAGAGAGAGAGAGAGAGAGAGAGAGAGAGAGAGAGAGAGAGAGAGAGAGAGAGAGAGAGAGAGAGAGAGAGAGAGAGAGAGTCTTATCCTCTTCGCTACGCGCTTCTCCCTCACCGGATTCACGACGCGACCACACCATCGCAGTAGTCTCTCCGAGAGCTACGCGCCCACGCCACGCATTCGCCGTTTCGAGTTGATCGCGATCGATTCTGCCTCGAGCTTGTTTTGCTTGTAAGTAGCACAAACGGTGTCTATTTTCAATAATCAAGTGCTTCATGGAATGAGAAAGAGATTAGCTACACATAGATACTGATAAACTTAAGTTTCGCCCACTTTTGGATTATGACTTGTAGGTCTATCGCGACAGCATTCGAGATAGCTAGGGTTCAAATCTGGTGAGATTAGACTTATAGGTAAATATGTCCTAGTGAGATGATGGTGCCTAGTAAGTTTGATGCGATTCCGAGTTCATTGGACGTGTGAACTGTGTTGTGAGCGTTAAGGGATAGAGTGGGTTGCAATCTACCAGGGTTAGTGATTGATGCATCATAAAAGTGCGTATGTGTAGATTGGTCTCAGCCTGACAAGCTAACGAGATTGCCTACGTGCACCTACGGGTTAGTCGTGTCATCGGATGATAAGTATGTTGTCTGTGTCGTGCTCGTGAGTATAAACAGGGGAGTAGTTTTGCCCTAAAAAACATTGGCGCCGTTGTCGGGGACCGAAGACCTTAAGTAGGGAGATCTACGTCACTCGTGTGATGGTTAGCTTACTTTAGTTTTGACTAGAGAGAGCTTAAACTTTTAGAACAAGATCCAGGATAGAGTATCCTGAGGTCTAGTGGATAGCTAGGAAGCCTGTGTCTTGTCGAGGATCTGCGACTAGTTAGATTTAGTTAAATAGGATAAAGAGGAGTTATGGTTTTTGGTTTTGAGTGCTTGTGATACTTGTGAAGAAATAGAGTAGAAAAACGCTGTAAAAACGCAAAAAAACAAACAAAAAGAAGGAACAATAAGGTTGTTTGCTTGCCTTGAAAGCAAAACCCACCCTATATACCCTTGAAAGGGGTGAAAAGAGTTGACATTGAAATTTATGATCCAACACTCGAGAAAACAAGTGTCCAAACTTCACAAAACTTGAGGGATAGGCTATAGAGGGTAACTGGAACTCAAGGGTAAAGTCACAATTTTGAATTGACTTGTGCCAGAGCAAACTGTCAGTCTATCGCGATAGACTAAGGAAGTAGTGAATCAGACACGTTTTGCAATTTGTGACTATATTGCTAGAACATACTCTCTATATAGATCCCAACCATCATTTCATAATTGAAATTGGACCACCAGAAGACTGATTAAGTGGTTGCTGTAGATACTTGAAAGATTTTTTGGTAATTTAGGAAAAAGCACTTGTGAACAGGCTAACCATCCTTGTGTAGATCCCAGAAGGAGGCCATCACAAAGTTATACAGGAAGAAGGAGTCCAGGTAAGCTTTAAGTTTGCAACAAAACTTTCATTCTTATGTATTTAAGGTCAGGAGCCTTTGTTAAGTCGGGAACTAAAAGTGTCAAAAGTTAAATTAGCACCACGTCCACAGAAGAGAGTGTAACACAGACGAGACTAGACCCATTGGCACCAATCATTGAAGAGGGTAGTGATACTGACACTTCGTCGGAAAAGTCCTTCTTCATGATGGGGAGTCAACAGCCAAGAGGTTTCATCGGTGAAGGACCAATGCCAGGAGGGAGCACCTTCCTACATCCTTTACAAGAAACCCAGTTCACTATAATCTTCTTGGAAGGAACTAACTCGAAGGGAGCCCTACTCTATTTTGACTATCGGGGACGCAAGTGTATTTGTATTGAAGAAAGACCGGCTCAGAGACTAGAGATAATTCGAGTCTACGATGATGGAGACAGATTCAGAGACAAAAAGGGAAACCACTATCTGATAGTGAGTAACCCTGAGGATTACAACAGATATGGGGATAACGTGGCAAAAGGGAAAATGGTTTCAGAAACCCAAGAACCGCCTCCTAACATTGATCGACCTGGAGCGCTTTTTATGTATGATAAGAAAACAACCAGGGTCCCAACCTATAATGAGAATGTAGGGATTTACAAGCATGAAAGCGAGGGAATATTCTCTTACTTTCGATGCAAGGAACCCTACCCAAATGAATTCAGCAAGGACAAGGTTCTTTACTTATTTTCTTATGAAACTGCTATGGGGAAGGATATTGTTTTCGTTGACAGATACGGGCGAGAATACAAACGTATTCTCCCAGAAGAGGTTGAAAAGGCAACAGTTCCAAGAGCATCAACCTATGGCCCCGATGAGGTACCAAGAGCCACCTACACCCCTAGCAAGTCGACTAATCCCTTTTCAGAAGAGTATGACGCTACCTCACATTCTACCCGTCCACCGACGTCCAACTACCAGGACCAACCAGCTACTCAGCCATCACCGCAGGCATGGCTTTGACAGAGTGCTACATGAGAACAAGACCAAACCCGAGAGGGTTATCAAACCGCACGAGGGTTAAGGGATTTACAAGAACCACCACTCTATGCACAGTATCAAGGAGAGAGTAAGCCAAAGACTTAGGGGTCAAATGAGCTTGGAAGAACACCTCGAGAACGAGTTCGGAGAGATGAACCATCTCTCACGAGAACTGTTAGAAATTATGGATTAGGAGCACCATTGGGAGAGGAACCTGGCCACTATAGAAGACCAGAGGAGG
The DNA here is from genome assembly GCF_014529385.1 of Adiantum capillus-veneris. NCBI lineage: Eukaryota > Viridiplantae > Streptophyta > Polypodiopsida > Polypodiales > Pteridaceae > Adiantum > Adiantum capillus-veneris. Next base: position 85,383,673 of record NC_140937.1, read on the forward strand.
TATATCGGCTAGTACGGGGAGATCCCATGATGAGATTTGGAGACCATCGTAGAATTAGACCTTCTCAAGTGCAAAAATGGGTAAACAAGAAATATACGGGAAGCAGGGATCCGAGAGATCATGTAGCAGCCTTTGTGCGTGTAATTCGAGCTGAAGAGGTGCTAGACTTTCCTACCCAATTTGCAGGATTCGGTTTAACCTTAGAGGATGATGCGGCTACATGGTTTGACTCGGTGGAGCGAAGAGACTTTGAGTCTATGGAGGAAGTGTTTGACGAGTTTATCGAGGAATTCTCACAAAGGGGGATAGCTCATAATACAGTATCACAAATCCATAAATTCAAACAGAAAGATGGAGAGTCCGTGCGAAAGGCCGCCCTCCGATTAAAAAGATATGTTAAGTTCTGTCCCGTGGAAGAACTGCTAACTCAGTCCAGACTTATGCTTATATTTATCCAAGGACTAAGGAATGCAGATCTTCAAAAGGACTTACATATGAAAAGGAGCACTACGTTGAATGATTTGACCAAGGAAGCTCTATACCTTGTGGACAATTGTGCGGTCTACAAAGAGGGCGAGTTCAAGGATCTTGACGATGATTCTTCCTCGCAACAAAGCGGGAACAAGTCTGCTAAGACAATACTGAAAGGGGAAGTAGCGGTAAGCCAAGAGCAGCTGGTAGAGGAAGTGCTTAAAAAAATTAACTTGTATTCCAAACCACAAGCTAAACAACCAAAATGGTGTGCGATTGAACAAAAATGGACAAACCATGGGATGGAGGAGTGTTATTATAACAAGGGATATGTGAGAGTACAACCATATGCTCCACAAGCTCAGGCGACATCTCCTCAAGTCCAACCGATGCCTAGATATCAGACTGGCAACCTACCAGAACCAGGGGGTGCAGAAAGACCACAACCAGTCTTGGGACGACAACCACCCCTACCAGGATTACGACCAGTCGGCATAAGATACACACCCACAGTAACTGAGTCGGACGAGAAGGCTTTGGTACCTATGCATGCATACTACGACGAGCCCAATGGATATGCGGCGAACTCTGTCTATTATCCACCGGATGAACCCTCTACACCAGAACCATGGAGCATGATAGGAAATACAGGACCACCAATTGCGGCACAGGTAGCGGGAGAAGGACGATATAGCCTGGATAAAAGAACACTGTTGTTCATAGCCAACGGAGGCATGAGCGGGCAAAGAATTGCGGACCAACAAAGAGGAGCTCCAGGAGCACCTCAACAGCCTAAAGGACCATGCTACAAGTGTGGAGGAGATCATTCGCTGAGGGACTGCCCTCATGACGAAATCATTAGGGTCAACGCATATTGCACGGAGTGTGGAATTACTCACTTGATCCCTGATTGTCCTAAAAACCCGAGCAAAGGAGCAAAAACTACCTTGAATATGCTGGGAGCGCTACCGTCCAGTGGAGGGTCAGAAAACGAAACTCCGATTCTTGATAAGGTCTTGACGAGAGCCCAAGCAAGGAAAAATGACATTCAGCCCAAGAGTAACGATGAAAATCAAGACTGACAAGTCTAGCGTCAATCGTGATAATCCTTGGAAAGAACGAAGAGCTAAAATGAAAGCTAGACGTGAGCGACAACGAAAAGATGTAGAAGCTGAGCTAACGATAGCTCGAGAGCAACTTAAACATCAAAGAGAGTCCGACTCTCTAAAATCAACGGGAGGACCAACGAGTGCAAGCTCAGGAGGGTCGGTATTGGTAGATAAGATCAATGAACCCTTAGATGCAATCTTGCAAGCATATGAAGCAAGATTGAAGAACAAACAGACCCTAGAGCAAAGGTGGATGACATATCCATATCCAGAGATAGAAAAACAGAGACTAGAGATGTGCAAACAGCTGATTGAAACTGCACAAGCTTTACTGGAGCCTCCACCTATGGAAGCAGGAGATAGAGTAATCAAACCACCAAACAATGAAACACCTCACAAAACCGAACAAAGGATACCCGACAAGATAGAAAACATTAAATCCTTGCCGGATGTAGAGGATGCAAAAGACGTACCTAATAGCACTGATGAATCACTGAAAGATTTTCCACCATATTCCCCTATTGTGGAAGAAAATTGGCCTGAAGAGTTATGGGAAAAAGTGCGAAAAGCTCAAGAAAAATATGAGACAAAAACAGTCGAGTCAGCGCCTTTCTCGGAGCTGAACTTGAATAAAACTCCGTGGGATCTAGACGTTAAATCATTTCAAGGGGATAATGGTTCAGTTGCATCCGAAGATAGCAGACCACCATCTCTCAGAACTTTGCCATCATACATGGGGGACTATGAGGCAAGATCAGAAATTCGAAGAGTACCTTCTCAGAGAATAGGCGGTTCAAATCAATTGGACACTAAAATCCTGACAGACTTGTTGACCAGTCCGGTCAAGTGTACAATCACATTGGCAGAATTGTTAAAAATTAGGCCAAGCATGTGGACGGAAATGGGCAAATGTCTTGAAAAATTTGGCATAAGGACGCCTCTTAAGTTCTTCGAAACCGAGCTTGATGACACAGAACCGAAGAAAGTCAACACTAGACCAGTGCCACTCAACAAGGTAGGAGAGTATTGTGAGGGTGAAGATGGTAACACAACCCTACCAGTTGAGTATAATGGCATAGAGACTAAGGCAATACTTGATAGTGGAGCTAGCATTGCCATTGCGACCAAATTGCTATGGGAAAAATGGGGAAAACCAGCAATACGAACAACTAGAATGAAATTGCAACTGGCGGATGGGCACATAGAAAGGCCTATACGATTGCTTGAGGCAATTGTGGTATCTTCTTGTGGTATAGAATATGAACATACCTTTGCCATAGTGGATTTCGGCAAGAAGAACAACTATGAAATTGTCCTTGGTAGGCCGTTCATGAGTCAACTCAAAATGGTACAGGACTGGGGGTATGATTATTTGTATCTAAGACATGCTGAAACTACTACACGCGTAAACATGAAAAATCATAGCTACCATGATGTCACGAGAACCCTTGTGGAAGAATTTCACACAGCCACCATTAGTGGATCAGAAGTCCTAGCGTGGCTTTGTAAGAAAAAAGAGATATGGATGTGTGGGGCATCTCAATGTAGTGAATTTGACCACGATGAAAGGACACTAGAGAGGGTATTGGAAGACGATGCCTATATACGAGAACCTTTTCCTGAAGAGAAGCTCGAACTCCTAGAATGGTCTCAAATTTTGGCTACATTGGATGTATGCGTCAATGAAGTCACGTCCACCAAATTTTGTGATGAGAATGGCTACGATATCATACCATACTACATGTTGAGCAAAATTGTGGAGGAGGACGAGGACGAGGTAGATACTGAGAATACGAGGATCCATTAAACGAAAATGAAACTTGAGATTAAGATAGCGGGCTATGTGGACATCCCCACTAAAGAAATCAAGCAGGAAGGAGAAGAATTTTATGATTCTTCTGATCAAACTGAAAACGAGGATAACGCGGATGACGAGAAGTCGGAAAATACAGAGGGAGACGACAATCAAGATCAAGACAATGACGTCGTCTACAATTTCCCAAACCAAAGTGAGAAACGACAAAAAAGATACAAGAGTAAACGACACCACATCAGTACACCAACCAGGTTGAGACCCATGCCGGAGTTTGAGGGTAAGACACATTTCCTTATGAACATTCATGCAGTTGATTGTGCTAAGGATAAAGTGTCAGGAAGATTTCTTAAGGTGGCTGAAGACTCAGGATTTAAGTCCAAACTGTTGAAACCTAAAAAAACCAGCAAACCAAAAAAAGGAAAACTGAATGTCTGTGGTAGTCCAATTATGACGAAAATTGAACGGAAAACGAGATACAATGAGTTGAAACAAAAGATAAAAAATGTATGGACAACTGAAATGGAAAGTAGCGATGGAACGAACGCTAGTGATGGGAGTAAAAAGATAGACGTACCTCCTCACTATTGTAAGTACACCATTCAGGAAAGAAGATTGGTGGTTCAACAACCAATGAGGGAGCCTAAATCAAACGAGTCCTCCGATGGGCCAGAGAACGCCAAGAAACTAGACTTAGCAGAGCCAGGAGAAAATCCTCGACCTGCTTACATTGCCACAGATCTAGGTCGAGAAGAAGAGGACTTACTGATCAAAACACTTAAGGAATTTCGAGATGTATTTGCATGGTCGTACAAAGATTTGAAGGGAGTGGATCCTAACATTTGTGAACATTCAATCCCTTTGAAGTCTGATGCAAAGCCAAGCAAACAATGTCCATACACGTATAATGAGACATTCACCAAAAGGATAACAGAGGAGATAGACAAACTTATGGACGCTGAATTTATTTATGAGATAGAACACACGGACTGGGTGTCCCCAATAGTGGTGGTACCTAAGAAAAACGGGAAATTACGAGTGTGTGTAAATCTCAAGAAGGTAAACGCAGCAACAATAAGAGACAACTACCCTCTTCCTATCACTAAACACGTCCTGGAACGAGTGGCGGGCAAGCAAGCCTATAGCTTTATGGACGGATTCTCTGGTCATAACCAATTGGGGGTCAAACTAGAGATCAATACAAAACAACATTTGCAATAGAATGGGGCATATATGCGTTTAGGGTAATGCCATTTGGCTTGACCAATGCTCGAGCCACATTTCAGAGATTAATGACACACGCTTTTAAAGAATAGTTGCGAAAATTCTTGGATATTTACATGGACGACTTGTGTGTCTATTCTCTATTGAGAGAAGACCATATAGATCATCTGAGAAAAGTATTCGAAAAATGCAGAACATATAGGATTTGCCTCAACCCAGAAAAATGCGTATTCATGGTACGACAAGGTAAAATCTTAGGCCTCATAGTGTCGGCTAATGGAATTACCACTGATGAAGACAAGGTGAAGGTGATCATAGAATTGCCAAGACCAAACACTCTACGAGAGGTACAATCATTTATGGGACATTGTGGATACTACCGACGTTTTATCTACATGTACGCTGTAATAGCAAAACCCTTGTATAGTTTAATCATGCTCTTCATTTGGACAAATGAATGTGAGGAGTCATTCCAGAAACTAAAAGATGCATTGGTATCTGCACCAATTCTAAAAGCACCACATTGGTCAAAGATCTTCCATGTACATGTAGATGCTTCGGCATTTGCAATAGGCTGTATATTGGCACAACCAGATGAGGGAAAGACGGATTTTCCAATCAGTTATGCTAGTAGACAACTCAACAGTGCAGAAAAGAATTATACTACCACTGAAAGAGAAGGATTGGGTATGATATATGCTGTAAAGAAATTTCGGCATTACTTACTCGCGAACAAATTTACATTCTTTGTGGATCATCAGGCACTCTTGTACTTAGTAAACAAACCTTGCAACACGGGACGAATTGTAAGATGGTTCATTGTGTTGCTGGAGTTTGATTTTACGGTAGTGGTTAAGAAAGGAAAATCTCATCAAAGAGCAGACCACCTTTCTCGATTACTACATGGTGAAAAAGCTGCTGGGGTAGATGATGATCTCCCAGACGCATACCTGTTTAATATAGAGATGGTACCGAAATGGTCAGAGTAAATTATTCCGTTGCTGACATATGGAATGAATCTTGAAGACAAACACACGGTGGAAGACATTAGACAAGCACGAAATTACACAATGCTTGCGGGAAGAATGTACCATCATGGAAACGATGGGATTCTAAGGTTGTGTATAGGCCCAGAGGAGTATGAAGCGTATCTAGAGGAGGCCCACACACAAACAGGGGGATTCCATAGAGGAAATCAAATGATGTATGCACAATTGAGAAGACTTGGAGTGTATTGGCCAGGAATGGCAGGTGATGTAGCAAATTACATCAAGAAATGCAACTTTTGCACATCCAATACCACTGTGGATTATGCCACATTATACCAAGTGATAGTAGCACCCTCATGGAGTCATGCTATTGTGGATTATTTGACTAATAAGGAGCTGCCAGGAGATTGGTCTAAAGCCAGACAAAAGGCTTTACAAATCGAAGCGAATAGGTATACCCTCATTAGTGACCAATTGTACAAAAGAGGAATTGATGACCAGCTGAGGTTAGTTCCTCATGAAAATGACTACTTTCCATTATTGGAACAGGCTCATGCAGGCATAGAAGGTGGTCATTTTTCAGCAGAGAGAATCGTAAAAATCATTATGGTTGTAGGTATATGGTGGCCGACCATGATTCAAGATGCCGCAAAATTTGTGAAAAGGTGTGATGAATGTCAACGAACTAAGGTACCAATTAAAAGAGACGAAATGCCTTTAAGACCAATGATGAGTGCTCGAGCATTCTCTAAATGGGGATTGGACTTCGTTGGTCCTATCACTCAGCCAGCGTATCGTTCACAAGCACAATATATCATAGTGGCCACGGACTACATGACCAAATGGGTGGAAGCAAAAGCCACAACGAAAGCAGATGCTAGAACCACAGCACAATTCTTATATGAATATGTGTTTACACGTTATGGCCTTCCAATCGAGTTGGTGAGTGATAGAGGGACACACTTTGTAAATGAAGTTATCCAACATCTCTTAAATGAGTTTATGGTAATTCATCGCAAATCTGCACCCTATCATCCCCAAGCCAATGGCCAAGCGGAAGCGACCAACAAAATATTGTGCACGGTTCTTACGAAACTGGTTAGTGAAACAAGAACAGATTGGGATCAGATGCTCTATTCGGCATTGTGGGCTTATCGAGTTGCATATAAAACAACACTTAATGCTACACCATTTAATATGGTATATGGGTTAAATGCAATATTGCCTATTGACTTTTTGATCCCCACACTAAGGGTAGCCAAACAATTGGACTGGATGGGGCATGAACTTTCAGAACGGTTAGAGGACCTTGAAAAATTAGATGAGTTACGACTCAATGCTGTAGCGGCCATCTATGCAAAAAAAAGACAACAGAAAGAGTTTTTTGACAAACATGTCAAGAACAAGGACTTTAAAACGGGCGACTATGTCTTAGTATACACCCTTAAACAACATGCCAAAAAGCTAAAGAAAAGGGGAATGGGGCCTTATGTGGTCCAAGAAATATCGTCCAGCGGAGCAGTAAAACTGTCGACACTAGGTGGAAAAGAAATGCCGAACTGGATTAGTGGGTGTCGTTTAAAAAAATATCATCTCCCTTTAACACCGGAAATGTTGTTTCAACTGCATTATGGAAAAACATATAGACAGGAACAACAACGAATTCAAGACCAGGCACAACAAGAAGCAAAAGAACCGATTGCTAAACGAAAGCAGTTTCTCAGGACAATAAACATGGTCACCTCAATGATGACTGATGAATATCCTCTTTCAACATCCCAAACAATCGAAGTGGATATACAAAGCGACGAATTAGAAACGACCATGACAGACCTTACTACTCAGGACGATAACATCATCAACGACTTGGAAGATACATGGTGCAGTCCTTACATAAAAGCTTATGCAGGCACAAAACAAGTTGAAATCTATGCATTTCTTGACACTGGAGTAAAAATGAGTGTCATTAGCTTTGAGCTCTTTCAGAAACTTGGACCAATGAAGACGATTCCAGAGACACACAGGTTGAAAGTAGCGTCGGGTGATGAGGTGACCACGATGTGGTCTATTATAATACCAATCACAGTACAGGCACACCCGTACACTACAAAATTCCATGTACTGCCACCAAGTAGGTCAGCAACTCCGTGTATCTTAGCAGTGTCATGGATGAAAGCTAACAGGGTATTCATTGATTTGGATATGAATGAGGCACTGTTCAGAAAGGAAAACTTTTCAGAACCCTTCTTATCATATAACCAATTCATGTTAAGGAGGAAACAAAAGTCAATACAAAAATCTGCCCAACAACAAACAAAGTTTACAAGTCCAGCAACGTCTTATCAAAAATCAGCAACCATGCAGGGAACCAGGCAAGTTTGGGTACGGCGTACAGAGCTGACCGAGGCACAATTACATCAAAAGCGGCAATACAAAGTGTGGATAAGGCGTGACCGCCTAATTCCTATAAAAAAGGGGTTTGAAGAACAGACAAAACACCGAAAGCCAACAAAACTTCAAAGAAACATAGTCAATTTGTCAAATACGCAACGGACTATATTGGTATGGAGGCCAAAAGTGCCAATTCAAAACGAGCCAACAACACAAGAAGGGCGGACAAAGATGACAATCGTGAAGCTATCTACAACTGTCAAGGTCAAGCAACATCATACAAACAGCACGAGGAAACAAACAGAATCAACAACAAAAACTACAAGGATGTCTAAGACCCAAGTCATCAAAGCAGAAAGAGAGAATGTTCCACCAGATACGACAATATTGACTTCAAAGGAACCACATACTCCAATTCAAAACTAGTGGAAAACAATCAAACAAAGGGCGGCGGAGTTACAACTACTACTTGCAAAGAAAATCTGCCAGCCAACTCAAGCTACCACAGGAAACCTCAACCAAAAATTCCAATAAGCGAATCGCTTATACCTTCCTCTTGCACTGCATAAATTCTTTCTACATGCATTGACCGTACATGCATATAGGGCTACATTACAAGGCCTGCATTAGCACGAGTTCAAACCCATACACAACACATACCCTTGACGATACCCTATCGTCCGGGAGGACTCCAATTAGGAGGGGGGGAGGCATTGCAAATGTGGACTCATCATGTCATATATTAGAGGGCAATGTTTGTGAGCAATTTTTCAACCATTTTTGCGTTTTATTGTGTGATTTTGGGAAAAAGAATATTCCCTCGTAATTAATCAGAATTGGGGACCAAATCATCATTCATGAGCCCCTAGGGATGTGTATAGACTATAAAGAGAGTCAAATCTGGCCAAAAACTGTCTAAAAATAGCAAAAAATAGGCCAAGGTTGACGATAATGAGCGAGATTGTACATAGACGAGAGAAAAGTGAGCTACAAAGTGTTTTGTTTCTCATTGGTATTTTTTTAGGTTAGAATTGCTATTTTCGGGTTATTTTGGGATTTATTTGCTTTATTTTAGCCATTTTCTAGCAAAAATTATAGAAAAAAATCCGTAATCCGGATGGAAACACAAAAGAAGAGACGCCTGATCAGAGCAAGGTAAAGAAGACACAGGAAAAATAAGGACTGCAAAGGTGGCAGAGCAAAATGACCATCGTCATGAAGGGACCTCCAACATGGGAAATCTACAAAACTGGTAAAACTGGAGCAACCGAAGTCCAAATCAGAAAATTTGCGAGCCTAAACCGCATCTCGCAAAAAGTTATGGCCACAGGTAAAAGATGGGAAAATTTGGTGTCGGAATCTCGATTACATATAGAGAGGCTAGGCTAGAAATTCCTCATTTGAGTCATTTTCCATAGTGAGAGAGAGAGAGCTCCCTACAGCAATTGAGACTTCCAGGAGCTCATCCATCGCACACGGTCACCAGATCGACATCAGATATGAGAGGTATGCTCGTCAACACTGACTCTAAGTGTTGTTTACTTCAGTTAGTCGCAAAACCTCGTCGGCATCACAATCACAACCTGTGCACACATACGGTAGAATGGTTGTTAGGGAGACCTAGAGGCCACCAAATGGGACCAAAAGTGAAAGGCACAATGCCTATAGCTTAGGGATCGAGCCTATGACCTCGAAAAGCGTGAAGGAAGCCGCTCAGAAAACCCTAATTTAGCAGGACCTGCAAAAGGGCGACAAAACCAAGGTGATCGGAAATGAGCCAAAATTCATAGACAGCAAGCCAATGACCTCGACAAACCGACTGAAGGGTTAGACTATGAAAAAGTTCGTCAAAACGGAGCCTAAAGTCCCTATCTGATGAAAACCGCACAAAGCGTCACGATACTCTAACGGGCCGACCAAGTGACAAAATTACACCAAATTCAACAAGGAACATCCAAAGGAGGTCAACTACGGGATGGAATGTGTCCACTCAGAAATAAAAAAGTTCTTTCACTAGGGCAAATGCCGGCAACAGGCCTGAAAGACGTCCAAATGGTTGTTCTTGGTGTTTCAAACACCAAAACAACAACTGACTGCTTGGATGGAAGGTCAAAAGGAAGTAAAAGACAGCCGGAATCATACAAAGACCAAAGGGAACCGCGACCATCACCTAAGTGATCTACTTTGACTTCAGGACCAGCTAAGTGCTGCAAACAGGGAGTACATTCTGCTAAATTGATTAAAACTTGATACGTGTGTCTAGGAGGGCCTATTAACACCATGAATGTCAACTAACATCAAAAAACTGGAAAAAATGACAAAGTGCCCAGTCTATCGCGATAGACTTGAACTTGCACTTAGACAAGGGAAACTTTGACTTTGGCTTCATGAGGGGTGCTAACAAGGAATGTTAACCACAATATCAAGTCAAAGTGCCAGAAAAACCTATTTTGGCCAAAAAGCTCAGTCTATCGCGATAGACTTGCTACAACAATTTTGGGGGGAAAGACTTTTCAAATTTTTACAAGCTAGACTTGGGGAAGCAAATGAAGGTAGTACACCAAATTTGGTGCCAAGAGGGACTCACATGGCAAGCTGAGAAAGACATGCAGACAACTCAGAGTCAAAACAGGACATCTCAAGGGCAGACAGGTAAAATTTACATGTGAGGGATCAAGAAGCCTTGCATCAAGTGGGAGAAGGCAGACAGATGGTCACAAAGCCAAAAAATGACAAACTGGCACTAAGTCCCAGTCTATCGCGATAGACCAAGCAGAGGGATACTGGACCATCTTATAAAAAATTTGAATTAGCAGTTGTCTTCAACATGATGCAAGATAACCACCCATTAAGTTTGAGCCCAAAACAACACAAAATGAAGGAGATAGACCAACATCTCTCTGAAGGGAATCTGGAAAATTGGGAGTTGATCCAAAAGGGGGTCACTTGACATTCATTTGAGCTAGAAATGGGGTTAGATCATGTGAAAGGTATGGGAAACCAATTGGTGGAGTCACAACTGCAAAAAAGGACCCAGATCAAAAAAATGACAGTCTATCGTGATAGACTGAGAAAAAGGAGCAAATGGACAGATTTTGAGCTTTGGCTTATGGAATGACCTTACATGCCATGAGAGCATACACCACACAAAATTTCAAGGCATTTGGACTTGTTCTCCTTCACCAACAACATCAATTTGAAGCCGCCAAAGTCGCACAATGGAAGAGCTTGTCTATCTGCTAACATTTTACCTTGACTAATCTTGGGATTAAGAAGGCTCATCTAGATGCATGATTAAGTGGTAATCAATTTAGCAGAGTAGTACTTTGTTTGTGCATTAATTGATAATTGTGATGATAGGATCTATGGAGGCTTCTCTGGGAAAAAGAAAAGGCAAGAACCTGGCAACGGAAGGTGTAGAACCCTATGCACTTCTACCAAATTCTTTAAAGCCAACAGCCACCTGGATACCTGCAGATGTGCAACAGGCAGCTGCCTTTCAGATATATCAAGGTTCATATGTGGATGACAAAAGAAACTTAGTGGATACAGTGATGATTCCCAAGGAGGCAGATAATTACTTGAAAAGATCACTGCAAAGGTCATGGCTCAAAAAAGTCGGCTTGTGGAACTTCGTATCACTACCACCAATAGGGATAGATTTCAAGAGGGTACAACATCTAATAGAGACTATCCAAGAAGATGGAACTTGTAGAGTGGCAGGCATGGATAACGAAGTGATGGAGATCCAGATCACCAAAGAGATCATCAAAGAGGCATTGAAATTGTTAGATCAAGTAGCAAACATGAGAGAAAGAAGGAAAAACCTCACAGTTTACTTGCAAAAGTCCAAACTACCTTCTTTCGAACTCATAGCAAACCCGGAAGTAAGAGAACTGACACAGATCTACAGTCAGTGTTTGTTGAGCTACAGCAAAAGGCCACCAAGATACACTACACCGCACGGGAGCATCTCAACCACATTGACATGGGCCATGGGAATGACCCGTGAGTTCTACATAGATCACGCGTCATATCTGTTTGAAGAAATGACAAAGCTAAGGCGGGACAGACCCAATTACATTGCAGGAGGAGAAGTCCTAACCAGAGTAATATACCATGCCATAGGCGCGACAGATCAGTTGCCACCTGCCCCTCATCAGAACGACTGGCTGGTATTAAGGGAAAATATCGAAGACAGATCACAAAACAAAGTACCGGCATCTATTAATACCATTGGAGGATGCAAGTTGGAAAGAGTGACTAGAAGTACACAAGAAAAGATGGAAGAAGAAAAAAGAACTGAAGAGGAAGATGCCCGACTAAAGAAGCGGAAAGCGGAAATGGAAAACAACACCAGGTTGCAGAAGATAGCAAAGATGGAAAGGATGCTAGAAGGGTTTGCTCTAGAAAGATCTCTACGAGGCAATGTAGGCGCCACTTGGAAACCTTCTAGTAGCACTTTCAAACTGAGAACGAAGAATAGAAACAACCCAGCTTTTGAGCTGGACTGGTTCGAGAAATACATCCAAGAAAGAAATGCAAGGGATGAACCAGATTTGCTACTAGAAGAGGAGGATCTCCAAACTTTGAGAGATCAGTTGAGGCCAACTTCACGTGATCAGGAAACACCGCCGCCATCTCCATGGCCAGATACAAGTGAAAGGCAATCTAGCCCATCTGCTGAATCTACTTCGCATTCAGAAAGCTCACATCGTGATGACAGAGTTCACACACCGCCCAGTGAACAAGAAGAAGAGGAAGAGGAAGAGGAAGAAGAAGAACAGATAGACACCCAAACACTGGAGCAATATCACAAAGTGATAAAGGCAAGCAAAAGGTGATGGATCAGTCTAAAGATAAAGCTTCCTCCTCTCAAGAAATTGAGCTGGAAGCTACTATAGATGAAGATTTGTAGTCAATGGCGACAATACTAAACCGAACAAGACTGCACAGTCAATGGTTAGCCGATCAGAACCGGTCCAAAAAAATGAAGCTACAAAAAACTGATGAGGAAGTTCTGAGACTGCAAGAGCAAAGGGAGGACACTTTAAAGCCGATCAGCATTAGAGATGCTGAAATATTGGGACTCCAAGGCACAATAAATCTTCTCAAGGACAATTTACAGGAGTCGGAAGACTTCAATGCCATATGTGAAGATACAATAAACGTGTTCATTGAAGATGTCAGTGACAGAGATGAACACATCCAGAAGTTGGAAAAGGAAAAGCAAGATGCGCTGGAGACAATCAAGAGTTTGCAAGTCGTCATCGATGACTTACAAATTGAAGTCAAAGATTTGAGAGCAATAACAAATATCCAAGCAAGAGAAATCGAACGCGCTAAGAAGCAAAAAACGTCGCTACCAACAAAACCGGTAGTCCACCCAGAAGAAGAAGTGGCTGCATTGAAGAGGGAGCTGGAGTTGGAAAGAAAACAGCGTTTAATGATTGCTGAAAGTGCGCTTAGAGCTGAAGGTGAACTACAAAGACAAATCTCAGACTTGCAAAGTGAACAACAACAAGGACCAACTCCTGACAGTGAAATGGAAAGCATTGTTTCCAAATCCACTCAGGGAAGAAAATGAAAACCTGCACATCAGGATAAAACAGTTAGAGGAGTCGGCCGCTAAAAAAGACATGGAATTTCAAGCTCTACAAATCAAAAGCAGAACAATGGCCGCACAAATCGCAAGTTTACAAAGTGCAGGGCAGCACCAGGGACAGGTACGAGTGCACATGGAGCTAGTAACAACGAATTTGGCTGGACTCGCCGAAGTTTATGGGGGTCAAGATGAGTACGAAGAAGATTCAGATGAACAGGAGGCACATACGCAGACTGACCAAACCGGCTCCAAAGACCAAGAGACAGAAGAAGATTCAGTCACAAAATTGGAAGAGCAGAGGCTGGCCGAGCAGATGGAAAAACAAACAGAAATGATATGGTACAAGGCTATGCAACTCAAAAAGGAGTTGCTACAAGGGCTTTCCAGAGCGGGCAAAACAGCAGCAGAGCTACGGCAGGAATGGAATGCACCTATGTTACCCTATGCTCTGCTGAAGTATGAGACTCTAACACATCAACGGCAACTCGAAAAAGAAGAACAAGTGCCAGTATTTGAAGGAGAAGTACAAGATAGAGAACAACAAAACAGAATAGTGGACAACCAACCAAAGTGGAGGCGTCAATGCCTATTGGATCATCCTAATAACCTGATCCACTTAGTCAACGCACCGCCTGAGCTGAGGAATGAAAGAACGTTTTGCCCAACTCCCCGAACATACACCTACAGCCAACATAAAGCACTACAAAGCAGAAATCCGACATGGCTGAATTATCCAGTAATGCCAGGGCCAGCAGAGGGAGAGAGAATATCCGGTTCTTACATGGTGAAAACCCTGCAGGGCGCCATAGCAGAATTCGGAGGCTCTCCTGACCTCTCCTGCAAGATGCTATGTAAGATAGCTTGAACATTTTTGGCCTGTCTCACAGTCTTCTCAGAAAGCTGGACATCAGAGTATATGAATACTGAAAGAAGCATTTTATAGTTGTCATACGATCTAAGTGGGCCACCGACAGAGCCAGTATTGTATGCCTATTTCAAACGGCTGATGTTTCTGCCGAGCTACCATCTCCAAACCTTTGAAGAATCATTTTACACGGGCTTCTTCATGTACAAGTCAAAATTTTTTGGCCCATTAATGGCAAGTGAGTCTATGCGCTATGATGCGTTTCTACATCAAATCAACAAAGAACGACGACAACGACAATGAAGACAAAGACGATCATGTCGTGGTAGACATGACTTAGGAGGGGGGGAGTTTTGGAGCCCATTGGTCCAACTGTTGTAATGAGTCCATCTTGTAAAGCATATCAAATTCCATTTTTTATGTCAAAGACGTCTTATCATTTTGATCCATTCGTCTGGATTATGTAAATATTAGTCAGTTAGTCAAGACTCAGATTTATTCCCACTTTGTAATCATGAGCAAGAGAACCCCATGTACATTTTTGAGCTAAGGTGACTAAAGTATAAAAGTCACCTTAGAACCAATTTTTGAACAACATTTGAATTAATCCTGTGTCGTAGGAGTTTGAGAGAGAGAGAGAGAGAGAGAGAGAGAGAGAGAGAGAGAGAGAGAGAGAGAGAGAGAGAGAGAGAGTCTTATCCTCTTCGCTATGCGCTTCTCCCTCACCGGATTCACGACGCGACCACACCATCGCAGTAGTCTCTCCGAGAGCTACGCGCCCACGCCACGCATTCGCCGTTTCGAGTTGATCGCAATCGATTGTGCCTCGAGCTTGTTTTGCTTCTAAGTAGCACAAACGGTGTCTATTTTCAATAATCAAGTGCTTCATGGAATGAGAAAGAGATTAGCTACACATAGATACTGATAAACTTAAGTTTCGCCCACTTTTGGATTATGACCTGTTGGTCTATCGCGACAGCATTCGAGATAGCTAGGGTTCAAATCTGGTGAGATTAGACTTATAGGTAAATATGTCCTAGCGAGAGGATGGTGCCTAGTAAGTTTGATGCGATTCCGAGTTCATTGGATGTGTGAACTGTGTTGTGAGCGTTAAGGGATAGAGTGGGTTGCAATCTACCATGGTTAGTGATTGATGCATCATAAAAGTGCGTATGTGTAGATTGGTCTCAGCCTGACAAGCTAACAAGATTGCCTACGTGCACCTACGGGTTAGTCGTGTCATCGGATGATAAGTATGTTGTATGTGTCGTGCTCGTGAGTATGAACAGGGGAGTAGTTTTGCCCTAAAAAACATATTTACAATCTGGAAGTGCCATTGCACCCGGCTTCTTTAACTAGACTACCTACTTATTACAAATGATGTTTATAACCATAATCTCAGCATTTCATAACTCTAAAAAAATAAGGCTTTGTTGAGTTATGTCGTGCTGTTGACTCAACGGTCAACACAAATCCATTCCATGTTTACATTACATCTCTCTTGCTTGTGATGGGTTAGCAAACTACTCAAGATCATGTTTATGAGTCCAAATTAATCTATCTTGAAACCTAATTTTCTTGCGTGATAATCTAGCCTACACACACATACACACACTTGTGTGCATGATGTTTGTCTTTCATCCACCCTAGCTAGCATGATCCCATTTCCATCACCCAAGTCCTTCTCTCTCTGTCGTGGTATAATTCTTCTTTGTTGTGTTCAATTGCCTGCTAGCATATGAGTGTGCGCGTCTATCGCACGTGTCGGAGCTAGGGACTTGCCGAGCACCGTGTGCGAACCATGAAGGCTGCAAGCACAAAACTAGCAGGCCTAGAAAGCTCACAGAGAGTAGGGGTGTGCCACTCACCTCCCTGCGCTTGTCGCCGTGAAGGATTCCTCGCCACGAAGAAGAGGGAGCCGCCGCCGTACTGCGCGCAATCGCCTCGTCGCCGCCGATGCCTTCGCAATGCTCGATCACACACACACACACACACACTCTCTCCCTCTCTCCCTCAAGCGCGCGCGCGCGCACACACACACACACACACACACACACACACACACACACACACACACACACACACACACCAATGAGCACACAATGGAGATGGGGATGGAGATAGGGCAAGAGCACTTCTTCTATTGCACACTGAGAGAATGGGTCAATTTTAGGTTTAGGTGACTTTTATACGAGCTCGCCCCATTCACATTTGGGCGCCCATGCTTAGCCAACTAACCCTTGTGTGTTCCAGTTAGAGTGCGCCTCTCATCGGCGATCACTCTACCCTTTTCCTATTGGACCGACAAGCCCGGTGCCTGACTCTACTAAATAAATAATACGGCGTCCGTCGTAGGCGATAGGGTGTCCGTGAGCCACGAGGGTTAACATGCCCCCCTTCCTGATGTAGATTCCGTCCTCGAAAGCTATTGAGTTGAAGCTTGTTATGTCCATGTTGTAGAGCATCTGGATTTGAATCTGCAAGGCAAAGTCATTGTTTCAGCAAGCGGAATTATATGGCCATAAATCATGAGAGGAATGTAAAGTACATGTGGAAATGAGTAAATGCAAGATTTATGAAATGTTAGGCTGCCATTAAGGACAAATAAATCGCACTTTGAGTAAATTAATTAATCAAGAGTTTTGGGCTTATGGGTGAGTCTATCAATTTGTTAGCTATGACTAAGGTTAAAACAACTACTCTAGTACTAGCTAAGCTAAGAAGATTATCTAAATGCAAGATTCCCTAATTGTGCTTTTCAGCTTTGATTAGCCAACTAGCTCTCACAACTGCAAACAAAAGCTTGAAATGTTAACTGTAAGCGCGATGGAAGTCTTTTAAATGTCATTCATTTTTTTCTTTTTTTCTTTTTTACTTTGGTTCACAATCATTTGACGTGTGTGCTTATTTTGTATGTCTGGGGCTTTTTGCTTCTCAAAGAAAAGCGCCCACACTGGGAACCTCTAGGGCTCTAGTACCATAGACAAAACATGTGAGTGAAGTACCAAATCAAGTTAGGATTTCTCTTCCAACATTAGATTTTTCATTTGTGGCACTTATGTTTTTTGCTTGCATTTCCTTTGTATTCTCACTAGTGTTTTTGTTGTTTAAGTGAGCAAGCTTCTCTATGCCTTAAACATTCCTAAGGTCTCAAATACTCAGATAATTTTATCAGCTAGGCCTAGTGGTCAAGTAAATGAGTTAACCTAAAGTCACAGTCTCGTAATCTCAAGGCTCATCCATAAGATTAAACTCTAGTTCCATCAACTTAAGCAAAGACAAATTTATACATCTATAATGGCAGATAACAAACATAACTATTGCACTCAAACAAACCATGAAAAATCATTATTAGCAATTATACATATCCACCAACATGAATCATGGAAAGTAGTACACCTGGAGGTATGGAGTTGCTCATTTCGTCGAAGCAGATGTCCTCAGCCATGTGGATGGAAATCCATATAAGTCCTACCTAACACATCCAAAAAACAAGCACTATACCTCTAGGAGGCATGTCAGTGTGAAAAAATTAAAACTCATAGAAAACAAACTCAAAACACAATCCAGAACCCTAACCTACCTATCTGTCATCCCTTTTAGAATCAAGGAAAGAGGATATTATATAAACCGGGTGGCCACCCTAAGGCTAGGCCTCTATCCTCATCATCTAGATAAACGAAATCATTTTTCGTGAGGCCATAGTCTTCCTCGGTCTCTATTATTTCTTCTTCATCATCCTCTTGCGCAAGCGTGTTAATCAAGAACCTCGCGATGCGTGGATACTCATCTTGTGCAAAAGAATAAGCATGTGCCACCGGAGAAACATTCGCTACTGGGTAGGGATCACTAGTTATCCATAGACGTATCAGCCATTCTAACTCCTCAAAATTTCACTCACGCGCAAGTCTATCTACCAAATCCCATTCGCAAGAATGTACAGGGTAGCATATGTGAAACACTTGAGAAAAAGAAAAAGGGTACCTTTCATAAAAATAGAAGCGCATGCCTCTGGTGAACTAGCCATCTCTGAGAATACAGATAGATTTGGTTAGGTCTTTAAAACATGAGTTGTTTTTGTGTGCTGCTTGATGTGACATGGTGAATTTAGACTTATGTGTAGGATCTGATAGGGTTCTCTCTCGTTGCTAGTCGCTCTTGCTCTTTTAAATTTTTTTTTTAATAATCTTTTTTTGTTTGTTTGCTAGAACTAGTACAAGGCTTTATATATACATGCCCTAGGATTGGAGATTGAGAGGTCAGGGAGGAAGGTTGAGAGGGAAGCAAGTGAATGATGGATGTCAGCAAACACTCCCCCCTTCCTTGGATAGATCATACCTTTTGGAATGATGTCGTCACCTTTTGAAACCAATTGTTCCAAGTTGTTATGGGTGAAGGCTTTAACCAATAGTTTTCGATCGCCCTATGAGTTTCATCTAGTTGCAAGGGTGGTAAGGTACTCTCCCATGATTTTATTTGCAACATTGTTGTAGGTGGTGAACCTACAACGGGAGGTGCAAACTCTTTCTTGCTTGTATGGATATGTACAATGGTTGTGCCGAAGCTTCTATTTGCGTATAGGAACTATATGAAGAGCAAGAAGCTTCATTTGATTTCCCTATTCCTGAGCTAAGTGGAACAAATCGTTCTTTCTTTGGTACCCAAACTAGCTCTGGAGCAGGTGTGTCGCATTCCGTGATTTTTTCCTTTCCACGATCTTCAATTTGTTTTGGAGCCACAGGATTGAGCTCACATGGGCCCGGTGACAAGTAAGAGCACAATTTACGTTTTGGCACCCAGATTTGATCATTTCCTTCATAGTAGCCTTGGGCTTCCAATAGTTTTTTAGGAATCCAACGGAACATTTCTTTACATTCGTTGGGGCGAATGGGACGTCTCTTACCAGGCTGCTGTCTTTTAACATTGTCTATGGTTGCTAAAGAAGCTTTAGGGACCCACTTGTATGTTTTTTTTGTTATATTGGGATGGGTCTTGTGTGTCTCAAGCTTTATTTCAGCTACATCAGTTGAAGCTCTAGAGACTTGGGCTATGGGGACATATGGTTCAACCTCTTGGACATGCAATGTTTTGGATTTATTTCCTTAAGAGGCAATATCTCAGGGACTATGGCTTGCGTGGTAGGGCTAAGAGTTGGTTTTTGTGTTGTGACACCCCCTGTCCCCCAATCAATAGTGCATTTGGTGGCTATCATCCACGTGCGTCCTAGGTTTATATTACCCTCCATAGCTCCAACAGGCATGACCAAAAAGTCTTGAGCTACAACCCCATTTTCATAATTGACAGAAGTGTGCCAGATTCCAAAAATCGTAGTTTTTTTCTTATTGACACCCTTGACTTGGATAACACTCTCAGATAGAGGTGGCTTCCCTAACTGACACCACACCCCATATGATAGCAGATTATATTTAGCATCCGTGTCCAATAAGGCGTTATATAGCACTTTTGCATAGGTGCTATTTAGCTCAATAGGGTATCGTAGAGGTGTGTCAGAGTCCAACCAATCCTCGTCGATTTCAATGTGGAATGCATGTGTGACTCCAAGGTTAGCCTCTCGTTTTTGTCTTATACGTTGTTGTCGCTCCTTAGCCTCAGCTTGAGTTTGTATCTTCTTCAATTCTATTTGTGCCTTGGCTGCCTTTTTTGTATGGATGGCACGCAACTCCTCTTGGCTTAAAGGATCATAGTATCTTTTAAATTTGCTCCCATTGAGGAATCCAATGGTTTCAACTCCATCAAGAGTCTCCACACGAATGGTTCCTTGTGGGGTGATCTCACATACTCTATATGGTCCTTTTCCCCGTATATTTCAACTTTTTCTTTTCGTTACGCACTCCATACATAAGGACTTTATCACCAACATTCATATCTTTGTTCTTTAGATGACGGTCAAACCATTTCTTCCTCCTATCTTTCTCCACAAGTGCATTTTGCACAGCTAATTGCCTGTCTTCATCTAGCCTTTCAAGGATATATAATCGCTCAATCAAGGGGTTACCATCCCAACCTTCTTGAGAAGCTACTCGAAGACTAGGAACGACAAACTCCCATGGCATAACCGCTTCTTGGCCATACACCATCTTGAATGGTGTGCAGTTAATGGAAACTTTATATGTAGTACGATAAGCCCATAGAGCTGATGTAAGCTTTAAATCCCAATCCGTGCGATGAGCTTCCACCGTTTTGGTTAAGATAGAGATTAAGGTCTTATTGGTGCTCTCAGCTTGGCCATTTGCTTGTGGATAATAAGGTGTGGATTTATGGTGAGCTATCATAAAGTTGGTAGTGAGTTCTTTTATTACTCCATTTATAAAATGAGTACCATTGTCACTCACAATCTTAAAGGGACAACCATATCTTGTAATAATGTTCTCAAAGAGAAACTTGGCAGTTGACCTTGCATCGGCCTTACGTGTCGCCCTGGCTTCCGCCCACTTTGTCACATAGTCAGTGGCAACGATAATATATCGAGATTGAGTGCTATGAGCTACTGGACTAATTGGGCCTACAAAGCCCAAACCCCATTTTTCAAATGGTTGAGTCACTTTAAGAGGATGTAAGGGCATCCTATCCTTTTGTTGTGTGATCTTGTAACGTTGGCATTCATCACATCCTTTTGCAAAAAGTGATGCATCCTTAAATAAGGTTGGCCACCAATAGCCTGATTGCAACACTTTTCTAGCTGTTAGTTCCCCTGAGAAATGTCCTCCGGCTATACCCATGTGGGCTTCTTGCAGTATGTATAAATTATCATCCTCATGGGCACAACGTCTAAGAATATCATCCTTCCCTAGCCTGTAGAGAGTTCCCGCAATGAGAGAGTAAGGTTCACATTCTTTTAACAGTTTTCGAGCTATGTCTTTAAGAAGCTCTTTGGGTGGAAAACCATTAACTAGAAAGTTCACAATCTTCTCACTCCATTCAAGTATGGTTTCGACCAGGAATAGAGAAGTATTAGGCAATTCATCATCGACTCCAGTAGGGGCTTCACCATTAGGTATGTGAGACAAATGATCAGCCATGACATGTCTTTTACCAGGTCTCACCACAACGGTAAAATCAAACTCAAGGAGAATTAACAACCATCGTGTAATTCTTCCCGTGGAACAAGGTTTATTTACTAGATACAACAAGGCTTGATGATCAACATAGAACACAAACTTGTTGGCCAGAAGGTAGTAGCGAAACTTCTTCACTGCATAAATCATACCTAAACCTTCTCGCTCTGTAGTGGTGTAGTTCCTTTCGGCATCATTCAACTGACGACTTGCAAAGCTAATGGGGTAGTCCAGTTTATGTTCTCCTGGTTGAGCTAGAACACACCCAATAGCAAAGTTCGATGCATCAATATGCACATAAAAAATTACATTCCAATCGGGCACTCGTAGAATAGGAGCACTAGTCAAGGTCTTTTTCAATGACTCATAAGCATGGTCACACTCCGCAGTCCATTGGAACTCAATAAGAAGCTTGTACAAAGGACGAGCTATCTCGGCAAAGTTTAAAATAAACCGTCGGTAATAACCAACATGGCCCATGAACCTTTGAACTCCTTTATAATTTGTAGGTGGTGGCAATTCAACAATGGCTTTAATTTTGCCCTCATCTGTGGAAATCCCATTTTTGGACACTATATGTCCTAAAATGACTCCATGTTTAACCCAAAATTGGCATTTGAAAGGGTTTAAGGAGATGCGATACAATCTACACTTCTCAAACACTTTTCGTAAGCATGATAGATGTTCTTTCAAAGAGGAATAAACACAAAGGTCATCTAAAAAAGCTTCACAAAACTCTCTCAAATATTCTCTAAAAGCAGTGTTTATTAATCTTTGAAAGGTAGCCGGGGCATTGGTTAAGCCAAAAGCTATAACACGAAATGCGAACACTCCAAATTCGGTTATAAAGGCTGTTTTAGCTTGGTCCTCCAGTGCAATTGTGATTTGATTGTAGCCAGAGTACCCATCTAAAAAGCTATAAGCTTCCTTCCCTGCAACTCTTTCAAGCACATGTTCCGAATATGGCAAGGGGTAATGGTCCCTCCTAGTGGCGGCATTGACCTTCTTGAGATCTACGCACACTTTGAGTTTCCCATTATTTTTTGTCACAATCACTATTGGAGACACCCATTCTGAGTGCTCAATAGGGTATATGAATCCGCATTCCACAAGCTTTTCAATCTCTTCTTGAACGATCTTTGCATATTTAGGATTCATTGGGTAGGGTCGTGCTGAACTGGTTTAGCCATGCTATTCATGGGGATTGTGTGCTGCACCACGGAAGGTGGAACACCTTTCATATCATGATATGTCCAAGCAAATATACCCCTGGATTCCTTGAGAAGTTCTTTAAGTACACACTCCTCAGTCGCTGTTAGATCTTGGGCAATGAAGACAGGTTTAGACTCTTCTCCTGGGTCTGCTAACTCTATTTCCTTAACTATCGCTGGACCATCATAGACTCCATTGCTCCCATTGATAGGTTTTCTTTGAGCCTTTGTATACACAACCTTACGTTCCTCTGTGGTATAGGATTTGAAATGTTCAGGTGCAAGGTGTAAGTCTGTGGGGTCCTGTTGTTCTGTGGACTGTGATTTAACTTCTGATTCCTTTTGTTGTTGAGCTAACTCTTGATTTTGTCGTCTCCTTACAGTACGGCTCAACCTTGGCTTCTCTGTAGCCTCTAGTTGTGCGATGTCAATGGGTTGTGGACTACACCACATAACGCTTTGAAGGTATTTACCCCAGTTATCTACCAACTTTCGATGAGCATCACATGCCCCTATATAATTAAGCCATTATGCGATAGATTTCTTTTCATTTATTCTAGCACACAGATTTACTCGATATCAACGCCTCTTATATCTCTTACTCTTCTTGTTTAATTCTCGATTACGGTCGATTTCTATTGAAGACTCACTAGATGAATCAATACTTGTGTCCTCTGCTCCCTTGGATAGATTATCATCTAGGTTACCACTGGGCCCTGAATGGTTTGTCCCCACATTTGCACTAAGATTTAACTCAGATTCTTCGTCCTCAGAGTCAATTTCAAGTGATGATTCTGACCCCAAATCGTGTGGGCTATAGTCTCGTGAGGCGCTACTGGTTTCCATGCCAGTCAAACTTTCATCTTGTAGATCATCAAAAGCTATATGCATTGCTTCTAGCATGTTTAAGGGTACAAGTGGTGGTATTTCATCCCCCTCAGGTGTTACCCAGGTCGTCCCCCTATTTCCCCAAGTGTCTATGGTTGCTGCTAGGTGGACCCAATCCACATTGTCCGACTCAGTCATCCCAGGTAGTACATCCATATAAGGAGAATCTTCCCCAACATCAGTGTCCTCTTTACACGTGTAACAATACTGCAATGGGGCCGAGTGAACTGTGGTGTCAGATCTATGATCAATTATAAACCTGTTTCCTAGAGGATGTGCTCGACCCGTCACAAGATCCACTCGAATGACAGAATCTTGGAACTGCAAGTAGACATGGTTTTTAGACCAGTCATGCACCATTTTTGCTTCCCTCATGAAAGGACGTCCTAAGATCATCTCCGATGCCATAGTGTGTTTGGAGAAATCCATAACAATAAAGGTAATCCTTATTTTATGTCCAAAGACCTTGATCTTGAGATCTTCTAGCATCCCAATAGGTT
This sequence comes from Adiantum capillus-veneris, assembly GCF_014529385.1. NCBI lineage: Eukaryota > Viridiplantae > Streptophyta > Polypodiopsida > Polypodiales > Pteridaceae > Adiantum > Adiantum capillus-veneris. The sequence goes on from NC_140937.1 coordinate 85,407,815, forward strand.
TAACAATAGACCCATTGGCCATCTTCACTACTATGGTTGTGGTCGCAAGGTGAGGTCTTCCCATAGTTTCCCATCAATTTTTAGTCACAATGCTAACCCCAACGCCACCATCAAGGATTCCCTTCATAGTTAATCCCTTAGTAGTGATTGGTATGGTCGCATTGGATTCATCACCCTCAAAGTATTGTCCCAACTTGTTAACAGGTATTTCTATAAGAAGGTTCTCATCTAGGTTGGGTTGTGGATCTAAGTGTTCCTCCTCTATTGGCCTCTCCCCAGCTCCATCCATCTGTGCAAATTGTGGTAGCCCAAATTTCAGTTCTCCATTGAGGAAGGCTCGAAGAGCTGAGACTAGCTCGGGGTCTTTATATAGTTTGGACATGATGGTGGTTCTAACTTTTGAAGACATGAAATCCATCAATTTGGCAATGTTTAACGGCACCTTTTGGCCTTGAGTCCCTTGATGTGGGGAAGATGGGATCTCCATTTCCTCGATAGGATCAGGTAGTCCCTCTGTAAACATTCTTTCCATCAAGAAGTGAGTACGCCCACTTTCCCATGACTTTAAGTCACTTTCTTCTTGGATGACACTAGGTATGTCCAAGGGTCTATGGACTTAGTGAGGTTGTTGTTGCGTAGGGAACACGGTGTCTGTAATCTGGATCTTCCTAGGTGTTGGTTGTAGATCCCTTTGGGTATCTTCTACCAAACTCCTTAATTTCTTAACTCGCTCAATATTCTCTATAGGGTTTGGGTAAGTTCTTATCTTCTTTTTGGATCCTGGCCATTGTGGCTCATGAAGATCTTCCTTGTTGGTTTCTATGTTAGTGGTCATTTTGGTCTCCATGGTTTCACCTGAATCAGAATCTTCTTCAGCGTCGTTCATATATACGGGGTTGTCACCAGTCCCTATGTTGGTCTTTGAACTGGGGTGACTTCGCTGCTTTTTGCGATCTCTTTCTTCGTGTTTTCTTCTTTTTCTGAGATTGGGCAATTGATGCCGTGTCTCTTTCCTCAAGAATATAATTTTGTTTTTGGAGCATCGATCGGGTGAGTACGTTTACTGGTACCATGGGTGCACTTGGTGATGGCTCGTCGATAACTTCAATCAAGTTTAATGGCGTGATCTTCGGTGCATTTGGATTATTTGGACATTGGGCAATCAAATGATCTATGCCACATCGATTACACATGAGTATCGGCATTGTAGACGTGCTCGCTTGATTGGTTTGCATTAGTGTGGCGTTCTTTTGTAGCCTAATAGGACACTCGGCTACACGATGTGGACGTCCACACTCATAGAATTGAAGAGGTGGTCTCTTAGCAGTGTAGTTGATATTTTGGCCTCTTGCCGCAAGAGCAGCTACTTGATATAGAGGTTTGACTTGTCCCCAATAGTCCTCCATGTAGTATTGTGGACTTTCTTCAAGAACATCCATCCCATAGGCGATATTAGGATCTATATCTTCCTCATAGCCTTCCAAACAAGAAATAGATGACTCACAACCCACTTGATTCACAGAAGTGATTGTCGGATGTGGTGGTTGCGGTCCTAGCACTGGAGGTGGTAAGGGTGTTGTTTGAACAACATTTTGGGCCCTTGGGACCATATGTTGTGATGTTTGTTCAAGAGGTGGGGCCGGCATCAATGCAGGCACTCGAGGTGTGTCTGTCCATGCTAAGGTTGGTCTATTGGCCATCGCACTCTTAAATACTATGCAATCCTTAGCTTGATGACCATACCTTCCACAGGCATTGCAGTTCGCATTGAATTTTACTCTAAAAGTAGGGCATTCACTGGTACTATGCAGTCCATCGCATACTGAGCACCATTGTTGCTCCCTTCTTGGATACATATGATTGTTTTGCGGAGCACGATTGTCTCTAAGACTCTCTTGAATAGCCTTGGTGAGATCTGATAAAGTCATCTCAGATATCTTTGGCTCTTTAGCAATAGGCTTTAGGGACATTGGCTGATCCCTGATGCTTGCGAGCTAATAGATTTAGGCTCAACAGACACTCTTTCTCCTTGAATCATTAAATTATCCTCCAATTGGATCGCATTGGTGGTGACTGCTTCCCAAGTGGTGATACCTCTAATGACTAGGCCATTGTAGATATCCTCATGTCGTAATCCCCTAATGAATCTATCAAGCAATTGGTTATTGTTGAAGCACTCATTTGGATTACAACGAGAATTCAAATGCTTCAAGCAACTTATAAAGTCTCTCACCGACTCTCCTTCCTCTCGTTGGGCTTTCTGGAGCTGAGAGGCTACACCCCAAAGCACTCCCTCTCGTATATATTCTTCTAAGAACAGTCTCCTAAGAGTAGGGTAAATCGTTTTTTCGTCCACCCTTAGGGTTCTATACCAATCCCCAGCCTTTCCACTTAAGGTTAGGTCATTGTGTTCTCCTAGAGAATCGCATATTTGTTCAAACACTTCGATATGCTTTCTCAAATCCCCGTCTCCACTAAATTTTTGTGTGAGCTTGGCTATTTGTACTGCCTTACTTCTAGGCTCTCTATCAGGCGTGTTACGCATATTCTCAGCAATAGATTGACCAATAGCTTGAGCAAATGTTGCCAAGTCACCTAAGTGAGTAGGCACCGTGGGTGAAGGTCCTCTAGAGACTACATGTGGAGTAGGTATTGGCATTGATCTTGGCGCATAGGAAGCCCTTGGGTTCCACGTTGGGTACGATGTTGTGCCATGTGGTGGTCCATAGTTCATATGAGTGGCCCTAGGCATAGCAGACGTCAGATGTGACATGCTAATGCTAGCCGGTATAGTCCCATGGAAATAAGAACTTGTGTATTGTGGTTGTGGAGCATAGGTAGTTGAAACAATGGGAGGGGTAGGGACTACATGAGTACGTGGACCCATAGGTGCATACGATTGGTACGCACTTGTAGGTACTATTGCAGGCATTGAGCTACCATGTAGCGATGCTTTACTAACAAACGAGGTCCATGGTGTGTTTCTTGGCATGCCCATCATTGGGGTAGGCATGGTATCCGTGGTGTCATCCAGGGAAAGATGAGCTAGACTTGGAAAAGTAAAGCTATCACTTGTGGGCTCAGATTGCATTGAGACCCCTGGCGAAACAACATATGGGGGATCGATGGGACTCACTGGGGGAGTCTCCATTTGTGACAGAGTGGGTTGTTTCCCTTTGCCCGTGTCTAAAAATTGCATAGGACCCGTCGAAGGTATGTTCATTCCTCGATTTTGCCTCTCGGACTGGATAATCGTATGGATGACATTGCAGATCATGTGTTGTTGTTCCTCTAGACTAGTGGCACTAGATGTGGATTGTACAACTTCTAACCAGCCCACATGGTATGTGTAGCCCATGTATAGGTCGGTCAAAGTCTCCGTGTGTAGGTCATAGTCCCAATTTTCACTGAGGAATACCCCGTCCAAACTTGGTGTACTAGAGGGTTGCCGTGAGGTGGATGCAATGTTGCTTCCCGTGTTTTGACTTTTAGTCCCGCTACCTTAGAGGCGACTTTGGAAGGTGGTAGCTTTGTAGGGCCCTCATTAAATGAGGTAGGTAGAATATCTACGTGGACACTCTGAGGGAGTGTGGGGTCTACAGGAGATGTGAATGGTGATTCTACTTCCCCACCCCCTTCGTTTACTTCACTAGCCGTAGGTTCAGAGCGCGTAGCTCTACTAAAAGTTTCCATCAAACGGCTAAAAGCACCAGTCCCTGGTTGTTGGGCCCAGCTAGGTACGGTTTCATTTGTTCCCCCGGGGCTTTGTGTAAGATGCTCTTCCATAATATCGTAGGCAGAGGAAGAGTCGCTAGCCGCTATATTTGGGTCTTGGGTTGCACTACCTTGGGTCCCCGTCGAGGGCGTAGACCCTAGCGCGGAAGGATAATGAGTATCCCCGTAAATCGAAGCACTAGCTAGTTATTCGGACTCTAGCACACGACCAGAGCATAGATGTATGTGCTTTGGGTGCCCTACAAGTGTCAGCAAGTACCCTCAAAGGTTACTTGCTTTGTTTTGTGGGTGTTTTGCACCCCGTTTTTTACTTGATTTTTTCTTGTTTTTGATGTTTTTTGAGGTTCAAAAAATGGATTGGGACGTGTGATAGCTCAAAACGAACGTATTGCTTAGGAGATCTAGGTGCACTTTACAGAACACTGTTTGACTATCGGAAGCTCCCAAAGTCCCTAAAAGAGTCAATTTCTCCTAGTTTCTACTTGGGCACATGGCTTAAAATAGAAAGTTGAAGGGTGACTTGTGGAGGGAAAGGTGAAGGCTTTGCCCCACATGCTTTCTCCTTTCACTTGAGCACTAGCCTATATATAGTGAATAGCATTTACCTTACATCATAAGACCAAGACCAAGCCCAAGCCCAAGCTCAAGCTCATCAAATGATCCCGATCTATCTTTTTGGGACAAACTTACAACTAATTTTTGTGTGGAAATAAATATTCCCCTCACAAGAGAGCCTTGCACATGAAACCTCACCCAAAAATCTTTTTTTTTTCAGCAATTGTTTTTTTTTTCTATTTTTTCTATTTTTTGAAGATAATGTTGACGAAAACGTGCTGATCTGTGGGCCGTGAAACTGCTGCGCACTGAACTGAACTAAGTGCGGATAACAGGATCGTGCAAACCAGATCTGAGCCGTTCCGACTGTAGAGAACACAAACTGAACTAGATGTACCGAAAACGAACTGAATTGACTGTGCTGAACCGAACTGTAAGCAGAAATCGAAATGTGCAAACTTGCTGTGAGCTCAAACAGAACTGTGTGAGCTGCAGTAGAGCTGTAATAGAATGTGCAAATAAACAGACCTTTCGTACACTAACCCACAACACAAAACTCTTGCAAATCTACACCAGATCTGCGCACACAATCACCAGGCTTCTCTTTCTTCCTTCCTACTTAAGCTTAGTGACTCCACGGGGCAGCACATAGTGCTTCTCGGAGCTGGGTGCAGGGAAACTCCCCGGCAATGGCGCCAAAAATGTGCGCGTCTATCGCACGTGTCAGAGCTATGGACTTGTCGAGCACCGTGTGCGAACCACGAAGGCTGCAAGCACACAACTAGCAGGCCTAGCAAGCTCACAGAGAGCAGGGGTGTGTAACTCACCTCCCTGCGCTTGTCACCGTGAAGGATTCCTCGCCGCGAAGAAGAGGGAGCCGCCGCCGTACTGCGCTCAACCGCCTCGCCGTCGAAGATGCCGTCGCAATGCTCGATCACACACACACACTCTCTCCCTCTCTCCCTCAAGCGCGCACACACACACACACACACACACACACACACACACCTATGAGCACACAATGGAGATGGGGATGGAGATAGGGCAAGAGCACTTCTTCTATTGCACACTGAGAGAATGGGTCAATTTTAGGTTTAGGTGATTTTTATATGAGCTCCCCCCATTCACATTTGGACGCCCATGCTTAGCCAACTAACCCTTGCGTGTTCCAGTTAGAGTGCGCCTCTCATCGGCGATCACTCTACCCTTTTCCTATTGGACCAACAAGCCCGGTGCCTGACTCTACTAAATAAATAATACGGCGTTCGTCGTAGGCGATAGGGTGTCCGTGAGCCACGAGGGTTAACAATGAGATAGAAAACCCAAGGTTCCTCCTTCTAGCTATTCTAGTAGGATACTAGTAGAAAAATTTGACGCATCAACATCCACATGGAAAATTTTATTCCAATTTGGAGTCTTCAAGATAGGTAATGAAGACAAAGATTACTTGAGCTTTTGAAATGACTCTTTATACTTGTCAGTCCATACAAATTGAGTGATAAGGCCATAAATGGGTTGACCAATTACAACATACATGTAGATAAGTCTTCGATAACATCCACGATGTTCCATAAATTCTTGAACTTCCCTAACATTAGTTGGTTCAGGCATTTTAGCAAGTATTGCCACTTTCTTCATATCCATATCAAGTTTGGAAACAATATGTTTGAGAAATTCTCCTTGTCTTACCATGAATACATATTTTTTAGGATTTAAATTAATCCTATATAGGTGGCATTTCTTGAAGACACTCTTGAGGTGCTCAAGTTGGTCTGCTCCTTTTAATGAATGCATGTACAAGTCATCTATAGAAATTTCTAAGAACTTTCACAAAATATTCCTTGAAAGCATGGCTCATTAGCCTTTGGAATGTTGCTGGAGCATTTGTTAGCCCAAAAGGCATGACTTTATATGCGAATATTTCCCATTATGTAGAAAAAGCCATTTTATGCTGGTCTTTTGGATCAATGGCTAGTTGATTATACCTAGAGAATCCATTAAGAATCTGTAAGCTTCTTTTCCAACCACACTCTCTAAAATGTGATTAGTGATAGGAAGAGGGTAATTATCTCTTATGGTCGTAGCATTCACCTTCTTGATATTTGCACACACTCTCATTTTGCCATTTTTTTATACCACCACGATTGGGGATCCCCAATCGATGTGTTCAATTTTGTAAATGAATTCCACCTCCTTGAGCTTTTTAATCTCTTCCTTGATCCTTTTGGCAAAAGTCTCATTATAAGTATAGGGTCTTTGTTTGCTCGGCTTAGGATCACATCTCACATGGGTATAGTATGCTGACAGATGTCAGTATCCACTCCCTTGAGATCTTTATATTACCATTCAAAGACATCCGTATATTCCTTTAAGATTTTGATGTCAAAAGATATTCTCTTCATCTTGAGAGAAGTTAGTTGCTATGTAAGGCAGTTTTGATTCTTCCTCAAGTCCTGCTAGGTCATTCTTTTTGGCATTTTTTGGCCCTTTGTAGGATTTTCTTAGATCTCTAGGCTATTTCATGGGCTACACTACAATGATCCTTTGGTCCTATAGAAGAGTGTACTTCTTGTATTGCGATGGAATGCTCATAGCCACTTGTTCTTCACTATCGGATTCCATTTCAATGGTCCAAATCTCTTCCAAGGTTATTTTTAGTTCCCAATATTTGATCTTTCTGTCCATAGAAGGCTCTTTTTTTTTTGCTTTGACTATTTTTTGAGCTTTTTGTTTTGTTTTAGTTTGTCATTTTGTGTTCTTCTCTTTTGAGATGGGGTATGTGCCCATGATTCAGTATTTGATACAATATTCGGCGTCAACCATCATCAAGAATTGTGTCTTGCCCTCAAATTTTGGCACATGTTGGTTTCTTTTCTGTTTCCTCTCTCATTTCTTCTTGTATCTCAGTTATCATCTTTGAGCCTAATTAGAAAATTCAAACAATTTTTCCTGTCCTCCTTGCAACAATAGTTTTTCTCTTATATGCTCCCTTTTTGAGTCGGATTTCTCTGTGGTAAGAGTCTCCTCCTCTAGTTGATTAGTCGCATCATAATAATGATCAAAGAAAATATGATGATCATCCAATGGCACAAAAATTACCATTTGGATTGAAACAATGTTGTAGCCTTCTTCATCACTAAAGATGGTTTGTGTAGACTTGTTGACACATGATAGCCAATATTTAAGTCCACTCAAATGGCTCAAATACATGTTCATGAAGGGGTTCAGGGATGTAATCGGCATCATTCACTTTTGGGTCTAGAGGAGTCCGTTTTGATTAAAATTTGAAGGGTAGGTTCCCATACTGTGATTTAACTGCAGGTGAGTTTTGGCATGATTTTGGCATGGTTGGGGACATGGATTGTGTTTTGCAACATTTTTGAACTATGATTGCAACACTGTGCATGGGCGCGAACTATGCCAGGTCATGTAATGTGACCCTATTGGAAGAGATGCATGGGGTAACAATATGATGTGCAAGATGTGGATGCTGATCGGATTATTCAATGGTTTTTGCTGTCGAGGCTCCATCTATACTATGTGGTCCAAACAAATTGATTTAAAGATGGCACACTCTTTCTTTGATTGTTGGTTTGTTGAGTACCGTTGGCTTGATTTCCATGGTTGGCATCTTTTTGGGTATCCACTTGTACTTTGAATTGATTGTTTTTGTTGCAATTGCCACTTTGTCTTGATTGGTTGGGGTTGGTTGGATTGGTTGTGCTTCGGTATCTATTGATACCAGGGTTGGTTTGCTTTAGATTTTGTCGGTCGTTTGGGCTGCCATTTCCAAGTTTTAAGTGAAGATTTGGCTGGTGGATGGTGCTAATTGGTTTTGCTAACCACTAGCGGGATTATTATCTTTGGTAGCTAGATCTGCTTTGGCTTGTTTGCCATGATGCATTTCTTTACCCATACCTATTTTGTGGCTTTTTCGTTGAATTGATTTACAGATTGAGGTGTTATTACTGGCTATGGTTTTGTATCAAAAGGTTGTACTTTCCAAATATGATCACCTTGTTTTGCTAACCATTGGCGGGATTGTTGGCTTTGGTAGCATGATTTGCTTAGCTTGTTTGCCATGATGAATTTCTTCATACATACCTATTTTGTGGCTTGTTCGTTGAACTGCCGTGCAAATTGAGGTGTTATTATTGCTTGTGGTTTTGTATCAAAGGGTTGCACTTTCCAAATATGATCACTTTGTGCCAAAGAAGTGACATAAGAGGTGTCGTTAAGTTTGAATTTAAAATATCCTCTTGCCAATTCAAAATTGCTTTGTAAGTGCGCATCCAAGGTACACCTAGAAATACTGCTTCACTAAGATCTGTATCTGCCATTACATGAAATTGATGTGGACATGGATGTCCATCAATGTTGATTGACAAGTTTGATTGGCCTAAAGTGACCATTGTCCCTTGATTTGCAGCTTTGAGCTCTATTTAATTTGTAGTCAATGGTACATTTGACATCTTTATGAACATGGAGTACTTGATGGCATTGGCTCAAGCTCTAGTGTCTACAAGTCCTCGATCTGTTGATCCATGTGCGAGCTATATACAGATGTATACATCCATACCTCCAAGCCAATTTGGCTCTGTCTGAATTGCTTTGATTGCAGGAGGTTCTGTTGTAGGTTTTTGAAATTGTATGTTATTTTGTTGTTCCCTATGCTTTAAAATCTGCAACTTCGCTTCCTCATGAGCGTATGCTTGATTAGCTTGGGTTTGCCTTTTTCTTTCCGTTGTGGTTTTTTTTCAACATTTTTGTGGTTAGTGGTAGATGGTACCTTTTAACCTGCAACCACTAATCCAGTTGAATATGTCTTCTTCCTCTAATGTTGTAAGTTTTATGGTGCCACTTGATGATATGTCACTAATCATGAATGGGTCATTTTTGCACTTTTTTAACTTTTCAAAGTGTTGTTTTAAGGTGTAGACTAATACGTAGTCACCCTTTTCAAACTCCTTGTTGATCACATATTAATCATGGAACTTCTTCATGCATTGTTGTTAGCAGTAAGCTAACTCGGATACCGTTTTTCGAAGCTTTCATTGTAAAAACACTAATTATTTTGATGAATTGGGAATATTGTAACTCCTACTTTCCAGATAAACAGTGTAATTGATGAGCTAGGGCTAGAAGCTTCGAGATTGTATCAACCTGTCTGTAGTTAGAGCTACTAGATTATTAGTTTTGATCACCACCAAAAACCTTGGCTATGGTATAAAAACCAATTTTTGTAAGTTTTTCATAAGTTTTGGATAATAGAAACACAACGTGAGCTAACGACGCTCACTTATTTCCTTCTCGTGCTTCATACTCCCTCCCTAGTTGTCACATTGCAATCGCGTCTGTTGCATTGTAACCGCAGGTAAGAGCTCTACACATTGACGTAAGCATTTCATGGTAATCCGTAGCTTTTGGCGTCGCCGACCTGCGGCCTAATTTCATCATAAGTAGCAATTTAAGCTTCAAAATAAAAAACTAAGTATAGGCTGGGTATTGGGGCACCATTACGAAGCATTTAGATGCATTCTGGGTTGAAAACGACTAGGTAAAAAACTCACTGCTGTTAATAATCGCGATTTTGCACTTGACCTAAAGTGAAATTTGAGACCATAAGCATGTGTGCTTAGGTCTTATTAACATGTTCTAGAAGTTTCGTAACGTTTGGATGTCGTTTGATGCTGTAATGGATGTGATTTGTTCACTGATGAGCATTAGCTTTTGGTGATTTCAGTCATTTGAGTGTAGCTTGAGTTAGATGCGAGTTGTTTGTTGTTTTCCAAGAGGTTGACAACCTCTTGTAGCCTCTATGCACTAGTCAAGTCATCTTCATCCCATGGATTGACAATTATATTCCTGGTTCTCGCTACATCTGCAATAAGATAGGAGTGAGGTTAGACACCCGTCCCACATTTGGCACCGCTTGCCGGGGATCGAAGAGACCTAATCTATGGAAAAACATGAGCGTCTCGTGAAGTTATCCTTTAACTTCCTCTATGATCACCTAGAGTCAAAACTTTGTCTTTTAAACTACATAGCTTAAGATTGTCGTCTTTTGCTATGTAGAGGTAGCTTGGAAGTAGGTTGTACTTGCTAAGTACCTTTTAGGATTGTAGGATTAGTAGAACCTATGAGTAGGGTAAGTAGAATCCGAGATGGAATCTCATGACATTGCTCTATCCAAAAGAATCAATTGTGAGTTGTTGTGTGAAGTTGCAAAATTTCAGGTCTACGACTAGAAATAGCACCGGAAGACTGTCAACCATTGAACCCGACTGGAGAGCATGCTTTAAGCTGTATGAACCAGTGGATAAGCTTAAGGACGCATTGAGATAAAAATTTCAAGAGTTTTCAAAAGCTCAGATTATTTACTTTTTCTTGACATTTTAGGCCAAATTAAGTTTTGACTTGACTCAGAGGCTTAAAATAGCTCATGAAAAGACTGTCTAGTGAAAAAGTTCAAAACAGTACTCATGTTAGGCCTAAAGTAGATAATCACGATTATTTACTTTTTTCAGCTCAAAACTGACCAAGGTTGATACCAGAGACTCTATGCATGTGTACAAACATCTTTTGTAAAGGCCCATAGAATTTTAACACCAAACTGATCAAAAACTTGGTAAAAATTGAAATCTGTACTGACTGTTGAGAACTTGAGTGTAAATTGGGAAAATTTTGTTCAAACTCAGTGAAACTTGACTCATAGGCTTATATTGATGTGAAAAACAAGTGTACGTGCTCAGTTGACAAAAAAAGATGCAAAAATTTGCCAAAAGTAAATAATCGTGATTATTTACTTTTGTCAAAATTTTCAACTTTTTTTTGACCAACCCAATATACCACTAGTTTTACCATGTTATATTTAGCCCACAAATCAAATTTGGTAAGAATTGGATCATTGGGGTGAAAATTGTGGCCAATTTCGCAAAGTCAGTCGTCGGTAGACACAAAACTGTTGACCATTTGAATAGAAATTATCCAAACTTGATGAAACTTGGCTAGGGAGCTTATGTTGAGCTCCCTAATATATCTGTGCCAAGATTGTGGCCAATTTTGCAAAGTCAGTCCTCGACAGACACAAAAGTGTTGACCATTTGAATAGAAATTATCCAAACTTGATGAAACTTGGCTAGGGAGCTTATGTTGAGCTCCCTAATATATCTGTGCCAAGATTGTGACAAAAACTTGCAAACAAATAGCAGGAGTAAATAATCGTGATTATTTACATCTGTTACAAAACTGGATATTTTTGCACATTTGAGTATACCACAAGGTCAAGCATACCAAGTAGACCACACAAATCAATTTCGGTGAAATTTGGATCACAAAAGTGAGACTTAAGCCAGATTCTTGAAAATTGAGTCTGCGGACACGAAACAGTTGATAACTTGAACAAATTTTGTTCAAACTTAATGAAACTTATCCCGAGACCCTAACAAGTTGCATACTTGGCAAAACAAGCCAAAAAGTACAAAAAATGGAGAAAGTAAATAATCGCGATTATTTGCTACTGATACCTAGAGACATACTTTTTGACTTTTGAGCTTGTACAATGTTAGATCAACATAATACAAGGCCACCGGGAAATTTTGGGTTCAATCGGATCCAAATTAGTACATGTGCACTCAGTTTGCAGGTTGCAGACTAGTCCTTTAGCTTTTTGCAAAAGTAGAATTTGAAAGTCTCAAGTACTGACTCACTTAGCTCAAATTGAGGAGATACACAGACCAGTCGCAATAGATAGAAAAAATTGTACAGTCTTTGTGAAATAATAGCTAACTTGATTAAAACTGATACAAGAATCAGGTTGCAGACAAGGAATCAGGTTAAAATTGATACAAGAATTAGGTTGCAGACAAGCAACTGAATGCTTGACGGAAGTTGCAATCAAATCAAGTGGAAGAAGTCGATAACAAGTCAATCCGGCGGTAAGTACTCTATCCAAGGCTTCACAAGTCTATATGAACCTTATATCTGGTCGTATACTAGCAAACCAAGGCATATTTGGAGAGACCGCTAGTAGAGTGTCCACTGAAGAGTGTGTGAATCAAGGCGATCACTTGCACACTACCTTTGAAGAAGTTTCAAACACTTTTTCAGAATCAACATCTGAAATGTCTTCCTATGTGACTAATTCAGAAACCGGAACGACAGTGCGATTTAAGCATATACTCTCTTTTTATAAGACTAATCGCCATGGAGCTCAGGTTTACCTGGATCCTAATGAAGAGTATGCCATTTGCATTGATGACCATGACATAGAGTTTGAAGAGAAAATCAGGGCAATTAAACAAGGAAAAATATATATGGATAAAAATGGAACTCAATATTTACAAGTTGAAAACCCTGACATGATAGACAAATGGGGGTTAGAAGTAAATACCATAATTCCAAATATGGCAGCAAAAGAAGGACAACCGACTTTAGAATTTGAGGGATACGATCAAGTTGTTTTGAAGCCTTTGAAATGGCTTAGTACGGATAATCTTAGGATCAGAGTCTATTATTGGAGATAGAAACGTCAAAGATCTTCTATGGACTTCTCATGCCAAATCAGGACAATTAACGCCCATGAAGATCATCTATATCTTCAATCAAAGACAAGGGTTTAGTTGATCTACCAACCTACCTATCTAGGGATTATTATAACAATAACTTTGTTATGATGACTCTTGAGGAGGTGGAGAAAACCAAATATCAAGGGTACTGCATAAGGGATTGGATATTGTGCTAAGGACCAGAAACTATTCCAAGAGATGAACTCCGCGAGATCTCTTTTGAGAGCCGGAAACTACCTCATCACGAAGAAAACCTGGAGACACTAAAGCCAGTTCAGGGCTACATGAGTCACTATTTCCAATAGGCTGGTTTGCAGGGCTCGAAACAGGACCAATTTCTAGGAGACCGGGAGTCGAACCAAATAGACGTGTCAGACTAGCTGATTTTCAAAAATGGGTCAGAAAATACAGTGGATCTGGGGATGCATATGACCACTTAGAAAGCTTTAAGCAAGTGCTAAGAGCACAACGCATATTTGATTTCCATACTCAATTCGAGGGATTTGGAGTGACATTAGAAAGAAAAGCATTGACATGGTTCCGAAACATCCCACCAAGGTCAATCATGGACTTAAATACATTAGCGCAAGGATTTGTAGCTGCATGTTCCAAAATAGGGATCGAACATAATATTGTAGCTCAAATCTAAAGCTTCAAATAGAAACAAGGTGAGTCTGTTAGGGATTGTGCAACTAGAATGAAGCAATACATTGCAAGATGCCCAGAAGTAGAGATACCCGCTGAAGAAAGATTAGTATCATTATTTCTAGAGGGATTGCTAAACAAAGAACTTCATGCTATATTGTATAGCAAGAGCATATGACCCTAGAAGAGTGTGTGTCAGATGCTATTGACTTATGAGACAATTGTGATATTTTCAATGAAGAAGATGTCCCTAAGGTTAACCAAAACAAAAAAACATCATCCACCAAACTAGCACAAGTGGGAATGGCTGTTGCAGCACCGCTTATAGCCATACAAGACATGCTCAAAAGGATGAATGACATGATGAATAACATGCAAAAAGCACTTATGAGGGGACCAAAACAAGGGATATCTCAACAGGGACAACCAATTAGGCCGCAAAAATGGTGTGCAATCGAGGGTAAATGGACTAACCATGAGATCAATGAGTGCTATTACCAAACCAAAGTATGATGGGAATGTTTAATACGTGCCTATGAGGCCACAAGGACAACCCATGTACATATATCAGTCTAATATGGCCCCAGCTCAAAGACCACCGATGGGTATGGAAAGACCTCAACCCGTGTTGGGTCAAAAACCTCCATATCCTGGACATAATACAGTACCTGTAAGTACATGCATTCAGAGGGGGTCATAGATAAACAAGCACTAGTGCCTGTTACACCCTATGTTGAGCCTAGTCCATCTACAGTAATGGTAGAAGGAGACTAGTATAACTCACATCCACCACCAAAGGAGGAATCTGCGACTTATACTACACCAGAGCTTGCACCAATGTACTATGTAGCTAATCAAGGTGTTAGACATCCTATGGTAAGACTCATGATTAAGCCAAGAACTGAAAACTGCCATAACTGTTATTGGAATAATGAATGCCCAGAGCCTGACAAGAACCTTAAGCCAGTTAAAGTTGATTGCATGCAATGTTGCAAAAAGGGAGGACACTTCCCTGACGATTGTCCAAAAAATCCTTTAAACAAGGGTAAAATAGTAGTAAACGTAGTTCAAGTGATACCTAGTAGCTCATCCAAGAGTGAACCGATCATTCCAATAAAGGTAATCACCAGAGCCTAGGCTAAGAAAACGAAATACAACTTCTCTGATGATTCGAAGAATACTAAAATTTCCTCTCAAAAGACCAAGAGAAGCAGAAGCAAAAGGTATGAGATGAGAAAATAGAAACAAAGGGCCGAACTCGAGGAGAAAGCAAAGAAACTATTCCAGGAAAAAGGGAAAGAAACTGGGAGTGAAATCAAGTAAACCACCGTGAAATTTGGAGGATCAATTTTGGTAGATAAAATTTTTGAGCCAATTAATGCAGCCTTGGAAGCTTACCAAGCGGGACTTAAAGCAGGCCAAAACATGGAAAACAAATGGAAAAACTATCCTTCTCCAGATATGGAAGCAGCTAAGCTTGAAGCTTATCAAAATTTGGTAAGAATTACTCAAGAGATGCTGGAAAAACAAAAACCCAAGCTCGAGAGTATAACAAAACTTGAGGAGCTTGTGGTAGGAACCAGTAAAGAGAAATCAGAAGTGGTGGTAGAACCCCACCTTGAAACAAAAGAGCCAGAACTCATAGTGACTCACAGTGAAGATGCCTTAGATGGAATTCCGTTTGTAGAAGAAGACTGGCCAAAACACTTATGGAAAAAGTTAGAGAGATTAATGATGGGAGCCTAACTCTGAACTTAGCTGCTATAGAGGAAGGTTGCTTAGACAATCTACCTCCTGATATGGATATGGATGTACAATCCTTGTATGGGGATTGCGGCTCTGAAGCCTCAGTAATTTCTAAACCAATGACTCTGAAAACATTACCTTCTTACTTGGGAGATAACAAAGATGAATCCATAGTGTGTAAAAACACTCAGGTAAAGAGAGCGGAACAGATCCTAGAGGTAGACAACATCCATTCAATCATGTCTACACCCATTCAATGCACTCTTACTTTAGGAGAACTGTTAAAAATACGACCTTATTTATGGAATGATCTACAGAAAATTCTAGAGAAGGTGGGGATAACAAAGATAATCGTGAAAAATTTGGAAAAATTGAAACACGAAATGGATAACAAAGAGATTTGATCTGTCCCAATGAACAAAGTCGGAGAATACTAAGAAGGGGAAGAAGGATACACAACCCTTCTAGTAAGATATAATGATATGAAACCATGGCAATACAGGATAGTGGGGCAGGCATAGCCATAGCCAGGAAAGTAGTATGGGAATCCTGGAGACAACCAACCATTAGACAAACTTGAATGAAATTGCAAGTGGCTAATGGACACATCGAAAGACCCTTAGGACTGCTTGAAAAAGTGATAGTTAATTCTTGTGGGATTGAATATCAACACACTTTTTCCGTAGTGGACTTTGGAAAGAAACTCAATTATGAAATCATCTTGGGAAGACCTTTCATGCGACAAGTACAACTCATGTAGGATTGGAGAAACAATTATCTGTACTTGAAGCAAGTGGGATCAATAACAAGGGTTAATCTAAAAGATCACACTTATAGAGATGTCGTGAAAACACCCATACAAGAATTCGATTCAGTCTCTTTGGCTGAAACTAAGCTTCCATCTTGGTTGAACAAAGACACACCTATTTGGATGTGCGAAGCCTCAAAAAATGAGAGCTTAAAACAAGAAGAATGTATCTTAGAAAGGGATTGCACAGATGAAGCCTATGTACCTGAACCCTTTCCAAAGCATTTGTTTGAGCCATTTGAGTAGATTCAAATCTTAGCAACAATGGATGTGCATATAAATACGTTTATGCCTACTCAATTTTGCAATGAGGACGGCTATGACATAATTTCCATACAAATGATCTCAATCCTTCACATTGAAGACAAAATTCAAGAATACAAGGACTTAATGAAAGCTCAAAAAGTCTTTTTGGACCTCTATTATGATGCAGCAAATGAGTTAGAAGAACATTTAGCTACCTCAGATGATTCAGGGTAAAAAAAAGAACATGTGAGAGCTAAACTACTCATGAATGGAGGGGAGGAAAGGTTTTTGACTTTCCAAACCAGAAACCGAGAAGACAAAAATGGTATAGAAGAAAAAGAGACAAGAGAAATTTGAAAGCTAGACCTACCTATGCCATCAGTCTCCAGTAGAACGCAATTTTTGACACAAATAAACGCACATGATTGTGTCAAAGACAAAATCACTGGTAGATATCCTTTATACGAAAAGTAAGAAATATCAAAAACATCGAGAAAAACGAGAAAGGAAACTCAAGAAAAACCTAAATACCAGGATAAAGATTCAACCATGACACGAGTTGAACAAAGAAAGAAGTATCAAGAGTTGAAGAAATCTCTAAAGGAGATATATACAACTGAAATGGAAACCACTGAGGTGGAAGGTAAAAATGTAATGAGTGTTCCATCCCAGTACAAGAAATATACTCTCCAAGACCGAAAAATCATAGTCGAACAACCTGTTAGGGAACTACGAAAACACGACGAGTCCTACGAAGGACCGAAAAACGCAAAAAAGATAGATCTAGCCGAACCAGGAGAAGAGCCTAGACTTGCCTACATTGCAAATGACCTGACGGAAGAAGAAGAAAAGCTCTTGCTAAGCTTACTGAAAGAATATCGAGATATCTTTGCTTGGTCTTATAAAGATCTCAAAGGTGTTGATCCAGAAATCTGTCAACATACCATACCGATGAGAGGTGATGCGAAACCAAGCAGGCAAAGGCCATACACTTATAATGAGACATTTGCCAGGCAGATCAAAGATGAGATTGAAAAGCTAAAGGAAGTAGAATTCATTTATGAAATTGAACACACAGATTGGGTGTTTCCCATTGTGGTAGTACCCAAGAAAAATGGAAAATTAAGAGTGCGTGTCAATCTCAAGAAAGTGAATGCGCTACCATTAGAGACAACTTTCCTCTTCCAATCACTGATCATGTTTTAGAATGAGTTGCAGGAAAAGAAGCTTACAAATTTTTAGTAGATGGCTTTTTGGGATACAATCAATTTTTGGCTGACCCCAAAGATCAGCATAAAACTGCCTTTGCAACTGAATGGGGTATTTTTGCCTAACGAGTTATGCCTTTTGGGTTAACTAATGCTCCTACCACTTTTCAAAGATTTATGAGTCATGCTTTTAAAGAATACCTAGTATATGAATGATTTATGTGTACTCAAAAAGGTATTCAAAAAATGTAGACTTTATAGGATTTGCTTAAATCCTGAAAAGTGCACATTTATGGGAAGACAAGGAAAAATTCTTGGACATATAGTGTCTAAAAATGGCATAGCTACTGATATGAATAAAATTCATGTTATTGTTGATTTGCCTAGACTGACAACAATCAAAGGGGTTCAAGCTTTCATGGGACATTGTGGATATTATAAATAATTCATTTACATGTATGCTATAATTGCAAAACCCATGTGCAGTTTGATTACACTCTTTGAATGAACTGATGAGTGTGAAGAATCCTTCATGAAGCTTAAGCAAGCTCTCACTTCAACTCCAATATTGAAAGCACCGGATTGGAATAAGATATTCCACATACATGTAGATGCTTCCAATTTTGCCATTGGGTGTATACTAGCTCAACCAGGAGATGGGAAAGTTGATCTTCTTATCTCTTATGCTATCAGACAGTTGAATTTGGCAGAGAAAAACTACATAACCTCGGAAAGGAAAGGATTGGGGATGATCTATACTGTAAAAAAGTATAGACGTTACCTATTAGCTAACTAATTTGTGTTCTTTGTGGACCACCAAGCCTTATTATACATGGTCAACAAGCCATGCAACACAGGAAGAATAGTGAGATGGTTCATTATTCTGTTGGAATTTGATTTCACTGTAGTTGTGAAAAAAAGTAGCACTCATTAAAGAGCAGATCATTTGTCAAAGATTATATCAGGAGAACCACCAAAAGGAGTAGAGGATGATTTACCACATGCGTATCTGTTCTCCGTGGAAATGATATCTCGATGGTCGAAAAATATGGTATGATTGATGACCATAGCTCAAATGGATTTGCAAATACCACTTCCTATTACAACTGGATTAATTGAGCAATCGGCTATGTATCAATTACTAGATGGAAGGTTGTACAAAAGAAATCGAGATGGAAGATTGCTTTTGTGTATTAATACTGAAGAGAAAACCCAATACCTAAGTCAAGCACATATTACCATAGTAGGACTTCACTTTGCGGAAGACCAAACTATGCAACGGATCTTGAGACTTGGAGTATTTTGGCCAACAATGAGGAGTGATGTTCATTCATTTGTAAAACAATGTCCTCAATGCCAGAAACAAGCACCCATACCTCATGTGATGTTGTTCCAAATATCACTTGTTCCTAGGTGGAGTAACTATTTAGTTGCTTACTTATTAAACCGAATATTTTCGGAGGATATAAGTAAACACCGCCAAAGAGAAATTGGAACTGAAGCAAGAGACTATGCTCTTATTCGAATCCAATTGTATTGGAGAGGAAAGGATCAACATTTGCATCTTTGTGCAAATGAAGACAAATATATTCCTATTATAGAACAAGCACACGCTGGATTAGCTGGAGGTCACTTTTCTAGTGAGACCACTGCAAGAGCAATCTTAATGGCAGGCATATGGTGGCCAACACTTTTTGCAGATGCCAAAGAATATGTTCTAAGGTGTGATGCATGTCAACGAGCAAAAATACCAACCCGTGTAGATAGCATGCCTTTGAGACCAATGACGAGGGCTAGAGCTTTTGCAAAATGGGGTATAGACTTTGTTGGGCCAATACAGCCACTTGCTTATAAAACCCAAGCTCATTGTAGCTACGGACTAGTTGACCAAGTGGGCAGAGGCTAGAGCAACTCAAAAGAATGATGCCAGAACCATAGCTGCGTTGAATGTGCTCACAAGATATGGTTTGCCAATAAAAATTGTCAGTGATAGGGGAACTCATTTCCTCAATGAGGTAATTGAGTATCTGCTTAATGAATTTATGGTCATCCCATAACAAATCTGCTCCCTATCACCCACAAGCAAATGTGGACAAGCTGAGCATACAAATAAAATTCTTAGCTCGGTACTGACTAAAGTAGTTTGTTCAAGAAGGACAGATTGGGAAATGAATCTCCATGCCTCTGTATGGGCTTATCGAGTTTCATTCAAAACAGCTTCAAATGCAACACCCTTTAGCCTTGTTTATGGTCTTGATGCCATACTATCGATAGAATTTCTATTGCTGACACTAAGGGAAGCAAAGGATCTTGAGTGGACTCGACATGAATTATCAGAGAGGCTTGAAGATTTAGAAAAACTTGATGAGCAAAGGCTAGTTGTTGTAGCTCACATCTATGCACAAAAGCGGAAACAAAATAGTCTTTTGATTCCCATCCAGCTACAAAAATCTTCAAAAAAGGGGACTTAGTCTTAGTCTATTCCCTTAAGCAACACATTCCCAAGTTTAAGAAAAAGGAAAACGGACCGTTTATCATTGAATATGTATCTCCAAGTGGAGCAATTAAGTTGTCCATCCTCGATGGTGAACCCATGGCTAATTGGATTAGTGGATGCCGTTTAAAGAAGTACAATTTGCCACTCACCAATGCATTGCTAGAAAAGATGCATGCAGCAAAGCAAAGAAAGATAAAACGACAACAGGTTATTGATGAAGCCCAAGAGGAAGCTCGACTTTGATTACTCAAAAGGAAAGCTGCTCTCATAAATCAACAAATACCTATTTTCATCAACACTCTAGAACTAGATGACCGACTAAGGAAATTACAGAAGGATGCAGTGTCAACAGATGATGAATGGTTAGATGGAATGGTTAGATGTAATGGACCTTCACATCAAAATACAACTGAACAATCATAACACAAATGCATTGGTTGATACAGGAGCTCAAGTAAATGCAGTCAGCTATTCCACATACAAGAAAGAAACAAGTCAGTCTTTGACAATAGGAATATCGACTATTATGCACCAAGAACCCAACACCGACATTGAGAGTAGTCAACTTAAATGTGATAGTACATGGATGTTCATGCCCTCATCAATTTGTATGTTTACCAGATGAACACATGAATGAAACAATGATTCTTGGAATGTCATGGATGTGAACGTACAAGGCATTACCAGATTGGGATACCAATCAACTCAAGCTATTACCTAAAGGCGGACAACTCATTGTTCCAATTGCACCAAGTAAGGAGTAATGGAAAGGAGGTTACCAGCAGAGCAAACCACGAAAAAATCATTATACTCCATCCTATAGACGGAAAAATGCTACAAGTAGCATGCGAGGAGTCATGAAAATTTGGGTACCAAAAGCACAGCTTAAAGGCAAGTCGATTCACATTTGGGTGGCAAAAACATCACCAACTGTATCAGAGATGGTTCCAAGGTTCAAAAGACAAGGAGGAGCATCTTCGAGCAGGGAACCTACAACAAAATGGATTTGGAAGAAAAAGGAGCACTTATCTTATCCACCAACTGTAAAACCGATGAAGCAATAGAGAGTTAAGTCTCAAAAGACTCAACCACAACATTCTGACCAAAACAAACCAAGATACCAATGGCGGATAAAAGCTCAACAATCATCATTATTGATACCGACAGCTCAAGAAATCAGCGTGCCAAAGCATCCCGACGGTACAATAAAGCAGAGAGCAGACAAGCTACAAGATTTGGTCTTTGGAAGACAACAAAAGAAAACCTCGACATGAGAAACCCTTGAGTTAATTACTCAAGACCCAACTCTTGCACATCATAATGGTTTGAATTGCATTGATCAACAAAGCATGGTAGATCCAACCAAGGCTATGCATAGACACGATGTTCAACCCAAGCACACAGTCGTCCCGGAGTACGCCATCTAGGAGAGGTGGAAGGGAACTAACTAATTAAGGGCAATGTTTGAAGAGGGAGGAAAACGTTTGATGTTAACGTGTGATTCTTGCAAAATTACCTAATAATGCCCTTACCAAGTCATCAACAGGGAAAATTAAACTGATAATATCTTCCCGATGAGTGTGAAAAGTGTATATACTATCAAAAAATCATCAAAAAATGCTCTTTTTTGGTCATTTTTCATCATTTTTCTTGATATGGGACTTAAAAATGGAGAAATTTAAAAAAAGAATAAAGATGTGTTTTTCAATGGATTTTCTTAATTATTGGATTTTCACTTTGCTTTTTTAGCGCATTTTGTTATTTTCTTTGATTTTTCAATAAACATGTCAAAAATTAATAATAAATAGCAAATGAGCTCAGAAAGAAAAACTGAAGATACGCTGATGATCAGAAGGACAAGACGGACATGCACAAAAAATTTCCATCAAATCGACAGATGGAAGTGTGAAGCCTAAATTAGGCTGCCAAGGTCTACTTTCGCAAAATTCTTGCAGAATGAGCTACCAGAATCCGATTGAAGAAATTTTTGAGTCTAACATAGATTTCATGGCCTAGTAGGACTAACAGGGGAATTTGGGAAAAAATAGTTTGGGAAGTCCGAGTATAGATATCCAAGGTAGTTTAAAATCACCTCATTTCCACTAGTCGCCCTTAGAGAAAAGAGCTCTCGACCTTCTCCGCGTGCGATTTTCGGAGTCCACAATCGCCCGTTTACAGCATCGTCTCACACGAGACATGAGGGGTAAGTTCTAAGCTTATCAATGATCAATTCTATATGGCCGATAATAAGTCTAGGCTCAAGGAAAAAACCCTAGAAACCCAACAGTGCATGAAGTCCTACAACCTAAAACTGACCATAGCGGCCTGTCAGCTCAACCAAATTGGATGAGATTTGAACTGTAGCATGCCCCTATATAATAGAACACTTCTATATCACCAGATGACCATTCGACAGGGGTCGAGGGAGGTCCCAAGTAGAAAATCTAGGTTTTTGCCAGATGACAATTAAATTATGACTCCATAGACAGCTTGTAGAAGACTGGGTCTATATACAATGTACATGGATGGTTTCATGAAAACAATCAAGGCAAGCTCTCGAAAAGCAGAAAACATCTTGAAGGCTACAAAGCGTCAAATTTGACATATGAAGTCAAACTGACTCCAAATGGGCCAAAATTGAATAGGTAGCTTCAGGACTATGTAGCAGACAAATCCATAGCTTCAAAAGTGATGACTAACCAACTCCACAGGCCATTTAGTCACGAAAATTGGTGATTTTAGAGTTGACAAATCACGAAGTGATGCCGACACGACAAAACTTTTCCAAATTCAATGTAGGACTTGTTTTAGATGTGTTGAATATGTCTAGGTCAAAAATTTTTCAAGTTTTGCAAAAAAATAACTACTGTAAATAATCACTATTATTTACTTTTGTACTTTTTTTTTGCTTGAAAATGGTACCTTCACTTCACCTATCACTTGTCCACACCTATTACATGCCACATTTCAAGTATGAGCCAAAATGATCAATAAAAACTTGGAAATTGCCAAAAAACACACCAAAGTCTTTCCATTCCAATTTTTGAGTTATCTATCACATTTTTTGATCCAAATCACCCCATATCTCATACACACAGTCTACATCATGCCTAGAACCAAGTTGCACCAAAAAATGTACATTTTGATGAAAAAGTTAATAATTGTGATTATTTACTTTCTTGTCAAAATGGGAGAAAATTGCAACTTTGACCCTATGCGACCAAAGCACATGATGTCCCAAGCTCACTGACCAAATTTGAGCTAATTTGGATCTCAAAAACTCAAAATCTTTTTATATCTACTGTTTCAGAGATTGGAAGCCTAAATCTGGCATCATTTCGACCCTCTGCACTCAATTGAGCCCACACTTTACTCAGAGCACCTAATAGCTATATATTTCAAGCCTATCATGTCAAAAATGCAAAAAGTTGGAAAAAATCCCCAGTTGTAAATAATCATGATTATTTACTTTTATTGTAATTTTTTGCCTAAACTATATGATTTTGATCTTTACATGTTTCTATACATCTATGCATGCTCCAAAATTGACTTGAAGCAAATTGGACTCAATTTGTCAGCAATTCAAACTCAAGGGCATTTCAGAGCATAATTTGCAAAATTTTCTAACTTTGGCATTGACTTTCCCTTGCAGGAGCACTGCAAGCAGCGGAGAAGGCCAAGAAAAGGGTATCCCAAAAAGAAAAGTTGCAAGAGATACCACCCTACTAGCTAGACCCCAGTTCAGTGAAGACGGCCATGGCAACATATTTGTCAAGAGAACAACTTGAAGAAAACAACCCCATGGTTCTCACTGGCAGGTTCAAGAGTGAAGAAGGACACTCTTGAAATATATGATGTAGCTGCCAAGCCAGACACAAAAGAAGCCGGCCTCAGGGAATTCTATGACCAAAACCATGCGGAGTAAATTTCCAGAAAGCCTATGAGTTATTGTCTACTATCAAAGAGGATGGATTAGCCCAAATCACCAACCAACAAGGGCAGAAAGTAGAAGTCGTTATCACAAAAGAGATTGTGGCAGAGGCATTAAAGCTGCCTACTGAAGGGATGACAATGCGGGCACGAGACAGAAAGATATCAGGCACATTTACTAAGGAGACTGCTGCAGCAACTTTTGCCGACCTCATCCAAAGGCAAGTGGAAGAAATAGCACATCTATACCATCAACACTTCCACTTTTTAGCAAAGAGACCACCACGGTACACCACCCCAAATCATGCAGTTCTGACTACTGAGAGCGGATTTTTTGAGATGGGGCTCAACTCAAGGCTCCCACCAGACAACCACTCCGTGAGACCCTACACACACATATTTCTTAGGGGCACCACCCTCTTTTATGGAGAAAGAAGGAAACCAAAACAAACCATATACAACACACACACACACACTCACACCTTCCTTATGTGCTTCAACACAAAATGCCCTTCAACCATTCAACACACACTCCTTAAGCAATCCCTTTGAACACTGCACAAACTCACATGCAAAGATTGAACTTCACCATATTAGTGCTCATATACTTCTAAGAAAAGCAAGCACAAAACCTCAAAACTCAAAACACCATAATGCACAAATACTTGACAACTCCTTTCCTTTCCCAAAAGAAGAGACTACTTACACACATAAGGCGGCATGCATATAGATCTCTTCTCCATCTATGCAGCCCCAAGACTTACTTACACACAACATAAGGAGAGAAGCCAAGAAAATAGACACCATGGTGCACAAAAACTTTCTCAACAAACAAGCAACCCAATGAGCACAAAATATGAGAAGCTGCCAAGATATGCTTACCAATTTTACATGCGTTTAGAGCAAAAGTGTGACGACGACACCCCAATTGCAACAATTTGTTGATCAAACCATGAGATAGATCATTGAACTTGATATCCTTGCTCTCATATAGAATCTACAATCCTTATTTAGGGATGAGTATGGTAAGAGAAATGTTTGCAAGAGAATGGTAGCAATAGCATATTGATGCTCTCTCTATGGTGCCGCTTATGATAGCGAGCTTAGGAAATGGATAGGAAGACAAGAGGAGAGAGAGATTAGGGCTTCCCTAACCTTAGAGGAGCTTATTTGCAGCAATGGAGTAGGTGTGTGTCTTTTTGTGCTTGCCAAAGGGTCTTTTTATAGCTGTACAAGACCTTGGGTTAGGTTAAACTTGACTAGGGTAGGTAATTAACCATAGTTAGGTTCCCTTTTGACCATTCCTTCAATTATGCAAATAAGGGACTTATTTTTTCATTAAAAATAGCCTTTTAAGTCGTGGAGGCTCCATAAGGGTTGATAATGTATGTGGGCCCCACCATGATGTCCCTCCAGTGGCTCCTGCAGAGTGTCCCCATCCTGTTTGTTGTGTCACTGGAAGCATCTTGAGCCGACCCCTCCACATGCAAGTGGTTTTTAACTCCCCATTGGTATTTTAGAATGTTGAATAAGTCAAGAAAACTTTTCACCTTTGTGGTTTACCTGATTGTAACTTTGACCTGCAGTAACAGTGTCCGCAGCACCTTGTTTTCACCATAACTTTCAGCCTGTAACTCAGAATTGGGTGCTGTAAAAGGCAAAGTTGACCTTCTCAAAGTGTTTAAGCTGATTTTGGAGTGTTCCTCAAGTATACCCACGAGATAAGGCGTTCAAGATGCATCCAAAACACCTTTTGAACCAAGTCTCCTTGTAGGGGGCCCTTTAGCATGCATCCAAGGTGTAGCATGCTTTTTCAAAAGAGAATCCACCTTAAACAAATGAGGTAGGTTCCAATAAAGTTTGATTTATTGGGGATATACATTATATTTAAGATTTGTTGACCAACACAAGTAAATGATCCAAGAGTTGGGTCACATAGTGGTGGGGAAGGGAAGGCCTACAAGGTTAACCCTACCCTTGAGAGAAGATGGGTAAGATAAGTGCCCATAAATTATTTATTTACAAATTATGGGATGTAGATAGATATTTAAATTAGTAAAGGTAATTAGTTAAAAGAATGTGCAGTAAAAAAACTAGGAGAGTAGAATTAAGTTTACTATTTACATTTAGCATGAAGAGAGAAATATGATGTAAATGCATAAAGATCTAAGAAGGGTAAGGTGTTTGTATGGAAAAAAGCTATTACGGAAAGAGAGAATGAACACTAGGTTAAAACTTTGATAAAAAATGTATACATTTGAGTAGAAATGTAGTGCAAACGCAAGGTTATCATTTAACGCTACTCATATTAGCCCTCCCCCTTCATCTAGGATCATTTATGCTCCTAGATGAAATAGAAGAGTTTTTTTCCTTTTTTTTGTTCTTTTTTTCTCTTTTTTTTTTTCTTATTTTTCCAAAAAAAGGAGGAGTGATATGCACTCTTTTACTCCATTAGACCTACTTTTCATTACCTCAATTTCATAAATCGGAGATGGGAGGGTTGCCTTGGGTATGTTCAGATTCCAAGGTTGGTTCTTCTTTGCACATCAAAGCTTTAAAAATAGGTAGAGCATTTGCCAAGCCGAAGGGAGCCATGCCAATTTGGAGCTTAGATGATGTAGGTAGATGACTTCCTATCAACGGATTGATACATTGAAAGTAGGACTTTAATCTCCATCCATTGACTCTGGTCTTGTGGAGTTTTCCTGATAAATCTGCTAATCTGTAACTACCATTCCCAAACTTTGTTTTTATCATGAAAGGTCCCTCCCATCTCTGCAAAAACGTTTTGTCAAGTCGAGTATCAAGTCGGTTATCATAGCGAAGAACCAACATACCTTCCTTCAATCCTTTCCCCTTGAGCTTCTTGTTGATTTTGTCCCTTTGGCTTGTGGCTTGGGCAATGTAATAGTCGATGGACTCTTCTCTATCAATCTCAAGTCGTTGAAGATCTAAAATTCTTTCCTGCAAAGCTTCTTTTGGCCTCTTTGCTCCCGTGAGAGAATGCGTAGGCTTGCAATCTCCACCTCAATAGGAAGGAGTGCCTCCTGTCCATATACCAAATGAAAAGGAGTGAATTGAGTGGATACCTTGAAAGATGTTCTGTATGCCCATAGAGCTGCGGTCAAATGACAATCCCAGTCGTTTAGTCGATCTGCAACCTGCTTAGAAATGATCTTACATATCATTCCATTCACCTTTTCAACCAACCCATTGCACTGAGGGTAGTAAGGTGTAGAATGCAAATGTTTGACTTTTAACTTTGCCAAAAGATTATCTAGGAGCTCTGCTCTAAACCCTGGACCACGATCTGACAAAATCTCTAATGGTGTGCCGAATCTACTGCATATGTGATCAAAGATAAATTTTGATACCTCCTCGGCTGTAATTCGTGTTGTACTTGCTGCCTCCGCCCATCGTGTCATGTAATCTACTCCCTCAATGATGAAGACCTTCCCGGTAGATGTGCGAGGTAAGGGGCCTATTGCATCCACACCCCACTTCTCAAAAGGACCATACGAAATTATTGGAACTCGAGGTTCGTAAGTGAGTCGTCGATCTCCAGCAATCTGACAACCTTTGCATGACTTACACCAATGCTGGACATCATGGTGTAGACTTGGCCAAACAAACCCTGCTTGCAAAATCTTCCTGTTTGTAATATCATGAGAAAAATGACCCCCACAGACATCATCATGGCATGAAAAGAGGATTCTCTCTATTTCTTGAACAGAGGGCACCCTTCTTAGCACCAAATCTTTCCCTTTATAATACAGATCATCTCCTATGAGTTGGTAAGGAGTTGCCTTTTTTACCAACCTATGCCTTTGCACTTTATCCAAGTGTTTAGGGCACTCACCAGTTTGGAGGAAAAATATGATGTCCTTCAATTCCTCTTGGCCTTGGTACTTTGGTTCATAGAGCTTCACACCTCCCACCATGATCTGAAGTTTCTCATTGGCGAGATAATCTGCTTCCTTGTTGAGGGTTCTCACAACATGCTGTACCTGTGTAGCTTCAAAGTTCTTTATCAAAGCCTTCACCTGTCTAAGCCACTCCACTAGAGTAGGGTTCTTGCACTTCCATATCCCTTGGATTTGCCTAATAACTAGTAAGGAATCACCTCTTATTATAAGTCTTTCGATGCCAAGTTTTCTGCATTCTTCAAGCCCCAACTTTAAGGTGACATACTCAGCCTCATTATTAGAATGAACATTTTCCAAGGTGATACCTTTCTTAACAAGAACTTCCCTTTGTGGACTTAGAATAAGAACCCCCCCTGCTGCCTGATCGTGTTGTCGTCGGTAAGCTCCATCAAAGCACAAAATGTGTGCATTGTCCATCTCCTCCTCATTATTTTGTGGTGTAGCTTTGTCTCCTGCCTTTGGTGACTCTTTCCTTTCTCTCACTTTGTATGTGAGAATGTCTGCAAGACCTGCCCTTGTGCTATCTTCCACAAGAAAAGTGTATTCAAACTCTTGAAGTTCTAGAACCCATTTGGCTATCCTAGATGAGAGGCTCATGTGTTGCACAACATATGGTAAATTGTTTTCCATTGTGAGAATGACAAATGGTGCAGGTAAGAGATATGATCGGAACTTTCTTACTGCAAACATAATTGTGAATACCACCTTCTCCATATCGGTGTAGCCCTTCTCTGCAGCGGTCATGACTTTGCTTGCAAAGTATACTGGCCTCATGTAGCATGTTTTTGGGTCTTTTTGCATGAGAACTACACCGATGGCCTCCATTCCTACACTTGGCGTGATGTAATATATTGTATCCTTTGGATTTGGTGGCATTATTGTTGGAAGAGAGTTGAGAATACCCTTTACTTCAGTAAAGCATAATTCGTGTTCCTCTCTCCATTCAAATGTGGGTTTGTTTGCTAGCTTGTGCAAAGGTGCAATAGCTTCCGCTAGAAGGTGAATGAAACGAGACATGTACCTTACTTTGTGGTTGAAAGTCATGAGCTCCTTGGTTGTCGTTGGTGGTTGTAGTGACAAGAGAGCATTTACTTTTGATGGATCCACTTGAATTCCTTGCAAAGAAACCACATGACCTAGCAATACCACTTGTGACTCTGCAATGTGACACTTCTCAGGATTAAGCTGTCCCCCAAATTGATGAAGCCTCCTAAGCCCCTCCTCAACTTTTTGGCAATGAAGTCTTTGGCTACTATAGATACAGAAGTCATCCATAAAAACCCTAATTGACTTTCCAAAGAAGGGCTGAAAGACAAGAGTTGTAAACCTTATAAAGGTACTAGGAGCATTTGTGAGCCCAAATGGCATCACTCTATAGGCAAAGCAACCCCAAGGTGTGATGAAAGTGGTTTTTAACTGATCTTCTTCTGCTATTCTGATTTGAAAATACCCTGAATACCCATCACACACTGTGTAACATTCATAGCCGGCTACTTCGTTTAAGATTTCATCTTGGAAAGGAGGAGGAAAATGATCCCTCTTTGTTGCAGCATTGAGCGGTTTGTAGTCAACACAGACCCTCCATTTTCCATTCATTTTAGGGGTTACTACAATTGGGGACATCCACTCAGAGTTAGACACAGGGTAAATGAAACCAGCTTTGAGGAGTCGGTTAACCTCTGTCAAAAGTGCCTCTTGTTGTATTTTTCCTAGGCGCCTTAGCTTTTGAGCCACAGGTTTAGTACCTGGTTTTAATTCTATGCCATGCTCTATAACATCCACACCTCTAATTTGTGAGTAATCAGTGATAAACAAATTGGGATACCTCTTGAGCATATCGATGTAGGACCGCTTCTCCTCAGGGGTAGATCTTTTGCAAGCATCCTCTCAAAATCTTCAAAGTGCTTGTGGTCACCTTTGTCATCCTTTGTTTGCTCCTTTGTTGGGTCAACCTCTATTGATGGAGTTTTTGATGTGTTGAAGATGATTCCCATTACCTCCAAAGATGATTCTTCTTCGCTATTGGATGTAGTGGTTGAACTTTCCTCGTCGCTTGAGCCAAAACTCTCTTCACTTTCTTCATCAGCCGTGGTCTCATAGTTGATGTCGAGCTGCTTTCCTTCATGCCAATCGTATACTACAGGTTGCCCCTTTTTGAGAATCAATTGTCCTCGTCCCCATTTTTGATCTGCATTCACAGCAATGAGCCAAGGCCTCCCTAGGATGATGGGATAGCCCTCCCCCTTGGCTGGCATAACATACATGTCCACACATGCATCTATATTACATACAGAAACTTTTACATTCTCGATGATCCCTAGGCACTTCACACTTGCATTGTTGGCCAGCCTAGCTTGACAATTAGAGGATTTAGTGATTTCAAGCCCTAGTCTATTCATGGCTCTTTCCGTGATCACACACATTTGTGCTCCACCATCAACATACACATTGGATACCTTCCTACCCCTTACATAAGCATCTACAATAGGTTCCACATCTTGTTGTGGCTTTGAAGTCAATGCCTTTACTGTCACCTTTTCTTTCTTTCTTGGGAGTCTTGTGCTTACAAGTTTGGACCAGTGCTTTCTCACCTTGGGTGATAGATGTAGGAGTTGAGGCCAAGAAATATTGGGCTTTTGAGTTTGCAAATCTTCTAAGATGTTGTAGGGTTCCATATTTTTCCTAATGGAAAATCGTTGATGCCGATCTCCCTTCGCCTTGACCTCTGCTTCTTGCCTCCTTCCTCCTTCTTTGACTTTTTCTTCCTCTCCTTCCTTGCAGGTTCTGACTCTTCATTCCTTGTGTCTTCATCCTTGTTGTGTGCTCTTGTGTGCTTTTCTGCTGGCATAACATCAAAATGTATAGGGCTCACCTCTATCTCCTCTTCCAGCTTTATGACGTTTACTCCTCTCTCTTCCTCCACTGGTGGGACAGGAGGGATGTTTGCCACTGGAGGTGGTGGTGGTCGACGAAGAATTTGCAGGGCTTGAGTATGCTCTTGCTGCACCATGAGCGGAGGGGGTCTAGGAGGGTATATGTCCCCTGGAAGCCTTCGAGGGTGAGGGCAATTATACATGCCATGACCAACTTCGTTGCAATTCCAGCATCTCAACTCTTGTGCTTGACGTCGTTGATTGCGATTCCCTTCTCTTGGTTGTCGTTGTTGGGGTAGGCCCTGCACTAGATTCAAGGTGAGACTCTCTAGTTGTTGAGTTAATCTTTGCAAGATCTCTTGTTGTGATCCTTCCCCTATTTGTGAAGTTTGGGCAAGAGAGCCCCTAACTTGTGCTCCCATGCTTGGTGAAGAATCCCTCTCAATGACTTCATTTAGGTCCCTTGTTCTATGTGCTTGAAAATTTAACTTCTTGAATTTGACCATGGCCACCTCACGTGCTTCCTCAAATGTTGATGGGAATTTTAACTCTACCTTGGTCTTCAAAATTGGATACAAGCCAGCCATGAACCTATCTTTCTTTAGAAAGTTTGGTGCACCACCTTGGTTTTGTAAGGTAGCCTCCCATCTATCCCATAGGTTAAGGAAAACGGCCTCATAAGATGGGTAGTCTTCAAGGAATACCTGTTTATGTTGAAGTAGACACTTCCAAAGACCCTCTGGAGTATCTCCTTGCCCAAATTTGGCAAGAAAAATTGCACGTAGCCTCTCCCAATTGGTTTTGTTTTGAGGTTGCAAGGCCTCGTACCATGCCTTAGCCTCCCCTTTGAGAACGAGTGGAAAAGCACGCAGCTTTACCTCTTCTTGATCTCTCCCAGAGATGAGGTGTGCCATCTCCAAATTATCCAGAAATTCTTGTGCATCCTCACCATTTTTAGAATGAAAGGTAGGAAAAGTGCTTGACATTTTTACAATACAAGGAGGCTTGTGTACCACAAAGTTTTGACTACGATGAGTGATCACATCAAAATGAAAATATATACATCAAGTGTTAGTTCATAATTTATCATAGGCAAAATAAAAGGGTTGATTGAGGCATTAATTTCATTAAGGCGAGTGGGTCCAAAAATTCTCCTAATGGTTGCTTGAAATCTAAATTTTGTAGCAATTATGATGTGCACAGATTGACGAGCTATGGGTGTAAAAGGAGAAGCAGCTCCAGGTTGGTTCATGTGACAATGTGTTCTCCTTTTTCTTTCTCTTGAAGAAAGTTTCCTTTGAGTGCATCGCTATCTAAGCGCCTCTTGTCCCTGCCTCAAAACAGAATAAAAACATGGACATCAAATGAATCATCATAATTAATGAATGGAAGAATGATGGGATTTGGAGATACCAAGATTTCACCAAGTCTTTCTGCTCCAAACATAAAAACAATGCGTTGTTGGTAAAAAAATTTGCGATCTACACAAATGTTAATTCTGATGCGTTGTGAAAAATGAAAAGCATATGGTGCAACTCTATTGTTCATGAGGAGAATAGAAGGCAATTAGGAAAGTTCCTCAGTGGGGGCACCACTTTTATGAGAGCGGATTTTTTGAGATGGGGCTCAACTCAAGGCTCCCACCAGACAACCACTCCGTGAGACCCTACACACGCATATTTCTTAGGGGCACCACCCTCTTTTATGGAGAAAGAAGGAAACCAAAACAAACCATATACAACACACACACACACACACTCACACCTTCCTTATGTGCTTCAACACAAAATGCCCTTCAACCATTCAACACACACTCCTTAAGCAATCCCTTTGAACACTGCACAAACTCACATGCAAAGATTGAACTTCACCATATTAGTGCTCATATACTTCTAAGAAAAGCAAGCACAAAACCTCAAAACTCAAAACACCATAATGCACAAATACTTGACAACTCCTTTCCTTTCCCAAAAGAAGAGACTACTTACACACATAAGGCGGCATGCATATAGATCTCTTCTCCATCTATGCAGCCCCAAGACTTACTTACACACAACATAAGGAGAGAAGCCAAGAAAATAGACACCATGGTGCACAAAAACTTTCTCAACAAACAAGCAACCCAATGAGCACAAAATATGAGAAGCTGCCAAGATATGCTTACCAATTTTACATGTGTTTAGAGCAAAAGTGTGACGACGACACCCCAATTGCAACAATTTGTTGATCAAACCATGAGATAGATCATTGAACTTGATATCCTTGCTCTCATATAGAATCTACAATCCTTATTTAGGGATGAGTATGGTAAGAGAAATGTTTGCAAGAGAATGGTAGCAATAGCATATTGATGCTCTCTCTATGGTGCCGCTTATGATAGCGAGCTTAGGAAATGGATAGGGAGACAAGAGGAGAGAGAGATTAGGGCTTCCCTAACCTTAGAGGAGCTTATTTGCAGCAATGGAGTAGGTGTGTGTCTTTTTGTGCTTGCCAAAGGGTCTTTTTATAGCTGTACAAGACCTTGGGTTAGGTTGACCATTCCTTCAATTATGCAAATAAAGGACTTATTTTTTCATTAAAAATAGCCTTTTAAGTCATGGAGGCTCCATAAGGGTTGATAATGTATGTGGGCCCCACCATGATGTCCCTCCAGTGGCTCCTGCAGAGTGTCCCCATCCTGTTTGTTGTGTCACTGGAAGCATCTTGAGCCGACCCCTCCACATGCAAGTGGTTTTTAACTCCCCATTGGTATTTTAGAATGTTGAAGAAGTCAAGAAAACTTTTCACCTTTGTGGTTTACCTGATTGTAACTTTGACCTGCAGTAACAGTGTCCGCAGCACCTTGTTTTCACCATAACTTTCAGCCTGTAACTCAGAATTGGGTGCTGTAAAAGGCAAAGTTGACCTTCTCAAAGTGTTTAAGCTGATTTTGGAGTGTTCCTCAAGTATACCCACGAGCTAAGGCATTCAAGATGCATCCAAAACACCTTTTGAACCAAGTCTCCTTGTAGGGGGCCCTTTAGCATGCATCCAAGGTGTAGCATGCTTTTTCAAAAGAGAATCCACCTTAAACATAGGATCCAATAAAGTTTGATTTATTGGGGATATACATTATATTTAAGATTTGTTGACCAACACAAGTAAATGATCCAAGAGTTGGGTCACATAGTGGTGGGGAAGGGAAGGCCTACAAGGTTAACCCTACCCTTGAGAGAAGATGGGTAAGATAAGTGCCCATAAATTATTTATTTACAAATTATGGGATGTAGATAGCTATTTAAATTAGTAAAGGTAATTAGTTAAAAGAATGTGCAGTGAAAAAACTAGGAGAGTAGAATTAAGTTTACTATTTACATTTAGCATGAAGAGAGAAATATGATGTAAATGCATAAAGATCTAAGAAGGGTAAGGTGTTTGTATGGAAAAAGGCTATTACGGAAAGAGAGAATGAACACTAGGTTAAAACTTTCATAAAAAATGTATACATTTGAGTAGAAATGTAGTGCAAATGCAAGGTTACCATTTAACGCTACTCACTACCTTCACCCAAGTGTTGAAGTCGACAACCAGGAAGCCGATTGATCATGCGTAGTATGTGCTGACAACACTGAAGGGCACCAAGAAAGAAGGTAAAATCACCTATCTGGGCACGCTTGAAGTACTGACACAGAAAATCATATCATGCTATTGGCATGGCTGACAATTTGCCACCAGCCCCAGATCGGAACACATGGATTGTGTCTGCACAACCTTCTCCTAGAACCACACGTTCATCAAAGAGAGTTTATAGTTAGATGAAGAATCGGCAGAAAGATCTCATGAAGCTCATAGCAGTGAGAACTCAGACAATGAGGAAAGAAGGGGCAGATCTGAAGAAATGAAGAAGAACTGCAAATCAAGAAGAACCTCAGCAAAAGAAGGCGAGGTTTGAAAGGGAAAAATAGACTTATGAAAGGAGCCGCCAAGCTGGAGATGAGTACCCGGGAAGATGGGTTCCAAGAGAGATAAGGGGACCCAGAATGAAAAACCCTGCAAGAAAAGAAGCAGAGGATCCCGCGGACTACCTTGAACGAATGTATGTAGAGGCAGAAGCCCTCAAGTTAAAAGAAGCTCAGGAAGCTGAGAGAAAAGCAAAGGAAGAAGCCGCCAAACAACAAAGACAAGCGGAGGCTACGGAACAAAGTGAGACACAACACTACCAGGAAGAGATGTCTCCAAAGCCAACTTCACCCGCTACGGAGCAGGCAGACCATCCCCAATTGTCACATTGCAATCGCAGGTAAGAGCTCTACGCATTGACATAAGCTTTTCATGGTAATCCGTAGCTTTTGGCATCGCTGACCCACGACGTAATTTCATCATAAGTAGGAATTTAAGCTTCAAAATCAAAAAATAAGTATAGGCGGGGTATTGGGGCACCATTGCTAAGCATTTAGATGCATTTTGGGTCGAAAACGACTAGGTCAAAAACTCAATGCTGGTAATAATCATGATTTTTGCACTTGACCTAAAGTGAGATTTGAGACCATAAGCATGTGTGTGTAGGTCTTATAAATATGTCCTAAAAGTTTCATAACGTTTGGATGTCATTTGATGCTGTAATGGATGTGATTTATTTGCCTATGAGCGATTAGCTTTTGGTGATTTCAGTCCTTTGAGTGAAGCTTGAGTTAGATGCGAGTTGTTTGTTGTTTTCCAAGAGATTGACAACCTCTTGTAGCCTCTATGCACTAGTTGAGTCAGCTTCATTCCATGGATTGACAATTATATTCGTGGTTCTTGCTATGTTTGCAATAAGATAGGAGTGAGGTTAGATACCCGTCCCACAATTGTTTTTGTGCATACATGCCGACGACCACCCATAAGCATATTTTGTCTAGCTCTTCTAGCTTGTTTACCCTCTTTGACAGCTTGTGTCCTATCCACTCTAAGTTCTTGGCTATTTGAAGTGTTGGAATCAAGAATTCCATGGGTAGTATGGCATTAAGCCCAAACACCATATTAAAAGCTGTCGTATCAATCATTGTTTTGTAGGCAACTCAATAGGCCCAAAGAACTGAGTGTAATTTTTGGTCCCAGTCTACTCTTGACTCAATCACTATCATTGTGAGCACTGTGTGTAGGATTTTTTTTTGTGCTCTCTACTTGTCTATTAGCTTCAGGTGATATAATGATGATTTATTGAGCATGCCTACGGTATGTGGGAGGAGCTATCGGTTCGACAAAGTCTATGCCCCACTTGGTAAAAGCTCTTGTTCCCATCATAGGTTGTAAAGACATTTTGTCTCTCTCCACATAGATACTTTTGTTCGTTGACATTGGTCACATGTTCTAACATATGCTTCAACATCCATGAACAAGGTCTGCCACCAAATTCCTGCAACAAGGATTGCTTTTGCGATTTTGTCAGCAGAAAAATGTCTGCCTACTTGTCAGCATGCACTTGCTCAAGAATTAGGGTGTATTTGTCTTCTATGGTGAACATTTGCAATTGATTATCCTTTCCTCTCTGTAGAGGTGATCCTCAATCAACACACATCCCTTCGCTTTGGTTTGAATGGATTTCATTCTTGATTTACTCAAACCCTATGGTAGGATTCCTTTCATAAGCTAATCCACAAGGTACAAGCTCTAGTTAGGTGCTACCGCTACTCTGAACTGTGTCATATGTTTTATCGATGCTTGAGTTGCACAAATGTCACAGAAACTAATGTAGTGATGATGACCACTTCTCTGCATCCTTGGCCAATATACACCATGTCTCATCAATATCTAAAATTTATGTGCTTTCCCTTGGATCAAGTATGTAGGGACAATCCTAGCCGTGGGATTTCCCTCTTACCTCCTTCCATGAGGCATACATGCATGCATGACATACATCCATGGCACATGAAGATTGCATTAAATAAAGTTCAAAGACCGCATTAAAGAAGGTCCATGATCTCTATGCTTTTAGCAGCCTTGCTTTGGGCTATAAAAGCACTATGTATGTTATTCAAATTTTGTACTAATGCATTGCTACTTTATTTTTCACTTATACTAAGACCTCTTGTTATCTAACTTATGATTAACCGCATTATGACAACCACCAATGAATGAAACTAATAATCATCGGCCCTCATACTACTAACCTTTTCATGTGGTATCAGAGCATGGGATGATGGATAATACCATTTCTTAGCCTTATTTGCCCTAAGATATTTTCTTAAACTTTTTGCTAGATCGAATGTTGCTCTCCTCCCTTAGTCAAAATCATACTTGCTATGAATGTGCATCCTAGACTAGGTAATTTCCTCTTGCTCTTCAAATATCCCAAAGGGCAACGACTCTCTTGAATGGTGGCCAACCATAGCAAAAGGACAAAAAACTAAATGCCAAGGCAAGTTGAGGCTCTATCGAAAGCATTTAGTCACCACGCTTAGCTCCATCTACTCTCGCGTGCTCTCGATATTACTCACACACTTGCTAAAACAGATTGTGCAAAAAATTCCCAATTAGCTTGTCCAACATGGATCGCGATCCATGTACCTTTATGCTTTATATGAAAGAGGTGACTTTCTTAGAGTGTGTGTGTGTTCTCTTTCATCTCCCCATATCTAGGGCTTGCCGAATGCAAGTGGGGGGTGCAACGTGGCCCACTTGGGGTCCTTGGTAACCTTAGTGTCAACATTGAATGGTCTAAAATACGTAGATTTGGCATTAGACTTTCACATAAATCCCAAGTCCAATGGACTTTAGTACCATCCTTTTAGAGGCTTAATGAAGCTTACCATAAGGTCATTTCAAGCTTCATTGGGTTCACATTATTCTTTGGTAGACTATCTCTCCTCTTGGTCCCCTATTGAGATAAGCTTAGCAACACATATTAATATTCTACCTCTTGTTCTCATTATCCTCCCATTTTAAATGGCTAGTTTAAGATGAGATTTTTTTTTTGAGAAAGTTAGATATTAGATTTTATGACATTACCTTGCCTTTGAAAACGTCCTTGACTATGAGGTAGGAAAGATATTCATTAGTGTGTGGTTTCCTAGTTGGTAGTGGATCCCTTTTTACCCAACGACATCTTTCCAAAATGGATGACTAGTCCACTTGGTGCTTGGGAGACTTAGCTATCGTAAGCATGTCTACTCTATAGTCAATATCAATATTGTGAAGTAGATTGACAAGTTTTACTTGGTGCTTGGGAGACGTAGTCACCACAAACATGATCATAAGCATGCATACCTTATCATTTGTGCACAATAAGAGAAAGAGAGTCATATAAGACAAAAGCTTTGTACATTATATATATTTACATGTGATTATTCAAGTGAGTGATTGTAAGCCTTGACAAGGTGCGTACTACCCTTAAGTTGGATTCCTTGCATCCATCTAATATCATCAAAAGGATATTTTTTTAATTCAATATGATACCGTTGGATAATCTTACCATCTTGCAAGACCTTGTCTTCATGTCGTATTATAGATTTGGGTTGGTGTACCTCTTCTTGACCTTCAAATTTTTGGAGGAAACTTCACTGGCGTCTCCTTGAGGTGGCTCTCATTTGTAAGGCTTAAGTAAGCTCACATGGAAGCGCTGTGTATGAGCCAATGAATGGTCAACTTCAATTGATAAGACATCTCATTGATTGGGTTAAGAATTTGAAAGGGACCATAGTATCTTTTTGCTAGCATAATACTTTTGGTGTCCTGTAGGATTCTTGCTGGAGGTATGCCTTAGACGAGCATTAGGAAACTTTAGCAAGACCCAATCATCTTGCATGAATGTCAAGGCTCTTCTGTGCTTATTAGCAGCAGCCTTTTGCTTTTGTTGAGAGCTAGATATAGCTTCTTTAATCTTTTGGAAATATTCTTTTGTCTCAGCTATATTCATCAGCAACAAAGATTTTCCCATATACTTTGAGTAGCAAGGGGCTTTTGGATCTTCCCTCTATAACCTCAAATGGTGCTTTTCCCATAGAAGTATGTATAATGTTGTTGTATGCATACTCTACAAGAGGTAGGTACTTCTCCCATTGAGAACATTGATCTATTTCCATAAGATAAGCTTTTAGTAAATCAAGAATCGTGGAGTCAGCTATTTCACTTTGGCCATTCGTTCGTGGGTGATAGGCCAAAGAGAAATTTAATCTAGTTCCTAGGTTTCAAAGAGACCCTTCCAAAATTATTGGTCATTCGAGGATCTCTATGTGACACAATGGATGTAGGCAAGCCATGGTACTTGAAAATTTGTGATATGAAGAGGATTGCCATTTGATGTGTCTTAATAGTCTTTCTGACATGTATGAAATGAGCTTGTTTGCTAAACCTGTCAACTATAGTCGATATTACCATATTCCCATGGATAGACTTGCAAAGTTCAAAGATAAAATCCAAGGATATGCTCTCCCATGGTGAATTAGGGATTGGAAATGGCTGGAGTAATCCAGGTTGCTTCCCTTGATCATATTTTGTATTTTGTATTTTATATCACGCACTTGGAAACATAGTCTTGTATGTTTACTTTCATGGTAGGCCAATATAAGTATGTTTCTACTCTTCATAGAGTAGATTGAATCCCTCTATGCCTCGCATAAGGAGGAGTATGAGATTCATACATTACCCTGCCACAAAGTGAGTGAGTAACACATAGTCTATTGCCCCAGAGACGTTAACCATCTTGCAATGTAAATAGTTATTCTTTCTTCCCTAACGCAAGGGAAAAAATTACATCTTTAAAGATTAATGTGAGTTGCTATTGTCACAACATTTACTTGTGCCGTCGTGAAAGTGCATCAACGAGTTGTTTGTGCTTGCCTGTAATTTGAGCAATATGAAAATTGAATTGCGAAAGAAAATTTGTCCACCTCCTTTGTTTACCAAAAAGCCTAGTTTGGGTCATGAAGTATTTGAGGCTTTGATGATCCGTACATAGAATAAATGGTGTCCCTAGGAGATGTTGCTTCCATGTTTCTAGGGTATGTAAGATAGCTAGTAGCTCTTTTTTATAAATGCCCAATGTTTTCTTGTTGTAATTCAATCTCCTACTCTCATATGCTATGGTATGCCCTTCTTGAAGCAAAATTGCTCTAAGGCAATTACCACATGCATCGCATTGGACCTTAAAGAGCTTTGATCCGATAAGATAAGCACGGGTTGAGAGATAAGCTTTTGTTTGAGCATCTCAAAAGGTTTTTGCTTCTTTCCGGTCCATGTATATGTAACGTTCTTTTTGGTTAGGTCATGTAGTGGACCAACTATTAATTGATATTTTTTCTATAAAGTGTCCATAGTATACACGCATACCAATAAAGCTTTGTAACTCATGTAAATTCATTGGCTTAGGCCATTCTTTAATTATTTCTTCCAACTTTGTGGATCCATGCAAATACCAAATTGAGAGATGATATGACCTAAGTGTTGAGTTTCTTGCAACCTTTTCTTTTGATTAATGAAAAGATTATTGTCTCTAAAAGCTTGGAAAATTACCTGGAGGTGTTCCTTGTGCTCCTCAAGAGATTTGGAGTAGATGATTATATCGTGACCCCATGGCTTCAGTGCTGGCAGCTTTTGGCATTACTTAGGCCCACCACAAAAACACACACACGCATGCTCAGGCCCACTTTTCGCCCTCCACCTACTCCCTGAGAATCTCGTGCACACATCTCTTTATTCTCGGCTCACCCCCCCTTCCTCGCGTCGCCCACTGAATTGTCCTCTTCACTCGCCACTTGTAGGAAAACACAACACTCCAACAATCCCGGGCCCCGAGCCTCAAAAGGCGTATCCCAACCACTTGCAAAGCCCAAATAAGTCAATGCTGCTGCCAATCAGTCTCGTCAACGTCACCTGCTCTCATTGGCTCGCAAACTCTACCGAGATTCGCACCATGAACACACACACACACACACACACACACACACATGGGACGTTTCTCTGTCTGCTATTAGCGCTGTCGTCCCTTGACTGCGAGGATGCTCAAAACACCCACACACACACAAACACACATGCTCCCAATTCTCTCTCTCTCTCTCTCTCTCTCTCTCTCTCTCTCTCTCTCTTGCATCGCCTCCACATGCCTCGCCACACAATTCGCGGGGCCGTTGCTTGCCTTCATAACGCCAAAAACAAACACACACACACACACACACACACACACACACACACACACACACACACACACACACACACACACACACACACACACACACACACACACACACACACACACCCATTTACACAGTATATGATCCGCAGCTGAGGCATGAGCTTCCCCGACCCTCTGGCTCGCTCTCTGTCGCCTGAGTAGGCTACCGCCATGCGATATTGGCATTAAACAAAATATATGTATGAAAATAAAAAGAGATTTTGGGGTTTGTTCCCACCCCTTCCCTAAAAAAAAGAAAACAATGGAGTGCTCAATTTAAATGACAACTGATCATTTTTTTGTGATGAATGACAATATTTGTCTGTCTACAAGTATTACCCTTGTTGCATGAGGGCATGAAGAGCATATGCATTCATATTTAGTCCATCCCATTGAAATGATCAAACAATTTTTTAAAGAATTTGTCCAAAAATGGCATGCTTGGTAAGGGTCATGATACCGAAAAATTCTTGCATTACACTAACACTTTAGCTCTTTGCAAATATTGTTTCCCCATGGTGCAGCTTGGTGCTTTCATTGCCATATCCTTGAGCAACGACATAATATTATAATGGGCTATCAAAAACCCATATAATTGGCTATGTTTGACTTGGGAGAGCTAAAAGTCTACGTCATTATATGCTTTCTCCCCCATTTTCCATATGTGCCATGTGTGCTATAATGAGCAAAAGCATGAGCATCAAGTGTGTGCTTTGATTGTGTGCTAGCTCTTTTATGCATAAATGTTGCACCATTTTTTGCCTTATGCATTAGGTTAGTGCCGACCATCTTGATTGGAAGCTTGGTTGCAAAAAGGAAAATTATTCTTTGTGGTATGCATGCAGACATGAGAGTTGCATTGATTTATGAGTTGATGCTTGGTCGTGATATCTTTAGACTCAACTTGCTTGTTATATTTTACTGCTTGAATTGAATGAAAAATCATTGGAAAAGCACTAAAATTGAGTCTGTTTTAATGGGAAGTCTAATACCAATTCTAGGTATTTTAGACCATTCAATGTTGACACCGAGGTTACCAAGGACACTAAATGGGCCAGGTTGCACCCCCCACTTGCATTGGGAGAGCCCTAGATGTAGGGAGATGAGAGAGAACACACACACATACACACTCTAGGAAAGTCACCTCTTTCATATAGGACGTAAAGGACACATGTCAAGCTCCTAGCTATGTTGCCCACAACCAAGCCTAAATCCTATTGGATAGACAATATGAAGAACCAATGAGAATTAAGATATATAAAAGAAATCTTAAATCTCTTTGGATAGCCCACAAAGAGAACGAATAAGAATTGATCCCCACATGAGCTAGTCTTGATCCCATTGGATAGCCTACTCGGGGAACTAATGAGAATTGAGCATCCCATGGGCTAGCTTAAATCTCATTGTATAGACTACCTTGAGAGCCAATAAAAATTTAGGTTCATCAAATTAAATAATTAGCTCTCTTTCCAAAGAGGGAATAAAGGACACTTGTCACAAGACTAGCCCTCTTTATTGATATGAAGAAAGCCATTCATTGGCTAGCCCCTAGCATGGACCAATAGCCTTCAAGCTAGTCTTGGTAAAATCAATGAGAATACTCACTCTTGCACCACACACAAGCACATTCATGAGGTGAAAGTCTCTTTCTCATGGGTGGGAGAAGTGGAGAAGCCTACACCAACATCACTTGGCTATGGAATGCAAATCCAAGCAAGTGCCAAGCTCCAAGCATGTCCATCTTCTCCTCCATCTCCATTATTAAGCTATGCTATTCTCTATGAGTGAACTAATGTGAGAAGAATACTTCTTTCTAGTAAGATTACTTCTTCTTCTTTTCCTTCCTCACTCCCTGCTAGCTCTCTCCACCTTTGAAGGTGTTTGAGGTCTTTGGATTGAGGCCAAACCAAGCGTAATTATTGGTGCATGAAGCTTTCCATCTTCCTAAAATCAAATGGGCTTTGAAGAGCATAAATATTGTATTGTAAACAAGTCTCTCTCAATGGGAGAAGCTATAATACAAAATCCTTTTGGAGGGGGTCGGCTCCAAGTAAATCCGGTTCTCAACTGTTGTCAGCCTTAATTTCTCTCTCTTTCAAGTTGTTGTTCATGCCAAGCTATCTAGTTATGTTTTTTCTTGTTGTAGACTCCAACCAAGCACACTCTCTTTCTCATAAGGAATCTCCTTAATGAAATACTCTCTCTCTCTCTCTCTCTCTCTCTCAAAAATATATTTCCACCATAATTGATGTTATTAGCTTAATTTTGTCAGATTGGTATCAGAGCATAGGCTACTCTTTTCTTGCTTAAGAAGAGAGGTCATAGGGTAGACTATAAAGGTTTGGAATTGTCTCTTGCAATAACACACATAATTTTTGTTTAGCATGGCTGAAAATAATGAAGAGTTAGGATTAATGTTGATGACTTTGATTTTGCACATGATGGTGCTACTAATGATGGCCGCTGGTTTGTGAATTATGTTGTCTCTAGGCTTCAACAAGCCATGGGAAATCCACTCTTCAAGGAGAAGTTCGGCAACCAATTCACACACATGGTATTCTTCAAATTGCCCAAGAAGAGAGAGTTCTTAGGAAGACTCTTGGTGAGATCAAAAGAGGATTCTCTATCAATGATGAGAACAATCTGCTTGAAGAGCTCCAACATCAAGTTGAGGATGCATATCCTCCAAAAAGGATATGTCATGCTCCAAATGAAGAGCCTCCACCAGTGGAGAGAAATAAAAAGTCTCCAAACACTTCTATTCAAGATGTGCCTCCAAGAAGGCGGTGGTCTCAAAAGTCTCCAACTCCTTCAAAGAGGAAAAGATCATCAAATAACTCTTCTCATCTTGATTCCAAGAGAGAAGAAAGAACT
The DNA here is from genome assembly GCF_014529385.1 of Adiantum capillus-veneris. Taxonomy (NCBI): domain Eukaryota; kingdom Viridiplantae; phylum Streptophyta; class Polypodiopsida; order Polypodiales; family Pteridaceae; genus Adiantum; species Adiantum capillus-veneris. The sequence goes on from NC_140937.1 coordinate 85,451,554, forward strand.
CCCAAGAAGACAAAAGGAGAGTAGGAGGTCACCCTCTTCTCCATCTCAAAAGAGAGAGAAAGTAAGTAGTTGAGGACCGGATTTGCATGGAGCCGGTCCCCCCTCCAAAAGGCTTTGCATTATGGTTTCTCCCATCAAGAGAGACATTGTACAATACAATTCTTTGTGTTCCTTCAAGACTAGCTAGTGCAATGAAGATGAAAGCTTCATGCACTAAGCAAAACACTTAGCAAACACAACATCAATTATCCCCGGTCTCAGACCCAAGACCTCACACACCTTCAAAGATGGTGAGAGCTAGCAGGGTATGAGAGTAGATTGAGAGGAAGAAGGATTATTCTTACGAGAAAGATGTACATCTCCTCGCATAATCACTCAAATTAGCATAGCTTAGCTTAGTAATTAGCATGGTAGAGGAGATGAGCATGCATTGAAGCTTGGCTCTTGGTTGGATTTGCATCACAAAGCCAAGAGTTGTTGGTGTAGGCCTCCCTTCTCACAGCTTGGAGTAGGTGATAAGCTTTCCATTAAAGCTTGAGAAGGAGAGAGAGTCTTCTTTACTTCACACATGAGATTGTGTGAGTGTGTGTGTGATAATGCCTTGCCAAAATCAGCCCCCTCTCTCTCTTGGGCGACCCCTCTTGCTATTTTCTCTTGCTATCCTCTCATTGGACCTCCCTAGGGCTAGCCAATGACAATTAAGTAGCATGAGTGATAGCCTTCTGACATGTGTCCCCCTTTTCCCTTTTGTGAGAGCTTTAGGTAATTTATAATTCAACTAAACTCTCATTGGACCCCTTTGCCTCCTGGCCAATAGGAATCAAGCAAGCCATTGGGTTGCTGAATGCTCATTGGACCCCTTGGGAGACTGTCCAATAGTCTTCTAGAGGACTTAATTCTCATTGGTTCTTTTATTAAGTGTTTTTAAATTAATTAAACTAGATTTACTCTAGCCTAATTCTCATTGGTCCACCTCCAAGGCCATCCAATAGGAATTGGGTACACCTTGTGGGCATCTGGTCTAGGGAGCTGACATGTGTCCCTCATTCCCTTTGTGTAAAGGGAGCTTGTGTGTGTGTGTGTGTGTGTGTGTGTGTGTGTGTGTGTGTGTGTGTGTGTGTGTGTGGCTTTCTCTCTCATCCTCTACAAGCTAGGCTCGCCCCCTCCTATGTAGGGATTTGAAAAGACTTTTTTGACACACACACAAAGCATCCAATTCCCCTATGGTTGACCTTTGGACACAACCTTTGAATTTTGGAACCTTAGCATTTTGGAATTCTTAATGGGCTAAACCTTAGGGTGTTTTTAGCCCATTGTTGCACATGGCTCTTTTGCAGATGCCCCCCCCCCCCCCCCCCCCCCCCCCCCCCCCCCCTTTGGATCCCACAGTGGCCGGTCTGCTAGCTTAACCAATATTCTAGCTTTTTCTCCCCTGGCACTTCCCCATATTAAATGATCAGTTTAACATGAGAAAATCATTTAGGAGAATTAGATATTGATTATTATGACAATTTCCATCAGAGATTTAAGTGACAAAAGTGATGAAGAATTCCAAGATTCATGCGACAATGTTCTAGAGATCAATGTTGAGGATGAACTATTGAGTAGCTTTGGGGGGGGGGGGAAATAGAACCAAAGAAGAAAGAGGCAATCTTCTATGATTTCCCTAACCAGAAATCCAAAATCCAAGGAAGGTATTGCACCAAATGAGTGAGGAAACAAAAGCACATGCAAGGAAAACATATGTCTCTTTTGAAGAGAAGAACGTAGTATTTGATGCTCATAGGAGCAAAGGATTGTGTCAAGGACAAAACTACACAACAATATGCAAAACCAACTTCAACAAAGACCAATCCTAAGAGACGAAGAAAGGTATTTAAACCAAAGACACAGCAGAAATGTCATCTAAGATGACAAAACTGAGCACAAATGAGAGTATAAGGAGTTGAAGCAAACTTTGAAAGAGGTTTGGATGACTCAAATGGAGAGTGAAGAGGGATAAAAAATGGACAAATTTGGAGTGCTCTCTCACTATAAAAAGTATGTGGTACAGGATCGAAAGATCATAGTTCAGCAATTGAGGAGAGAATTGCTGGACCCAGGAACTTCATATTAAGGATCTGAGAATGCCAAGCACATTGACCTAGCTGAACCTTGAGAGAAACTAAAGCCGATGTATATTGCCACTAACCTCACTAAGGAGGAAAATCAATTGTTGATAGCTACACTCGAATAATATAGATGTGTTTGCATGGCCATACAAAGACCTTAAAGGAGATAAGATTAAGGAAGTGGAGTTTATCTACAAGATTGAGTGTCATAAAATGTAATATCTAACTTTCTTGAATGATTTTATCATCTTAAATTGGCCATTTAAAATGGAAGGATAATGAGAACAAGAGTTAGAATATTAGAATGTACTGTTAGGTTTATCTCAATAGGGAACCAATAGGAGAGACAGTCTACCAAAGAGAAATGTGAACACAATGAAGCCTGAAATGACCTTAGGATAAGCTTCATTAAGCCTCCAAAAGGATGATACTAAAGTCCATTGGTCTTAAGATTAGTATTGTTCATGCTATCTAACTAGGTGTTATGCTTTTAGTTGCTCTCTCCACCCAAGCACTCTTGTAATTCTCATTAGGAATCTATTCAATGAAATGCCCACTATGTTCATGCTAATTTTCGCTAGACATAAGTTTTTAGGCCATTAAATGTTACAAAAATCCCATCAACTATGCGTTTGTACTTAGCTATTTCATGAGTACTTGGATCCTTGGTCTCTGACAAGTGCTATGTCAAAGCTCTCTTTGTCATAGAATTTTGTGGGGGTTGTTTTTTTCACGCATACATTTAAAGTAGCCACTATCTGATCCCAACCAAAAGGTTCAAATGAATATTCTGGAAATGTTTTTGATGTTAGTCTTTATCCTCCAATGGTCTCTCTAGAATGCAATCCTCTCTAATCAGGCTCTTGCATTCCGACACTCCACACATCCAAATATATGCTTTGGTGTGCAGCCATGTAGGCATTTCTTTTCCGTTGAGCGTAATTGAGTCAAATTCCTTTACAAGAGTTTGTGACTAACATCATTATAATTATGGTCTTTGATGCTAATCCTCGTGGTAATCTCCTTATGCCGCAAGTAGATATGGTTGTAGCCCCAATCTTGTACTATCTTAAGTTGACGCATGAATGGTCTTCCTAAAATGACATCAAAATTGTTTCTTTTTACGAAATCCACTATTGCAAAGGTATGATCGCACTCTGTTCCGCATGAGGATACTATGATTTGTTCTAGCGTACCTACTAGTCTCTCTACATAGCCTCTGCAAGTTGTAGTTTCATTCATGTATTTCTGAGAGCTGGTCTCCCCCATTTCTCCCATATCTCTTTTGTAGCAATGGCCACTCTAGCCCCACTATCAAGAATAGCAATTGTTTTCACTCCTTTGTATTCTAGCGGCAAGGTGGCAATCCCTCTTAACTTCACAATATTGACCCACCTTGTTTATAGGAACTTGCTTAGCCTTTGGTTTCTCTTGTTTTGTATTACCCACATGTTCATCTAAGGGAATATCTTGATGAGGAATTTTTAGTCCCATCTTCTCCAAGTTTTTACCCACTTCTCCCCATAGATGCGGTCGAATTTGTAAAAGCACTAAGAGAGATATCATGCAATGTATAGGAGCTGACATTATTTCATGATGTCAGTCACCTTTTGAACTGGCTCCCATTGAGAAGGCACAAAGACCTTTGATTTTGTTCCATGCTCTTTGATGAAAGACAATAAAGTCTTCAACGGTTCAGGCTTTCTCTCTACATATACTTTTGTTCCTGCATCCCCATATAGAGATTTCATATCTCTAGGGTGGAACTCATGAACCATAATGATCTTAGTGGTAGGTGTAGACTTAAGAGTTGCATTACCATCCTTTTTGTTCTTGATTGTTTCCCATAAGCCTTGTGGCCATGACTCTTCCACTTCTAGAATGGGCATCATCACTTGTGACTTGGCATCTTCAGTGGTATTAGCCACTACCCTTGTGTCCAACGGTGTTTTAATTTTAGGCTTTGCTTGATCAATCATTTTGTTTTCTTGGTGGATTAACACTTCTTGTTTGGGGATGTTTGGTTTTTATGACTCCATTAGAGCTTGGAATAGTCTCTATGAGCCATTTGCACATTTTTAATCTCTATCATTCAAAACCTCAAATAATATTAAACTTTCTATGTAGATCAACTAAATGTATCAAAGTACGTGGTACATACACAATTGGGGTGCCCAAAACCTTGGTTTCAATTTTATTATGGAGAACTCAAGATTTTTAAAACTTTTTGCACGATAAAAAATTCAAGATAGAGTTCAAGCAACAAGATTTATTTGAGTTGGGGAGCCCAAAAAATACGTAGTTTCTTGGTTTCAACATATAAAGTCATTTGTAGCTATTAAACTACACTAAGAATAGCCCCAATTCCACTAGGGGACCTTTGGAAGACCAAAATTATGTTGTTATTCAGCACGTGCTCAAGTATGAAATTATGCCTATAACTTGCATGTGATTTGGAAACTTGTCTTTAAAGTGCATTCCATTGTTTTGTAACAATAAGTGCTAACACTTGGCTTTTATAAACATTAAAAAACCATCTCTACCCAAAAGATATAAGAATTTTATGGTTTTTTTGGCAAAACAGCTTGAAATTTTACTAAAATTTATGACTTAGAACTTACCACGATTCTATTCATAGGGATTTTATTTTGACATGGAGAAAAATCCAGTGTTTTCTTTGCCTCATAAACAACCTGTGGTAGAAGCAAGGTATAAAATCCTTCTTTCTAGCTTGACAAATAAATTGCCCAAACTTGGAAGGAAAACAGAACACTTTAGTGTCTCAGGACACTTAAGTGTTCAATTACAGAACTAGTGCTAATATTGTCTTACGCAAGGTTTACCTTTGCCTTGACAAGGGTTTTTTGGGTGAGATTTTACTATTTTGCTTTTTGATTTGTTTAAGCCATTTCTAGCAAAAAAAGAAAAGCATTCAAATAGGGTCTTCTGTTTCTAGAAGTTTGCAACCATATGCACGATCTAATGACAATGATTACTTAGTCATCTTTATGTAATGGAGAAACAGTGTTGCATTTTGCCACACTATGCTACTTATCTATCATTGTTAGTGCTCATAGTTCATTGAAAATTTTGAGCTTTATGGTGTCAACAGCCTTTTCTAGTGAAGAGTTAAAAAAATTGTCAATAGAAGTGACACCGATGCTTGATATAAACCCGACATTGTGCGAGACTTTGCTTTAATGTGTGCGTGAATGTTTGTTTTTGTGTGTGTGTGTGTGTGTGTATGAGAGAGAGAGAGAGAGAGAGAGAGAGAGAGAGAGAAGATGTCCAAATATAGATAGTCTATGAGAGACAGATAGAGCATGCATGTCCAAGTAACAAGGGATTCAACCTTGTTGAGATGATAGAGATAAGAAGAGGGCCCAAGGGAAGCCTTTTACCTATGGTATTACAAAAATTGTGTGAGAGAGAGAGAGAGAGAGAGAGAGAGAGAGAGAGAGAGAGGGGCCTTGAGAATGCATACGTGCGTGTGTAGGAGAATGTGTGTGTATATGTGTGCATGCGTGTGTAGGATTGTGTATGAGAGAATGCGTGGTCCTTGAGAGTGTCAAAATATGTATGAGTGGGTAAGGTTTCAACATATGTGGATGTTGTAGTGCTAGTGGAATTCTCCAAGTGCTATAGTCAACCTTGAAAACTTGTGAATGGGCTTAGCACTTGAGAGTCTTTTTGCCGAAAGAAGAAGCTTTACATTTGCGTTGCCTTCTTTCCAAAGTAATCCAATTTGAAAGCTTTACATTAGTTTATAGGGAATCCAAAGTAAGCCAAAGCTTATCTTGGAAGCCATAGGCTAGAAGTCTACTTGGAACACATTTTGGTCACAAGAGAGTCATAGAAGTCTCCATGATGCACATTTTTGGTGCACATTTTTTGGTTGAGTTGTTGGGGCCCTAGCCTCCACTTTGGGACATTAGTGAGAATATCATGATTATGATATGGGGAAAAGATTTCACGTCATTCACTCAGTATTGAACTCTATATAAGCGTGCATGGGCTCTCATTGTAAGAAACCATGATGTGTTCAAGATTGTAATAGGCCTAGCCATACACTCTTTGTGTGAGCCTGTGTGTGTGTGTGTGTGTGTGTGTTTTCATATGCATTCCTTGGCAATGAAGCTTCCTTTCACAGCTTGGATGGCCATCATGGCTACTACATTGATAGTAGTTAGTAATGGTGTAGTACAAGCACAGTTGACCTCTAATTTCTACAACAGTTCTTGCCCAAACGTGCAAGCCATCGTGAGGAGTGGCATGAGATCTGCAGTCCAAAAAGAGGCTAGGATGGCGGCTTCCATTTTACGACTCTTCTTCCATGACTGCTTTGTCCAGGTGTTTAAATTTTATCAATCTAATTTAAGTCACTCTTTAAGGAAAGTTTCTTGGCTACCACGGTAGATTTAGTCTTTGTAATACTTACATCGATCCTTTTTCTTCGTCTTTTTTTGTTTTGTTTTGGGGAGGGCAACTCCTCAAGACCTGATTATACAATTAGACATATTATTAGTGATCTCCATAGTAGATTTTGGAATTGCTCCTTCTTGAAAGAGTAAGCATTGGTTAATATAAGAAGTTTTGTTGCTCCCCTAACCACTTCACTTTCTCTCCTAGCGGTATCACTTGCTTATAAAGTAAACCACCTCAAGCAATAGTTCGCACGAATATTAAAAGTACACTTTGGATCTATCAGACAAATCACAAGCATTGCGACAATTTGATATTAGTTCTCTGCCACCACTCCCATCGCCCAGAGTTCACTCAGAACCTTGCGGAATATAGTGCTGAGGGTAGCATAGATGGATTAGGCAAAACCACTAGTATACACTATAGTTCAAAGAGACACACATAAAAAGTTCCATAGAAAATGGAAAAAAGAAAGGGAGAATGATAAGGACACAATTAATTTACTTTAAGGTTACTTTTTGAATATAATAAAATTCTTAAGCGTTTTGACTTTTGATTTGTAAAAGACTTTATGGCTTAAAGAAGTCCATTTGACTTTTTGGCTTTGTAAAAAGAATCTTTTTGGGTCGAAGAAAGCTATGGAGGAATGGTGGAGAAAACGTGCAAACATCTCACCATCGAAAATTTCACAATCCCTTTAGTGTTTGCACTTTAGTGTTTTTATAACCTTTGTTTGCACTTTAGTGTTTTTATCACTTTAAACGTAATAATCTTTGTTTGCACTTTAGTGTTTTTATCACAATGAGATTAGATACAATACGACTTTTTCTTCGTTTTAATGTTTTTAAAAGGTGTCTCCGTATTGGTGGTGGTGGTGCGAAGCATTAAAATCGTGACATAAAGTTCTATCTTTGTCATAACATTTAATTCAATGTAAGAAAAGATGAAACTTTTGGGTAACAAAATCACATTGTTTTCTATTTATGTATGATCTTCTTTCTCTTTCTTTTATCTCCACAATTTAATGTATAAAGAAGATCCCCCTCCCTCCCCTTTCTTTCTCTCTCTCTCTCTCTCTTTCTCTCTCTCTCTCTCTCTCACACACACACACACACACACACAAACACAATTTATTACAGCTAAAAATATTGCCTTCGTGAGATCACCTTAAAAAAGTTACTTTTTTTTTTGACTCTGTCCATCTTTCTAAATGAATTTCTAAATGAATCTATAGAAGAGATAAGAGTGGGACCGACCTTTTTGTGTCAGCAATCATCTAAAAAAAATTTAAAACAAGCTTCAAATTTTTTGTTTAGTGCTTTGAGTGGACTTTTCTTTTCACGTAAGCACTTATAACCTTTCTAGCTTTTTTGTTATTTTTTAGCTTTCTAAAACAAGGTTAGTGAAGAAGGTGGTTCAAACAATTTTTCTGAGGGGAATCAAGGGGGATGTCGTCTAGGGGCTTGAAGAGAGAAAGAAAGGTTCTAACACACATGCATGAGACTTGGAGGTTACCAAATGGTAGGCTAGCGAATGCACCAGGCAGAGGAGAGGAGCGATGTTTCAAAAAATAAAGTTTCAAGCTTCCTATAGTAACATGGGACCTCACGTGATGAAGTGGCTTAGATTAGAGTGCTCAATTTCAGTCAAGGTGTTCTGGGTTCGATATCGCCTGCAATAAGAAGGTGACTTTTGCGATTGTTGCCTGTACAGAATAGCATCCGCGAGGATTCTATGTAATAGGAAAGCAAACCAAGAAGAGAGTAAGAAGAGCGTAGTAGGAGTAAGAAAAGAGTTGGACATACATTTGATGTGAAATATTGATTATCAATTTTTTTTCATATTTTAAATTTAAAAGAATGTGAGAGTTTTGCATAGTTCTCTCTTTTTTTTGCCATACAATTGTGAGTGGAGATGTTATAATAACTCCGTAGTAGAAATGTTTTGCCATACAATTGTGAGTGGAGATGTTATAATAACTCTTTTTTTTTGCCATACAATTGTGAGTGGAGATGTTTTCTATTTATGTGCGATCTTCTCTTTCTCTCTCTCTCTTTCTTTTATCTCCACAATTTAATGTATAAACAAGTGAAAGGATCAAGATGGCTTTCTAAAACAAATGGTTTATATATTATGAAAGGGTCCCAATAATAAGGTAAATGGTGCACATTGCACATTAGTATTTTAAAATAAAATAAAATAAAAAAGAAGTAAAATAAAAAGACACATTAAAAATAAAAACAAAAGAATATTTTAATGCTTTCAAATAAGCATAGAAAATAATTAAACAATTTAGTGAAGTAGTTTTTTTTTAAAATCCTCAAATGAGAGAATCGTTTATCAATACCTCAGCGTTTGAGAAAGATGTGTCTGAGCTTAAGCTTAAGCCAATTGAAAATCGAAATTAGCCGGTTGCAAAAGATAGCAAAGTAAAAAAACCCAATAGAATATACTAAAAAATAGTTTGAATATTTTGCAAATTAAAAATTTTCTACTATTATTTTCATTTTGTATTTGTATAAGAAGGAAACTTGCCACTTTAAAAAAAAAAACTTTTTCGAAGACTCATCATAAGATCAAATTCCTATGAATATTTTGTTTAATGTTTTGATCTCTAAAGTCATTTTCAAGCATGCAGAGAAAGTAAATGTTGCCTAGCATTCTAAAACAATAGAATGCAAAGAAAAGTAAAGAAAGGATGTGAAATGAAAGGTAAGTCTTTATCATGCACTCAAAAGTATGAAGCTCCCTAACCCAACCCAATACTAAGGGTTTCTTTTAGAAAGCCAAAAAAATCCCCTTCCCTCCCCTCTCTTTCTCTTTCTCTCTCTCTCTCTCTCTCTCTCTCACACACACACACACACACACACACACGTACACAAATACAATTTATTATAGCTAAAATATTGCCTTCGTGAAGTCACCATAAAAAAATTACCTTTTTTTAAATTTTTTAGACTGTGCATCTTTCTAAATGAATCTATAGAAGAGATAGCATCTTTCTAAATGAATCTATAGAAGAGATAAGAGTTGGACCTACCTTTTCATGTCAACAATCATTTAATTTAAAAAAACAAACAAGCTTTAGAGGAGAAGAGAGTTAAGCTTACATTCAAATTTTTTTCCTTTAGTGCTTTCAGTGGACTTTTCTTTTCATGTAAGCACTTATAACTTATTTATCCTTTTTGTTATTTTTTAGATTTCTAAAACAAGCTTAGTGAAGAAGGTGGTTCAAACAATTTTTGTGAGGGAAATCAAGGGGGATGTCGCCTAGGGGTTTGAAGAGAGAAAGAAAGGTTCTAACACACATGCATGAGACTAGGCTAGCGAATGCACCAAAGGAGGGGAGGAGCGATGTTTCAAAAAATAAAGTTTCAAGCCTCCTATAGTAGCATGGAACCTCACGTGATGAAGTGGCTCAGATTAGAGTGTTCAATCTGAGTCAAGGTGTCTTGGGTTTGATATCGCCTGCAACAAGGAGGGGACTTTTACGATTTTTGCTTGTATAGAATAGCATCCGCAAGGATTCTATATAATAGGAAGGCAGACCAAGTAGTGTAGTAGGAGTAAGAAGAGAGTTGGAGATACATTTGATGTGAAATATTGACTATTCAATCTTTTCAGGTTTTAAATTTAAAAGAATGTAAGAGTTTTGCATAGTTCTCTCTTTTTTTTTGCCATACAATTGTGAGTGGAGATGTTATAACAACTCCGTAGTAGAAAAATGTATAAAGAACCTCAAGCACGGCTTGTGCCTTGAGAAAACAACAATACTAGATAGGAATTTTTTACTACAAACATAAGAAAGTTACTAAGAGGGATACAATGCAGGGTAGCACTCTTCAGAGCATTTTTTTGGTTACAGACACAAGAGAGTTACCAAGAGGGATACAATGGAACCCTTCACAACTCTTGAGTTTTCCCATGGCGATGAGCAACGCATACCCCTGTTTTCTTGTGCAATCTCTAAGAGACTTGTTGCCAAAAGGTCTTTTCCAAAGATACAATGGTATTCGATCTTCTAGAGTGGAATATGAGGGTAATTTGGGTGCAAAGGCGGGCTAGGATGGGGTTGCATCTAGTAATTGCAATCAGTTTTCTTGGTGTTAGAGATGGCTTGAATCGCTTGATCCCATTCACCACAACTCCTCCTTATTCCATTAGATACTATCACTTCCATGCTTTCTTGGATAACCTCATTGAAGCCAACAATTGCAATGTCATTTTTGAATATGCGTCGATTCCTAGTCCTCCAGACTTGTTTAAAGTAGTTGGAATGTACAGTTTGTGTGCAAGTAAGAAGATCTTGGTTTTTCAGAATCTTCCCTCCTAGGATGAAATCGTTCTTGCATAAAATACAATCCTCCATGTCTTCTGTATCCATTTACAGACTTTCCTTTTTGGTTTTTCAGAATCTTCCCTCCTAGGATGAAATCGTTCTTGCATAAAATACAATCCTCCATGTCTCCTGTATCCATTTACAGACTTTCCTTATCAAGACACTTATAGTTGGGAATTCTTTGAATAGGTGCGGAACATCTTCACTTGCCGCTTTGCATCCTGAGCGCATATTTGATCCAATTTCTCTAGCTAGAATCTTAGTGCCGGTTGGAATAGCCCCAAAGCACCTTCCACTAAATAAATATTCATCACAAGGGGCCACTGATAGTCCCATATGTTAATGACTATTGTTCCCCACCTAGATTTAGGCCATTGCTTATGCCATTGTTTATTGAGGGTGGAAAATCAATTTGCTTTAAACATCAAGTTGAAGTACATTTCCTTGGTTTACGGTTTATAGAATTTTTTGTTCATAGTCCACAGCTAGGCTTTCCACTCTAATCCAGATTCACAAATAGGCATCAGAACTTGATCCAAATCTTTGATAGCTCTTTGGATTAGTAGGATTTTAGTTTTGTTGAGGAGAAACTGAGTAGTGAATTAGTGTGCTTCTTTCCATCTTGTGTTGATTCCATCCCAAAATTGACCAAGATGACGTAGTCCTTTGTTATCGATCTTCCTGGAGATATCTCTCCAAAATGGATAAAAATTACTAGTTCACTTTCCACGTTAGATAGCCACGAGTACTAGTTTGTTATGGAGTTTTGGGTCTCCTCCTATTCAAGGCAGTGCCAATCCCTCTAGCAAGAATCTTTTCCCCAGTTGGCTCCCATTAACACCTTCCATGTAAATACCTTCATGGAGTTTGACCATTTGATCTCCCATATGATAGTAACATTCTTCAATTAACGCACTTCTTACCAAATTACCTTCCTTATTTTGACAAGTTAAGCGAACCATTTAGCTTTGAAGATCAGCTTGTTATAGGTATCTAGAATCTTAGGGAGTGCAAAAGCTTTGTCTTTGGGACAATGCCAAGCTTTCCAATCTAACTCTGACCTAGTTACATGCATAGGACTATATCATATAGCTTCTAAGACTCTATTGATCACAATACTTTTGTTGATATTCAAACTACGCTAAATTACTAATTGATCCACTTCCTTCTATTAGAGGTTTCTTTCATCCCAAAGATGTCATAGTTCAAAGGTCCCTTTGTTACTCACCTTTCTCGCAAATTCCCTCCAAATGGAGTTCAAGGATCCCCCTCCAAGCTTGGAGAGCAAAGGGGACTTGTGCAAAATGAGGACCTAAAGTATTTGAAAGTCTCCCTCTAATATAGTGGCAATGTTTCTTTGTTGTACTATTGTGTTATTTGCTTTGTGTAGCCCCCAAGCTTAAGGAAAGTCCAGTTAGGAGCCAAAATTTTATTATGCACCTTAGCCTCCTTCCATGTGCCTCCTTGTGATACAAGTTCTGCTTTGTTGATCATATCCCAAGCTATGACCGCCCATTTTTGCCTTTGATTAGTTAGCAATACTATTCGTTTTGCACATATGGCTTGTACATGTAGCTCTGGGTCCAAAATCCCAATGTCATCTTATATGAGATATTTGTATTAATAAAAACAAGAAATATACAAAGCTAACCCATGCAAAGAAGCCTTGCGATGGGGATATAAGGACTAGAAGTATCTGGCTTTTACAAGGAGCCAACAACCTTCTGTAAAAGACCGGCATGGCACTCACTTCTTCTTTTTCTTCTCTTTGTAGCCAAACTAGTACTGTTAGTAGACCAGAACATCAACAAGGTGGCTAAGGAGGTCTATCTTGAGATCATGATGGTCTCTGACTATGGTGTCTTGATTGTTGGTTTCGACATCCGTCACCACCGCATCCAAGGATCTTCCTATGCATTTTTAATGAATAATACCAAAGTGAAAAAAAAACCTTCACCTTATTATTATTAATTTATAATGCCAAAGTGAACATTCACCTTGTTTAGACTTTTCAATGTCCAAGCAATTTTGTCGAAAGGATTCAACTTGTTGGTTGAGCACTCAACTCCTGTGACCCAGGTCATGGGTTTGAGTGCGGCCAATCGACCTTGGTAGCATTCACAGACGCCTTGTATCATGTGGAACGAGGATAGTGCATTTTTCTCCAAAAAAATGATTTTTCCGTGTTCACTACTCCTCTAATCTTTCTACTCTTGAAAGGATTAGTTTCTTTCTCTTGCCTCGCTCAATTTCTATCTCTTCCATTAGGCGGAATCTTTACAGGAATAGATTCATCCGCCGATGAGGACTAAAAAAGATCATGCAAGTGCAAAAGTTGAGCTCGGGACTTCGCCGCCTGCTATTCAAGTCGCCCAAGAGGCATCGATGCTGCGTAGATGCGCAGCTTTTGCATTAAAAAAAGAGACTTTTTTGCACGTCCTGCATTCCACCGCCTACATGCACACTTTCCCCTTTGCTTCATTCATCCTCTTTCATTTGATGTTTAGGAATTGGTGAGGTAGCTTGAGCGGCAGGTCGCCCATGACATCCTTCAAGCCCCAATGCCCACCCCCATTCAGTCTTTCATGCGTGCAACGGAAGAACACCATTGTGATGGCCGCTAGCCATACAAAAGTTTTGGACAAATTCTCACCTGGGGAGGTCCCTTGCCCCCAATCGTGCCTAGCGGTGCCTCTCGAGCAGAAGCTCATGATGTTATGCATTGTATGAAAAACATTGAGAAAGACTCCGTTTTCCTATATGAGAAAATGCTCTCTCTCTCCCTCCCCCCAGCTTTGAAGTTTGTATGGCAACTTGGGAAACAATATGGCAATTGAATAAAACCTAGACTTAATAATGCTGCAATCCAACCATTGTTTTCTACAATCAGGGTGAGGGTTGATTTTAGACGGGCACCTTTGCCCTTGAAATTTGCATGATTTTATGATTTTTTGCCGTTTTAGTGCTTCTGTTTGAAAGGTAGGTTACATTTTCACATGTTAAAATCGATTAATTAAAAACAAAATTAAAAAAATCGGGCATTACACCCCAAAAACGGGTAAATGCTTGTCAAGAAAGCAGCCCAAGCAAAGTGGCTCACTCACTCACTCGAGATCTCTCTCTCTCTCTCACTCACACACACACACACACACACACACACACACACACGTGTGCGTCGTGCATATGTACACACACATACACATGCATGCATACACACCATTGCTATACACTAGTCTGGCCAGCGGTCTTCGACCACCTCCCTCTCTCTCTCTCTCTCTCTCTCTCTCTCTCTCTGGCGTAGGGCATACATGCCCGAGATCTCTCTCTCTCTCTCTCTCACACACACACACACACACACACGTGTGCGTCGTGCATATGTACACACACACATACACATGCATGCATACACACCATTACTATACACTAGTCTGGCCGGCGGTCTTTGACCACCTCCCTCTCTCTCTCTCTCTCTCTCTCTCTCTCTCTCTGCGCAACCGGGAGGCGTAGGGCATACATGCCGGTTCATGTTGCTTCTGCCACGTGTGGTTTGGGGGGTGGAGGGAATCCCTCCCCCTTTTATTATAGTATAGATTGTTGCTTGCTTAGCCGACACGTTCTTATTTAAAGTAAGCACTATAATACTTAAATGCCAAGAATAATTATAGATCTACCCTACAATATCACTCTCAATTTTCTCCTTTTACCTTATTACTTATAAAATTGTTAAGGATACCACCATGCATACCAAGCTCTTGTGGCAAAGCTCTTACTCCTCCAAACCATGAAAATAAGGACATACTCCTAAGGAGGTGTGTATGTACAATTTTGCATTTACCATTTACGCGCGGGGGTTTCTCTTATAAGCATGATCTATTTTTGAGCCAATGGTAAAAATCAATTCTACTTGCGTGTAGTAATGTGTACTATAGCAAATGTATGTGCTTTTAATCTTGAATTGAATGATGAAGATCAACTTTAATTGGCTTCAATTTTACTAAGGTGCACCATAGCAAATGTATGTGATTGTAGTTAGCGCTAGCACAAATCGGTGCTTTACAAGTTGGATGATTGCCTCAACAGGGTTGTGATGCCTCTGTGCTACTTGATGACACCCCAACCATGCAAGGGGAGAAGAATGCCCTCCCCAATGCCAACTCTTTGCGCGGTTTTGATGTGGTGGACACTTTAAAGGCCAATGTTGAGGCTTCTTGCCCTGGAGTAGTTTCATGTGCTGACATCCTTGCTTTGGCTGCTCGTGATGCAGTTGTGCTGGTAAGAATGCATTTTCCTTTCCAAAACATCAATATAAAGAGAGGAACCATGCTGACTATCACAAGAAGTTTTGGACAAATTCTCACAATAATTCCCACATTGTGACTTACCTCAACATCACGAGCTTCTGTGAGGGAGGCACCGCATACCTAGCTAGGTATGCGGTGCCTCTCGAGCAGAAGCTCATGATGTTATTCATTGTATGAAAAACACTGGAAAAGACTTCGTTTTCCTACATAAGAAAAATTCTAAATCTTCTTGTGATATCAGGCAACCCTATGGACTTATTAGGAAGATGTGTGAAAGGTTCCGTAGGCTATTATGTATGCAAATTTTTACAAGATCCTATGGGGTTCAAAATGAGTCCCAAACCATGATTTTTGTGTCGAGAGCGTAGTACGAGAAGTGCGATAAAGCATGCCTAGAAGAAATTGTGTGTGCCCAAGTTTTGTTTGTAAAAATCACCCCTTTTAACACATATATTAATATCCTTTGTGATGAATATTTGTAGAGTGGAGGACCAACTTGGAATGTTCTATTAGGGAGAAGGGACTCTTTAACAGCAAGTTACTCTGGAGCCAATGCCAATCTTCCCGCTCCATTTGAAGACTTGAATGCATTGATCAATAAGTTTCAAGCACAAGGTCTTTCTATTTCGGATCTTGTAACCTTGTCAGGTATGATTACACGAAACTCCACACAAATCAAGCTTAACTCATTGATCCTTTAGGACTCTTGTTCTTTTTCTTTTGTCATACTCATCAATTGTGAGTGGGCGAGTTATATTAAACCCACAAGGAAATGTACACAGAATCCTCAAGCATGTTGGGTGCCTCGAGGGGCCAATTACACAACAAGGGGACACACAACGAGACCTACTTAGAAAGTTACATTTGAAAGGACTTTGATTGCATGACTTTCGTCTCCAGAGATCATATGTTTTTCGATAGAGATGATCACTCGACGGCCAATAGGGAACGCTAGTTTTTGACCTTCCATGCTTCTTTGAGGTAGCGAAAGTGAAAAATTTATATGCAAATTAGGATGGCTTGGTTCTTCCATATCTTGCCTCCCAAGAGTAGGTCGTTCTTGAAGAATGGGGTCTTTCAGGTCTTTTGAATCTATTTGCATAATTCGCTCGCTTGGCTTCTCCTAGTTGGACAATTTTGGATCAAGTGGAGGAGCTCCTCACTAGCTGCTTTGCATCCTGAGCACTTATCCTAGACTATCCCTCTGGCTAATATATTGACCCCAGTTGGAAGAGTTCTCCTCGTAGCACCTTCCATAGGAAGATCTTCATAGTTGGGGGCAATTGAGGGTCCCATACATTACTTGCTACCGATGCCCATTTGGATTCTTGTCAGTGCTTCTGCCATTGTTTATTGAGTGGGAAGTACTACTCTATTGTGAACTTAATTATACAGTAAATTTTTGTAGCTTGTGGCTTGATGAAGTTTCTATTCTCAGGCTAGCACTAGGCCTTCCAATCAAGTTCAGCTTCACATATTGGCAAGGGCATAATGTCAAGACCCTCAACTGTTTTGTTGAGATCAACTAGCGTTTAGCTCTATGAGATTGAACTGGATGGCCAACTAATAAGTGATTGAGACCTTTGTAATCGATTTTCCTAGCAACTTCTCTCCAAAATGCATTCAACACTTCACTTCCCACCTTCGAGAGCCAAGGGTCCCAATGGACTATGGAGTTTTTGAAATATTCGGTTATCTCTCCCCATTCCAATGTCTCTATTACTTTGGGGCATTTACGCACCAGCTCGTCTATGTTGCCGCCAAGTTTCAATTTGACCCATTGAGATGCCGATAGTTTGTCATGAAACTCTACCTTTTGCCACGGTCCCCCTTGGGAGATAAACTTTGCCTTGTCGATCATGTCCCAGGTCATGATGGCATAGTCCTAGTCTTGTCTGGCGATTGCCACTATAAATTTCTAGGTTCAGGACTTCTTTTCAACCATGAATATGATTAATTAGATGAATACATTGAGAAGATGAACTTCAAGAGCCCCTTGCCCGGCCTCAACCTTGTAATGATTGTAATGAGAGATCTCACAAAAGAAAGATGACAATAGCAATCTATGGCATTGTGAAACACAAGTAATTATTACACTTAGAACTTCATGAGATCTTCACAATTTAGTTGTAATCAATTTTTTTCAAGATAATTTAAGTATGTACAAATATGCATCATGCCATTTTTCTTCAACACATGAATTTACTGATGATTTTTATTTAATGATGCAGGAGCTCACACTATTGGTCAAGCACGATGTGTAAATTTCAGAACAAGACTCTATAATGAAGACGGTACCAAGAAAAACTCAACTTTGAGCATAGCTTACCTCCAACAACTACAGAGCAACTGCCCCTCTAATGGTAGCGATGATAACTTGGCACCATTAGATCTTAGAACTGCTACACGATTTGACAATTGCTACTTTAACAACCTTGTCAGCCAAAAAGGCCTCCTTGACTCTGACCAAGTGCTATTCTCTTCGAATGATAGTTCTACAACCCCCATCGTCCAAAAATATGCACAAAGTGGTAGAGGATTTTTTGCCAATTTCCCCTCTTCTATGATCTCAATGGGTAACATAAGCCCCCTCACAGGAACCTCTGGCCAAATCCGCACAAAGTGCCATGCTATAAACTGACTTCCTTTAAGAGCCTCTAATTATCCCTTTTATGTAACAAACATTGCCTAGCAATTTAGTCTAGTACATTAATTATCAGAAGTTGCTTCTAACGCAATATGTCACAAGTCATTCGTATCATAATTATGAAGTCAAAGCTTTAAGTTACCCACTTTTGTGTCATAAATGAAACCGTCGGACATGGTATATATATTGTGTGGGTGTTATTTTATTTTATTTTTGGCTCAAATTTGTAGCTTTCATAATTAACTTCTCAACATAGGAGAAGGCATAATGTACCCATCATCGTAGACATGGAGCTCCTCGGCAAAGGAAAGAGCAAAGCTATGGGAACACGAGATGTATCCAAGTAGAAGTGGAATGGTTCTCGGTGGGAGACTTTAATATGGTGGAAAAGAGAAAGGATAGAACATGATCATCCAACATGCCGTAATTGCTTAGCCTATGTGAAAAGTGGGTGTTAATGGACATGTGGGAGGTGGGCCCTTGGAATAGCACACCAGGGTTCACATACAGTAGTCTGTAGTGTGCTAGCACGACATCTTGGCTAGATTGTTGCTACTTCTCTTATCAGGATGACTGGTTGTCCTCATGGTTTGAAATGAAGGTGATGACTTCACAGTGCCAGACGAATCACCTGCCACTATGCTTGAAAGTTAAAAAAAAACAAAGAAGAAGGTCATTGCCTCCAAGGGCCTTAGAAGCTACTAACAATAGGGGCTCACGTTTTATAGACCCTCTCTTCAAAAGCCTGGCCTTGAAAGATATGAGCAAGCTTTGTAAAGATGTGGATGCATCAAGCCCTAGGATCAAGGATATTTTCGCTAAGAATATTAAAAAAGCAATCAAAATTGCTGGACCTAGAAGGCAAAAATACCGTGAGGAGCGCTTGAAGCAGCTTGCTTGCTGAATAAAGTGGACCTTTTAACCACTATAAAGCACAAACCGAGCATAAAAGGTGGTTAGAAGGTAAGTGGGAATTGATCAAACAACGGCCCACTTCTAAAGTTAGCCAAATGCAAGTGGAAAGAGTTTTTGAAACCATTGAAAAGATTCTTATGGAAAACAACACTAAAGACTCGACCCATGGCAGTGGGTGGAATGGGATTCAATCGCAAGGCTTGTTGAGCAAGGCGACGTCAGGATCATCAACCCTAGTATTCATACGGAGGCCCAGTGTGCCAAGTTTGCAGTATCAATCACAAAACAAGATCAAGCATGGGCTCTTATGCCTCTCACCATGGTGGACAAGCCAAACTGTGCTTGCAAGGTGGGCAATGGAAAGGGCTTGAGATTCATGACAAGCTGCTTGCCCCTCGGTGATCTAACTTGAAACTGGAGGATTATAAGGGGATCCATTCCTACTGGTGTAAAGGTCCATGCTAGAGGAATTGGTTCGGATAGATGGTCGAAATGTAGAAAGGTTAGTGAGGATCTCCCTCACTTGTTCACCGATGATATGCAGCATGGCAAGGAAGATATGCAAATGGGTCCAAAAGACTTGGAAGATGAAGGAGTACGAGCGGAAGTGTGACGCGAGAGAGAGTGCGAGAAGAAGAGCACGACGATATGGTGAACTCGCTCTACTGTAATGTGTAGAGCATAGTGAGTTCTTATTAGGTTTTTACAAAAGAATATGTGTACATACCTGGCGGCCCGCCCACTTACCTGGGCGACCACATTGGGCTTTATACCCCAACAACCTCCCACTTAAAGTCCAATGTGGTACTTTAAGTGTGAGAGAAGCTACTATACAAGCTAATATACAAGAGATGTAGAGAAGTGATGTACTACCCTACACCTAACTGCTTGCGAAAATGCGCAAAGATCTCTGAGGGAAGTCCTTTTGTAAGTAGATCAGCAGGATTTTCTGTGGTGTGAACTTTGACAAGTTGAAGTTGCTTATCCTCGAGCATTTCCCTGATGAAATGATACTTCACATCCACATGCTTTGTCTTTGAGTGATAAACTGGATTGCGAGCCAATTGTATAGCACTTTGACTATCACAATATAACACAGGCATCTCTTCTTTGATTCCCAAATCTGTTACTAGTCGATTAAGCCAAATTGATTCTTTGCATGCCTCTGATGCTGCAACATATTCAGCCTCTGTAGTAGACTGAGTAACACAATCTTGTAATCTAGAACGCCATGATACTGCTCCACCAGCCAATGTAAAGACATACCTTGACGTAGGCCTTCGGTTGTCTAAGTCACCTGCATAATCTGAGTCTGTAAAACTCTTTACACTTAGCTCCTTACTCCCATAGCATATACGCATACTCTTTGTAGCTTTCAGGTATCTCAATATTCCTTTCACTGCCTCCCAATGTTTTTTGCCTGGGTTTGACATGTATCGACTTACTACTCCCACTGCAAATGCAATGTCTGGGCGAGTAGCAATCATTGCATACATCAAACTACCCACTGCAGACGCATATGGAATCTTATCCATTTCAGCCTGTTCTTCCTCAGACACAGGACAATCTTGTTTGCTAAGTTTCACATATGGTGGCAATGGAACACTCAGTGCCTTTCCCTTCTCCATATTGAAACGTTGCAAAACCTTGTCAATATACTCTGTTTGAGATAACCAAATCAACTTCTTTGATCTGTCTCTCTCAATGCGCATACCAAGTATATGACTTGCCTCACCCATGTCTTTCATGTCAAACGATTTTGCCATCTTTGACTTCAAAGCTGAAATTTCTTCCAAGTGCTTGCTAGCAATCAACATATCATCCACATACAAAATAAGGATCAGCCAACTACCATCCTTAGCCTTCTTTGTATATAGACAGTGATCGAACTCACTACGTTTGTAGCCTTGAGAAAGCATAAACTTGTGGAATTTATGGTACCATGCCCTCGGTGATTGTTTTAAGCCATAAAGACTCTTTAACAACTGGCATACCCAATCTTCCTTGCCTTTCTCAACAAACCCTTCTGGCTGCTGCATGTAAATTTCCACATCTAAATCACCATGCAAGAACGCTGTCTTGACATCCATTTGGTGCAACACCAAATCTAATATGGCAACCAATGCAAGAAAGCATCTCAATGTAGTCATCTTGACCACTGGAGAGAAGACTTCATCAAAGTCAATGCCTTGTTCTTGCTTAAAGCCCTTGGCAACAAGCCTTGCTTTGTACTTTGGCTGACTATCATGAGCGGTGATCTTATACCTGTAAACCCATTTACAAGGTAGAGCCTTTTTGCCCCATGGTAATTTAACTAGCTTCCATGTCTTGTTTTTATGCAGAGCTGTCATCTCTGACCATGGCCAATTGCCAATTCCCGGAGTTTTTCATTTGCACTGATTCCTTGTAACATGAAGGCTCATTGCAATCAGTCAACATGACATAGTTCATAGATGGAACAAACCTATTAGGAGGTTGCGTGACACGTCCAGATCTACGCACAATAGGTGGCTCAGGCTCAGCCACAACCTGTGGTTCCACTCTATCCTATCCTTGCTCCTCTTGAGCCCTGGAATTTTGTCTTGCACGTGCAGGTCCATCTTCTTGGAAGAAAACTCTTCTAATCTCCTCAACCCTCTCTGGTTTAGAATGATATTTGGATTCATTAAAGTGAACATCATTGCTGCAGACAACCTTTCTGGATTCGGGATCCCAAAGTCTGTACCCCATCTCACCAGAATTACCATAGCCTAGAAAGATGCACTTTCTACTCTTTGGCTCAAGTTTGTTCCTAAATTCCTTTGGAACGTGAGTATATGCCTCACAGCCAAAGACTCTGAGATGCTTGTATGAGGGCATTTTGCCTGACCATACCATCTCTGGCACTGAATCCTTTTGCAAAACCTTGCTAGGAGATATATTTACAAGATGAACAGCTGTTGATACAGCTTCAGCCCAAAACCCATTTGGCAGCTGTGCATTAGACAACATACTTCTGACCTTCTCTTGTATGGTCCTATTCATCCTCTCAGCAACACCATTTTGAGGAGGATTGTAAGGAGCAGTAAGTTCACGTTTTATACCTTTTGACTCACAAAAGTCCTGAAAGGCCTTTGAAACATACTCTCCACCATTGTCAGTGCATAAGCATTTAAGCTTCTTGCCACTGTGATTCTCCACAAATGTCACAAACGTTTTGAAAACACTAAACGCTTCATCCTTGTGCTTGAGAAAGTAAACCCATACTTTCCTCGAGTAATCATCTATAAATGTCATAAAGTAAGAAGCTCCCCCTAGAGATAGGTTAGGCATAGGTCCACACAAATCACTATGAACAAGTGCCAACTGTGTATATCTTCTACTGCTTCTATGCTTATGTGGCTGCTGTGTTTGCTTACCATACGGACAATGCTCACAGAATTCAAAATCATTAAATGAAAATCCAGGCAAATAACCAGAACGAGACAAGATTTCCATTCCCTTCTTGGACATATGTCCTAACTGGCTATGCCACAAAGAAACGTTCGGCTGCTCGGTTACATTGATTACATTTTTAGAGACATTTGATACATAAATCATGTAAAGTCCTCAAGACTTTACTCCATGTGCTACTATCATAGAACCCTTGGATATCTTCCACATGTTCTGTCCAAAAGTGGTGACGTAGCCAGCATCATTATGTAAACCTGTGCTGATCAAGCTCTTTGTAATTGCGGGAACATGTCTCACATTCTTCAGCGTGAAAGAAGAGCCATTCTGAAACTTCAATTGAACATCTCCAACACCTAAGATCTCACATGTCTGCCCATTGCCTAACCGAACATGATCTTTAGTGGTCACATAAGAGGTAAACCACTCCTTGCTTGGAGACACATGAAGTGATGCCCCTGAGTCTATAATCCAGTCACTCAGTGCATTTCCATCAGATGCTGTAAGAAGAGCTGAGTCCATTGTATTCTTCAAGAAGTAGATGTCTCCTGACACTAGACTGTCATCCTCTGCAACAGTGTTTGTCACATTTATTTCTTGAATCTTCACTTAGGACTTGTTCTTCTCACCATGGTCTTCAGCTTTCTCTTTGCCTTTTTCTGCTTTCCATTCTCTGCAGTCTCTTTTCATGTGACCCTTCTTTCCACAATGGTAGCATTCTATGTCACTCTTGTCTTTAGCACTGCGGGACTTGCTACGAGAATGATTCCTCTTTCCACCTTTGTACTTTTCTTTGGTCCTTCCCCTGACAACTAAGGCTGTTCCTTTGCCTTTGTCCATTGTCTTTCTATTGGTTTCTTCAGTAAGCAGACTTCCTTCTACACCTGCTATGTTCAAACCATCTGGAGGTGTAGAATTACTCAAAGCTGTGCGAAAAGTGTCCCAACTTTCTGGCAATGTGATCAACAGGAACATAGCTCTAACAGGTTCATCAAACTTGACACCTTGAGCTGACAACTGACTATAGATTGTGTTGAATTCATTCAGATGATTGGACATAGGTGTCCCTTCTTTCATCTTCAAGTCAACAAGCTTCTTAAGCCAGTATACCTGTGAAGCTGCACTCTGCTTCTCATAAAGATCACTCAGCTTTAACCATGCTTGATAAGCCGACATCTCGTCTGCTACATTGAAGTAAACGCTTTTTGCCAAAGTCAGCATAATGGTAGAAAGTGCCAATTCATCCATTTCGTTCCATTCATCTTCGTCCATATCTTCTGGTTTTATCCCCTTGAGCTTTATAGGTTTTATCTGCTTCTTTTGTACCAACACGTGCCAAATCTGCTGCTTCCACAACGGGAAATTGGTTCCATCCAGCTTCTTGATATTGTAAAGAGCAGTGTCCTGTGATCCAGCCATAGCTACGCTTCACAATAGTTTACTTTCCTGGGAAAAATTCTGCAGAGTTTCCCCTATAAACTGACCTCTGAACCAATATCAACCTGTCAAATGAACCAAGAAAGCTTCAGATTCTGCATAAATTTCAGTAGAGTCTCCTTTGTAAAATGGCTATGGTGTACTAAAAAACAGACCAAAAAACAGCTCAAAAACACTGTCTCTCTGACACTGTAAGCTGTGGGTAAACCTGTCCTGCACCTGTACTGTCTCTGACTATCCTGTCACTGTCCTGTAAGCATAGACTGCGACAATGCCTCAACGGCAGTAAAGCAAAGATGCAATCCCAACTGTCTAACTAACAGTCAATACATCCTAGCTGCCTATCTCAGGGTGCTCGAGGGATCGCTCCAAGACCTGTATCACCGAAAGGATCTCAACATTCGAGAATCCCCCAGCTCAATAAAACCTGACTCGACCCTCAACAAAGGCTGCAGTAAATCTGACAGTACATAGACTTCCCACAAAGTCATACATCCACAAATTTCCTACTGTATGTTGTAACCGCTGCGGCGGTTGTTTGCTGCGTGACTGACAACCAGCAAACCCTCAACAGACATACATCATCTCTGACAATACATCCCATGTGGAAGTACCTGCAATGTCAAGATGAAATCTGGAATATCAAGGCGCAAACATAGGCTACCTGATGAACTAGTGGATGTCGCCTACAGTCTGTGTGTAGATGCGCCCGTGTCGTATGTGACACGCCTCCAAGAACTGTGAGCCGTCCTTCGATGTGTAGACAGCCACAAATCAACACTCTGGGAGTGTCGATATCCTCAGCACCTGCAGTCGTAGGCCGAAAACCCCAAATTTGCAGAGTCGGATCTACACCCGCCGAGACCACGTAGTCGAAAATGACCTGCGCAGAACTTTGTCGAAGCTGAACGGTGACCGAGATGACCTCAGAATGAAATTCTGACAACACCAAGCCCTTTGAGCTCCCCCACGAGATTTGGGGCCGTGTCTTCGCCTGTCGAATTTCACTCCAATCTGAGTTGGTGACTCTAGCCTCCTGCAGTGCTGCCCCGAGCCTCGATCTGAGCTCTGATACCAGTTGAAGGAGTACGAGCGGAAGTGCGACGCGAGAGAGAGTGCGAGAAGAAGAGCACGATGATATGGTGAACTCACTCTACTGTAATGTGTAGAGCATAGTGAGTTCTTATTAGGTTTTTACAAAAGAATATGTGTACATACCTGGCGGCCCGCCCACTTACCTGAGCGACCACATTGGGCTTTATACCCCAACAGAAGATAGGTTTCTTCAAGAATGATCTCTTTATGAGTGGGAAGGTGTTCAAGAGCTAAGCGCTTCTTATCAACATGCAAATTGTCAGATTGTACTACTTCAAACACATTTGGAAGGCCAAGAACTGCCTAGTCCTTGAAAACAACTGGGTTCACGGAGATTATCCAGGAAAGCAGGGAAAGCGGATCAAATATGATGAGTATATTTAGGGCAATTACTGCTGTTTTGTCTGGTTAGCATCACCATAATTAGCTAGGTGTTCCCAGGGGTACTTCAAGTAACGTGGGGTGGCTCCCTTGTCAGTCGATGTATCTTTGGTTGGGAGACAATCTATACATTCTAGTGTTTGTTATTATAATTTACTCACCATTGCAAGTATTTCCAAAAAATAAGGAGCAAGCATATTGTAGACAAAGTTGAAAATAAAACTGTATTAGATCCATCTAAAGAATTGCTTGAATGAGAGCATTCTCACTGAGCTGAACTAAAATATTTTTTGATAAAAAGCAACGTTTGTTCCAAAAGTATCTAGTACCAATAGTTTTTGATAAAAAGCAACGTTTGTTCCAAAAGTATCTAGTACCATGCTGTTGTTTCCATGACAAGCGCATGGAACATGCTTTTCTTTATATGGTTCTATGAAGTGCAAGAGAAGAAGAAGAAGAACTTTCAATGCCATAGGAGATCCCAAATCTCTATGCAACAAGTCTTGAACTCAAGACCTATTGATACGACGAGCATAGTGGCCGTCAATTCAAGGGTCAAAGAACTTTGAAGCGTAGTGGCCATACAAGCGTTTATCCTCAGTAAAGAGAAAGCATGTAAAGCCTAAAAGACAGAGGTTTTTGCATGGTATATGTTGACTCCAAGTCAAAACTAGACGTGATCATGAGAGCATGACAAATGTGAGGATAACAAGCAAACCAACGAGGTTGGGGAGCATGCAAGCCACCAAATTAGCTCAAACCTTGCAAGCTTTTTTTGGGGGTAAAACTCACAATGGTGAGTTTATTGAATTAGAATAACCACACAGATTTACAAATTACAACCATACTCGTACCGAGCCAATCTCTTGATACCATGGATCCATACGCAGTATATTGGCAGAGAAGGGAGCCACCCCACAATAATCAAAGGGACACCAAAATGAAGACTTATTGTATAGGGATCAACCCTCAAAATAAGCAAGAGCCCAAATGATAAAGATGCACCTTTCCAGATTGGCTTCCTAGACTTGCATGAGAGGTAAGTAAAAAAGCTCAAAAGAGTCATAAAAACAAAATATTAATCTCTAGATGTATTCAAGATATCAAGAAGTGGTTTGGAATATGGAGTGCGATGTGCTTGCTTCATAATGCATCATCGGAACCTACAATGAATGGGGCTTTCCTACAACATCAGTGTATCACAACATAGGGAATATTTGGAGGCTTGTGTTTCATACATGCCACCATCCCATTGCCCATAATTATCAAAGAATATTCTTCTTCAAGAGAGGAGACCACACTCATCCACACATGCTTGATTGTATCCCCTTATCTTGCAATCCACACCATAGCTATGATCTAGCTTCGCTCCCACTCCCTGAACAATGAGAGACCATGTGTTGGGACACTGGGAAGAGTCCCTAGTATATGCATGCAATCCCCTTGCAAGCTCAAGAGTTTGAGCATCATACCTATTTGAGTGGTTAGTCTTTTATCACAATCAAGCTTTCTTCTCTTGCACGTTCAATGTGGACCACTCCCTACTACGTATCTTTCACTTCTAGCCACTTTGTGGATTCTCACTTGCTATCACATATCCACAATCTTCAAGTATCAAGAGTCATTAATTAGGATACTTTAAAATAAGGGGTATCTTACTTGCATTTAAAAAATCTTGGTGATTATATCTACAAAACAGGTTTTCTATGTATTTCTTGGAAAAAGTCCGATAAAGGAATCATGTTCTGACCTCATAGCATGTAAGTATAGAGGTCTTCCTAACATTCTTTGAGAAAACGTGATATATATGATTTTCTATAGGTGAACCCCTCAAAATCCCTCTCTCCATCTCTAATCAAGTATGTGGTAGAAGCATGCAGTAAGTGAGTTAGCTCACATTCCTTTTTCTTGAATTTTTAGATATATACCTAGCCTACTTACGGCAACTCTAGCATGTTGTAAGTTAAAAATATCTTCAAGATGTTAAGGTAAGATGCTATGCATGGACAATTATCTTAATTACACTCTTATAGCCTCAATTTTGTCTAATTTGGACTCAACAGTCTGTATTGATAGGCAATGAGGTCTTCTTTGAGACAGTGTGCATCTCACACAATGATTTATTCCAAGAAAACCAAAATTTTCCCAGAGTTCCTCTTCTAACCCTCAAGGCAGAGGGATTTTAGGGTTATCATATTGGAAGTTATCATCCAATAATAGGGCTCTATTCCGTAACAATAGATTTCTAGAGAGCTAGTAATTGAAGCATAAATTCATTTTAAATTCACATGGTTAGGAGGCATAAAAGGATTCTAATCAAATCTTGAAGGTCCTTAATTAAATCTCAAGAGAAGGCGAGAATCCAAGAAGGAGATATAATCTCTACAAGTCTCACAAAAGGGGGTTACTTTGTCATTTTTGTCTTCAATTCTCATAGCTATCGTCGATTTTTGTGGTGAAAGTCAGATATTGTCATCCACTGATCTTATAAACATCCCACAAAGCCTCATTCTTGCATTCCATATTCTAGATAGTTACCACACTCTCTACCATACATAACAACCAAGATTCTACCATAATCTCTTCAAAGGGCCAAAATGGAGGATTTGTTTTCTTGTTTCTGTTAATAAAATGGAGGAATTTTTTTTTTCCCATACTCACAATTGTGAGTTGAGAGAATTTATATTAGCTCAAAAAGAATACAATCGCCTTGAAGCACTACATGTGCCTTGAGGGGGCTAAGGTTCCAACAGAGGCTTGTACACAGATGAAGAGGATACTAAACTAGAGGTGTTAGACCTACCCTTTTGAGTGTTCTAAAAAAACTCAATGCATGTATTCATCCTTGCCATCTGACCCTCTTCTTGCTCCTACAACATGGATGAGCTCAGTGCTCAGACGTACGCTTCAAATACCCAAAGGTTCCTAAACTTCCAGACCTGGTTTAGGTAGCAAAATTTGGTAATTTGGGTGCATACCAAAACGGCCTGGCTTTGGAATCCACACCCTCCCAAGATCAGGTCATCAATAAAGAAAATGATCTTCCAAGTCTTCTGTACCCATTTGAAAACCTTAGTGGCCAGCCCTCGTGAAGTAAGGCACTTGCTAAACAGATGGAAGGGGTCTTCAGAGGTTGATCTGCAACCAGGACAAGTCTCAGTGCCAATCCCTCTTAGGAAAGGCTCCCCAAAGCACCTTCCAGATGAATACCTTCATGTATATAGGCCATTCAATCTCCCAAATGGCATTAACCCTCTTTTGTCAGTGCTCTTTTGACCAATTTTTCTTCTAGATTCTAGTGAGTGGGGCAAACCATTCTGCTTTGTATACCAGCACATTATAGGTACTTTGGGTCTCAAGGAGTGCAAACACTCTGTCTTTTGGCCAATACCAAGCTCTACAATCTATTTCTCATTCGTAGAAAAGTGGAGGTGAGGATGACAACACTTCTAAGATTCTATTGATCAAAAGCTTGTATATACCTAGATTATGCTGCAACACTATGAGCTCCACATTCTTCCAGCAAATGCTTTTTTCATTCCAAAGATGAGAAAGTTTAGAAATTCCTTTGTTGTTTACCTGTCGTGCTACTTCCTTCCAAAAAGGATCCAAGGAACGCCTTCCAAGTTTGGAGAGCTAGGGAGAGAGGAATCCCTGAAGTATTTGAAATTCTCTCCCCATTCCAGAGTTGAAGCTACTTTGTTACACTTTTGTGCTAGTTCCCTTGTGTAGCCACCAAGCTTCAAGAATGTCCAGAAGGGCACCAAAATCTTGTCTTGCATTGTGCCCCCTTCCATGTGCCCCCTTTCAAGCCAAGCTTTGCTTCGTTAATCATATCCTAGGCCATTATAGCCCATCCCTATATTTGGTCCATCAAAGAGACCACACGTTTGGCACATGAGGTTTCTACATGCACCATGGGGTCAATAATCCCAAATTTGCCTTGCAAAAATTTGGACAATCTCGATAACTCTTCTTAGAACTTTTGACTTGGCTTAAATTAAGGAAAAGAAAAGAGTCTTCTACAAACATCTTTGCAAGAAGTTTTTTTCTTGCAAGGAGTGAAAGACCTTGAATTTCCCTCTTCATCGCACTGTCCTTGAGTGAGGTTACTAGAGAGTGAGATCCAATTGCAAAAAGCAGTGGGGCAAGGTGGCATCCTTGCTTGATCAAACACTTGACTTCAAACACTCCCACTATCTTGTTGTTGAAGATAAGCTCAGAGTAACTTCCTTCCCCAAGGGTGTGAACTATCGCACACATTTTGGGTCCAATGCCCAAAGCCTTCATGATAGCCTCAATGTAAGACCAAAAGATTCTCTAGGTCAAGTTGAAGGAGAATACATTGTTGCTTGGTGAAATAATCCTACTAAATTCTAACCATGGGAGCCAAGATGTTGTCATGTATTGACCGTCCTTTGATGAATCCATGTTGGCGAGGGGTGATGATTCTGTTTAAGGTTGGAGCCAGTCTTAAATCAATCACCTTAGCATTGATCTTGTATGCAACTATCATCATGGAGATAGGCCACCAGTGCTTTAGCAACAAGCAACAAACCAACTTGGGAATAGGTTTGATTAACCCTCTTTTAAGGCTGGCATCCAATTGCCCCTCTAGTAATGTCCTGTTTGCAGAGTGCTTGAGATTTGGATTTTCAAAACCAATCAGCAGACTAGCCAACCCTATCTTGTCCTTTTGAGCTTCAACCATGTTGAAATCTCCCATGATGCATCAGTCTACTCTGAGAGGCTTCTCCCTCAAATCCACCCAGAGTTTGGCTCTCCCCTTAGCATGACAAGGAGCATCGATGTTGATAATGGTAAAAGTCTGGCTTGCCCACTTGACCCTTATCCTAAGGACTCTCGTTGAGGTGTGGTTAAATACAACTTGTGGCTCCAACTCCCTGTAAAAAATGGAGAGCACCCCACTAAATCCCAAAGTGCCATCTCCGTAGTACACCAAATTATTCCCTATTTCCTGCTTCCTACTGCTAGAAGCAGCAAGATAGTGCTCCTGAATAAGCCAAAAATTTTAGTTTCTTTTTTGACCTCCTCCCAAAAGAGAGTGCTTTTTTATGTAGATTTTATGCCCTTCACATTCTAGGACTAAATATGTAGATTGTCCATTATGGGGAGAGTGGGACAAATTCATCCACGTATGGAGTACCACATCTCGCTGCATCTCTTCCATTGTCCTCCTCCGCCACATTAGCTGGGAAGCGAAGAACTCTGTGGTAAGGAAGCCCTTATGATTCCTGTTTTGAAGCACTTAAAAGATGCTATCTAGATTAATGGGGGATTCCGACCTTCATGGGAGGTTTGATCACAGGGAATGTAATGAATTGCAAACTTTGTATGGCTTGGCTGTTGTTAATATTTGGGCTGGGCTCAATCGTCGATTGTTCTTGGGGAGTGTGCTTATGAGTGCCCATCTTATTAGAGTTAAGCACTTCATTATCCTTGCTACTCCCACCTTCTCCTTTCTTGGCAACTTAAACTTCCATGGGAGGTTTGATCACAGGGAATGTAGTGAATTGCAAACTTTGTATGGCTTGGTTGTTGTTAATATCTGGGCTGGGCTCAACCGTTGATTGTTCTTGGGGAGTGTCCTTATGAGTGCCCATCTTACCAGAGTTAAGAACTTCATTATCCTTGCTACTCCCACCTTCTCCTTGCTTAGCACCTTAAACTTCCATGTTGGACACTATCGGTTCTTTGGATTTGGTCGCTTGTGCTGAATCTGCCTTATCCTCTTTAGCTTCCCTAGTACCATTCTAGATGACAGTCCCTAGCAAAGTAGCCAAACCCATTGCACTTAAAACATTCTCCAAAGAATGTACCAAAGCTAAGATGAATCACTTTAAGGACTACACTTGCATTGATTACCATGCTCTCTAGAGGAGCTTTACGTACATCCCATCAAATGCACACTTTATTTGACACGATCCCCAACTTTCTGTGTGCTGGTATGAACAAAGAGATACCCAAGGTGCTTGTAAGGTCTCCAAGGTTATCCCACAACCAAATTGGTAAGTTGACAAAATCAACCCATACAACACACAAATGCTTGAAGGCCTCTGGGTATTTGAAAGCCGGGCTCCATGGTAAGATGCAAATTGGGGAGCGATTGAGGTACAATGGGATTTTGGCTAGGATCTTGTCAGTTACAATGGGGTTGTTGATCCTAATAGTGAAGAACCCTTTGTTCATATATTGGATATAGTCAATCATTCTGCCATGGTTGAGGACTATTGGGCTGGCTAATGAGCTCTATCCTGTGACCAAACCCTGCCCATAAACCCAAATACCAGAGAATAACTTGCCACAATAGCAAGATGTTTTTTCACCAATGCCAGTGGTACTAATACCGTGCACGCATTATGCACTTCGACCACCTATGGTAGAGTTGCTTCATCACTTGAAAGGCTGTCTCTCCAATTGATGGGACTGAGACTGATGTACCTCTCCACGTCTCCTCAAACAATCTCTTGTTGTGCTTGTCCTGTTGTGCTTTGCTGCCTTCTGGATCCCCTCCATTTGGGTTGGACGGAAGGACCTCAAGTTGTTGGCCCTTGGTCGACCCTTGACCCCCCGTCACCACTGCCTCAATGTACAAAGGCTTGGGTGTACTTTCCATTGTACAAGTACTCCTCAAAATCTTTAACACTAAGGTATAATTGAACAAGGACACTTATATAAGCGTGCTACTAAGCGTGCAAAGCGAGCAAACGAACAATCCCTTTTTGCAGTAGGGAGAAAAATCCCCTCCAAGGAGATAATAAGCGCTCACTAAGTAGATAATAAGCGCTCAAAAAATCTACAACCTTAAGGACCACAATGAAGCCCTAAGCAAAGAAAGTGAGCACACTTAACACCTCTCACAATGCAAATCCCTGACCATAGAAATAGAGCATGCTAAATAAGTGTGATAGTAAGCGCTCGCCTATGCCAGTGCAAGACGCACTAGATTTGCCCTTCGCACCACTCCCCTATTAGCTGGCAGCCTTTGCCTCTATCCAACAACCCACCCCTATTCAATGGCAGCCCCTGCGCAGCCCCCTGCAGCCCTGTTCGCAACACCTTTGACCTCGCTCTACAACCTCACCAACCTCTTACCTTTGACTGCTCAGTCCTTACTCATTGCTCCCATTGCTCTTGTCAAGTAATGCAATGTATGCTATTGCTGCTTCAAACCATGAGTTTTATCTTAACCCTAAATCGTGAGTTGGTGGTAGGACATTCCTAGTCTTGGGCAGAGTAGCCTTTGGAATATTCATCAAATCTTTACAAGTAGATGAAGAAAGCGAGTTGGACATGTAGTTAAGATTGAAAGAGTCAAAAATCAGCCCAAAGGAGAGTTCACAGAAGATAAAATTCACAAATTAGGTGAGAGCCAAAAAAAGGCCAACCATATTGGAGAAGGAGAAGATACTATCTCTTATCATATGGGGGTTATCAAATTCAAATATTTGATAGAGTACTCATTTTGTGGAAGCATCTTCTTTGTACTTATTTCTTATTTTGAGACCTAGTCTATGAGTATGTCTACTAGCAGTATTGAGAAAGAGTTAGCTATCATCACTAGAGTTTAAATCCTTTATAGGTTCTTGTCATGCCTAGGCCATCAAGTAAGTGTTAATAGTTCACCACGATGGTCGATACAAGATAGTTGTCTGCACACTAACATACTAATAATGTCAATACACAAGGATCAACCCCATTGGAACACAAAAAATAACCAGGCTTGTTAGGGATAATGTAATGGCCTATATCCACAATAAATAATGAGCTAACAAACAGGAACAATAGGTCAAGACCAACATGCACACAATCTTGACTACACTCCTACTCACTAGGTCATAGATTTCAATGAGAATACGATTTTGGAATGCAAAAAAATGAAAGGGGAATACATAATAGCCTTAGACCACCTACTGGGCTTGGACCCATTGTTTAGCGGTGCTTCTCTAAGCCGTCTCCAATGAAAATCGATGAAAACTACTTCCACTGAACCACTTTAATAGCATATTTAGGTTGTGGGAAGCCCATCAACAAACCACCACAATTTATGTGCTACAAGAGGTTACAAACACAATGTGATGCACACACACACACACACACACACACACACACACACACACACACACACACACATAGAGAGAGAGAGAGAGAGAGAGAGAGAGAGAGAGAGAGAGAGAGAGAGAGAGAGAGAGAGAGAGAGAGAGAGAGAGAGAGAGAGAGATATTGATTTAAACTATCATCCTTGGAGGTCAAATCTGACCTATGGAGCCAAACATATGTTTGATGTACTCTATGTGGGATTGATAAATGGTGCTTGATGATGAAGGATCATTGTGATGAGAGATACAATGGTGTTTAAAGATTCCAACAAATGTTTCAATTCATTCTATCTCCCATTTAATTGTAATTATAATCCCAATTGGTAGCGACATATCTCCCAAAACTCATATCTGTTACCCAAATGTATTTTGAAGCCAATAATGTAATTACTGATGGGATTATGGCAAATCTAGCTTTTGTACCATGAAACCCAAAGCTAGGGTATAAAAGGAAACTTTGTAAGGTTTTTTATATGATCATTATTATGAATCAATGAGAAAATAAGGTTTTTTCTCTATACGTCATGTGTCTTCTCTTCTACTGTGTATTTCCATTGCTCACACCGCACCGCATGGTTGTTGCATTGAAATTTTGAGGGCATCATTGTGTTTGTCTTGTCAAGCTCTACGTGCAAATACCTACATTGCAAGCGTTGCACGAAAAGCAAGCAACTACATCTATGACTTCCATGTGACATCGAGTTTCATTTTGAGATTCTGTCAATTGCGCGAGATTCCAAGCACTTAGGAGAACCTATTAAGAACATATGAAATCCGAAAAGCTGTCCTGCATTAAGCTGCCATGAGAAAATTGCATTTTTTTTGGCACTTGTATTACAAGGCTGATGACCTAGATATGCTCTATGTAGTCCTAGCATGATGCCGATGAAGTTTGGAGTCAAGTGAATGAGGAGAGGGAGTGGGAACACCATCCATATAAGAGACAAACAAGCATATGCCAGAAAGATGTAACAATTCAAGTAGCCAAGAACACTATGGATAACTCTGCCTATTAGATACCGCCTAATGTGCCACAGTTCAGAGATATTTGGCGAACTTTGGAAGATGGTAAACAAAGCGAGAGATGAGAATCAAAATGAAGGGACAGCCCCCATTGCAAAAATGGATCTTGACAAAGGCATAATTGATGTCAACATTCATTCAGTGTATGGTGATCAACGTATAGAGAAATGAGGTGACAGTCAAGAGGAAGCCTTCAAGGAGTTACGTCCTTACTTGGGTCCTTACAAAGGAAAATCGGATGTGATGGTCCTCCCTCAGAATGAGAGACTTTACGACCAATCCTAGATTCTCAAGGGTTGCAAGAGCTTATGTCCACACTAGTGAGATGCAATGTGATGGTGGCGGGACTGCTAAAAATCAGACTAAACATGTGGAATGATGTCCAAAAATGTCTTGAGAAAATGGGCATCAAAAAACCAGTGGAAACTTTAAACCTTGAAATAGAGAGTGGAACCAACCCAAAAAGAATGCAAAACCAGTTCCCATAAACAGGATTACTGCAAAGGAGAAGAAGGAAATAGCACGTTGCCCATAGAGCACGAGGGAGTAGAAACCATTGCTATCTTGGCAAGGGTTGCCACCGCAATGAAATTGATTTAGGAGAAACTGGGAAAATTGGCCCTTAGAAAAACGAGGATGAAACTGCAGCTAGATGATGGCCATATTGCAAAACCTATTGGTATTCTAGAACAAATAGTGATGACTTCTATTGGAACTGAGTATGAACATACGTTTTCTATAGTAGATTTTGGTACTGAGAATAGCTATGTTGCTATCCTAGGAAGGCCATTCATGCGCCAGTTAAAGATGGTTCAAGATTGCGATTATGATAATATTCTATGTTGCATTGTACGTTATACGGTGTACGTATAATATTCTTTAAATGGATGTATTATACAACACCTATCTTTATTCGGCCATGTTATACGGTGCCACATCAGCAAAACCACCGTATCGTATAATCTCTTAAATTTTGATCGAAATAATATTTTGATCAAAATAATATTTCAATTGTATTATTTCGATCAAAATAATATTTCAATTGATATAGATCTTTATATACTGTGAATACGGACTGTTTTCGTCATTCTATTGATGTCTCTTCCCTTATCTCATCTATAGATGAGCTTTACAACATCAAGAAACATATAAAAAAAGACTGTTTAAATTTAGTCATATAAGTTTTTTAGTGAAAATTTACAGCTTCGCATAAAAAGTTTTTTTT
This sequence comes from Adiantum capillus-veneris, assembly GCF_014529385.1. Taxonomy (NCBI): domain Eukaryota; kingdom Viridiplantae; phylum Streptophyta; class Polypodiopsida; order Polypodiales; family Pteridaceae; genus Adiantum; species Adiantum capillus-veneris. The sequence continues at coordinate 85,486,999 of NC_140937.1, forward strand.
AGGCTTTGGAGTTTTGAGTCTTTATTTGCTCTGTGTGAAGTATATCTTACATTGTGTACGCTTTGCCGTACGTGTCGAAGGCTGGGAAATTGCCTGTGCACTATGTACAAGCCTCAAAAAGCTGCAAATACACAGCTAGAGAATCCTAGCAAGCTCAAAGAACAATGGTGTGTCACTTACCTCTAAATGCTTCCATCATGAAGGATCTTGTGCTGTGAAGAAGAAGGAGCTGCCGTCGATGCCGCGCTCTATCGCCTCGCCGCCGCCGATGTCACCGCAATGCTTGATCACACACACACACACACACTCTGTGTGTGTGTGTGTGTGTGTGTGTGTGTGTGTGTCTTTAGCATACACACACACATATACGAAGGAGAAGGAGACAGAGATGGAGCAAGAGCAGTTCTTAGCTTACACCTCAGAGAATGAGGATTTTTAGGTCAAATGGACCTTTTATAAGAGTTTGGCCCATTCATACATGGGCGCTGGTGCAACCAAAGTTCGTCTGCATTGGGAAGTGTGCTATGCAATGCAAAGGGTGCTAGCATGCGCATGACAAAGGGCTAAAGCAAGTATGAAGACCCTGGGCAGGAGAGTGGATGTGGAAATGTATGCTTAAAGTAGTTTTTTAGGCTAGGGGGGCTTCCAAATTGGGATAATTGAGATGGCAGGTCAAGGTGTCCAAAGTGCGGGAATGTGTCCTAGAATGAAGTGTTCGAGGTGCTCTAGAAGCCCGTCTAGACGGCTCGTCAAACGGGGCCACGGTGTGAAAGATATGCCAGTCCGAAGTTAGAAGGCTTTGCAGATCTCGACGGACAAGGCAGATACAAATAGGCCGCCGAAACTGGGATCAGTGGATACACGTGTAAAGCTCAAGCTGTGGAGCATGCCGGTCTTTTCGGTTTGCCATTGGGAGTTCAAATGTGCAAGTTATGGCCTATGGAATATATGCCGGGGATCGAATACGTGCTCTCACTGGGCCACGTTGGTAAGCGCGCATACAGAAGTTTTCTTGAGCTCGCTAGAGTTCTGAAAAATTGCATGCGATGTGGGGAGTCCACCGAAATTGGCGGCTCACTGATCGGAGTTATGGACATCGAGATGGGCCCAGTTCAAGTTGGCAGGCGGTGATGGCGAAAAAGGATCGGGTGGTTTTTCCTGTCTTTGGACATGTTTTCGGAGGCCATGGTATGGAATGCCGGGGAAGCGCGAGGATTTTGGGGCTGGCAAATGGATCTCCCGTGCAACATAGTCGGAAAATTCGGATGGCAAGCCCTGGTTGTGTTGTGAGCAGTGAGCACCGACCATGTGGGAAACAAGGACTCTTTGGTTGTGAATTGAAAAGGAAAGGAAAAAAGGTGGCTGGACTAAGGGGGGGAAGAAGGAAAACAAAAGTTCAAGGCTTAGTTGGAAAAGGCAGTGGCGCCGGGTGCCATTGCTAAAAAAAAGTTACTTTGCCTTGAGAAAGAAAAAAGGGGAAAGTGAAGAAAAGAAGGGGGGACATTTTTTTCCGAGGACAGGAGGGTTTTTTTTTTTCTTGCTGGGGAGGGAGGAGGAAGAGAGTTGGAGAAAGAAGGCGGCTTCGTGTGCTCGGCGGTTGAAGTCGCCATGCCATGGTGAAGCGTCATCCGTGAAGCGGGTTGGAACGGCAAGTTCTCTACAGAAAGGGGAGCCAACGAGGGCTTCCACGACAAGGAGTTACTACGCAAGCGAAGACGGTGGTGGATTTTTGGTCGAAGTGTGTGCCCAGGGAGTCAAGTTTCGAGAGAAGTGTGTGCCCCTCGGCACGGATTGGTGATGGCCATGGTGGAGCTTAGAGCACAGTTTATGGAGTTTGTACAGGGTGCTTTCCTTTGAAGGAGAAGCTTTCATTACTGATTTTGGCGTTGTCTTTCCCCCCTTCCCTCCTTTCTTCTTTGCTCGTCTCTAGGGTGTGTGGTGCCGATGTGTGTGAGCGTGTGCGTCCCCCAGGCCCCCTGTGTGTGTGAGAGAGAAAGAGAGAGAGGTGTCGAGATGTGGAAGAGCTGGAAGCGAGCAAGATCGACGTGATCGCTCTCTAGCAATTGTGCAGAGTGTTTGTGCGTTGGACGAAGTGTAGGCGAGGCCCTGCTAGTGTGAATCGTTTTTTTTGAAGGTGTTTTCGAGAGGATAGGGGTGCTGTGAATACCCTGAGGTATATAGGGGCAGTTGTTTGTGTGTCGGGTGTGTTCCCCATTCCCCCTCTCCATCTTCTGGTGCCCCCACGGAGGAGCACACTGATTGCTCCTTGGTGATGTGTTTGTGAGCAAAAATGTGGCAGAGTGTTGGTTCAATTTTCAATGGTGATGAAGATGCGGATGAGTGGCTGACAGATTTCAAGTTATTTATGCTCTCATTGCAAATGTGGAGTGACGAAGAAAAACTGGATACAGTTCCGTTGGTGCTGCGAGGTAAAGCAAAAGCCTGGTTTGATGGTCTGGAAGCTGCAAGTAAGCAGGATTGGGTTGGTTTTCGAGAGCAGTTTCTCTGCAAGTTTTGCAAGTTGGTGTCAGCTATTGAAGCAGATACGAAGATTAAGAGCCTACGACAGGATGTAGGTGATGATTTTGATGCTTTTGTCAATAAGTTTGAAGCTTGTTGGAGTGATCTGGTTGTTGCCACCCAAGTGGTCAATGCGGAGAGTTTCAACGTGGAGAAATTCCTAGCTTGCCTGTGTCCTCGAGTTTGAGATAAGGTGGATGATGAAGAGCCAAAGACTTATGCCGAGGCAGTTAGAGTTGCCAGGGTGAAGAGCAGGAAAATGAAAAGAAAGCTGGAGTTAGGCTGGTTAAAGCCTGTAGATTGTGTGCATGTTGAAGCAGCAATTTGTTCTATGGGCTCGTCGAGGATGATGCCAGTGACCCGAAGTGTGGAGCCTGTTAGGGTAAGACCTATGATTGACTATGTTCCTTGGGGATTACCTGTTGGTGAAGCGTCTATGCCGATTGTGGAGGAGCTTGTCAGTGAAGATGAGCCTTTTTTTAAAGAGAGCTTGTGTGTAGAAGAGTTAGCAGATGCCAAGTGTCCAATGCAACTTGAAGAGGTGGAGCCTGCTCTTGTGGAGTGCTTGTATGAAAGGGTAACAAATCGAGACCAAATGGTAGGTGCCAAGAGCTTGGGGTTGGATGACGAAAGTAGGCACGATGATGGTCCAACTTTTGTGGAGCAGCTAGAGGGTGATGATGTGGATACCGGATCGGCCTATGGTGAAGATGATGAGGCTACAAGCTCAAGCTTCTGGCAAACAAGTGAGGAGGATAGAGATACAAGCTGGGAGACAGAATCCGAAGAGTCGATGCTGGTAAAGGTAAGGTTACCCTGTTATATGCATGAAGATGTGGTGGTTGCCACTATAAATGAAGAGCACAGACGAGTGTCGGAGCTTGAGAGCGACGACATGCAGGTGAGGGTGTTGTGTGGCACCATGCTAATGATGATGCTCATCAAGGTAGCTGTGGAAGGTGCTTTGATTGTACGACAGATACAAGGGTTTCCCAAGAAGGAGAGTGTTGTTGTGGCTAAGAAAGAAGAACAGGTTAAAGAAGATGGCAAGAAAGAGGCATTGGATACTTATCAAAGGGAAGAGCAGCTGCAATTTCCTATGGATTGTACAAGTAGTTCCTTGGATACAGGTTCTTTTGGCCAGGAAGGCATTGAAAATGAAGCTGATTGGGGGTTTGATGACTTGATGGGTGAAATGGATGAAGAGACACCGGTGCTTGCTGGGAAAACTTTGACTAGAATGAAGGTGATACGAGGGTCTGTCCCTCTACAGCTGGCAGTTTTTTTGGAAGAGCAAAAGCCTGGTGCTATGGTGGTGCCCATAGAGGCATGTATGGAGGTGAGTATGGAAGTGATGGTGATCGGGGTACCAATGTTGAAAAAGTTGCCCGCTAAGCGGAGTGGTCCTCTTCAACATGAAGAAAAGTCCAAGGGTGTGAACTTGTTCGAGTTGTCAAAGGAAATTTGCGTATGGTGGTTGAAGGGCATGCTGATAAACGCAGTTGTGCAGTGGGCTGTCGAGAAGGTGCAGGATTTGATCGAAGAGGAACTCGCTTTACATGGTTGGGAGGGAGGGCATGGTATGTTTCGTGTCAATGATGATATGTCTGATGGGAGTAGTGATGCATTCGGTGGTGTTTTTTTGGAAATGGACAGTGTGCTTATGGACATTGGAAGCAATGGAAGCATGCCGAGGATAACTTATGTGGATGGTTGGCCACGTGCCTTGGTGCATCACTATGTGAGCATGTTGCAGGTGAGTGGACGGGATCAATGTCAGGTGTTTGACCCAGGTGGTAACCATGCTATAATGCAGGGGGTTGGGCAACCCGCATGAACAGCGGGTAGCAGATGCCAAGTTTTGTACATATGTTAGGTGGTTTTGTGATGTGCAGAGAGTTTGTTTCGGTGTGGCAGTTTTTTAGTGCAATAAGCATGTTTGTGGTTGAACATGAATGTTCAAAAAGGGGGGTGGGCAATGATGGTGCAACCAAAGTTGGTCTGCGTTGGGAAGTGTGCTATGCAGTGCAAAGGGGCTAGCATGTGCATGACAAAGGGCTAAAGCAAGTATGAAGACCCTGGGCAGGAGAGTGGATGTGGAAATGTATGCTTAAAGTGGTTTTTTAGGCCAGGGGGGCCTCCAAATTGGGATAATTGAGATGGCAGGTCAAGGTGTCCAAAGTGCAGGAATGTGTCCTAGAATGAAGTGTTCGAAGTGCTCTAGAAGCCCGTCCAGACGGCTCGTCAAACGGGGCCACGGTGTGAAAGATATGCCAGTCCGAAGTTAGAAGGCTTTGTAGATCTCGACGGACATGGCAGATACAGATAGGCGGCCGAAACTAGGATGAGTGGTGGATACGCGTGTAAAGCTCAAGCTGTGGAGCATGCCGGTCTTTTCGGTTTGCCATTTGGAGCTCAAATGTGCAAGTTATGGCCTGTGGAATATATGCCGGGGGTCGGATATGTGCTCACTGGGCCACGTTGATAAGCGTGCATACAGAAGTTTTCTTGAGCTCGCTAGGGTTCTGAAAAATTGCATGCAATGTGGGGAGTCCACCGAAATTGGCGGCTCGGTGATTGGAGTTATGGACATCGAGATGGGCCCAGTTCAAGTTGGCAGGCGGTGATGGCGAAAAAGGATCGGGTGGTTTTCTCCGTCTTTGGACATGTTTTCGGAGGCCATGGTACAGAATGCCGGGGAAGCGCGAGGATTTTGGGACTGGCAAATGGATCTTCCATGCAACATAGTCGAAAAATTCGGATGGCAAGCCCTGGTTGTGTTGTGAGCAGTGAGCACCGACCATGTGGGAAACAAGGACTCTTTGGTAGTGAATTGAAAAGGAAAGGAAAAAAGGTCGCTGGACTCAAGGGGGGGAAGAAGGAAAACAAAAGTTCAAGGCTTAGTTGGAAAAGGCAGGTAAAGAGGCAGTGGCGCCATTTACTTTGCCTTGAGAAAGAAAAAAGGGGAAAGTGAAGAAAAGAAGGGGTGACATTTTTTTTCGAGGACAGAAGGGATTTTTTTCTTCTTGTGCTGGGGAGGGAGGAGGAAGAAAGTTGGAGAAAGAAGGTGGCTTCGTGCGCTCGGCGGTTGAAGTCGCCATGCCATGGTGAAGCGTCATCCGTGAAGCAGGTTGGAACGGCAAGTTCTCTACAGAAACGGGAGCCAAGGAGGGCTTCCACGAGAAGGAGTTACTACACAAGCAAAGACGGTGGTGGATTTTTGGTCGAAGTGTGTGCCCAGGGAGTCAAGTTTCGAGAGAAGTGTGTGCCCCTCGGCACGGATTGGTGATGGCCATGGTGGAGCTTAGAGCACGGTTTATGGAGTTGGTACAGGGTGCTTTCCTTTGAAAGAGAAGCTTTCATTACTGATTTTGGCGTCGTCTTTCCCCCCTTCCTTCCTTTCTTCTTTGCTCGTCTCCAGGGTGTGTGGTGCCAGTGTGTGTGAGCGTGTGCGTCCCCCAGGCCCCCTGTGTGTGAGAGAGAGAAAGAGAGAGAGAGGTGTCGAGATGTGGAAGAGCTGGAAGCGGGCAAGATTGGCGTGATCGCTCTCTAGCAACTGCGCAGAGTGTTTGTGCGTTGGGCGAAGTGCAGGCGAGGCCGTGCTAATGTGAATCGTTTTTTTTGAAGGTGTTTTTGAGAGGATAGGGGTGCTGTGAATACCCTGATCTATATAGGGGCAGTTGTTTGTGTGTCGGGTGTGTTCCCCCTTCCCCCTCTCCAGCGCCGCCCACAATGGCCGGTCTTTGCAAAACTACTGTAAAAATAAGATAATTGGTGCACCTCTCATCGGCGATCACTTACACACCTATTGGGCTGACAAGCCCCGGTCCATGACTCAATCAAATAAATAATATACGTCCGTCGAAGGTGGTAAACTGTTCGTGAGGGTTAAAATGCCCCCCTTCCTGATGTAGATTCCATCCTTGAAACCTATTGAGATGAAGCCCGTTTGGTGAGGTGGAAGAGCATCCGAGATTGAATTTCCTTTGCCTTCTTCAACCACTGCAAAATCAACCAAAATTGGCATAGTAACTGCATTCTCATATACAATTAAAAAGAATATGCAGTTGTAGGCAAACAAGTTGATTGGTAATAGAATATTAAGCAATTTGTCAGCAATAAACACTAAACTGTAATATAATCAAACGCATAAACAGTTGCACTACAAGAGGTTGTGTGCACTTGTGACGTTTTTAGCGACAGAAATACATTGGGTTTTTATACTCCTCGACATCGTTAAGACTGTCGCTAATAGTGTCGCTACAGGAACGTTGATATAAGCGTCGTTAAAACCATCTCTATATGCATCGCTATAATCGTCGATATATAGCGACACATATAACGACGCTTACAGGCTACCTATAACGACGCTTATAGAGCGACGTTGCAGAGCCTTATATAGCAACGCTTATAGCGACGCCCGAGAGTAAAAGATTTGGTGGCAGGGCATTCCACCCATCCACCATATTGAATGTTTTAAGAATAGATTAAACCTAAATAAATCCAAGATAAGCCGAGATTCACCTTTGAAAGAAAGTGCAAGGTATAGACACAAAGTAGTCACCCACAAGGCAATATAACTATTAACTCCATCATCCATAGTATTGTTTACAGAATAAAGATACAAAAAGATACAAAACTGACAAAAGTAAATCGATGAAAGTAATCAATGACAATTGTATACATCATAGGCAAAATCACTTGATTGTTAAGCTTTGCAAATGTAATAGTTACAACACCATTGTCATTATTGAGAAAACATACATAGTTTTCCAATAGTTACAAAAAGATGTATACCCGTCATCTCATGATACATATGCTATGAAAAAAGATAACTAATGCTATCTAGCTACGGTTAGACTGACGTCGTCTAATCGGACGTCTCATTGTGTCCAAGCGGTGTATCTGTCGGATTCTGCAAAAAAAAAAACAATAAGACAGCTTTCTGTAAGTATAAACATATAATTTACAAAACAATACAACAAATAGAAAAGAGTAAACCATAATACTAAGCATGCCACCGCGAGAACTTAGAATGTCCATCAGGGTGTTTAAGCCCTTTTTGCCTGCGTACTCGCGCTCGTATAGTGTGGGGTCACGTCTTGTCATCGACCACTGTTCAAAACATACAAAGAATCCATTATGTTAGAATTTAAAAGTACAAATAGACGTACTACCAAAGCTAAAGAGCAATGTGAAAACAATTACAAAATCGGCCTCAAATGATGTCCACCCGCCGCTCCCCTGGTGGTGTGAGATCCCTGCCTCTACTCGCGCTTTGGCTGCCTCCTTTTGTTGCTTCCACTTGTCAGGATTCTTCTGCGCTGCTCGCTTTGCGTTCTTCCAATCTTCTTTGGACAACCAATCTGGTTTGTTCCACCCATGATTTATTGCTTTTTACACTTCAGAACGCTTGTGCTTGTACTATTCACGCATTCGAACCTTCATCAGGTCTTCATTGAAGCGGTCATCCCGTGTTGACACGGGAAACTCATCATGCAGCATGCTGATGACTCTATCTTTTAATTCACTTGGTACTTCACTCCAGGTGTTTAGTATGTAGTGTCTGAACACCTGAGAGCAAAGACCACGCATGCGCAAGATCACCTTCTTGCCTTCATCATCCAAGATAATGCCGCCACTAAAGTCGACGGAGTAAGGCAAGCCCTTTTTCCTGTGACGCGTGAACCTGGGTGTCCCGACAGGGGTCTCTAGCGGCGTGTCAATGGGGATAGGGACGTCAGGTGTCTCCACTGGAGTCTGGGCCCTGAAGCGAGGAGTGTCGACTGGGGTGACTCCCGGAGGAGTAGGTAGTGGTATGTAACCAGGAGCGGTCGATAGCCGCGTAAAACCTGAATCACTGCCTTTGCTTGGGTGACAACAAAAAAGAAAGAAACTCATCATCCATACCTGCATTAAACACACGAGCATTTAATCTTAATATTGAATGGAGAAGAAAACATGGACGAGTAGAGAGAGAGAGAGAGAGAGAGAGAGAGAGAGAGAGAGAGAGAGAGAGAGAGAGAGAGAGAGAGAGAGAGAGAGAGAGAGAGGACTCATAAAGGGGGAGGGATTCCTGTGTGGAGAGATTCCTGTGAAGTTCTTGTGAATTTGTCTCCCGTGTGCATTCTACGTATCTTGTAAAAGCACTGTTCTCCGAGTGCGATGGAGACTGAGGCTACAATCACGAAGGAGGTGATCCGTCTTTGCTCATAGATGTTGCTCACCCCTCCACTAGATCCAGTTGATCGGGTGAAAGAGACGCTAAGAAGCAGTAGTGCTTCTTAGCGTCTCTTTCATCATATCAACTAGATCTAGTGGAGGGACGAGCAACATCTATGAGCAGAGACGGATCACCTCCTTCGTGATTGCAGTCTCAATCTCCATCGCACTCGGAGCGCAGCGCTCGTCGGCATATGAGAATTTCATGACACATCAAGGAGTGTCCCTGCTTGTGAGAACATACTTGGAGCATACGTACCTTGAGTGGACACAATGACGATTAAACACAATTTAAATTTCTCAAGTATAGCCACGTGAATACAATACATATTATAAAACGGAGCATAATTGTTCAAATCAATGTTTATGGCTTTCAGAGGTCTCTCTCTCATCCTCGCATAGCTCAACATAACTCCCTATATCTATATAGAGCTCTCCGTTTAGGCAGATGTACTCCGTTTCATTTTGTAGATCCTCTGCATGCACCCCATAGAGAGTAGCAGCTTGATGCTCGTCTGACACCACCTTAGCGAATTTTGACTGAGCATCTTCTCCAATATCCTCCATTGATGCCACTGTGATTGGCACATGGTAGCCCTCATACGTCCGTGCACTACGAGGGGCTACCTCTATGACGTACCACCAGTTTGATGTAGACTTTGTAGGATGAAATATCACCTGCCAGAGCCACATAACTTACATGAGATCTTCCAAGCACATAACTTCTAAAATTGGATAGCTTCCAAGCACATAACTTACTTGTTTACAATGCTCGGGTAGTACGAAAGTGTCTCTTAGGTCGGTCCATTTTTTGGTTGAATCCACTTCAAGGAAACCAGACTCTCCTTTGCGCACAGTAGCGTTGCAACCCTCCATGTTTATTTTGAACCATTGCACGTCGAACAAGTCAACAAAAAATCCTCTATAATCAATCCTCAAAATTGCTTGAAGCGTGCCGAAGTAAGTGAGCTCCTCCACCACACGATCTGCATAAGAGGACCGCGTCAACTAGACTGTTCAAATTTTGTCATGATTCCACAATCTTGAGTAAAATATTTTTTGTTGATCCGTTCCACCCTAAAATGTCGACCTTTACACCATGCTGCTGTGTATGACTTATAATACAACCAACAAAGATTATGAGTGTCCGTTCAAACATATAGAAAGCCACTAGTCGTACATTGCAAAATTACCTTGGTCGCGCAACCCCGAGAGTACTCCCACTCCTCCTCAGTCACTTCTTCACGGCACTGTTGTGCGCTTTTCAATTGGTTGCGCAACCATCTTAAGCTCATGAATGTTGGTAGGCTCTCCATACCCGCCAGATAATGCATCAGTGGTTGTCTTCCCCGTCTCCACTTGATCCATGCCCTTTGTCGCTCTTCCTTTGCATCCTCGTATTGTGAAACCCACTTTTGCATCACTGGATTGTGAAGCATGCAAAATCGATTGATTTTAGCCTCTAGATCTTCCGTCATCTTCTTCTCAACACCGAGATTGCACATGACAATCCTAGATATGCGCTCATCATCTATGGTTCTCCATAGCATGTCCCGGGCTTGATCAAATCCGTCTAGCCACTCTCCCATGTAAACTAGGGACTGTGATACCAACCAACCTTCTGCCATGCTACCCTCCGGACGTGCCTTTTGACGCACACATTCCTTAAGTGTTTTGATGAACGTTCTAAAAAGAACATCCATCTGGAATGTACTGTGCCAGCTATTTCCACCTCATCAACTATGTGAACAAGAAGATGCACCTAAATGGTTAGCATGGTAGTAGGAAAGTGTTTCTCAAACATGCACACAACCTCCGTAGCATTTAGTTTGGCGAATGGTATGGAGTCTACATTGATCTCTTTTTGTGAGATCCATTGCATCAACTTCGCAAGTTTGTAGATTGTGTTACGGACGTCAGGAGACAAACATCCCTCAATGGCCATCGGTAAATAAACTGCAAAACACTTCTAGCAATGATATTAAAGTCCACACACAAATTTGTTACACAATTCCCACTATGATATATTCCACTTCAAACATACCTGACACATTTTATGCCAGTCGTGTGACTTCAAACCGGTAAGCTTTCCTTCTTTAGTGAAACACGTTCGGAGCGAGTGCATTATGCCAGTGGGGGCCCGCACAGATCGAATGGTCTCTTTTACTTTGCGTTCTTGGGCTCCTATGAAAATCCATGGCGCTTTAGGGAGTTTTATCTATCCATCAGATGCTGTCTATACGAACAATATTTCTCCATACGATCCACATTTCTAAGGTCAACCTTGGCTCCCAAAGTATCTTTCTTACCGGTCAGATGGTCCCATAGCAGATTACCCACATTCTTGAATATGTGCATTGGATCGAGCAAGTGATTGATTATGATTCAGGGCCAATATGGTAACTCGTACCATAGAAAGAGTCTGCTCATCCCTGGGGGCAAACCGTCATCACACATCTCTTTCTGCACTAACCATGCTTGTATAAACATCCTCGGTGTCTCTCTTCCGAAAAAGCCGTCGTGTAACACATGATTCTCTGGAAGATACGCTTGATGACCTTCATAGATTTGCTTCTTCAATGAGGGCGCCCGACATGCATTTAGACTAGGTCCACATGTGACACATGCTATGTATCCGCTTGTTTGAAGCCCTGCATGTATACACATGACAATAGATAAGCTTGAGAAAAACCAAGATTTACAGTGTTTGAGTTTGAGTGTAAATCACATGATCATTCTGCTAGTATGGGATAGTCATGCATGGTCCACATTAGAATGCCTCTGATCAAAGCATTCCGTCGACCTGTGTGTCGGCTCATATCCACCACTTCTATGCCAATCCACAATTGTTGTAGCTCTTCCAATAGTGGACGAAGATACACATCCATATTCTTCACTTTATACCGCCCCGGCACAATCAAGCTTAGTCACAAGTGCCCCTTCTTGGTAGTCAACCACGGGGGAATGTTGTAGTTGACGATGACAATGGGCCATACACTGTAAGATGTTGATCTTTGACCAAATGGTTTTACGCCATCCATATCCAGGCCTAAGTGCAAATTTTGAGCCTCCCTGGCAAAATCCGGCCATGTTTCGTCTATATGTTTCCACGCTGCGCAATCTTCAGGAATCCATAGCACACCATCCGAAGATTTATTCTCCTCATGCCATGATGCTAGGGCGGCCATGGACTTACATTCAAAGAAATGCTTGTTGCGAGGAAGCAGAGGAAAATGTCGCAAAACCTTTTGTGGATTTTTTGTTCTGTGGAGATCTACTTGATATCTCTTGGAATCACATTTCGGAAACTATGTATTTTTCTCTGAAAAGAATGCAGTCGTTAGGACAAGCATGAATCGAATTGTAATCCATCCCCAAGTTTTGCAAGATATTTCTTGCTTCCTCTCTAAAATCTGGCATCACATTATCGGGTGGCCGTATGTGCTCTTTGAGCAATCTACACAGCGAAAAAAATGCGGTACACTTGTGTAAGTAATCTATTAGATCATTAGACATCTAGAGTTTTTTGTTAAAGTAAACACATTGTAATAAATCACCCGAAAAGCGCTGTGATGATAGGGTCACTCCATCCAAACTTTGCCTGCATGTTGAGAAGAACCAGGAGCGCCTTCAATCTAGACACACGTGCTCCATCATACAATGGCATATCGGCTTCAGTTTTCATATCATCAAAGATAAGCCTTTCTGAATCCATGATCGTCTTGATCATTTCATCAATCTCGGGCTCAAACATTGCCTCGTTGGGAATGTGGTCCGCATGATCATCCTCCGAGCTGTCAGAGGCTACATCTTGTGGCCTCACGTACGCTGCTTGACCAAAGCACATGCGAACACGTCTCTTGGGTTGCAAGATTGCTGCTTGTTGGCCAGCGTCAGAGTCCCACGAGTTATAATTGGCAACAACTCGATCTATAATAGATGGATCAAACTCGCCAAATTCACGAACGTGCTGCAAAGAAATGCGTCTTGTCTATCACACATCATTCTTGCATTGATTACAAGGACATAAGATCCTTGTTGAGAGATAAGTGTTTCGGTTGGATGGCCCCACATCCTTGTCACTACTCATAATGAAGGTAAAAATTTCAATTATCTTCTATTGGCATCCTCCGTATTTTATCTCTCTCTCTCTCTCTCTCTTCGTTCACACTGTAAACTACCTCACATTCTCTAGTCATGTCCAATCCCCGCACATGTCATAATAATCAATATCTAATTCTCCTAAATGATTTTCTCATGTTAAACTGATCATTTAATATGGGGAAGTGCCAGGGGAGAAAAAGATAGAATATTGGTTAAGCTAGCAGACCGGCCACAGTAGGGATCCAAAGGAGGAAAAATAGGGATCCAAAGGGGGGGCCATCTGCAAAAGATCCATGTGCAACAATGGGCGTAAAAGACCCTAAGGTTTAGCCCATTAAGACTTCCAAAATACTAAGGTTCCAAAATTCAAAGGTTGTGTCCAAAGGTCAAGCATGGGGGGAATTGGATGCTTTGTGTGTGGCCCAAAAGTCTGTATCAATCCCTACATAGGAGGGGGCGATCCTTGGGAGTAGGGGATGAGAGAGAAACTCACACACACACACACAAGCTCCCTTTACACAAAGGGAATGAGGGACACATGTCAGCTCCCTAGCCCAGATGCCCACAAGGTGTACCCAATTCCTATTGGATGGCCTTGGAGGTGGATCAATGAGAATTATACTAGAGTAAATCTAGTTTAGTTAATTTAAAAACACTTAATAAAAGAATCAATGAGATTTAAGCTCTCTAGAAGACTATTGGACAGTCTTCCAAGGGGTCCAATGAGCATTCAGCAGCCCAATGGCTTGCTTGATTCCTTTGGCCAGGAGGCAAAGGGGTCCAATGAGAGTTTAGTTGCATTTATTAATTACATAAAGCTCTCACAAAAGAGGAAAGGGGGACACATGTAAGAAGGCTATCACTTATACCGCTTAATTATCATTGGCTAGCCCTAAGGAGGTCCAATGAGAGTGGAGCATGAGCAAATAGCAAGAGGGGTCGACCAAGAGAGAGAGGGGGCTGATTTTTGCAAGGCATTATCACACACACACTCACACAATCTCATGTGTGAAGTAAAGCCTCTCTTTCTCTCTCTCTCATTCTCAAGCTTTAATGGAAAGCTTATCACCTACTCCAAGCTTGTGAGAAGGGAGGTCTACACCAACAACTCTTGGCTTTGTGATGCAAATCCAACCAAGAGCCAAGCTTCAATGCATGATCATTTCGTCTACCATGCTAATTACTAAGCTAAGCTATGCTAATATGAGTGATTATGTGAGGAGATGTACATCTTTCTCGTAAGACTACTCCTTCTTCCTCTCAATCCACTCTCATATCCCGCTAGCTCTCACCATCTTCGAAGGTGTGTGAGATCTTGGGTATGAGACCGGAGAGAATTGATGTTGTGTTTGAAAAGTGTTCTTCTTAGTGCATGAAGCTTTCATCTTCATTGCACTAGCTAGTATTGAAGGAACACAAAGAATTGTATTGTACAATGTCTCTCTTGATGGGAGAAACCATAATATAAAGCCTTTTGGAGGGGGGACCGGTTCCATGTAAATCCGGTCCTCAACTGTTGTCAATAGCTTAATTTCTCTCTCTTTTGAAAGTATTGTTCATGCTATCTAACTAGGTGTTATGTTTTTTTGTTGCTCTCTCCACCCAAGCACTCTTGTAATTCTCATTAGGAATCTATTCTAATGAAATGCCCACTATGTTCATGCTAATTTTCGCTACACACAAGTTTTTAGGCCATTAAATGTTACATTGGTATCAAAGCACAAGGTTTCTCTTTTCTTGCTCAAGAAGGGAGGTCCTCAATCTAGCTATAAATGGTTGGTATTATTAATTGCCTGTGAGTAAGTAGAATAGGGATTTTTCAGCCTTGCAGTGCGCGTGCCTTCGTGCAGCTTACCGGGCATCACCGTCGAGAGCTATGCTCTTAATAGTGGAGTCCTACGGGGCTTGCCTACGGCTTAACCACTATTGAGCTATTAGAAGCTTGACAGGAGCCGGTGCTGTTTTGGTGTTGAACGACCCTCTCTTCTATTCCTTACAATTAATGGTATTCGAGCCACGGGTACAATAGCTTGAGTGATTTTTCTAAAGGGTTAAAGAGGAGTAGCAACTAGGGCTTGAAGTGCCAAAGTACTCCTAAAAAGTTTACACCTAAAAGTTGTTAGAATGACTGACAATAGTAAAGAGAGTGAAATTAATGTTGATAACTTTGATTTTGCTAATGAGCAAGTTACTAATGATGCCCTGATGCTTGTTAACTATCTTGTTTCTAGGCTTCAACAAGCCATGGGCAATCCATCTCTCCAAAGTGAAGTGCAACGGCAGCTCCATGCTCATGGGATTCTCCAAGCTCCCCACCATGACGAGAGAACACCTAGGAATCCTCCTTGTGAGACTTCCAAAAGAGGTCTCTCTCCGATTCGGGAAGAAGAAGAGAACCCATACGAAGGGCTCAAGAATTTACTTCTTGATGATGCATCTCCTTCTCAAAGGAGAACTCAAGAGCCTCCACCAAAGGAACGGGAAAGAAGCGAGTCTCCCGCCACCTCGGTGGAGATGGCTCGACAAAGACGGCGGGCTAAACGCTCTCCATCACCTCCAAAATGGAGAAGACCATCGCACCCTTCTCCACACCATAATTCAAAGAGGGATGACAAAAAGCAAGAGAAGAAAAAGGCGAGAAAGAGGACACCCTCTTCTTCATCCTCTTTCTCTTATGAAAGTGATGGTGAAGACGATGAAGATCAAGACAAGAAAAAGGCAAGAAAGAGGTCACCCTCTTCTCCACCTTCCTCAAATTCTTCACCTTCTGAAGAAAGTGATGGTGCAACCTTTGAACCATAAAAAAGAAGAGGCCATAGGAAATCCTATGCCGCATGGAAGAGGTCGTCCAAGATGAAGAAGCTCAAAGAGGGAGGGAAGAGCATCTCTTTCCTTACCTATGATGGAACCTTTGGTGCTACGGACAAAGTCTTGGCTTTTATCCAACAAGCTAAAGAGAAGGGAGTTTACAAAGATAAAAACAAACTCTCTCCTGAAGAGCTTGAGCCTTATCGCAAGGATAACCGGTGCTTCAAGTGCGGAAAACAAGGGCATGCATACCGCGCTTGTCCCCAAAAGAACACCCGCCATGATCCTCCTAGAGCTACCTTGGTTGAAATCCAAGAGGAGGAGAATCACCAAACTCACCACAAAGGATCTCCTCTATGCCATGCTTGGGGAAAGGTAAGAGAATAGGATGCTTTTATTCTCTTTGACCCTGGTTCTACTCACAATTTTATATCTATAGAGTTGGTCACCAAGCTAGGCATACAAGCCTACGAGATGGGAGATGTCCTACCCGCAGACAATGCTTTCAAGGGGCAAGAAGCTTCAGTCACTCCCTTAATCGGGAAATTGAGGCTTCATGTCCACAGATATGTGGACAAAGAGGACTTCTTTATCTCTCCTCTCAAGCATGAGGATGTAATCCTAGGGGCACCATGGTTTGATCGAATGGCCGACAATGTTAAATTCCCTAAAAGACAAATCTACTTTAGGTTCAGGGAGAAAGATATGTACATAGATGCTAAGGAGTTGGGTAACACCATACCCATTGTACATACGCAAGCTTTCAATAAGTCAATAAAGAGCTCTATTTCCGTGTACATGATTTTTGTTAAAGATTCTCAAAATGAACCTAATGCTTTAGCAAAAGAAAATAAAAGCAACCAAAAGGAATTAGAGTTATCCAATTTTCTCAAGGGGTTTCAAGATGTCTTTATTGAAGACATCCCTTATGAGCTACCTCCTAAATGAGGTAATGATGACCATGCAATTGAACTTCTTCCAGGAAGTTCACCACCTAACAAACCTCCTTATAGAGTTTCTCAAGCTCAACAAGAGGAGATTATGCGGCAAGTGTATGAGTTAGTTGAGAAGAGCATGGTTAGGCCTAGCTCATCTCCATTTTGCTCACCTGTGCTATTAGTGCAAAAGAAAGATGGCACATATCGCATGTGTGTCGACTATAGAGCACTAAATAGGATCACTATCAAGAATAGGTTTCCCGTTCCACGGGTAGAAGACCTATTTGATAAGCTACAAGGATCAACCTACTTCAGTTGGATTGAACGAAAAAGTGGCTATCATCAAATAAGGATAGTTGATCAAGACATTGTAAAGACCGTATTTCGTACCAGGTTTGGTCTTTACGAATACATTGTCATGCCTTTTGGCTTGACCAATGCACCAACCACATACAACCGCTTGATGGAGAAGCTGTTCAGGCCTCATCGAACCTTCACTGGAGTGTTTTTTGATGATATTATCATGTACTGTAATTCATTAGACGAACACAAGCAACACCTCCAGGTAATATTTCAAGTTTTAAGAGAGAATAAACTTTATGTAAATCGAAAGAAAAGTGAATTTTTCTTGCAAGAGATTCAGTATTTAGGTCACATTATCTCTCAAGATGGCATCCAAATGGATCCATCAAAGTTAGAGGTAATAAAAGGATGGCCTAAACCAAGGAATCTTCATGAACCAAGAATCTTTATAGGTATGTGTGCATACTATAGACGCTTCATAGAAAAGTTCTCACAAATTGCGGGACCATTACATGACCTAACAAAGAAGAGCGTTAGGTATACATGGTCTGCTAAGGAGAACAATGCTTTCGAAAATCTTAAAGAAAAGCTTATCTCTCAATCTGTGCTTACATTGCCGGATCTCTCAAAACCATTTGAGGTCCAATGTGATGCTTGTGGTGATTGCCTTGGAGCTGTTTTGCTTCAAGAAGGGCACGCCATAGGATATGAAAGTCGAAGGCTCGATACTGTTGAGCAAGCTCTAGGCATATATGAAAAGGAACTCCTTGCAGTTCTACATGCCTTAGAATCATGGAAGCACTATTTATTGGGGACTCCTTTCATTCTGTGAACGGATCACCAAAGTCTTAAGTACTTCATGACGCAGAGCAAGCTCTCCGACAAACAAATGAGGTGGGAAAATTTCCTTTCGCAATTTCATTTTCATATTGCTCACATGCTGGCAAGCATAATCAAGTAGCAGATGCACTCTCAAGACGACCGAGAGTAAATGCGGTTTCCATAGCAACTCACAATGATCTATCTTCAATGATAGATGAGTATGCTATTGATCCCAATTTTAGAGATGTGATTTCAGCCCTTGCACTAGGGAAGAAAGAAGAACCATTTACTTTACAAAATGGTTATCTTCTCTATGGCAATAGACTATGCATTACTAACTCACTACGTGAGAAAGTAATGTATGAATATCATGCTCCTCCTTATGCGAGGCATAAAGGGATTTAGTCTACCCTAAAGGGAATTGAAACATATTTCTATTGGCCTACCATGAAAGTGAACATACAAGAGTATGTTTCTACATGTGTGGTATGCCAAAAGAAAAAATTTGATAGAGGGAAGCAACCTGGATTGCTTCAACCCTTGCCAATCCCTAATTCACCATGGGAGAGCATATCCATGGATTTTATCGTTGGATTTCCTAAGTCTATCCATGGGAATACAGGAATATGGACGATAGTAGACAGGTTCAGTAAACAAGCTCATTTTATACCTGTCAAAAAGACTATCAAAGCCCATCAAATGGCAACCCTCTTCATTTCACAAATTTTCAAGTAACATGGCTTGCCAATGTCCATAGTGTCGATAGAGATCCTAGAATGACCAGTAATTTCTGGAAGGGTCTCTTTGAGAATTTAGGGACAAGGCTAAACTTCTCTTCGGGCTATCATCCACAAACGGATGGCCAAAGTGAAATAGCTAACCTAACAATTCTCGATCTACTAAAAGCCTATGTAATGGAAGTAGATCAAAGATCCCAATGGGAGAAGTACTTACCCTTAGTGGAGTATGCTTACAATAACACTGTACATACTTCCACGGAAAAAGCACATTTCGAGGTAATTGAGGGAAGATCAAAAAGTCCTTTGCTACTTAATGTACATGGGAAGATCTTCGCTGCAAATGAGTATAGCCGAGACCTACAAGAATCTTTTCAAAAGATTAAGGATGCTATCTCTATCTCACAACAAAGGCAAAAGGCTGCTGCTGCTGACAAGCACAGAAGAGCCCAAGCCTTTAAATAAAATGATTAGGACTTATTAAAATTTTCCAAGGCTCGATTAAGGTGCACGACGGGCAAGAATCCTACGGGACACCAAAAGTACTATGCTAAACTAGCAAAAAGGTATTATGGTCCCTTCCAGATTCTTAGGCCAATCAATGAGATGGCATATCAACTCAAGTTGCCCATTCATTGGATCATACACAATGCTTTCCATGTGAGCCTATTAAAGCCTTACAAAGGAGAGGCACCTCAAGAACCAACTACTGAAGACCCACCGGAGATCGAGGACCAAGAAGAGGTGCTGCAGCCTGAGTCCATTCTCCGACATGAAGACAAGGTACTAAGAGGTGGTAAGACTATCCGACGATATCTTATTAAGTTTGAGAATTATCCTTTTGAAGATGCTAGATGGATGCAAGGCATACAATTAAATGATAACCTAAACCTTGTCAATGCTTACAATGCTTCCCAAGAGTAAGCAAATGTACAAAATGTTAAAAATGAACAAAGTTTTTGTCTTATAAGACTCTCTTTTTCTTTATTGTGCACAAAAATGAAGTAGTATGCATGCTTAGATCAAGTTTGCGGAGACGACGTCTCCCAAACACCAAGTAGAGCTTGTCACTCTACTATGGAAGATTGATAGGACTAATGTGCAGACATGCTTGCGGCAGCCTCATGCTCTCAAGCGCCAAATGGACTAGTCATCCATTGTGGAATGATGTCGTAGGGTAACATAGGGATCCTCTACCTGCTAAGAAAAGGACTAATGAATATGATTTATCTTCTCTACCCCATAGTCAAGGACGACTATGATTTCAAGAGAGAGGTAATGTCATAATAATCAATATCTAATTCTCCTAAATGATTTTCTCATGTTAAACTGATCATTTAATATGGGGAAGTGCCAGGGGAGAAAAAGCTAGAATATTGGTTAAGCTAGCAGACCGGCCATAGTAGGGATCCAAAGGAGTTAAAATAGGGATCCAAAGGGGGGGCCATCTGCAAAAGAGCCATGTGAAACAATGGGCTTAAAAGACCCTAAGGTTCAGCCCATTAAGACTTCCAAAATGCTAAGGTTCCAAAATTCAAAGGTTGTGTCCAAAGGTCAAGCATGGGGGGAATTGGATGCTTTGTGTGTGTCCCAAAAGTCTTTATCAATTCCTACATAGGAGGGGGCGAGCGTTGGGAGTAGGGGATGAGAGATAAACTCTCTCTCTCTCTCTCTCTCTCTCTCACACACACACACACACACACACACACACACACACACACACACACACACACACACACACACAAGCTCCCTTTACACAAAGGGAATGAGGGACACATGTCAACTCCCTAAGCCCAGATGCCCACAAGGTGTACCCAATTCCTATTGGATGGCCTTGGAGGTGGACCAATGAGAATTAGGCTAGAGTAAATCTAGTTTAGTTAATTTAAAAACACTTAATAAAAGAACCAATGAGAATTAAGCTCTCTAGAAGACTATTGGACAGTCTCCCAAGGGGTCTAATGAGCATTTAGCAGCCCAATGGCTTGCCTGATTCCTATTGGCCAGGAGGCAAAGGGGTCCAATGAGAGTTTAGTTGCATTTATTAATTACATAAAGCTCTCACAAAAGGAGAAAGGGGGACACATGCAGAAGGCTATCACTTGTACTGTTTAATTATCATTGGCTAGCCCTAGGGAGGTCCAATGAGAGTGGAGCATGAGAAAATAGCAAGAGGGGTCGACCAAGAGAGAGATGGGGCTGATTTTTGCAAGGCATTATCACACACACACTCACACAATCTCATGTGTGAAGTAAATAAGACTCTCTCTCTCTCTCTCTCTCTCTCTCTCTCTCTCTCTCTCTCTCTCTCCTTCTCACGCTTTAATGGAAAGCTTATCACCTACTCCAAGCTTGTGAGAAGGGAGGCCTACACCAACAACTCTTGGCTTTGTGATGCAAATCCAACCGAGAGCCAAGCTTCAATGCATGCTCATCTCCTCTACCATACTAATTACTAAGCTAAGCTATGCTAATATGAGTGATTATGTGAGGAGATGTACATCTTTCTCGTAAGACTACTCCTTCTTCCTCTCAATCTACTTTCATACCCTGCTAGCTCTCACCATCTTTGAAGATGTGTGAGGTCTTGGGTCTGAGACCGGAGATAATTGATGTTGTGTTTGATAAGTGTTTTGCTTAGTGCATGAAGCTTTCATCTTCATTGCACTAGCTAGTCTTGAAGGAACACAAAGAATTGTATTGTATAATGTCTCTCTTGATGGGAGAAACCATAATACAAAGCCTTTTGGAGGGGGGACCGGCTCCATGTAAATCCGGTCCTCAACTGTTGTCAATAGCTTAATTTCTCTCTCTTTTGAAAGTAGTGTTCATGCTATCTAACTAGGTGTTATGTTTTTTTGTTGCTCTCTGCACCCAAGCACTCTTGTAATTCTCATTAGGAATCTATTCTAATGAAATGCCCACTATGTTCATGCTAATTTCCGCTACACACAAGTTTTTAGGCCATTAAATGTTACATTCACCTCAGTCTAGAGGTGGGCGGAGATCAAAACCACCAGGTTATAATCACGTCTTTATTGATCAATGCCTATATTTGTGGGTACGAGAAATCTACACACCCACGTCTACATGATAGTGCATGTAGTGGACAAAACCCCTTTGTCTCTTCTCTAGTTGTAGCAATTCACAACATCTTAGCATCTCTTCGAGGGATTACTTAGCACATTACATGTTGGACTCCAATCCGAGTATCATGCCGTTGAAAGCTTTCCAACTTAAGGTCACCTCCGTAGAGAGGAAGAGAGGGATTACCGTTCGTCTAACTCTAATAACCGTAATCCCGAAGGTAGACTCTAATATAAAAACTCAATCCAAAATTTAATCTTAAATCTAACCTAATTGAACATGTGATGATTCGCGGCTAATTGAATATGGTTAGTGTGTGAGTTAATAGGTGTCAGATTCTTATGGGAATATACATATTGTTGTGTAACTAGTGTTTGCTCTTTGGGCAAAGCGCGACTTCATTGACATGCACTAAAATCTAACCTAAATGTAATCTAATCTTAAATCAAACATAAATCTAGATCTAATCTAATCTTAAACTCAAAATAAACCTAAATGTAATATAATCTTAAATATAACTTAAACCTAAACGTAATTTAACTTAAATCTAAATTTAATCTAGTTAATCTTAAATCTTGTCTTAATCTTAAATCTAAATCTAATCTAATATTAAACTCAACATAAACATAAATCTAATCCAATCTTAAATCCTAAACCTAAATGTAATCTAGCTTAAATCTAGCATAGCTAGCTAATTTTAAATCTTGCCCCGATTTTAAATCTGACCTAATCTTAAATTAACGTAGTTCTAAATCTAACCTAGTCTTAAACTCAACATAAACATAAATCTAAATGTAATCTAACCTAATCTAATTTAAATCTTAACCTTATCTCTCTCTCTCTCTTTGTTTTCTTTCCCTACCTACCTCTTTCGTTTTCTCCCCCTCTCTCTCTTTGGTTTTTTATTCTCTCTCTTTCTCCCTCTTGCTCTTTCTCTTTGTTTTCTCCTCTCTCTCTCTCTCTCTCTCTCTCTCTCTCTCTCTCCCTCCATTAGGAAGAGGATGGGGTATAGGAGGGACTCTTTATTTTCCATGAGCTTATGAAGGTGATTAAGATTTTGATGAATAGGTATATGCCATGTGTGCAAGAATGGTGGGTGTGTAAGAGATGTGTAAGAGTGGTCAAAGGATGCACTTTCCCCCCCAAAAAGGAGTTGGACAATTTTATGATTTTCGGCCTTCCACAACTCCCACATATGATCTCTAATTTGAGTGGAGATCATAGATCTACAATCTACGTGTCGAGCTCTTTCCATAGATATGCTACATGATATGGTTTTACCCGCTAGATTTTAAATTCCATTTTGGGGGAAAACTTTGAATTCAAATAAACTAGCCGTTTTTCCTGTTTGAATTTAAAAGCTATTCTTTGATTACTTTCTTAATACAAAAAGTTTGACTTCCTTAAACTGCCAAATAAAGAGGCCCTCCTAGACCTCAGTCTCTTCCTAATGCTCTCTCTCTCTCTCTCTCTCTCTCTCTCTCTCTTCCTCTCTCAATGTGTGTGTGTATGCATTCTTTGTTTATGCATGTGTGTGTATGTGTTTTTTGCGTATGCATGTGCTCTCTCTCTCTCTCTCTCTCTCTCTTTCTTTCTTTCTTTCAAAGACATAATGTGTGTGTGTGTGTGAGTGAGAGAGAGAGAGAGAGAGAGAGAGAGAGAGACAGAGAGAAAGAGGGGAAAGGAACATGAGAGAGAGGAGAGGGAAGGAGCATACCTGGATCTCCTTCCTCTCCTCGTGTATGTGTGTGTGTGTGTGGGGAGAGAGAGAGAGAGAGAGAGAGAGAGAGCGCAGGTTACCTTTTTTGCTTGAGCGCCAAAAAACTCATATTTTAAATCTGAGTTTCTGGCGCTCTTGGTTTATTTTTTACCCCTGTCGGCATCGCTATGGGCATCGCTATGCAACAAATAGAATAGCGACGCCTATAGTGACGCCCATAGCGACGCTCATAGAGACGCCGTGGATTTTTACTTTTGAGCGTTGCATTGCGAGCGTCGCTAATGTGAAGTACCTCTTGTAGTGTTGTAAAGGTCAAAAACTAAACAAGTCTCGGGTTGCTAATTTAACGGTCGAAAGGCACTAGAGGTCAACTATTAATACCATGGGAAAGATTCTCAACTTTTTCTGGTCAATTAAGCTGTTTAATCGCGAGAGCCAAGTATTTCATGTCCGTGGGTTGACTAGAGGCTATACCTAGAAGACCTTGTATTTAAGCTACAATAAAAAGAATTTCTTATGAAATCATCGCCTGACTTAATTCCTTTTCTTTGACCCCCCAAAGTCTTTTCACATTGATTCAATTTTGATGTGTGTGCTTAATTTATATGCCTTCGGTTTTTTGCTTTTCAAGGAAAAGCACCCATACTAGGAACCTCTAGGGCTCTAGTACCATAGGCAATACATGTGAGTGAAGTACCAAATCAAGCTGGGATTTCTCTTCCAGCTTAAGATTTTACATTGTGGCACTTTTGATATTTTTGTTTGTTCGTTTTCAACATTTTAATTTTGTAACTTTGGGGGGTCATATAACACTGTTACCCTCCCCAGGCTCATCACACTAGTAAACTCCCTTTATAATACTTAAGCTAAAGTTCAATAGGGACTTAGCCCACTAGAAAGCCCTAGTACATTGCACATAATGCTGCCTAAATCGGATTAAGAACCTAAAGTAACCATTGATTATTAGGAAGGAATTCCCCATGGTATTAAGAGAGGATCGCTAACTCCTAACTTGGTCAAACTAGCTTCATCAGACTGCTTGATTTTGAAACCTAGACAAGGGATTATGACAAAAAATTATATAGAATCTAATGTTTAATTTAAGCAAATGTGTGGAATATTGTGCTACCAATGACATTTATAGCAGACAAGCATGGATGCAAAAACAAAGACAAGGGGCAATGCTATTGGTCAAGAAATACCTGTTTGTGTTGATGATCACGCTTGATTTAAAGAGTGAACGAGAGAAAGATTCCATGAAGGTCCAAATCCTAACAAGAGAAACACGTTTCTGTACATACTAGAAAACAAAAAGAATACCTCTAGGAGGCACATCAGTGGGAAGAGGCACCAACCCTTATTGAACACAATCAAACAACATAAGGAACCCTAATCTAATTATTTGCACTTCCCCTAGAGAGTCAAGGGAATAGGATATTGTAGAGATTGGGGGGAACCCTAAGGCTAAACCCCTATCCTCATCATCATCAAGAAAAACAAAGTAATCATCCGTGAGACTATATGTGCCATCCGTGTAATCATGTAACTCTTCCTCATCATTAGAGGCACAAATGTTCACTAAGAACATCACTAGATGTCTATAGTCATCTTGGTCAAGAGCACTAAAGTTTGTGAAATCGAAGAGACGTCCTCTACTAAGTATGGATCAATCGTGGTCAAGAGACGTATCAACCATTCTAACTCCTCAAAATTCCTCTCACATGCTAGCGTATCTACCAAATCCCATTCACATGCAAGTACCGGATAGACTTTGTGAAACACTTGTGCAAAGTAAAGAGGGTACCTCTCACCCAAGGTAGGAGTGGATAACTCTAGCGTACTAGCCATATCTGTACACACAAATAGATGATGGTTAGAGTGTAAATTTTATAAGGGTCGTGTCAAAAGGTCATGTCCTTGTGCATAATGTGTTTTTATGATTTTGTGTTATGTATAGAACTCGTAGGTTTCCAGATATTTGTTTGTTGGCTCTTGCTCTTTTACTTTTGTATTTTTGTCTTCTGAGTATAAGGCTTTATATATACATTCCCTAAGATTGGAGATTGAGAGGTTAGGGAGGAAGGTTAAGAGGGGAGTGAGTGAATGATGAATGTCAGCAACAAACACTTCCCCCTTCCTTGGGTAAATCATACCTTTTGGAATGATGTCGTCACCTTTTGAAACCAATTGTTCCAAGTCGTCTTGGGTGAAGACTTTGACCAATAGTTTTCAATCGCCCTAGGCATTTCATCTAGTTGCAAGGGTGGTAAGGTACTCTCCCATGATTTTATTTGCAACGTTGTTGTAGGTGGTGAACTTACAACGGGAGGTGCAAACTCTTTCTTGTTTGTATGGATATGTACAATGGTTGGTGTCGGTTGTATCAAAGCTTCTGCTTCTGTATAGGGACTACATGAAGAGCAAGAAGCTTCATTCATTTTTTCTATGGTTGAGCTGATCAAAACAAGCCTTTCTCCCCTGGGAAACCATACTAGCTCCGGATCTAGTGTATAGTGTTCTATGATTTTTCCTTTCCCACGATCTTCCATCAGCCTTGTCGTCACAGGATTTGACTCACATGGGTCAGGTCACAGGTAAGAACACAATTTACATTTTGGCACCCAAATTTGAGCATTTCCTTGATAGTAGCCTTGGGATTCCAATAGTCGTTTAGGAAATTAACGCAATGTTTTCTTACATTTTCGAGAGCGAGTGGGGCGTTTCTTAAAAGGCTCTTGTTTTTAGCATCATCCATGGTCGCTAAAGAAGCTTTAGGGACCCACTTGTATGTTTTCTTTGCTATACTAGGATGTGTCTTGTGTGTCTGAAGCTTTGTTTCAACTACAGAAGTTGAAGCTCTATAGAGTTGGGCTATGGGGACATATGGTTCAACCTCTTGGACATGCAATGTTTTGGGTTTTATTTCCTTAAGAGGCAATATCTCAGGGACTATGGCTTGAGTGGCAGGGCTAAGAGTTGGTTTCTGTGTTGTGACACCCCGAGTCCCCCACTCAATAGTGCATTTGGTGGCTATCATCCACGTGCGTCCTAGGTTTATATTACCCTCCATAGTTCCAACAGGCATGACCAAAAAGTCTCGAGCTACAACCCCGTTGTCATAACTGACAGAAGTGTGACAAATTCCAAACACCGTGGTTTTTTTCTTGTTGACACCCTTGACTTGGATAATACTCTTAGATAGAGATGGCTTTCCTAACTGACACCACATCCCATATGATAGCAGATTATACTTAGCACTCGGGTCCAATAAGGCGTTATATAACACTTTTTCATAGGTGCTATTTAGCTCAATAGTGTATCATAGAGGTGTGTCAGAGTCCAACCAATCATTCTCTATTTCAACCTGGAATGCATGTGTACCTCCCAGGTTGGCCTCTTGTTGGTGTCTTATATGTTGTTGTCGCTCCTTAGCCTCAGCTTGAGCTTGTATCTTCTTCAATTCTGTTTGTGCCTTGGCTGCCTTTTTTTAATGGATGGCACACTCCTCTTGGCTTAAATGATCATAGTATCTTTTAAATTTGCTCTTATTGAGGAATCCAATGGTTTCAACTCCATCAAGAGTCTCCACACAAATGGTACCTTGTGGGGTGATTTCACATACTCTATATGGTCATTTTCTCGCATATTTTAACTTTTTCGTCTCGTTTTGCACTCCATTTTGCATAGCCAATTTTATTTCTTCACCTAACCTCTCAAGGATATATAAACGCTCAACTAAAGGGTTATCGTCCCAACTTGAAGCTACACTAGACTAGGAATTACAAACTCCCATGGCATAACTGCTTCTTGGGCATATACCATTCTGAATGGTGTACAATTATTAGCAACTTTGTAAGAAGTAAGATAAGCCCATAGAGTTGAAGTCAGCTTCAAATCCCAATATGTGCGATGAGCTTACACGGTTTTGGTCAAGATAGAGATCAAGGTCTTGTTGATACTCTTAGCTTGGCCATTTGCTTATGGATAATGAGGTGTGGACTTATGGTGAGCTATCATGAAGTTGGTAGTGAGTTATTTTTTATCACTCCATTTATAAAATGAGTGCCATTGTCACCCACAATCTCAAAGGGACAACCAAATCTTGCAATAATGTTCTCAAAGAGAAACTTGGCAGTTGACCTTGCATCAACTTTATGTGTCGCCCTGGCTTCCGTCCACTTTGTCACATAGTCAGTGGCAACGATAATATATCAAGATTGAGTGCTACGAGCTACCGGGCTAATTGGGCCTACAAAGTTTAAACCCCATTTTTCAAAATTTTGAGTCACTTTAACATGATGTAATGGCATCTTATCCTTTTGTTGTGTGATCATGTAACGTTGGCATTCATCACATCCTTTTGCAAAAAGTGATGCACCCTTGAATAAGGTAGGCCACCAAGAGCATGATTGCAACACCTTTCTAGCAATTAGTTCCCCTGAGAAATGTCCTCCGGCTATACCCATGTGGGCTTTTTGCAATATGTATAAACACTTATCCTCACGGGCACAACGTCTAAGAATATCGTCCTTCCTTAGCTTGTAGAGAGTTCCTGCAATCAGAGAATAAGGTTCACATTCTTTTAACAATTTTTGAGCCATATCCTTATGAAGCTCTTTGGTTGGAAAACCATTAACTAGAAAGTTCACAATCTTCTCACTCCATTCAGGCATGGTCTCGACTAGAAATAAGGAAGTATTGGGCAATTCATCATCAACTCCAATAAGGGCTTCACCATTGGGTATGCAAGACAAATGATCCACCATGACATGTCTTTTACCAGGTCTCACCACAACAATAAAATCAAACTCAAGGAGAATTAACAACCATCGTGTAATTCTCTCCATGGAACAAGGTTTATTTACTAGATACAACAAGGCTGGATGATCCACATAGAAAACAAACTTGTTGGCAAGAAGGTAGTAGCAAAATTTCTTCACTGCGTAAATCATAGCTAAACCTTCCCGCTCTGTAGTGGTGTAGTTTCTCTCGGCATCATTCAATTGACGACTTGCAAAGCTAATGGGATAGTCCAATTTATGTTCTCCTGATTGAGCTAGAACACACCTAATAGCAAAGTTTGATGCATGAATATGAACATGGAAATTTATATTCCAATCGGGCACTCATAAAATGGGAGCGCTTGTCAAGGTCTTTTTCAATGACTCATAAGAAGAAAACTTTGCAAAACTCCCTCAAATATTCTCTAAAAGCAGTGTTTATTAATCTTTGGAAGGTAGAAGGAGCATTGGTTAAGCCAAAAGCCATAACACAAAATGCAAACACTCCGAATTCAGTTATAAAAGCCGTTGTAGCTTGGTCCTCTAGTGCAATTTCATTTGATTGTATCCAGAGTACCCATCTGAAAAGCTATAATCTTCCTTCCCTGCAACTCTTTCAAGCACATGTTCTGAATATGGCAAGGGGTAATGGTCCCTCCTAGTGGTGGCATTGACCTTTTTAAGATCCATGCACACTCTGAGTTTCCCATTCTTTTTCGACACAATCACTATTGGAGACACCCATTTTGAGTGCTCAATAGGGTATATGAATCTGCATTTGAGAAGCTTTTCAATCTCTTCTTGAATAATGTTTGCATACTTAGGATTCATTAGGTAGAGTCATTGCTGGACTGGTTTAGCCAGGCTATTCATGGGGATTGTGTGTTGCACCACGGAAGGTGGAACACCTTTCATATTATGATATGTACATGCAAATATATCCTTGAATTCCTTGAGAAGCTCTTTGCGTACATACTCCTTAGTCTCTATCAGATCTTGGGCAATGAAAATAGGTTTGGACTCTTCTCGAGGGTCTACTAACTCTATCTCCTTAACTATCACTGGAACGTCATAGACTCCATGGCTTCCATCGATAGGTTTTGTTTGAGCCTTTGTATACATAACCTTACGCTCCTATGTGGTGTTAGATTTGAAATGATCGGATGCAGGGTGCAAGTCTGTGGGGTCTTGTTGTTCCGTGGACTGTGATTTCACTTTTGCTTCCTTTTGTTGTTGAGATAACTCTCGATTTTTTTGTCTCCTTATGGTACGACTCAATTTTGGATTCTCTATAGCCTCTAGCCGTGCGATGTCAATGGGTTGTGGACTAGACCACATAACGCTTTGAAGGTATTCACCCCAGTTATCTACCAGCTTCCGATGAGCATCACATGCACCTATATAATTAAACCATTTTACAGTAGATTTCTTTTTATTTATTCTAGCATGCACATTTGCTCGATATTTTTGCCTCTTATATCTCTTACTCTTCTTGTCTAATTTCTGATAACGATAGATCTCTAGTGAAGAGTCACTAGATGAATCTCTACTTGTGTCTTTTTCTCCCTTGGATATATCATCATCTAGGGTACCACTGGGCCTTGAATGGTTTGTACCCACATTTGCACTAGGATTTAACTCAGATTCTTCGTCCTCACAGTCAATTTCAATTGATGATTCTAACTCCAAACCGTGTAGGCTATAGTCTTGTGAGACGCTATTGGTTCCAATGTTAGTCAAGCCTTCATCTTGTAGGTCAACATAAGCTTTGCTTCTATCATATTTAACGGTACGAGTGGTGGCAATTTCATCCCCCTCAGGTGTTACCCAGGTCATCCCCCTATTTCTCCAAGTGTCTATGGTTACTACTAGGTGGACCCAATCCACATTGTCAGACTCAGTCATTGTAGGTAGAACATCCATATAAGAAGAATCTTTCCCAACATCAGTGTCCATTTTACATGTGTAACAATATTGTAATGGGACTGAGTGAACTGTGGTGTCAGATCTATGATCAATTATAAATCTGTTTCCTAGAGGATGTGCTCGACCAGTTACAAGATCCACTCAAATGAAAAAATCTTGGAACTGCAAGTAGACATGGTTTTTAGACCAGTCATGCACTATTTTTGCTTCCCTTGTGAACGGACATGCTAAGACAATCTCAGATGTCATAGTGTGCTTGGAGAAATCCATAACAATGAAGGTATTTCTTATTTTGTGTCCAAAGACCTTGATCTTGATCATCTAGCATCCCAATACGTTTACAATAGACCCATTGGCCATCTTTACTACCATGATTGTGGTCCCAAGGTGAGGTCTTCCCATAGTTTCCCATCAATTTTTAGTCACAATGCTAATCCCAGTGCCACCATCAAGGATTCCCTTCACATTTAATCCCTTGGTAGTGATTTGGTATGGTCGCATTGGATTCATCACCCTCAAAGTATTGTCCCAGCTTGCTAACAGGTATTTCTACAACAGAGTTCTCATCTAGGTTGGGTTGTGGATCTAAGTGTTCCTCCTCTATTGGCATCTCCCTAGCTCCATCCATCTATGCAAATTATGGTAGCCCGACTTTCAGTTCTCCATTGAGAAAAGCTCAAAGAGCTAAGAATAGCTCGGGGTCTCCATATAGTTGGACATGATGGTGGTTCTAACTTCTAAAGCCATGAAATCCATCAATTTGGCAATAGTAAACGACACCTTTTGGGCTTCAGTCCCTTGACATGGGAAAGATGGGATCTCCATTTCTTCAATAGAGTCAGGTACTCCCTCTGTAAACATTCTTTCCAACAAGAAGTGAGTATGCCCACTTTCCCATGACTTTAAGTCACTTTCTTCTTGGATGACACTAGGTATGGCTAGGGGTCTATGGACTTTGTGTGGGTAAGTTCCTATCTTCTTCTTGGGTCCTGGCCATTGTGGCTCATGACGATCTTCCTTGTTGGTTTCTTTCTTGGTGGTCGTTTTGGTCTCCATGGTTTCACCCGAATTAGAATTCTTTCATATATATGGGGTCATCACCAGTCCCTATGTTGGTCTTTGAACTAGGGTCTGACTTCGCTGCTTTTTGTGATCTCTTCTTTCGTGTTCTTTTCTTCTTCTAAGATTGGGCAATTAATGCCATGTCTCTTTCCTCAAGAATACAATTATTTTTTTTGGAGCATCGATCGTGTGAGTACATTTATAGGTACCATAGGTGTACCTTGTGATGGCTCCTTGGTAACCTCAATCAAGTTTAATGGCATGATCTTTGGTACATTTGGATATTCAGACATTGAGCAATCAAATGATCTATGCCACATCGGTTACACATGAGTATCGGCATTGTAAACGTGCTCGCTTGATTGGTTTGCATCAATGTAGCATTCTTTTGTAGCCTAATAGGACACTCGGCTACACGATGTAGACCTCCACACTCATAGCATTGAAGAGGTGATCTCTTGGTAGTGAAATTGATATTTTGGTCTCTTGCAGCAAGAGCAGCTACTTGATAGACAGGTTTGACTTGTCCCCAATAGTCCTCCATGTAGTATTGTGGACTTTTGTCAAGTGCATCAATCCCATAGGTAATATTAGGGTCTATATCTTCCTCACAGCCTTCCAAACAAGCAATATATGACTCACAACCCACTTGATTCACAGAAGTGATTCTCGGATGTGGTGGTTACGGTCCTAGCATTAGAGGTGGTAAGGGTGCAGTTTGAACAATATTTTGGACCCCAAGGACCATAGGTTGTGACGTTTGTTCAAGAGGTGGGGCTGGCATCAATGCAAGCACTCGAGGTGTGTCTGTCCATGCTAAGGTTTGGTCTATTGGCCATCGCGCACTTAAAATACTATGCAATCCTTAGCTTGATGACCATACCTCCCACAGCCATTGCAATTCCCATTAAATTGTACTCTAAATTTAGGGCATTCACTGATACTATGTGGACCATAGCAAAGTGAGCACCATTGTTGCTCCCTTCTTGGATACATATGGTCGTTTTGTGGAGCACGATTGTCTCTAAGACTCTCTTGAATGGCCTTGGTGAGATCTGCTAAAGTCATCTCAAATATCTTTGGCTCCTTAGCAATAAGCTTTAGGGTCAACAAAAACTCTTTCTCCTTGAATCATTAAATTATCCTCCAATTGGATCGCATTAGTGGTGACTACTTCCCAAGTGGTGATACCTCTAATGACTAGGCCATTGTAGATATCCTCATGTCGTAATGTAAGGTTTCCAGTTTCTGAAACCTTAAAAGGTTGTATAAAGCTTAATCAAACTAATATGATTATTGAAAAAGCAATGTAGATTGTGCGACCATGGCAAATATTGGTATTTTTGGAATCTTAAGCACAACAAACCCCGGGCTAGAAATTTTCAGAATTGAATTCTGATAAAAACTGGCATAGTTATGACCCCTGGAAGTTTACACTGTGACTTGAGTAAAATAGGTAAAATTGAAGGGTTGCAGTAATCATTTAAGCATAGACTTTATTAAAGGTCTCCCAGATATTTACAAGATATTTACCAATTAATCAAAAATAGGTCAAATTATAGCAAAATTGACATTTTAAAAGCTGGCAGGTAATGGGAGGGTCATCACTGACCTGCCAGGGACTCATTTAGCAGTAGGGGGCGTTTTTTGACTAGCTGGGGGTTGCTTCAACTTCAAGCAACTTCCTTTTTCAGCCGGTGAGAGCTTATGAGTGCCAGAAAACTATAAATAGGATGCATAGCTTCACATTTTACACAGACTCGGAGCCTTGATACTCTCTCTCTCATCTAAAGAGGACACTACGCAGAAATCATTAGAGATTAATCTTTAATTGATTAACCTAAACGGTAATTAGTCTAATCTTTCTTAATTAGCAAGGTTAGATTAAGATATTTGTTAATAAATCAAAGATTAGGCATATGTATGCTCTTCAAACCTCTCTTAATTAATTAATCTCTGCTGATTATTAGAATTAAGCTTAGTAATACTAAGCTAATTAATTATCCTATTATAATAGGACTGAAATTAGCCAAATTAACCATGAATTAATGGTAAATATATAATTAAGATTATATTAAGTTAAAGTAATTATCAGAGATGCATTAGACAGTTATTAATCTAGAAAAATTATCCTATTATTTTCTGAGAAGTTTTCTTAATTAATTACGCATAATTACTCTATTTTTTGAGCAATTTAAATAGGGGAAATTAGTAAATTGATTTCAATTGATGTGATATATTTATTAGTTGTTAATTAGGTGTTGAGGAACCCGTGATAATTAGGAGAATCTCAGGTAATCAATCTAGATAATTAATTAGGCAGTATTACTCTGTTATTTGAGCTATTTACATAGGGGAAATTAGTAAATTGATTTCAAATGCTATGATATATTTATCAGTGATTAATTGGGTGTTAAGGAACCTATGATATTTAGAAGAAGCTCAGATAATTAATCTAGCTAATTAATTAGGCAAAATTACTATGTTTTTTGAGA
The DNA here is from genome assembly GCF_014529385.1 of Adiantum capillus-veneris. Lineage (NCBI taxonomy): Eukaryota > Viridiplantae > Streptophyta > Polypodiopsida > Polypodiales > Pteridaceae > Adiantum > Adiantum capillus-veneris. Next base: position 85,520,524 of record NC_140937.1, read on the forward strand.
AATTTAAATAGGGGAAATTAGTAAATTGATTTCAATTTTATCAGTGATTAATTAGATGCTAAAGAACCCGTGATAATTAGAAAAAGCTTAGATAATGAATCTAGCTAATTAATTAGGCATAATTACTCTGTTTTTTGAGATATTTAAATAGGGGAAACTAGTAAATTGATTTCAATTGCTATGATATATTAATAAGTGGTTAGTTGGGTGTTAAGGAACCTGTGATAATTAGGAGAAGCTCAGATAATCAATCTAGCTAATTAATTAGGTAGAACTACTCTGTTTTTTAAGCAATTTAAATAGGGGAAATTAGTAAACTGATTTTAATTGATGTGATATGTTTATCAGTAGTTATTTAGATGTTAAGAAATCCGTGATAATTAGGAGAAGCTCAGATAATCAATCTAGTTAATTAATTAGGCAAAATTACTCTGTTTTTTGAGCTATTTAAATAGGTGAAATTAGTGAATTGATTTCAATTGCTGTGATATATTTATTAGTGGTTAATTAGTTGTTAAGAAACGTGTGATAATTAGGAAAATCTAAGATAATCAATCTAGCTAATTAATTAGGCATAATTACTCTATTTTTTGAGAAATTTAAATATGGGAAATTAGTAAATTGATTTCAATTGCTGTGAAATATTTATCAATGGTTAATTAGGTACTAATAAACCTATGATAATTAGAAGAAGGTCAGATAATCAATCTAGCTAGTTAATTAGGCCGAATTACCTTGCTTTTTGAGAAATTTAAATAGGAGAAATTAGTAAATGGATTTCAAATGTTGTGATATATTTATCAGTGGTTAATTAGGTGTTCAAAAACCTGTGATAGTTAGAACAAGCTCAGATATTTAGTTTAACTAATTATCTTAGTGAAATTACACTATTTATCGGGGTAAATTAAAGAGGAAAATTAGTAAATCATGCACTATAATTACATGCTATTTATTAGAGATTTATTATAGGATAAAGAGTCCGTGATAATTATGCCAAGGTTAGAAAAGTAGTATAGATATTTATCTATGTCAAATTACTCTATTTTTAGCTAAAAACTAAAGAGAGAAATTAGTAAATCATGCTATATGATTACATGCTATTTAGCAGAGCTATATTATAGGGTAAAGAGTCCATGATAATTATGCCAAGGTTAGAAAAGTAGTATAGATATTTATCTAAGTCAAATTATTCTAATTCTTGTTGAAAATTGAAGATGAAAATTATATAATTAAGTTAGAAAATAATAATATAATTACCAGAGGTCAAAAATATCCTTATCTACTTGTGGTAATTATACCATAGTTAATTGGTGAGGTTAGAAAATTATAATTGACCAAAAGTCCTATTTATAGCGAATGATTAATTAAAATAAATAGACTTTGTGGTCAAAAGTTTTTAGGAAAATTATAGTAAGTGTAAACCTATGATATCAAGTTGAGAAAATTAAATCTTTAAGAGAAATTAATTACAATAAATATTAAGCCCAAAATAAGTAGATCATTAGCTTAAAAAGTCAATGGAAAAATTAGAGAAAAAGATATAGAAAATTATAATAAAATTAGGAGAGCTTAGAAAACCCTTAGGGAAGCGGTGGAAAAAGTTATCATACCTATATAGACAAATAAGAAATTACTAGGTCAAGAATTTACCAATTAAGACTATAAATTTAACCTTGGATGTGGGTTACGATTGAATACAAAGGTAAAGTCTAGATTTTGAACTATTTACCTAATAATTAGACTTCCTTTTTATAAGGATAAGAAGGTATGATACCAAAAAGAACCCGAGCAAATCCTACCTCTGATGATGAGGACGTAGCTCCAAAACGAACTAGAGCATCGTATGACGACGAAGCCGGGCCTAGTAGTAGGCCTACGGAGGAGAGTCTTCAGGCGCCAGCGCAACAACAGATGGCCAATCAATCCCAGGTGGGTTTCCCATTATTCAATTAAGTTTTTAATTAGTTTAAGTTCTTTTATAAGTTAGCATTGCATACGTAAGAAGGATAAACTGGCTGAAAACGGAAGGTAACTTCCAGCGTGCATTTGTTTATAATATACGAAAGAATTGTTTGGGTTAAAACTTGTTGAATTAGGAAAGATATGTTTGATCATCCTTAAGACAGCTTGTCTCAAGACACCTCCGACTCCTTGGAATATTTTGATGATAATGATTAGCTTTCTAGCCACGGTTAAGTCGGTTACCCCCATGAACGATGAGTTTCTACTCCGTGTCATGTCTTGATGTTTCTACATAAGTTAGGATATCGTTTTTATCCTAGGGGAGCCGCCCGGTTGTATGGGCAACTGGTTTGGTGTATGGGCACCCGGAACCTTGGGTGGGGGTTTATCCACTCCGGATTTGAATAAGGAATGGGTGCCGTTTTTCACCCTTAGGTGGTCTTGAGACAAGAAGAGTACTGGTCATGGTTATTATGGATAATGTTTTGATTGACAGTACCCTGTCTTAAGTTTAAAGATGTCTGTTTTCTAAAAGAATGCTTTCAATGCTGTCTTTAATAATTGATTCAAGGAATTACTGTGACGAAAAGTTAAAATAAACCATTATTTTAAATGTTTAAAACAATGTGATAGTAAGATAAATGAATCATGTGTGAGTGCGGGGTGGCAAGTGGGGATTGACTAAGGTTGTCAATCATGGACGGGTGGACCTGATTAGTCAGGTAACTATCCATCCCTGCGCACTAAAACGTTTAGAAAACTTCTTCACTTGGAAGAGGATTCCACCAGCGGCTGTGCCCTCACATATGTTAGGGGGAAAAAAGCGTTGGTTGAGGATACCTTAGCCCAATTGTGGCAATTATAGGGCCAAAATAGTTTTTTGGACTTTTAATACGTTGTCCCGTTTCCGGTGCGAGATAGGACTAGGTCTTCTTCTAAGGCTATAGACCCAAGCCATTGTCAATGGTAAAGGTCTATTCCTTGGATTTTTCTTGTTTAGAGACTCTGATTTTTATTAGACCTAGAGACCTGTCAAGGATCCCATCTCGATCTCGGTATAGGCGGGTTGGGGACCTTACACGTAATCCCCTGATGAATCTATAAAGCGATTGGTTATTATTGAAGCGCTCATTTGGATTACAATGAGAATTCAAATGCTTCAAGCGACTAATAAAGTCTCTTAGGGACTCTCCTTCCTCTCATTGGGCTTTCTGGAGCTGGGATGCTACACCCCAAAGCACTCCCTCTCATATGTATTCTTTCAAGAACAGTCTCCTAAGGGTAGGGTAAATCGTTTTTTCTTCCACCCTTAGGGTTCTATACCAATCCCCAGCCTTCCCACTTAAGGTCAGGCTTAAAGCATTACTCTTATGTAGGTCATTGTGTTCTCCTAAGGAATTGAATATTCGTTTAAACACTTCGATATGCTTTCTCACATTCCCATCTCCACTAAATTTTTGTGTGAGCTTAGCTATTTGTACTGCCTTACTTCTATGCTCTCTATCAGGCGTTGTCAAGAAGTTGGAGGTCTTGCCAGGAAGGCACCGGGCCTCTTGCTGTGAGAGTTTGTGAGGAAGCTCAAGGGTTATGAGAAAGAGCTAAGATGTAGATAACATAGCTTCTAGAGCTAAAGAAGAAATGTAGCCAAAGAAGCCGCTCACTTTCCCTTACAAACACACACGTGATGGAGAGAACTCATGAAAGATAGCCAAACAAAACAAAAATGAAAGCATCGAGATTACGATCATATCGTATCATGGGTAGGATAAAAGGGTTAATGGATGAGTTAATGATATTTAATATCTGTTGTTCAAATAAGCTACAGATTGCTCTTTGGAACTGTAGCTTTGTGCTTACTATAATGTATATGTTTTGTCTAGCGATTGGGATTAGTTGTGAGTACAAATCCTCTTGATTCATAATAAAATAACCACATTCACATCAAAAGAGAAGTTATAGTCAATAATAGGTAGTATGATGGGATCTGGTGAGAGAAGTATTTTGTTGAGCCTTTCAGGACCAAATAGAAACACTATGCGTTGCTGAAAGTGAATCTTTCGACTAATCCAAATGTTGACCCTAATAGATTGCACAAAGTGGAAATGAAAGAAATTGCCTCTATGTGGATTATGGTTATTCATCAATGAAATACTTAGTATGTTCAAAGATAAAGGTGTGAAAGAAGTGAAAGGAGAAAAAGAAGAGAGTTTCTCTCCCAAGCCCTATTGTTGCCCTTAGGCAATAAGGATACTGCGGGGAGAGAAGTACTTGTAGCAAGGAGATTCTAGAGTTTGTGGAAGAGAATGAGAACCTTAAGAGAGAGAGATTATTGTGAAAGATGAAGATATGGTTACTAACCTTGTGCACATAATTGTTTCCCGCAAGAAGGTTGTGCCCGTTATATTGACAAGATTGCTGCTTGAATACCTTCCAATGAAACAATTAGGACACAACAAGAGAGATGAAAGGAGGAGTAAAGATAGAATTAGAGATAGATCTAAGTGTGGCGGTGGTATTAAAGATAGATAATGAGAGATAGAGATAGAGTTAGAGACAAGTATTGGACTAGATATGCAAATGAAAGAAAAACTAGCAACATATATCTTACATGAGAGCAATTGTCACCACCTTAATGGAGAGAGAAGATGAGGCAAAACTTCAGCCTTTCTTCAAGGGAAAGTATGGCACTAAGATGAATGTGTCACTATGGAATTGAGATATTCTCACTCACTCATAAATTGCCCCCAATGAAGAGAAGGTTGCCCTTTTTATAGGTGAGGGAGCCATGTTTTACATAATCACTTGATTACGCTAAAGAATTAGCCCAAATCAAATGTTCTTTGGATATTTCTTAAAATGGACACTATTAGGACTCAAAATATCATGAAATTCAGCATTTTTGATCGTTGAGGCTCCATGTGGGTGCATGATGTATGTGGGCCCCACCTAGGCATCTTCTGTGTGGCTCCAGTAGGGGGTCCCAACTTGCGTGTCTTGTCCTTCAAGGAATCTTTGAGGTGTCACATTCACATGCTTATGTCTTTTATCCTCCAAATATCTTATTTTATGGAAAAAGACCAAGATTACCTCTTTTCACTTGATTCACCTGTTTACTATCTCTTCTTGCAGTGTAGTTGTGAGAGGATTTTTCACTGTTTTCCGTGTAACTTTTGACCTGTAACTCGGATTGACATGCTTCAAAAAGAAAAATTGGCCTACTAAAAGAGCTTGACTTGTTTTTTGCCTTTTCTCCACGTCCTTAGGTTGGGATTTTCAAATTGTGATGGTCCAAGAAGCTTTGGATCTTCCTTTTCATAAAGTCTTCTAGTAGGCCCTTCCCTCTTGTATGTGTCATAATAATCAATATCTAATTCTCCTAAATGATTTTCTCATATTAAACTGATCATTTAATGTGGGGAAGTGCCAAGGGAGAAAAAGCTAGAAAATTGGTTAAGCTAGCAGACCGGCCACAGTAGGGATCCAAAGGAGGGGAAATAGGGATCCAAAGGGGGGGCCATCTGCAAAAGAGCCATGTGAAACAATGGGCCAAAAAGACCCTAAGGTTCAGCCCATTAAGACTTCCAAAATGCTAAGGTTCCAAAATTCAAAGGTTGTGTCCAAAGGTCAACCCTAGGAAAAATTGGATGCTTTGTGTGTGCCCTAAAAGTCTTTGCACATCCCTACATGGGAGGGGCCGAGCCCCAAAGCTAGGGGATGAGAGAGAAAGCCACACACGCACACACAGGCTCCCTTTACACAAAGGGAATGAGGGACACATGTCAGCTCCCTAGGCCAGATGCCCACAAGGTGTGCCCAGTTCCTATTGGAAGACCCTTGAAGTGGACCAATGAGAATTAAGCTAGAGTAAATCTAGTTTAATTAATTTAAAAACATTTAATAAAAGAAACCAATGAGAATTAAGTCTCCTAGAAGACTATTGGGCAGTCTCCCAAGGGGTCCAATGAGCATTCAGGAGCCCCATGGCTTGCCTGATTCCTATTGGCCAGGAGGCAAAGGGGTCCAATGAGAGTTTAGTTTAATTATTTAATTACCTAAAGCTCTCACAAAAGGGGAAAGGGGGACACATGTCAGAAGGCTATCACTTATGCTGCTTAATTCCTATTGGCTTGACCTGGGGAGGTCCAATGAGGCAAAAGCCAGACCTAATTAGCAGCTAGGGCTCGCCCAAGAGAGAGAGGGGGCTGATTTTTGCTTGGCATTGACACACACACTCTCACACTTGACCATGTGTAAAGGGAAAATACTCTATCTCCTCCCAAGCTTTAATGGAGAGCTCATCACCTACTCCAAGCTTGTGAGATAGAAGCCTACATCAACACTCTCTTGGCATGTGGATGCAAATCCAACCAAGAGCCAAGCTTCAATGCATGCTCATCTTCTCTACCAAGCTAATTACTAAGCTAAGCTATGCTAATATGAGTGATTATGTGAGGAGATGTACATCTTTCTCGTAAGATACTTCTTTTTCTTCTCAATCTACTCTCATACCCTGCTAGCTCTCACCATCTTCGAAGGTGTGTGAGGTCTTGGGTCTGAGAACGGGGATAATTCAAGTTGTGTTTGATTAAGTGTTTTGCTTGGTGTATGAAGCTTCCATCTTCATTGCACTAGCTAGTCTTGAAGGAACACAAAGAATTGTATTGTACAATGTCTCTCTAATGGGAGAAACCATAATACAAAGCCTTTTGGAGGGGGGACCGGCTCCATGCAAATCCGGTCCTCAACTATTGTCAATAGCTTAATTTCTCCCTCTTTTGAAAGTATTGTCGATGCTATCTGACTAGGTGTTATGCTTTTTGTTGCTCTCTCCACCCAAGCACTCTTGTAATTCTCATTAGGAATCTATTCTAATGAAATGCCCACTATGTTCATGCTAATTTCCGCTACACATAAGATTATAGGCCATTAAATGTTACATTGGTATCAGAGCTCAAGGTTTCTCTTTTCTTGCTCAAGAAGGGAGGTCCTCAAGCTAGCTACAAATGGTTGGTATTATTAATTGCCTGTGAGTAAGTAGAATAGGGATTTTTCAGCCTTGCAGTGCGCCTGCCTTTGTGCAGTTAACGGGGCATCACCGTCGAGAGCTATGGTCTTAATAGTGGAGTCCTACGGGGCTTGCCTACGGCTTAACCACTATTGAGCTATTAGAAGCTTGACAGGAGCCGGTGCTGTTTTGGTGTCGAAAGACCCTCTCTTCTATTCCTTGCAATTAATGGTATTCGAGCCGCGGGTACAGTAGCTTGAGTGCTTTTTCTAAAGGGGTAAAGAGGAGTAGCAACTAGGGCTTGAAGTGCCAAAGTACACCTAAAAAGTTTATACCTAAAAGTTGTTAGAATGGCTGACAATAGTAAAGAGAGTGAAATTAATGTTGATAACTTTGATTTTGCTCATGAGCAAGCTACTAATGATGCTTCAATGCTTGTTAACTATCTAGTTTCTAGGCTTCAACAAGCCATGGGCAATCCATCTCTCCAAAGTGAAGTGCAACGGCAGCTCCGTGCTCACGGGATTCTCCAAGCTCATCACCATGACGAGAGAACACCTAGGAAGCCTCCTTGTGAGACTACCAAAAGAGGTCTCTCTCCGATTCGGGAAGAAGAAGAGAATCCATATGAAGGGCTCAAGAACTTACTTCTTGATGATGCATCTCCTTCCCAAAGGAGAACTCAAGAGCCTCCACCGAAGGAACGAGAAAGAAGCGAGTCTCCCGTCACCTCGACGGAGATGGCTCCACGAAGACGGCGGGCTAAACGCTCTCCATCACCACCAAAGGGGAGAAGACCATTACACTCTTCTCCACGCCATAATTCAAAGAGGGATGATAAAAAGCAAGAGAAGAAAAAGGCGAGAAAGAGGACACCCTCTTCTCCATCTTCTTCATCCTCTTCCTCTTATGAAAGCTATGGCGAAGACGACAAAGATCAAGACAAGAAAAAGGCGAGAAAGAGGTCACCCTCTTCTCCACCTTCTTCAAATTCTTCATCTTCTGAAGCAAGTGATGGTGCAACTTTTGAACCATCAAAAAGAAGAGGCCATAGGAAATCCTATGCCGCATGGAAGAGGTCATCCAAGCTGAAGAAATTCAAAGAGGGAGGGAAGAGCATCTCTTTCCTTACCTATGATGGCACCTTCGGTGCTACAGACAAAGTTTTGGCCTTTATCCAGCAATTCGATGCGGCGTTTGGAGATGAGGGCTTCACGGAGTCCTCTAAGCTACGCCATGTAGCTATGCACTTTCAAAAGTCCGCCAGACAATGGTGGTCTAGCCTACGAGCCAACGGTGAAGCTCCACGAACATGGAAGGCTTTAAGAGCTTCCATTATGAAGCAGTTTTTGGCTACCGATGCCAAAGACAAAATACTCACCGAATGGCGAAGCTTAAAGCTCTCTCCCAATGAATCCATCCACAAATATGTAGACAAGTTTTGGGACCTACAACTCAAAGCCATTGTCTTCAAAAAGTTGGATTTTGGAGAGCAAAAGCAACAATTTTGTGCGGGCTTAACCGAAGAAATGGCGGAGTATGTCAACTCCCAAAGGCCACGTACCATATCGGCGGTAATACACCATACTATGGTGGCCTCGCGAATCAATTTCCAAACGGGGGGTAAAAGAAATAATAAGCCCCCGGAAAACAAGGGTTCCAATGAGCCTAAGGGGAAGGACAATGTCCAAAAGTCTCCTAAGGGCAATTCCAACAAAGCTAAAGAGAAGGGAGTTTACAAAGGAAAGAATAAACTCTCTCCTGAAGAGCTTGAGCGTTATCGTAAAGATAACCGGTGTTTCAAGTGCGGCGAACAAGGGCATGCATACCGCGCTTGTCCCCAAAAGAACAACCGCCAAGATCCTCCTAGAGCTTCTTTGGTTGAAATCCAAGAGGAGGAGATTCACCAAACTCACCACAAAGGATCTTCTCTATGCCATGCTTGGGGAAAGGTAAGAGAACATGATGCTTTTATTCTCTTTGACCCTGGTTCTACTCACAATTTCATATCTATGGAGTTAGCCACCAAGCTAGGCATACAATCCTACGAGATGGGAGATATCCTACCCGCAGACAGTGCCTTCAAGGGGCAAGAAGCTTCAGTCACTCCCTTAATCGGGAAATTGAGGCTTCATGTCCAAGGCTATGTGGACAAAGAGGACTTCTTTATCTCTCCTCTCAAGCATGAGGATGTAATCCTAGGGGCACCATGGTTTGACCGCCTGGCTGCCGATGTTAAATTTCCTGAAAGGAGAATCTCCTTTAAGTTCAGGGAAAAGGACATGTATATAGATGCTAAGGAGATGGGTAACACCATCCCCATTGTACATACACCAGCTTTCAACAAGTCAATAAAGAGCTCTATTTCCGTGTACATGATTTTTGTTAAAGATTCTCAAAATGAACCTAATGCTTTAACAAAAGAAAATAAAAGCAACCAAAAGGAATTAGAGTTATCTAATTTTCTCAAGGGGTTTCAAGATGTTTTTATTGACGACATCCCTTGTGAGCTACCTCCTAAACGAGGTAATGACGACCATGCAATTGAACTTCTTCTAGGAAGTTCACCGCCTAACAAACCTCCTTATAGAGTTTCTCAAGCTCAACAAGAGGAGATTATGCGGCAAGTGCATGAGTTAGTTGAGAAGGGCATGGTTAGGCCTAGCTCATCTCCATTTTGCTCACCTGTGCTATTAGTGAAAAGAAAGACGGCACATATCGTATGTGTGTCGACTATAGAGCACTAAATAGGATCACTATCAAGAATAGGTTTCCCGTTCCAAGGGTAGAAGACCTATTTGATAAGCTACAAGGATCGACCTACTTCAGTAGGATTGACCTAAAAAGTGGCTATCATCAAATAAGGATAGTTGATCAAGACATTGTAAAGACCGCATTTCGTACTACATTTGGTCTTTACGAATACATTGTCATGCCTTTTGGCTTGACCAATGCACCAGCCACATTCAACCGCTTGATGGAGAAGCTATTCAGGCCTCATCGAACCTTCACTGGAGTGTTCTTTGATGATATTATCATCTACTCTAATTCATTGGAGGAACACAAGACACACCTCCAGGTAATATTTCAAGTTTTAAGAGAGAATAAACTTTATGTTAATCGAAAGAAAAGTGAATTTTTCTTGCAAGAGATTCAATATTTAGGTCACATTATCTCTCAAGATGGAATCCAAATGGATCCATCCAAGTTAGAGGTAATAAAAGGATGGCCTAAACCAAGGAATCTTCATGAACTAAGAAGCTTTATAGGTATGTGTGCATACTATAGACGCTTCATAGAAAAGTTCTCACGAATTGCAGGACCATTACATGACCTAACAAAGAAAAATATTAGGTATACGTGGTCTGCTAAGGAGAACAATGCTTTCGAAAAGCTTAAAGAAAAGCTTATCTCTCAACCTGTGCTTACACTACCGGATCTCTCAAAACCATTTGAGGTCCAATGTGATGCTTGTGGTGATTGCCTTGGGGCTGTTCTGCTCCAAGAAGGGCACGCCATAGGCTATGAGAGTCGAAGGCTCGACCCTGTTGAGCAAGCTCTAGGCATATACGAAAAAGAACTCCTTGCAGTTCTACATGCCTTAGACTCATGGAAGCACTATTTATTGGGGACTCCTTTCATTCTGCGAACGGATCACCAAAGTCTTAAGTACTTCATGACGCAGACCAAGCTCTCCGACAAACAAATGAGGTGGGCAAATTTTCTTTCGCAATTTCATTTTCATATTGCTCACATTGCTGGCAAGCATAATCAAGTAGCCGATGCACTCTCAAGACGACCGAGAGTGAATGCGGTTTCCATAGCAACTCACAATGATCTATCTTCAATGATAGATGAGTATGCTATTGATCCCGATTTTAGAGATGTGATTTCAGCCCTTGCATTAGGGAAGAAAGAAGAACCATTTACTTTACAAGATGGTTATCTTCTCTATGGCAATAGACTATGCGTTACTAACTCACTACGTGAGAAAGTAATGTATGAATCTCATGCTCCCCCATATGCGGGGCATAGAGGGATTCAGTCTACCCTAAAGGGAATTGAAACATATTTCTATTGGCCTACCATGAAAGTGAACATACACGAGTATGTTTCCAAATGTGTGGTATGTCAAAAGACAAAATTTGATAGAGGGAAGCAACTTGGATTGCTTCAACCATTGCCAATCCCTAATTCACCTTGGGAGAGCATATCCATGGATTTTATCTTTGGATTGCCTAAGTCTATCCATGGGAATACGGGAATATGGACGATAGTAGACAGGTTCAGTAAACAAGCTCATTTTATACCTGTCAAAAAGACTATCAAAGCCCATCAAATGGCAACCCTCTTCATTTCACAAATTTTCAAGTACCATGGCTTGCCAATGTCCATAGTGTCGGATAGAGATCCTAGAATGACCAGTAATTTCTGGAAGGGTCTCTTTGAGAATTTAGGAACAAGGCTAAACTTCTCTTCGGCCTATCATCCACAAACTGATGGCCAAAGTGAAATAGCTAACCTAACCATTCTTGATCTACTAAAAGCCTATGTAACGGAAGTAGATCAAAGATCCCAATGGGAGAAGTACTTACCCTTAGTAGAGTATGCTTACAATAACACTGTACATACTTCCACAGGAAAAGCACCTTTCGAGGTAATTGAGGGAAGATCAAAAAGTCCCTTGCTACTTAAGGTACATGGGAAGATCTTCGCTGCAGATGAGTATAGCCGAGACCTACAAGAATCTTTCCAAAAGATTAAGGATGCTATCTCTATCTCACAGCAAAGGCAAAAGGCTGCTGCTGACAAGCACAGAAGAGCCCAAGCCTTTAAAGAAAACGATTGGGTCTTGTTAAAGTTTCCCAAGGCTCGATTAAGGCACACGACGGGCAAGAATCCTACGGGCCACCAAAAGTACTATGCTAAACTAGCAAAAAGGTATTATGGTCCCTTCCAGATTCTTAGGCCAATCAATGAGATGGCCTATCAACTTAAGTTGCCCAATCATTGGCTCATACACAATGCTTTTCATGTGAGCCTATTAAAGCCTTACAAAGGAGAGCCACCTCAAGAACCAACTATTGAAGACCCACCGGAGATCGAGGACCACGAGGAGGTGCTGCAACCCGAGTCCATTCTCCGACATGAAGACAAGGTATTAAGAGGCGGTAAGACTATCCGACGATATCTTATTAAGTTTAAGAATTATCCTTTTGAAGATGCTAGATGGATGCAAGGCATACAATTAAAGGATAACCTAAACCTTGTCAATGCTTACAATGCTTCCCAAGAGTAAGCAAATGTACAAAATGTTAAAAATGAACAAAATTTTTGTCTTATAAGACTCTCTTTTTCTTTATTTGTGCACAAAAATGAAGTAGTATGCATGCTTAGATCAAGTTTGCGGAGACGACGTCTCCCAAACACCAAGTAGAGCTTGTCACTCTACTATGGAAGACTGATAGGACTAATGTGCAGACATGCTTGCGGCAGCCTCAGGCTCTCAAGCGCCAAATGGACTAGTCATCCATTATGGAATGATGTCGTAGGGTAACATAGGGATCCTCTACCCGCTAAGAAAAGGACTCATGCATATGCTTTATCTTCTCTACACCATAGTCGAGGACGACTATGATTTCAAGAGAGAGGTAATGTCATAATAATCAATATCTAATTCTCCTAAATGATTTTCTCATATTAAACTGATCATTTAATGTGGGGAAGTGCCAAGGGAGAAAAAGCTAGAAAATTGGTTAAGCTAGCAGACCGGCCACAGTAGGGATCCAAAGGAGGGGAAATAGGGATCCAAAGGGGGGGCCATCTGCAAAAGAGCCATGTGAAACAATGGGCCAAAAAGACCCTAAGGTTCAGCCCATTAAGACTTCCAAAATGCTAAGGTTCCAAAATTCAAAGGTTGTGTCCAAAGGTCAACCCTAGGAAAAATTGGATGCTTTGTGTGTGCCCTAAAAGTCTTTGCACATCCCTACATGGGAGGGGGCGAGCCCCAAAGCTAGGGGATGAGAGAGAAAGCCACACACACACACACAGGCTCCCTTTACACAAAGGGAATGAGGGACACATGTCAGCTCCCTAGGCCAGATGCCCACAAGGTGTGCCCAGTTCCTATTGGAAGACCCTTGAAGTGGACCAATGAGAATTAAGCTAGAGTAAATCTAGTTTAATTAATTTAAAAACATTTAATAAAAGAAACCAATGAGAATTAAGTCTCCTAGAAGACTATTGGGCAGTCTCCCAAGGGGTCCAATGAGCATTCAGGAGCCCCATGGCTTGCCTGATTCCTATTGGCCAGGAGGCAAAGGGGTCCAATGAGAGTTTAGTTTAATTATTTAATTACCTAAAGCTCTCACAAAAGGGGAAAGGGGGACACATGTCAGAAGGCTATCACTTATGCTGCTTAATTCCTATTGGCTTGACCTGGGGAGGTCCAATGAGGCAAAAGCCAGACCTAATTAGCAGCTAGGGCTCGCCCAAGAGAGAGAGGGGGCTGATTTTTGCTTGGCATTGACACACACACTCTCACACTTGACCATGTGTAAAGGGAAAATACTCTATCTCCTCCCAAGCTTTAATGGAGAGCTCATCACCTACTCCAAGCTTGTGAGATAGAAGCCTACATCAACACTCTCTTGGCATGTGGATGCAAATCCAACCAAGAGCCAAGCTTCAATGCATGCTCATCTTCTCTACCAAGCTAATTACTAAGCTAAGCTATGCTAATATGAGTGATTATGTGAGGAGATGTACATCTTTCTCGTAAGATACTTCTTTTTCTTCTCAATCTACTCTCATACCTTGCTAGCTCTCACCATCTTCGAAGGTGTGTGAGGTCTTGGGTCTGAGAACGGGGATAATTCAAGTTGTGTTTGATTAAGTGTTTTGCTTGGTGTATGAAGCTTCCATCTTCATTGCACTAGCTAGTCTTGAAGGAACACAAAGAATTGTATTGTACAATGTCTCTCTAATGGGAGAAACCATAATACAAAGCCTTTTGGAGGGGGGACCGGCTCCATGCAAATCCGGTCCTCAACTGTTGTCAATAGCTTAATTTCTCTCTCTTTTGAAAGTATTGTCGATGCTATCTGACTAGGTGTTATGCTTTTTGTTGCTCTCTCCACCCAAGCACTCTTGTAATTCTCATTAGGAATCTATTCTAATGAAATGCCCACTATGTTCATGCTAATTTCCGCTACACATAAGATTATAGGCCATTAAATGTTACAGTATGTATCCAAGAAGGTATGCATTATTGAAGGGTTATTATATTAAATAAATATGAAAAGAAGAAAATAATTTATATATGGTAGGGTATAGATGAGATATTAGAAGAAATATACAAATGCTTTTTCCCCAGACAAAAAGAGGCACAATCATTGATACTTCTCTTGCAGTACTTTCTAATAGTAATGTACATTTATATTACTTCAAAGGTAAATACTAAGGTACGATAGAAAGCTTTTATTTATGCATATGAGTATTATATGAAGTATACTTATGCGTCAAAAAGTCACAAGATAAATCGTTTAATGCCCGTTCCCACTATATACGTGCCACAGCACGACATCCACCCCCTCTAAACCTACACATCCTCCGGTATGTGCCATATTGTCTCTTTGTAAGATCAGCCCTCTTGTACATCTTCCTTGCTTTCTTCTTCACTGGATGATTCCAGAGCTTCCTGTTCACTTTGATCTTTACCTGTGTTTTGCTCTTCTTCCTCATCAACATCTTCTAGATCATTGTCTCCTCTTCTCTTAAACATTTTGATCCTTTTTTCCGCAATGGGAATCTTTACTTCTGTACCATCTAGTTCAGACAAGCTGTAAGTAGCATTTTCATGCACATGCTTTACAACATACGGTCCAAACCATCTTTTCACTACAACAAAAAAAGCTGTCATCGACGCATATATCGACACACCGCGTCGATATCTGCATCGATATAGACGTCCCTGTGAACCTGTCGCTATTTGCGTCGATATCTGCGTGGAAAGGCTTTATTTGCGACGCTGATATCGACAGACATAGCGACGCAGATATCGACGACCATAACATAAAATTTTTTTCTTGGACAGAGGGCAAGTAGCCTGGCCTGTGCCCAGTGAAAAGATGGACATAGCCACCACAGCCAGACTTCCTGCCCTCTGCCCAAGAAAGCGAGCAGCACCAAAATCAACCGTGCTCCCACAGAAATTTCGGCAGAGTTCCCTTCGCTTTACATAAACTTTTCAAAAAATATATATCATGTATACGCCTCCTACATGCTATCCATGTAAGATCTCACATGAGATTTAAGGCCAATGACCATAACGAACCATAACTTAAAACCATAACCACCCGATATAACCACTTTGATCATAACATGAAACAAAATTAACAATAATCATAAGCATAACCAGAAAGTTAAACATAACCATAAACAAAACCTGAACCATAACTATATATGTCTATACAAGAATAGGAGAAATAACCATGTCTATACAATGACAATGACAATAACCATGAGGGTCAGAAAAACAATAATTGTCTGAACAATAATCATAACCATATATATATATGTCTATACAAAAGGAGACACAGAAGCGTGTCTGTGTCTCACAAAGCATATATATGAAATCCGGTCCACTGATGACTAGGCGTCACAACCTGCACATAGGACAACTCACAAAATTAGTATTGATATTACTTCACATATACTTAATTAAATCAACTCACACATATTAACGTTTCACCTCAAGAGATCAGTGAGACTGTAAGGCCGCCCAGTCTACGGGCTCTCCTGAAGCATCAAGATCATTCAATACTTCATAGATACCTCTGCGATATCCCTCTGACTCCTCCTGACGTGTCGGGGCTCGATGCATCGCAAGATTCTGCGTTTATACAGAGTAATAAGAATACATGATTCATCGCGTTTTAAGAAACGCCATAGTTCAGATTGGATTAGAAACTCATAGCGAAAGGTGTCGAAACCTCCGCTGCCAAGATGAGATGTCCCCCTGGTCGTTTGTCGTATCTGCGCGGCCTCACGCTGCTGTCTGAACCGCGTAGCCTCTGTCCGCTCATCCTCCCTTATCTGCAGCCACGTCTCGTGTGGGATACCCGAAGGCTTTGGCGAGCCGGTCCTGAAAGCCTTCCGAGCTGCATCTCGTCGATGTTTCACGGTGTCCCGTGCAACACCCTTGATCCACCTCCTCGGAACAACGTCAGAACCTAGAGCAGGCTGGTACTCTCTCAGGATGGTCTCCACTATGTAAGTGACTTTGTCCTTTTCCTGTTGATCCCAAGATGTCAGAATGCTGGTCGAAAACTGTAGCTCCGCGAGCTGGTGAATCCGCTGTCTCATCTCAGTCCCGACTCTATCCATGTCAACAGAACCATCTAGCCGTACAGTATAGAGCTTGGAGGCACTAGGATCGTTTGCCCCCCAAGGTGTCCGAGGTGTGCCTGGGTAGGATGGGGGTCGTGAGCGAGGAGGGATCGAAGCATCTGTGGACCCTCCTCCGCAGCAACCACCACCTCCACCTGACGATCGCCGAGATCGGCGAGTGCGCCTGTGCTGCGGAGATGAGGACGTACCCGCCTCTGTCCCACCCCTAGGTGTCGAAGCAGTCGTGATGGGAGAAGCAGGTGTCGTACCCATAGGCGTCCCCTCCCCTATAGGCGTCTCCCCCCCCCATAGGTGTCCCCCCCCCCCATAGGTGTCCCCCCCCTAGGCGTCGGACCCTCGGGTGTGAAGCCCGGAGGCGTAGTACCCGTGCCTCTGGATACCCAGTACTGAGAAGCCTCTGCCATCTGAGCAGGCGTCATCCGTGTAACGAAGCCCATGAATGCATCTGCACTCACAGAAACGAGATCTGGAAACTGGTATGCCATACTAAAGTCCTGCACAAAGAAAGTAAAATAAAGCGTCAGAACACAGTGCATAGACAAACGTTTCATTCCTGGAACAGGTTGCCCCTCATGTTGCTCCCATCGGCGACGCCACTCTTGTACATGCATAGGACGACATTCAATGCGACCAAGATGACCTTCGCACAAGTGATGGCCATTTGCAAGATAACGGTGGTGGCCTTGATTAATTGTCTTTCGAAGAGAGGCAGAATAGCGCACATCCAAAGACTGCCCGCAAATTGGACATGCATTGTATCCCGAAGTTGTTAGCCCTGCATATATTAAAGCATGAATCAGGCCAAGGCAAAGTGCTTGCGAATAGCGAGAATTTTGTAAATCAAGAACCATTACTAGAAGCTTCTCCGTATCCTGGAAAATCATGCATAGTCCACATAAGAAGTCCATGGATCCTTGCATGTTGTTGTCCTACTGGTTCAACCGCATCTGCTATGTCGATCCCATGCCATAACTCCTGGAGCTCGTCAACTAGTGGAGCTAGATAAACATCCATGTTTTTTGCCTTGAACTTACCAAGTACAATCAAGCTTAATATCAAATGACCCTTCTTGATGGCAAGCCACGGCGGGAGGTTGTAATTGATGAGGCACATAGGCCAAGTGCTCCATGACGAGCTTCTCAAGACAAATGGATTGACTCCATCCATTGCCATGCCCAAACGCAAATTGCGTGGTTCACTCTTAAAATGTGGCCAGGTATCTTCAATGTGCCTCCAGGCCTTTGAATCAGCAGGCACCCTAAATGTTGTGTCAGTGGATCTATTCGTAGAATGCCACCGCATCAACTTTGCAATGGAACGATAACGAAACATGCTTTTTATCCTAGGAATAATAGGGAAATGCCACAACACTTTAGCTGGCACTGTCTTGCCAACTGCATCTTGTATGTAGCGCATTGCTCCGCACTTAGGACACGACAGACAATCTACGAATTCATTGCGAAAAAGAATGCAATCATTTGGACATGCATGAATCTTGTTGTAGTCCAAGCCAACTGAGGTCAATAGTTGCTTTGCGTCTGGCCTGGAGGGGGGCATTTCATTGCCAGCCGGGAGAAGTTGCTCCCGCAACAACCTGTTTAAGCCACATTAAATCAAAAAGCTCTCCAAGCACGTCACCATTGCAATCGAAAATCCTCTTTTGTAAATTACATACCTAAACAAAGCAGTGACGCTTGCATCTGACCACCCGTACACTGACTGAAGTTTCAAAAACGCCAGACAAGTACGAAGCGTCGATATTTTGGCGCCTTCATAAATTGGTTGACGTGCCAACTTCCTCAACATGTCTTCAGGAGATAGGCGCATGGCTTCTGGTGTTGCTTCGTTAGCGTTCTCCTCGCTTGTCTGGAAGAAGGCATCCAACATCTCCTCCATGCCGTCGTCTTCTGTCTGTAAGTCCTTTTCTGCTTCCATCCTTGGCTCTATATTGGTTGGACCTTCACGCATAATCCTTTTTCTCTCTCTCTCAGATGTAGGTGCTATGTCGCGAAAATCAATGCCCGTTCCGTAGGAGTCAACAAACTGTCCGTACTTGTGCACATGCTCATTATATATCCTACGCTTGCGCAGGATTTGATACTTGCAGAGCGTGCACGAGCATGCAATCTTTTCCTCCATGTTAGTTGATGACGTTGCCATCTACAATGATTATGAATGTTGTTTTAATATATATACTCCTCACAATGTAAACTATCTCGCATTCTCTAGTCTTACCCAATCTCCATACATCTCGGTCCAGAGGTGTATGGAGATCAGGACCACCGGGTCAAAATCTCGTCTTTATTGGTCAAATCCTATATGGGTAGACACATACGTGCACTCTCAGGTGTACATGGCAATGCATGTATGTAGCAGGCAAAACCCCTTTGCCTCTTTTAGTTCCATAGTTTCTTCAACATCCAACGGCTATCCGTTTCTTCTATCCGTTTGACCTACGGCTTGACATACGCGCTCTTGACATTGCTTTAAGACTACATAATGGACTACGAATGGTTTCGGTAGACGTAGAATCAATTTCCGAAGTCCGTCTGTGTTTTTCTGTAGAAAAACGCAATCGGATTTGACCTACGGCTTGTGTATTTGGCGTTTCTTCTATCCGTTTGACCTACGGCTTGCCATACGCGCTCTTGACATTGCCTAAAGACTACCTAATCGTCTACGAATGGTTTCAGTAGGCATAGAAGCCATTTCCGAAGTCCGTTTGCATTTTTTCGTAGAAAAACGCAACCGGATTTGACCTACGGGTTTGTGTATTTGGCGTTTCTTCTATTCGTTTGACCTACGGCTTGCCATACGCGCTCTTGACATTGCTTTAAGACTACCTAATGGACTACGGATGGTTTCGGTAGGTGTAGAATCAGTTTTTGAAGTTCGTCTGCGTTTTTTCGTAGAAAAACGCAATCGGATTTGACCTACGGCTTGTGTATTTGGCGTTTCTTCTATCCGTTTGACCTAAGGCTTGCCATATGCGCTCTTGAAATTGCTTTAAGACTACCTAATGGACTACGGATGGTTTCAGTAGGCATAGAAGCCATTTCCGAAATCCCTTTGCGTTTTTCCGTAAAAAAACGCAACCGGATTTGACCTTCGACTTGTGTATTTGGCGTTAATTCAAACCCATTGACCTACGACTGGCCCTACACGCTCTTGAAATTTCTTTAAGACTACTAAATGAACTACGGATGGTTTCGATAGGCATAGAAGCCATTTTCGAAGTCCGTTTGCGTTTTTTCGTAGAAAAGCGCAATCGAATTTGACCTACGGGCTTGTGTATTTGGCGTTTCTTCTATCCGTTTGACCTACGGCTTGCCATACGTGCTCTTGACATTTCTTTAAGACTACCTAATGGACTACGGATGGTTTCGGTAGGTGTAGAATCAGTTTCCGAAGTCCGTCTGCGTTTTTCCGTAGAAAAACGCAATCGGATTTGAGCTACGGCTTGTGTATTTGGCGTTTCTTCTATCCGTTTGACCTACGGCTTGCCATACGTGCTTTTGACATTGCTTTAAGACTACTTAATGAACTACGGATGGTTTCGGTAGGCATAGAAGCCATTTTCGAAGTCCGTTTGCGTTTTTCTGTAGAAAAACGCAACCAGATTTGACCTGCGGCTTGTGTGTTTGGCGTTAATTCAAACCCATTGACCTACGGATTTCCCTACATGCTCTTGACATTGCTTTAAGACTAATAAATGAACAACGGATGGTTTTGATAGGCATAGAAGCCATTTCTGAAGTTCGTTTGCGTGTTTCCGTAGAAAAACGCAACCGGATTTGACCTACGGGCTTGTGTATTTGGCGTTTCTTCTATCCGTTTGACCTACGGCTTGCCATACGCGCTCTTGACATTGCTTTAAGACTACCAAATGGACTACGGATGGTTTCGGTAGGCGTAGAATCAGTTTCCGAAGTCCGTCTGCGTTTTTCCATAGAAAAACGCAATCGGATTTGACCTACGGCTTGTGTATTTGGCGTTACTTCTATCCGTTTGACCTAAGGCTTGCCATATGCGCTCTTGAAATTGCGTTAAGACTACCTAATGGACTACGGATGGTTTCAGTAGGCATAGAAGCCATTTCCGAAATCCCTTTGCGTTTTTCCGTAGAAAAACGCAACCGGATTTGACCTTCGATTTGTGTATTTGGCGTTAATTCAAACCCATTGACCTACGGCTGGCCCTACACGCTCTTGACATTGCTTTAAGACTACTAAATGAACTACGGATGGTTTCGGTAGGCATAGAAGCCATTTTCGAAGTCCGTTTGCGTTTTTTCGTAGAAAAGCGCAATCGAATTTGACCTACGGGCTTGTGTATTTGACGTTTCTTCTATCCGTTTGACCTACGGCTTGCCATACGTGCTCTTGACATTGCTTTAAGACTACCTAATGGACTACGGATGGTTTCGGTAGGCGTAGAATCAGTTTCCGAAGTCCGTCTGCGTTTTTCCGTAGAAAAACGCAATCGGATTTGAGCTACGGCTTGTGTATTTGGCGTTTCTTCTATCCGTTTGACCTACGGCTTGCCACACGCGCTCTTGACATTGCTTTAAGACTACTTAATGAACTACGGATGGTTTCGGTAGGCATAGAAGCCATTTTCGAAGTCCGTTTGCGTTTTTCCGTAGAAAAACGCAACCAGATTTGACCTACGACTTGTGTGTTTGGCGTTTTTTTAATCCGTTTGGCCTACGGCTTGCCATACGCGCTCTTGACATTGCCTAAAGACTACCTAATCGTCTACGGATGGTTTCGGTAGGCATAGAAGCCATTTCGGAAGTCCGTTTGCGTTTTTTCGTAGAAAAACGCAACCGGATTTGACCTACGGCTTGTGTATTTGACGTTTCTTCTGTCCGTTTAACCTATGGCTTGCCATACACGGTCTTGACATTGCATTAAGACTACTTAATGGACTACGTATGGTTTCGGTAGGCGTAGAATCAGTTTCCGAAGTTTGTCCGCGTTTTTTCGTAGAAAAACGCAATCGGATTTGACCTACGGCTTGTGTATTTGGCGTTTTTTCTATCCGTTTGACCTACGGCTTGCCATACATGCTCTTGACATTGCCTAAAGACTACCTAATGGACTACGGATGGTTTCGGTAGGCATAGAATCAGTTTCCGAAGACCGTTTGCGTTTTTCCGTAGAAAAACGCAACCGGATTTGACCTACGGCTTGTGTCTTTGACGTTTCTTCTTTCGGTTTGACTTACGGCTTACCATACACGCTCTTGACATTGCCTTAAGACTACCTAATGGACTACGGATAGTTTCGGTAGGCATAGAAGCCATTTCCGAAGTCCGTTTGCGTTTTTCCATAGAAAAACGCAACCGGATTTGACCTACAACGTAGAAGCCGTTTATGAAGTCCGTTTGCATTTTTCCGTAGAAAAACCCAACCGGACTTCAAAAATGGCTTTTATTTTGGGCGTTTCTTCTATCCGTTTGACCTACAGCTTGTTATATGCCCCCGCCCAACCTTTTTTGAGGAGGAAGCTTGTCTCTAAGAGCAACGACGGCGCTGTTGTTGCTCCCTAGAGGACTTTCATGTGTAAAGGTGAGAGTTGAGCTTCGAATGTATTTTGAGCTGGTCAAATGAAGTCATAGACTGCATCAGACGATCCAGGTCACTTTGCCTCGACATGCACAACGCCCGGTCCATGGAGGAGATTGATGAGATCCGCCAACGACAGCTGGATCTCCTATGATCTACCTATCCCAGCTAGCTGTTTTAGCCGTTTAGTCCACACCCAGCAATTTAGGATTCCATAATATTTTATTTTATCATTTTGTCATCTTTTTACTTTGACTTTGTATCAGATCCACCACATTGTAACTTTCTTGTCTCATAGGTCACTTTGGCCTTTCGAAGATGTTAATATAACATTTCATTTCATTTCTCTCTTTAATTTTTCTTTCTTAATTTTAATTTCCTACGTGCATACATTAATTCTCTCTCTCTCTCTCTCTCTTTGATTACCTACACACACACACACACTCCTCTCTCTCTTTCCTACACACACACACACACACACACTTCTCTCTCTCTCTCTCTCTCTCTCTCTCTCTCTCTCTCTCTCTCTCTCTTTCCTACACACACACACACACACACCGCTCTCTCTCTTTCCTACACACACACACGATGTAGAGAGAGAGAGAGAGAGAGAGAGAGAGAGAGAGAGAGAGAGGGGTTGGGGGGGGGGGGGGGGGGGGGGGGGGGGGGGAGAGTGACATAATACCTGCGCAGCAGGTTTCGGCCACGATTTGAGCAGGCGAAAATGGCCCCTACGCGCGCGACTTTTCCTTTTTTCCCCCAAATTTTTTAGTGGCGCAATGAGCGTCGATATAACCTGCGCAGCAGGTTTCGGCCACGATTTGAGCAGGCGAAAATGGCCCCTACGCGCGCGGGTTTCCCTTTTCTCCCCCAAATTTTTTAGCGTCGCAATGAGCGTTGATATAACCGTGGGTGACTGCGTCGATATAAGCGTGGCAAATAAAGCCTTTCCACGTGTATAGCGACGCTCATTACGACGCATATATCGACGCCTATATCGATGTACACTAATTCTGTCGATATATGCGTGGAAAGGCATGGCCGTCGATATATGATGCGTCGATATCTTCATGTTATGTTGTAGTGTTTTGAGAACTTACGCATGACTGTGTGCTGGTTATCAAGGCTACTATCATACACTAAAACCCAGTCACCTTTGTCAATTGCTTTGCTCCTGAGTCGATGTCGCTTATCAAAGTAGTCCTTGTTTTTCAACCTTGCATTTTTTAGTCGTTCTTTTGAAGCTTCAATGTCTCCAGGTCTTCTCTCTAGTTGCCTTATATGCAATGCAAGGAGACCTTCCCTGCTAAGCCCCTCTTGCTAAGGTAGTACATTCTATGTGGGAATTGTATCTTCAATCAGCATCACTGGCTTTTGACCATACATTAGCTCCGCAGGCATGTAGTGAGCTATGTGTTGTATGATCAGCCCATAAAGCATATGGTAATAGTTTTGGCCACTCACCAACTCTTCCTTTGCAAGCCTTGGCCAAAGCTTTGATGATAGGAGGATGCCCTCTTTCACTCTTTCCATTGCCTTCAGGGTTGTAAGCTATAGTAAAAGAAAGCTTGATTCTCAATCTAGAAAAGAACTCCCTTGCTTCTTCGGCATCCAGTTCACCTCTATCTGCAGTGATTTTTCCCACACAACCATAACGGCAAATCACCTCATCAAGAAGGAATTTGTAAATTTGTTGACCCAATGCATGATTAAGCAAAGGATCATTAGGCTGCGGTGCATTCTGGTTGGGAGGAGCAATATCTTCCATACCTAAAATGAAAAATAATAAACTTTAATGAGACAGGTCTTAGTACTTAGAAACGAGAGACGATTTAGAGGATTTCAGTGATCCAACTTGAAATACTTTAAAACCTTAACTTGAAGAAATTTAAAGACGTAACTGAAAATACGATTAAAGATGTAGTTTGAAGTATCACCACACATTGCACACCATTAACGACAAAAAAGTTTGTTACTGGTCTAATCATCAACATGACTCAAGCCAAGTTTGGTTACAATAACAGGATAGCCAACATTATGGGCTCCATTCAAACAAAGGCTTAAACCCCATATTTTAGGTCTATCTAAGGGTTTGGAGAATTTTCCACTAGCAAGATGTTTGTTTACATTTTGCAAAAATTCACGCTTGAGAACCTCGGAGGGCTCTGGAATACACGCAACCAAGCATCTAAGAATATATGAGAGACTATATATATTAGATGCATTGGTGAAAGGAGGAGAATTGGTTTTTATTATCAAGGGTAGTCCATGGATAATCTCGCTCAAATTAAGCTCTAGTTCGAGGGTGAGATTTGGTAGCTTGGAAAATGTTGCCAAAGTGTTTGATGGTGTACTTTGTCCCGAGTCCGCAATGCCAGCATACACTCCTTGCTTGCCAAAATGTACCCAAGTAAGTGTAGGACAAGAGGACATGTCGTATCATCCAGGTGTACAACTAAGGGCTCAATACCTGAAGGAGAAGGTATATCCTCTTTTGTCCTAAGACGTTTTGAAGAGCCTTCAATCTTATCCTTGCTCTTCAATTTTGAATGTAGCTGTGCCACAAGCTGCATTCGATCTTTGATTCCAGGTTTGGTTTTGATTTCTGGATGAACCATACTCTCAAAGCTTCTAGTGACCTGGCCTAAAGTTGCTTTAATGTGTTATGCATCACTCCATTAGTGCGTAGAGCTGGGTCAAATGAAACAAGAAATGCACTGCACAGCTTCAACCAGCACTATTCCACAAGTTCAGTCACAAAATCATCAAACTTTGCATACAGTGGATCAAATGCGTGTCGCAAATGATCGTCTGGAGCTCCATAGAGAGACAAAACTAGAGCATCACAAACGATTTTTCGATGCTAACGCATTAACTTTCTCTCTACCACGACTGAAGCCTGAAAATACATGAAGCAAATATAAGTAAGGTAAATCTAGAATAGATATAAATTTGACATTATATGATCGTAAATAGTTCTAAACAAAAACATTTCATGGACAATAATAACAACCAGTAACGAAAAACCTTAGAACATATATAATTCCTCCCTGCAGTGCGACGCGGTGGTCAGCAACATCCAAAGACGAAAAACGTATAATAAAAATCTCCTTGCAATGCAACGTGGAAGTCAGCAACTGTTAGGGACGAAGGATTAATACTACCTAACCTCTCTCTACAGTGCGACACGGTGGTCAGCAACAACTGGAGACGAGAAATTTATTAAATCCAATCAACCTGTGGTGATGGTCAAAGCATTTAGGATTGAAGGATGTAAAATATATATTCCCTCCTTGCAGTGCGACACAGTGGTCAACAACAACCAGAGATGAAGAATCCATTGAATCCAATGTCCCTGCAGTGCAGCGTGATGGTCAACAATAATCAAGAACAATGGATTTAAAAACCCTAAACCCTTCTCTGCAGTGTGACATAGTGGTCAGCATCAATCAAAGACGAGGAATCTATTAAATCCAATCTTATTGCGGTGCGACAAGATGGTCAAAAATAGTCAAGAATGAACGATTTGACAACCCTAAACCCCTCCTTGTAGTGCAACACGGTGGTCAGTAACAAACAAAGACGAAGAATCTATTACATCCAATCTTCTTGCGGTGCGATGCGATGGTCAGCACCAGTCAAGAACAAAGGATTTGGTAACCCTAAACTCCTTTCTGCAGTGCGACGCGATGGTCAGCAAAACATACAAAGACAAAGAATCTATTTTTTTAAATCCCATCTTCTAGCAGTACGACACAATGGTCAACAACAACTAGGAAGAGAAGATGTAAGATAGCTAACTCCTCCTTGCAGTGTGACTTGGTGGTGAGCAACAACCTGGTACGGAAAATCTAATTGTACAACCTAAGCTACTCCCTACAGTGCGACACAGAGGTCAGCAGCGGTCAAGGACGAAGTGTCTAAAGTCTAACCCCCCTTGTAGTGTGTCACGAGGATCAACATAGTCAAGGACGGGTGTCTAAACCTACAGACTAACATTGAGGTGTGAGCAAAGCTCCACAACAACATCGTTCACAAAAACAAGATGCAAACTAACACCGAGGTGCGAGCAAAGCTCTAAACAACAGCATTAGCAAATAAAATTCACAAAAAAAAACATTAAAAATTAGAAGAAAAATTACCTGCTCTGCTCGACTTGACTGGGCTCTACTCTGCTCTGCTCTCTCTCTCTCTCTCTCTCTCTCTCTCTCTCTCTCTCTCTGTCACTACTCTCTCTCTCTGTCTAGTGCAACAGTTCATTCGAATTATCGTGGCATCTTTTTTTATAAGGGAAACAATATTTCAATCGAACTATATTTCGATCGAAATAAGTTTTTTTTGAAAATACACGTATAATACGGGTATTGTTAACCCTCACGGCACACGGACACCCTATGATCTATAAACGTTGTATTATTTAGAGTCAGGTACCGGGCTTGTCGGACCAATAGGAACATGGTAAGGGTGATCGCCAATGACAGGCGCACTCTAACTGGAATATTCAAGGAGTTAGTTGGCTAAGTATGGGCGCCCAAGTGTGAATGGGGTGAGCTCCTATAAAAGCCACTAAACCTAATTTTTACTCATTCTCTCATTGTGCAATAGAAGCCGCTCTTGCTCCATCTCCACCTTCTCCTTCACCATCTCCTTGTGTGTGTGTGTGTGTACGTGTGTGTGTGTGAGAGAGAGAGAGAGAGAGAGTGTGAGAGTGTGTGTGTGATCGAGCGTTGCGGCGGCACAACGGCGGCGAGGCGGTTGAGCGCGGCGTAGCGGCGTCTCCCTCTTCTTCGCGGCGCGGGAATCCTTCATTCGCAACTACGCAGGAGGGTGAGTGACACACCATTCTTCCTTGTGAGCTTGTCTGTTGTATGACTGTGTGCTAGGAGCCTTTGTGGCTCGCACACGGCGCATAGCAAGTCCCTAGCCGTGACATTTTTGGCGCCGTTTCCGGGGAGCTGCTGCGTGTGAAGCTCCAATGGCGACCTGTAAATTGTATTGAAGCTATTTTTTATGTAGGAAAGGTGCGGCTTAAGTTTGATTATTGTTGTCATGCAAAAACAGTAGAGAAAGACACAATGTTGTTGACTGCATTCAAGTTTTCTGTGTTCTGTTAAGCTCAGATTTTAGCTTACATAGTTAGCATTTCTTGCGTTTCTGCGTTTTCTGCATTTTCTGTGTTGCACTGCACAGTTCTGTCAAGTTTCAATTTTCTGCATTTTCTGTGTTTTCTGGTTTGTGCACAGTTAGTTAATTAAGTAGGTCAGTAATTAGGTGAACCACTGATTAGCAGGTCAGTAGGTAGGTGAGACAGTAAATAGTTAGGTGAGGTCAACGCGCACCAAAACGCGTACCAAATAATATCCACAAAAAAAATTTTCGAAAAATAAAAACGTGAGTGAGGGGGAGGTTATCAAAACGGACGGGTTGGTTTGTATAAAAGTGAGATCGGGATCGGGATCATTTGACCCAATCCCAATCCCAATCCCAATCCCAGGCTTTGTCTCTGTCTTATGATATAGGGTAGTCTCACTCCTATATATATAGGCTAGACTCACAAGGAGGGAGTGAGAAATGTGGGATAAGTCCTACACTCTCCTCTCCTTCATTGCACACTAGGACTTGCTATTTGGAGCCTAGTTCCCCAGCTAGGAAAAGACTGTTTCGGGCTTTTCTGGAGCAAAATAGAACCAAACGGTGGGCTGTAAAGCACAACGCGTCCCTCCTAGCGATACGCTCGGTTTGAGATATCACACGGCCCATTCCACGACACGCTCTAAAAAATCTAGCAAAAAAACAAACAAAAAACACGCAAAAAACTAGTCACAAGGCCTCCTAGAGCAGCTTTTTAACACCTTAGGGTATCAAAAGCACATGCACTTACGCTCTGGGCGGGTGCTAGAACACGAGCATATTCAGGGTGCCTCTGTTCATACGGACACCCATTACCCATCCACGATAGGCTCTAGACCCTCAGCGGGGACACAAGGTAGCACCACCCAAGACCCTAAAATAGCCGCTAGTGATTCCTCCTCCGACTCAGAAATCATGGAAGCATACCCTACCCAAAACACTGAGAGAGAAGGCCATGCACCTCCCGAAGCTCCACAGCCTAGTACTAGTATGTTTAGCCGTTTCATGGAAACATTAGGTAGAGCTACTCGCTCGGAACCTGATGCAAATGAAGCACACGAAGGGGGTGGGGAAGTGGACTCTCCTTTCACATCGCACGTGGACCCCACACCCCCAAAGAGTGTCCATGTGGATATCCTGCCAACTTCTTACCAAGAAGGCCCTGTTGAGCTTCCTCCTTCAGAAGTTCCCTCTGGAGTACCGTTGGTGACAAGTAAAAGCACGGGGAGCAACATTGCTTCTACCTCACAAGAAACCGTTAACACGTCGACTCTAGAAGGATTGTTCATTAATGATCATTGGACATACGACCTCCACACTGAGGTGTTGACGGATCTACACTCTGGCCACGCCTACCATGTAGGATGGATAGAGATTGTACAATCCACCTCTAGTGCCACGAGCATCGAAGATCAACAAAAAATGATCTGTAATGTTATCCATGGCATTATTCAATCAGAAAGGCAAAACCGAGGGGTAAATATACTCTCAACTGGCCCCATGAGATTTTTGGATACGAGCAAGGCT
Source organism: Adiantum capillus-veneris (assembly GCF_014529385.1). Lineage (NCBI taxonomy): Eukaryota > Viridiplantae > Streptophyta > Polypodiopsida > Polypodiales > Pteridaceae > Adiantum > Adiantum capillus-veneris. The sequence continues at coordinate 85,549,129 of NC_140937.1, forward strand.
CAACAGCCTACTCTATCACAAATGGAGACTCCTCTAATGAGTCCCATGGACCCATCTTACGTCATTTCACCTGGGGTCTCTATGCAATTTGAGCCTCCAAGCGACAACTTTAGCTTCCCTAACTTGGCTCAACCCTCTATTAAGGAAAACACAGTGCTCACTCCAGGGATAGGCCTGACAGAGAATGTACTGATGACATCTACGGTTAGCGCAGTGCCACTACCTAGTGTCGTAGTACCTAATATGGGGCCTCGACCGTATGTGCCTCTAGCCCCTTATGCACACATGGCCCCCACACCTCCAATTGTACCACTTGTTTATGGTCCTCGAGTGCCGCTCCCTAGCCCTTATCCGAGTGGACCTATGCCCGGTTATGTTCCATATCCTGCATCATCCACACATATGCCAAGACTGGTACCCGTCCCTCTCCCACATATGATTCCAAGAGTACCTCCACCGGCCCTGCCTCCTCACATAGGTGACTTGGCAGCGTTTGCTCAAACCATAGGTCGATCTATCGCGGAAAATATGCGTCATGCATCTGATAGAGAGCCTAGAAGCAAGGCAGTAAAAATTGCCAAACTCACGCAAAAATTCAATGGGGACGAAGATGCTAGAAAACACATTGAAGTGTTTGAACAAGTATGTGATTCCTTAGGGGAACGCAACGAACTACATAAGTGCAATGCATTAAGCTTGACATTAAGTGGGAAGGCTGGAGATTGGTATAGAACCCTAAGGGTGGACGAGAAAACAATCTACCCTACCCTTCGAAGGTTGTTTCTAAAGGAGTACATACGAGAAGGTGTGCTTTGGGGTGTAGCATCTCAGCTATAGAAGGCCGAACGTAAGGAAGGAGAGTCAGTAAGGGACTTCATTAGTCGTCTAAAGCACTTAAACTCTCGCTGCCCTGTAAATGAGCGCTTCAACAATAACCAACTGCTTGATCGATTCATTCGAGGGTTGAGGAATGAAGGAATCTATAATGGACTAGTGATTAGAGGTATCACAACCTGGGAAGATGTCACTGCCAATGCAATCCAATTAGAGGACAACTTGATGATAGCAGGCATGAGGGTGTCTACTGACACGAGATCCACTAGCTCACAAGCCATTGAGTATGAACCCATGACTGCAAAGCCCATTGCCAATGAGCCAAAGGTATTTGAGACATTCTTGACAGACCTCACCAAGGCAATCCAAGAGTCTCTTAAGGATAATCGACCCCCTCAAAATAGTCACATGTATCCAAGAAGGGAGCAACAATGGTGTTCCATTTGCTTAGGTCTACATAGCACTAGTGAGTGCCCTACGTTTAGAGTAAAATTTAATGGAGCTTGCAACGCATGTGGTAGGTATGGTCACCAAGCTAAGGATTGTTTAATGATCAAACATATGATGGCAAATAGACCACCTGTAGCCTGGACGGATGCGCCTCGAGCTCCTATATTGATGCCTGCTCCACTTGTTGAGCAACTACCGCAACACATGGTCCCTAGATCTCAAAATGTTGTACAAGCTACACCGCTACCACCTCCTGTGCTAGGACTGCAGCCCCCGCATCCAAGAGTCGCCTCTATGAACCAAGTGGGTTGCGAGCCATCTAATGCTTATGCAGATGGCTGCGAGGAGGAAATAGACACTAGTATTGCCTACGGACTTGATACATTGGAAGAGTTTCCTATATACTACATGGAAGATTGTTGGGGGCAAGTCAAGCCGGTTTATCAAGCTGCTGCTCTCGCATCCAGAGGTCAAAATATCAACACCCAGGCTAGGAGGCCACCTCTTCAATGCTACGAGTGTGGTGGACCACATCGGGCAGCGGAGTGCCCTATTAGGATGCAAAAGAATGTTGCACAGATGCAAATGAATCAAGGGAGCACATCTGCAATGCCAATACTCACATGTAATTGTTGTGGCATAGATCACTTGATTGCCCAATGCCCCTATAACCCAAATGCGCCTAAAATCACACCCCTAAATTTGGTCGAAATTGCTAGTGTGACATCGCCAATACCACCCGTCGCACCCGCTTATGCGATTACACGGTCCATGCTTCAAGGGCTAGGCCATATCCTCGAAGAGAGAGATACCGCGTCAGTTATCCAAGAAAAGAAAAAGAAGACACGAAGGAAGAGGTCGCAGAATACGGGAAATTCAAAGCCAAGTTCCAAAACAAACATAGGAATAGGAGATGACCCCGTGTATATGAATGACCTCGAGGATGATTCAGATTCAATCGAGACAATGGAGACTAGAACCAATACCACAAAGGGAAAGACCGACAAAGAAAACCGTAACATGGAACCAAATGAAAACCGAATAAGAGAAAACCATAAAGAGCCTCTGAAAACACCACAAGTGTTTCCAAATCCAATCCAAGACCCCCAAGATAAACCGCAGGGGCAAAAAGGGAAGAATCGTAAAAAGAAGATTGGGACGTACCCAAACCCAGTAGACGAGATTGAGCAGGTGAAACATCTAAGAGGTTTAGTGGAGGAGACTCAAAGGAAACTAGAACCAGAACCCATGCATGTCAAAATTCATGACACAGTGTTTCCCACGCAAGTTCATCCACCCCACATGAACCATAGACCGTTAGGCATACCTAGCATCATCCAAGAAGGGAGTGAGGACGGGACATCAGAAAGTGAGCATACACCTTTCTTGTTGGAAAGGATGTTTAACGAAGGAATACCTGATCCCATTGAGGAATATGAGATTCCATCCTCACCAGTTCCTAGTCAAGGACCTACACCCTGCAAAATGCCAATGAATGTTGCCAAACTAGTGGACTTCATGTCTTCTGAGGTCCGAACCACGATCATAGCAAAGCTGTATGGAGATCCTGAGTTAGTCTTTGCACTTCGAGCATTCCTTAACGGAGAGCTACAAACGGGACTACCGCAGTTTGCGCAACCAAATAGGCCTGACTCGATTATGATTGATGAGGAAAATCATGTGCAATCACTTGACTTAGATGGACACGAGTCTGTGATCGAGGTACCCATTAACGAATTAGGGCAGTATTTTGAAGGCGACGAGTCTAATGCGACCCTACCCATCACTACCAAGGGATTAACTATAAAGGGAATTCTTGATGGTGGTGCGGGAGTTAGCATCGTTACAAAAGATTGTTGGGAATCCATGGGAAAACCCCGCCTCAGTGTTACTAACATTGTGGTAAAGATGGCAAATGGTACCATAGCCAAACCTATGGGGATGCTCAAGGATCTTAAGATCAAAGTTCTAGGACACAAGGTACGACATACGTTCATTGTAATGGATTTCTCTAAACACCTTATGTCATATGAAATAATTTTAGGACGACCATTCATGAGGGAAGCACAAATGGTTCATGATTGGTCTAAAAATCATGTCTATTTGCAATTCCAAGACTCTGTCCTTAGAGTGGATTTGGTGACTGGTAAGGTACACCCCTTAGGGAGTAAAACCATTATTGATCATCGCTCTGACACCACAGTTCACTCGGCCCCACTACAATATTGTTACACTTGTAAGAAGGATACAGACATTGGCCAAGATTCTCCTTACATGGATGTGTTACCAGGTATGACGGAATCAGACAACGTGGACTGGGTACACCTAGCTGCAACCATAGATACCTGGGGAAATAGAGGAACCACTTGGGTCACACCAGAGGGGGAAGAGGTACCACAAATTGCACCTCTGAACATGATAAGTGCCATACATGCATCTTCTAAGGGCAAGGCAATTGTAGACCAATCTGACAGTGACACCGATAGCTCAATAGAAGACTTTGACCAACACGACTCAGACACGGACTCCCAGAGTGAAACGGATTCTGAATCTCATGAATTAGAGAGTGGAGCAAGTTCAGAGTCAAAACATTCGAAAGGACCGAGCACATCAACCGATGATAGCTCCTCCGAGAGTGAAGAGGACACCAACGAGGACTCCTTTAGTGAGCCAGATCTAAATGCAAATCAAAAGCAGGTCTCAAATAAGAAAAAGAAAAACTTTAAGAGGCGTCGATATCGAGCCAATGTACGTGCTAGGATAAAAAAGAAGAGATCCTCAGCAGAATGGCTCAGTTATATAGGAGCATGTGATGCTCATCGAAAATTGGTAGACGATTGGGGTGAATATCTCCAAAATGTTATGTGGTGTAGACCACGACCCCACAACATAGCCCAATTAGAGATCATAGACAAGCCAAAGTTGAGCCGCACTGCAAGGAGGCGTCAAAACCAAGAGTTAGCTCGACAACACAAGAAAACAGAAATAGAAGCACAGACCAAAGCACAACCAGAATCCACAGACTTGCATCCTGCACCACAACATTTCAAATCTTACACCACAGGGGAAGCAAAGGTTGTGTACACAAAAGCCCAAAGAATACCTATCGATGGGGATAATGGAATCTATGATGGTCCGGCAATAGTTAAAGAAATAGAATTAGCCAACCTTGGTGAAGAATCAAAACCTGTTTTTATTGCCCAAGACCTCACAGAAGTTGAAGAGGCGGTCCTCAAAGAGCTTCTCATGGAATTCAAGGACATATTCGCTTGGACATACCATGATATGAAAGGTGTTCCACCTTCTGTGGTCCAACATACAATCCCTATGATTAGCACTGCAAAGCCCATACAACAAAGACCCTACCCGATGAATCCTAAGTACGCAAAGATCATTCAAGAAGAACTAGAAAAGATTATCAAATGTGGGTTCATATATCCTATTGAACACTCTGAATGGGTGTCTCCAATAGTTATCGTGCCAAAAAAGAATGGGAAACTTAGGGTGTGCGTGGACCTCAAAAAAGTTAATGCAGCTACTAGAAGAGACCATTACCCCCTACCATATTCCGAACATGTACTCGAAAGAGTTGCAGGCAAGGAAGCTTATAGCTTTCTAGATGGGTACTCAGGCTACAACCAAATCACGCTAGCGCTAGAGGACCAAGCTAAAACTGCCTTCATCACAGAATTTGGCGTGTTTGCATTTCGTGTGATGGATTTTGGCTTAACAAATGCCCCTGCTACATTCCAACGATTAATAAACACTGCTTTTAAAGAATATTTGAGAGAGTTTTGTGAAGCTTTCTTAGACGACCTTTGTGTTTACTCTTCTTGGAAAGAACATCTATCATGTTTGCGGAAGGTGTTTGAAAAGTGTAGGTTATATCGTATCTCATTGAACCCGTTCAAATGCCAATTTTGGGTCAAGCATGGAGTTATTTTAGGGCATATAGTATCTAAGAATGGTATCTCAACCGATGAGAGCAAAATTAAAGTGATTCTAGAGTTACCACCACCAACCAATTACAAGGGAGTTCAAAGGTTCATGGGACACGTGGGTTATTATCGACGGTTTATTTTATTTTTCGCTGAGATAGCACGTCCTTTGTACAAGCTTCTCATTGAATTTAAATGGACTGAAGAGTGTGACCATGCCTATGAACAATTGAAGAAAACACTAGCAAGTGCTCCGATTTTAAGGACACCTAACTGGGATGTCATTTTCCATGTGCATATTGATGCATCAAACTTTGCTATTGGGTGTGTTCTCACTCAACCAGGAGAACATAAATTGGACTATCCCGTTAGCTTTGTGAGCCGTCAATTGAACGATGCTGAAAGGAACTACACCACTACAGAGCGAGAAGGTTTAGCAATGGTGTATGCAGTAAAGAAATTTCGCTACTACCTTCTGGCAAACAAGTTTGTATTTTATGTGGATCATCAAGAGTTGCTGTATCTGGTAAACAAGCCATGCTCCACAGGAAGAATCACACGATGGTTGTTAATTCTTCTGGAGTTTGATTTCACGATTGTAGTGAGACGTGGTAAAAGGCACGTCATGGCTGATCATTTGTCTCGCATACCCAATGGTGAAGCCCCTACAGGAGTTGATGATGAATTACCCGATACTTCCCTATTCATAGTTGAGACTCTGCCTGAATGGAGTGAGAACATTGTTAACTTTTTAGTTAATGGTTTTCCACCCAAGGAACTTCGTAAGGATATCGCTCGAAGGCTAGTAAAAGAATGTGAACCCTATTGTTTGATTGCCGGAACACTGTGTCATAATAATCAATATCTAATTCTCCTAAATGATTTTCTCATATTAAACTGATCATTTAATGTGGGGAAGTGCCAAGGGAGAAAAAGCTAGAATATTGGTTAAGTTAGCAGACCGGCCATAGTAGGGATCCAAAGGAGGGAAAATAGGGATCCAAAGGGGGGGCCATCTGCAAAAGAGCCATGTGAAACAACGGGCTAAAAAGACCCTAAGGTTCAGCCCATTAAGACTTCCAAAATGCTAAGGTTCCAAAATTCAAAGGTTGTGTCCAAAGGTCAACCTTAGGGAAAATTGGATGCTTAGTGTGTGCCCAAAAAGTCTTTCTACATCCCTACATGGGAGGGGGCGAGCCCCAAAGCTAGGGGATGAGAGAGAAAGCCACACACACACACACAGGCTCCCTTTACACAAAGGGAATGAGGGACACATGTCAGCTCCCTAGGCCAGATGCCCACAAGGTATGCCCAATTCCTATTGGAAGACCCTTGAAGTGGACCAATGAGAATTAGGCTAGAGTGAATCTAGTTTAATTAATTTAAAAACATTTAATAAAAGAAACCAATAAGAATTAAGTGTCCTAGAAGACTATTGGGCAGTCTCCCAAGGGGTCCAATGAGCATTCAGGAGCCCCATGGCTTGCCTGATTCCTATTGGCCAGGAGGCAAAGGGGTCCAATGAGAGTTTAGTTTAATTATTTAATTATCTAAAGCTCTCACAAAAGGGGAAAGGGGGACACATGTCAGAAGGCTATCACTTATGCTGCTTAATCCCTATTGGCTTGACCTGGGGAGGTCCAATGAGGCAAAAGCCAGACTAACTTAGCAGCTAGGGCTCGCCCAAGAGAGAGAGGGGGCTGATTTTTGCTTGGCATTGATACATCAACACTCTCACACTTGACCATGTGTGAAGGGAAAATACTCTATCTCCTCCCAAGCTTTAATGGAGAGCTCATCACCTACTCCAAGCTTGTGAGATAGAAGCCTACATCAACACTCTCTTGGCATGTGGATGCAAATCCAACCAAGAGCCAAGCTTCAATGCATGCTCATCTTCTCTACCAAGCTAATTACTAAGCTAAGCTATGCTAATATGAGTGATTATGTGAGGAGATGTACTTCTTTCTCGTAAGATACTTCTTTTTCCTCTCAATCTACTCTCATACCCTGCTAGCTCTCACCATCTTCGAAGGTGTGTGAGGTCTTGGGTCTGAGAACGGGGATAATTCAAGTTGTGTTTGATTAAGTGTTTTGCTTGGTGTATGAAGCTTCCATCTTCATTGCACTAGCTCGTCTTGAAGGAACACAAAGAATTGTATTGTACAATGTCTCTCTTGATGGGAGAAACCATAATACAAAGCCTTTTGGAGGGGGGACCGGCTCCATGCAAATCCGGTCCTCAACTGTTGTCAATAGCTTAATTGCTCTCTCTTTTGAAAGTATTGTCGATGCTATCTAACTAGGTGTTATGCTTTTTGTTGCTCTCTCCACCCAAGCACTCTTGTAATTCTCATTAGGAATCAACTCTAATGAAATGCTCACTATGTTCATGCTAATTTCCGCTACACATAAGATTTTAGGCCATTAAATGTTACATTGGTATCAGAGCTCAAGGTTTCTCTTTTCTTGCTCAAGAAGGGAGGTCCTCAAGCTAGCTACAAATGGTTGGTATTATTAATTGCCTGTGAGTAAGTAGAATAGGGATTTTTCAGCCTTGCAGTGCGCCTGCCTTTGTGCAGTTAACGGGGCATCACCGTCGGGAGCTATGGTCTTAATAGTGGAGTCCTACGGGGCTTGCCTACGGCTTAACCACTATTGAGCTATTAGAAGCTTGACAGGAGCCGGTGTTGTTTTGGTGTCGAAAGACCCTCTCTTCTATTCCTTGCAATTAATGGTATTCGAGCCGCGGGTACAGTAGCTTGAGTGCTTTTTCTAAAGGGGTAAAGAGGAGTAGCAACTAGGGCTTGAAGTGCCAAAGTACACCTAAAAAGTTTACACCTAAAAGTTGTTAGAATGGCTGACAATATTAAAGAGAGTGAAATTAATGTTGATAACTTTGATTTTGCTCATGAGCAAGCTACTAATGATGCTTCAATGCTTGTTAATTATCTTGTTTCTAGGCTTCAACAAGCCATGGGCAATCCATCTCTCCAAAGTGAAGTGCAACGGCAGCTCCGTGCTCACGGGATTCTCCAAGCTCATCACCATGACGAGAGAACACCTAGGAAGCCTCCTTGTGAGACTACCAAAAGAGGTCTCTCTCCGATTTGGGAAGAAGAAGAGAATCCATATGAAGGGCTCAAGAACTTACTTCTTGATGATGCATCTCCTTCCCAAAGGAGAACTCAAGAGCCTCCACCGAAGGAACGAGAAACAGGCGAGTCTCCCGCCACCTCGGCGGAGATGGCTCCACGAAGACGGCGGGCTAAACGCTCTCCATCACCACCAAAGCGGAGAAGACCATCACACTCTTCTCCACGCTATAATTCAAAGAGGGATGATAAAAAGCAAGAGAAGAAAAAGGCGAGAAAGAGGACACCCTCTTCTCCATCTTCTTTATCCTCTTCCTCTTATGAAAGCTATGGTGAAGACGACAAAGATCAAGACAAGAAAAAGGCGAGAAAGAGGTCACCCTCTTCTCCACCTTCTTCAAATTCTTCATCTTCTGAAGAAAGTGATGGTGGAACTTTTGAACCATCAAAAAGAAGAGGCCATAGGAAATCCTATGCCGCATGGAAGAGGTCGTCCAAGCTGAAGAAATTCAAAGAGGGAGGGAAGAGCATCTCTTTCCTTACCTATGATGGCACCTTCGGTGCTACAGACAAAGTTTTGGCCTTTATCCAGCAATTCGATGCGGCGTTTGGAGATGAGGGCTTCACGGAGTCCTCTAAGCTACGCCATGTAGCTATGCACTTTCAAAAGTCCGCCAGACAATGGTGGTCTAGCCTACGAGCCAACGGTGAAGCTCCACGAACATGGAAGGCTTTAAGAGCTTCCATTATGAAGTAGTTTTTGGCCACCGATGCCAAAGACAAAGTACTCACCGAATGGCGAAGCTTAAAGCTCTCCCCCAATGAATCCATCCACAAATATGTAGACAAGTTTTGGGACCTACAACTCAAAGCCACTGTCTTCAAAAAGTTGGATTTTGGAGAGCAAAAGCAACAATTTTGTGCGGGCTTAACCGAAGAAATGGCGGAGTATGTCAACTCCCAAAGGCCACGTACCATATCGGCGGTAATACACCATACTATGGTGGCCTCGCGAATCAATTTCCAAACGAGGGGTAAAAGAAATAATAAGCCCCCGGAAAACAAAGGTTCCGATGAGCCTAAGGGGAAGGACAATGTCCAAAAGTCTCCTAAGGGCAATTCCAACAAAGCTAAAGAGAAGGGAGTTTACAAAGGAAAGAATAAACTCTCTCCTGAAGAGCTTGAGCGTTATCGTAAAGATAACCGGTGTTTCAAGTGCGGCGAACAAGGGCATGCGTACCGCGCTTGTCCCCAAAAGAACAACCGCCAAGATCCTCCTAGAGCTTCTTTGGTTGAAATCCAAGAGGAGGAGATTCACCAAACTCACCACAAAGGATCTCCTCTATGCCATGCTTGGGGAAAGGTAAGAGAACATGATGCTTTTATTCTCTTTGACCCTGGTTCTACTCACAATTTCATATCTATGGAGTTAGCCACCAAGCTAGGCATACAATCCTACGAGATGGGAGATATCCTACCCGCAGACAGTGCCTTCAAGGGGCAAGAAGCTTCAGTCACTCCCTTAATCGGGAAATTGAGGCTTCATGTCCAAGTCTATGTGGACAAAGAGGATTTCTTTATCTCTCCTCTCAAGCATGAGGATGTAATCCTAGGGGCACCATGGTTTGACCGTCTGGCTGCCCATGTTAAATTTCCTGAAAGGAGAATCTCCTTTAAGTTCAGGGAAAAGGACATGTATATAGATGCTAGGGAGATGGGTAACACCATCCCCATTGTACATACACCAGCTTTCAACAAGTCAATAAAGAGCTCTATTTCCGTGTACATGATTTTTGTTAAAGATTCTCAAAATGAACCTAATGCTTTAGCAAAAGAAAATAAAAGCAACCAAAAGGAATTAGAGTTATCCAATTTTCTCAAGGGGTTTCAAGATGTCTTTATTGACGACATCCCTTCTGAGCTACCTCCTAAACGAGGTAATGACGACCATGCAATTGAACTTCTTCCAGGAAGTTCACCGCCTAACAAACCTCCTTATAGAGTTTCTCAAGCTCAACAAGAGGAGATTATGCGGCAAGTGCATGAGCTAATTGAGAAGGGCATGGTTAGGCCTAGCTCATCTCCATTTTGCTCACATGTGCTATTAGTGCAAAAGAAAGACGGCACATATCGTATGTGTGTCGACTATAGAGCACTAAATAGGATCACTATCAAGAATAGGTTTCCCGTTCCACGGGTAGAAGACCTATTTGATAAGCTACAAGGATCGACCTACTTCAGTAGGATTGACCTAAAAAGTGGCTATCATCAAATAAGGATAGTTGATCAAGACATTGTAAAGACCGCATTTCGTACTACATTTGGTCTTTACGAATACATTGTCATGCCTTTTGGCTTGACTAATGCACCAGCCACATTTAACCGCTTGATGGAGAAGCTGTTCAGACCTCATCGAACCTTCACTGGAGTGTTCTTTGATGATATTATCATCTACTCTAATTCATTAGAGGAACATAAGCAACACCTCCAGGTAATATTTCAAGTTTTAAGAGAGAATAAACTTTATGTTAATCGAAAGAAAAGTGAATTTTTCTTGCAAGAGATTCAATATTTAGGTCACATTATCTCTCAAGATGGAATCCAAATGGATCCATCCAAGTTAGAGGTAATAAAAGGATGGCCTAACCAAGGAATCTTCATGAACTAAGAAGCTTTATAGGTATGTGTGCATACTATAGACGCTTCATAGAAAAGTTCTCACAAATTGCGGGACCATTACATGACCTAACAAAGAAAAATGTTAGGTATACGTGGTCTGCTAAGGAGAACAATGCTTTCGAAAAGCTTAAAGAAAAGCTTATCTCTCAACCTGTGCTTACACTACCGGATCTCTCAAAACCATTTGAGGTCCAATGTGATGCTTGTGGTGATTGCCTTGGGGCTGTTTTGCTCCAAGAAGGGCACGCCATAGGCTATGAGAGTCGAAGGCTCGACCCTGTTGAGCAAGCTCTAGGCATATACGAAAAAGAACTCCTTGCAGTTCTACATGCCTTAGACTCATGGAAGCACTATTTATTGGGGACTCCTTTCATTCTGCGAACGGATCACCAAAGTCTTAAGTACTTCATGACGCAGACCAAGCTCTCCGACAAACAAATGAGGTGGGCAAATTTCCTTTCGCAATTTCATTTTCATATTGCTCACATTGCTGGCAAGCATAATCAAGTAGCCGATGCACTCTCAAGACGACCGAGAGTGAATGCGGTTTCCATAGCAACTCACAATGATCTATCTTTAATGATAGATGAGTATGCTATTGATCCCGATTTTAGAGATGTGATTTCAGCCCTTGCCTTAGGGAAGAAAGAAGAACCATTTACTTTACAAGATGGCTATCTTCTCTATGGCAATAGACTATGCGTTACTAACTCACTACGTGAGAAAGTAATGTATGAATCTCATGCTCCCCCATATGCGGGGCATAGAGGGATTCAGTCTACCCTAAAGGGAATTGAAACATATTTCTATTGGCCTACCATGAAAGTGAACATACATGAGTATGTTTCCAAATGTGTGGTATGTCAAAAGACAAAATTTGATAGAGGGAAGCAACTTGGATTGCTTCAACCCTTGCCAATCCCTAATTCACCATGGGAGAGCATATCCATGGATTTTATCTTTGGATTGCCTAAGTCTATCCATGGGAATACGGGAATATGGACGATAGTAGACAGGTTCAGTAAACAAGCTCATTTTATACCTGTCAAAAAGACTATCAAAGCCCATCAAATGGCAACCCTCTTCATTTCGCAAATTTTCAAGTACCATGGCTTGCCAATGTCCATAGTGTCGGATAGAGATCCTAGAATGACCAGTAATTTCTGGAAGGGTCTCTTTGAGAATTTAGGAACAAGGCTAAACTTCTCTTCGGCCTATCATCCACAAACTGATGGCCAAAGTGAAATAGCTAACCTAACTATTCTCGATCTACTAAAAGCCTATGTAACGGAAGTAGATCAAAGATCCCAATGGGAGAAGTACTTACCCTTAGTAGAGTATGCTTACAATAACACTGTACATACTTCTACAGGAAAAGCACCTTTCGAGGTAATTGAGGGAAGATCAAAAAGTCCCTTGCTACTTAAGGTACATGGGAAGATCTTCGCTGCAGATGAGTATAGCCGAGACCTACAAGAATCTTTCCAAAAGATTAAGGATGCTATCTCTATCTCACAGCAAAGGCAAAAGGCTGCTGCTGACAAGCACAGAAGAGCCCAAGCCTTTAAAGAAAACGATTGGGTCTTGTTAAAGTTTCCCAAGGCTCGATTAAGGCACACGACGGGCAAGAATCCTACGGGCCACCAAAAGTACTATGCTAAACTAGCAAAAAGGTACTATGGTCCCTTCCAGATTCTTAGGCCAATCAATGAGATGGCCTATCAACTTAAGTTGCCCAATCATTGGCTTATACACAATGCTTTTCATGTGAGCCTCTTAAAGCCTTACAAAGGAGAGCCACCTCAAGAACCAACTATTGAAGACCCACCGGAGATCGAGGACCACGAGGAGGTGCTGCAGCCCGAGTCCATTCTCCGACATGAAGACAAGGTATTAAGAGGCGGTAAGACTATCCGACGATATCTTATTAAGTTTAAGAATTATCCTTTTGAAGATGCTAGATGGATGCAAGGCATACAATTAAAGGATAACCTAAACCTTGTCAATGCTTACAATGCTTCCCAAGAGTAAGCAAATGTACAAAATGTTAAAAATGAACAAAAATTTTTGTCTTATAAGACTCTCTTTTTCTTTATTTGTGCACAAAAATGAAGTAGTATGCATGCTTAGATCAAGTTTGCGGAGACGACGTCTCCCGAACACCAAGTAGAGCTTGTCACTCTACTATGGAAGATTGATAGGACTAATGTGCAGACATGCTTGCGGCAGCCTCAGGCTCTCAAGCGCCAAATGGACTAGTCATCCATTATGGAATGATGTCGTAGGGTAACATAGGGATCCTCTACCCGCTAAGAAAAGGACTCATGCATATGCTTTATCTTCTCTACACCATAGTCGAGGACGACTATGATTTCAAGAGAGAGGTAATGTCATAATAATCAATATCTAATTCTCCTAAATGATTTTCTCATATTAAACTGATCATTTAATGTGGGGAAGTGCCAAGGGAGAAAAAGCTAGAATATTGGTTAAGTTAGCAGACCGGCCACAGTAGGGATCCAAAGGAGGGAAAATAGGGATCCAAAGGGGGGGCCATCTGCAAAAGAGCCATGTGAAACAACGGGCTAAAAAGACCCTAAGGTTCAGCCCATTAAGACTTCCAAAATGCTAAGGTTCCAAAATTCAAAGGTTGTGTCCAAAGGTCAACCTTAGGGAAAATTGGATGCTTAGTGTGTGCCCAAAAAGTCTTTCTACATCCCTACATGGGAGGGGGCGAGCCCCAAAGCTAGGGGATGAGAGAGAAAGCCACACACACACACACAGGCTCCCTTTACACAAAGGGAATGAGGGACACATGTCAGCTCCCTAGGCCAGATGCCCACAAGGTATGCCCAATTCCTATTGGAAGACCCTTGAAGTGGACCAATGAGAATTAGGCTAGAGTGAATCTAGTTTAATTAATTTAAAAACATTTAATAAAAGAAACCAATAAGAATTAAGTGTCCTAGAAGACTATTGGGCAGTCTCCCAAGGGGTCCAATGAGCATTCAGGAGCCCCATGGCTTGCCTGATTCCTATTGGCCAGGAGGCAAAGGGGTCCAATGAGAGTTTAGTTTAATTATTTAATTATCTAAAGCTCTCACAAAAGGGGAAAGGGGGACACATGTCAGAAGGCTATCACTTATGCTGCTTAATCCCTATTGGCTTGACCTGGGGAGGTCCAATGAGGCAAAAGCTAGACTAACTTAGCAGCTAGGGCTCGCCCAAGAGAGAGAGGGGGCTGATTTTTGCTTGGCATTGATACATCAACACTCTCACACTTGACCATGTGTGAAGGGAAAATACTCTATCTCCTCCCAAGCTTTAATGGAGAGCTCATCACCTACTCCAAGCTTGTGAGATAGAAGCCTACATCAACACTCTCTTGGCATGTGGATGCAAATCCAACCAAGAGCCAAGCTTCAATGCATGCTCATCTTCTCTACCAAGCTAATTACTAAGCTAAGCTATGCTAATATGAGTGATTATGTGAGGAGATGTACTTCTTTCTCGTAAGATACTTCTTTTTCCTCTCAATCTACTCTCATACCCTGCTAGCTCTCACCATCTTCGAAGGTGTGTGAGGTCTTGGGTCTGAGAACGGGGATAATTCAAGTTGTGTTTGATTAAGTGTTTTGCTTGGTGTATGAAGCTTCCATCTTCATTGCACTAGCTCGTCTTGAAGGAACACAAAGAATTGTATTGTACAATGTCTCTCTTGATGGGAGAAACCATAATACAAAGCCTTTTGGAGGGGGGACCGGCTCCATGCAAATCCGGTCCTCAACTGTTGTCAATAGCTTAATTGCTCTCTCTTTTGAAAGTATTGTCGATGCTATCTAACTAGGTGTTATGCTTTTTGTTGCTCTCTCCACCCAAGCACTCTTGTAATTCTCATTAGGAATCAACTCTAATGAAATGCTCACTATGTTCATGCTAATTTCCGCTACACATAAGATTTTAGGCCATTAAATGTTACACACTGTATAGACTAGGCAAGGACGATATTCTTAGGCATTGTGCCCGCGAGGATGAATATTTGTATATCTTGCAAGAAGCACATATGGGCATAGCAGGAGGACATTTTTCAGGAGACCTGACTGCTAGAAAGGTGTTGCAATCAGGCTATTGGTGGCCAACTTTATTTAAGGATGCATCACTTTTTACAAAAGGGTGTGATGAGTGCCAACGTTACAAGACCACACAGCGCAAAGACAGAATGCCCTTACATCCTATTAAAGTAACCCAACCATTTGAAAAATGGGGCTTAGACATTGTAGGTCCAATTAGTCCCGCAGCTCGCAACACTCAATCTTGATATATTCTAGTTGCTACGGACTATGTAACAAAGTGTGCTGAAGCTAAGGCTTCACAAAAAGCTGACGCGAGGACAACAGCTAAGTTTCTTTTTGAGAACATTATCACAAGATTTGGTTGCCCTTTTGAAATTGTTAGTGATAATGGTACCCATTTTATAAATGAGGTAATAAGAGAGCTTACCACGACCTTTATGATATCCCACCATAAGTCTACACCTTATTACCCGCAAGCTAATGGACAAGCCGAGAGCACCAACAAGACTCTAATCTCTATTTTAACCAAGACGGTAGAAGCTCATCGCACTGATTGGGATTTGAAGTTGACATCTGCTCTATGGGCTTATCGTACTGCTTATAAAGTGGCTATTAATTGTACGCCATTCAAAATGGTATACGGCCAAGAAGCGGTTATGCCTTGGGAGTTTGTCATTCCTAGTCTTAGGGTAGCTTCGCAAGAAGGATGGAATGGTAACCCCTTAACCGAGCGTTTGTATATCTTAGAAAAACTAGATGAAGAGAGACAGTTGGCTGTGCAAAATTCTCTTGTGGAAAAGGATAGGAGAAAGAAGTGGTTTGATCGCCATGTGAAGGACAAGGACATCAAAGTTGGTGATAAAGTCCTTATGTATGGAGTGCGTAAAGAGAAGAAAAAGTTGAAATATGCTGGTAAAGGACCATATAGAGTATGTGAAATTACCCCACAAGGTACCCTTCGTGTGGAAACTCTTGATGGAGTTGAAACCATTGGATTCCTCAATGGGAGTAAATTCAAAAGATATTATGATCCTTTAAGCCAAGAAGAACTACGGGCCATTCATCAAAAGAAGGCCGCCAAAGCACAAACCGAGTTAAAGAAGATACAAGCTCAAGCTGAGGCTGAGGAGCGACAACAACGTATAAGACAAAAACGAGAGGCTAACCTTGGAGTCACAAATGCATTCCACATGGAAATCGAAGAGGATTGGTTGGACTCTGACACACCTCTACGATACCCTATTGAGTTAAATAGTGCCTATGGAAAAGTGCTATATAATGCCTTATTGGACACGGGTGCTAAATATAATCTGCTATCCTATGGGGTGTGGTGTCAGTTAGGGAAGCCACCTCTATCTGAGAGTATTATCCAAGTCAAGGGTGTCAACAAGAAAAAAACTACGGTTTTTGGAATCTGGCACACTTCTGTCAGTTATGACAATGGAATTGTAGCTCAAGACTTTTTGGTCATGCCTACTAGAACTATGGAGGGTAATATAAACCTAGGACGCACGTGGATGATAGCCACCAAATGCACTATTGATTGGGGGACTGGGGGTGTCACAACGCAAAAACCAACTCTTATCCCTACCACTCAAGCCATAGTCCCTGAGATATTGCCTAAGGAAATAAAACCCAAGACATTGCATGTCCAGGAGGTTGAACCATACGTCCCCATAGCCCAACTCTCTAGATCTTCAACTGATGTAGTTGAAAGAAAGCTTGAGACACACAAGAACCATCCTAATATAACAAAGAAAGCATACAAGTGGGTCCCTAAAGCTTCTTTAGTAACCATGGATGATGCTAAAAAACGGAAGCCTCGTAAGAAACGTCCCACTCGCTCCAAGAAATGTAAGAAAACGTGGCGCTAGATTCCTAAACGACTATTAAAAGCCAAGGATACTATAAAGGAAATGATCAAATCTGGGTGCCCAAACGTAAATTGTACTCTTACCTGTCACCTGGCCCATGTAAACCCAATCCTGTGGCTCCAAAACAAATTGAAAATCGTGGAAAGGAAAAAATCACGGAATGCGACACACCTGCTCCAGAGCTAGTTTGGGTACCAAAGAAAGAACGATTTGTTCCACCTAGCTTAGGAACAGGAAAAGCAAATGAAGCTTCTTGCTCTTCATGTAGTTCCTATACGGAAATAGAAGCTTCGACACAACCTCCACCTACCATTGTACATATCCATACAAGCAAGAAAGAGTTTGCACCTCCCGTTGTATATTCACCACCTCCAACAATGTTGCAAATAAAATCATGGGAGAGTACCTTACCACCCTTGCAACTAGATGAAACACATAGGGTGATCGAAAACTATTGGTTAAAGCCTTTACCTATAACAACTTGGAACAATTGGTTTCAAAAGGTGACGACATCATTCCAAAAAGTATGATCTACCCAAGGAAGGGGGGAGTGTTTGCTGACATCCGTCATTCACTTGCTTCCCTCTCAGCCTTCCTCCCTGACCTCTCAATCTCCAATCTTAGGGAATGTATATATAAAGCCTTATACTCACAAAAACAAGAAAAAAAAGTAAAAGAGCAAGAGCCATAACAAAAAATAATAAAAACAAATTATGCACAAGAACACGACCCTTGTAATATTTTCACTCTAACCGTCATCTATTTGCGTGTACAGATATGGCTAGTATGCTAGAGTCATCCACTCCTGCCTTGGGTGAGAGGTACCTTCGTTACTTTTCACAAATGTTTCACATGGTCTTTCCAGTGCTTGCATGTGAATGGGATTTGATAGGTACACTAGCATGTGAGAGGAATTTTGAGGAGTTAGAATGGCTGATACGTCTCTTGACCACGTCTGATCCATACTTAGTAGAGAGCGTTTCTCCCATTGCACAAGCCTACCCTTTTGACCAAGATGACTATAGGCGTCTAGTGACCTTCTTAGTAAACATGGGCACCTATGATGAAGAAGAAAATTTACATGACTACACGGATGGCACATATGGTCTCATGGATGATGACTGTTTATCTCGACGACGAGGATAGGGGTTTAGCCTTAGGGTTTCCCCCCAACCTCTACAATATCCTATTCCCTTGACTCTTTAGGGGGAGTGCAAATAATTAGGTTAGGGTTCCTCATGTTTTTTGTTGTGTTCAATAAGTGTTGGTACCTTTTTCCACTAATGTGCCTCCTGGAGGTATTCCTTTTGTTTCCTAGTGTGTACAGGAGCGTGTTGCTATTGATAGGATTTGGACCTTCATGGAATCTTTCTCTCGTTCACACTTCAAATCAAGCGCGACCATCAACACAAACAGGTGTTTTATGCCCATTCGCATTGCCCTTATCTTTTTGCATCCATGTTTGTCTGCTTTGAATGTGATTGGTAGCATAATATTCAGCGCATTTGCTTAGTATCAAACATTTAATTCAATGTAATGTTTTGTCATAATCACTTGTTTAGGTTTAAAAATCAAGCAGTCCGACTAAGCTAGTTTGACCAAGCTAGGTATTAGAAATCTTCTCTTAATACCATGGGGAATGCCTTCCTAATACGCAATGGTTACTTAGGTTCTTAATCCGATTTAGGCAGCATTGTGTGAAATGTACTAGGACTTTCTAGTGGGCTTAACCCTATTGACCTTTAGCTTAAGTATTATAAAGGGAGTTTACTAATGTGATGAGCCTGGGGAGGGTAACAATGTTATATGACCCCCCAAAGTCAAAACAAACAAACAAAAAATCAAAGTGCCACAATGTAAAATTTTAAGCTGGAAGAGAAATCCCTGCTTAAATTGGTACTTCACTCACATGTATCGCCTATGGTACTAGAGCCCTAGAGGTTCCCAGTGTGGGCGCTTTTCCTTGAAAAGCAAAAAACCCAAGGCATACAAAATAAGCACACACATCAAAATTGAATCAATGTGAAAGACTTTGGGGGGTCAAAGAAAAGGTAATCAGTTAGGCGATGATTTCATGAGAAATTCCTTTTATCGTAGCTTAACTACAAGGTCTTCTAGGTATAGCCTCTAGTCAGCCCTCGAACATCAAATACTTGGCTCTCGCGATTAAACAACTTAATTGACCAGAGAAAATTGAGAAGTTACCCATGGTATTAATAGTCGAGCTCTAGTGCCTTTCGACCGTTAAATTAACGACCCCGGACTTGTTTAATTTTTTACCTTTACATCTGTTTATGCATTTGATTATATTGCAATTTAATGTTTATTGCTGACAAATTGTCTAAAATTCTGTTACCAATCAATTTGTCTGTCTATTGCATATGATTTTTAATTGTATATGAGAAAATTACTGTGGCAATGTTGTTTGATTTTGCAGTGATTGAAGAAGGCTACACACATCCATGTCGACTGCTCTTCCATCTCGACGAACGAGCTTCAACTGGATAGCTTCCGAGGACGGAATCTACATCAGGAAGGGGGGCATGTTAACCCTCACGGCACACGGACACCCTATGATCTATAAACGTTGTATTATTTAGAGTCAGGTACCGGGCTTGTTGGACCAATAGGAACAGGGTAAGGGTGATCGCCGATGACAAGCGCACTCTAACTGGAATATTCAAGGAGTTAGTTGGCTAAGTATGGGCGCCCAAGTGTGAATGGGGTGAGCTCCTATAAAAGCCACTAAACCTAATTTTTACTCATTCTCTCATTGCGCAATAGAAGCCGCTCTTGCTCCATCTCCACCTTCTCCTTCACCATCTCCTTGTGTGTGTGTGTGTGTACGTGTGAGAGAGAGAGAGAGAGAGAGAGAGAGAGAGAGAGAGAGAGAGAGAGAGAGAGAGAGAGAGAGAGAGAGAGAGAGAGAGAGAGTGAGAGTGTGTGTGTGTGATCGAGCGTTGCGGCGGCACGACGGCGGCGAGGCGGTTGAGCACGGCGTAGCGGCGTCTCCCTCTTTTTCGCGGCGCGCGAATCCTTCATTCGCAACTACGCAGGAAGGTGAGTGACACACCATTCTTCCTTGTGAGCTTGTCTTTTGTATGACTGTGTGCTAGGAGCCTTTGTGGCTCGCACACGGCGCGTAGCAAGTCCCTAGCCGTGACAGGTATACAACGTATATAACCAAAATATACATACAATTTTTGATATATGGGTGTATAAAAGCAACTTAGATTATATCTACTTGCACCACATGGAGACCACTACCCACATCAACTTAAACGATCACAGTTACAAAGATGTACAAAGAACACGCATAGAGGATTTTGATTTTGCAATTGCTATATAGTGTGAAGTACCTACATAGTTGAACACTAAAGCTCACCTATGGATGTATGGAGCCTCTGACTCTGACAATTTTTTCAAAGAAGAGAGCAAGAAAGCGAGATCATTTGAAGATTCAGACTATGTACCTGAGCCTTTTCTTGAAGAGAGAATGGAGTCCTTAGAGTCGACACTTATCTTGGCCACATTAGATGTGTGTGTCAATGAGAGCACACCCACCAAGTTTTGTGATGAAAATGGCCTAGAATTAGTTCCCTTTATGCATGATTAGAGTGAATCCAAGCAAAAAACATCAAGAAACAACGGAAACTGGTAAAGTACAAGGAGTTGACATCAAAATGCAATGTTTGTGCATCCGTGATGAAATTTCTATTAGAGATATTACCTTGCAAAGTGATCTATACCGCACCTTGGAGAAAAACACGGAATCAAGTGATGAATGTTATTTTGACTCCCTTGACACACACAGATACCTGGAGCTTAGTGTAGATGATGAAAAATCAGAAGGTCATGAGAGTGATCTTGAAACAAAACATAAAAAATTCTTTCCAAATCAAAAACCCAAAAGAGAATGACATTACAAGAACGAAGGAACATTAAGAGGAATGAGAAACAATCCAATGCCACATATCGAGGGGAAACAGACTTACTTGAGACTAGTGGGATCCCATGACTACATAAAAAACAAGGTAACTAGAAAGGCGACAACACCTTCTCAGCCAAACAAACCAGAACCAAAAGAATGACCATCAAGAAACCTGCTAAAAATGCCTCAATGGGTGGGGATGTTGTTAGTGAACCTAAATGGACCAAGGTTAAACAGAAGAATAAATACAATGATCTAAAATTAACAATGAAAGAGGTTTGGATAACAAAAGTGGGAAGTGACAATGGAAATGGGGAAGAATCACGGAAAGACGGAATAAGTGTACCCTCACATTACAAGAAGTACACTATTCAAGAACGCCATTAGGAGTACTTTGGACCCACTTTGGGCCTTTTAGTTCTAGAGAGAGAGTGGCGCTTGACCAATGAGAAAGAGGCTAACTTTACGTTGAAAATCGGTATTTTAGAGTGAAACTTGTTGAGAAAATAAGGAAAACCAAAAATTTTGTTATTTAAATTATACAATGTCACACTCTCAAAGCATAAATATCATAAACCATACTAACTTTGTGTCGAAGAATTTCAAAACTTGCATTGAAGGCTCCATTGAGTATCTATGTTCCCACCCAAATGTAACTTTGGGTAGCTCTACTTTCCTCTCAAAATTGTCTTCCCTTTTTCATATTTTTGTTGACTCTATTGTCTGTTCTAGTGTACACCATGACTAACCCTCAAAGGCATAGCACTACAATTGACTCTGTTATAATTTTTAATAGTTATATTACAGATGATCAGTCGTGGATACCATCTAGAATAACTATTGGGATGTGGGTACTATTGCAGATGAGGAGGAGGAAGAGGAGGCAACGCAATGATTTTGTGGAGGCTTTCAAGTGTCAAGTTGAAGAGTTTAAAGTGTTTGAACAAAGCAAGCATGTGGAAGAGGTCCTCATACAACATGCTTTCCAACACGCAGACTTAAGGTTGCAAACATCTCCTCCTAGTTTTCCACGTCATTGACCCAATTGTATGGTATTTTAAGCATATATCTCATTCAATGCATATTTATCTCCAAAGGCTTATGGTTGATATTATGTTTGACATGGTGCAGATATTTATCCATCGAACAGGATGGACTGGCAACCCGTTGAGAGCATAATTGGGATTTTTGATGCTTTCCATGCATTTATTGGTGAGCAAATGTACCGAGGAAGATCGCACAAGGAGCTTGCTTATAATGGAATATTTCTTTATGATATGTCATATTTGGAACCCCAAATATCGTATGCCTGGGTTCATTTGACTCATTTGCCACTTCCATCATTTGACAACAAGGATTGGTCTTTGCCGTCGTCCCAAACTAGTGAAAGCTTCGGAAATAGGTTGTTTCAGGATATATAGAAGTCCCTCAAATATTCAATTGCTACAAAGATTGTTAGGCTCACTCTATTTATGCCTATTGAAGTGTTTGTAGATTTCTTCTTTGATGCGCAAATAAGAACTACCACAACAATGTTCATTTGCAAGTCTGAGAGCTGTTTGGACTTTTTAGATGATAATTGGGATAGGAAATAGACGGAGGGAAAAATTTGTATTGTGCAAAAGAAGTCCTAATTTGCAAGTACATTATAAGCTTTAAAAATTTCATAGTATCATTTTACTATTTTAGATATCATTTCTTAGTGAGCAGCTTATTCCACCTGACCAACCTGACCAAGATATAGAGTCTAACTATGAGAACAAACCTTTAGCAATGGAGATCTATTTTTGAGAGAGTCTACTTTTACTGTGATGGACACAATGTCAAGTACAACTCTTGCACAGATTAGGGTAGATCTTACATATGAAGAACTGCCACTGCTATCACAAGTGTATGCATTCAGTCTCTACAATAGAAAGATAGTAACTAAATGGAAAAAAATCACTTGTCTTCAATGCCTTATATTTATAGATACTAACACCTTGTTTTCCTCAGATTCCAAGACGCAAGGAGAAAACAACATTGTGCAAGGAGTCCCTCTCAAATACACTTCACTTGATTGCTTCAACTGGAGGCTAGGTCACAAACCTTGTGCACGTAATGAGTGCACCCAAGATGTATATCCCAAAATGATTAATACAAAGACATTCTGTGGCGTTCATACATTGTCTCAAAATCACAAACTTTCTATTTTCTCAAGGCTTTATACATTGTAATTTTTTATTCAAAATTTATACAAAGGGACAATGATTACTACGCCCCGTCCGTGTTGCTACCACTACTCCCTTGTTCCCTGCCTCGGTTGCTAGCATTGCTCGCCTGCTTGGTCAAGTCATATAGTGGTCGTGCTATTTGGGAGAATGTAGCTATGAAGCGTCTATAGTATGCAGATGTCATAAAAATATAATATCTAACCAACCCAAATGATTTTCTCATATTAAACTGAGCATTTAATGTGGGAGAATAGACATGAACAAGGGTTAGAATATAGACATGTGCTTTCGGGTCTATCTCGACACACGGCCAATGGTAAAAGGGCCCAAATGAGAGATGATACATCAAAGAGCAAGGTTAGCTAATGGAGCTAACCATTAAAAATCCAACCAAGAGCCATTAGCTTCAACGCTTAACACTAGACTTGTAATGAGCCACAAAAGTGGTTGAAGCCACAAAAATGGCACACATCAGGATTCTAGTAAATGAAACATAACTTTTGTATATGACATCAAAATTTCATGAAATTTCTTGATTATGGATGCAAGATATGAAAAATGTTTCTAAATACACAATCTACATGAAAAGCTCAAAAAAAAAAAAACTTACTTTTCTAAAATTAGTAAATTTTACGTAAAACTGCACTTCAACACTTAACTTGGAGAGGTAAAAAATGTCGACAGTCTTTGTATATGGGTTAAAAAATCTTGGTACATCTATCACATACCTATTGAGGGATTTTTCAAAGAAGTTTGGGCCTGCTTAACAATGGTTTGATTTAATTTCAAAAGAAAATATAAAAAAATAATCCATCCGCACAAATTAGTTGTTGGAGATGGCAATGGAAAGACACCTTCAAACCTTCATTTAGCTATGTACTATTTTTTATCAACTCATATTGAGCGTTGGTCATAATTCCCTGAAACCATTTTCTATTTAGATAACTACATAGTGTCGAGAATTTTTTTACAAACGTCTCAAAAAGCCACAAAAGTGGCTGATTTTTTACAGGACTAGTGTTAAGCTTGCGATCTTCGGGCCATCTTCATTACTATGCTATTATGTATGCTAGCAAGAAGAGTGATAAGTGAGGAACTATTTCTTTCTCCTATGGAATGTTTCTTCTTCCTCTTCCCTACCCTCATTCCCCGCTAGCTCTCTCCACCTTCGAAGCAGCGTGACTTGATTGGTCTCTGTAAATAGGATTTCTATTTTGATATAACTTGCATGATCACAAGTATATCATGAAATTATGCTTGCAAAAACCTGACTTGTTACCTTTTAGGTTGCATTCAATCTTCCAATGGAAGGCAATCATAGCTGCAAACTCTAATTTCCACAACCTATACAAAAATCACTTTGTGGCTATAAGTCTATAGCCACTCTGATAGTCAAAAATCTCAACCAAGCAAAGTTTTATCGCACTTTCGAAAGAAAATATTATTTAGCTTGCAATTTACACATTTCAAATCCAAATTGAATTTCGAACGGACCACTATGCTTCTAGGGACTAGATCTAGCTTTGGTATGAATCTGGGTTCAATCTGTGATAGGGAGACATGGATCACGATCCATGTACCTTTGTGTCAAAAGGCACTAAAACTTGATACACAGGTCTCCTCAGTCCCTTGATCCCCGATTTATGATTTTTATGTAATTTGGATCACTTTAGGTCACCTAAAAGTCAAAACCTAGGTCTATTTGCCAGTTTTTTGCCTTGAATGACTTTTGCCGTATTTTGAACCACTTCTTGGAGACTTTTGACTATCTTGCTTTTGGATATTTTGTTGGTATTTTTCTTTGCTTTAAGTCTATATGGTCTCTATCCAAACAATTAGAAAGGGGACATGGATCGCAATCCATGTTCCATCAAATTTGGACCCGGCTTGATGATTACATGCAGTATGAGTACTCTACTCTACCACTTATTTTTGGATCTGGAAATTTTTTGTGGATCAAAAGCAATTTGTTGTGCGTGCCGTGTGGTTTTTGATTAGCAATTGGTCTTTTGATGATTTGGTAAACTTTTTGGAGTTTTTTTCCTATGGTGCCCTTTGCAAAAGTTTTCCCAAATGTTGTCACCTACTCACTACTCAAAACTTAGCTCCAAATGGTCAAAGGGGACACGGATCATGATCCATGTTTGACCACATTTGAATATAAAAATTTAGTCAATTGTATGCTTGCACTCTATAGATATTAGATTTTCACTTATTTTTGGATTTGGATATCAAAGAAGTCAAAAAGGTCCAAATTTCCATGGTTTTTGTGCCTTTTGCTCCAATTTCTTAATTTGATGAGTTTTTTGTGTCAATTTCTCACCAAAAGTGTATAGTTAGTGATCTAGAACCACGTTGGACCCAATGGTATCAGCCCTTGCTCAAAAAGTCACAGGGAGACATGAATCGCAATCCATGTTCCTACACCAAATGGCATGAAACTTTTTAGGGTTGACTCTTCCTGGTTTGTTTAACCCATTTTTGCACTCATTTTTGGGTTTAGATCACCTTTTGAGATTTGACCATCAAATTTCCAAACTTTTAGAGTTTATGGTCTTTTTCACCAAAATATGGTTTTGGCAAAAAAAAAATCCTTGAACTTTTCATCCCAATTTGATGGTTTTGGATGTTACCTAACCTACTACTAAGTACCGGAATGAATTCTAGGAATAACAACAAACAAATGGTACAAAATTGAAAGTAAAACGGATGATGGAACAATACTTTCAAAGCATAAAAAAAAATGCAAAATGAAATGCTTTTGTATCTCACTCACAACTCCGTATGCCTCTCAAGAATAGATCTAGTAAGTCCCCAACTTCTACAGTCTACCAAGCACTACACCCCGTGTCTAGCTGCCTGACTACTAAAGTGTAAACGGAATGGAAAATCAAAATCAAAGGTCTTGAAAGTAAAAGCTACAACTAAATCACTCACCACCTAAGGATCACTATCCTTGGCAGTGGCACCAATGTTAGTGGGTTGCCACAGTGGACGTCAGTAGCATAGCTATCTGGCAATATCAATACTCAGGGAAGCGATTCGGATGGGGCACATAGAGTCTTTGGGGGTGTCAACCTCAAGAAGTGAACTTATGGAACAAAGCCATTTCTAACACTAACAAATCTAGCACTCTTGAATCTAGCAACCTATCTATGTCCTATGTCACCGCTCTCGAACATCACGCCATTTTGGCACTGAAACGAAGTCGAAATGTAACGAAACTTTAGGAGGAGGTCTAAGACACCTAGGGGCACTATCCTAACAAGCCCGCTCGCAATCTGACAAAGTACCAAAATCACAATGTATCATGATCAAGGTCATGAAAACTACAATAGAACATACCAAAAAGGTTGCCCTATGGTTTATGAGCACTCTCGTATGGTTGAAATGTTTTAAAAAAAACCATTAAAGCACTCAAAACAGTCAATTTAGCTCGCTAACATGTAGTCGTGAACCACAACAAAATTGATAATGATTCCCCTTAAATTAAAGAACAGTAGAAGGAACACAATGCAAGTATCAAAATTGAATTCGATTACCAAAGCTCAAGAAAAATGGAGTACAATGCACGAGAGAGTAGCAGCTCTTAGTCATACGCTCCAAAACTTCAAAAAACCTTCATAATGATAATTGTGTCCTTCTAGACTTACAAAAATTGAGCTTTATACCTAGGGTTTCTCTTGGCCAGTGGCCGGCTTTACAAGGCTCAGACTCAAATTTTGACTTTACAACTCAGATTTTACATAGTCTGGGCTCAAAGATTATTTGGATAAAACCAGAGGCTCTCATATAATCACAAGGCTTTTCCAAAAAAGTAATGATGAGTCATCAAAAATTTGTGGCACATGATAAAGGAGTCTACTAGGAGGGTGTTCGTCTAGTTCATCTGCTAACACATGCATGTGGGCAACTCCGCTGCTCGACGTGTCATGTCTGCAAATGTTGTTGCAGCTCCCTTTTTCGAACACTTCCACTCCCATCTCCCTCTTCCCTTTCACCTAGGGCTTCAACAATCAGCTCTAAAGTGATTTGACATGGAATTTATCATTGTTGAGAGAGGAGATTTTTGTTGTTCCCTCCTCTGTGATGCTGGCGTAGAGCTCATGGGCTCTCTGGATGTCGAATCAGCATGGTGGCAACTACAAGTGGTTCAATAAGTGTTTTCTTTAATGCTTCCTCAATCAACAACTTCCTTGCCCAGCTTATAGGCTTCATGAGGATAGTGACCATGTTATTATCTGCCTCACTGTTAGTTGCTTTGTAAATTGTCACTCCCTCAAGATGAAGTCTTTATTTCTCTATGTATGTGGATGTCTCTTTGAGAGAGTCACTGAGTAGAGTGAACGGTGGAACCTACTCAATCTTCTCCTTGCGAGTCCGTTTCTCCTTGTTTCCTTTAGCTTTGGACTTCATAGCTCTTATGGACAGTTGTTGTAGATCAAAGATTAGTTAGAGTTTGAAGTGATATCTTTTGAATTTTCATTTATATGAGAAGTTGATTAATGTGCCATTTTGTTCAAAACTCATGTATAAATGATACAAAATCTCAACAATTGAAAAAGATTCATTTTTCATGCAAACAGAGAAAAAATTGTGTTTTTTTCTCAAGCCTATACACCTGTGAGTTTTTTGAAGTGCTAACTATATGACTTGATATACACTACTCCAATAGACTCGAGTTTTTATGTGGTGTGATTTGGATAGGAGGTTTTGGCGTAGGCGTGGTTTTAGTCATTTGCTCCAAGTGTTTGGCATCATTGTTGATGCAGATGTGAGTTTTTTCACTTTAGCTTCATAAAGATGTTCCATATGCTGCCCCAAACATGTGGCTATGGTTGACTCCTCTCTAAGATTGCTAATTACTATTTGCTGGAGAAAATTGTGATTTTCTCCACTTTTTTCACATCTGACCTCTGTCAGCCACCAAACTTGGTAGGGTTCCTTCTCACATTGATGATAGATTATTCTTTCACATGCATTTTGAATTTGGTTAGCTAGGCATGGTTTATGTCGATTTTAGTCATTTGCTTAAGCTTGAGGTTTTCTTAGGTAGTTTTACAATTTCCAATGGGTGTGAAACCTTTGGGATAGGTCCTTATTAGCTAGGGTTTTACCTGAACAACTATAAATTCCATAGTTGATTGCAACTTGGCTCTGCCAGGGAAAAAAATTTGAAATCATGATTTTTTTCCTGTTTCTAACATTTGTCTTTCAAACAAGGTGAAACTCATGCCACACCTTACACTGAGTGTTATGAGATAGCTGATGAATTTGCACTATGTTTTGAATCACCTTCATTGGCTTGGGCCTAGTTTTAAGGCTTGTGTCATTTGGCACTGGTGCTACTTGTTCAGTTGGCCATTTGGGCATCCACATTTTCTTTGTTTTTCGGTTTGGCCATGAGTGGACAATTTCTGAGGTGCTCTCTAAGATAGGTGGTTGCGTCTTCTCCACTTGATCTGAAGGAAGTGGGTGACTGACAGCTGCAACTTCAAACTTATCCATGGTCCCCATAGTTGTAGTGGCCTGCATCAATTGTTGTTTCTCATTTTTGGTTACCCTTACGTTAACATTCTAGCTTCTCACTTTCCTGCAATGTAAGGATCCACATTTGTTTCATCCTCCTCAATGCTAGTAATCTGATCAATTTTATGTTTTCATTTTGATGCTTGCTCTTTTGCTTCTTGTTGTGCCTGTTGAATCTCAAGCTGTTGATTTTCCTTTTTTAGATGCATGTGCCCATTCGAGCATCTCTTGTGTAAACGGCGGTAGGTGATTATTTTTTGGTATGCATCCATTTATCTAGTCTAGAATTTTCTATCATCCAGTATAGCAAGCTTAATGGCACCACTTGGTGATAATGAGTGAATCACGAAGGATCCCATTCCTTGCTTTTCCAAATTTTTTGTTTTTTGCTTAAGAGTATAGACAAGCGCATAATCCCCCTAGTGCAAAGTCCTTGGATTTCAGATGTTTGTCATGGAACTCTTTCATGGGTCATTTTTTAGCATAAATTTTGAATACAACCTTTAGTCAAATTTCATCAAAGAAAAGCTTACCTCTCAACAAGTGCTTACACTCCCGGATCTCTCAAACCATCTTGAAGTTCAATGTGATGCTTGTGGACATTGCCTTGGAGTAGTTTTGCTTCAAGAAGGGCATGCCATAGCATATGAGAGTCAAAGACTCAATTCCGACGAGCGAGTATTGGGAATCTACCAAAAGGAGCTACTAGCTATCCTACATGCCCTTGACACATGGAAGCACTATCTTTTGGGGTTCCATTTATCCTACGCACGGATCACCAAAGTCTTAAGTACGTCATGACGCAATCCAAGCTTTCCGACAAACAAACGAGGTGGGAAAATTTTCTTTCGCAATTCAGTTTTTATATTGCTAACATTGCTGGCAAGCACAATCAAGTAGTTGATGCACTATCACGATGGCCAAGAGCCAATGTGGTATCCATACCAACTCACAATGATTCATCTTCTATGATAAATGAGTATGCTACTAACCCCGAATTTACAGATTTTATTTTAGCCCTTGCCTTACGGAAGAAAGAAGAGCCATTCACCTTGCAGGATGGTTATCTTCTCCATGGCAAAAGGCTATGTATTACTCACTCTGTTCGTGAGAAGTGATGTATGAATCCCATGCTCCTCCCTATGTGGGGCATAGAGAGATTCAACCTACTCTTCGAGGAGTAGAGACATATTTCTATTGGCCCACCATCAAAATGGACATACAAGACTATGTGTCAAAATGTGTGGTATGCCAAACGACAAAGTATGATAGGGGGAAGCGACTTGGATTGCTCCAGCCTTTGCCAATTCCTAATTCACCATGGGAGAGCATATCCATGGATTTTATCTTTGGACTGCCTAAGTCTATTCATGGGATACAAGAATATGGACAATAGTAGACATGTTTAGTATACAACCACATTTTATACATGTCAAAAAGACTATTAAGGCACACCAAATGGAAACCCTCTTCATATCCGAAATCTTTAAACACCATGGCTTGCCAACATCAATAGTGTCGGATAGAGAATTCTCAAATGACCAATAATTTTTGGAAGGGTCTCTTTGATAATCTAGGTACTAGGCTTAATTTCTCTTCAGTCTATCACCCACAAACATGTGGGCAAAGTGAAATAGCCAACTTTACAAGTCTAGATCTACTTAAGACCTATGTTATCAAAGTAGACCAAAGATCTCAATTAAAAAAGTACCTACCTCTTGTAGAGTATGCGTACAATAACACTGTCCATACTACTACGGGGAAGGCACCTTTTGAAATCATTGAAGGAAGACGTGAAAGTCCCTTTCTACTTAAGGTACTTGGGAAGATCTTCGTTGCCCATGAGTATAGCCGAGACCTACAAGAATATTTCCAAAAGCTTAAGGAGGCTATATCCATCTTGCAAACAAAAACAAAAGGCTACTGCTAACAAGCACAAAAGGGCCTTAGCTTTCAATGAAAATGATTGGGTCCTACTCAAATTTCCCAAGGCTTGATTGAGGCAAACTACGGGCAAAAATCCTACAGGCCACCAAAAGTATTATGCTAAACTAGCAAAAAGATACTATGGTCCTTTTCAAATCTTAAAACCAATCAATGAGATGGCCTATCAACTCAAGTTGCCCACCCATTGGCTCATTCACAATGCTTTTCATGTGAGCCTACTTAAGCCTTACAAAGGAGATCCACCACAAGAACCAATCATTGAGGACCCACTAGAGATCAAAAATAAAGAAGAGGTGCTTCAGCCCGAATTGATTGCATAGCTACATGACGTAGCTTGGAGGATTCAGTAAGGCCTTCATTTCCAAAGGCCACATCAAGTTGTTGGATGAAGGTCAATACTTTGTCAATAGCACCAAAGGTGCCATCATAGGTGAGAAAAGAGATACTCTTTCCTCCCTTTTTTCAACTTTTTAAGCTTGTGAGACTTTCTCCAAGTAGGACACGATTTGCAATGTCCTCTCCTCTTTTATTCTCTAGGAGAATAGTCGTTGCTTTCATCGAAAGAGGAGGAAGGTGATGAAGAAGGAGAAGAGGGTGATCTCTTTCTCGCTTTCTTCTTCCTTTGTTTCCTCTCTTCCCTTTCAGAGTGATGA
The DNA here is from genome assembly GCF_014529385.1 of Adiantum capillus-veneris. Taxonomy (NCBI): domain Eukaryota; kingdom Viridiplantae; phylum Streptophyta; class Polypodiopsida; order Polypodiales; family Pteridaceae; genus Adiantum; species Adiantum capillus-veneris. Next base: position 85,580,345 of record NC_140937.1, read on the forward strand.
GGAGAAGGACTATAGGATAATCTTTTCCTCTTGGGAGGAGTTGGGGATCGTCGAGACCGTCGTCTACGTGGAGCCACATCTTTAGAGGAATTCGGAGATTCACTTCTTTCTTGTTCATTGGATTCCTCCTCTTCTCTTATCAAAGAGAGTCTTCTTTTGGAAGTCTCAACAAGAGGCTTCCTAATCTCTCTCTCTCTCTCTCTCTCTCTCTCTCTCTCTCTCTCTCTCTCTCTCTCTCTCTCTCTCTCTATTCTTGGAGAGGTAGCGAAATCTCATAAGCACAAAGTTGTTGAGTAACTTTGGCTTGCAAGACAGGGTTGCCCATAGCTTGTTGCAACGTAGTAACAAGATAGTTCAAAAACATTGGGGCATCATCAGTAGCTCCTTCACGTGCAAAATCAAATTTGTCAATATTCATTCTACTCTCTTTATTATTGTCACTCATGCTAACTAAACTTATGTATATGCCACTTTGTGCTTTGGTACCCACAAAAAACTTAGTTGCTACTCTTCTTTACCTTTGAAAATTAGCTCTCAAACAACCACACCCGTGGTTTAGAGATTGTTGATTGCAAAGAGTAGTAGAGGGTTTCTAACATTGTTCAGTTGATTATGGTTCTTGTTGAGATTGTTATTAAGCTCAATAATGGTTAAGCCGAAGGCAAGCCCTGAAAAACTCCATTATTAAGTCTATAGTTCCCAACGGTGTACCTCGAACTAAGTCCTTTTCAACCAAGTTAATAGATCCCTATCCCACTTACCCTCTTGCAATGAGCACGTCCAACCTTTCATTGGACAACTTAAGGACCTCTCTTCTTAAGCAAGAAAAGAGAAACCAATAGCTCTGATACCAATGTAACAAAATTGGACTATGAACATTGAGAATAACGAAATTAAGAAAACTGTAGTGAGTATTTTTATGACAATTCTTTAAGAGCATAAGGAGAAAAATTGATTAGAAATAGCAACATAACCATTATACTTAATTAATTTGGCATGAACAATACTTTGCAAGAGAGAGAATTAGAGAACTCGAAAACAATTGAGGATCGGATTTATGTGGAGCCGGTCACCCCTCCAAAAGGCTTTTGTATTATAGCTTCTTCCATAGAGAGAGACTTGGTACAATACAAGCTTTGTGTTCCTTGAGACCTTGATGGTGCAATGAAGATATAGAGCTTCATGCACCACAATTATGCCTGTAACTTAATCTAATGAAAGCATTAACTTGTCCCCGGCCTCAGTGCCAAGACCTCAAACACCTTCAAAGGTGGAGAGAGCTAGCAGGGAGGAATGAGGGTAGGAAAGAGTAAGAAGAAATATTCTTACAAGAAAGAAGTAGTGTCCTCGCATACCATTACTCATAGAGCTTAGCATCGCATAGTAGCATAGTAATGGAGATGAAGAAGATGGCAAGCATAGCATTGAAGCATGGCTCCTGGTTGGATTTGCATTCCATAGCCAAGAGTGTTGGTGTAGGCTCTCAACTTCTCAATCTTGGAGAAAAAGATAAAGTTCTTGCACTTTCACAAAGTGAGAATGAGAGCATGTGAGTATGTGTGAGAGAGAGTATACCCCCAAGCACACCCCCAGATTGAATTGGTCGACCCCTCCTTGTAGCTCATGATTGAATATTATTGGACCCCTGCAAGCCTAGCCAATCACATGCTTAGTGCATATCAAGCAACAAGGGTAGTATTTGGACAAGTGTCCTCCTTACCTCTTTGAGAGAGAGGGCTTGATAATATCTAGATATTTGATTAATTAATCTAAATTCTAATTGGACCCCTCTTTAGCCTAGCCAATAAGATTCAAGCACACCATGTGGCTAAGCATAGGGAGAACCTGACATGCATCCTTGTGCCCCTTGAGAAAGGGGTTCCCTTTGGGTGAGTGGAAGGTCAAGTCAAGCATGTCCCTAGCTTTGGGGATCGTCCCCCTCCCCCCCCCCCCCCCCCCCCCCCCCACCTTCCAAGAATGGGGAAACTTCTCACGCACCTTAGTCAGCATGCATAGGCTTAGTATGAGCATGGGCTCTCTCTCACTCATATCCCTAGCTTGTAGGCTCACCCCCCCTTTGTAGGGCTCAACTTTGACTTGGAGTTGAACACCTCAAGCACAAGGCCATCTTGGCCAAGGACCTTAGCTATCAAGCATGTCAAGCACGTTAATTATTAACACATAAAACATGAACCTAGCTTAACCTAAGGTCCTAGGTCTAAGGAATTTTAACACTAACCTTTGGAGGTCTTTAATGAAGCTAACCCTAAGGTCTTTCAAGCTCCATTAGCTAGCATTGCTCTTTGACATACCTTATCCATTTGGACCCATTGACTTAGGTCTAAGGACTTTTAACACTAACCTTTGGAGGTCTTTAATGAAGCTAACCCTAAGGTCTTTCAAGCTCCATTAGCTAGCATTGCTCTTTGACATACCTTATCCATTTGAACCCATTGACTTTGGTCGCATGCTAAGATAGATCCATAAGCACATGTTTATATTCTAACTCTTGTTCCCATTTATTCTCCCACATTAAATGATCAGTTCAAAGGAAGGGAATGGGGTATAGGAGGGCCTCTTTATTTGCAATGGGATTAAAAATTAGATTAAGGAATGAGCAAATGGCGGATTGCCATGTGGACTGAAATGGTGGGTGTGGCAAGCTCTAAATATGAGTGGCCAAACTTATAGGCCTAGAGGTGGAGGGGTCTTTTCTTTACTAATTAAATGAGAAAATAAGAAAATTTGAACCTTTTTTAATAAAGCTGGGGTAAAAACCCACTCTTTATCTCTCTAGGGGCTATTGACTCCCCCCACCTTCCTCCCTAAAAGGGGGTCTTTCAAAAAACGTGCTGACATTCTCTCTCTCCTATTTACTCTCTCTAAGGCTACTACATCTACTCTCTCTACCCTCTAGCTATGAGACCTGCATCTCCCTCTTCAATCCCACTTTTCCCTCCAAATACCTTTTGTAGCAGAGGTTTGAAACCTCCCTTCTGCATTGATCACTCAGCCTCACCTTCACACCTCTACAGAAAGCTATAGATATACAGCATTAGATACTTCTATGATATCTTCATCAACACCTCCCTTCTCCATTGATCACTCAGCCTCACCTTCACGCCTCTATGGAAAGCTACAGATCTGCAACACAGCTGCATCTGGAGTATCCTCATCTCGACAACTTCTTTGGTCCTTCTTCCTCATCTAGGTGTGAAGGTGAGGTTAATCACTCAACCTCACCTTCAAACCTCGAATGAAGGTATAGATCTAAAGTAGTAGCTGCTTCTTGAGTATCTTCATCAACACCTTCCTCGGTCCTTGTTCTTCATCTAGATCCAAAATGATCTCCCCTCACTCATCCACATCATTTGGATATTTTGCATAGGAGCATTGTTGGGTAAGATTGTTAGGCTTCTTCAGCATATGTGTTGGTCAGTGAACTTCATTCCTATTTTCAATGTTCTTGTATCTTTGCTCACTCACCATACTGGTTTTTGTTTTCATCTTTCATGTAGAGATTTGTGGCAATGTGATTGTCTATCTTTGTATATATCTTAGCATTCCTCGTTACCTTGCACTAATAAAAATCATGTATGTGAACTAATCTTCATTTTTGTTCACAGCGTGTGTTGCATTGCTTTCATGGATTCTTTAGGTGCTCGTCAACGTGGGAGTTTTATTGACTCAATAAGTTGCAACAATATGCAAGACAATAGAGGTTATTTGCTTGCTATCATGACTATAAATGATTTATGTGGGTGAAAATATAGCCAAGTTCATGGAGTTTACACAAGGTGTCAAACAAACATATGGCTTCTCAGACACATCATTGGAAGGGGAAGATCATGGGTTTCAAGAAAACTCAAGATGGCAAGCATCTACAAAGGTACACAAATGATTTATGTGGGTGAAAATACAACCAAGTTCATGGAGTTTACACAAGGTGTCAAACAAACATATGGCTTCTCAGACACATCATTGGAAGGGGAAGATCATGGGTTTGAAGCAAACTCAAGATGGCAAGCATCTAAAAAGGTACAACATGTGTATATAGCTTCTTTCTTGGTGCTTGACATGTCTTTGCCTCAACCTAGGTTTCTTGAAAAGTGTACATGTTCAGCTTCTATTTAAATGTTTTGGATTGTACCATTTATGCTTTTATCTCTTAGGTTGCTTCAATATATGCATAATTTTGTGTGTTTTTCTTTCATATATTTTCCATCTAGCTTAATTTGCAGAGTGGGAGCCAATGGAATTTTTACAGGCGGCTTTGAAGCTATCCGTGCACACCTTGGCAAGTTTTTATATGCAGAGTGTTTACGTTGTGAGCTTCCCTCACAAGAGAGATTCTTATATGGCCATGCTTATGACACATTGAATGCTATATTATTGGCAAAAATTGGTATGCACATACCAAATTTGCAAATCAAGGCTTCTCAATGAAATTTCCATCCTGAAGATGGAGGTGAACAATGGGATTATGGGAGGCGCTCGAGTCCAATATTATTTTTGGAGAGCTTGTGGACCTTCAAATATTCCCCCACACTAGTATTGTGCCCAATAGTTGTGTCAATGATGACTGACATCTTTACAATTTTTGCAAGTACCTCAGTCCTTGAACAGTATTCCTTTTGTGTGAATAGTAAAATTGTAAGGTCAGGAGAAGAGAAGGGTTTTACTTGTAAGGACATCTCATTCCCAGGATGTATCATTGTACAAGCTCAACCATAGGGCTTTTAATGAAAACTTGTATTACATCCCAACTCTGTGCATAACTCTTGATTGTAAAGTTTAATTTAAGTTCTTTTAATATTTATTCAATTTAGATGTGATTATTTTGGTATTTCATGAATTTTTTAAGTTTTGGGTGTTTCAACATTTAGAAGTAATTAAGTCTTAGAGAATGGCATCCAAGAGTTGTATTATTGTGCAAGTACACAAGTTTAGGTATCTATTTGTCTTCTCCACAAAAAACTTGTGCAAGTACACAAGTTTAGGTATCTATTTGTCTTCTCCACAAAAAATATTTTTAAACTCATTTTTTAGTAATTAAGTGAATTCTAATTAGTACTACATGGAGGCACACATGTGTGAATATGAAATCATTTTAAAAGGATTACAACCATATAATTATTGATTGATTTTCTAAAGCATATGTACAAAGCTGACAAGAATTTTGTATATTGCCTATTAAAATTTGTCAAAGGGCTTGCCAAGAGGGACTACAAGGTAGATGATCACAAAGACCTCATCAAGTTGGGCATGAGGTGTATAGGTATCCAATTTCTTAATTGGGACATGGGCCTAGCTTTGATAGTGCTTGAGTGTGGGACAGGTTTCTAACCTCACTCCTATCTTATTGTTGCAGACCATAGCGAGAACCATGAACATAATTGTCAATCCATGGAACGAAGCTGACTCGACTAATGCATAGAGGCTACAAGAAGTTGTCAATCTCTTGGAAAACAACATACAACTCGCATCTAACTCAAGTTACACTCAAACGATTGAAATCACCAAAAGCTAGTCGCTAATCGGCAAACAGATCATAACAGTTACAGCATCAAACGATATCCAAACGTCACAAAACTTCTAGGACATGTTTATAAGACCTAAGCACACATGCTTATGGTCTCAAATCTCACTTTTGGTCAAGTGAAAAAATCACGATTATTAACAGCAGTGAGTTTTTGACCTACTCGTTTTCAACCTAGAATGCATCTAAATGCTTAGCAATGATGCCCAATACCCGCCTATACTTATTTTATGATTTTCTAGCTTAAATTCCTACTTATGATGAAATTAGGCGGTGGGTCGGCGACATCAAAGGCTACGGACTACCATGAAATGTTTGCGTCAATGCGTAGAGCTCTTACCCGTGGTTGCAACGCAATAGATGGCACTGCAATGTGTCAACCGGGGAGGGAGTAGGAAGTGCGAGAAGGAGAGAAGTGAGTATCATTAGCTCACCCTATGTTTCTATTATCCAAAAAATTACAAAAATTGGCTTTTATACCTTAGCCAAGGTCAAAACTAATAATCTGGGAGCTCTAACTAAAGATAGGTTAATACAATCTGGAAGCTTGTGCCGCGGCTCATCAATTACACTGTTTATCTAGAAAATAGAAGTTGCAACATTCCTCATTTATCAAAATAATAAGTGTTTTTGTACCTAGATTCTATCATGGAAACAGTCCAGGCAAGCTCTCTAATAGCAGAATACAGCTCGAAGGCTACAAAGCGTCAAATTTGACATATGAAGTCAAACTGACTCCGAATGGGCCAAAACTGGATGAGTAGCATCAGGACTATGTAGCGGACAAGTTCGTAGCTTCAAAAGTGACTAACCAACTCTACATGCCAAGTAGTCACAAAAATTGGTGATTTCAGAGTCGACAAGTGCACGAAGTGATGCCAACATGACCGAACTTTACCAAATTCATTTTAGGACTTGTTTTAGATGTATTAAAGATGTTCAGGTCATCAAATTGTCAATTCTTGCAAAAAAAGTAACTGCTCTAAATAATCATGATTATTTACTTTTGTGCTTGTTTGGATTGAAATTGATCTCTTCACTTCACATATCACTTGTACACATCTATTACATGCCACATGTCAAGTATGAGCCAAAATGATCAAGAAAAACTCTGAAATTGTCAAGAAACGCACCAAAGTCTTTTCAATCCAATTTTTGAGTTGACTGTCATATTTTTTGATCCAAATCACCCCATTCTCACACACAGATTCTACATCATGCCTATAGACAAGTTGCAACAAAAAATGCAAATTGATGAAAAAGTTAATAATCATGATTATTTACTTGTTTACCAAAATGGATGCAATTTACAACTTTGACCTTATGGGACTAAAGAACATGACGTCCCAAGCCCACTAATTAAGTTTGAGCAAGTTTGGAGCTCAAAAACTCAAAATCTCTTTATAACTACTGTTTCAAAGTCCAAAAGCCTAATCTGGCATCATTTTCACCCAATGCACTCAAATACACTAGTAGAACCACCTCCATGGCCACAAGCAGAAACTGCAGCACCTACAAACGAGCCACAAACCAAAATGGCAGAAACTTCTAAGCAACCCTAGGTAGTAAATGCATCATGCAAGTAAATGAGTATGCAAAGCAAATGCAGCTGATGACATACAAGATGAGCACAACAGCACTTAGCCGCAGTTCCAAGGCTAAAGAGATGGAACAAGTCATTGATGCTCTACAAGGAGAGCTAGAAAACAAAATGAACATCATTGAAGATCTTCAAAGGCAGATTAAAAAGTATAGACCTCGTCTATAAGCTGCCCGTGAAGTCAGAATCCAATTCTGGCATGTGGCAAAAACCTAGAGTATTTACTTGGGACCCCCTTGACCCCTGCCAAAAGGTCATCTGGTGATATGAGTGTTCTATTATATAGGGGCATGCTATAGTTCAAGTCTCGTCCAATTTGGTTGAGCTGACAGGCCGCTATGGTCAATTTTGTGTCGTAGGACTTCGTGCATAACTATGTTTCTAGGTTTTTTTCCTAAGCCTAAACTTGCTACCTGGCTGTATAAAAATGTTCACTGATAAGTTTAGAACTTACCTCTCATGTCTCGTGTGAGACGGCGCTGTAAAAGGACAACTGTAGACTCCGGAAATTGCGCGCGAAGAAGGCCGAAAGCTCTCTCCCCTAAGAGCGACTAGTGGAAATGAGGTGATTTTGGGCTACCTTGGATATGTATACTCGGACTTCCCAAACTATTTTTCCCCAGATTTCCCTGCTAGTTCTACTATGCCGTGAAATCTATGTTAGACTCAAAAATTTCTTCAATCAGATTCTGTTAGCTCATTATGCAAGAGTTTGCAAAAGTATGCCTTGGCGGCCTACTTTAGGCTTCCCGCTGCCATCTGTCGATTCGATTGAAAATTTTTGTGCTTGTCCGCCTTGTCCTTCTGATCATCAATGCATCTTCAGTTTCTCCATCTGAGCTCCTTTGTTATTTATTATTAATTTTTGACTTGTTTATTAAAAAAATCAAAGAAAATAATAAAATGCACTAAAAAGAAAAGTGAAAAATCAACAATTAAGAAAATCCATTGAGAAACATTGCTTTATTTTTTTTGGTGAATTTATCTATTTTTAAGTCCCAATATCAAGAAAAATGATGAAAATAAGCAAAAAAACTATTTTTTGATATATTTTCATATAGTATATACACTATTTACACTCATCGGGGAGATTTTATCAGTTAAATTCCCATGTTGATGATTTTTTAAAGGGAATTATTAGGTAATTTTACAAAAAATCTCACGTTAACATCCAACTGTTTTCTCCCTCTTCAAACATTGCCCTTAATTACTTAGTTTTCTTCCACCCCTCCTAGATGGCATACTCCGGGATGATTGTGTGCATGGGTTGAACAATAGTGTCTATGCATAGCCTTGGTTGGCTATACCATGCTTCAAAGAGCAATGCAATTCAAACCATTATGTTGTGCAAGAGTTGGGTCTTGAGTAATTAACTCAAGGGTTTCTGTGGTCGAGGTTTCCTATTGCTATTTCTTAAAGAGAAAATCTTGTAGCTTGTGTCTTTGCTTTATTGTACCATCAGGATGCTTTGGCACGTTGAATTCTTGAGTTGTCGGTATCAATGATAACAGTTGTTGAGCTTTAACTCTCCACTGGTATCTTTGTTTTTCATTGATGAACTGTTGCGGTTGAGTGTTTTGAGACTTAACTGTCCATTGCTTCGTTGGTTTTACAGTGTGCAAGGAAGATAAGTGCTCCTTTTTCTTCCAAATTTATCTTGTGCTAGGTTCTCTGCTCGAAGTTTCTCTTCTTTGCGTCTTTAACTTCATCTAGTTCCAGAGTGTTGATGGGAAAAGGTATTTGTTGATTTTTGAGAGCAGCTTTCTTTTTGAGTACTTGAAGCTGAGCTTCCTCTTGGGATTCATCAATGACGTGCGTCATTTCATCTTTCTCTGCTTTGTTGCATACATCTTCTCTAGCAATTCATTGGCTAGTGGAAAATTGTACTTCTTTAAACGGCATCCACTAATCCAATTGGCCATTGGTTCACCATCTAGAGTGGAAAACTTAACTGCTCCACTTGGGGATACATCTTCAATGATAAATGGTCCATTTCCCTTTTCCTTAAACTTGGGAATGTGTTGCTTAAGGTAAACTAAGTCCCCTTTTTTGAAGATTTTTGTGATTAGATGGGAATCAAAAAACTATTTTTGTTTTTGATTTTGTGCATAGATGTGAGCTACAGCTGTTAGCCTTTGCTCATCAAGCTTTGCTAAATCTTTGAGTCTCTCTGATAATTCATGTCCAATCCACTCAAGATCCTTAGCTACCCTTAGTGTCGGCGATAGAAATTCTATCGGCAGTATGGCATCAAGACCATAAACAAGGTTAAAGGCTGTAGCATTTAAAGCTGTCTTGAATGAAACTCTATAAGCCCATAGAGCGGCATAAAGATTCATTTCTAAATTAGACCGTCCTGAAGTAACCAATTTAGTCAATATCGAGCTAAGAATTTTATTCATGTGCTCAGCTTCTCCATTTACTTGTGGGTGATAGGAAGCCGATTTGTTATGGATGACCATAAATTCATTCAGCAGATACTCAATTACCTCATTGAGAAAATGAGTTCCCCTATCACTAACAATTTCTATTGGCAGTCCATATCTTGTGAACACATTTTCATATAAGAATGCGGCTGTGGTTCTGGCATCATTCCTTTGGGTTTCCTTAGCCTCTTCCCACTTGGTCAAATAGTATGTAGCTACAATGATATATTGAGCTTGAGTTCTATAAGCCGGTGGTTGTATTGGCCCGACAAAATCTATGCCCCATTTTGCAAAAGCTCTAGCCCCCATCACTGGTCTTAAAGGCATGCTATCTACACGGGTTTGTATTTTTGCTCGTTGACATGCATCACACCTTCGAACATATTCTTTTGCATCTGCAAAAAGTGTTGACCACCATATGCCTGCCATTAAGATTTCTCTAGCGGAGGTTTCATTAGAAAAGTGACCTCGAGCTAATCCATCATGTGCTTGTTTCATAATGGGAATATATTTGTCTTCATTTTCACAAAAACGCAAATGTTGATCCTTCCTCTTCGATACAATTGGTTTCCAATAAGAGCATAGTCTCTTGCTTTAGTTTCAATTTCTCTTTGGCGGCGTTTTTTCATATCCTCAGGAAATGTTTTGCTTGATAAGTAAGTAACTAGATAGTTACTCCACTTAGGAACGAGTGATATTTTGAACAATGTCACATGATGTATGAGTGCTTGTTTCTGACACTGAGGACATTTATTTACAAATGAGTGAACATCACTCCTCATGGTTGGCCAAAATACTCCAAGTCTCAAGATCCGCTACATAGTTTGGTCTTCTGCAAAGTGAAGTCCTACTATGGTAATATGTGCTTGACGTAGGTATTGGGTTTTCTCCTCACGATTAACACACAAAAGCAATATTCCATCTCGATTTCTTTTGTATAGCCTTCCAGCTAGTAATTGATATGTAGCCGATTGCTTAATTAATCCGGGTGTAATAGGAAGTGGTATTTTTTTAATCCACTTGAGCTATGGTCATCAATGAAACCATATTTTCAAACCATTGAGGTATCATTTCCACAGAGAACAAATATGCATCTGGTAGATCATCGTCTACTCCTTTCGATGGTTCTCCTGAAATAATCCTTGACAAATGATCTACTCTTTGGTGAGTGGTGCCCTTTTTTACAACCACAGTGAAATCAAATTCCAAAAGAAATGAACCATCTCACTATTTCTTGTGTTGCATGGCTTGTTGATTAAGTACAATAAGGCTCGGTGGTCCACAAAGAACACAAACTTGTTGGCTAATAGGTAATGTCTATACTTTTTTATGACGTAGATCATTCCTAACCCTTCCCTTTCTGTGGTTCTATAGTTTTTCTCTACCACATTCAATTGTCTACTAGCATAAAAAATGCGAAAATCAAATTTCCATCTCCTGGTTGAGCTAGTATCCACCCAATGGCAAAATTCGAAGCTTCTACACATCTTATTCCAATCTGGTGCTTTCAATATTGGGGCTGAAGTGAGAGCTTGCTTAAGCTTCATGAAGGATTCTTCACACTCATCAATCCATTCAAAGTGTGTAATCAAGCTATACATGGGTTTGGCAATTATAGCATACATGTAAATGAATCATATGTAATATCCTCAATATCCCATGAAATCTTGAACCCCTTTGACTTTTGTTGGTCTAGGCAATTCAACAATAACATGAATTTTATCCATATCAATAGCTATGCCATTTTTAGACATTATATGTCCAAGAAATTTTCCTTGTCTGCCTATAAATGTGCACTTTTCAGGATTTAAGCAAATCCTATAAAGTCTACATTTTTCGAATATCTTTTTGAGGTGTTCAAAATGATCAGTCCGGATTGACGAATGTACACATAGATCATCCATATATACTTCCAAGAAATTTTGAAGATATTCTTTAAAAGCATGGCTCATCAATCTTTGAAAGGTGGCAGGAGCATTAGTTAACCCAAAAGGCATAACCCGATAGGAAAAAATACCCCATTCAATTGTAAAGGCAGTTTTATGTTGATCTTTGGGGTCAACCAAAAGTTGATTGTATCCCGAAAAGCCATCTAAAAAGTTGTAAGTTTCTTTTCTTGCAACTCATTTTAAAACATGCCCAGTGATTGGAAGAGGAAAGTTGTCTCTAATGGTAGCTGCATTCACTTTCTTGAGATTGACATACACTCTTAATTTTCCATTTTTCTTGGGTACTACCATAATTAGAGACATCCAATCTGTGTGTCCAATTTCATAAATGAATTCGGCTTCCTTTAGATTTTCTATCTCTTCTTTGATCTTTCTGAAAAATGTTTCATTATAATTATATGGCCTTTGTCTACTTGGTTTTGCATCATCTCTCATAGGTATGGTATGTTGACAGATTTTTGGATCAACACCCTTGAGATCCTTATAAGACCAAGCAAAGATATCCCGGTATTCTTTCAGTAAGATTAATGAAATCTCTTCATCTTCTTCAGTCAGGTCATTTGCAATGTAGGCAGGTCTAGGCTCTTCTCTTGGTTCGGCCATATCTATCTTTTTTGCATTTTCAGGTCCTTCTCAGGACTCACCCCATTTTCTTAGTTCCCTAACAGGTTGTTCGACTATAATCTTTCGGTCTTGGAGAGTATATTTCTTGTAATGGGATGGAGCACTCATTACATCTTTACCCTCTTCCTCAGTTGTTTCCATTTCAGCGGTGTACATCTCCTTTAGAGCTTTCTTCAACTCTTGATACTTCTTTTTTCATTCAGCTCGGGTCATGGTTGAATCCTTGTCCTAGTATTTAGGTTTTGCTTGAGTTTCCTTTCTTGTTTTTCTCGATGTTTTTGATATTTCTTGCTTTTTGTTTGAAGGATATCTACTTGTGATTTTGTCTTTGACACAATCATGTGCATCTATCTGCATTAGAAACTATGTTCTAGTAGAGACTGATGGCATGGGTTTAGATTTCAAGTTTCTGGTGACTCTTTTTCTTCTATACCATTTTTTTCTTCTAGGTTTTTGGTTTGGAAAGTCAAAAAGCTTTTCCTCCCCTCCTTTCATGAGTAGTTTAGCTCTCACATGTTCTTTTTCCGACCCCGAATCATCAAAGGTAGCTGAATGTTCTTCTAGCTCGTCTGTTGCATCATAGTAGAGGTCTGAAAAGACTTGTTGAGCTTTCATTAAGTCCTTGGGTTCTTGAATTTTGTCTTCAATGTGAAAGGTTGAAATCATTTGTATGGGAATTATGTCATAGCCGTCCTCATTGCAAAATTCAGTAGGCATAGACGTATTCACACATACATTCATTGTTGCCAAAATTTGTATGGGAATTATGTCATAGCCGTCCTCATTGCAAAATTCAGTAGGCATAGACGTATTCACACATACATCCATTGTTGCCAAAATTTGAGTCCACTCAAATGGCTCAAACAAATGCTCCGAAAAGGATTCATGTATATAGGCTTCATATGTGCAATCCCTTTTTAAGATACATTCTTCTCGTTTTAAGCTCCCATTTTTTGAAGCTCCACACATCCAAATACGGTGTGTCTTTGTTTAACCAAGATGGAAGCTTCATTTCAACCAAAGAGACTGGGTCAAATTCTTGTATGGGCATTTTTATGACATCTCTATAAGTGTGATCTTTTAGATTAACCCTTGTTATTGATCCCACTTGTGTCAAGTGCAGGTAATTGTTTTCCCAATCCTGAATGAGTTGTACTTGTTGCATGAAAGGTCTTCCCAAGATGATTTCATACTTTCATAATTGAGTTTCTTTCCAAAGTCCACTATTGCAAACGTATAATGATAATCAAATCCATAGGAACTAACTATCACTTTTTCAAGCAGTCCTAAGGGTCTTTCAATGTGTCCATCAGCCAATTGCAATTTCATTTGAGTTTGTCTAATGGTTGGTTTTCCCCATGATTCGCATACTGGGTTTGTGGCTATGGCTATGCCTGCCCCACTATCCAGTATTGCCATGGTTTCTATATCATTATATCTCACTAGAAGGGTTATGTTTTCTTCTTTCCCTTCGTAGTATTCTCCGACTTTGTTCATTGGGACAGATCTAATCTCTTTGTTATCCAATTCGTGTTTCAATTTTCCCAAAATTTTCACGATTAGCCCTATTATCCCCATCTTCTTTAGAGTTTTTTTGTAGATCATTCCATAAATATGGTTTGATTTTTAATAATTCTCCTAAAGTAAGAGTGCATTGAATGGGTATAGACATGATTTAATGGATGCTTTCTACCTCTAGGGTTTGTTTCTCTCTTTTTATCTAAGTGGTTTTCACACTATGGATTCGTCTTTGTTATCTCCCAAGTAAGAGGATAGTGTTTTCAGAGTCATTGGTTTAGACATTCCTGAAGCTTCAGAGCTGCAATCCCCATATAAGGATTGTACATCCATGTCCATATCAGGAGGTAGATTGTCTAACCAAACTTCCTCTATAGGAGCTGACTTTAAAGTTAGCCTCCCATCATTAATCTCTCACACTTTTTTCATAAATGTCCTGGCCAGTCTTCTTCTACGAACGGAATTCCATCTAAGGCACCTTCACTGTCAGGCACTATGAGTTCTGGCTCTTTAGTTTCAAGGTGGGGTTCTTCCACCACTTCGGATTTCTCTTTATGGGTTTAGTACCACAAGCTCCTCAGGTTTTGCTATACTCTCGAGCTTGGGTTTTTGTTTTTCCAGCATCTCTTGAGTAATTCTTACCAGATTTTGATAAGCAAAAGCTTAGCTGCTTCCATATCTGAAGAAGGACAATTTTTCCATATGTTTTCCATGTTTTGGCCTGTTTTAAGTCCCGCTTGGTAAGCTTCCAAGGCTACATTGATTGGCTCAAAAATTTTGTCTACCAAAATTGATCCTGCATATTTCACCATGGTTTCCTTGATTTCACTTCTAGTTTCTTTCTCTTTTTCATGGAATAGTTTCTTGGATTTCTCCTCAATTTCAACCCTATGTTTCTGTTTTCTTATCTCATACCTCTGGCTTCTTCTTCTCTTGGTCTTTTGAGAGGAAATTTTAGTATTCTCTGAGTCATCAGAGGAGTTATGTTTCCTTTTCTTAGCCTGGGCTCTAGTGATTACCTTGATTGGAACAATAGGTTCGCAGCACAGCATGAAACTTTGCCATCATTCATCGACTACGATGATCTTAGGCTTTGTCATCACCCCATTGACGTGCAAACTTTTATTTATTGAAATTAATTAATATCTTTTGTTTATTTAAATCACCCCACTAAAATCTAATGTTTTTGCTTTTCATTTGCACTCCAATCAAGTTTTCTTTTGGTATCTACCTTGTACTTAATTCCATGACACTAATTGCCCATGAATGCCACTAATACCCATCCACCCTAACCTAACACCAACACTCCTCCTCCCTATCATTAAGCTCCTCTTCTTAGTTGATCTCTTCTCTCTCTCTCTCTCTCTCTCTCTCTCTCTCTCTCTCTCTCTCTCTCTCTCTCTCTCTCTCTCTCTCTCTCTCTCTCTCTCTCTCTCTCTCTCTCTCTCTCTCTCTCTCTCTCTCTCCCCCCCCACACACACACACAAACACACACACACACACACACACACACGCGCCCATATGGGTAACATACTCTTTGAGATTTTAGTGACTTTTTTTACACTAGCTATTAGGAAACTCTAATGCCTTCAAGTGCAAGGAATGAAAATTGTAGTAAGAGACATATCTATCAAAAAAGATGTAGATGATCACACGAGAAATGAGAGTAGGAAGTGAAATTAGTGATGTTGTCTCTCATACCAACACATATCCCAAGCAGACATTACATACACTATTCAAATTGTAGTAAACTTTGATCATACTATGGAGATTTGCAAAAAAAAAAAAGCATACAATAACTAAAATAGTGGCAATATAGAGTTAAAGCTACAAAAAATCAAGAATTCTGTGTACATAGACTACGATGTAGATAAGGGATGTTCCTAAAGGAGGATTTGTGAGTACACACACATAGTAACACATGACATTGAAAATTATGTGAATGCTATTATATATATGAAATACAAACATGAACAATATACATATACATGCATTTACATGAAAGAGATGGAGAAGGACTAATACTTGATAGGTTTATAGCCAATAGGCAAAATTGAGGCAAAATCAAAGCTAGGTAGATAAGAGAGACGAATAATACTAGATAAATTGATAGACAAAGGGACATATCAAGAAATTGGATTGTTGAGTCTATTGAAAGAAAAGGTGATGGAAAATCATACCAACACATATGTAGGTTTGTAGATGGTGACTTGCAAGATGGTTAGAAATTTGGGCACTACAATTAAAAGAGGTAGAGAAGACAAAAAGTAGAGGAAGGCTTGAAGATAGATCTTTCGATCTCTCTCTCTCTCTCTCTCTCTCTCTCTCTCTCTCTCTCTCTCTCTCTCTCTAGACATAGCAAGCATGAAGGACTCAAGGCTTTTAAGCAAAGGAGCCTGAATGAGACTACCTATTAAAGAAAGAGTTGAGAAGATAAAAGAAGGAACTACAGGTCCAAGTAGGAGCAGCTAGGGACTACAAGTTAGACATCGAAGGGAAAGTTGGACCAACTACACAAGGAAGGAAGATTGAGGATTATGAAAGGTGAGAGCCAATGAAAAAGGAGCAGATGTAGTAATCATGCCTTTAGGGAAGGAAGGTGGGGCGAGCGAAACACTTATCAAATCACAGATGTGAGTGAAAGGAGTGGTGGAAAAGATTAGAGTGAGTGTGGACAAAGGAATGCCAAAGAAAACACTATCAATAGGTGTAATTTGAGCACTAATGCTACTTAGGACAAGGAGGTAGCATTCAAAAGTCGACAAACATTCAAAGCCAAGAACATACATGGAATTGCAATTCTAAACACACAATGCTTTCTAGACTAATGTTACTTAGGATGAGGATACAAAAGTTAAACTATGGACAAAATTTCAATACCAGGAATATACATGTGTTGGAGCCCAACTTGTTCAACTGTTGTAATGAGCCCACCTTGTAAAGCCTATCAAATTCCCATTTTTATGTCAAAGACGTCTTATCATTTTGATCCACTTGTCTAGGTTATGTAAATATTAATCAGTCAGTCAAGACCTAGATTTGTTCCCACTTTGTAATTATGATGAAGAGAACCCCATGTACATTTTTGAGCTAAGGTGACTAAAGTATAAAAGTCACCTTAGAACCATTTTTTGAATAACATTTGAATATTAATCCTGTGTCGTACGAGTCTGAGAGAGAGAGAGAGAGAGAGAGAGAGAGAGAGAGAGAGAGAGAGAGAGAGAGAGAGAGAGAGAGAGAGAGAGAGAGAGAGAGAGAGAGTCTTATCCTCTTTGCTACGCGCTTCTCCCTCATCGGATTCACGACGTGACCACACCATCACGATAGCCTCTCCGAGAGCTACGCGTCCACGCCACGCATTCACATTTTCGAGCTGTTCGCGATCGATCCTTCCTTGAGCTTGTTTTGCTTGTAAGTAGCACAAACAGTGTCTGTTTTCAACAATCAAGTGCTTTATGGAATGAGAAAGAGATTAGCTACACATAGATACTCATAAACTTAGGTTTCACACACTTTTGGATTATGACCTGTGAGTCTATAGCGACTGTATTCGGGTGAAAGCATGTTAACGTGTCATGCTTTTTCATGTCCCGGACAATGATAAGTAGCACAATTTTGACATATGCTAACTAGTACAATAACATGAGCTACATCTCCAAGATCTATGACGTATGATATATCAATAGAAAGGTCTTGAAACAACGAATCCAAATGTACAACTTCCGATAAATTTTGATATTATTTGTAAAAATTTTACCGGTCGCCCAACTTTTTAAAGATGTGCTAACTTGAAAATGCTAACTAGCACAAAAAGCGCGACAGGTTAACATGCTTTCACCCATTCGAGATAACTAGGGTTCAAATCTGGTGAGATTAGACTTATAGGTAAGTATATCCTATTGGGAGGATGGTGCCTAGTAAGTTTGATGCGATTCCGAGTTCATTTGAGGTGTAAACAGTGTTGTGAGCGTTTAGGGATAGAGTGGGTTGCATTCTACAAGGGTTAGTGATTGATGCATCATAGAAGTGTGTATGTGTAGATTGGTCTCAGCCTGACAAGCTAACGAGATTGCCTCCGTGCACCTACTGGTTAGTCATGTCATCGGATGATAAGTATGTTGTCTGTGTCGTGCTTGTGAGCATGAACAGGGGAGTAGTTTTGCCCTAAAACATTGGCACCGCTGCCGGGGACACAAGACCTTAAGTAGGGAGATCCACGTCACTCTTGTGATGGTTAGCTTACTTTAGTTTCGACTAGAGAGAGCTTAAACTTTTAGAACAAGATCCAGGATAGAGTATCCTGAGGTCTAGTGGATAGCCAGGAAGCCTGTGTCTTGCCGAGGGTCTATGACTAGTTAGATTTAGTTAAGTAGGATAATGTGGACTTATGGTTTTTTGGTTTTGAGTGCTTGTTATACTTGTGTAGAAATAGAGTAGAAAAACGCTGTAAAAATGCAAAACAAACAAAAAGAAGAAACAATAAGGTTGTTTGCTTGCCTTGAAAGAAAAACCCACACCATATACCCTTGAAGGGGGTGAAAAGAGTAGACATTGGAATTTATGATCCAACACTTGAGAAAACATAAAAATTGCGACCAAAACCAACAAAAAGAAACAGGTGATTGTCATAAGAAAACATTAAGTGAACCTAAAGAGGCCAAGAAGAGATATAACCATTAGCCTAGGGTAAACTGACCATGTCATGTGGTACGACTGATATTCAAAAGTTTAAGATGAAGTGTCATCAAATTTGCATCACTTTAAGTGCATTTGAGTTGTGAATTGCCATAGAAAAGTGAAATTTGTGAAGTGCTTGATTCCAAGGTCAAAATAAGTCCAAACTTCATAAAACTTGAGGGTTAGACTTATATGGGCACAGAGAACACAACTGTCCAAAAACAGACAAAAAATCAAATCTCAATTGCTCTCTGCCGAGTCTATCGCGATAGACTGATGAAGTTGGTGATTGACTAACAACAGGAAAAAACCTTTATACCACAGGTTTAACACATCAATACAAGGGTACTCACAAAAATTGAGTGAAAGTGAACACCATCTTGACCACAAAACTTCAAAACTGGTGTTTTAGAGTCTGAATTCAGAGACAAGGGCAAGAAGGCTTTGACCAAATGTCCAAACAGTGCAAAAATTTGTCAATGCCCTACACAGGGAGAGGGTGAACTAGCTGTGGAGATAACTTGAGAAAAATGCCAAGAGTGGAGAACATGCCGAGTCTATCGCAATAGACTAGGGAAACTACTGCTGAGGACCTTATCTTCCAAATTTCCCCTAGGGAGAGCTTTATCAGAGCCTATACAACATACACACCAAATTTCAAGGCATTTAGATCACTGAAAGTCAATCTAAGGCCCATATAGAGAATCAAGCTCTGACCAAAATACTAAAATGGGATCAAAACCCAAACCAAGTGTCCAAACTTCATAAAACTTGAGGGATAGGCTATAGAGGGTAAAAGGAACTCAAGGGTGAAGTCACAATTTTAAATTGACTTATGCTGAGCAAGTTGTCAGTCTATCGCGATAGACTAGGAAAGTAGTGATTCAGACATATTTTGCAAGTTGGGACTATACTGCTAGGACATACTCTCCACATAGATCCCAGCCATCATTTCATATTTGAAATTGGACCACCAGAAGACTGACTAAGTGGTTGATGTACATACTTGAAAGATTTTTTGTGGTTAAAGGAAAACCCTTGTGAACAGACTAACCATACTTGTGTAGATCCCAGAAGGAGATCATCACAGAGCCGCACAGGAAGAAGGAGTCCACGTAAGCTTTAGGTTTGCAACCTAGCTTTCATTCTTATGTATTTAAGGTCGGGAGCCTTTGTTAAGTCAGGAGCTAACAGTGTCAAAAGTCAAGTAAGCACCACGTCCACCGAAGAGAGTGTAACTCAGACGAGACCAGACCCATTATCACCGATCATTGAAGAGGGTAGTGTACTGACACTTCGTCGGAGAATTCCTTCTTCATGATGGGGAGTCAACAGCCAGAAGGTTTCAACGGTGAAGGACCAATGCCAGGGGAAAGCACCTCCCTACATCCTTTAAACAAAACCAAGTTCACTATAATCTTCTTGGAAGGAACAAACTCGAGGGGAGCCTTAGTTTATTCTGACTATCGAGGACGCAAGTGTATTTGTATTGAAGAAAGACCAGCTCAGAGACTGGAGATAATTCGAGTCTATGATGATGGAGACAGATTCCGCGACGAAAAGGGGAACCACTATCTGATAGTTAGTAACCCTGACGATTACAACAGATATGGAGATAACGTGGCAAAAGGGAAAATGGTTTCAGAAACCCAAGAACCGCCTCCTAACATTGATCGACCTGGAGCGCTTTTTATGTATGATAAGAAAACAACCAGGGTCCCAACCTATAATGAGAATGTGGAGATTTACAAGCATGAAATTGAGGGACCCTACCCAAACGAATTAAGCAAAGACAAGGTTCTTTACTTATTCTCTTATGAAACCGCTATGGGGAAGGATATTGTTTTTGTTGACAGGTACGGGCGAGAATACAAACGTATTCTCCCAGAGGATGTTGAAAAGGCAACAGTTCCGGGAGCATCAACCTATGGCCCCGAAGAAGTACCAAGAGCCACCTACACCCCTAGCAAGTCGACAAATCCCTTTTCAGAAGCACATTCTACCCGACAACCGACGTTCAACTACTAGGACCAACCAGCTACTCAGCCATCATTGCAGGCATGGCTTCGACAGAGTGCTACATTAGAACAAGACCAAACCCGAGAGGGTTATCAAACTGCACGAGGGTTAAGGGATTTACAAGAACCACCACTCTATGCACAGTATCAAGGAGAGAGTAAGCCAAAGACTCAGGGGTCAACAGAGCCTGGAAGACCACCCCTAGAACGAGTTCGGAGAGATGAACCATCTCTTGCAAGAACTGTTAGAAATTATGGCTTAGGAGCACCATTGGGAGAGGAACCTGGCCACTACAGAAGACCAGAGGAGGTATATCGACTAGGACATGGAGATCCCATGATGAGATTTGTAGATCATCGTAGAATTAGACCTTCTCAAGTGCAAAAATGGGTAAACAAGAAATACACGGGAAGTAGGGATCCGAGAGATCATGTAGCAGCCTTTGTGCGTGTAATTAGAGCTGAAGAGGTGTTAGACTTCCCTACCCAATTTGCAGGATTTGGTTTAACCTTAGAGGATGATGCTCCTACTTGGTTTGACTCAGTGGAGCGAAGAGACTTTGAGTCTATGGAGGAAGTGTTTGACGAGTTTATCGAGGAATTCTCACAAAGGGGAATAGCTCATAATACAGTCTCACAAATCCATAAATTCAAACAAAAACATGGAGAGTCTGTGTGAAAGGAAGCCCTCCGATTAAAAATATATGTTAAGTTCTGCCCCGTGGAAGAACTGCCAACTCAGTCCAGACTTATGCTTATAATTATCCAAGGACTAAGGAATGCAGATCTCCAGAAGGACTTACATATGAAAAGGAGCACGACGTTGAATGAGTTAACCAAGGAGGCTCTATACCTTGTGGAAAATTGTGCGGTCTACAAAGAGGGTGAGTTCAAGGATCTTGACGATGATTCCTCCTCGCAACAAAGCGGAAGCAAGTCTGCTAAGACAACACTGAAAGGAGAAGTAGCGGTGAGCCAAGAGCAGCTTGTAGAGGAAGTGCTTAAAAGGATTAACTTGTATTCCAAACCACAAGCCAAACAGC
This sequence comes from Adiantum capillus-veneris, assembly GCF_014529385.1. NCBI lineage: Eukaryota > Viridiplantae > Streptophyta > Polypodiopsida > Polypodiales > Pteridaceae > Adiantum > Adiantum capillus-veneris. The sequence continues at coordinate 85,601,739 of NC_140937.1, forward strand.
CAAAATGGTGTGCGATTGAACAAAAATGGACAAACCATGGGACGGAGGAATGTTATTATAACAAGGGATATGTGAGACCATATGCTCCTCAAGCTCAGGCGACATCCCCTCAAGTCCCACCGATGCCTAGAGATCAAATAGGAAACCTACCAAGACCTGTAGGTGTAGAAAGACCACAACCAGTGTTGAGACAACAACCACCCCTACCAGGATTACGACCAGTCGGCATAAGATACACACCAACAGTAACTGAATCAAAAGAGAAGGCTTTGATGTCTATGCATGCATACTACGAAGATCCCAATGGATATGCAGAAAACTCTGTCTATTATCCACCAGAAGAACCCTCCACACCAGAACCATGGAGCATGATACGAAATACAGGACCACCAACTACTGCACAGGCAGTGAGGGAAGGAACATATAGCTTGGATGAAAGAACACTGTTGTTCATAGCCAATGGAGGCATGAGCGGGCAGAGGTTTGCACACCAACAAAGAGGAGCTCAAGGAGCACCTCAACAGCCTAAGGGACCATGCTACAAGTGTGGTGGAGACCATTGGTTGAGGGACTGTCCTCATGATGAAATCATTAGAGTCAACGCATATTGCACCGAGTGTGGAATTACTCACTTGATCCCTGATTGCCCTAAGAACCTAAGAAAAGGAGAAAAAAATACTTTGAATATGTTGGGGACACTGCCTTCCAGTGGAGGGTCAGAAAAGAAAACTCCGATTCCTGTTAAGGTCTTGATGAGAGCCCAAACAAGGAAAAATGACAATCAGCCCAAGAGTAACGATGAAAATCAAGAAGAAATCAAGACTGACAAGTCTAGCGTCAGTCGTGATAATCCTTGGAAAGAACGAAGAGCAAAACTGAAAGCTAGACGTGAGCGAAAATAGAAAGATGTGGAAGCGGAGCTAACCATAGCTCGAGAGCAACTTAAACAGCAAAGAGAGTCGGATTCTCTAAAATCAACGGAGGGACCAAGAAGTGCAAGCTCAGGAGGGTCTGTATTGGTAGATAAGGTCAATGAACCCTTAGATGCAATCTTGCAAGCATATGAAGCAAGATTGAAGAACAAATAGACTCTAGAGCAAAGGTGGATGAAATAGAAAAACAGAGACTAGAGATGTGCAAGCAGTTGATTGAAACTGCACAAGCTTTACTAGAGCCTCCACCTATGGAAGTGGGAGATAGAATAATCAAACCACCAAACAATGAAACACCTCTCAAAACCGAACAAAGGGTACCTGACAAAATAGAAAATATTAAATCCTTGCCTAATGTAGAGGATGCAAGAATCGTGCCTAATAGCAGTGATGAATCGCTGAAAGATTTTCCACCATATACACCTATTGTGGAAGAAAATTGGCCTGAAGAGCTATGGGAAACGGTGAGAAAAGCTCAAGAAAAATATGAGACAAAAATAGTCGAGTCAGCGCCTTTCTCGGAGTTGAACTTGAATAAGCCTCCATGGGATTTAGACGCTAAATCATTTCAAGGGGATAATGGTTCAGTTGCATCCGAAGATAACAGACCAGCATCACTCAGAACTTTGCCGCCATACATGGGAGACTATGAGGCAAGGTCAAAAATTCAAAGAGTACCTTCTCAAAGAATAGGAGGGTCAAATCAATTGGACACTAAAATCTTGACAGACTTGTTGACCACTCCGGTCAAGTGTACAATCACATTGGCAGAATTGTTAAAAATAAGGCCAAGCATGTGGAATGAAGTGGACAAATGTCTTGAAAAAATTGGTATAAGGACGCCTCTTAAGTTCTTCGAAATTGAGCTTAATGACACAGAACCGAAGAGAGTCAACACTAGACCAGTGCCACTCAACAAGGTCAGAGAGTATTGTGAGGGTGAAGACGGCAACACTACTCTACTAGTTGAGTATAACGGCATAGAGACTAAGGACATACTTGATAGCGGAGCTGGCATTGCCATTGCGACCAAAATGCTATGGGAAAAATGGGGAAAACTAGCAATACGAACAACTAGAATGAAATTGGAACTAGCGGATGGGCACATAGAAAGGCCTATAGGATTGGTTGAGGCAATTGTGGTATCTTCATGTGGCATAGAGTACGAACATACATTTGCCATAGTGGATTTCGGCAGAAAGAACAATTATGAAATTATCCTTGGTAGGCCGTTCATGAGGCAACTCAAGATGGTGCAGGACTGGGGGTATGATTATTTGTATCTAAGACATGCTGAACCACTACACGTGTAAACATGAAAAATCATACCTACCATGATGTCACGAGAACACCTGTGGAAGAATTTGACTCAGCCACCATTAGTGGATCAGAAGTCCCAGCGTGGCTCTGTAAGAAAAAGGAGATATGGATGTGCGGAGCATCTCAATGTAGTGAATTCGACCAGAATGAAAGGACACTAGAGAGGGTCTTGGAAGACGATGCCTATATACGAGAACCCTTTCCTGAAGAGAAGCTTGAACCCCTAGAATGGTCTCAAATTTTGTCTACATTGGATGTATGCGTCAATGAAGTCACTCCCACCAAATTTTGTGACGAGAATGGCTACGATATCATACCATACTACATGTTGAGCAAAATTATGGAGGAAGACGAGAACGATGGAGATACTGAGAATACGAGGATCAATAAAATGGAAACGAAACTTGAGATTAAGATAGTGGGCTATGTGGACATCCCCACTAAAGAAATTGAGCAGGAGGGAGAAGAATTTTATGATTCTTCTGATCAATGTGAAAACAAAGATAATGCGGATGACAAGAAGTTGAAAAATACGGAGGAAGACGACCATCAAGATCAAGACAATGACGTCTTCTACAATTTCCCAAACCAAAGTGAGAGATGCCAAAAAAGATACAAGAGTAGGCGACACCATAACAGTCTACCAACTAGGCTGAGACCTATGCCGGAGTTCAGGGGTAAGACACATTTCCTTATGAACATTCATGTTGTTGATTGTGCTAAGGACAAAGTGTCAGAAAGATTTCTTAAGGTTGCTGAAGACTCAGGTTTTAAGTCCAGAATGTTGAAACCTAAGAAAACCAGCAAAGCAAAAAAAGGGTTGCAACAAAAAAATTGGATGTTTCTGGCGATCCAATTATAATGAAAGTTGAGCGGAAAAAGAGATACAATGATTTGAAACAAAAACTGAAAAATGTATGGACAACTAAAATGGAAAGTAGCAATGGAACGAACGCTAGTGATGGGAGTAAAAAGATAGATGTACCTCCTCACTATTGTAAGTACACGATTCAGGAAAGAAAATTGGTGGTTCAGCAACCAATGAGAGAGCCTAAATCAAACGAGTCCTACGATGGGCCAAAGAACGCCAAGAAAATAGACTTAGCAGAGCCGGGAGAAAGTCCTCAACCTGCTTACATTGCCACAGATCTAAGCCGGGAAGAAGAGGACTTACTGATCAAAACGCTTAAGGAATTTCGTGATGTATTTGCCTGGTTGTACAAAGATCTGAAGGGGGTGGATCCTAACATTTGCGAACATTCAATCCCTCTGAAGTCTGATGCAAAGCCAAGCAAACAACGTCCATACACGTACAATGAGACATTCGCCAAAAGGATAAAGGAAGAGATAGACAAACTTATGGAGGCTGAATTTATTTATGAGATAGAGCACAGGGACTGGGTGTCGCGGATAGTGGTGGTACCTAAGAAAAACGGGAAATTACAAGTGTGTGTGAATCTCAAGAAGGTAAATGCAGCAACAATAAGGGACAACTATCCTCTTCCTATCACGGAACACCTCCTGGAACGAGTAGCAGGCAAGCAAGCCTATAGCTTTATGGACAGATTCTCTGGTTATAACCAATTGGGGGTCAAACTAGAAGATCAATACAAAACAGAGTTTGCAACAGAATGGGGCATATATGTGTTTAGGGTAATGCCATTTGGCTTGACCAATGCTCCAGCCACATTTCAAAGATTAATGACACATGCTTTTAAAGAATACTTGCGAATATTCTTGGATATTTATGGATGACTTGTGTGTCTATTCTCTATTGAGAGAAGACCATATAGATCATCTTAGAAAGGTATTCAAAAAATGCAGAACGTATAGGATCTGCCTCAACCCAGAAAAATGTGTATTCATGGTACGGCAAGGTAAGATCCTAGGCCACATAGTATCGGCTAATGGAATTACCACTAATGAAGACAAGGTAAAGGTGATCATAGAATTGCCAAGACCAATCACTGTACAAGAGGTACAATCATTTATGGGACATTGTGGATACTACCAACGTTTTATCTACATGTACGCTGTAATAGCAAAACCCTTGTATAGTCTAATCATGATCTTCATATGGACCAATGAATGTGAGGAGTCATTCCAGAAACTAAAAGATGCACTGGTATCTACACCAATTCTAAAAGCACCAGATTGGTCAAAGATCTTCCATGTACATGTAGATGCTTCGGCATTTGCAATAGGCTGTATATTAGCACAACCAGAGGAGGGTAATACAGATTTTCCGATCAGTAATGCTAGTAGACAGCTCAACAGTGCAAAAAAGAAGTATACCACCACTGAAAGAGAAGGATTGGGTATGATATATGCGGTAAAGAAATTTCGGCATTACTTACTTACGAACAAATTCACATTTTTTGTGGATCATCAGGCACTCTTGTACTTAGTAAATAAACCTTGTAACACAAGACGAATTGTAAGATGGTTCATTGTGTTGCTGGAGTTTGATTTTACGGTAGTAGTTAAGAAAGGAAAAACTCATCAAAGAGTAGACCACCTTTCTCGATTACTACATGGCAAAAAAGCTACTGGGGTAGATGATGATCTCCCAGACGCATACCTGTTTAATATAGAGATGATACCGAAATGGTCACAGCAAATTATTCCGTTTTGCTGACATATGGAATGAATCTTGACGACAAACACACGGTGGAAGACGTTAGACAAGCACAAAATTACACAATGCTTGCAGGAAGAATGTACCATCATGGAAACGATGGGATTCTAAGGTTGTGTATAGGCCCAGAAGAGTACGACGCGTATCTAGAGGAGGCCCATACACAAATAGGGAAATATACAACAATATCGACTTCAAAGGAGCCACATACGCCAATTCAAAAACCGTGGAAAACAATCCAACAAAGAGCGGCATATTTACAACTTCTTCTTGCAAAGAAAATCTGCTAGCCAACTCAGGGTACCACAGGAAACCTCAACGACAAATGCCAATAAGCGAATCGCTTATACCTTCCTCTTACAACGCATAAATTTTTTCTAAATGCATTGACTGTGCATGCATATAGGGTTACATTACAAGGCCTGCATTAGCACGAGTTCACGCCCATGCACAACACATACCCTTTACGATACCCTGTCGTCCGGGAGGACTCCAACTAGGAGAGGGGGAGGCATTCCAAATGTGGACTCACGTCATATATTAGAGGGCAATGTTTGTGATTAATTTTTCAACCATTTTTGCGTTTTATTGTGTGATTTTTGGGAAAAGAATATGCCCTGATAATTAATCAGAATTGGGGACCAAATGATCATATATGAGCCCCTAGGGATGTGTATATACTATAAAGAGAGTCAAAACTGGCCAAAAATCGTCGAAAAACAGCAAAAAATAGGCCAAGGTTGACGATTAAGAGTGAGAATGTACATAGACGAGAGAAAAGTGAGCTACAAAGTGTTTTGCTTTTCACTGGTATTTTTATAGGTTAGAATTGCTATTTTTGGGTTATTTTGGGATTTATTTGCTTTATTTTAGCCATTTTCTAGCAAAACATATAGAAAAAAATCCATAATCCAGATGGAAACACAACAGAAGAGACACCTGATCAGAGCAAGGTAAAGAAGACACATAAAAATAGGGACTGCAAAGGTGACAGGGCAAAAATGACCACCGTCATGACGGGACCTCCAAAAGGAGAAATCTGCAAAAATTGTAGAAATGGAGCAAACGAGGTCCAAATCAGGAAATTTGTGAGTCTAAACCGCATCTCGCAAAAAAGTTATGGCCATAGGTAAAAGATGGGAAAATTTTGTATCGAAGTCACGATTACATATAGAGGGGCGAGGCTAGAAATCTCTCATTTGAGTCATTTTCCATTGTGAGAGAGAGAGAGAGCTTCCTACAGCAGTTGAGACTTCCAGGAGATCATCCATTGCGCACAGTCACCAGATCGGCATCAGATATGAGAGGTATTCTCGTCAACACTGACTCTAAGTGTTGTTTACTTCATTTAGTCGCAAAACCTCGCCAGCACCACCATCACAACCTGTGCACACATACTGTAGACCGGTTGTTAGGAAGACCTAGAGGCGACCAAATGGAACCAAAATTGAAAGGCACAATGCCTATAGCTTAGGGATCAAGCCTATGACCTCGGAAAGCGTGAAGGAAGCCGCCCAAAAAACCCTAATTTCACAGGACCTGCAGAAGGGCAGCTGAACCAAAGTGATCGAAAATGAGCCAAAACTCATAGGCAGCAAGCCAATAACCTCGACAAACCAACTGAATGGTGAGACCATGAAAAAGTTCGTCAAAACGGAGCCTAAAGTCCCTATCTGGCGGAAACTGCGCAAAGCGTCACGATACTCTAACGGGCCGACCAAGTGACCAAATGACAGCAAATTTGACAGGGTACATCCAAAAGAGGTCAACTACGAGTTGGAATGTGTCCACTCAAGAAAAAGCTCTTCCACTAGGGCAAATGCCAGCAATAGGCCAGAAAGATGTCCAAATGGTCGTTCTTGGTGATGTAAACACCAAAACAACAACCGACTGCTTTGACGGAGAGTCAAAAGGAAATGAAAGTCAGCCTGAGTCATACAATGACCAAAAGGAATGGCGACCATCACCTAAGTGGTCTACTCCGACTCCAGAACCAGCTAAGTGCTGCAAACAGGGAGTACACTCTTCTAAATTGATTAAAACTTAATGTGTGTGTCTAGGAGAGCCTACTAACACCATTGTGGTCAACTAACATCAAAAAACTTGCAAAAATGACTAGATGCTCAGTCTATCGCGATAGACTTGCTATTACACTTAGACAAGTAAAATTTTGATTTTGACTTCATGAGGGGTACTAACAAGGAATGACCACAAATATCAAATCAAAGTGCAAAATTGCTCTCTCTTGGCCAAGTAACTGAGTCTATCGCGATAGACTTGCTATTTTTATCTTTGAGGTGGAAATGGGATCAGATCATGTGCAAGACATGAGAAACCAACTGGTGGAGTCACAAGTGCAAAATATGTCCCTTGTCAAAAGATATCCAGTCTATCGCGATAGACTGGGCAGAAATTGCAAATGAGCTAATTTTCAGTTTGTGACTATAGGGTGACCTTACATGCCCTGTGCACATACACCACACAAAATTTCAAGGCATTTGGACTTGTTCTCCTTCATCAAAAACATTAATTTGAAGCCGTCAGAGTCGGACAATGGGAGAGCTTGTCTATCTGCTAACATTTTACCTTAACTCATCTTGGGATTAAGAAGGCTCATCTAGATGCATGATTAAGTGGTAATCAATTTAGAAGAGAAGTACTATGTTTGAACATTAACCGTTATTTGTGAATACAGGATCCATGGATGCTTCTCCGAGAAAAAGAAAAGGCAAGAACCTGGCAACAAAAGGTGCAATACCCTATGCACTTCTACCCAGTTTATTAAAGACAACGGCCACCTGGATACCTGTAGACGTGCAACAAGCAGCAGCCTTTCAAATCTATCAAGGTTCATATGTGTATGACAAAGGAAATTTAGTGGATACAGTGATGATCCCCAAGGAGGCAAAAAATTACCTGAAAAGATCACCGCAAAGGTTATGGCTGAAAAAAATTGGCTTGTGGAACTTTGTCTCACTACCACCGGTGGAGATAGATTTCAAGAGGGTACAACACCTAATTGAGACTATCCAAGAAGATGGAACTTGCAGGGTGGCAGGCATGGATAATGAAGTGATGGAGATTCAGATCACCAAGGAAATCATCAAAGAGGCATTGAAATTGTCTGATCAGGGAGCCAACATGAGAGAAAGAAGGAAGAACCTCACACTCTACCTACAAAGGTCCAAACTGCCTTCTTTCAAACTCATAGCAAACACGGAAGTAAGAGAACTGACACAGGTATACAGTCAATGTTTGTTGATCTATAGCAAGAGACCGCCTAGATACACTACACCACATGGGGTCATCTCAACAACACTGACCTGGGCTATGGGAATGACACATGAGTTCTATATAGATCACGCATCATATCTGTTTGAAGAAGTGACAAAGCTACGGCAGGACAAGCCAAATTACATTGCAGGAGGAGAAGTCCTCACCAGAATAATATACCAGGCCATAGGCGCGGCAGATCAGCTGCCACCTGCTCCTCATCAAAATGACTGGCTGGTGTTAAGAGAGAATATCGAAGACAAATCACAAAAGCGAGTACCGGCCTCTACTAACACCATTGGAGGACGTAGGCTGGAAAGAGTAACCAAAAGTACACAAAAAAAGATGGAAGAAGAAAGAAAAACTGAAAAAGAAGATTTGTGACTAAAGAAGCGGAAAGCGGAAATGGAGAACAACACCAGATTGCAGAAGGTAGAAAAAATGGAAAGAATGCTAGAAGGCTTGTTCTCGAGAGATCTCTATGAGGCGATGTAGGCGCCACTTGGAAACCTTCTAGTAGCACTTACACATTGAGAACAAAGAATAAATACAACCCAGCTTTCGAGTTCGACTGGTTTGAGAGGTATATCCAAGAAAGAAATGCTACGGATGAACCATAACTGCTACTTGAAGAGGAGGATCTCCAAACCTTGAGAGATCAATTAAGGCCAACTTCACGAGATCAGGAAAAACCACCTCCATCTCCAAGGCCAGAGACCAGTGAGAGGCAATCAACCCCACCTGCAGACTCTCCTTCGCATTCAGAGAGCTCACATCGTGATGAGAGGGTTCATACACCACCCAATGAAGAAGAAGAAGAACGGACAGATGGTCGCCCAAACACTCGAACAATATCACACATTGATAAAGGCAAGAAAAAAGAGGTGGATCTGACAAAAGAAAAAGCTTCCTCCTCTGAAGAAATTGAGTTGGAAGCTACTATAGACCTAGATTTACAGTCAATGGAGACCCTACTAAACCGAACAAGACTGCACAGTCAGTGGTTAGCCGATCAGAACAGGTCCAACAAAACAAAGTTAGAAACAACCCATCAAGAAGTTCTGAAGATGCAAGAGCAAAGAGATGACACCCTAAAACTAATCAGCATCAAAGATGCTGAGATCTTGGGGCTCAAAAGCAAAGTAAACCTCCTCAAGGAAAATTTACAGGAGTCATAAAATTTCAATGCCATTTTTGAAGATACAATCAATGTATTTCTTGAAGATGTCAGTGACAGAGATGAACGAATCCAAAGATTGGAAAAAGAAAAGCAAGATGTCCTGGAGACAGTCAAAAGTTTGCAAGTCGTAATCGATGACTTACAAATTGAAGTTAAGGATTTGAGAGCAGTAACAGATATACAAGCAAGGGAAATAGAACGAGCAAAGAAACAAAAAACATTGCTACCAACAACACCGGTGGTCCAACCGCAAGAAGAAGTGGCTGCACTGAAGAGAGAGCTGGAATTGGAAAGAAAACAGCGCTTAATGATAGCCGAAAGTGCGCTTAAAGCAGAGGATCAATTACAATGGAAAATTTCAGACTTACAAAGTGAACAACAACAAGGACCAGCTCATGACAGTGAAATAGAAAGCATTGTTTCCAAGTCCCTCAGGGAGGAAAATGAAAATTTGCACATCAGGGTAAAAGAGTTAGAGGAGTCTGCAGCTCAAAAAGAGATGGAATTTCAAACTCTCCAAATCAATAATAGAACAATGACTGCGCAAATTGCAAGTCTCCAAACTGCAAGGCAACACCAAGGACAGGTACGAGTGCACCTGGAGCAAGCAGCCACGGATTTGGCTAGATTGGCAAAAATATATGGGGGTGAACATGACTATGAGGAAGAATCAGATGATCATGAGGCCCTAGATACGCAGACTAATCAAACTGGCTCCAAAGACCAAGAAATAGACGAAGATTCAGCCACAAAATTTGAAGAGCAGAAGCTGGCCGAACAAATGGAAAAGCAATCGGAGATGATATGGTACAAGGCTATGCAACTAGAGAAGGAGATGCTACAAGGGCTCTCCAGATCAGGCAAGACAATAGCAGAGCTACAGGAAGAATGGAATGCCCCTATGTTACCCTATGCTCTGCTGAAATATGAAACTCTGACACATCAACGACAGCTCACAAAGGAAGAACAAGTGCTAGTATTTGAAGGAGAATTACAGGATCGGGAACAACAAAACAGGATAGTAGATAGCCAGCCAAAGTGGAGGCGTCAATGGCTTTTGGATCACCCTAACAACCTGATCCACTTAGTCAACACACCGCATGAGCTGAGGAATGATAGGACTTTTTGCCCAACACCCCGAACTTACACTTACAGCCAACATAAAGCATTACAAATAAGAAATCCTACATGGCTGAACTATCCAGTATTACCAGGGCCTGCCAAGGGAGAGAGAATATCCGGATCTTACATGGTGAAAACCCTTCAGGGCGCCATCGCAGAATTCAGAGGCTCTCCCGACCCATCCTGCAAGATGCTATGTAAAATAGCTCGAACTTTCTTGGCCTGTCTCATAGTGTTCTCAAAAAGCTGGACTTCAGAGTACATGAATACAGAAAGAAGCATCTCAGAGCTGTCATATGATCTAAGTGGGCAACCTACAGAGCCAGTGTTGTATGCCTACTTCAGACGGCTAATGTTTCTGCCAAGCTACCATCTCCAAACATTCGAAGAAGCATTTTACACAGGCTTCTTCATGTACAAATCCAAAATTTTTGGCCCATTAATGGCAAGCGATTCTATGCGATATGATGCGTTTCTACATCAAATCAACCAGGAAGGAAGATATCGACACTGAAGACATGGACGATCATGTCGTGGTAGACATGAACTAGGAGGGGGGGAGTGTTGGAGCCCAACTTGTTCAACTGTTGTAATGAGCCCACCTTGTAAAGCCTATCAAATTCCCATTTTTATGTCAAAGACGTCTTATCATTTTGATCCACTTGTCTGGGTTATGTAAAGATTAATCAGTCAGTCAGGACCCAGATTTATTCCCACTTTGTAATTATGATGAAGAGAACCCCATGTACATTTTTGAGCTAAGATGACTAAAGTATAAAAGTCACCTTAGAACCATTTTTTGAAGAACATTTGAATATTAATCCTGTGTCGTACGAGTCTGAGAGAGAGAGAGAGAGAGAGAGAGAGAGAGAGAGAGAGAGAGAGAGAGAGTGTCTTATCCTCTTCGCTACGCGCTTCTCCCTCACCGGATTCACGACGTGACCACACCATTGCGGTAGCCTCTCCGAGAGCTACACGCCCACGCCACACATTCACATTTTCGAGCTATTCACGATCGATTCTTCATTGGGCTTGTTTTGCTTGTAAGTAGCACAAACAGTGTCTTTTTTCAACAATCAAGTGCTTTATAGAATGAGAAAGAGATTAGCTACACATAGATACTCATAAACTTAGGTTTCACACACTTTTGGATTATGACCTGTGAGTCTATCGCGACTATATTCGAGATAACTAGGGTTCAAATCTGGTGAGATTAAACTTATAGATAAGTATATCCTATTGAGAGGATGGTGTCTAGTAAGTTTGATGCAATTCCGAGTTCATTTGAGGTGTAAACGGTGTTGTGAGCGTTTAGGGATAGAGTGGGTTGCATTCTACAAGGGTTAGTGATTGATGCATCATAGAAGTGTGTATGTGTAGATTGGTCTCAGCCTGACAAGCTAACGAGATTGCCTCCGTGCACCCTACGGGTTAGTCGTGTCATCGGATGATAAGTATGTTGTTTGTGTCGTGCTTGTGAGCATGAACATGAGAGTAGTTTTGCCCTAAAACAACATGTAAGTGCATATCTAAACACACAACAACCTAGAAAAACATAATGCATGTTTTGTATAAGCAAGGATGCAACCAAATACAAGAGCTACAGCACAAATATGAGTCTAAGTTATGTCCTTACTATATTTTGTGTGTTTTGAAAACTATTGAGGCACTATATTCGATAAATCTTGGGAGATAGAGAGCAAGAAAGATGTGCTACATAACACATGCAAGACTTTTAAGAGAGAGAGAGAGAGAGAGAGAGAGGTGATCATGCTTTGAAGATTTACCATACAAAGTAATGTTTCAGAGATCTCTTTTTTGGCAAAACGAATGGAATGCTAGTTTAAGTGCATGTACGCTACATGCATTTGAAATTTAAGTCTCTAGATGAGTTCTCAATATCCCTTAAACCTTGTATTTAATTTACGTATAGACATGCACATCAAATTTTTGCTTTAAGGGTTCTCTTCTCAAGAAGTCGTAGAAGGTAATTGAGGTATCATTGAGAAGCCGTGACTTCAATCTTCCCTTTGGGAGTAATTTCATAAGGACACACATTTTTCTAAATAGAAACTGCAATTATTTACATCCATCTACTTGCACTTAATTACTAGATAGTAAAATTTTTCAACTATTACTATGTAGGAAATGTTACCACCTATGACTTACTATATAGTACTCACTTACACTAACTTACTAGAGAGCAAATGTGTAGGAACTATTACTATGTAGGAAATGTTACACCCCATGCCTTACTATATAGTAATCACAAAGCAGTTTCATTATGCTAGATCCATCTAGCAAGAACATTAGATTACTATATAACAAACTTGTAAAAAGCATGATTTTACTAGTTTCATTTAGCAAGTACGTAGCAAGACCTCACTTTTGCTAGTTGCATCTGCTACATTTGCTATAGCTTTGCTAATTCAATCTAACAAATCAATCACAAAAATATTATCATGTAGGAAAACGGAGTCTTTTTCAGTGTTTTTCATACCATGCATAACATCATGAGCTTCTGCTCGAAAGGCACCACATACCTAGCTAGGTATGCGGTGCCTCCCTCACAGAAACTCATGATGTTGAGGTAAGTAACAATGTGGGAATTATTGTGAGAATTTGTCTAAAACTTCTTGTGAATGAGATGGAACGATATTTACTAGGTGGCAATTGGTCTAAAGCTCCTTGTGTATCTATAGCTACACTATGGAGTACAAGTTTCATACCTTTGATGGTGAGGTTCTCTACAGGTACCGCCTTCTACCAGAGCTATGTAGCAACCTTTTCGTTTCATTCAGTTCAAAGGCTGCATGAGCTAATTCTATTCTGGCGGGTGCTAGACACTCCACAAATTGAATGCTGCTTGTAACGATGGACTTGCTGAGCTTTGTTAGAATGAATCTGGATTCGGCAGCAACAGTGTAGCAATGCCTGGCTTAATTCAGTAGCAGGTGCAGGAAATGGCTCTCTCTCTCTCTCTCTCTCTCTCTCTCTCTCACACACACACACACACACACACACACACACACACACAATGCTTCTACGAGGTTGACGTGAAGGAGTACTCCAATTCTTATGTCTTCATTGCTGACACGCCTGGCCTCAGACATTAAGGTATACGACTCTGTTGGGTCATAATATAGAATCTATACTATTATAAAAGGGGGAGGGATTCTGGCCCCCTCCCCCTGACACGTGTCACAACTTGCTCCGTCCGGTCATGTTCTTTGCAGCCCCACGACTCTCTCACCCGTCTTTTGCAAGTGTTTTCTGTTTTGAGCCATTGTTCAGTACTAGCGCCATCTTAGCAGGTATGAGTTGATGAGGTCCGTCGTTAAAGAGTGAATGAAGGCGCCATTCATGGCTAGAGCTCCAAGGACTTGGAGTTAATATGAGAGAGGAGCATAGCCTTGCACGCGTACGGTTCTTGGTTGGAGAGAGAGAGAGAGAGAGAGAGAGAGAGAGAGATGTGTTGTAGCAGCTTGAACTCTCTTGCGCCTTGGTTGACCTGACCGCCTACGCCATGATCACCTCCACCCACGAGTTCAAGCCTCAAGCCGGCCATAGACCTCAACTATTGTTCACTTCAACCTGCGACATGCAATTGCAGGTCCTCAACCAGTTTCACCTCATGGTTGAACAGTCAAGAGATCCTTTGCCAAAACAAAACACTTATACATGGCGCACATAAAAAGAGAATAACTGCAAAGATAATTAGGAGAAGAGAGGCGAGAAAAAGGTTTTTTTTCTTTTCTTTCCTGATCAGTGCTAGGCATAAACATGACAATTAGTGAATTTTATCTTGGACTGTATCTTTGGAGATTCCATGAAAAATCCAGGCTTGACTTTTTGAGCTACGTTTTACGCAAGCTGCTGAACAACAATCACATGTGATTTATCTACCAAAAAATATATATTTTTTTGGATGGTGCACTCCATTTTTAATTCTACTTACGTCAAAAGAATTGCCATCACTATGCGAAACAAATAGAGAGATTGTCTACATTCTAATGGGTGAAAAACCCTCCAACTAATAGCTCTACACTACCAGCACGCTCGAGCTTCTCGATCACCACCTTCTTGCTCTTCCCACCTGCATGCAGTTGCTCCAGGAGCTCAACGCCATCAATGTCCTCCTTGACGTATGCACCCTACGTCACTAGAGTTGAGTGAGAAACAATGCGAGGCTCACCGATATGCGATGTAGGTGGAGGTGGCCCACGGTGGTAGTGTCCCCTTGAAGACTCTTGATGAGAGAGAGAGAGAGAGAGAGAGAGAGAGAGAGAGAGAGAGAGAGAGAGAGAGAGAGAGAGAGATAATATGTGGTGCGTTGTGGTCGTTTCCCTTCTATATATGGCACTTGGTTGTAGAGGTGGAGCACATGACCAAGGCTGCAAGCTAGAAAGTGGTCACAAGGGACACAAGCCTGCAACAAGGCATTGCGAGTGACTTGACAAGGGCGTGTTATTAGCAGGCTTGCAATAGCATAGCAGAGACAAAAGGAGTGGCCAACTACGTATTCATGAGGACACATGCGGCATGAGCGAGCCTAAGCTAATAGCCACTTGAGCATTTCTATAGCAGCTTGATGGGTATGGAACAGTGCGCAACGTGCAGTTGCAACGGTATAGTTGAGGTGGAAGGTAGTTGTAGTGACAACCAGAGTTTAGGTGAGTTCCACATTTTGTTGCCGATACTTATCAATTAGTCTTAATTAGGCAATCAAACCACACATTCCTCTCCAGACTCCAATTTTGCCTGCATGCTCCAACAACCTTTCATGCCATGTAATAATTATTCTCAATACTGGTACAGCCAAATAGATAGAGAGATTGTCTACATTCCAATGAGTGAACAACCCTCCAATCGATATCTCTACACTATCAGCACGCTCGAGCTTCTAGATCACCACCTTCTTGCTCTTTCCACCTTCATGCGGTTGCTCCAAGAGCTCAACGCCATCAGCATCCTCCTTGACGCCGGTAGCCTACGTCACTGGAGTTGACTGAGAATAAGTGTGAGGCTCACCGAGGTGCGATGTAGGTAGAGGCGGACCACATTGGTAGTGTCCCCTTGAAGACTCTTGATGAGAGAGAGAGAGAGAGAGAGAGAGAGAGAGAGATTTTATTATCGCCCTTTGAGGTCAAATATGACCTATGGGTCCAAAGTTACATGTGATGTACTATGTGTATGGCTGATGAGTGACTCTCGATGCTCCAAAATTATGGTGATGAGAGTCACAATGGAGAGCCCACATTGTGGCTGGGAGAGGAAAGTGTGTAGGTCTAAATCATGGCTGAAAATGTGAGAGAAGCAAGTTCGGATGTGAACAAAAGCTAAGTCCGGGCAAGGGGAAAAGGAGATATTCCACCCCAAAATAGAGAAAAATAGTGTAAAAATTTGAGAAAATAACCTAATTTTTAAAAATTTCCTCTTCACAAATTCAAGAAAGGAAATTTTGTATGTTTGGAAAAATGGTTTTTCTCAACATTGGGCCCAGGCAAGGAAAAAAGGAGAAATTCCACCCCAAAAGAGAGAAAAATAGTGTAAAAATTTGAGAAAATAAGCTAATTTTAAAAATTTTCTCTTCACAAATTCAAGAAAGGGGATTTTGTATGTTTGGGAAAATGGTTTTTCTCAAACAATGGGCCCGGACTACAGGGGTCAAGCATCACAGTGCCGTAGCAAGTTGTGGGGGCGCCAACTATGGCTTGGTGAACCAGGTTTTAGCGGCAAAGAGCAAAGGTGCACAAACCACACACACACACACACACACACACACACACACAAAGAGAGAGAGAGAGAGAGAGAGAGAGAGAGAGAGAGAGAGATACGGGAGGGACCAGGGTTCAAGAAAAATCCATTTTCAAGAACATACAAAATTTCCTTTAGGATAGAAAATTTGTAAAATAACTGGCATTTTTAATAGTTTACGCTATTTTTTTTGAATTTTTCACGTGATTTTTTCCCCTTATCTCAAGTGTTTGGGAAAAATGTATCTCAGCTTAGTATCGTGCCGATTTCAATTTCAAAAATGCCGGTTGAGAGCGAGGAGAAAAGGAGAACTTCCGCTCCAAAATAGAGAAAATAGTGCAAAAATATTTAAAAATAACATAATTTTTAAAAAATTCCCTCTTGACAAATTCAAGGAAAGGAATTTTGTATGTTTGGAAAAATGAATTTTCCCGAACACTGCCCGGGCCTGAGGGAGAGAGAATGAAATGTTATATTAATCTCTTTTGTACACACACACACACAGACAGAGAGAGAGAGAGTTGAGAGAGCCCTTGAGAGAAGAGCTTCACTTTTCTTGATCTGCTTTTATGAGATTTGTTAAAACTACGAAGTTTGAGGGTAAGAAGGGCCATGCCGTCGCCGAAGGCGGCGCCGTTTCACTAGTTTACTTATAACATGTACGCACAAGGGCGGCAACGGAAAGAGATCTAGGGTACCTTAGATTACTTTTTATAATTAAAAAGTAATCTAGGGTACGTAATCTAGAGTACCCTAGATTACTTTCGACGCCGCCACAGGGATCTACGGCCCACAATGCCCCGGCCGTAGATCCCACCCTCCCATGTCCGTGCCACTTAGTCCTGAGGGTCTCCCTCACCCCCCCCAACGTCTTTTTTGAAGTTTGTTCTTTTCAGTACTTGGCAGGACGTTCTCCACTTCGCACGTTCAATGTTTACATGATAGCGTATACAGAAGGAATTATCACAAGAAGTTTTGGACAAATTCTCACAATATTTCCCACATTGTGACTTACCTCAACATCATGAGCTTCAGTGAGGGAGGCGCCGCATACCTAGCTAGGTACGACCATCGGGCGGGCGGTCACCTACCCCGAATCGTATCGAGCTAGGTATGCGGTGCCTCTCGAGCAGAAGCTCATGATGGTATGCATTGTATGAAAAACATTGAGAAAGACTCCGTTTTCATACATGAGAAAATTTCTAAATCTTTTTTGTGTATATGTTGCGCATGCAAGAAGGAGAAGTGACACTTCTTGTTTAGAGCTTGTGCTGGCTTTTGGTCTTTTTCCATGTAAGTTTGTAACTACACAGTCCAGCTACTGAAAGACAAGCCTTATTCATGATCTTCATTTAAAGGGGGTCTTACAATCCGCATGCACTATATTAGCTGCACACTTAGGGCCTATAACACACTTTTGCCCAATATAGGCAAGTTATTCTATGTATGGCTTCAAGGTATGAGTGTCAATTAATTTTCACTCTTGCCCAATGCTAACAAGCTGAATATACTGTCCAGCTTCATCTTCATGCGATATTAATTGTTATGATTGACGCCAGCTTTGGAGCAGACAAGTGATATGGAGGGTTATACAAAGAGGAGATGAGTTTATCATGTGGGCTATCAATGTCTTGTATGGTAGGCTTGAGTAGTGAGCCAGGACAATTGCTCAAAAAGAAGTGGTCTACAATAGGTTTTTTATGAATGAGTAGCAAGCTCAAGATACTGGGCAGCTTCATCATCAAGCTTGAAGCGATAATCGTCCGGAAAGTGGTTGCTATCATTAAATTGGGCCATTGGTGTAGAAGGTATTGCTAGGTACTCAAAACTCCCTAGTTTTACATCACCTACAATGTTTCTGAAACAGTACTGGTATTGATGCTGAAAGTGTTGAAGGAGCTGCTCTTGCTTCTGCTGTTGGTGGTAATGTTGATAAAGTTGCAGGTTGTCGAAGGGATGAGCCAAATTTTGATGATTTGGAGGACAGTAATTCGCTTCTTGTGGTGCGTTATTTGATGACATATTGCCTTGTGGTTCAAATGCCTGCTTGATAACGATGCTATTTGCTTGGTTGAATTTGTAATCGCACGCTGGTGGGCTGTCCGTGCTGAATGTGGATGTTTGGTTATGTGCTGATTCACTGGAGTTATTTTCTGAACATACCGGCTGGTTGTTTCGACTGCCTTGTACATAAAGTAGTTGCTGCTGCTGTACTTCTGTTGTAGAGAAGGAAGCATCCTCATTGTTTATACTCGACATTGAGTTACCACCTTGCATTATGTTAGGCTTGTTGCCGTTTGCTCCAGGATTTTCTCTCTGTTTCAATCCTTGCAATTCTCCTCTTAGCTTATTAACCTGCAATAATTTAGAAGAGAGAGTATGCTTAGTGTGTTTTGGCTTTCTCAAGCATTCATCTTAGAAATGGCAAGAAACCGCAGCGGGCGGACGGGGGGTATATCACAAGAAGATTTATAAATATTCTCATGTAGGAAAACGGAGTCTTTTTCCGTGTTTTTCATACCATGCATAACATCATGAGCTTCTGCTCGAGAGGCACCACATACCTAGCTAGGTACAATTGGGGGTAGGGGACCACCGGCCCTCCGGCCACACCGGCGGTCCCCTGCCCCCAATCGTACCTAGCTAGGTATGCGGTGCCTCCCTCACAGAAACTCACGATGTTGAGGTAAGTCACAATGTGGGAATTATTGTGAGAATTTGTCTAAAACTTCTTGTGTATGTAAATCATTATATCACGTGCGTTCAAGGCCTAATTAAATAAACCACATAACTTGAGATTTTTCATGTATATGACATAGCCTTATCTAGTTCAATCTGTGTATGTCTCTTTAATTTCCTTATGTTAAACATATGTAAAAATCGGGCTAAATAACCCTATATCACATGCGGTGGGTGTCTGGGAAAGCGAGCTCTTTGAACTGCACTAGCAAAAAATCTACTATATTTTATCTCTTACCTCTGCCTCAAGCTTTTTCTTCTCTTTGAGAACATCTTCATATTGCATGTTCAAGGCTTCATATTTCTCTTCTAGATGTTTGGTTTTGGTCCGGGCGCGCCGATTTTGATACCAGATGGCTACTTGCCTTGGCTGAAGGCCAAGCTCAACCGCCAATTTCTTCTTTCTCTCTGGCCCCAACTTGTTATCCATAGCAAAGCTACATTCTAGAGATTTTGTCTGGTCCATTGTAAGACGCTTCTTCCTTGCGGGTCCATAAGAGAGGTCTGAATTTGAACTGATCTGTTGATAGCTTTCAACCAAGGAGGTTTGCACTGGTTGCATTATTGGCATGTTTGGCCACCCGCAAAATTGATCGATTTCTGTGAATTGGTATGGACCTGATAGCACGTACGTTGTTAGAAACATAAATTTTTATAGAATCTTGATCATGACAAAGCCATTGAATATTTAAAATGAGTTTATGCAGGATACTCTCAAGCTAAGCACAAGCATAG
Source organism: Adiantum capillus-veneris (assembly GCF_014529385.1). NCBI lineage: Eukaryota > Viridiplantae > Streptophyta > Polypodiopsida > Polypodiales > Pteridaceae > Adiantum > Adiantum capillus-veneris. Next base: position 85,621,435 of record NC_140937.1, read on the forward strand.
TAAGTAAGAAGGCAAATGCAATGGAACATTTTTCGGGCGGTCACTCTTCAAAAGCTTCCTATATCACCTGTGTTCAAGAGATTATTAATAATACCCTTATATACATGCTATATTTACAGTATGGGTGTTTTTAAAAACCCTCACCCTATATGGTACATGTATTCATGAAGAGAGACCGACTGCCCCCAGGGAACAGTCGATTGCCATTTGCGGTTCTTGATTCATAAGTATTCGTTTGCCAAAAGCCAAAAAATGAACAATTTGAGCATTTACAATTTGATTATAGGCAGTTTGTGTCAGAGAGATGAGAGTTGTTTGAATGCACCTTCAAGTTGAGTCGACGAGGAAAGCATGAGAGAAGGCATTACTAGGGTCCGTGCCCTGGTGTGGCTATGCTTGAGCAAGTTTGTTGGGGATCTTTGCATCTTCTCTTCACTTTTCAATGTCAAGTTTCTCACTTCTCGCTCTTCACCGGTCAAAATCGATGATGACTGCTGCAATTATGGTGGCAGCAGATAGGAATGGAAGTAGGAAGATACCTATAGGAAATATGAGAGCACTGATACCAAAATTTCAATGGATTGTTTGAGAATACTTTTTCTCAGAGCTTAGGATCCATAACATAGAATGCATCCATATTCTAAGCTTGTTCTGATAATCAAAGGCAGAGTCCACTTTTACTTGTGATGAGATAAATTAAGATTACCCCTCCTTATATATAAGTGTGTGTAGGTTATGCTGGAGGGAACAAGCGGCGAAGGAGAAGTGCGATGTCCACCACCACGAATGCCTCCACAGCAATATTGAACATACGCATACGAACTCCTTGGTTCAGCATACTCGTCGTTTCCATGCGAAGCTGGCCGGGGGAATGATAACGACAATCAAAAGAACAATCAAGAGATGAAATTAACACAAGCAAGAGGAATGGTGAAAGAGGGGTTGATTTGCAAGGGCTTAATGCTGATCAAGAGAATTCGGACATTTTTGGGAATAACAGCAGATGAAGAGGGTGAGCCTATGGATGGTTTCCATGGCTATGGATGAATGATCTGCAAGAGAGGGGTAGAAGACACACTGTGGGCTTAAGCTCAAAGGAGGGTTGATGTATATAGAGTGATGGAAGTGGGTTGCATGTACACAATCATGTATATTTGTTTTGGGCTTTTCTCTATGCATCAAACTCCACGTTACATCACAAGGCCATCAAATAGGGAAAGCTTTGTGTGTGTGTGTGTGTGTGTGTGTGTGTGTGTGTGTGTGAGAGAGAGAGAGAGGCACTTTTCTATGCATCAAACTCCACTCTACATCACAAGAAGGGAAAGCTTTGTGAGTGTGAGTGTGAGTGATTGCATGTGTGTGTGATATGTGAGTGCACATGAACTTGTGGGTCTGTTTCTGATGTGAGTGAATATGGGATGTGTGTTGCAATATTGTAAGTGTGGTGTGAAATGTGAGTGCAGTATATGAGCATATGGGGTGTGTAAGCTTTATACTTGCTAAAAATGAGGTGGAACTTGCAGGGATCTTCCAGCAGAGAATGTTTGAATGAGTGTGATATGATATGAGAATGGTCACTTATCAAGCGCTTCTTATATTGTCGCTAACACATTTGTGGAAGGTGATAAGGGAACCTGCTAAGTTGTCTTGACGAGTGAGGAGGACGTGCTAACCCAGGTGGGGCAGGCACTTGGGCGATGTATTTTGGGGGGGGGGGGGGGGAGAGAGAGAGAGAGAGAGAGCACATAAGCTACATGACGCCCAGAACACGACAAAGAAGAGGAGAGAGAATCTAGGCTTGCCGGCCTTGCTCAGCTTTGAGACGACTTCAATACACACTCCACTCGCTCTCTCTCTCTCTCTCTCTCTGTGTGTGTGTGTGTGTGTGTGTGTGTGTGTTTTGCCTATTATGGAAGTGTGCTTAAAGCATGCTAATAAGAAGGTTGAAAATGTTGAAGCTAATGAAGCCCCACTGCTCGTTACATGAGGACGTATCCACACTATGGATCCCCACAACCCCCCCCCCCCCCCCCCCCAAAAAAAAAAAGGGGAAAATTACCAAAATACCCCTCTAATTTGTGGAAATTCCCAAAATACCCCTCAAATTTCAAAAATTTCCAAAGTACCCCCATAATTTGTCATAAATTCCCAAAATTCCCTTGAAATTTTCCAAAATTCCCAAAATACCCCTGGTTGTGAGAGTAAATTTCTCGAAAAACAAAAAAATTTGTAGCTTTTCATAAGAAGGGTGATTGTCTACCATACAGGATGCTAAAACTGAAATTTGAGTTGGCTATGTAGGCTTTGGAGATGAATTCCTTCATTATTTTTAGACATAATTGAGGCAACACTGCTCGACAATAAGGGTATTTTGGGTCATGTGAGTTGTGTTTGTACATTACTAAAGACAATTGGTTGCTACACATGTACAAACACAAAAGGTACCACAAACTCCTCAAGTGGACTTCAAGTTTGTATAGTCTGTTACTGCACAAAAGGGAAAGGATTTATCTCACCTTTGTGAACTACTTACTACTCATTGCTATGTTGGTGATGATTGCTACTAGGTAGAGAAGGAGATAACTTGAGCTCTTGCAAGCGCACCCGCGGTGTGCACGCGCACGCACACACACAGATGGAGACAAAACCTTCGTCTTCTTCTTCTTGTTTACTGCCTCAAGATAAGAAGTCTACAATGCATAATACAACATAAGGAAAAGCTAGTACAATAGTCTATTTCAAGCGTTAGTGAGTGATCTAGATAGATAAGTGTGTCATCACTGCAGTAGGTAGACCAAGTCGATGTAGTCTAGCTGTAGTATTACTGGCGAAGATATGCATATTCACAAAGGCACGCCAACGATGATGGCCATTGATAATATTCATTTAGGAGTAGTATGTGTTGAGATTATCTCAACACTCCCCCTTAAGCTTAACAATAGCTCTCTTATGCTTAGCATCAAAATCGACGATGCCGAAGCGTAGAGCAAATGGGGAGAATATACGACGAGAGAGAAAGATATAGACATATATATATATATATATATAGTTGAACCAACCAACCTTGGTAATGAATTGATGACTTACAATGGGGGCAAGGTGGTGCTTATATACTCCTCTTAGCAAATGGCTCTACCCAAACTTTGACAACTAATAATAAAATAAATACCTATAGCCAAAATAAATATTGGGTTCACATTGGGCTATTCACTTGAGATGCTATACCTTTAACATTCTCCGCTCTAATGGCCTTCGTGAAGATATCTAAAACCTGCTCATTTGTCATCACGTACTCAAGGTCGATGCCGCCTACCAAGACTCTCTCTCTGATGAAGTGGTAATGCATCTCAATGTGCTTTGTCCTCGCATGAAACACTAGGTTCCTAGCCAACTCACTACAAGAGGTTATGTGCAATTGTGACGGCTGTAGCGACGAAAATACGATGGGTTATTTTTCCCCTCGACGTCGCTAAAAGCGTCGTTAAACACGTCGCAAAGAGAACATCGCTATAAGCATCGCTATATAGCGATGCATATAGCGACGCATACAATTTCTAATTTAGCGACGCTCATAGAGACATTGCAGAACCTTAAATAGAGACGCCTATAGCGACACCCGAGAATAAAATTTTACGGGTGGCAAGGCAATGAATGCCCTGCCACCCATCAACCATATTGAACATAAAGTTTCTAGGATAAAAATGCAAAACTGACAAAAGTATTTCGACGAAAGTGAATTGACAACAGTAATATGACGACAAAATTATACACATCATAGGCAAAATCACTTAGTTGTTAAGCTTTGACCAAAATGTAATAGTTACAACACAATTGTCATTATTGAGAAAATACATCGTTGACCAATAGTTATAAAAATGACGTACACACGTCATCTCATTATACATGCTATGATAAAATAAAACTAGTGTTATCCGGCTACAACTAGATTGATGTCGTGTAATCTGACGTCTCATCGCGTCCAAGCAGCGTATCTGTCGGATTGTGCAGAAAAAAACAATAAGACTTTCTGTAAGTATAAACATATAATTATAAAACAATCTATTTTTTAGCTTATCATTAAAATACAACAAATGTAAGAGAGTAAAGCTAAATATTAACCAAGCTAGAGCAAGAACTGAGTATGTCCATAAGGACGTTTAAGCCCTTTCTTTCTGCATACTCGCGCTCGTACAAAGTCTTGTCATCGACCACTGTTCAACACATACAAAGTATATGTTATGTTAGAATTTAAAAGTACAATTACCCATAACTACCAACCTAAAGGACAATGCAAAAACACTTACAAAGTCGGCCTCAAATGATGCCACCCGTTGCTCCCCAAGTGGTGCGAGCTCCCGCTCCCTACCTCTATTCGTGCTTTGGCTGCCTCCTTCTCTTGCTTCCACTTGTCAGGATTCTCGCGCGTTGCTCGCTTTGCATTCTTCCAATCTTCTTTGGCCAGCCAATCTGGCGTGTTCCACCCATGCTTTATTTCTTTTTGCACTTCAAAATACTTGTGCTTGCAGTATTCACGCATTTGCACCTTCATCAGGTCTTCATTGAAGTGCTCATCCCGATTTGACACAGAAAACTCCTCATGTAGCATGCTGATGACTGTCTTTTAATTCATTTGGCACTTCACTCCAGGTGTTTAGTATGTAGTGTCAAAACACCTAAGAGCAAAGGCTGATATGCACGAGATCATCTTCTTGCTGTCGTCATCCAAAATGATGTTGCCGCTGATTTCGATCGAGTACGGCAAGCCCTCTCGCCTGTAATGCGTGAATCTAGGTGTCTCGGTAGGAGTCTTGAGTGGCGTATCTTCATCCCTGGGGGCAAACCATCATCACACATCTCCTTTTTCTATAACCACGTTCGAGCAGACATCTTCGATGGCTCTCTTCCGAAAAAATCGTCCCGTAACTTGTGATTCTTTGGAAGATGCGCTTGATGACCTTCGTAGATTTGCTTCTTCAATGAGGGTGCCCGACGTGCATTAAGTCTAGGTCCACATGTGACACATGCTCTGTATCCGCTTGTTTGAAGTCGGCATGTATACACATGACAATAGATAAGCTTGAGAAAAACAAAGGTTTATAGTGTTTGAGTTTGAGTATATATCACCTGAGCATTCTGTTAGTCTGGGATAGTCATCATTGTCCACATTAGAATGCCTCTGATCAAAGCATTGCATCGACCTGTGTGTTGGCTCATATCCACCACTTCTATGCCAATCCACAATTGTTGTAGCTCCTCCAATAGTGGACGAAGATACACATCCATATTCTTCCCTTTACACCGCCTTGGCACAATCAAGCTTAGAAATAGGTGCCCTTCTTGGTAGTCAACCACGGGGTAATGTTGTAGTTGACAATGAAAATTGGCCATACACTGTAAGATGTTGACCTCTGACCAAATGGATTTACGCCATCCATAGCTAGGCCGAGATGCAAATTTTGAGCTTCCTGGCAAAATCCGGCCATGTGTCATCTATATGCTTCCAGGCCATGCAATCTGTAGGAATTTGTAGCACACCATCCGAAGATCTATTCTCCTTGGACCATGATGCTAAGGCTGCCATGGACTTACATTCAAAGAAATACTTGATGCGAGGCAACAGAGGAAAGTGTCGCAAAACCTTCTACGAAATTTTTTGTCCGTGGAGATCTACTCGGTATCTCTTAGAATCACATTTCAGACACTTCTCCATGTCTATGTATTCCCCTTTGAAAAGAAAGTAGTCGTTAGAACAAGCGTGAATAGATTTGTAATCCATCCCCAAGTTTCACAAGATCTTTCTTGCTTCCTCTCAATAGGAAGAGAATGGGGTCTAGGAGGGCCTCTTTATTTGACAGTTTAAGGGAGTCAAAGCTCTTGTACTAAGAAAGCAATCAAAGGACAACTTTTGAATTCAAATAGGCAAAATGGCTACTTTATTTGATTTTAAATTTCCCCCCAAAATAAAATTCAAAATCTAACGGGAAAAACTATATCATGTAATATATCTACAAAAAGAGCTCACTGTGTCTACAGATTACAGATTTGCTATCTTCGCTCAATTTGGAGATCATATGTAGGCGTTATGAAAGGCAAAAAATCATAAAGTTATCCCCCCCTTTTTTGGGAAAAAAACGTACATCCTTTGACCATTCTTACACACCTACCATTCTTGCACACATGGCATGCACCTATTCGTCAAAATGTTAATCACCTCCATAATCTCATGGCAAATAAAGAGACCCTCCTAGAACTCATCCTCTTCCTAATGCTAGAATCTGGCATCATATTACCAGTTGGCAGTATGTGCTCTTTGAGCAATCTACACAGTGAAAAAAATGCGGTACACTTGTGTAAGTAATTTGATACAGTATACATTTCAAGGCTTTTATTGAAGTAAACACATTGTAATAGATCACCTGAAAAGTGCTATGATGCTAGTGTAACACCATCCAAACTTTGTCTGCATGTTGAGAAGAACCATGAGTGCATTCAACCTAGATACACGTACTCCACCATACAATGGCGTGCCGGTTTCACCTTTCATGTCATCATAGATAAGCCATTTTGAATTCATGATCATCTTGATCATTTCAATGATATCGGGCTCAAACATAGCCTTCTTGGGAATGTGGTCTGCATGATCACCCTTCAAACTGTCAGAGGCTGCATCTTGTGACCTCACGTCTACTGCTTGATCGAAGTGCCTGTGAACATGTCTATTGGGTTGCAAGATTAGTGCATGTTGGCCAACGCCAGAGTCCGACGAGTTGTAATTAGCAACAACTCGATCTATAATAGATGGGTCAAACTCTCCAAATTCATGAACATGCTGCAAAGAAACACGTCTTGTCCAGCACACAGCATGTTTTCATTGATTACAAGGACATAAGATTCGTGTTGAGAGATAAGCGTTTTGGTTGGACAGCCCCACATCGTCGTCACTACTCATAATGAATGTAAAAACCTTATAACCTGAACATAAATTTAATCTTCTATTGGCATCCTCCGTCTCTTATCTCTCTGTCTCTCTCCTAATTAATCTCCCTCACAATCAAGAAACCATAGATCACACTATAAATGACCTCAAATTCTCTAGCCATGTTCGATCCCCGCACACCTCGAGCTAGAGGTGCATGGAGATCAGAACCACCGGGTTATAATCTCGTCTTTATTGGTCAATGCCTATATTTGTGGATACGAGAAATCTACACACCCACGTCTACATGACAATGCATGTAGTGAAAAAAACCCCTTTGCCTCTTGTTTAGCTGTAGCAATTCACATTAACTTAACGTCTCTTCACATCAGCTCCTTGTTCAAGGGATTACTGTGCACATTACATGTCTGCCTCCATTCTGACTATCATGCCGTTGAAAGCTTTCCAACTTAATGCCGCATCTATCGAGAGGAAGAGAGGGAGAAAGAGAGAGATATGTTTGCACTTGTGAGCTTCCATACAACATCCGCAGCGTTTAGTTTGGAGAGAAAGAGAGAGAGAAAGAGAGGGAGAAAGAGAGAGAGATGTTTGCACTTGTGAGCTTGCAAACAACTACATAACTACCATAAACCTAACTCTAAATTTAAACCGTATTTCTGAAGCTAAACTTTAATATAAAAACTAAATCCAAAATCTAATTTTAAATCTAACCTGATCTCTCTCTCTCTCTCTCTCTCTCTCTCTCTCTCTCTCTCTCTCTCTCTCTCTCTCTCTCTCTCTCTCTCTCTCTCAAACATGCATGCACATACACATAATAAAAATGCAAATTCTTCAAATGAAAACTGCTCTTGCTACATCGTCCGCTTCAGCTTCTCTAATTCCTACTCAGCACCATGAGTGCTCCCTCTCTCTCTCTCTCTCTCTCTCTCTCTCTCTCTCACACACACACACACACACACACACACACACACACAAGCCAACTTGATACGTTGTGAAAGCCTTGAGTTATCCACTTTCCTCTTCCATCACTCAAGCTCAAGAGAAGGAGAATTCTTTCAACAGCTAGTGTTGTTGCTTACCCTTTGAACATTCCAAACCTAACTACCTTCAAACACCTTTAAGATTTACAAAAAAAAAAGAGAGATGGTTGGGCCTTTTATTCAGCTCTAAACCTTAATTCTTGAGTTAAATTCTAAACCTAACCCCAAAGCTCTAATATTAAATCTAAACCTAAACTCTAACGTAAATTTAAAACTGAATCCTAAACCTATGTCGACTCTCTCTCTCTCTCTCTCTCTCTCTCTCTCTCTCTCTCTCTCTCTCTCTCTCTATATATATATATATATATATATATATATATATATATATATATATATACACGTCTATTTACAAAGATAGACATTGACGAGCTCTTCATCGACCGATGCTCTATATTCTTAGACAAAGCAGACATTATATTAGATCCAGAAGGAGTTTATCGGATTGGTCTCATAAATCATTTTGAAAACTTGAAGACGCTTAATATAACATTTCATTTCATATTCTCTCTCTTTCTCTATTTTTTAATCTCTCTCTTTGTTCTGTGTGTGTGTGTGTGTGTGTGTTCTTTGTTTATGCACGTGTGTGTACATTCTTTGCTCTCTCTCTCTCTCTAAATGTGTGTATATGTGTTCTTTGTTTATGCATGTGTGTACATTCTCTCTCCCTCTCTCTCTCTCTCTCTCTCTCTCTCTCACACACACACACACACATACACACACACAATGTGTGTGTGTGTGTGTGTGTGTGTGTGTGTGTTGTGGGGCGGGGGAGAGACAGAGAGAAAGAGGGGAAGGGAACATGAGAGGGAGGAGAGGGAAGGAGCATACCTGGCTCTCCTTCCTCTCCTTGTGTGTGTGTGTGTGTGTGTGTGTGTGTGTGTGTAGGGGGGAGGGGGGGGAAGAGAGAGAGAGAGAGAGAGAGAGCGTCGCGAGTATACCTGTTTTTCTAGAGCGCTGAAACTCAGATTTGAGATCTGAGTTTTTGGTGCTCGTCGATTAATTTTTTACCCTGTCGTGGTGTCGCTATGATCGTCGCCTATGCATCAAATAATACAACGACACTCATAGCAACGCCATGGATTTTCACATTTGAGTGTCGCACTGCTAGTGATGTCGCTAATATGAAGAACCTCTTGTAGTGACTGTATGCTACTAAAGTTTTCACAACAGATGACAACAAAGTCCTCAAGTAGCCACTGTAGTCATGCTACCTCACATGCCACCATTATAGTACCCATGTACTTTGCCTTTGTACTTGATAGAGCAACTATAGGCTTCTTCCTATTGTTTCATGTGATAGCAACACTCCCAAGTGAAAACATAAACCTACTAGTAGACCTGTGATCATATGTGCTATCAGCCCAATCTGCATCTGTGTAACCACCATAAAGCTACAAGTCAGCATCAACCCTACAAAAGAGTGCATAATCCAAAGTAGCACTCACATAGCACAATGTGCACGTCCTTGCATTCAAAAGTGCCTTCCTCAAAGATTGCATAAATTGACTCATGAATCCAACCGTGTAACTGAGGTCTAAACATGAGATAGTCAAGTAGATCAACCTACCCACAATCTTCTCGTACATGGTAGCATTCTCAAATACTTGACCTACATCATTCCCCAACTTCAATTTCTAATCCAAGAGCATTGCAAAGGCTTACAATTAGCCATACCATACTTTGTCAACATGTCCAAAGCATACTACTTTTGTGATAGCCATACACCCTCTTGAGTGCGAATAGCCTCAATTTCCAAAAAGTGACGCAAATCTCTTTGATCTTTCATTGCAAATTCTTGTACAACAAGAATTTGTACAAAGGGCAGGGCGGGGGGATTGGCCATAAAAAATTCATCGTACCATGTAAAAGCTAAGAGTAGGCCCCAATAATTTTCCCTTCTAAATAAGTGGGGGGAGGGGTATAAGTCTCAGTAAAGGGAGAGGAGAAAAGAGAAAGAGAAAAGGTAGAGATAGATTAGAAAGAGAAGAACATATAATTAAAGATTTTGATGGATACATCGGAGATAAATATTGCAATTGCAATATTTGTAATTCCCATGTGATATTAGTTGAAAATTAATCTTTGACCTAGACCCTTTTCACTTATTCACCCCAAGTTTATATATACTCACATGGTGGCATCAGAGACTAGCTAATGAGTACTTCTTGATTTCTGTTCTCTCTTATGGTGCTAGGTTTATTTAAGGCTTAGAAATAAGGAACTTCCATCAAGGTATATGGCATAAACTATACTAAAAGAACATGAAAGACAGTTGTACTACAAATAGTTCTAGTCATGGTGTGTTTTCAAAGAATCATACAAGAACTGATATGGTTTTTTCCACTAAAATTCTTATAAGTGTAAGAAAAGAGGTCATAATTACCATTTACTAGTTGTAAATAGGGGTTTCCTAAGAGCATCTGCTCACAAGTGGCATGTCTGTTTTATACCCCTTTGTTCTATACAAGAACTTATATGGAAGAAAGGGGTATAGTTATTTTTTTCACTACAACTCTTATAAGTGTAAGAAGAGGGGTCATAATTACCATGTACTAGTCATAACTAGGGGTTTGCTAAGACAGACATGCACGTGACATGTCTATATCTATAAGGAGTGGATCCCCTAGGCCTATATACCCTCTACTTTAGCCACATAATCACCATTAAAAATCAAGTCATCCACATAGATACTAATAATCACAATTCCTACATCATTCTTTTGCACATACAAAGAGTGGTCTGCATCAAATATCCAAATCCATAAGAGATCAAGAGTACCATAGTCCTCTCATATCAAGATCTAGGTGCTTGCTTCAGCTCATATAATGATTTTTTAACATATGCACATAACCATGTGGCTGCATCATATACACAAACTTCCTCAAAGTTTCCATTCACGAAAGCATTCTTTACATCCATTTGTTTAAACACCCATCCTAAAGCTACACATAGTCAATTGCCTTCTTTCCCTCTAGTAATGTCACCAAGTCTCACATTCCATTTGTATCAAGGGCAACCATCTCCTCATCCATAGCTTGCTACTGTTTTGCATCTTTAATAGTGTCCTCAAATGAGTGGGTTCTAACTCCTATGTGATCTTTACCATATATACACAATGATAAGCTACATAACTCAATTTTTGCACATGATTTATTTCTTTCTTAGATCTGTGTGGTCCAGGATCATTTCCATGTGCCTTATTCTCTACTTGCATCCTTTGTGCACCCTGAGTCTTCACAAAGGGTATGCCAAACTCCTCATATAAACTCTACTCAAAACCACTGATGTCACCACCATCATAACCTGCACTCAAATTTGGCAGCTTAGGGGCATCATCAACTTCTTCCTTTCCTTTTCTTGATACATTTGAAGAGTTATCAGGAATCACTCTTTCACGAAACCTGCCACTCCATGTCTTCTCACCATAACCTACAGTAAGTGACCCTCGCAGCCCACTCAAAACCTATGACTGCGTATTTGTACTTTTTGCGGCCACATTCTCTCTTATATTAGCCTCTAATTCCTCCTTCATACAAACATACCAACTTTCCATTTCATAAAAAACAACATCTTTTCTCATCTTCACTTTACCTATGAAAAGATTGTAACACATATCCTTTTTTATCAAGGGAATAGTCAATGAAAACACATTTTTCAGCCTTTGGGTCAAGTTTGCTTCTCAACTCTTCTAGCACGCACACATAAGCAATACAACTAAAAACTTTGAGATTAGACACATTAAGTTTTTCACCATTGAACTTCTTTTTACATCTCATATCATGCACTTTAGCAGTAGGGATCCGATTCATATAACAATGAGGCATGCCCTTCTCGTTCATCATGAATAGCTCTAGCAACTTCTGCTATGTGCCTATTATTTTTCTATCCAACACCATTTTGCTGTGAACTATAGATGCATGAAAATTGCCTCTAAATTTCATGCTTTTTCAAAAAACTATTGAACTCGTTTGAGAAGTAATCTCCCTCTCCATGACCTCATGTTCTTTACATGTTTCCTAGTTGTTTTTCAACCATAGCCTTGAAATTAAGAAAGTGCATAAATGCCACACTTTTTTGCTTCATGAAATAGACCCACACCTTCCTTGTATGGTGATTAAATAAAGCTCACATAGTACTTGCATCCACCCATAGATGCAGTCTTTGTCGGACCCCATACATCTGTACACACAAATTCTAATACATGCTTGCCTACATGCTTATCATGAGGAAAAGATGTTTTTTTCTACTTTCCAAACTAACAAACTTCATAGATATTTTGCATTTCAATGACTTTAAGATGCTAGCAAACATGCAACCATCTACTTAGTTCGCATTGTATTCAATCATTATAGATTCACATGACCAAATCTCTTGTGCCATATTTCTATATCTGTGACAACAACTTTGCATCTCGTGCAAACATGACCATGTTCACCTCATGCACATTTACATATAAAGTAAACATTATGTCCACTTTCTTTCCCTGTGCAACCAACTTTACGTTCTTCTTGTACTTTTTGAAAGAGAGACCATCAAAGCTAAACTTGACCTAGAAATGCTGCTCAATCATCTACCCAATAGAAACAAAATTATTTGCAACTTTAGGTACATGTAGTACATGATCCAGGTACTTTAATTTAGCATCTATCATAGATAATGGTACATTTCATGTATACATAATGGGATATACATTACCATCCCCGATCTCTATATAACTAAGACTCTACAAAGTTGTATTTCCCTGAACCACTTACCATGATTGGTCATGTGATTTGACGCACCTAAATCCACATACCAAAAATTATCACTAGACTTTGCCACATTTGCAAACGTAGTATTTAACATGTGCTACATCATAAATAGCTTCTCGTGCTCATCAATATTCTTACAAAGTGGCTAAATATTTATTTTTGTGTCCTATCTCGTCAGATGTAAGATCCCCATTTTTTGGGTCTGTTTTAAAAATAAGAAAATTAGCTTTCAATATCTATTTTGTCAAATTTTGATTTAAGATGCTTAATTGACAGCATTGTAAGGTTCTAAAGTAAAAAAGCAAGGTCATTTTCATGTTCCAGTAGGTCAAACGGACATTTAGTTCAGTTTTGGGAAAGTCCGCTACTTTTAGCTTTTTCATGCTTTTTATGTTTTAAGGTGTTATTTTGCAAAAAGCAAGGTCGGATCCTTAATCTACGTGTTCCATGGAAGCTATGGTTCAATTTTGTAAGAATCTGCTTTTCGAGTGCTTTTCATGCTATTTTTAGCTTTTCATGATTTTTAGTGCTTTTTAGTGAAAAGCGGGTCCGTTTTTTTATTTCAATGGGGACAAGGAAAACCCGTGGTTTAATTTTAGAAAAAAAATTTGCTTTTTAAGCTATTTTAGCTTTTCGTACTTTTCGGCGTTCTTGAAAAGCAATGTGGTTTTTAGGATGACCTAAACATAGATGATCAGTCGGAGGAAAAACAGGACGAATCGAGATTTTACGGGAATTATTTTTATAAAAAGCAATACCGTATAACGTCAGGGCAGTATGAAAAAGTCATAATTAGGTCGGGATATCATGGTGCAGCATAGTCTAGTCAAGGTTCCATTAGTTGGCCGGATACTGTTCAATTGATCAATTTTACTGTAAAAATTGGATGGTAGGTGGGAGAGTCGGCAACCAAAAGGAAAGACATGTTTTTAGCAAAGTTTCCAAAAAGGTGCAGCTATTCCTGGCCCAAAAACCAGCGCTAGTTTTCTACCATGGAGTCACTCCAGCCTAGCCCGGTGCCTATAAATTCACATGCAGTGCTCACTTTTCAGTGCCATCTGTTGCGTCTGCTATCGCAAGGCAATACTTACCTATTATATGGGGTGGTGTAAGCTCTTTATCACCATCTCCATAAGCTCTTCTCACTCATATACGTGAAGAAGAAGAAGAAGAAGAAGGATACCCTCTCTCTCTACTTGCTTACTATCTTCTCTCTCGTCTCACGATGTACGTGCTCTCCAAAAGCTCTCGTGGTGAACACCTCTACGTAGCTCTCATCACCGCCCTCTTGCGGAAATCAAGAAGCCTTTCAATATCCCTAATCGATTTTAAAGCACGGTGAGAAGCTTTAAACTCCATAGCCATCATCATCTCTCTCTGTCTCTATCATTTTTCTGAGTAATCACCCTCTTGGTGATTGTTTTTTTATGTACGAGTGTATGTATGGATTTTTTGAGTACGTATGAAGCTGCCCCATGATTATTTCATCATGTTTAACATGTTGATTTATGCACACGATGTGTTTATGATCACGTGCGTACATAAAAAGCGCTTTTTGTTTCACGTCATAGAAGCGGTAGGAACATTGTTTTGGTCATAAGTCACAAACCATTATAATCACTCCAAACCCTAACACGTGAAAATCACGCACGAGCTAAGAGATATCATCAAAACACAGCTTGCTGCCCACTTCACATTCAAAATTTTGGTTCCCAAGCTCCTTGGAGAACCACTATATAGATTCACCAGATGTGCAAACCCACTTATCCAATTGAAAATCTTGATTGAAATTGATGATAAATGTATTTAGGTCTCATTATTAATCATTCTATAACCGGTTTTACCTACGCGTGTAGGGGTGCTACCAAAGGGGAGTACCATATGACGTCATGAGTTAACCGAGCCGCTTATGTATGATTTATGGTTTATTTTGGTGAATTGCTTTCAAGTATTAGATGTCCATAAACTCATGTGAGGGTATATGGTTAGTCAACCCGAACCATATAGGCAGACATGAATAAGGTGGCTTTCTTTCCGTGTTACCGTTTGTGTTGTAGTTTCATATGGGTAAAGTGATGTGATAGATTGATAGTCTATATTATGAAGATGAGATTGACGCATTGGTTTGGGGTCAAACACTTTCATTTTCATGTTATGCATGCTCCCAAAAATGGTAAAAAGTTATTTTTTACATATGTGTGAAGTTTTGGTTTATGGTTGACCTAAAGGTCAGAGCTATTTTGCATCATGTTTATGGTGATGGAATGATATCATGTATGGAACCCTATGGATAGATGTGGAAGCCTCATATGTATGGGTATGATTGCTTTCCACCTTTCTAGGTCAAAACTAGACCTATGTGCTAGAGAGGTGAAGTGCAGATATGATGCATCAACTTTGCATGGTTAGATGTTGTCAAAATTGTATTTTTATAACATGTTTAGTTGTTGGTCAGACTTATTTTATGCATGAAAATCTCATGTCTTAAGAGTAATGTGTGTGGACTTCGATTGACTGCATTGGATATGTCAAACTCCAAGTGTGGGAGTTGGTTTAGTGTGAATATGATTGGTGGTTAAGGACTGGGAGTCCCTCATGGATTATTGTGGTGATTTTATGGTGGAAGCCGGTGAATCTCTTATTTTGTTTTTTCTTGGATATGGTTATGCTGCCAAAATGATGCCAAAAATTTTGCAGCCATGTTATGTTCTAAAGTGGTTACGCAGGATTGGTTGTGCCTCACCCGAGTTGGGTGAAGTGCTCACCCGTGGGATGTGATTGAATTATGGTTTATGGTTTTGGGATTAGATCATGAAGTGACTATGATGGTTTATGGTAGACGTGTAAGGGTAGAGATCCTGTATAATCTAAATGCTTGGAAAATATTGTTTGTGCATATAGAAAGTACTATTGTGATGGACTCACATGTTATGTTTCTCATAGTAGTGTCACTACAAGACTAGGATTACTTACATCGCTTAGTTGTAGATAAAAGGCTCGTTGACCTGGGGCTTTGCTAGATCGGGGGTGTTGCCTAGGTCTTCTTCTTTTTGTTAGTCTCATCTACACGATTAGTGAGTTGGGGGTTGAATGACCTACACGGCTAACACGTCACGGATTTTTCCTTGGCTTTGCCTAAACACTCAATGTTGGGCATCGAAGAGGCGTGGAACCTAAACTGGTATGGTTGGTGTTGATACCCTACCAACTACTGGTACTTGGGATCCTTTCAGAGCTCGGATGCATGGAGAGACGAAGTGGCCTCGGCTTATGTCTGGCTCAGGTAGACTGGAGGTGTTCTAAGTCGCTCTCGACAAAGTGAAATTCTCTCTGTCCGTAGTAGAGAGGAAGTGGATGGGTAGACCGGTCGATCCCTACACAAGGTACAATGCTCTGCTAGTTATATTTCATTGCATTAATATATGGTTGCTTGTTTCATTTACATGGGGCATTTAAAAGTTCTCTATTTTCATCCTCTCATGTCTCTGTGCATTCTATTTCTTCCTCCACTATATACCATTTTAAGTGGTGCACAATTAATAGCCACTTTGTAAGAAGTACGATAAGCCCATAGGACTGAAGTCAGCTTCAAATCCCAATCTGTGCGATGAGCTTCCACCGTTTTGGTCAAGATAGAGTGTTTTGTTGGTACTCTCAGCTTGGCCATTTGCTTGTGGATAATAAGATGTGGACTTATGGTGAGCTATCATGAAGTTGGTAGTGAGTTCTTTTACAAATGATCCGCCATAACATGTCTTTTACCAGGTCTCACCACAATGGTAAAATCAAACTCAAGGAGAATTAACAACCATCGTGTAATTCTTCCGGTGGAACAAGGTTTATTTGCTAGATACAACAAGGCTTGATGATCCACATAGAAAACAAACTTGTTGGCCAAAAGGTAGTAGCAAAATTTCTTCACTGCGTAAAACATCCCTAAACCTTCCCTCTCTGTAGTGGTGTAGTTTCTCTTGGCATCATTCAACTGACAACTTGCAAAGCTAAATGGGTAGTCCAATTTATGTTCTCCGGGTTGAGCTAGAACATACCCAATAGCAAAGTTTGATGCATCAATATGCACAAGGAAAATTACATTCCAACCGAGCACTCGTAGAATAGGAGCGCTTGTCAAGGTCTTTTTCAATGACTCATTAGTATGGTCACACTCCGCGGTCCAGTGGAACTCAATAAGAAGATTGTACAAAGGACGAGCTATCTTGGCAAAGATTAAAATAAATCGTCACTAATAACCAACATGGCCCATGAATCTTTGAACTCCTTTATAGTTTATATGCGGTGGCAATTCAGCAATGGCTTTAATTTTGCTCTCATCTACGGAAATCCCATTTTTGGACACTATACGCCCTAAAATG
This sequence comes from Adiantum capillus-veneris, assembly GCF_014529385.1. NCBI lineage: Eukaryota > Viridiplantae > Streptophyta > Polypodiopsida > Polypodiales > Pteridaceae > Adiantum > Adiantum capillus-veneris. Next base: position 85,638,536 of record NC_140937.1, read on the forward strand.
ACTCCATGTTTAACCCAAAATTGGCATTTGAAAGGGTTTAAGGAGATGCAATACAATCTGCACTTCTCAAACACTTTTAGTAAGCATGATAGATTGATCTTTCCAACAGGAATAAACACAAAGGTCATCTAAGAAAGCTTCTTTAAACTCCCTCAAATATTCTATAAAAGCAGTGTTTATTAATCTTTGAAAGGTAGCAGGGGCATTGGTTACGCCAAAAGCCATAACACGAAATGTGAGCACTCCAAATTCGGTTATAAAGGTTGTTTTACCTTGGTCCTCTAGCACAATTGTGATTTGATTATAGCCAGAGTATCCATCTAAAAAGCTATAAGATTCCTTCCTTCCTTGTAATGGTCTCTCCTAGTGGCAGTATTGACCTTCTTGAGATCCATACACACTCTGAGTCTCCCATTCTTTCTTGGCACAATCACTATTGGAGACACCCATTCTGAGTGCTCAATAGGGTATATGAATTCACATTTCACAAGTTTTTCAATCTCTTCTTGAACGATCTTTGCATATTTAGGATTCATTGGGTGGGGTCATTGCTGAACTGGTTTAGCCATGCTATTGATGGGGATTGTGTGTTACACCATGGAAGGTGGAAAACGTTTCATACCATGATATGTCCAAGAAAATATATCCCTGAATTCCTTGAGAAGTTCTTTAAGTACACACTCCTCAATCTCTGTCAGATCTTGGGCAATGAAAACAAGTTTGGACTCTTCTCCAGGGTCTGCTAACTCTATTTCCTTAACTAGTGTTGGACCGTCATAAACTCTGTCGCTTTCATCGATAGGTTTTCTTTGAACCTTTGTATACACAACCTTACATCCTCTGTCGTCTAGGATTTGAATTGTTCAGGTACAGAGTGTAAGTATGTGGGGTCCTGTTGTTCTGTGGACTGTGATTTCACTTTCGATTCCTTTTGTTGTTGAGCTAACTCTTGATTTTGTCGTCTCCTTACGGTACGGCTCAACTTTGGCTTCTCTGTAGCCTCTAGTTGTGTTATGTCAATGGGTTGTGGACTACACCACATAACGCTTTGAAGGTATTCACCCCAGTTATCTACCAACTTCCGATGAGCATCACATGTCCCTATATAATTAATCCATTCTGCGGTAGATTTCTTTTCATTTATTCTAGCATGCACATTTGCTTGATATCGTTGCCTCTTATATCTCTTACTCGTCTTGTCTAATTTTTTATTACAGCCGATCTCTAGTGAAGAGTCACTAGATGAATCGCTACTTGTGTCTTCTGCTCCCTTGGATAGATTCTCATCTAGGGTACCACTGGGCCCTGAATGGTTTGTCTCCACATTTGCACTAAGATTTAACTCAGATTCTTTGTCCTCAGAGTGAATTTCAATTGATGATTCTGACCCCAAATTGTGTGGGCTATAGTCTTGTGAGAAGCTGCTGGTTCCAATGCCAGTCAAACCTTCATCTTGTAGGTCATCAGAAGCTATATGCGTTGCTTTTAGCATACTTAAGGGTACGAGTGGTGGCATTTCATCCCCCTCAAGTGTTACCCAGGTCGTCCCCCTGTTTCCCCAAGTTTTTGTGGTTGCTGCTAAGTGGACCCAATCCACATTATCCGCTCAGTCATCCCACGTAGTACATCCATATAAGGAGAATCTTTCGCAACATCAGTGTCCACTTTACATGTGTAACAATACTGCAATGGGGCCGAGTGAACTATGGTGTCAGATCTATGATCAATTATAAACCTGTTTCCTAGAGGATGTGCTCGACCAACTACAAGATCCACTCAAATGACAAAATCTTGGAACTGCAAGTAGACATGGTTTTTAGACCAACCATGCACCATTTTTTCTTACCTCATGAAAGGACGTCCTAAGATCATCTCAAATGCCATAGTGTGCTTGTAGAAATCCATAACAATATAGGTATTTCTTATTTTATGTCCAAAGACCTTGATCTTGAGATCTTCTAGCATCCCAATAGATTTAACGATAGACCCATTGGCCATCTTTACTACTATGGTTGTGGTCCCAAGGTGAGGTCTTCCCATAGTTTCCCAGCAATTTTTAGTCACGATGCTAACCCCAATGCCACCATCAAGGATTCCCTTCACAATTAATCCCTTGGTAGTGATTGGTATGGTTGCATTGGATTCATCTCCCTCAAAGTATTGTCCCAATTTATTAAAAGGTATTTCTACAACAGGGTTCTCATCTTGGTTGGGTTGTGGATCTAAGTGTTCCTCCTCTATTGGCATCTCCCTAGCTCCATCCATCTGTGAAAATTGTGGTAGACCAACTTTCAGTTCTCCATTGAGGAAATCTCGAAGAGCTAAGAATAGCTCAGGGTCTCCATATAGTTTGGACATGGTGGTGGTTTTGACTTTTGAAGCCATGAAATCCATCAGTTTGGTAATGTTTTACGACACCTTTTGGGCTTGAGTCCCTTGATGTGGGAAAGATGGGATCTCCATTTCTTCGATAGGGTCAGGTAGTCCCTTTGTAAACATTCTTTCCAACAAGAAGTGAGTACGCCCACTTTCCCATGACTTTAAGTCACTTTCTTCTTGGATGACACTAGGTATGGCTAGGGATCTATGGACTTTGTGATGTTGTTGTTGCATACGGAACAATGTGACTGTAATCTGGATCTGCCTAGGTGCTGGTTCTAGATCCCTTTGGGTATCTTCTACCAAACTCCTTAATTTCTTCACTCGCTCCATCTCCACTGTATGGTTTGGATAAGTTCCTATCTTCTTGTTGGATCCTGGCCATTTTGGCTCATGATGATCTTCCTTGTTGGTTTCTATCTTAGTGGTCGTTTTGGTCCCCATGGTTTCACCTAAATCAAAATCCTCTTCAACATCGTTCATATATACGGGGTCGTCACCAGTCCCTATGTTGGTCTTTGAACTGGGGTCTTCCCTCACTTCTTTTTGCGATCTCTTCCTTCATGTTTTCTTCTTCTTTTGAGATTGAGAAATTGATGCCGTGTCTCTTTCTTTAAGAATATAATTTTTTTTTGGAGCATTGATCGTGTGAGTACGCTTACTGGTACCACAGGTGTACTTTGTGATGGCTCCTTGATAACCTCAATCAAGTTTAATGGCGTGATCTTCGGCGCATTTGGATTATTCGAACATTGGGCAATCAAATGATCTATGCCACATCACTACACATGAGTATCGACATTGTAGACGTGCTTGCTTGATTGGTTTGCATTAGAGTGGCATTCTTTTGTAGCCTAATAGGACACTCAGCTACACGATGTGGACCTCCACACTTGTAGCATTGAAGAGGTGGTCTCTTGGTAGTGTAATTGATATTTTGGCCTCTTGCAGCAAGAGCAACTACTTGATAAACAGGCTTGACTTGTCCCCAATAGTCCTCCATGTAGTATTGTGGACTTTCTTCAAGCACATCAATCCCATAGGCAATATTAGGGTCTATATCTTCATCACAGCCTTCCAAACAAGCAATAGATGAATCACAACCCACTTGATTCACAAAGATGATTTTCGGATGTGGTGGTTGCAGTCCTAGTACTGGAGGTGGTAAGGGTGTTGTTTGAATAACATTTTGGGCCCTAGGGACCATGTGTTGTAATGTTTGCTCAAGAGGTGGGGTCGGCGTCAATGCAGGTGTAGGGAGGCATTGTAGCACGACGTAATCACAACCCACACAAAATTATCAAATACATTGATCGGAAACCCAGCTAGGGCATAGAAGCATGAGCATCGGATGAATGGAATACAGGATTCAAGAGATCACCTCTCCAATGAAAGTAGAGATTAGCCATGGCAAGACTAACTCTAAACCCACTCTAATCAGTAATCAAGCAACTCTTACACACATCAAGCCCACCGAAGTCCGACTTGCCATAGACTAGAGACCCCAAGCACACTAATGATAAGCACACACTAATTACCACATGTCAATTACGGCACTTCATCAATAGCTACACACATGAGATGAATGGTGCTAGAACTTCATAAAAACTATCTACACACAAGCAAAGAATAGGGCACACACACAAATTACAAGATTAAGACCCAACTTAATCAACCTAATTTGTGATGCTAAATATCGCAAATCAATTGCTCGTAGAGAGATAAGAGTGGTTACTAGCAAGAAGTACATACATCTCTCAAATCTAGAATAATGAAAGTGTAATACTACTTCATGACAATATGAAATGTAGAGAAGAAGTAGATTAATGAGAAAATAAGAATTAGATTAATCAAGAAGAGCTTACTCCAATTACAATGTTTAGCACTAGCCTCTTAAGCGTAGGCATTACGCTCAAGGCTAGGCCAAAGAGTGAACACTCTAGAGAGAGAGAGCTCACAAAAGTGGATCTTCAAGAGTGGATACTCAAGAATGAAGTAGGGAGGCATTGAAGCACGACCTAATTGCAACCCACACAAAATTATGAAATCCGTGGATCGAAAAACCTGGCTAGGGCATGGAAGCACGAGCATCAGATGAATGGAATAGAGTATTCAAGAGATCACCTCTCCATTGCAAGTAGAGATTAGCCATGGCAAGACTAACTCTGAACCTACTCTAATCACTAATCAAACAACTCCTACACACATCAAGCCCACCGAAGTCCGACTTACCATAGACTAGAAACCCCAAGCACACTAATGATAAGCACACACTAATTACCACATGTCAATCATGACACTTCATCATTAGCTACACACACGAGGTGAATAGTGCTAGAACTTCATAAAATCTATCTACACAGAAGCAAACAATAGGGCACACATACTAATTACAATATTAAGACCCAAATTAATCAACCTAATTAGTGATGCTAAATATCACAAATTGAATGCTTATTCAAGAATAGGAGTGGTTGATAGCAAGAAGTACATACATCTCTCAAATCTAGAATAATGAAAGTGTAATACTACTTCATGACAAGATGAAACGTAGAGAAGTAGTAGACTAATGAGAAAATAAGAATTAGATTAAGCAAGAAGAGCTTACTCTAATTACAATGGTTAGCACTAGCCTCTTAAGCATGGGCATTAAGCTCAAGGCTAGGCCAAAGAGTGAACACTCTAGAGAGAGAGAGCTCTCAAAGTGGATCCTCAAGAGTGGATACTCAAGAATGAAGCCTCCTTGCATAAAGGCTTCCTTTTAAGGGCTTTCACCACAATCCCTTCTACTATGGTTTTAAGCTTGAGCCCTCAAACTAGCATTTACAACTTTGGAACTCCAAGTGAGCCCAAGACTTATACAAAGTGAGTGGAAATATTATGCACAACCATAGATATCTCCCGCTTGATGCATATTCCGTGTAGCCTGTGTTAGCCACTGCTAACATTCCCCCCTTCCTAATTTGGTGCACGTCCTCATGTGCCGGTGAAGCAAGACACGATGACATGGTAGAAAGTAAGTCCATGGAAGAAATGTTGAGCTGCAAAACATAAGAACAAGTAATGAGCATCAAAGGCGACCAAGAATGAATAAAACATGAAGCACAATAAGCAATTATGCAAAGTGAATTTTTTGCTTCCAAAAGATGGATGAATCATAGTCAAAAACTAGACAACATAAAGCAACAAAACACCTAAATTATCGTGAAGATTAAACCACTTGAAATTTCAATTTTATGCATGAAACACAAGCAATCAATTAAGACCATAGGCTAATGCAAGTTCATAAACCTACTAGCCTAAAAACTATGTGAGCAATTTTAATAAATCATTCAAGTCTATCATGTCTATGGGCTATAAGAAAGCTCTTAATCTATTAGTACATTGTCACAGCTTTTTTGAAGCTCATGGAAGGTTTGTTTTTGTCATTCATTGAAAAAAGTAAAGTAGATTACAAGGCTACCACCCCGAGGCAAGTCTAGGTGCGACTCTCGGCTTCTTGAACCCTCAAGAAGGTGTTCAAAAGTCTACTAGCCTACCAAGGTGACGTCTAATCCCTATCCACCCAAGGCATTGGTTTAGGGCCTTGACCAAGTGAGCCAAGGTGATTGCCCTCGCCTGCCAAGTGCCAATAAGGCGCTAGGCCTTACATAGACACAACATAACATAGAAATTTTCTTTTCACGTATCTAGTAGCATTTTTGCTACTTTTTCTTGACACTTTTTTGCTTCTTTGATTCATTTTGTAGCACTTTTTTGCTTCCAACATGAGATGCTAATGGCAATTGTACTAAAGGACTAAAGCCTAATCATAGCCCTAGGTCATGTTAAAAATGAATGGAGTATTAAGACTATCACCAAGAGTGTAGGACTAATGAGAAATGAACCTATATTAATCTAAGGTCAAGGCCAACTACCTATGATTGGCACACATAAAACCTAATTTTTTGATGAGTTAATTTTCACAAAGCAGAGTGTTGAAACTTTAGTATGCTTAGCTTTTGAACATGAAAAAACCATAGCTTAGAAGCAAAATTTCACTTAAGCCAAGCAAGAGAATGAAAAGATGAACGAAAGAGCAAAAACATGGAAGGATTACACCTATTCATGCTCTTTTGAGCATCCTTGAGCAAGCATCACCTTTGTGTAGAGAAGCCTCTTGATCCTTTTTATTTGCAAAAGAAGCCTAGTGAAGCTAAGTGTAAACACAAGCTACAAAAGCCATTTATTGAAATCCACACAAAAAAACATTAATGAAAACCTAAAGCTAGGGTCTTGCATACCCAAATTTTCCAAAGGGGAAAAACCCAAGGGAAAAAAGTGTGTTTGGTTATGCACATGATGCTCTTTGATAGCAAATTTATGCATACATAACAACCATGAGAGATAAAATGAGCTTCTACATAAGCCAATTTTACAATTTTTATAATCTCTCATGCACAATTCAAAATTGATTAGTTTCTAGCTCAATCGAAATATGGAATTTAAAACAAGCCAAGAGCTGAAAATAATGCAATTTTGATGAAATGAAGTGGCTCTCAATTGCCAAATTTTACAATTTAAAAGCTCCAAACAAGTTGGCTAACAACTAGCTCAGACGAAATTTTCAATCTAAGAGCAATCTATGAGCTAGAGATGACTGCAACTTGTTGAAATGAAAATGAATGGCTCTCAATAGCAAAATTTTGTACTTGAAAGCTCTCAAAAATTGTCTACACTAGCTCCTCAAATGAAAACATTTTCACTTTAGACCAAGCTATAAGCTAGCATATATACAACTTTTAATCCAAAGAATTGGAATGGCTCTCAATAGCCAAGTTTTGCAATATTTTGCAATGATGACTCCCACTTTGGATCAATGAAAGTACACTTCAACCACATTCCTTCACAATAAAGCACAATTGTTAGTGCATGAAAGCATTTGTAAATTCATCACAAGCAAAAATGGTCAACCATAACCTCAAAATGCTCTCTTTTGGCCATCAAACAAGCTTAATTTTAGTGCTTTGCAATGATTTTTCATTCCATTCAAGCGCTAAAATGTACAAGCAATGTCAAGTTCAAACTTTAATGCACCCTTTCCATCAAGCATGAATGCATCATCAATGTAGCTCTCACATGAATCTTGTATGCTTGCCAAAAAGATTTGTTCATGTAGTGTAATGAAAATTCCAATGCACTCAAGCATCAAACTATGAACAAGCCAAAAAATATGTGGAATGAGAGTTCATTTATGCATGAACATGACTACTCAAGCCTAGCACACACTCGATCAAAGCCCACTCCCTTGTTCTCAGGTAGCAAGTATATTGCCATACATTGCATAAGAGAATTGTGCCATTGGCTGATTTCCCTTCAAAAAAGATCAATTCCTTACTGCAATGAGAAGTTGCATTTATGCACATCAAACATTAAAAACCCATGAACTATTTCATATTCTAGTGATTTCCATTCATAGAAGTTTAATTCACTCACCAACGAGTGCACAAAACCAATGTCCCATGCTCTTAATTAGCAAAACTTCATACAAATCAAGAGAAATAGAGTACTCAATTGCAAAAAGTCAACTTTTAGTGCATGAAAAAGCTCATGATCCATCATATCATGAATTTTTTTAATGCCAATGCAATAGTTTAATGAATTATCACAATGGGCACAAAATTGATGCTTGTATTAAGCACATTTGACATACATAGCAATGAGAGAGAAAGTGTACGATGAAGTACAATTTTCATATGTTTCTTCGATAATCCAAGACCCAATTTGTAACATTGGCTAATTATCATACAATAACAATTTCATTGAACAATGCAAAATATCTTCTTCATTGGCCGTGAGATTGGCCGTTCTTGCTTGCCAAGCTCATACAAGTCAAGGAGAACATTTTTTTTTTTGGTTGTTGTTTCAAAAAGGAGGAGGGTGAGAACCTCTCCTTCTCTTTGATTAAACTAAATATTTTTTTTTCTTGTTCTAATGCTTGTGTCTTCTCACAGTGGGTTGCTGGAGTGCTGCTCGCATGGGCATGTGGGACTCGAGGCAGTCACGTGCTGGGAGGCAGATCGCAAGGCTTGGCGGGGAATGCAGCAGAAAACGAGTTGCTTTATTGTCACAAGCATTGAAGCAGGCGGCCATGTGAGCTGGTGTGTGTGTGTGTGTGTGTGTGTGTGTGTGTGTGTGTGTGTGTGTGTGTGTGTGTGTGTGTGTGTGTGTGTGTGTGTGTGTGTGTGTGAGAGAGAGAGAGAGAGAGAGTGAGAAGGGTTTGCAGCCATGGTACCATAGCGGGACTAGTCGAAGGTGAGTTGTACTTGAAAATCATGCAGGCCGACATGCTGACAATAGTGAGTGAATCAAGAGGGAGCTGAGCTGACTATGAGTTAATGTTTGTGTGTGTGTGGAGAGAGAGAGAGAGAGAGAGAGAGAGAGAGAGAGAGAGAGAGAGAGAGAGGAGAGTATTAATGTCGGCCAAAGGCCACATTGGTCTATGAGACAATATAATATACAATGATGTCCATGTTCTTGTAGTATCATGCACAAACTAAAAAGGAAATCGCGTATTGACATAGTTTGATGATGTCCGGCACTGAACAAAATGGGATGATGCATCACATATAGCATATACAACTCTTGATGTCCTCAGCTCACTTTGTGCACATATAGAGGTTCACAAAACTGTATCCTAGGCCTAGTATGCTATAGGTGTACAATTAGCTCTCTGTGGAAGAAACTGTTACCCTCTTGAAGATATGCTAGGCCTATGGACAAAGTACATGGGAGGTGGACGCTCTAAGTAGAGCAGAGAAAGAGACATGGCAGCACCTCTGGGTTGTGTAGCTGGTATAAGTCTCTAATGCCTATTGGATAGTCCCACACTAAGATATGGTTGTTTAAGACATTGTTGCGAATGACATTGGAGTTTGTTCGATAGGTGTGAGTTTATTGTACAATAAATCCATCCTCAGTCAGACAAAGAAAATGTTTTTGTAGCAAGCCATTTTTCCCCGAACTCCAGAGGAGTCGTCGCCCAAGTGATGGTGCATCCAAGGAAAATTGAAAGGGTGGCAATATTGTGTCCATAGTAACGCCATGCAACTGTAGCTCTAGAGTCTTTGGGACAACGTAGCATAACGAGGACTCGGAAGCTCACAGAAGTTATGTATGTGAGATACAGATCTAGTAAATGTCTCAACCATAGTATGTCTTGCTCCCAATTCTGTAATGATGATGCCTTGTGGCATTGTGGTCCTATACTTGCTCTTGAGGCTCACCAAATCTCTCTCTAATTGAGCAACTACACCTTCAGATTGTAATCACCTTGAGCTCGCCAAGCCCTCGCCAATTTTCAACAAGAGTATTAACTATTCTACGCGATATCCATTGTGAGTCAACTGAGCCAAGCCGACAACTACGTGTGTGTGTGTGTGTGTGTGTGTGTGTGTGTGTGTGTGTGTGTGTGTTGCAAGCTAAAGCGGGAAGCGGCCAGTGACAACGTTTGTGTTTGTGTAGGCCTATTTGAGGCATACTGTAAGCGGAAATTTGGCAGCTTGTATGGGCTACCGAGAGAAAGTTGGAGAGGGTTGGTGCGCCATCTCATGAAGGTGTGTGTGTTTGTGAAAATGCCAAAAGCGGTGGGCAGCTTGTGTGGGCTACCGAGAGAAAGTTGGAGAGGGTTGGTGCGCCATCTCATGAAGGTGTGTGTGTTTGTGAAAATGCCAAAAGCGGTGGGCCAGCAAACGAGGCATAATGATAGTGTGTGTGTGCTGCCAAAACGCCAAGGGAGCCAAATCTCCAAAAAGGGGTATGTTTAGATTTTCCTTTTCAAATTTCATTGGGGCTCGTTCCCATGGTCAACAACATGTAAGCTAAAAACTTTTCACAAAAAATGATATTTGTACATGCAATTTAAGTCATGCATATTTAAAAGAGATGAATTACCATATCCGCTTAATAGTTGAAATGCTTCATGTTCAAATGGACACCAATTGTAATTAAAATCCACTTAGTACACTCTTTTGGCATCCAAACCTTCTCATTAACAATTTGAGCATACATATTAATCCATTTTCAATTGATATTGCTTCCGATTAAAGAGCAAAAATTCCATTTTCAATTTGACATTGATGCATTTTGACTCAATTGGGCAATGCTCATAAGCAAATCAATCAAGGTTATCATCTCATTTGCACAACCAGATCAATCATTGCAACTTAAGTTGCTCATGTCCGTCAATATCCACATTTAAGCAGACCCAATTGGCACAAAACATATGTCAATTCAAACCCGATTATTAATCATTGCAAAATTAATTGCTCATCTTTGATTTCTCTAATCATCCAAACCCGACTGAATTTGTCATTTAGGTTTGCATAGCTACACAATTGATTACGGCATTTGCACATGCACAATTCATTGAATTTTTTAACATTTTCAATCAAATGGCACGCCGATCATAATGGTAATCACATAAAGCATCTTCAATTGAGTACCAATTGAATCATCCAAAATCAATCAATCTCATATATACACCGATCTTTTAGGCCAAAGTAATCATCATAATTGGTAAAAATACCAATTATTCATTTACCCCTTGGATTGCACATGCCATTGATTGGCACACACATCCAAATTTAGGCCAAACTTTTATGCAATTATTCCATCAATTTCACATTGCTATGCTCAAATTGCAAACTCAATCAAGCATAAATTGAATGCATGCATGCTCAATTTCTAAAAAACTAACACTATTTTGACTCAATCAAGTAATGCACACACTCAAAAATTAAGCACAAAAGATCAAATTTGACTCAATTGGCAATGTATTTAGGCTTAAACCTAATGATTTCACACACTTTTCATGATCATTTCACAATCAAAAATCATTTTGGTGCCCCAATTGACCATCAATCATTGAAAATCAAGTGGTCTTGGATAGGCACACACACTCAATCTTTGCCCAATTTTTTTGGCATTTAGGCTTATCCAATGATTGAATTAGCCTAACATACACATCATTTACATGATTTCATACTCATGTATCATCAATTCCATCAATCTTTATGTATGCACACATTCAAGATTAGGTGCACACACACTTGAAATTTGTGACAGTTTTTTCCCTCTTTGATGTATGCACACACAATGATTTTTATGCACACACATGAATTCTTGATGAGAATTAAGCATTATTTTGCTACACACAAAGTTCATTAGTCACAATTTTACTATCAATTTCATTCCAAGTGTATCAAATTAAGTGCAAAGTGTAGGTCAATTTATGTTACACACCTAATTTTAGCAAATAATTAGCAACATTGAACCTCATTAATCAATTAAGAATTGAGATAACAAGTGAGTGCACTTACATTGTAATTACACTCCAAACTATTCCTTTGCTCCACGCGAAGACGCATCATTGCACATATAAGTGTGTGTACCATCAAATGGGCTCCAAAATTGACCATTTGCAAGTCAAAAATCAAACACTCAAATCATCAAATTAGGCATAAATTAGTACAATTAACTTGATTAGAGTGATGATTCCACCTCTTGCAAGGGGATTTAACATACTTTACACTTCAAATGTTAGTGGTTAGGTTAGCAAAGTTAGTCAAAATTAGTAGAAATTAGCATGAAATTCTTAAAATTAGCATGGAAACGAAGCGAAATTAGTAAGGGTTAGCATGAAATTAGTGAAATGGGGGTGAAATTGGGGGTTTGGAGTTTTCATAACTCAACATTAGCATCAATTTCTTGCACAACATCATCAAATCAAACAAAAATTTGAGCTACACACAATCAAAAACCAACAAAATTAGTAGTGAAATTACTCTATTCTACACATCCTAGACTCACTAGCTTAGGTTATCGATCCCCGGAAATGGTGCCAAATGTAGGCAAGCATTGTAGCATGACCTAATCGCAACCCACACAAAATTATCAAATCCGTGGATCGGCAACTCGGTGGCAACCTGGCTAGGGCATGGAAGCACGAGCATTGGATGAATGGAATAGAGGATTCAAGAGATCACCTCTACATTGCAAGTAGAGATTAGCCATGGCAAGACTAACTCTAAACCTACTCTAATCACTAATCAAACAACTACTACACACATCAAGCCCATCAAAGTCCGACTTGCCATAGACTAGAAATCCCAAGCACATTAATGATAAGCACACACTAATTACCACATGTCAATTACAGCACTTCATCAATAGCTACACACATGAGGTGAATGGTGCTAGAACTTCATAAAAACTATCTACACACAAGCAAAGAATAGGGCACATACACAAATTACAAGATTAAGACCCAACTTAATCAACCTAATTTGTGATGCTAAATATCGCAAATCAATTGCTCGTAGAGAGATAAGAGTGGTTACTAGCAAGAAGTACATACATCTCTCAAATCTAGAATAATGAAAGTGTACTTCATGACAAGATGAAATGTAGAGAAGAAGTAGACTAATGAGAAAATAAGAATTAGATTAATCAAGAAGAGATTACTCTAACTACAATGGTTAGCACTAGCCTCTTAATCATGGGCATTAAGCTCAAGGCTAGGCTAAAGAGTGAACACTCTAGAGAGAGAGAGCTCTCAAAAGTGGATCCTCAGGAGTGGATACTCAAGAATGAAGCTTGCTTGCATAAAGGATTCCTTTTAAGGGCTTTCACCACAATCCCTTCTACTATGGGTTTAAGCTTTTGAGCCCTCAAACTAGCATTTACAACTTTGGAACTCCAAGTGAGCCCAACACTTATACAAAGTGAGTGGAAATATTATGCACAACCATAGATATCTCCCGCTTGATGCATATTTGGTGTAGCCTATGTTAGCCACTGCTAATTGCAGGTACTCGAGGTGTGTCTGTCCATCCTAAGGTTGGTTTATTAGCCATTGCACGCTTAAATACTATGCAATCCTTAGCTTGATGACCATACCTCCCACAGGTATTTCAATTTCCATTGAATTTTACTCTAAAAGTAGGGCATTCACTGGTACTTTGCGGACCATAGCACACTGAGCACCAATGTTGCTCCCTTCTTGGATACATATGATCGTTTGCGGAGCGCGATTTTCTCTAAGACTCTGTTGAATGGCCTTGGTGAGATCTGCTAAAGTCATCTCACATATCTTTGGCTCCTTAGCAGTAGGCTTTAGGGTCATTGACTGATGCCCTGACGCTTGCGAGCCAGTAGATTTAGGCTCAACAGACACTCTTTCTCCTTGAATATTTAAATTATCCTCCAATTGGATTGCATTGATGGTGATGCTTCCCAAGTGGCGATACCTCTAATGACTAGGCCATTGTAGATATCCTCATGTCGTAATCCCCTAATGAATCTATCAAGCAATTGATTATTATTGAAAGCGCTTATTTGGATTACAATGAGAATTCAAATGCTTCAAGCAACTAATAAAGTCTCTCACCGGCTCTCCTTCCTCTTGTTGGGCTTTTTGGAGATGAGAGGCTATACCCCAAAGCACTTCCTCTTGTATGTATTCTTTCAAGAACAGTCTCCTAAGAGTAGGGTAAATTTTTTTTTCTTCCACCCTTAGGGTTCTATACCAATCCCCAGCCTTCCCACTTAAGGTTCGGCTTAAAGCATTACTCTTATGCAAGTCATTGTGTTCTCCTAGAGAACCGCATATTTGTTCAAACACTTCGATATGCTTTCTCACATCCTCATCTCCACTAAATTTTTTTGTGAGCTTGGCTATTTGTACTGCCTTACTTCTAGGTTCTCTATCAGGTGTGTTATGCATATTCTCAGCAATAGATCGGCCGATAACTCGAGAAAATGTTGCCAAATCACCTAAGTGAGTAGGCACCGTGGGTGAAGGCGCTCTAGAGACTACATGTGGATTGGGTATTGGCGTTGGGCTTGGCGCATAGGAAGTCCTTGGGTTCCACGTTTGGTACGGTGTTGTGCCATGTGGCGGCCCAAAGTTCATATGTGTGGCCCTATGCATAGCAGACGTCGGATGTGACATGCTAATGCTAGCCGCCCATGGAAGTAAGACCTTGGGTTTTGTGGTTGTGGAGCATAGATTGTTGAAACAATGGGAGGGGTAGGAACTACATGAGTACAAGGACCTATAGGTGTATGTGATTGGTACAAACTTGTAGAGGTACTGTTGCAAGCATTGAGCTACCATGTAGTGGTGCTTTACTAACAAATGAGGTCCATGGCATGTTTCTTCGCATGCCCATCATTGGGGTGGGCATGGTAGCCGTGGTGTCATGAAGGGAAAGATGAGCTAGACTTGGAAAGGTAAGGTTATCACTTGTGGGCTCAGATTGCACTGAGACCATTGACAAAACAACATATGAAGGATCCATCGGACTTACCGAGGGAGTCTCCATTTGCGATAAGGTTGGTTTTTTAGCCTTCCCTGTATCCAAGAATCTCATGAGACCCGTTGAAGGCATGTGGATCCCCTTGTTCTATCTCTCTAGCTCAATAACCCTATGGATGACCTCATAGACTCTTTGTTGTTGATCCTCTACACTAGTAGCACCCGTTGTGGATTATAGGACATCTAACCAACCCACATGATAGGTGTGACCTGTGTATAGGTCAATTAGAGTTTTTGTTTGTAGTCCGTACTCCCAGTTCTCATTTAGGAACGCTCCATCTAGGATTGAGGTGCTAGGGGTGTCTTTTGAACTAGATGCAATGTGGCTCTCTATGGGTTGACCCTTAGTGGTCGCTAATTCAGGAGCACTCGATTGCTCTTCTAGCAAGGATATTGGCATAGGGTCTTTCGCTTTTAACTCTCTTCATTGCTCCGCCTTGTGTAAGCTCTTGATTTCCTTTTCCCTAGCCGCAATGATATATCGCTCAACCTCTTGCACTTCAACAAGGCTTCTACCATCAGGTAATATAACCTCGGAGGGGAATAGCTCTAAAGAGTAAGGGGGTGCAGTGAATGGAGTATTATGTGTACACTCTCCAAGAGCATGGGGTCTACGTTGGTCATGAATGGAAAATTCGTTAGCTCCATGTTCGAAGCGAGTGACTCTACTAAAGGTTTCGTTCAAGCAGCTAAGCACGCTCGTCCCGGACTATGGTCCCATGTCATGCATGTCTTGGCTTGAGTTATCAAGATTAAGCATTGGGTAACCCTCCATGTTGTCGTAGTCAAAGGAAGAGTCACTGGACGCAATATGCGGGTCCTGAGTGGTACTACCTTGGGTCCCCGTTGAGGGCCCGGAACCTAAGGTAGGTGGGTATTGAGAACCCACGTAAGTCGAAGTGCTTGCTAGTTGCTCGACCTCTAGCACATGACTAGAGCGCAGATGCATGTGCCTTTGGCACCCTACAAGAATCGGCGAATACCCTCAAAGATTAACCACTTGATTTTTTAGGCATTTTGCACCCCGTTTTCACTCGTCTTTTTATGTTTTTAAATGTCTTTTTAGGATCAGTTTTTGGATTAGAGCCTCTGATATCTTGAAATGAGCATATCGCTCAGGGGATGGTGTTGTGCTTTACAGCACAACATTCGATTACCTGAAGCTCCCTTGGTCCTCAAAAGGGTCAATTTTTACTTAGGCATGAGGCTAAAATAAGTAATTCTAAAGGGCGACTGAGGCCTGAGCCTGAGCGTGGGCTTGGGCTTGGGCTTGGGCATGGGGAATCTTCTCGGTCCCAATCCTACCTTTAAATTTTAATGTTTTATTTCTTTTTGGATAAGGTCATCGCTGTCGCGCTGCACGCGGGAGTACACACACACCTAACCTACCTACTTGCAACTAACAGAGTTATTGTTACACACTAACAAAGGACTATAGCAACTAATTAACTAACAAATCTACTTACTGCACCTTACATATCTAACATTATAGATCTGACACCTTAAAGCTAACACCTCATCAACAGAAAACAGCACCTTGCAACAAAAAAGCTAACACCTTATTAACAAAAAAGAGTACACTGCAGCAAAAACAAAGGTCACAAATCCTTCTCAACAAGCCACACACCTTCTTTTTCTACCTTTCCTACATTTCATAATGCACCACAAAGAAACATAGAGTGCTATTCGAGCTTAGTGTAGGGAATTTCCTCGGCAACGGCACCAAAAATCCGTGCATCTATCGCATGTGTCAAAGCAAGGGACTTGCCGTACACTGTGTGTGAGCCACAAATGGCTGCAAGCACACAACTAGACTAATCTATCAACCTCAAGAGAGCAAGGGTGTGTCACTCACCGCCCTACACTCACCTTCGTGGAGGATTCCTCGCCGCGAAGAAGAGGGAGCTATTGCCGTACCGCTCTCAATCACCTCGTCGGTGCCGTGCTGTCACAATGCTCGATCACTCTCTCTCACACACACACACGCATACACACACACAAGGAGAGATGGAGATGGAGCAAGAGCACTCTTCAATTGCACAAATGAGAGAATGAGTGATTTTTAGGTTTAGGTAACTTTTATATGAGCTCGCCCATTCACACTTGGGAGTCCATGCTTAGCCAACTAACCCTTGAATGTTCCAGTTAGAGTGCACCTCTCATCAGCGGCCACTCTTACCCTTTTTCTATTGGACCGACAAGCCTGGCCCATGACTACTAGAAGTGGATGCCGATGGTTAACATCTCCTTATACCACCGTCCAATGAGCACTACCACCAGTCGTCGCCGTCACCTCTTGCGCCAATCAAAACCATCGTGCAGCTCCCCTCGTGCCACCGCGTAGAGCCCGCACGCAAGTGCCATCGCTAGTGCTCAAGGGGGAGCTCCCCCTCATGCCTCCACACTATCTCAATGGTCTTCACGCCCAGCCCTTATCCCCTTTGGTTTGAGCCTCCCTTCGTTTATGTGGGATATCCGCCATCATGTGGTGCCCATTGGGAGATCGCCCTGCAATCCTCAAAAGTCCAAAAATACTTTTCTTATAAAATCCCCCATGCAATCCAACTCTTCTCCTGCTTGCCCTTGCCTGCCAAATGTCACCTGCTGATCCAATCATTGAGCAACAAAATCCGGCCAAAATCTCACATGAGTGGCTTTGAACTCATCTGACCTTGTTGCACTTCAAGATTCCCTGAGACCCCGAACCAAGGCTGCAAAAAGTGAGAAAATCATCTGCAACTAACTTCGAGCAGCAGCACCCAACCTTCCGACTTCCATAAATTCTCACTCCGGACTCCGTTTGACGAGCAGTCAACTCCTGTTAGCTCCATACATTGCATAGCACCTTCTCAAACTTTGTCGAGGCCCAAAAAAATTCCAGATGGCATGTCCTTTAATGTGGTCAGGTGGGCTCCAACCTAGCCCCCGACAAAACTTCAACTAGCCATAACTTGCAATCCGTAGCTCTAATCTACAATTTGAAAAGACGAGTAGCCTTCATAAATCAAGCACTACGCACGTATACATTGACATCCACTTGCGTCATCTATCCCTAGCTGTAGTGTCCAACAAGGATCTACAACACATTGAACCTTCAAACTTCAATATCTTGGGCTCCATAGCTCTATTTGATGAGCCGTCTGGACCTGCTACTTCAGCACCTCAAGCTCTACACTTCTAGACCCAAAGACTGCACCTTGCACCTCCTTTATTTGCTCCCAAAAGTAGCCCCTTTTGGAGCCTTTCTTGGCCTATAAACTGCATCAACCATACATATCCGTTGCCACATGTCTGCTCTTGATCTTGATAGCTGCTCTAGCCCTTTTCCATGCTCCTGCTAGCCTGCACATACTTGCCCATGCAGACTTTGGCTGCACCATCATTGTCCACCATCTTTGGCTGCACCATCATTACCCACCCCCTAGTTGAGCATTCATGCTCAACCAAAAAAGAGATTTATTCCACTACAAACTACAAACACTGAGCACACCATAAGAAAACCCAAAAAACTCAACTGTATGTACAAAGTTTTATTCCTAGCATATCAGAAACCTGCTTAGGTTGGTGGCCCAACCCCGTCCATCACATAGCTTCCACCTGGATTAAACAGCTACCATTGGTGTCTTCCACCCATCTGTAAGTGCTCACCATAGTGTTGTACCCCAGCACATAGACCATCAAGTGTATAAGCTGCCCATAGCCTGGCTTCAACTCTCCATACATCCCTTGGCAAACAAGCATCCACTCCATACCAAGAAACATCAATCTCGAACACATGTCTGACCCTCCCTCCCAACCAAATAAAGTGGAGGCCTCACCCATAGACCCCTACACCTGCTGAACCATCCACTACATAGCTGTATCTACCATCATATTGATCAACCATAGCTTACATACATTCAAGGAAGCAAAGCCACTGTCTGGGATTTCTCTTTCTCCACCACTAGACATGTCTCCTGCATCGGAATCTCCACCATCTTTGGCAACACAACCTTCTCTTTGGCCACACACTCAATTCCAACATCATCGAGCCCTTCCTCGTCAACCGGCCCTTCAAGGTCAATGGACACCACCTGTTCTTCAACTTCAACCACCTGCTCTTCAAGCACCTCTTCTATTGCCGCATCATGCTCCGCCAAGGAAGAGAGAAACTCGTTCCCTAGTGCATCATCCTTGTCTTCCTCCATAGGCACGGTTGCTCTATCCTTCCTAGCAAAACTCTACACTTGTTGCCCCACCATGGCACATTCCACCGCCACTTTCATCAGCATGGCCATTCACATGGCACCACACACCACCTTGACCTATATCATCATCTGTAGGCCTAGACCACTCCACTTGGTCTTCATCATGCATCTCGGCTTGTTCTGTCCCCTGCTCTTTTTGAAAATTCGCTACTACCATATCATAAAACACCTAATAAGGTAGCTTTACCTTTACCAGCTCAGGTTCATCAGACTCCATCTCCTCGCCATAGGATGTGGACTCATCCGCTCTATCCTCCTCTCTTGTCTCCCAACAAATCGACCTTGTACCTTCATCACATCACCGGCATCATATACCGACTCCGTATCTACATCTTCATCCACTTGCTGCTCCACAAAATCTTGACCATCACCATGGCTTTGCTCACTTTCTCCATCAGCTTCTGAACCCTTGGTATCTACAACCCAATTGCATTTTTCTACATTTTCATGCAAACTTTCCACAAGAACATGCTTGTTAACCCTCACGGCTCACGGACACCCTATTACCGACGATGGACGTTGTAACCTACGGCGGACATTGTATTATTTATTTGGTAGAGTCAGGTACTGGGCTTGTCGGTCCAATAGGAAAAGGGTAAGAGTGATCGCCGATGAGAGGCGCACTCTAACTGGAACATTCAAAAGATGAGTTGGCTAAGCATGGGCGCCCAAGTGTGAATGGGGCGAGCTCATATAAAAGTCAACTAAACCTAAAATTCACTCATTCTCTCATTTGTGCAATAGAAGAGTGCTCTTGCTCCATCTCCATCTTCTTCTTCTTCATCTCCTTGTATGTGTGTGTATGCATGAGAGAGAGAGAGAGAGAGAGAGTGCGATCGAGCATTGCGACGACGGCCCGGCGGCGGCGAAGCGGTTGAGCGCGGCGAAGTGGCCGCTCCTTCTTCTTTGCGGCGAGGAATCCTCCACGAAGCAAGCGTAGAGTGGTGAGTGACACACCATCGGCTTCTTTGAGCTTACTAGTTTAGGCTTGTTGTGTGCTTGGAGCCATTTGTGGCTCGCACACGGTGTATCGGCAAGCTCCTTGCATTGACACGTTGATCTACGTGCACATTTTTGGCGCCGTTGTCGGGGAATGCCATACACCAAGCTCGAGTAGCACTCTGTGCTTCTCCGTGGTGCAATTTCAATTATAGGAAAGGTAGGGAAGGAGTGTGTGTGTGTTGAGAAGAGGGATTTGGTGTTATACTGTGTGTTTTTTTTGTTAATGGAGTTTTCAAAGGTACTGTGTTTATTCTCTGTGTATTAAGGTAGTTAGTTTTCTTTGTTAATGGAGATTTCAAAGGTTCTGTGTTTATTCTCTGTGTATTAAGGTAGTTAGTTTTATGTGTACAGTAAGTAGGAAGTAGATTAGTGAGAGTTAATAGAGTGTGTTAGTGTGTAAGAGTAGGTGTATTAGTTAGAAGTAGGTAGATAGAGTGTGTGAGTGTGCTCTCGCGCAGGCCGTGGCGACCTTATCCTTTTTCTTTTTTTCTTTTTTTAAATTAAAAAAAAAAATTAAAGGTAGGACCGGGATCGGGAATATCTCCCATACCCAAGCCCAAGCTCACGCTCAGGCCTAGGCCTTAGTCGCCTTTTAAAAAAACGAATTTTAGCTTCACACGTAGCTAAAAATCGATGACCAACGGAACGTCAGATGCCCGAAAATTGTGTTGTAAAGCACACAGCGACCCTCTAAGTGATACGCTCGTTTTGAGATATCACACACTTTAATCAAAAAAATCAAACATTAAAAAACATTCAAAAAACATCAAAAACAAGAAAAAATCAAGTAGAAAACGGGGTGCAAAACACCCACAAAACAAAGAAAGTAACCTTTGAGGGTACTTGCCGACACTTTTAGGGCACCCAAAGCATATGTATCTACGCTCTGGTCGTGTGCTAGAGTCCGAAAAACTAGCTAGTGCTTCGATTTACGGGGGTACTCACTATCCTTCCACGATAGGGTCTACGCCCTCGGCGGGGACCCAAGGTAGTGCAACCCAAGACCCAAATATAGCGGCTAGCGACTCTTCCTCTGACTACGATATTATGGAAGAGCATCTTACACAAAGCCCCGGGGGAACAAATGAAATCGTACCTAGCTGGGCCCAACAACCTGGAACTAGTGTTTTTAGCCGTTTGATGGAAACTTTTAGTAGAGCTACGCGCTCTGAACCTACGGCTAGTGAAGTAAACGAACGGGGTGGGGAAGTAGAATCACCATTCACATCTCCTATGGACCCCACACTCCCTCAGAGTGTCCACATGGACATTCTACCTACCTCATTTAATGAGGGCCCTACCGAGATACCACCTTCCATAGTCGCCTCTAAGGTAGCGGTGGTGACTAAAAATCAAAACATGGGAAGCAACATTGCATCCACCTCACGGCAACCCTCTAGTACACCAAGTTTGGACGGGGTATTTCTCAATGAAAATTGGGAATATGACCTACACACGGAGACTTTGACCGACCTATACATGGGCTACACATACCATGTGGGTTGGTTAGAAGTTGTACAATCCACATCTAGTGCCACTAGTCTAGAGGAACAACAACACATGATCTGCAATGTCATCCATAGGATTATCCAGTCCGAGAGGCAAAATCGAGGAATAAACATACCTTCGATGGGTCCTATGCGATTTGTAGACACGGGCAAAGGGAAACAACCCACTCTATCACAAATGGAGAGTCCCCCAGTGAGTCCCATAGATCCCCCATATGTTGTTTCGCCAAGGGTCTCAATGCAATCTGAGCCCACAAGTGATAGCTTTACTTTTCCAAGTCTAGCTCATCTTTCCCTGGATGACACCATGGATACCATGCCTACCCCAATGATGGGCATGCCAAGAAACACACCATGGACCTCGTTTGTTAGTAAAGCACCGCTACATGGTAGCTCAATGCCTGCAATAGTACCTACAAGTGCGTACCAATCGTATGCACCTATGGGTCCACGTACTCATGTAGTCCCTACCCCTCCCATTGTTTCAACTATCTATGCTCCACAACCACAATACACAAGTTCTTAGTTCCATGGGACTATACCGGTTAGCATTAGCATGTCACATCCGACGTCTGCTATGCCTAGGGCCACTCATATAGACTATGGACCACCACATGGCACAACATCGTACCCAACATGGAACCCAAGGGCTTCCTATGCGCCAAGCCCAATGCCAATACCTACTCCACATGTAGTCTCTGGAGCGCCTTCACCCACGGTGCCTGCTCACTTAGGTGACTTGGCAACATTTGCTCAAGCTATTGGTCGATCTATTGTTGAGAATATGCGTAACACGCCTGATAGAGAGCCTAGAAGTAAGGCAGTACAAATAGCCAAGCTCACACAAAAATTTAGTGGAGACGGGGATGTGAGAAAGCATATCGAAGTGTTTGAACAAATATGCGATTCTCTAGGAGAACACAATGACCAACATAAGAGCAATGCTTTAAGCCTAACCTTAAGTGGAAAGGCTGGGGATTGGTATAGAACCCTAAGGGTGGAAGAAAAAATGATTTACCCTACTCTTAGGAGACTGTTCTTAAAAGAATACATACGAGAGGGAGTGCTTTGGGGTGTAGCCTCTCAGCTTCAGAAAGCCCAACAAGAGGAAGGAGAGTCGGTGAGAGACTTTATAAGTCGCTTGAAGCATTTGAATTCTCGTTGTAATCCAAATGAGCGCTTCAACAATAACCAATTTCTTGATAGATTCATTAGGCGATTACGACATGAGGATATCTACAATGGTCTAGTCATTAGAGGTATCACCACTTGGGAAGCAGTCACCACCAATGCGATCCAATTGGAGGACAATTTAATGATTCAAGGAGAAAGAGTGTCTGTTGAGACTAAATCTATTAGCTCGCAAGCATTAGAGAATCACCAATGACCCTAAAGCCTATTGCTAAGGAGCCAAAGATATCTGAGATGACTTTAGCAGATCTCACCAAGGCTATTCAAGAGAGTCTTAGCGACAATCGTGCTCCGCAAAACAATCATATGTATCCAAGAAGGGAGCAGCAATGGTGCTCAGTATGCTATGGACCGCATAGTACCAGTGAATGCCCTACTTTGAGAG
Source organism: Adiantum capillus-veneris (assembly GCF_014529385.1). Classification (NCBI taxonomy): domain Eukaryota; kingdom Viridiplantae; phylum Streptophyta; class Polypodiopsida; order Polypodiales; family Pteridaceae; genus Adiantum; species Adiantum capillus-veneris. The sequence goes on from NC_140937.1 coordinate 85,661,606, forward strand.
TAAAATTCAATGGGAACTGCAATGCATGTGGAAGGTATGGTCATCAAGCTAAGGATTGCATAGTATTTAAGCGCGCGATGGCCAATAGACCAACCTTAGCATGGACAGACACACCTCGAGTGCCTGCATTAATGTCGGCCCCACCTCTTGAACAAACATCACAACATATGGTCCCTAGGGCCCAAAATGTTGTTCAAACAACACCCTTACCACCTCCAGTGCTAGGACCGCGACCACCACATCCGAGAATCACTTCTGTGAATCAAGTGGGTTGTGAGTCATCTATTTCTTGTTTGGAAAGCTATGAGGAATATATAGATCCTAATATCGCCTATGGGATGGATGTGCTTGAAGAAAGTCCACAATACTACATGGAGGACTATTGGGGACAAGTCAAACCTGTATATCAAGTAGCTGCTCTTGCGGCAAGAGGCCAAAATATCAACTACACTGCTAAGAGACCACCTCTTCAATGATATGAGTGTGGAGGTCCACATCGTGTAGCCGAGTTTCCTATTAGGCTACAAAAGAACGCCACACTAATGCAAACCAATCAAGCGAGCACTTCTACAATGCCGATACTCATGCGTAATCGATGTGGCATAGATTATTTGATTGCCCAATGTCCAAATAATCCAAATGCACCAAAGATCACGCCATTAAACTTGATTGAAGTTACCGAGGAGCCATCACCAAGTACACCCGTGGTACCAGTAAACGTACTCACACGATCGATGCTCCAAAAACAAAATTATATTCTTGGGGAAAGAGACATATCTCAGAAAAAGAAGAAAACACGAAGAAAGAGATCGCAAAAAGCAGCGAAGTCAGACCCTAGCTCAAAGACCAACATAGGCACTGGTGACGACCCCGTATATATGAACGACGTTGAAGAATATTCTCATTCAGGTGAAACCATGGAGACCAAAACGACCACTAACATAGAAACCAACAAGGAAGCTCTTCATGAGCCACAATGGCCAGGATCCAAAAATAAGATAGGAACTTACCCAAACCCTACAGAGGAGATTGAGCGAGTCAAGCAATTAAGGATTTTGGTAGAAGATACTCAAAGGGATCTAGAACCAGCACCTAGGAAGATCCAGATTACAGACACCGTGTTCCCTACGCAACAACAACCTCACCAAGTCCATAGACCCTTGGACATACCTAGTGTCATCCAAGAAGAAAGTGACTTAAATTCATGGGAAAGTGGGCATACTCACTTCTTGATGGAAAGAATGTTTAAAGAGGGACTACTTGATCCTTTCGAAGAAATGGAGATCCCATCTTCCACACGTCAAGGGACTCAAGGCCAAAAGGTGCCGTTAAACATTGCCAAATTGATGGATTTCATGTCTTCAGAAGTTAGAACCACCATCATGTCCAAACTATATAAAGACCCCGAGCTAGTCTCAGCTCTTCGAGCCTTCCTCAATGGAGAACTGAAGTTTGGGCTACCACAATTTGCACAGATGGATGGAGCTGGGGAGATTCCAATAAAGGAGGAACACTTAGATCCACAACCCAACCTAGATGAGAACCTTGTTATAGAAATACCTGTTAACAAGTTGGGACAATACTTTGAGGGTGATGAATCTAATGCGACTATACTACTAAGGGATTAACTGTGAAGGGAATCCTTGATGGTGGCGCTGGGGTTAGCATTGTGACTAAAAATTGTTGGGAAACTATGGGAAGACCTCACCTTGCGACCACAACCATAGTAGTGAAGATGGCCAATGGGTCTATTGTTAAACCTATTGGGATGCTAGAAGATCTCAAGATCAAGGTCTTTGGACATAAAATAAGGATTACCTTTATTGTTATGGATTTCTCCAAACACACTATGGCATCGGAGATGATCTTAGGACGTCCTTTCATGAGGGAAGCAAAAATGGTGCATGACTGGTCTAAAAACCATGTCTACTTGCAGTTCCAAGATTCTGTCATTCAAGTGGATCTTGTGACGGGTCAAGCACATCCTCTAGGAAACAGGTTTATAATTGATCATAGATCTGACACCACAGTTCACTCGGCCCCCTTGCAGTATTGTTACACGTGTAAAGCGGACACTGATGTTGGGGAAGATTCTCCTTATATGGATGTACTACCTGGGATGACTGAGTCGGACAATGTGGATTGGGTCCACCTAGCAGCAACCATAGACACTTGGGGAAATAGGGGGACGACCTGGGTAACACCTGAGGGGGATGAAATACCACCACTTATACCCTTAAAAACCTGAGGGGGATGAAATACCACCACTTATACCCTTAAACATGCTAGAAGCAATGCATATAGCTTCTGATGATCTACAAGATGAAAGTTTGACTGGCATTGAAACCAGTAGCGCCTCACAGGACTATAGCCCACATAATTTGGGGTCAGAATCATCAATTGACTTTGACTCTGAGGACGAAGAATCTAAGTTAAATCTTAGTACAAATGTGGCACACAATTCAGGGCCCAGTGGTAACCTAGATGATAATCTATCCAAGGGAGCAGAAGACACAAGTAGTGATTCATCTAGTGAGTCTTCACTAGAAATCGACCGTAATTGAGAATTAAACAAGAAGAGTAAGAGATATAAGAGGCGACAATATCGAGCAAATGTGCGTGCTAGAATAAATGAAAAGAAATCTACCGCAGAATGGCTTAATTATATAGGGGCATGTGATGCTCATCGAAAGTTGGTAGATAACTGGGGTGAATACCTTCAAAGCGTTATGTGGTGTAGTCCACAACCCATTGACATCGCACAACTAGAGGCTACAGATAAGCCAAAGTTGAGCGGAATCGTAAGGAGACGACAAAATTGAGAGTTAGCTCAACAACAAAAGGAATCAGAAGTTAAATCACATTCCACAGAACAACAGGACCCCACAGACTTACACCCTGCACCTGAACATTTCAAATCCTATACCACAGAGGAACGTAAGGTTGTGTATACAAAGGCTCAAAGAAAACCTATCGATGGTAGCAATGGAGTCTATGATGGTCCAGCGATAGTTAAGGAAATAGAGTTAGCAGACCCAGGAGAAGAGTCTAAACCTGTCTTCATTGCCCAAGATCTGACAACGACTGAGGAGTGTGTACTTAAAGAACTTCTCAAGGAATTCAGGGATATATTTTCTTGGACATATCATGATATGAAAGGTGTTCCACCTTCCGTGGTGCAGCACACAATCCCCATGAATAGCATGGCTAAACCAATTCAGCAACAACTCTACCCAATGAATCCTAAATATGAAAAGATCGTTCAAGAAGAGATTGAAAATCTTGTGAAATTCGGATTCATATACCCTATTGAGCACTCAGAATGGGTGTCTCCAATAGTGATTGTGCCAAAGAAGAATGGGAAACTCAGAGTGTGCGTGGATCTCAAGAAGGTCAATGCCGCCTCTAGGAGGGACCATTACCCCTTGCCATATTCAGAACACGTGCTTGAAAGAGTTGCAGGGAAGGAAGCTTATAGCTTTTTAGATGGGTACTCTGGCTACAATCAAATCACAGTTACGTTGGAGGACCAAGCTAAAACAACCTTTATAACCGAATTTGGAGTGTTCGCATTTCGTGTTCTGGCTTTTGGTTTAACCAATGCCCCTGCTACCTTTCAAAGATTAATAAACACTGCTTTTAAAGAATTCTTGAGGGAGTTTTGTGAAGCTTTCTTAGATGACCTTTGTGTTTATTCCTCTTGGAAAGAACATCTATCATGCTTACGAAAAGTGTTTGAGAAGTGTAGATTGTATCGCATCTCCTTAAACCCTTTCAAATGCCAATTTTGGGTTAAACATGGAGTCATTTTAGGGAATATAGTGTCCAAAAATGGGATTTCCACAGATGAGAGCAAAATTGAAGCCATAGCTGAATTGCCACCACCTACAAATTATAAAGGAGTTCAAAGGTTCATGGGCCATGTCGGTTATTACCGAAGGTTTATTTTAAACTTTGCCAAGATAGCTCGTCCTTTGTACAAGCTTCTTATTGAGTTCCAATGGACTACGGAGTGTGACCATGCTTATGAGTCATTGAAAAAGACCTTGACTAGCGCTCCTATTCTACGAGTGCCCGATTGGAATGTAATTTTTCATGTGCATATTGATGCATCGAACTTTGCTATTGGGTGTGTTCTAGCTCAACCAGGAGAACATAAACTCGACTACCCCATTAGCTTTGCAAGTCATCAGTTGAATGATGCCGAAAGAAACTACACCACTACGGAGTGAGAAGGTTTAGCTATGATTTATGCAGTGAAGAAATTTCACTACTACCTTCTGGCCAACAAGTTTGTGTTCTATGTTGATCATCAAGCCTTGTTGTATCTAGTAAATAAACCTTGTTCCACGGGAAGAATTACACGATGGTTGTTAATTCTCCTTGAGTTTGATTTTACCGTTGTGGTGAGACCTGGTAAAAGGCATGTCATGGCTGATCATTTGTCTCGCATACCCAATGGTGAAGCCCCTACTGGAGTCGATGATGAATTGCCTGATACTTCTCTATTCCTAGTCGAAACCATACCTGAATGGAGTGAGAAGATTGTGAACTTTCTAGTTAATGGTTTTCCACCCAAAGAGCTTCGTAAAGACAGAGCTCAAAAACTGTTAAAAGAATGTGAACCTTACTCTCTTATTGCGGAAACTCTCTACAAGCTAGGGAACGATGATATTCTTAGACGTTGTTCCCGTGAGGATGAGTATTTATACATACTACAAGAAGCCCACATGGGTATAGCCGGAGGACATTTCTCAGGGGAACTAACAGCTAGAAAGGTGTTGCAATCAGGCTATTGATGGCCAACCTTATTTAAGGATGCATCACTTTTTGCAAAGGGATGTGATGAATGCCAATGTTACAAGATCACACAACAAAAGGATAGGATGCCCTTACATCATGTTAAAGTGACTCAACCATTTAAAAAATGGGGTTTGGACTTTGTAGGCTCAATTAGTCCGGCAGCTCGTAGCACTCAATCTCGATATATTATCGTTGCCACTGACTATGTGACAAAGTGGGCAGAAGCCAAGGCAACACGTAAGGCCGATGCGAGGTCAACTGCCAAGTTTCTCTTTGAGAACATTATTACAAGATTTGGTTGGCCCTTTGAGATTGTGAGTGACAATGGTACTCATTTTATAAATGGAGTAATAAAAGAACTCACTACCAACTTTATGATAGCTCACCATAAATCCACACCTTATTATCCACAAGCAAATGGCCAAGCTGAGAGCACCAATAAGACCTTAATCTCTATCTTAACCAAAACGGTGGAATCTCATCGCACAGATTGGGATTTAAATCTTACATCATCTCTATGGGCTTATCGTACTACGTAAAAAGTTGCCATTAACTGCACACCATTCAAGATGGTGTATGGCCAAGAAGCGGTTATGCCATGGGAGTTTGTCGTTCCTAGTCTTCCAGTAGCTTCTCAAGAAGGTTGGGATGGTAACCCCTTAGTTGAGCGATTATATATCCTTGAAAGGCTAGATGAAGAGAGGCAATTAGCTATGCAAAATTCACTTGTGGAGAAAGATAGGAGGAAGAAATGGTTTGACCGTCATCTAAAGAACAAAGATATCAATGTTGGTGATAAAGTCCTTATGTATGGAGTCGTAACAAAAAGAAAAAGTTGAAATATGCGGGAAAAGGACCATATAGAGTATGTGAGATCACTCCACAAGGAACCATTCGTATGGAGACTCTTGATGGAGTTGAAACCATTGGATTCCTCAATGGGAGCAAATTTAAAAGATACTATGATCCTTTAAGCTAAGAGGAGTTGCGTGCCATCCATACAAAAAAGGTAGCCAAGGCACAAATAGAATTGAAGAAGATACAAGCTCAAGCTGAGACTAAGGAGCGACAACAACGTATAAGACGAAAACGAGAGGCTAACCTTGGAGTCACACATGCATTCCACGTTGAAATCGACGAGGATTGGTTGGACTGACACACCTCTACGATACCCTATTGAGCTAAACAGCACCTATGGAAAAGTGCTATATAACGCCTTATTGGACCCGGGTGCTAAATATAATCTGCTATCATATGGGGTGTGGTGTCAGTTAGGGAAGCCACCTCTATCTGAGAGTATTATCCAAGTCAAGGGTGTCAACAAGAAAAAAACTGCAGTTTTTGGAATCTGGCACACTTCTGTCAGTTATGACAATGGGGTTGTAGCTCAAGACTTTTTGGTCATGCTTGTTGGAACTATGGAGGGTAATATAAACCTAGGACGCACGTGGATGATAGCCACCAAATGCACTATTGATTGGGGGACAGGGGGTGTCACAACACAGAAACCAACTCTTAGCCCTGCCACGCAAGCCATAGTCCCTGAGATATTGTCTCTTAAGGAAATAAAACCCAAAACATTTCATGTCCAAGAGGTTGAACCATATGTCCCCATAGCCCAAGTCTCTAGAGCTTCAACTGATGTAGCTGAAATAAAGCTTGAGACACACAAGACCCATCCCAATATAACAAAGAAAACATACAAGTGGGTCCCTAAAGCTTCTTTAGCAACCATAGCCAATGCTAAAAGACAAGAGCCTGGTAAGAGACGTCCCATTCGCCCCAAGAAATGTAAAGAAATGTTGCGTTGGATTCCTAAAAAACTATTGGAAGCCCAAGGCTACTATGAAGGAAATGATCAAATTTGGGTGCCAAAACGTAAATTGTGCTCTTACTTGTCACCGGACCCATGTGAGCTCAATCCTGTGGCTCCAAAACAAATTGAAGATCGTGGAAAGGAAAAAATCACGGAATGCGACACACCTGCTCCAGAGCTAGTTTGTGTACCAAAGAAAGAACGATTTGTTCCACCTAGCTCAGGAACAGGAAAAGCAAATGAAGCTTCTTGCTCTTCATGTAGTTCCTATACGGAAATAGAAGCTTCGACACAACCTCCACCTACCATTGTACATATCCATACAAGAAAGAAAGAGTTTACACCTCCCGTTGTAAGTTCACCACCTACAACGATGTTGCAAATAAAATCATGGGAGAGTACCTTACCACCCTTGCAACTAGATGAAACTCATAGAGAGGTCGAAAACTATTGGTTAAAGCCTTCACCTATAACAACTTGGAACAACTGGTTTCAAAGGGTGATGACATCATTTCAAACCATATGATCTACCTAAGGAAGGGGGGAGTGTTTGTTGACATCCATCATTCACTTGCTTCCCTCTCAACCTTCCTCCCTGACCTCTCAATCTCCAATCCTAGGGAATGTATATATAAAGCCTTATACTAGTTCTAGCAAACAAACAAAAAACAAGATATTTTTTTTTTTTTTTTTATTTTTTTAAAGTAAAAGAGCAAGAGCGACTAGCAACGAGAGAGCACCCTATCAGATCCTACACATAAGTCTAAATTCACCATGTCACATCAAGAAACACACAAAAACAACTCATGTTTTAAAGACCTAACCAAATCTATCTGTATTCTCAAAGATGGCTAGTTCACCAGAGGCATGCGCTTCTATTTTTTATGAAAGGTACCTTTTTTCCTTTTCTCAAGTGTTTCACATCTGCTACCCTATACTTTCTTGCAAATGGGATTTGGTAGAGAGACTTGCGCGTGAGCGAAATTTTGAGGAGTTAGAATGGTTGATACGTCTATGGATAACTAGTGATCCCTACCCAGTAGCGAATGTTTCTCCGGTGGCACAAGCTTATTCTTTTGCACAGGATGAGTATCCACGCATCGCGAGGTTCTTGATTAACACGCTTGCGCAAGAGGATGATGAAGAAGAAATAATAGAGACCGAGGAAGACTATGGCCTCACGGAAAATGATTTCGTTTATCTAGATGATGAGGATAGAGGCCTAGCCTTAGGGTGGCCACCCGGTTTATATAATATCCTCTTTCCTTGATTCTAAAAGGGATGACAGATAGGTAGGTTAGGGGTCTGGATTGTGTTTTGAGTTTGTTTTCTAGGAGTTTTAATTTTTTCACACTGACATGCCTCCTAGAGGTATAGTGCTTGTTTTTTGGATGTGTTAGGTAGGACTTATATGGATCTCCATCCACATGGATGAGGACATCTGCTTCGACGAAATGAGCAACTCCATACCTCCAGGTGTACTACTTTCCATGATTCCTGTTGGTGGATATGTATAATTGCTCATAATGATTTTTCATGGTTTGTTTGAGTGCAATAGTTATGTTTGTTATCTGCCATTATAAATGTATAAATTTGTCTTTGCTTAAGTTGATGGAACTAGAGTTTAATCTTATGGATGAGCCTTAAGATTAGGAGACCGTGACTTTAGGTTTAACTCATTTACTTGACCACTAGGCCTAGCTTATAAAATTATCTGAGTATTTGAGACCTTAGGAATGTTTAAGGCATAGAGAAGCTTGCTCACTTAAACAACAAAAACACTCGTGAGAATACAAAGGAAATGGAAGCAAAAAACATAAGTGCCACAAATGAAAAATCTAATGCTGGAAGAGAAATCCTGGCTTGATTTGGTACTTCACTCACATGTATTGTCTATGGTACTAGAGCCCTACAGGTTCCCAGTGTGGGCGCTTTTCTTTGAGAAACAAAAGCCCCGAACATACAAAATAAGCACACACGTCAAATGATTGTGAACCAAAGTAAAAAAGAGAAAAAGAAAAAAATGAATGACATTTAAAAGACTTCCATCGAGCTTACATTTAACATTTCAAGCTTTTGTTTGCAGTTGTGAGAGCTAGTTGGCTAATCAAAGCTGAAAAGCACAATTAGGGAATCTTGCATTTAGATAATCTTCTTAGCTTAGCTAGTACTAGAGTAGTTGTTTTAACCTTAGTCATAGCTAACTAATTGATAGACTCACCCATAAGCCCAAAACTCTTGATTAATTAATTTACTCAAAGTGCGGTTTATTTGTCCTTAATGGCAGTCTAACATTTCATCAATCTTGCATTTACTCATTTCCACATGTACTTTACATTCCCCTCATGATTTATGGCCATATAATTCCGCTTTGCTGAAACAGTGACTTTGCCTTGCATATTCAAATCCAGATGCTCTACAACATGGACATCACAAGCTTCAACTCAATAGCTTCCGAGGACGGAATCTACATCAGGAAGGGGGGCATGTTAACCCTCACGGCTCATGGACACCCTATTACCTACGATGGACGTTGTAACCTACGGCAGAAATTGTATTATTTATTTGGTAGAGTCAGGTACCGGGCTTTTCGGTCCAATAGAAAAAGGGTAAGAGTGATCGTCGATGAGAGGCGCACTCTAACTGGAACATTCAAGGGATTAGTTGGCTAAGCATGGGCGCCCAAGTGTGAATGGGGAGAGCTCATATAAAAGTCAACTAAACCTAAAATTCACTCATTCTCTCATTTGTGCAATAGAAGAGTGCTCTTGCTCCATCTCCATCTTCTTCTTCTTCATCTCCTTGTGTGTGTGTATGCGTGAGAGAGAGAGAGAGTGTGTGATCGAGCATTGCGACGACGGCACGGCGGCGGCGAAGCGGTTGTGCGCGGCGAAGCGGTGGCTCCTTCTTCTTTGTGGCGAGGAATCCTCCAGGAATCAAGCGTAGAGCGGTGAGTGACACACCATCGCTTTCTTTGAGCTTACTAGTTTAGGCTTGTTGTGTGCTTGGATCCATTTGTGGCTCACACACGGTGTATCGACAAGTTCCTTGCATTGACACGTGCGACCTACGTGCACAATGCTTTACCTCTTTAATCCACACTAGAACTTCAAAATTTTCTACTGCTTCTGTACCTTGGTTCGCTTCAACATGGAGCTTCTCCTTGTTGACAAGCTCGTCCACCCTCGGCACATACACATCACAAACCGTAAATCTCCAAGGAACATAGCCAACCATAGGCCTTACCTCAACAGGCTCTGCACTTCGGACAATTGGAACCGCCTTTGGTCGGACCAAAGAACACTTTTCTACCTCCGCAATAGGCACATAATCTGTCAGCTTCAACACGCCCAGCTCTAGCTTCTGCTTTACCTTCCTCATCTTCATCTTGGCTAGATAGACCATGTCGTCATAGGTATCCGCACAATCTTCCACCTTTTCTCTAATCCTCAGATGCAAGCACTCTAACAGCTTCGACAGCTTCAAATATTGATTGCTTTTTACCCTAGTAGCAACCTCTAACTACTTCCAACATGCTTCAAACTACTCAATGAAAATAGAAAAATCCTTACTCACATCCTGGCGTGCCTCCTTCAGCTTTGCACCAACTTCCTCTGCAGTAATCACCTCTCAAAATCACTCTACAAACTCATCTTGTAGCCTTTGCCATGATCCTCGATCACTGCTCTTTAAACCATCGAACCAAATATTGGCTCGTTCTCGCATCGATTGTGGCACCATCTGCAGATTTTCCGCATCCATCAATATATGCATCGACAACAGCCATAACTCAAAATCTGCCAACCAATCCTCGGGATCTTCAACACCCATAAATATGGGGCCAAAACATGGCTCCACCATCTCTGCCAGCTTCAAATTGGACCATCCAACACTTTGACCATCAGTCAACCGCTTTGTCAGCTAAAAAACACTGCTTCAAACCTCAAATTGGAGCATCAGACAGCTCCTCAAGGGGGGCACCAGAAGATGGAGAGGGGGAAAGGGGAACACACCTAGCACACAACACAATGCCTCGCTATAGCCGAGGGTATACACAACACCCCAATCCACTAGAGTTCACCTTCAAAAATCAACACTACCCGCAAGCAAATCACCGCCTGCACACAACACAATGCACACACATCTTGCAATGCACCAAACAGACCCAATCACTCTGCTCTGCTCAACTCATAGCCTTTCACGTGCACACAGCCTCTCTCTATCTCCCTTGCATGACAAACCTCAGGGCGGCACACACGCCGACACACGCCCGGAAGTACACGCACACAAGCAGAGAAGATAAGGGGAAAGGGAAAATGACGCCAAGAGACAGCAATGAACGGCCTTCTTGCATATACAACACCATGTACAACCAATTCCCTACCAGCACGACCCTCGACAAAAACTTCAACATGCAAAAATCCCCAATGCCACCCCAAAAAAACTTACATTGGAAAAAGCTCTTAAAAATTCACGTTTATATCCTTTTTTAGGGGGGCTATGCCCAAAAAAAGAAAACATGTGAGCTCTCTAGCTCGTACACTTCAACTTGAGCCATTTTTAGAATTTTCCTTGCATTTGGTTCGCTTCATTTTTGGAAACTATTGCATAGTGCACCTTGGCTTATCCTTTGTCCACCCAATTTGGTTGCCCACTCGTTCTTTGAGCTTCCCCTTTGGCCCCTTTGAACTCTCTCTCTCTCTCTCTCTCTCTCTCTCTCTCTCTCTCTCTCTCTCTCTCTCTCTCTCTCTCTCTCTCTCTCTCTCTCTCTCTCTCTCTCTCTCTCTCTCTCTCTCTCTCTCTCTGTGGCTCCACTGCTATGGGACACACCCCTTGGATCATCTTTGACCGGGGCCTTGGGCCCTCTCTTTGACTTTCAAGAACACAAAGGGGAGGCACTAGCAATATCGCTAGTGCTCTCCCTCACATTTTCACAAAATTTGGGGGACGGCTGCCCGTGGGAACCCGGCCCTTCATGGGCGCAAGCCACGTCATCTCCATGTACCACTACCCAACGGGTGCTACCAACAGTCATCGCTGCCACCTGCACCAACCAAAACTGCCATGCAGCTCCCCTCGCGCCACAGCGCAGAGCCCGCTATCACTCAAGGGGGAGCTCCCCCTCATGCCTCCACACTATCTCAATGGGATTCACACCCCAGCCATTATCCCCTTTGGTCCGATCCTCCATTTGTGTATGTGGGATATCCGCCACCACATGGCGCCCATTGGGAGATTGCCCTGCAAGCCTTCAAAAGTCCCAACATACTTTTCTTATAAAATCCCCCATGCAATCCAACTCTTCTCCTGCTTGCCCTTGCCTGCCAACTGTCACTTGCTGATTCGATCACGGAGATGCAAAATCCGGCCAAAAGCTCACATGAGTGACTTTGAACTCATCCGACCTTGCCGCACATTAAGATTCCCCTATACCCCGAACCGAGGCCGCAAAAAGTGAGAAAATCATCTGCAACCAACTCCGAGGAGCAACTGCACCCAACCTTCTGACTTCCATAGGTTCCCGCTCTGAGCTCCATTTGACGAGCAATCAACTCCTGCTAGCTCCATATACTGCATAGAACCTTCTCGAACTTTGTCGAGGCCCAAAAAAATTCAAGATGGCACGTCCTTCAATGTGGTCCAACCTAGCCCCCGAGAAAACTTCAACTAGCCATAACTTGCAATTTGTAGCTCTGATCTGCAATCTAAAAAAACGGGTAGGCTCCATAAATTGAGCACTGGGCGCCTATACATTGACATCCACTTGGGCCACCTGTCCCCAGCTACCTTGGTCTGGTAAGGATCTACAATGCAGTGGACCTTCAAAACTTCAATATCTTGGGCTCCATAGCTCTGTTTGATGAGCCATCTAGACCTGCTCCTTCAGCACCTCAAGCTCTACACTTTAAGACCCAAAGACTGCACCTTGAAACTCCTTCATTTGCTCCCCAAATTAGCCCCTTTTGGAGCCTTTCTTGGCCTATAAACCACATCAGCCATACATATTTGTTGCTACTTGTCTGCCCATGATCTTCATAGCTGCTCTAGCCCTTTTCCATGCCCCTACTAGCCTGCACATACCTACCCATGTCATCTTCTATGGTCGACCAACTTTGGCTGCGCCAATGCTCACAAGTCATAGACTCACAAGGCAAATTGTAAAGAGACGGGATGACACAAAGGGGTGGGAGCCTTGCCAGCCAAAAATAAATTTTATTTAGATTTGAACGTTAGCTAAGCCCTAATAGAAACAATAAAGTCTTTAAACTTTACGTGAACCTAATTAAGGCATTGTGATTCCCCATTCCCATTATCCTTAGTCCTACTCCTCACTTCAAGAACATAATGCACTTTAAAATTCTTTAAAAACAAACTTTTTTATTTTTCCTTACATTTATCTTATCCTTGTATATTCAAAATGTTCTCATATTAAACTGATCATTTAATGTGGGAGAATAAACGAGAACATGGGTTAGGATATAGACATGTGCTTATAGATTTATCTCAACACGGGGCCAATGGTAATACACTCCATGGTCTATCAAAGAGCAAGGTTAACTAATGGAGCATAAAGACCTTAGGGTTAGCTTCATTGAATACCTCCAATAGTTGATGTAAAAGTCCTTTGACCTTAGGTAAGCTAGGGCTGATCTTGAGGTGGGAACCCGACCCAAGTTTAAGGTGCTTGACATGCCTAATGACTAAGATGATTGAGATTCTTGAGGTGCTTGTCATGCTTGAGATGCTAGGGTTGTACTTGAGGTGAGAACCCAGCCCAAGCTTGAAGGGCTTAAGGGCCAAGCTTGTGGTGAGAACTAGGCCCAAGGTTGAGGGGCTTGATGTGGCATAAAAGTCTTAATGAATCTCTACAAGGAGGAGGCAAGCCATGCAAGAAGGGGGGGTGGTTGCTTGACCACTCTCTCTCCCAAAGGGCACCCCTTTCCAAGTAGGATACATGTCAAGTCCCTTGCTAGGTTACCCTCATGGTGTGCCTAAAGACTCTTGGTTGGCCTTCCAAGAGGTCCAATAATAATTTAGTGGATTTAATTAATAGTTTTAGCATTTATCAAGCCCTCTCACTCAAAGGGGAAAGGGGGACACTTGTCCCAAGGCTACCCTTGTTGCTTGGTATGTCTTGCTTGTGATTGGTTAGGCTTGGAGGGGTCGAATGAGCTTCAAGCATGAGCTACAAGGGGGGGTCCACCAAAGCAAGTAGGGGGCCTACTTAGGGGGTATACTCTACCCCACACACTCACACATACTCTCATTGTGTGAAGTGCAAACTGCAAGAGCTCCCTCTCCTTCTCCAAGCAAGTAGAGAGATTGAGAGCCCTCTCCTTCTCCAAGCAAGTAGAGCTCCCTCTCCTTCTCCAAGCAAGTAGAGAGATTGAGAGCCTACACCAACACTCTTGGCTATGGAATGCAAATCCAATAAAGAGCCATGCTTCAATGCTTAAGCTTTCCATCTTCTCCATCTATATTACTATGCTATTATGTATGCTAGCAAGAACAGTGATGATAAGTGAGGAACTAGTTCTTTCTTCTATGAAATGTTTCTTCTTCCTCTTCCCTACCCTCATTCCCTGCTAGCTCTCTTCACCTTCGAACGTGTTTGAGGTCTTGGGATTGAGGCTTGGGATAGTTAATGCTTTCCACAAAGTTTATGTTATGCTTGTGATGAATGAAGCTTTACATCTTCATTGCATCATCTAGGTCACAAGGAACACAAAGATTGTATTGTAAGAAGTCTCTCTTGATGGGAGAAACCATAATACAAATGCCTATTGGAGTGGGGACCGCCGGCTCCACATAAATACGGTCCTCAACTTTTGTCATGTTCTCTAAATTCTCTCTCTTGCAAAATTATTTTTCATGCCAAGTTAACTAAATGCTATGTTTATGTTGCTACCATCAATTATGTTCACCCGCTATGCTCACAAAGTAAATTCATAAAAGTACTCTCTTTAATTTCCTACTCTCAAGTTAATAGGCCGATTCCATACATTGGTATCATAGCATTTGGTTTCTCTTTTCTTGCTTAAGAAGAGAGGTCCTTAAGTAGCCTACAAATGGTTGATTTTGTTAATTATATTAGGGTAAGTGAAACTGGGATCTATTATCGATTTTGTTGAGCTTACTATGTGGGATATGGTGCACACCTCGGAAGAGTTGGACTTAATAATGAAGTCTTTTTAGACTTACCTACGGCTTTACCATTATTGAGCCATAAGAAGTCCTAAAGGAGCTGGTCCTTGGAAACTCTGCTATGTTATACCTACTCCATTGCTCTCTATAATTAACCACTTCAAGCCATGGGTGTAGATACTTAAGAGCCGATTTTCAAAGCTAAGGGGAGTGGCAACTAAGGTTTTGAATTGCCAAAGCATACACGAAGTATGTACACAAATTTTGTTAACATGGCTTACAATAACCAAGAGAGTAGAATGAACATTGATAACTTTGATTTTGCACATGAAGGTGCTAATGATGATGCCCCCATGTTTGTTAATTATCTCGTTACTAGGGTGAAACAAGCTATAGGCAACCTTGCTTTGAAAGCCGTAGTTACTCAACAACTTTGTGCATATGGAATTTCCCTTCCTCTCCAAGAGGAGAGAGAGCTTAGGAGGCCTCTTGAATAGACCCCCAAATGAAGACTCTCTTCCATACGAGAGCAGGAATCCAACGAGCAAGAAAGCAATGAAACTTTAAGTTCCTCTAAAGATGTGGCTCCACAAAGACGACGGTCTAGAAGATCGCCAACTCCTCCTAAGAGGAAAAGATCAACACAATATCCTTCTCCTCATCGTTCCAAAAGGGAAGAGAGGAACAAAAGGAAGAAAAGGGCAAGAAAGAGTCACACTCTTCTCCTTCTTCTTCACCTTCTTCCTCTTCCGATGAAAGCTATGGCTATTCTCCTAGAGAATACAGGAGGGGAGGACATCAAAAATCCTACCCTACATGGCGAAGGTCAAAAATCTAAAGAAGTTCAAAGAGGGAGGAAATAGTATCTCTTTTCTCACCTATGACGGCACCTTTGGTGCTACTGACAAAGTGTTGGCCTTCATCCAGCAATTTGATGCGGCCTTTGGAGACGAGGGCTTTACAGAGTCCCCCAAGCTACACCATGTAGCTATGCACTTCCAAAAGTTAGCCCATCAGTGGTGGGCTAGCCTTCATGGCAATGGTGAAGCCCCAAAGGCATGGAAAACTCTACGAGTTTCCATCATGAAACAATTCCCTGCAAGCGATGCAAAGGAAAAAGTGCTTACCGAATGGTGCAGCTTGAAGCTTCTCTCTCATGAGTCTATCCACAAGTATGTATACAAGTTTTGGGATTTACATCTCAAGGCTACTGTCTTTCAAAAGATAGACTTTGCCGAGAAAAAGCAACAGTTTTTTGCAGGGTTACTTGAAGAGATGTCCGAGTATGTCAACTCTCAACGGCCTCGTTTTATCACTGAAGTAATCCACCACACTATGGTTGCTTCGCGCATCAAATTTCAACAAGGGGCTAGAAGGAATGTCAAGCCCATTGAAAATAAAGACAAAGGTGATGCCAAGGAAAAAACCAATGCCCAAAATTCTTCCCAAGGCACTTCCAACAACGACAACAACAATCAGTCCAAGGAGAAGGGAGTTTACAAAGGCAAAAACAAGCTTGAAGAGCCTGAAACTTTTCGCAAGGACCATAAGTGTTTCAAGTGTGGGGAGCAAGGACATGGCTATCGTTCTTGCCCCAAGAAGAATGCTTGCAATGAGACTCCTAGGGCTTCCACCATCGAAGCTCCAAATAGGATGCTCTTTGCAAAGGATCATTACTTTCCTATGCTTAGGGAAAGGTAAGAGAGCATGATGCCTTCATCTTGTTTAACCCTAGCTCTTCTCACAACTTCATATCAAAGGAGTTGGCCACCAAGTTAAGCATTCAAGATGACACAACTTTCAAGGGACAGCAAGCCTCTGTTAGTCCCTTGATTGGGAAGTTGAGGCTTCATGTCCAAATCTATGTCAACAAAGAAGACTTTTTCATCTCTCCTCTCCAACATGAGGAAGCTATCCTAGGGGCACCATGGTTTAATCGCATGGCTGCCAATATGAAGTTCCCTGAAAGGAGAATCTACTTCACCTATAGGAAAAAGACCATGTATATAGATGCTAGTAAGCGTGGTCGCACTATTCTACTTGTAAATCCTCATGATTTTGATAAATCAATGAAGAGCTTAGTTTCTGCGTTCAAGATTTTTGTCAAAGAGTCTCTAAAAGATCCTAATGTTTCATCAAATGTAAATGGTAGGAATAAAGAAGAGTTAGACTTGTCTATTTTCTAAAAGGATTCCAAGATGTGTTCATCGATGATGTCCCTATGGACTTACCTCCAAAACAAGGGAATGATGACCATCACATTGAGCTCCTTCCAGGAAGCTCACTGTCTAACAAGCCTTCTTATCGCGTCTCAAGCTCAACAAGAGGAGATGATGAGGTAAGTACAGGGATTGGTAGACAAAGGGATGGAGAGGCCTAGTTCCTCTCCCTTTTGTTCTCTAGACCTTTTAGTGCAAAAAAAAGATGGTATATACCGTATGTGTGTGGACTATCCAGCACTAAACCATATCACTATCAAAAATAGATTTCCCTTGCCTTGGATAGAAGATTTGTTTGATAAGCTACAAGGCTCTACCTACTTCATTAGGATTGACCTTAAAAGTGGTTATCATCAAATAAGGATAGTTGATGAAGATATCCTAAAGACCGCGTTTTGTACAACATTTGGCATTTATGAATATCTAGTCATGCCTTTTGGCTTGACTAAAGCTTTTTGGCTTGACTAATGCACGAGCCACGTTCAATCGTCTAATGGAGAAAAATTTCAGACCCTATCGCAAATTCACTAGAGTGTTCTTTGATGATATTATCATCTACTCCAAGTCTTTGGAGGAACATAAGCAACATATCCAGGTGATTTTTCAAGCAGTGAGGGAGAACAAGCTTTTTCTCAACCAAAAGAAAAGTGAATTTTTCCTCCAAGAGATTCAATACTTAGGTCATATTATCTCTCAAGATGGTATCTATATGGATCCATCAAAGTTAGAGGTAACAAAAGCATGGCCTAATCCAAGGAATCTACATGAGCTAAGAAGCTTTATTGGTATGTGCGCATACAATAGACGCTTCATAGCAAAATTCTCTCAAATATCAGGACCATTACATAACTTAACAAAGAAGAATGTTAAGTATTCATGGACTTATCAAGAGCAAAATGCTTTTGACAAGCTCAAAGAGAAGCTTACCTCTCAACAAGTCCTCATGCTTCCAAATCTCTCAAAGCCATTTGAAGTTCAAGTGATGCTTGTGGCGATTGCCTTGGAGTAGTCTTCCTTCAAGAAGGGCATGACATAGCATATGAGAGCTGAAGGCTCAATACGGATGAATGGATCTTGGGAATTTAAGAGAAAGAGCTTTTAGTTGTTCTACATGTCCTAGACACATGAAGCACTATTTATTGGGGACTTCATTCATTTTATGAACTTATCACTAAAGTCTCAAGGACTTCATGATGCAAACAAAGATTTCCGACAAACAAATGAGGTGGAAAAATTTTATTTTCATATTGCTCACATTGTTGGTAAGCGCAATGAAGTGGCCGATGCACTTTCACGATGACCAAAAGTTAATGCGGTGTCTATAGCAACTCATAATGATCTATCTTCTATGATAGATGAGTATGCTACTGACACTGACTTTAAAGATGTAATGTCATACCTTGCTTTGGGGAAGAAAGAGGAACCATTCACCTTGCAGGATGGTTATCTTCTCCATGGCAATAGGCTATGTGTTACCCACTCCCTTCGCATGTATGAATCCCATGTTCCTCCCTATGCGGGGCATAGAGGCATTCAACCTACTCTTTGAGGAGTAGAAACATACTTCTATTGGCCTACCATGAAAGTGGACATACAAGAGTATGTTTCAAAATGTGTAGTTTTCCAAAAGAGTAAGTATGATAGAAGGAAGCAACCTGGATTACTCCAGCCATTGCCTATCCCAAGTTCACTGTGGGAGAGTATATCCATGGATTCATCTTTGGATTACCCAAGTTTATCCATGGGAATACGGAAATATGGACAATAGTCGACAGGTTTAGAAAGCAAGCACACTTTATTTCTCTCAAAAAGACTATTACGGCACACCAAATGGCAACTCTCTTCATATCACAAATTGTCAAACACCATGGATTATCAACATCCATCGTGTCACATAGAGATCCTAGAATAACCAGTAATTTCTGGAAAGGTCTCTTTGAAAATCTAGGAACAAGATTGAATTTCCCTACGGCCTATCACCCACAAACGGATGGCCAAAGTGAGATAGCCAATCTTACGATACTCGATCTACTAAAGACATATGTTACAGAAGTATACCAACACTCACAATGGAAAAAGTACTTACCTCTTGTAGAGTATGCCTATAATAATACTAGTAGTACATACCTCTACTGGAAAAACACCTTTTGAGATCATAGAGGGAAGACCCAAAAGTCCCTTGCTACTAAAAGTTCATGAGAAGATCTTCGTTGTCGATGAGTATAGCCGTGACCTACAAGAATCTTTTTTAAAGATTAAGGAGGCTATATCCATCTCTCAACAAAGGCAAAAAGCTACTGCTGACAAGCACAGAAGGGCCTTAATGTTCAAAAAAATGATTGGGTCTTACTTAAGTTTCCTAAGGCTCTGTTAAGGCAAATGACATGCAAAAATCCTTTGGGACATCAAAAGTATTATGCTAAGCTACCAAAAAGATACTATGCTCCTTTCCAAATCTTGAAACCTATCAATGAGACGGCTTACCAACTCAAGTTGCCCAACCATTGGCTCATACACAATGCTTTTCATGTGAGTCTACTCAAGCCCTACAAAAGAGAGCCACAAAGTGAACCAATTATTGAAGACCCTCCTGAAGTTGAAGACCAAGAAAAGGTGCTACAACTCGAAGCTATTCTTCGGTATGAAGACAAGGTACTACGACATGGAAAGATTATCCTACGGCATCATATTAAGTTCAAAAATTATCATTTTGAAGATGCTAGATGGATGCAAGGAATCCAGCTTAAAAATAGTATGAACCTTGTCAATGCTTACAACACTACATTAGAGTGAGCAAATGTACAAATTTCTTTTAAATTATTCATATTTTTGTCTTATAAGACTAGTTCTCTTTATAATTGTGCACAAATTTAAATAGTATGCATGCTTAGAATCATGATTGTGATGACGACGTCTCTCAAACATCAAGTAGAATTTGTCACTCTACTTTGGGAGAATGAAATGGACTAAAGAGTAGACATGCTTGTGGCAGCTATGTCACCCAAGTACCAAATGGATTGGTCATCCATCTTGGAGAGATGTCGTCGGGTAAAAAGGGATCCTCTACCCACTGAGTAAGATTGACTAATTACTAAGGCTTTATCTCTTCTACCTCATAGTCGGGGATGACAATGATTTCAAGAGAGAGGTAATGTCATAAAATATAATATCTAACCAACCCAAATGATTTTCTCATGTTAAACTGATCATTTTAATGTGGGAGAATATACAGGAACAAGGGTTAGGATATAGACATGTGCTTATAGATCTATCTCAACAGGGGGCCAATGGTAATGGGGCCCGTGGTCTATCAAAGAGCAAGGCTAACGAATGGAGCAGAAATACCTTAGGGTTAGCTTCATTGAAGACCTCCAATAGTAAGTGTAAAAGTCTTTTGACCTTAGGTAAGCTAGGGCTGAGCTTGAGGTGGGAACCCAGCCCAAGCTTAAGGTGCTTGACATGCCTGATGACTGAGATGCTTGAGGTGCTTGATGATTGAGATGCTAGAGGTGCTTGTCATGCTTGAGATGCTAGGGCTATACTTGAGGTGAGAACCCAGTCAAAAATTGAGGGGCTTAAGGGACAAGCTTGTGGTGAGAACTAGGCCCAAGGTTGAGGGACTTGAGGTGGCATAAAAGTCAAAATGAATCCCTACAAGGAGGCGGCGATCCATGCACGAAGGGGGGGTGGTTGCTTGAACACTCTCTCTCCCAAAAGTCGCCCATTGTCCAAGAGGCAAGTAGGACACATGTCAAGCCCCTAGCTAGGTTACCCTCATGGTGTGCCTAAAGACTATTGGTTGGAACTTGGTCTTCCAAGGGGTCCAATAATAATTTAGTGGATTTAATAAAAAAAATTAGAATTTATCAAGCCCTCTCACTCAAAGGGGAAAGGGGGACACTTGTCCCAAGGCTACCCTTGTTGCTTGGTATGACTCTTGCTTGTGATTGGCTAGGCCTGGAGGTGTCCAATGAGCTTCAAGCATGAGCTACAAGGGGGGATCAACCAAAGCAAGTAAGGGTCCTTCTTAGGGGTTATACTCTCCCACACACACTCACACACACTCTCATTGTTTGAAGTGCAAAGTGCAAGAGCTCCCTCTCCTTCTCCAAGCAAGTAGAGAGGTTGAGAGCCTACACCAACACTCTTGGCTATGGAATGTAAATCCAACCAAGAGGCATGCTTCAATGCTTAAGCTTTCCATCTTCATTACTATTCTATTATGTATGATAGCAAGAAGAGTGATGATAAGTGAGGAACTAGTTCTTTCTCCTTGGAATGTTTCTTCTTTCTCTTCCCTACCCTCATTCCCTGCTAGCTCTCTCCACCTTCGAAGGTGTTTAAGGTCTTGGGACTAAGGCTTGGGATAGTTAATGCTTTCCACAAAGTTTATGTTATGCTTGTAATGCATGAAGCTTTCATATCCATTGCATCACCTACGTCACAAGGAACACAAAGATTGTATTGTAACAAGTCTCTCTTGATGAAAGAAACCATAATACAAATGCCTATTGGAGGGGGGGACCGCGGCTCCACATATATCCGGTCCTCAGTTGTTGTCATGTTCTCTAAATTCTCTCCCTTGTAAAAGTATTGTTTATGCCAAGTTAACTAAATGCTATGTTTATGTTTCTACCATAAATTATGTTCACCAGCTATGCTCACAAAGTTAATTCACAAAAGTACTCTCTTTAATTTCTGTTACTCTCAAGTTAATAGGCCAATTATATTACAAAGTTTATAGCTCTGGCTCATCAATTACAATATCCACTTGGCAAAAAAGAGTTACAATATTCTAGATTTATCAAAAGCAAATTTTTTTAATAATAAAGCTCCCGAAAAATGTTAAATGGGTTAGCTTGCTGCTAACATTGGGAGCATGCACAAGATGCAAATGGAAGTGTTTGACCTCAAACCAATGCATCAAGCTCATCTCCATAATATAGACTAACACTCTATCACATCACTTTACCCATATGACTCTCACACGACAAACAATAACACAGAAAGAAAGACACCTTATTCATATTTGTCTATACGGTTCGGGTTGACTAACCATATACCCTCACACGAGTTTATGTACCTCTAATACTTGAAATAAGCTCACCAAAATAAACCATAAATCATACATAAGCGGCTCGATTAACTCACGACATCATATGGTACTCCCCTTAGTAGCACCCCTACAGGTGTAGGTAAAATCGGTTATAGAATGATTAATAACTCGCATATCCAAAGTGATAACGGAGACCTAAATACATTTATCGTCAAGTTTAATCAAGATTTTCAATTGGCTAAGTGGGGTTGCCCATCTGGTGAATCTATATAATGGTTCTCCAAGGAGCTGGGGGTCCAAAATTTTGACCAAGTGAAGTGGGCAGCAAGCTGTTTTTTGACCATATCTCTTAGCTCGTGCGTGATTTTCACATGAGAGCTGAGAGAAAAAATGTATTAAATGATATGTTTTATCTCTGTATAAAGGGTTTGGGCTGATTCATAACGGTTTGTGAGTTACGACAACTTCATACGTACTGGAAAAATCCATACATACACTTGTATATGAAAAAACAATCACCGAGAGGGTTGACTACTCAAAAAAACGACAAAGAGAGAGAGAGAGAGAGAGAGAGAGAGAGAGAGAGAGAGAGAGAGAGAGAGAGAGAGAGATGATGATGGCTATGGAGTTTAGAGCTTCTCACCGTGCTTTAGAATCGATTAGGACTGTCGAAAGGCTTCTTGCTTTGCTTGCAAGAGAGCGGTGATGAGAGCTACATAGAGGTGTTCACCACGTAGAGAGAGAGTATCCTTCTTCTTCTTCTTCTTCTTCTTCTTCTTCTTCTTCTTCTTCCTCCTCTTCTTCTTCTTCTTCCTCCCGTATATGAGCGAGAAGAGCTTATGGAAATGGTGATGAAGAGCTTACACCACCCCATATAATAGGTAAGTATTGGCTTGCGGTAGTAGACGCAACAGGCGGCACTGAAAAGTGAGCACTGCAGGTGAATTTATAGGCACTAGGCTAGGCTGGAGTGACTCCCAAGCAAAAAACTAGCGCTAGTTTTTGGGCCAAGAATAGCTACATCTTTTTGGGAACTTTGCTAAAAACATGCCTTTCCTTTTGGTGATCAAGTCTCCCACCTACCATCTGTGATGTCCCGACGTAATTATGACTTTCCCCTACTACCCCGTTGTATATACGGTACTGCTTTTTATAAAAACAATTCTCATAAAAATCCTGTTTGGTCCCATTTTCCTCCGGGTGATCATATTTCAAATTCGACGAAGACTAAATTTAATATTTTTATGTTTAGGTCATCCTAAAAAGCACATTTCTTTTCAAGAATGCTGAAAACCACAAAAAGCTAAAAATAACGTAAAAAGAAAAAAAGTAAAATTTTCTAAAATTGAATCATGGCTTTCCCTTGTCCACTGGAATAAGAAAACGGACTCGCTTTTCACTAAAACGCACTAAAAATCATGAAAAGCTAAAATTAGCGTGAAAAGTAGATTTTTACAAAATTGAACCATAGCTTTTTGGAACATGTAGATTAAGAATCCAACCGTGCTTTTTGCAAAAAGCACTTAAAAGCATAAAAGGCATGAAAAAGCTAAAAATAGCGGATTTTCTCAAATCTGAATCAAACATCTGTTTGACCTACTGGAACATGAAAATGACCTTGCTTTTTACTTTAGAATCTTACAATGCTGTCAATCAAGCATCTTAAATCAAAATTTGACAAATTAGATATTGAAAGCTAATTTTCTTATTTTTAAAAGAGACCCAAAAATTGGGGATCTTACATCCTCCCACACTTGAAAAATTCGAGGTGTCCTCACCTCGACATGAAATCTCAATGATTTAATTACATCATCACGTTCCCAAGTGGCATATTCTTGAGGATACTTGACCATTTAACAAGGTGTTCAATAATGATCAGATTACGTAGAGGCTTAGTTCTACTTTGAAGTATCTCTTCGGAATATACTTCCAAAGTTTCATCGGTAAGGGTAGATAATAGAAAATCATCAAGAATGTGTTGTGGATCAAGTACATACTTCTTTGGTAAGCTGATGTTAAAAAAATCATGTACTTTTATGTGTGGTGGCAACAAGAGTCTGTAAGCTTGATTATTAATCCTCTCTGTGATTACAAAAGGTTCACAATATCTGGCACTGAGATTCTTACACCTACCCATTGATAAGGAACTACATTTGGGTTTCACTCTCAAGAATACCATATTGCCCTCTTCAAAAATTCCGATAGATTGTTTAGGGTCAGCATAACTCTTCTGTCTATCTTGAGCATTCTTTATATCCTGTCGTATAAGATCGGTATGTAGTTTCATTTCATCCAACATTTCTTTGGATGCTTGAACTCATATGAGAGGGTCTGCCCATTTGAGTGAAATAAGACACTCTTGTCCATACAATGCTTGAAAAGGAGACATCCCAATTGAGCATTGGAATGAGGAATTATACGCAAATTCAACCAAATACAAATATCTAGTCCATTTACTATGCTCATGCATACAATAAGCTCTTAACATGTCTTCAATGATTTGATTGATTTGATTGGTCCTCTCTGTTTTCCCATCACTTTGAGGGTGATAAGCAGTACTAAAGGCCAATTGGGTTCTTGTAGCTGAGAATAAGGCTTTCCAAAAATTTGAGATGAACTTCGCATCACAATTAGAAATTATCCATCGAGGTAAACCATGATACATGGAAACACCTTTCGTGAAGACTTGAGCTATATCCTTAGCCGTAAAAGTTGTCTTGGCTAGAAATAAATGGGCCATCTTTGTAAGCATATCAACAACCACAAAAATAGAGTGAAATCCCAAAGATATAGGAAGTCTTGTAATAAAATCCATGGATATGCATTCCCATTTCATCTGTGGTGCATCAATAGGTTGAAGCTTACCGACATATTGAACTCATTCAACTTTAATACATTGACACGTTAAAACATCTTGTAACATAGTTCAACAAATCATGCTTTAGTCGTGGCAAAAAGAAACTCTTCCTTATAGTAGAGTAAGTGTTAATGTATCCTGGGTGTCTTGCTATAGGTATATCGTGAGCTTCCTGTGGTATCAGAAGTTTGATCCCATCCTGATTTGGGATACAAAGATAGCTACTGAAGTAAAGATCGTATCCTTCAACATGGAAGCCTTATATTTGCCTCTCTTGCTTCTCTGTGTGATTATTTAGGTTCATCAAGTACTAGATTTTTATGTAATACGGGTCCTGAGTCATACCTTCTCAAATAAGGTCAATTAAAGAGGTAGTAGAGGTCGTAATAACAGCCGCTACAATACTCTTCTACTTAAGGCATCGGCCAGAAGATTTTCCTTCCCAGGTTTTTATTTGTTTCCGAAATCATGTTCGCATAATAATTTTGTCCATCTTCGTTGCCTCATATTAAGGTTAGGCTGGGTGTAGATCCACTCCAGGCTTTTATGATCGTATGTAGTTCAAATCTCCTTTCAAGAAGATAATATCGCCATACTTTAAGAGCATGCACTACGGCCAATAATTCCAAGTCATGCGTAGAATAATTTAGCTCATGTATATGTAACTTACGAGATTCATAAGCTAATGGTTTTCCTTCTTGAAACAGGAGCCACCGATTGCTTGTCCACTTGAGCATAGTGAATGTCTTTGAGAAGTCTGGAAGTTGTAGTATTGGAGCATTCATCAAATCTTCTTTGAGTTTCTCAAAACTAGCTTGAGCACGTTCATTTTAAGTAAACACTTTAGCCTTCTGAAGTGTATTAGTCAATGGAGATGCAATCTTAGTGTAACCTTGAAAAAGTGTACGATACCATCCTGTTAAACGAAGAAAGCCACGTATTTCTTGTCATTATTTCCAAGCTATAACAACTTTGATCTTACTTGGATCCGTAGAAACACCATCCTTATATACAATAAATCCCAAATATTCCACCTTGTCAGTGAAGAAGGTGCATTTGCTACGTTTAGCATAAAGTTGATTTTGACAAAGAACTTCAAGTACTTGTCACACATGTTGTTTGTGTTATTCTCTGTTTTTTGAGTAAACCAAGATATCATCAAAGAAGACAAGAAAAAATCATCAAGATGCTCTCGAAACAAACAGGTCATGAGACAATTAAAAGTTGTAGGAGCATTTTAAGTCCAAACGGCATAAATGTAAATTCATAATGTCCAAAATGAGTATTAAATTTATTTTTTGGTATGTCCTCCTCCTTGATCCGGATTTGGTAATACCTTGACTTAAGGTCAATTTTTGTGAAGATAGGCGCTCTGTGCAATCAGTCAAGCAACTCATCAATCCTTGGTATTGCATACTGATTCTTGATTGTTACCTAGTTCAATCCACGATAATCAATACAAAGACGTAGAGTACCATCCTTCTTCCGATCAAAAAGAACAGAAGTACTCCATGCAAAAACGTTGAGTCAAATGAAGCCTTGTTCAAGAAGTTGAGTTAGTTGCTCCTTGAGTTTTGCAGATTTAGTACTGATATTTTGTATGGTCTACTGGCAACAGCTGGTTAAGCCCCTGGAGTAAGCTCTATTGCATGATCAACGTCAGTCTTGGGTGGGAACTGTGAAATCTCTTCGAGAAATACATCATCAAATTTTGTTATCCATTTGGGTTCTGGTGAGTCTAACTTCTTCTCCTTAGGGTTAAGTTTTACTGCGTAAATCTTTTCATTCTTCCTATGACTCTTCATAAGTTTGGTAAAGTTCACTAGTCAGAGTTTAGGTTTTCCTCATTTCCTTGTAATTG
Organism: Adiantum capillus-veneris; assembly: GCF_014529385.1. Taxonomy (NCBI): domain Eukaryota; kingdom Viridiplantae; phylum Streptophyta; class Polypodiopsida; order Polypodiales; family Pteridaceae; genus Adiantum; species Adiantum capillus-veneris. Next base: position 85,688,363 of record NC_140937.1, read on the forward strand.
TAACCCTACAGTTTTCGTCATTTTTGAAAGTTAATGAAGTGTCCTTACAATGTATGTGAGCATCATTGGCTTTAAACCAATCCATTCCTAGGATTCCATCATAGATTCCTATGGGTAAGACTCTAAAGTTTGCAGAAGTATTGTGACCATCCAAAACAAAATTCACGTTACCCACTAAAGTAGAAAATTTAACCGTCCTACCTATAGCTAATTCCACTGTAAGGTTTGTATCAGGGTGTTCAAGCAAGATGAGATTTTGATGAATTTAGGAGATATGAAGAATGTGTACTCCCTGAGTCAATCAATAAGGTAAAATGGTTACCTTGATACTCCGCTAGGGTTTGAATTACTGAAATTGTTAATTCACTCCCTGATGTTCAATTGCAACATGAACATATGGGTTTGCCTGATTTCCTCCGCCTCTAGCCCCTTGAGCTCTGTTAACTTGAGGTCTTCCTTGAGGCCTTTTATTTCCTCCTCCTCTTTGACAAGGTTGACGGTTAACATTTTCATTGTTGTTATTGTTGGTAGACAGTCCATTCCGGACAAAAGGTGGATTGCCTGGTCTAAAGTTCCTTTGGTTTTGAGGTTGTCTCTGGCTTTGGTTAAAGTTCTGCTGATTGAAGTTCCTCTGAATCGTAGATGGTCTAGGTCTAAAAAATTTGAAATTTCGATTTGGGTTGAAGTTTCTACGTTCATAATTGTCCACCAATCTTGTGAAGCTTGAATTGTTAAATGGACAATCTCTGGACAGATGGTCAGGATCAAGACAAGTGTAGCACAAATGATCCTGTCTAGCATTCATAGGTAATAAGCATTCTCTTCTTTGCTGGGGATTTCCAGACCTTATTCCCTCCTCAAAACAAGACTTTTGATTTCAGGAACAAGAGCAGGTTCTCATTTCTCTTTTCGCTATTGGATAACTCTAGTTCAATGGGTTTGCCTGCATCAAGGACATCTGCAAAATTGGAGAGACAAAGACTCTGGAGTCTAGGCTGTTGGGATTTAGGCCAGGCCAACTGGCCAGACATCCCACTTACTACTAACCCATCCACTAACTTAACTATTATACACTTATTCTTTAATACACAAAAGAATAAGGAGCTACAGTAGGATTACATTGTTGTGCACTCCACCCAAAGCAGGTCTCTCTCTCTGCTTTTGCACTTGCACTCGCACACGCTTCCCACGACACCTTCAACTAGTATCAGAGCAAGGTTTGTGCTTGCCATATTTGCGTCCATGCGTGCACACTTTCAAAAGTGCAAATAGGTTTCCAATTTTGGCATCGACAAATTCAGCGTTCCGAGAGCGTTTCCACTAGGCATCTTGAAGTTTTACCCCCCTTTTAAAGATGTTTGTGCAGTCAAAAGCTTCATCCGAGCTACGCTTCAGGAGTTTTATTTTTTCAAATCCACTTTTGCTACAGGTACAGGACACAGGTGCAGGTTTTTTAGAGACTATTTTGGGATGGTATATAGCCGTTTTATGGCTATTATGTGTTATTGAGATGGTGTTTATGGGCTGATTAGGAGCACTTTTCGGTATCGACATTGTCTCGGGTTTTTTAGGCATCCATCTCCTCACAGGTTCTTGCATACATACAGGACATCCAGATTTCTTACAGGTTGCAGTGTTTAGCATCAGCACAGATTTCAGTGGGAGTACTTGATGTGCATATGCATTGTTTTGGCACTTTTGATAGTGCTTGAGCTCTTTTGAGAGCGGTTTTACTCCCCACCACAGGGATTTGTTTACTACTTTCACATTTTGTTTGGCGCCTATTTGAGCGTGTAAACCGCACCTTGCAGTATTGTTGACAGTGGATGTACGTTGAGTTGTGGAAACTGCCATATGTACCTTTTTGTGGAGACGATTTGGCTTGTTTTTGGCAGTCTTGACCATTTCTGAGACTCGGTTCGGAGGCTCTTTTTGAGATTGGGTTGGTTTCTTGTTTGGATAACCTTTTGTGAGGGTCGATAGCGTGAGGTTTTCTTGAGCTGGGGGATTCTCGAATATTGAGATCCTTTCGGTGATAAAGGTTGCTGGAGTACCCCTTTTTTGTGGCCTCGCCGTAGGACATGTATAGAGAGGGCTAGGTGCATTTGATGTCGTGTTGGTAGTCTTGGGTCAGCTTTTGACTTTTTATACACAGTTAGTGGTTGATGCGCCTGTCTTATGCTCTGAGAACATTACTTTTGATACGTTACTGATCTCTTGTAACAGTTTTGGATTGAGATTTTGTCAGTTTTTCTAGGGAAACTCTACCGAATTTTTCCCAGAATTACCAGTGTTTATCGCCATATTATGTTTAGCTCGCAGCCATGTCATCTAGTGGTGAAAAGGATATTTACAATATCCAAAAATTTGATGGGATGAATTTTGCTATCTGGAAAGAGCAAATTCAAGATGTTCTTATACAAAAAGGCCAACTGGATCCCATCATGGAGCGCCTAGAGGGCGAGTATACAGATGTTGAGTGGGAGAGACTTGATGGTAAGGCCAAATCTACCCTCTGTTTGCATTTGGCCGAATCTGTGTACTTTACTATAGTTGGGGGAAGGACTGCTAGAGATGTATGGGATAAGTTGTGTTCCAATTATAAGAACAAAAGTGCCACTAATGAGGCTTTCTTGATGAAGAAGCTGTTTGACCTTTGTATGAAGGAAGAGGGCACTATTTCAACTCACATTAATGAGTTGAATATCATTTTCACTCAGTTGACCACTCAAGGTTTGGTCTTCGATGAGGAAATCAAATGTATCTTCTTGCTATGCAGTTTACCCTCGTCTTTGGATACATTTTGTACTACAATTAGCAACTCAGCACCTGGTATCAGTCTAGTGTACAATGACATCCTTGGAAGGCTGTTTACCGATGAGATTCATAGGAAATCTCTCGAAGGCAAGAAGGATGGTGATGTGTATGTTGCTAGTGATAGACAGAGGGGTCACACTCAAAGTCGTGCCAAAAGCAAGGCACGTGGGGGCTCACGCATTAAGTCTCGGGGTTCTATGCGTAATGTCAAGTACTATCACTGTCATAAAAAAGGGCATCCCAAAGCAGGTCTCTCTTTCTCTCTACTCTCGCACTTGCACTTGCACACTCTTCTTGCGGCACCTTCATAGTCTTCATAAGATTATGTAACCTTGACACGAATTGAGCTACCTTGACCTCTTGAGTCATCCCTGCTAGAGCATACTTGACAAGGGTTATGAAATGTTGTTAGTATGATTTCAGGTCTCTGGTTCCTTGAGTACAATCAAAAAACTCATTCATACGGTCTGAATGATAAACTTTGTTCTTGTAGTTCTTCTTAAGCTGGGTTTTAAGATAATCCCAAGTTGCTGCATTAGGACCAACATTGTTTTCTATGCAATGGTCTCTCCACCAATGCTCGGCTATTTTCTCTAGTTTGAACTTAGCGATGATAGCTTTGTTTAATTCAGATAAATGAGCCAAATAAAAATAGTCATCCATGTGATTAATCCATTCTTCAAGAACTTTGCATATATCTTTGCCTTCCCCGCTAAAGTTTCCAGGTTGAGACTTGCAAAGCATAGCATTGATGTCTCTATCAAAATGGTGTGTTAAGGAAAAATAGGCACATTTGCGTTAGCAGCAGTCGCATTTCCTCTAGGAGGCAACTGCACCATATCAACCAAGGTCACACTTAATACAATATTTTGATCCGCTCAAAGTCCCATAAGTCAATTAAAATATATTATTGAAGATAAGATAAGAGAGAGAATAGGAGAAAGAATAACAAATAAATTACTCCAATTTCTATATCACAAAACTTTGGGGTTCCAAAAGCCTACAAGTGTCTCAAAAGTTTCTAATAAATTCTAATAGCTCTAACATAATACACCCGGGTACCTGTAGGGATGCATTGTAGCATGACCTAATCGCAACCCACAAAATTATCAAATCCGTGGATCGAGCAACCCGGCTAGGGCATGGAAGCACGAGCCTAAGATCTATAGACATAGAGGATTCAAGGGATCCTTCTTCTCATCATAGGAGAAGCCATGGAAAGGGATTCCTCTAATCAACAACACATTCCTACTCACTAATCACTTGCACACAATCATGCGGTTGAAATTAACCTCTCACGTAAATCTCTCTTATTCACAACTCTTAATCACAACTACACAAGCATGCAATTAACATACCTACTCCGCATTAGTGTGTCCATTCCGGCACAACCCCTACGACTACGTATGCACACACACTAACCGCACCTTGTAGAGAGAGATGAAGAGAAGGAAGGTATAGCCCTCACACACCATGGCCAATGGTGTGGATAGAATAGATTAACTCAAAGAAGGAATTAGATATCTACCATCACACTAATACAATCTCACTCCACATAATCAAGCAAAGAAGATTAATAAGAAAGAAAGAGTAATTGATTATTAGAAATCAAGAGCTACATGGGCATGGAAATCCCATGAGCCTCATGACCATCCACTCTACAAAGAGGAGTCCTCACCCAAGAATGACTTTTCATTAAGCATAGGGCTCTTTTATAGCTTTGGGCCTCAAACCCTTCAACTATGGGATAAAGTTGAGCTCTCTAGCCTAAACTCATACAACTTTGGAACTCCTAAATGAGCCCAAGCCCTATACAATGAAAAGGAAATATTGTGCACTATGGCACATCCACATCTTGGTGCATAATTGGTGTAGCGTGTGTTAGCCGCTGCTAACATTCCCCCCTTCCTAATTTGGCGCACGTCCTCGTGTGCCGGTGAAGCAAGACACGGTGACATGGTAGAAAGCAAGTCCATGGAAGAAATGTTGAGCTGCAAAACATAAGAACAAGTAATGAGCATCAAAGGCCACCAACAATGAATAAAACATGTAGCACAAATGAACAATCATGCAAAGTGATTTTTTGCTTCTAAAAGATGGGTCAATCATACTAAAAAACTAGACAGCATAAAGCAAAAAAAACACCTAAACTATTGTGAAGATTAAACCACTTTGAAATTAAAATTTTATGCATGAAACACAAGCAATCATTTATGACGCTAGGCTAATGCAAGTTCATAAACTTACTAGCCTAAAAAGTATGTGAACAATCTTAATAAATCATTCAAGTCTATCATATCTAAGGGCTATAAAAAATCTCCTAAGCTATTAGTACATTGTCAGAGATTTTTGAAGCTCATGGAAGTTTTGATTTTGTCATTCATTGAAAAAATTAAAGCACAATCACAAGGCTACCACCCCAAGGCAAGTCTAGGTGCGACTCTCGGCTCCTTGAACCCTCAAGAAAGTGTTCCAAAAGCCTACTAGCCTACCAAGGCAACGGATAACCCCTATAGCCTAGGGCATCGGTTTAGGGCCTTGACCAAGCGAGCCAAGGTGATTCCCCTCGCCTGCCAAGTGCCAATAAGACGCTAGGCCTCACAAAGACACAACATAACATAGAATTTTTATTTACATGTGCCTTAGTAGCATTTTTGCTACTTTTTTGGACACTTCTTTGCTTCATGATTCATTTTTTAGCACTTTTTTATTGCTTCCTTTATGAGATGCTTATGGCAATTGGACTAAAGGACTAAAGCCTAATCATAGCCCTAGGTCATGTAAAAAAAGAGTGAAGTATTAAGACTATCACTAAGAGTCTAGGACTAATGAGAAATGAACCTATATTAACCTAAGGTCAAGGCCAATTACCTATGATTAACACACATAAAACCTAATTTTTTGATGCTTTCACTTAAGCCAAGCATGAAGAGATGAACAAAAGAGCAAAATCATGGAAGGATTACACCTATTCATGCTCTTTTGAGCATCCTTGAGCAAGCATCCCCTTTGTAGAGAAGCCTCTTGATCTTTTTATTTGCAAAAGAAGAAGCTGATTTGAAGCTAAGTGTAAACACAAGCTCCAAAGCCTTTTATTGAAATCCAAAAGCACACAAAGAGAACTTTAATGAAAACCTAAAGCTAGGGTCTTGTATACCCGAATTTGCCAAAGGGAAAAAACCCAAGGGAAAAAAGTGCCTTTGGTTATGCACATGATGCTCTTTGATAGCAAATTTATGCATAAACAACAATGATGAGAGACGAAAAATGCTTCTACAAAAGCAAATTTTGCAATTTGTACTACCTCTTATGCATGATTCAAAAGTCGATTAATTTCTAGCTCAATAAAATATGGAGTTAAAAACAAGCCAAGAGCTGAAAATAATGCAATTTTTGAATGAAATGAAGTGGCTCTCGATAGCCAAATTTTACAATTTAAATCTTTTCAAAAAGTTGGCTAACAACTAGCTCAATAAATTTTACAATTTTAGAGCACACTCTATAAGGTAGAGATGACTTCAACTTGATGAAATGAAAGTGAGTGGCTCTCAATAGCCAAATTATGTACTTGAAAGCTCAAAAAAGTTGGGTAAATACTAGCTCAAATGAAAAAAATTACATTTTTAGACCAAGCTATGAGCTACCATTGCAACTTTAATCCAAACATTTGGAATGGCTCTAATTAGCCAAATTTTGCAATATTGCAATGAAGACCCCTCCTTGGATCAGTGAAATCACACACCTGCCCAACCCTTCAAAATGAAGCTCAATTGTTAATGCTTTTAAACATTTTGTCATTCAAAGTAGGCACTGAAAAATCAACCACAAAACCAAAATTTTCATGCTCTCTCTTGGCCATTAAAAAGAAATCTCAATTTTTAATGCTTTCCAATGATTTTTCATTCAAGTCGAGCACTAAAATGTGTCAAGCAATGCCAAATCCAAATTCTTGTGCATTCTTCATTCACAAACTCAAAAGATGCTGCTCTCCCATGTTCATCAAAAAAGCTCGATTTTTAGTGCTATGCAAGGTTTTTACATTTAATTCAAGCACTAAAATATACAAGCAATGCCAAAATCAAGCAAAACTTTTCATCCAAGGTAGCTCTCAAAATCCGCAACCATATCACAAAGAAATTATCTTCTTCTTGCAAAGGGAGATCAAGCACAATTCCTATAATTAAATGCAATCCTTGCATCGCTACCAATGAGTCATCACAATGGATGTGCATACAATTGATGCTCACATGCTTGCTTATTCATATAGTATGGTAGAAGGAAGAGAGCATTTAAACTCCATCAATTGATCTATAGTTGGCTAGACTTCCTCTGTCAAATTTACCAAGAAGTAATCGACCAAGATCCAACAATGAGCTTTCACACACGAGCCGGGGTGATAGAGCTGCAGGGTGGTGAAGATGTGGAGATGAACCCTTCTCCTGGCAAAACTTCGGGCGAGAGGCTAGGTGCATTGCAAGAGGTGGGAACGAGTGCTTAATTTTTTATTTTATTTTTTTTATTTTTTGAAAAACAACTTTCTGCCATGATAGCACGATGTGCTGCAGCTGGCGGGCCTGTGGAGCCGGACGAGAGAGAGAGAGAGAGAGAGAGAGAGAGAGAGAGAGAGAATCTCGAGCACGGGCAGCGGGTTGAGTGGCGGGAGCTGCAGCCAAGAGCAGTGGGCATCGCGTGTATGTGTGTGTGTGTGTGTGTGTGTGTGTGATGTTTGGACGGGGCCGGCGGCCAAGGCGGAACCAGGTGGTTGTGTGTGTGAGTTTATGGCAGAGAAGCTACGCACAACTCGCCTCCGTACTGACTCAAAAGCAGCGGCTGCTCGGATCATCCAGAGCAGTGGGATCATCGAGAACAGGAAGAGCAGCCCAGACGCTGTATTCACACTGTGTGTGTGTGTGTGTGTGTGTGTGTGTGTGTGTGTGTGTGTGTGTCCGTGCGCGCGTGCGCGCGTGTGTGTGTGTGTGTGTGTGTGTGTGTGTGTGTTTTGGAGATTGAAGTGCAGGTAGCAACTTTGTCATAGCGAGGTCGACATGTGGGGAAAGCTAGCTTGAGGTAGCAGATAGCAGTACGAAATTGCAAAGTAGATGAGCTCATAGTGGGTCCGATTCCCGAGGCCAATTACGTTTCCAGCTAGGCGGGCCAGTCAACCAGCTGAGCACAGAGAGTGTGTGTGTGTGTGTACTATCAACACGCGTGAGCTAGGGTCGAAGCCTGATGGCTTGCAATTTGTACTTGAAACCCATGTAGGCCGAAATGTTGATGACAGCGAGTGAACGAGAGGGAGCTAGCCAGGGCGAGCTGAACTGCTTAGGTAATAATGAGTCGATATGAGTGTGGAGGCTGTAGGACTGCAACGGCCCAAGCAGGTAACTATAGGAGGCAGGAGACTCGCTAGTCAAGATTTAGCTTGCCAAGAACCTGGCTCTTGGACGAGAGCGATAGACAAGGGTGCAACTTGCAAGTCAGACAAGGGTGCAACTTGCAAGTCCCTGTTTGAGGGCGCATGTAATGGCATCGCAAGAAGGGTGGCCAGATATCCGTTGGTCAGCAGTGAGCACATGGGCAAGTGGGCAAGGGTGGGTGACCGAGCGGACTTGCTGTCATGCCATTTTAAGCCGACTGCGTGTGTGTGTGTGTGTGTGTGTGTGTGTGCAAGCTATGAAGAGACCAAAATCACGCTTGGCTTTTAGTGAAAAAAGGGTGTGTGTGAGTTGAGGGGTTACTCCAAGCCAAGTCGAGCCATAGTGTGTGGAAATGTGGGTCCAAGGGCAGCCTACGCGTGAAGGAGTACGAGCGGAAGTGCGATGCGAGAGAGATTGCGAGAAGAAGAGCACGATGATATGGTGAACTCGTTCTACTGTAATGTGTAGAGCATAGTGAGTTCTTATTAGGTTTTAACAAAAGAATATGTGTACATACCTGGCGGCCCGCCCACTTACCTGGGCGACCACATTGGGCTTTATACCCCAACAACCTCCCACTTAAAGTCCAATGTGGTACTTTAAGTGTGAGAGAAGCTACTATACAAGCTAATATACAAGAGATGTAGAGAAGTGATGTACTACCCTACACCTAACTGCTTGCGAAAATGCACAAAGCTCTCTGAGGGAAGTCCTTTTGTAAGTAGATCAACAGGATTTTCTGTGGTGTGAACTTTGACAAGCTGAAGTTGCTTATCCTCGAGCATTTCCCTGATGAAATGATACTTCACATCCACATGCTTTGTCTTTGAGTGATAAACTGGATTGCGAGCCAATTGTATAGCACTTTGACTATCACAATATAACACAGGCATCTCTTCTTTGATTCCCAAATCTATTACTAGTCGTTTAAGCCAAATTGATTCTTTGCATGCCTCTGATGCTGCAACATATTCAGCCTCTGTAGTAGACTGAGTAACACAATCTTGTAATCTAGAACGCCATGATACTGCTCCACCAGCCAATGTAAAGACATACCCTGACGTAGACCTTCAGTTGTCTAAGTCACCTGCATAATCTGAGTCTGTAAAACCCTTTACACTTAGTTCCTGGCTCCCATAGCATATACGCATACTCTTTGTAGCTTTCAAGTATCTCAATATTCCTTTCACTGCCTCCCAATGTTTCTTGCCTGGGTGTGACATGTATCGACTTACTACTCCCACTGCAAATGCAATGTCTGGGCGAGTAGCAATCATTGCATACATCAAACTACCCACTGCAAACGCATATGGAATCTTATCCATTTCAGCCTGTTCTTCCTCAAACACAGGACAATCTTGTTTGCTAAGTTTCACATATGGTGGCAATGGAACACTCAGTGCCTTTCCCTTCTCCATATTGAAACGTTGCAAAACCTTGTCAATATACTCTGTTTGAGATAACCAAATCAACTTCTTTGATCTGTCTCTCTCAATGCGCATACCAAGTATATGACTTGCCTCACCCATGTCTTTCATGTCAAACGATTTTGCCATCTTTGACTTCAAAGCTGAAATTTCTTCCAAGTGCTTGCCAGCAATCAACATGTCATCCACATACAAAATAAGGATCAGCCAACTACCATCCTTAGCCTTCTTTGTATATAGACAGTGATCGAACTCACTACGTTTGTAGCCTTGAGAAAGCATAAACTTGTGGAATTTATGGTACCATGCCCTCGGTGATTGTTTTAAGCCATAAAGACTCTTTAACAAGGCATACCCAATCTTTCTTGCCTTTCTCAACAAACCCTTCTGGCTGCTGCATGTAAATTTCCACATCTAAATCACCATGCAAGAATGCTGTCTTGACATCCATTTGGTGCAACACCAAATCTAATATGGCAACCAATGCAAGAAAGCATCTCAATGTAGTCATCTTGACCACCGGAGAGAACAGTTCATCAAAGTCAATGCCTTGTTCTTGCTTAAAGCCCTTGGCAACAAGCCTTGCTTTGTACTTTGGCTGACTATCATGAGCGGTGATCTTATACCTGTAAACCCATTTACAAGGTAGAGCCTTTTTGCCCTGTGGTAATTTAACTAGCTTCCATTTCTTGTTTTTATGCAGAGCTGTCATCTCTGACTGCATGGCCAATTGCCAATTCCCGGAGTCCTTCATTTGCACTGCTTCCTTGTAACATGAAGGCTTATTGCAATCAGTCAACATGACATAGTTCATAGATGGAACAAACCTATCAGGAGGTCGCGTGACACGTCCAGATCTACGCACAATAGGTGGCTCAGGCTCAGCCACAACCTGTGGTTCCAATCTATCCTGTCCTTGCTCCTCTTCAACCCTGACATTTTGTCTTGCACGTGCAAGTCCATCTTCTTGGAAGACAACTCTTCTAATCTCCTCAACCCTCTCTAGTTTAGAATGATATTTGGATTCATTAAAGTGAACATCATTGCTGCGGACAACCTTTCTGGATTCGGGATCCCAAAGTCTGTACCCCATCTCACCAGAATTACCATAGCCTAGAAAGATGCACTTTCTACTCTTTGGCTCAAGTTTGTTCCTAAATTCCTTTGGAACGTGAGTATATGCCTCACAGCCAAAGACTCTGAGATGCTTGTATGAGGGCATTTTGCCTGACCATACCATCTCTGGCACTGAATCCTTCTGCAAAACCTTGCTAGGAGATCTATTTACAAGATGAACAGGTGTTGATACAGCTTCAGCCCAAAACCCATTTGGCAGCTGTGCATTAGACAACATACTTCTGACCTTCTCTTGTATGGTCCTATTCATCCTCTCAGCAACACCATTTTGAGGAGGATTGTAAGGAGCAGTAAGTTCACGTTTTATACCTTTTGACTCACAAAAGTCCTGAAAGGCCTTTGAAACATACTCTCCACCATTGTCAGTGCGTAAGCATTTAAGCTTCTTGCCACTCTGATTCTCCACAAGTGTCACAAACGTTTTGAAAACACTAAACGCTTCATCCTTGTGCTTGAGAAAGTAAACCCATACTTTCCTCGAGTAATCATCTATAAATGTCATAAAGTAAGAAGCTCCCCCTAGAGATAGGTTAGGCATAGGTCCACACAAATCACTATGAACAAGTGCCAACTGTGTATCTCTTCTACTGCTTCTATGCTTATGTGGCTGATGTGTTTGCTTACCATACAGACAATGTTCACAGAATTCAAAATCATTAAATGAAAAGCCAGGCAAATAACCAGAACGAGACAAGATTTCCATTCCCTTCTTGGACATATGTCCTAACCGGCTATGCCACAAAGAAACGTTCGGCTGCTCAGTTACATTGATTACATTTCTAGAGACATTTGATACATAAATCATGTAAAGTCCTCCAGACTTTACTCCATGTGCTACTGTCATAGAACCCTTGGATATCTTCCACATGTTCTGTCCAAAAGTGGTGACGTAGCCAGCATCATCAAGTAAACCTGTGTTGATCAAGCTCTTTGTAATTGCGGGAACATGTCTCACATTCTTCAGCGTGAAAGAAGAGCCATTCTGAAACTTCAATTGAACATCTCCAACACCTAAGATCTCACATGTCTGCCCATTGCCTAGCCGAACATGATCTTTAGTGGGCACATAAGAGGTAAACCACTCCTTGTTTGGAGACACATGAAGTGATGCCCCTGAGTCTATAATCCAGTCACTCAGTGCATTTCCATCAGATGCTGTAGGAAGAGCTGAGTCCATTGTATTCTTCAAGAAGTAGATCTCTCCTGACACTAGACTGTCATCCACTGCAACAGTGTTTGTCACATTTATTTCTTGAATCTTCACTGAGGACTTGTTCTTCTCACCATGGTCTTCAGCTTTCTCTTTGCCTTTTTCTGCTTTCCATTCTCTGCAGTCTCTTTTCATGTGACCCTTCTTGCCACAATGGTAGCATTCTATGTCACTCTTGCCTTTAGAACTGCGGGACTTGCTACGAGACTGATTCCTCTTTCCACCTTTGTACTTTTCTTTGGTCCTTCCCCTGACAACTAAGGCTGTTCCTTTGCCTTTGTCCATTGTCTTTCTATTGGTTTCTTCAGTAAGCAGACTTCCTTCTACACCTGCTATGTTCAAACCATCTGGAGGTGCAGAATTATTCAAAGCTGTGCGAAAAGTGTCCCAACTTTCCGGCAATGTGATCAACAGGAACATAGCTCTAACAGGTTCATCAAACTTGACACCTTGAGCTGACAACTGACTGTAGATTGTGTTGAATTCATTCAAATGATTGGACATAGGTGTCCCTTCTTTCATCTTCAAGTCAACAAGCTTCTTAAGCCAGTATACCTGTGAAGCTGCACTCTGCTTCTCATAAAGATCACTCAGCTTTAACCATGCTTCATAAGCCGACATCTCGTCTACTACATTGAAGTAAACGCTTTCTGCCAAAGTCAGCATAATGGTAGAAAGTGCCAATTCATCCATTTCGCTCCATTCATCTTCGTCCATATCTTCTGGTTTTATCCCCTTGAGATTTATAGGTTTTATCTGCTTCTTTTGTACCAACACGTGCCAAATCTGCCTTTTTTACAATGGGAAATTGGTTCCATCCAGCTTTTTGATATTGTAAAGAGCAGTGTCCTGTGATCCAGCCATAGCTACGCTTCACAATGGTTTACTTTCCTGGGAAAAATTCGGCAGAGTTTCCCCTGTAAACTGACCTCTGAACCAATATCAACCTGTCAAATGAACCAAGAAAGCTTCAGATTCTGCATAAATTTTGGCAGAGTCTCCTTTGTAAAATGGATCTGGTGTACTCAAAAAATAGACCAAAAAATAGCTCAAAAAACATTGTCTCTCTGACACTGTAAGTTGCGGGTAAACCTGTCCTGCACCTGTACTATCTCTCACTGTCCTGTCACTGTCCTGTAAGCATAGACTGTGACAATGCCTCAACGGCAGTAAAGCAAAGATGCAATCCCAACTATCTAACTCACAGTCAATACATCCTAGCTGCCTATCTAAGGGTGCTCGAGGGATCGCTCCAAGACCTGTATCACCGAAAGGATCTCAACATTCGAGAATCCCCCAGCTCAATAAAACCTCACTCGACCCTCAACAAAGGCTGCAGTAAATCTGACAGTACATAGACTTCCCACAAAGTCATACATCCACAAATTTCCCACTGTATGTTGTAACCACTGCGGCGGTTGTTTGCTGCGTGACTCACAGCCAGCAAACCCTCAACAGACATACATCATCTCTGACAATACATCCCATGTGGAAGTACCTGCAATGTCAGGATGAAATCTGGAATATCAAGCAGCAAACACAAGCTACCTGGTGAACTAGTGGATGTCGCCTATAGTCTGTGTGTAGATGCGCCCGTGTCGTATGTGACACGCCTCCAAGAACTGTGAGCCGCCCTTCGATGTGTAGACAGCCACAAATCAACACTCTGGGAGTGTCGATATCCTCAGCACCTGCAGTCGTAGGCCGAAAACCCCAAATTTGCAGAGTCGGATCTGCACCCGCTGAGACCACGTAGTCGAAAATGGCCAGCGCAGACCTTTGTCGAAGCCGTACGGTGGCCGAGATGACCTCAGAATGAAATTCTGAGAACACCAAGCCCTTAGGGCTTTCCCACAGGATTTGGGGCCGTGTCTTCGCCTGTGGAATTTCACTCCAATCTGAGCTGGTGACTCTAGCCTCCTGCAGTGCTGCCCCGAGCCTCGATCTAAGCTCTGATACCAGTTGAAGGAGTACGAGCGGAAGTGCGACGCGAGAGAGAGTGCGAGAAGAAGAGCACGATGATATGGTGAACTCGCTCTACTGTAATGTGTAGAGCATAGTGAGTTCTTATTAGGTTTTAACAAAAGAATATGTGTACATACCTGGCGGCCCGCCCACTTACCTGGGCGACCACATTGGGCTTTATACCCCAACAATGCGTGCCAGGCAAGTAGCTTTTTTTTTCTTTTTTTTTTAAATTTAATCTCAAGGGGACGTTCTCATGGTGATGTGCAAACACGAGTGTGTGCGAGATTTACACAATTGGATGTTTAATCAGTGAACGCATAGTTCCAATCCTACACGTAGGATAATCACGAGCAAGGGGTTTTGATCTTAATTTTAGTCTCCTAGCTTCGATTTGATGATACTTTAAACACACACAAATTGGTTTAAAGTGCGTATAGCATACATGAGCACTTTCGAACACTCATCCTCCATTTTGAGCACAAACTTAATAATTGGACGCGAGAAATTTCAATGGATGATTCATGTGCCAAAACGACAATTTCCTTTTAACCAATTGAAATCACAATATTTTTCCCGCACATTTGATACTCAACTTCTAATTTGGTTTGCTTCAATCACTTGCCTTCTTAGACACATGCTTCTAATTCGGATTCATGTAGGCACAAAAAATCAAGTTTCAAGTCCAAATTGATGCAAACATTTTGTCATTTGAGCACACATATAAGCAATACCAACGCATATATTCTCTCATCGACCATTCTAGTCCGAATTAACAATCATCACAAAATTATTTGCTCATATCCTAGTCATTCAAATCCAATTGGATTGTCATTTAGGTTTGCATAGCTACACAAGTGATTTCGGGATTTGGTCATGCACAAATCAACGAAATTTTACCATTTTCAATCATATAGACATACACGACAATGGTATTACCCAAAAATCGTCCCCAATTGCATATCAATTGAGTCATCCACAATGCATACACCAATCTTTTGTTCGCCTACTAATCATCATAATTGGTAACCGAGATCAATTATTCATCCCAATCTGGATATCAAATGTCATTGAGTAGGCACACACACCTAAATTTAGACCAAATTTATATGAAAAAATTCCATCAATTCCTCATTGCATAGCTCAAATTGCAAACCCAATCAAGCATTTGTGAATGCATGCATGCTCAATTTCTAAAAATTAGCACTATTTTTATCCACTCAAGCAATGCACACTCAAAATTTAAGCACAAATGATCAAATTTGGCTCAATTGGCAATGCTTTTATACTTAAACCTAATGATTACACATACTTTTCATGAACATTCCACAATCAAAAACCATTTAGGTGTCCCAATTGACCATCAATCATCAAAAACCATTTAGGTGTCCCAATTGACCATCAATCATTAAAAATAAAGTGGTCATTGATGGGCACACACACTCAATTTTTGCCCAATTTTTTGGCAATTAGGCTTATTCAATGTTTGAATTAGCCTCACATACTCATCATTTACATGATTTCATACTCATGTATCAACAATTCCATCACTTTATATGGATGCACATACTAAAGATTAGGTGCACACACACCTGAAAATTTTGACAGTTTTTTTCCTCTTTGGTGTGTGCACACAGACAATGATTTTTATGCACACACATGATTTTTTCTTGAGAATTAAGCATTATCTTGTCACAACCATCATTCTGTAGTCAAAATTGACCATAAATTTCATCCCAAAACAATCAAATTAGGCATTCAAAGTATGTTAATTGAATTACACACCTAATTTTAGCAATAAATTAGCAACACATTGGAATCAAATTAACCACTCAAAAATTGAATGGAGTAGGTCAATGCACTTACAATTGATTGCATCCAAGCTAATCCTTGCTCCACGCAACGATTCCATCATGCACACACATGTGTGGCTCTTCCAAATTAGCCCAAAAATTGACCATTTGTAGGTCAAAAATCAACACTTAAATCATCAAATTAGGCATGGATTAGCACAATTAACTCGATAAAAGTGTTGATTCCACCTCTTGCAAGGGGATTAACATACTTTACACTACAAATGTTAGTAATTAGGTTAGCAAGGTTAGTCAAAATTAGTAAAAATTAGCATGAAATTAGTAAAATTAGCATGGAAAGAAGCGAAATTAGTAAGGGTTAGCATGAAATTAGTGAAATTGGGGGTGGAATCGAGGGTTTGGGGTATTCATAACTCAACATTAGCATCAATTTTTTGCACATCATCATCAAATTAAACCAAAAAATGAGTTACACACACTCAAAAACCAACAAAATTAGTAGTGAAATTACTCTATTCTACACATACTAATCACTAGCTTAGGTTATCGATCCCTGGCAACGGCGCCAAATGTAGGGATGCGTTGTAGCATGACCTAATCGCAACCCACAAAATTATCAAATCCGTGGATCGAGCAACCCGTCTAGGGCATGGAAGCACGAGCCTAAGATGTATATACATAGAGGATTCAAGGGATCCTTCTTCTCATCATAGGAGAAGCCATGGAAAGGGATTCCTCTAATCAACAACACATTCCTACTCACTAATCACTTGCACACAATCATGCGGTTGAAATTAACCTCTCACGTAAATCTCTCTTATTCACAACTCTTAATCACAACTACACAAGCATGCAATTAACATACCTACTCCGCATTAGTGTGTCCATTCCGGCACAACCCCTCAATACGACTACGTATGCACACACACTAACCGCACCTTGTAGAGAGAGATGAAGAGAAGGAAGGTATAGCCCTCACACACCATGGCCAATGGTGTGGATAGAATAGATTAACTCAAAGAAGGAATTAGAGATCTACCATCACACTAATACAATCTCATTCCACATAATCAAGCAAAGAAGATTAATAAGAAAGAAAGAGTAATTGATTATTAGAAATCAAGAGCTACATGGGCATGGAAAGCCCATGAGCCTCATGACCATCCACTCTACAAAGAGGAGTCCTCACCCAAGAATGACTTCTCATTAAGCATAGGGCTCTTTTATAGCTTTGGGCCTCAAACCCTTCAACTATGGGATAAAGTTGATCTCTCTAGCCTAAACTCATACAACTTTGGAACTCCTAAATGAGCCCAAGCCCTATACAATGAAAAGGAAATATTGTGCACTATGGCACATCCACATCTTGGTGCATAATTGGTGTAGCCTGTGTTAGCCGCTACTAACATAGCCATTGTGACAAGATTCCACCAATGGAGCATAGCTGTCCCATTCCTTGAGTATATTGAATGGGTGATCCCAATAATCCTTTTTTATCTTTGGTTTGAAACATTTCCTCAGTAGCGTGTGAATCATACCATTACTGGGTAAGAGATAGGTTAGTTATAGATAGTCCCATTTTGCTATGAATTATTGTCTTCTTATACCCGAAGTAGTCATCAAAGTAAGCGGATTCTTTTGAAAAAACATTCAATGTGTCTCACCTATTAGGGCTATGTATGTTCGCACAATCTGCAAGGCACTGGAGTCTGTTATAGGCATTGTATAGAACTTTTACATGGTGAGGATTGTGGATTAGGGCAAAAAACAACTTCCAAGGTACCGGGCTAAAGGAATGTTGGTCGTTGGTTTCACATTGATGGCCCCATACATTGAACATGACAATGTCAAAACATCTCGTAGCCATTACTAAGGGAAGTATGTTTCTAGCTATCCATGTTTCCTTTGTCGGTCTCAAGGTAAGTTCATAAGCATTTATGTACACACTTGGTTAGTGACCTGCATAATCTCCTTTCCCAACTTGGATTGTATCCATTCGATACTCCCAATGGGCGAGGGTTTATGTTGAGGTGGTCTAAACCCGAGGTTTCCTACAGCATAATGGTACCAAGCTCGGAATGTATTAGGTACAATATAATCCGTGGACAGTAATCTTTTCTTCTCTTTCCCATTATGCGTGGTAGTGACAAGTTGTTGCACTTCCACTCCTATTTGTAGATGCTCCTCCACCATAAGGCGAGAGAGAATATATGCCCATATCCCTTGAGGTAAGATGTTAGTCATCTACACACACACCCCATCACTCAAGTTAATTAGAATGATAAAACCAAGATTCAAACTCATATATTATGATCTCAAAAAAATATGAGTCATATCAAATCAAATCTTTTATAATCGCACAAAACCAAGAAGTTACATAGTGTCTCTAGGGAGATACATGAATACAAAAGGCCCTATGAACCAATTCTTGGTTCCTACAACCGAGGTTCTACCCTTTGTTCACATCTTCAGTTCCAAAGTTTAAAACTTCAAATTGTGCACTAAAATTCGTGTCTTTCTTTTTGTACCATTCCTCTCCCCATGATATATCCGTGGACGATATCCCGTTAAATCAATTTACATGAGCATGCCGTTTATTTAAATCATCTCTGTAGAAATATCTACTCGAGTTTACAGCCATAAGTTGCGCTTGAACATAGTCACTAATACATATAGGCTTCTCGTAGTCATCAAAGGTAATAGTGACATTGTGAGGATTGTATTTGAGAATGGGTCCATAGACTCTATTGAACCAGTCTTAGGGTACATAATAGAAT
Source organism: Adiantum capillus-veneris (assembly GCF_014529385.1). Classification (NCBI taxonomy): domain Eukaryota; kingdom Viridiplantae; phylum Streptophyta; class Polypodiopsida; order Polypodiales; family Pteridaceae; genus Adiantum; species Adiantum capillus-veneris. The sequence goes on from NC_140937.1 coordinate 85,706,927, forward strand.
TGGTTGCCACCATTCGACTTCTTCCAAACTTTGATTATGACCTTTTCACAAAATCCGTATCTTTGGTTTAGCATGAGAGCCTTCTTAAGAATGAGCTCTCAACTTGGTTTAGCATGAGAGCCTTCTTAAGAATGAGCTCTCAACTTGGTATGTCCAAAAGCGAACACAGATTAAGGTAAAGAACATATCCCTGTACTTTGACATTACCTTCTTGGATCTTTTCCTTGACCCAAAGTTGTGGATCAGTCATAAACCTATCTGGCACTTGTGTTCGATGTTCATGTTGGGCTTCAACATAGAGTCTCCCATGCTACGTAAGTGCTTGGAACAAGGTAGTCTCTAGATCCCTTTGAAGTTCAAACCACTTCAATTCCCCATGAATCCGACTCTGTAATTGAAAAAGACCCTTTGTGCAAAATCACTCAGGAGTTCATCCAGACAATTAAGAAGATCCATTTAAAAGAAGACAAGGAGAGAGAAAACTTAGTACACATGTAAACCAAAACTGAGTCTATGCTTTTTTTATTCACATCAAAATTTGATTTTTTATGACTTCATTACAATATTATAGATGTCTTGGAGCTAATTCTCTAAATATTATTTTAACTCTCATGACATGGTATTCCCTTCGACCTCCCATGCAACAATGTGGTCTATAGTTATCTTCTAGTTTTTCTTTCCCTATGATAGCTGCAAGAGCTTCAAGCTTCTTAGCAACTTCGGCAATCCTTAACATTTGGGAGCACATTGCCAAGTAGTAGAACATGTCTTCTAGGCCTGAATTTATTCTGAGTTGCAACAATTTGAGGTTCACAAACCAGTCTCTTGGACTATTGTCAATGTAGATAAATAATTGAGGGAAGGGTTCTTGGTGACGAGTAAGGTAACTACAATCAACCCTCTTCCAACAAGTTGTGCTTCTTGGCATGCCAAAAACTTTGGTCCCAATTTCTAAGTAAAAGAATTCCTTTTCATCTCTTGATAATCGTGTTTCCATATTGTTGAACACTATGGCCAAGATCTCATTCCCTTGGCTAAAGCATTCAAACATCATGATGGGAGCCATTTGTTATTACAAAATAAACATTCAAAAAAATTACAACGCCGTTGTTGAATACTTCAATCACTTTACCGTAATTCAAACCAAACACTTCCATTCAAGAAGACAAGTCAAGCAGGTACCACCAACCTATGTCACTTATAGATGCATCATAAATACAATATCCTTTTCCAAACAGCATGCATGAATGTGTGCATGCTACATAACTAACTTGACTAGTGTCAGGCTTTAGGCTATCCCCATAAACTTAAGCATTGGCTTTGATACAAGGTGAGAGATACCCCTCTCCAGGGGTCTATGCACAAAATATACAATTTACACCTATACACAATTTTTAATATACATCAGAGTTGCAGAAGCATTTGCATAGGGGAGGAGTTCTCAGCACCCAACCAAGCATGGAGTTTAGGCCATGAGCCAGACTACATCTAGAGGCACCTAGCCATTGGTGCTACCCCTGAATGGGTGTTATGAATGAAAGCGCACTCAAAGAAATATAACATTATGGAGGGTGAATATATGAGAAGGTTGGGATGGTAGCCCTTTAGTTGAGTGCTTATATATCCTTGAGAGGTTAGATCAAGAAAGGCAATTTGCTGTGCAAAACACACTTGTGGAGAAAGATAGGAGGAAGAAATGTTGACCATCAGAACAAGGATATCAATGTTGGTGATAAAGTCCTTATGTATGGAGTGCGTAATGAAAAGAAAAATTTGAAATATGCAGGAAAAGGACCATATAGAGTATGTGAAATCACCCTACAAGGAACCATTCGTGTGGAGACTCTTGATGGATTTGAAACCATCGGATTCGTCAATGGTAGAAAATTTAAAAGATATTATGATCCTTTAAGCCAAGAGGAGCTACGTTCCATCCATTAAAAAAAGGTAGCCACGGCACAAACAAAATTGAAGAAGATATAAGTTCAAACTGAGGCTAAAGAGCGACAACAATGCATAAGAGGCCAACCTTGAAGTTACACATACATTCCACATTGAAACAGAGGACGATTGGTTGGACTCTGACACACCTCTACAATACCCTATTGAGCTAAATAGCGCCTATGGAAAAGTGCTATATAACACCTTATTGGACATGGGTGCTAAGTATAATCTGCTATCATATGAGGTGTGGTGTCACTTAGGGAAGCCACCTCTATCTGAGAGTATTATCCAAGTCAAGGGTGTCAACAAGAAAAAAACTGCGGTTTTTTGGAATCTGGGACACTTTTGTCAGTTATGACAATGGGGTTGTAGCTAAGACTTTTTGGTCATGCCTGTTGGAACTATAGAGGGTAACATAAACCTAGGATGCACGTGGATGATAGCCACCAAATGCACTATTGATTGGGGGACTGGGGGTGTCACAACGCAGAAACCAACTCTTAGCCTTACCACTCAAGCCATAGTCCCTGAGATATTGCCTCTTAAAGAAATAAAACCCAAAACATTGCATGTCCAAGAGGTTGAATCATATATCCCCATAGCCCAACTCTCTAGATCTTCAACTGTTGTAGTTGAAATAAAGCTTGAGACACACAAGACCCACCCTAATATAACAAAGAAAACATACAATTGGGTCCCTAAAGCTTCTTTGGTGACCATAGCAAGTGCTAAAAGACAGGAGCCTGGTAAGATATGTCCACTTGCTCCCAACTTCCCAAGAAATGTAAAGAAATATTGCATTGGATTCCTAAAAAACTATTGGAATCCCAAGGCTACTATGAAGGAAATGATCAAATCTGGGTTCCAAAATGTAAATTGTACTCTAACCTGTCACGTGACCCATGTGAGCCCAATCTTGTAGCTCCAAAAACAATTGACGATCGCGGAAAGAAAAAAATCACGGCATGCTATACACCCGCTCCATAGCTAGTTCGGGTACCAAAGAAAGAACGACTTGTTCCACCTAGCTCAGGAATAGGGAAGTCAAATGAAGCTTCTTGCTCTTCATGTAGTTCCTATACGTAAATACACAACCTCCACCTACCATTGTACATATCCATACAAACAAGAAAGAGTTTTCACCTCCCGTTGTAATTTCACCACTTACAACAACGTTGCAAATAAAATCATGGGAGAGTACCTTACCACCTTGCAACTAGATGAAACGCATAGGGCGGTCAAAAACTATTGGTTAAATCCTTCACCCATAACAACTTGGAACAATTGGTTTCAAATGGTGACGACATCATTATAAAAGGTATGATCTACTCAAGGAAGGGGGGAGTGTTTGTTGACATCCATCATTCACTTGCTTTCCTCTTAACCCTCCTCCCTGACCTCTTAATCTCCAATCTTAGGGAATGTATATATAAAGCCTTATACTCACAAGACAAAAATAAAAAACTAAAAGAGCAAGAGCCACCAAACAAAAATATAAAAACCTACGAGTTCTATACGTAACACAAAATTATAAAAACACATTATGCATAAGGACACGACCCTTATAATATTTGCACTCTAATCATCATCTATCTGAGTGTACAAATATGGCTAGTACGCTAGAGTCACCACTCCTGCCTTGGGTGAGAGGTACCCTCTTTACTTTTCACAAGTGTTTCACATGGTCTTTCCGGTGCTTGCCTATGAATGGGATTTGGTAGGTACGGTAGCATGTGAGAGGAATTTCAAAGAGTTAGAATGGTTGATACGTCTCTTGACCACGACTGATCCATACTTAGTAGAGAGCATCTCTCCCATTGCACAAGCCTACCCTTTTGACCAAGATGACTATAGACGTCTAGTGACCTTCTTAGTAAACATTGGTGCCTCTAATGATGAAAACAATTTACATGATTACACGGATGGCACATATGGTCTCACGGATGATGACTTTGTTTTTCTTGACGACGAGGTAGGGGTTTATCCTTAGGGTTTCCCCCTAATATCTACAATATCCTATTCCCTTGACTCTGTAAGAGAAGTGCAAACAATTAGTTTAGGGTTCCTTATGTTGTTTAATTGTGTTCAATAAGGGTTGGTACCTCTTCTCACTAATGTGCCTCGATGTTTGGTGGTGACTATTGTGCAGTTTGTGACTACATAAGGATTCCTTTGAATGACAACGGTAATAAATGTTTACATGTTACAACGGATATTCTCCATTATATCATGTGTACTACTATCTTTTATGTATGATTTCCACAGTTACATGTTTGCATCTTGTCGTTTGAGTTTCTAACAATGCATAAAATTTATGAAGTTGTGACATTGTCAATTTAGATGCTATAATTTTTTCAAACTTCTAGTACCTTGTTCTTCTCTTTGAGTTTGGTCTATTAGTTGGCTTTAAGTAGGTATCAGAACCTTAGGCTAAACTAGGCCACTTAATTGCTAACTTTAATTCCTAAATAGTCTATTAATTGTAGTAACTTTAGTAATGTTTTAGGCTATGAGGATATAGTTCTCTCTAGCTTATTCCACCTAAGTGTGACATGTTGTGTAAGTCCATGTGTTAAGCTAGTATTTAAGACCTCGAGTCTCCCGGCTAGTTTATGCTCAAGCTGGTATTTGAGACCTCGAGTCCCCCAGCTACTTGTAGCAACTATGACAACAACAACAACAACAACAACAAAAAAAAAAAAGAGAAAGCAAATAGCACAAACTTCCTTGTATTTATATTGATCACACTTAAGTGGTATAAGTGACAAGATCACTAGTCTTTAGACCCCAACGAGAATTCCTAAGGTTAAATACTCTATAGTCGACATTTTTTAATTAATGTTGGTCAAGCTAGTACTTACTTTAGCCCTAGCTCTTGTGTACTTCTCTTAGAGTGAACCTAATAGACATTAACTCAATTGTATTTTATTCAGGTACTATGCTTGTTCTAGTTGGCAATGTTACAATTCATGAATTTGTTTTGCATTTCCTAGACTATCATGTATGCATCTCACTTATTGCATGCCTGCACATGCTGCCTTTGAGCTTTCACAATGTTGTTTTTCTTCTGCTACTACAACTCCTCCTATCGTGGATCCCAATGCTGCACTGTTATATTCCGAGGGTGGAATTTACATCAGGAAGGGGGGCGTGTTAACCACCGGTAACCACTTCTAGTAGTCATGGGTCGGGCTTGTTGATCCAATAGGAAAAGTATAAGAGTGATCGCCGATGAGAGGTGCACTCTAACTAGAACGTTCAAGCGTTAGTTGGCTAAGCATGGGCGCCCAAGTGTGAATGTGAAAGCGCATATAAAAGTCACCTAAATCTAAAAATCACTCATTCTCTCATTTGTGCAATTGAAGAGTGCTCTTGCTCCATCTCCATCTTCTTCTTCATCTCCTTGTGTGTGTGTATGCATGAGAGAGAGTGAGAGAGATCAAGCATTGCGACAGCACGGCAATGGCGAGGTGGTTGAGCGTGGCACGGCGGTAGCTCCCTCTTCTTTATGGCAAGGAATCCTCCACGAAGGTGAGTGTAGAGCGGTGAGTGACAAACCCTTGCTCTCTTCAGCTTGTTAGATTAGTCTCCTTGTGTGATTGCATCCATTTGTGGCTGGCACACCCCTTCCTTTGACATGTTCAATAGATGCACACAAGAGATGATGTGGCTTGCACCCATGAAGGACCAGGTTCCCACGAGCACCCCCCCCCCCCCCCCCTCCCCCAGATTTTGTGAAAATGTGAGAGAGGGCACTAGCGATATCGCTAGTGCCTCCCCTTTGTATTCTTGAAAGTGAGAGAGAGGGCCCAAGGCCGGTCAAAGATGATCTAAGGGGTGTGTCCCATAGTAGTAGAGCCACAGAGAGAGAGAGAGAGAGAGAGAGAGAGAGAGAGTTCAAAGGGGCCAAAGGGCAAGCTCAAAGAACGAGTGGGTGTCCAAATTGGGCGGACAAAGGACAATCCAAGGTGCACCATGCAATAGTTTCCAAAAATGAAGTGAACCAAATGCAAGGAAATTTCTAAAAACGGCTCAAGTTGAAGTGTACGAGCTAGAGAGCTCACACACTACAAGAGGTTGTGTGCTCTTGTGACGCTGTTAGCGACGGAAATACACTGGGTTTTTATAACCCCCGGCGTCGCTAAAACCGTCGCTAATAGCCTCGCTACGAGAGCGTCGCTATATGCGTCGCTATATAGAGACGCTCATAGCGACGGTCATAGCGACAGTTATAGCGACGTTTACACAGAAGTCTATAGCGACGCTCATAGCGACGCCCGAGAGAAATTTTTTTTGGTGACAAGGCATTGAATGCCCTGCCACCCATCAACCATATTGTACTTGATTCACTTTTTAAAAAAAGTGCAAGGGTAGATAATAGACCCAAAATAGTCACCCACAAGACACATTGTTTGCAAAATTGACAAGCGTAAAATTGACAATTGTACACATCATAGGCAAAATGAATTGATTGGCAAATGTAATAATGACAATTGTACAACATCATAGGCATAAAGAATTGATTGGCAAAATGAACTGCGGTGACAAATGTAATAATATACATGGTTCAAAAAGACGTATAAAATCCGTCTCATGATACATAAGCTATGAGAAACCCTAAACTAATGCTATCTAGCTACGGCTAAATTGACGTCGTCTAGTCAGACGTCTCATCGTGTCCAAGCGGCGTATCTGTCGGATTCTGCAAAAAAAGACAATAAGACAGCTTTCAGTAAGTATAAACATATAACGACATTTATAAAACAATACAAAAAATAGAAAAGAGTAAACCCTAATACTAACCATGCCGCCGCGAGAACTGAGAATGTCCATCAGGGCGTTTAAACCCTTCCTGCCTGCGTACTCGCGCTCGTACGGTGTGGGATCACGTCCTATCATCGACCACTGTCAAAACATACAAAGAATTCATTATGTTAGAATTAAAAAACTCATAAACCCTAAACTATCGAACATAAAGAGCAATGCGAAAACACTTACAAAATCGGCCTCAAATGATGCCCATCCACCGCTCCCCAAGTGGTGCGAGCTCCCTGCCTCTACTCGCGCTCTGGCTGCATCCTTTTGTTGCTTCCACTTGTCGGGATTCTCGCGCTCTGCTTTCTTCGCATTCTTCCAATCTTCTTTGGCCAGCCAATCTGGCCTGTTCCACCCATGCTTGATTGCTTTTTGCACTTCGGAACGCTTGTGTTTGCAGTATTCGCGCATTCGAATCTTAATCAGGTCTTCATTGAAGCGCTGATCCCGTGTTGGAACGGGAAACTCATCATGAAGTATGCTGATGACTCTGTTTTTTAAATCACTTGGTACTTCACTCCATTTGTTTAGTATGTAGTGTCTAAACAGCTGAGAGCAAAGACCACGCATGCGCGAGATCACCTTCTTGCCGTCATCATCCATGATGATGCCGCCGCTGAAGTCGACGGAGTAAGGCAAGCCCTCTGGCCGGTGACGCGTGAACCTGGGTGTCCCGGCAGGGGTCTCTAGCGGCGTGTTGATGGGGGTACGGACGTCAGGTGTCTCCACCGGCGTCTGGGCCCCGAAGCAAGGAGCGTCGAGTGGGGTGGCTCCTGGCAGAGTAGGTAGAGGTGTGTAGCTGCTAGGAACAGTCAGCCGTGCAAAACCTGGCATAGATGGCGATGTTGTGGCTGGTGTGGGGGCGAGCAAAGAAGGGGAGGGTAAAGAGCCTCGTCGAACACGAGGCGGTGTGGAGGCATCGGTGGCGGAATCCCCACAACAACCGCCACCGCCACCGCTAGAGCGCCGGTTTCTAGACGAGTGTGAAGCTCGTCTCGTTGACGCCGAAACTTCGGAGCGCGCCGAATGCTCCGAAATAGAGGGAGATGCGGATGGAGTAGGAATGCGCGATGATGCACCAGAGCGATGACGCTCCACGTACCACTGTCTCTGCTGCGGTGACAAAGAAGAAAGAAACTCCTCATCATCCATACCTGCATTAAACACACGAATATTTAAACTTAATATTGAATGAATAGAGTAGACAATGATGCAAACACAATTAAATACAATGACGTAATGACGCATATAAATACAATGATGCAATGAATTGAGTGATAGAAGAGGCAAGTCGAAAACTCAGAATTTTCAATCAAAAGATGTGAGCGTTAGTAGAAAAGAGCGTTATACACCATGGAAGGTACTTAGAGAGCCAGAGCTTTTACAACACGGAGCAAAATTGTTCAAATACAATATTTGTGGCTTTAAGAGATCTCTCTCTCATCCTCGCATAACTCAGCATAACTTCCTATATCTATATAGAGCTCTCCGTTTAAACACATATCCTCTGTTTCATTTTGTAGCTCCTCTGCATGCACCCCATATAGAGTAGTAGCATCTTGATGCTCGTCTGGCACCACCGCAGCAGCTTCTAATTGAGCATCTTCTCTGATCTCCTCCATTGATGCCATTGTGATTGGCACATGGTAGCCTTCATACGTCCTTGCACTACGAGGGGCTACCTCTATGACGTACCACCAGTTTGATATAGACTTTGTAGGATGAAATATTACCTGCCAGAGCCACATAACTTACATGAGAGCTTTCAAGCACATAACTTGTAAAAGGGGGATGTTAACTATTTACATACTTACTTGTTCACAATGCTCGGGTAGTACGAAAGTGTCTCTTAGGTCAGTCCATTTCTTAGTAGAATCCACCTCAAGAAAACCAGACTCTCCTCTACGCACAGTAGCGTTGCGACCCTCCATGATTATCTTGAACCATTGCACGTCAAACAAGTCGACAAAAAATCCTCTGTAATCGATCCTCAAAATCTCTTGCAGCGTGCCGAAGTAAGTGAGTTCCGCCACCACAGGATCTGCATCAGAGGAACGTCGTCGACTAGACTATTCAAATTTTGCCATGATTCCACAATCTTGAGTAAAACGCTTTTTGTCGATTCGTTCCACCCTAAAATGTCGACCTTTACACCATGCTGCTGTGTATGACTTATACTACAACGAACAAAGATTATGAGTGGCCGTTCAAACGTTTAGAAATAAAGTCACTAGCTAGTCGTACATTGCAAACTTACCTTGGTCGCGCAACCCCGAGAGTACTCCCACTCTTCCTCAGTCACTTCGTCACCGCATTGTTGTGCGCTTTTCAATTGGTTGTGCAACCATCTTAAGCTCATGAAGGTTGGTAGGCTCTCCAGAACCGTCGGATAGTGCATCGGTGGTCGTCTTCCCCGTCTCCACTCGATTCGTGCCCTTTGTCGCTCTTGCTTTGCATCCTCATATTGTGAAATCCACTTTTGCATCACTGGATTGTGAAGCATGCAAAATCGGTTGATTTTAGCCTCTAGATCTTCTGTCATCTTCTTCTCAACACCAAGATTGCACATGACAATCCCAGATATGCGCTCATCATCTATGGTTCGCCACAGCGTGTCCCGGGCTTTATCAAATCCGTCTAGCCACTCTCCATTGTACACTAGGGACTCTGATACCAACCAACCTTCTGCCATGCTACCCTCCGGACGTGCCTTTTGACTCACATATCCCTTAAGCGTTTTCATGAAACGTTCTAAGAAGAACATCCATCTGGAATGAACTGTGCCAGCTATTTCCACCTCATCAACTATGTGAACAAGAAGATGCACCTGAATGGTTAGCATGGTAGTAGGAAAATGTTTCTCAAACATGCACACAAGCTCCGCAGCATTTAGTTTGGCGAATGGTATGGACTCTATGTTGATCTCCTTTTGTGAGATCCATTGCACCAGCTTTGCAAGTTTGTAGATTGTGTTACGGATGTCGAAAGACAAACATCCCTCAATGGCAACCGGTAAAATAAAATGTAAAGTATGTGCAGCAATGATATTAAAGTCCACATTTTATGCAATGATATTAAAGTCCACTATGAACGTACCTGACACATTTTATGCCAATCGTGTGACTTCAAACCGGTAAGCTTTCCTTCTTTAGTAAAACACGTTCGAAGCGAGTGCATTACGCCAGTGGGGGTCCGCATAGATCGAATGGTCTCTTTTACTTTGCGTTCTTGGGCTCCTGTGAAAATCCATGGTGCTTTAGGGAGTTTTATCGATCCATCAGACGCTGTTTGCGGCCAATATTGCTCCATACGATCCACATTTCTAAGGTCAACTCTGGCTCCCAAAGTATCTTTCTTACCGGTCAGATGGTCCCATAGTAGATTACCCACATTCTTGAATATGTGCATTGGATCGAGCAAGTGATTGATCATGAGTCGGGGCCAGTATGGTAACTCATACCATAGAGATAGTCTCTTCATCCCTGGAGGCAATCCGTCATCGCACATCTCCTTCTGCTCTAACCATGCTTGTGCAGACATCCTTGGTGGCTCTCTTCCCAAAAACCGTCGCGTAACACATGATTCTCTGGAAGATACGCTTGATGACCTTCGTAGATTTGCTTCTTCAGTGAGGGCGCCCTACGTGCATTCAGTCTAGGTCCACATGTGACACATGCTCTGTATCCGCTTGTTTGAAGCCCTGCATGTATACACATGATAATAGATCAACTATGGGAAAAAACAAGATTTACAGTGTCTGAGTGAGGAGTGTCAATAGATCACCTGAGCATTCTGTTAGCCCGGGATAGTCATGCATGGTCCACATTAGAATGCCTCTGATCAAAGCATTCCGTCGTCGTGTGTGTCGGCTCATATCCACCACCTCTATGCCAATCCACAATTGTTGTAGCTCTTCCAATAGTGGACGAAGATACACATCCATATTCCCCACTTTATATCGCCCTGGCACAATCAAGCTTAGCCATAGGTGCCCCTTCTTCGTAGTCAACCACGGGGGAATGTTGTAGTTGACGATGACAACGGGCCATACACTGTAAGATGTTGATCTTTGACCAAATGGATTTACGCCATCCATAGCCAGGCCTAAGCGCAAATTTCGAGCTTCCTTGGCAAAATCCGACCATGTTCCATCTATATGTTTCTAGGCTGCGCAATCTGCAGGAATTCGTAGCACACCATCCGAAGATTTGTTCTCCTCATGCCATGATGCTAGGGTGGCCATGGACTTACATTCGAAGAAATGCTTGATGCGAGGAAGCAGAGGAAAATGTCGCAAAACCTTTTGTGGAATTTTTGTCCCGTGGAGATCTACTCAATATCTTTCGGAATCACATTTCAGACACTTCTCCATGTCTATGTATTCCCCTCTGAAAAGAATGCAGTCATTAGGACAAGCGTGGATAGAATTGTAATCCATCCCCAAGTTTCGCAAAATCTTGCTTGCTTCATCTCGGGAATCTGGCATCACATTGTCAGCTGGTAGTATGTGCTCTTTAACCAATCTACACAACATAAAAATACGATACAGTCGTGTAAAAATCTATCAGATCATTATACATTTAGAGTTTTATTAAAGTAAACTAATTGTAATAGATCACCTGAAAAGCGCTGTGACGCTAGTGTCACTCCATCCAAACTTTTCTTGCATGTTGAGAAGAACCAGGAGTGCTTTCAATCTAGACATACGTGCTCCATTATACAATGGCGTATCGGCTTCACTTTTCATATCATCATAGATAAGGCTTTCTGAATCCATGATCGTCTCGATCATTTCATCAATCTCGGGCTCAAACATTGCCCCGTTGGGAATGTGCTCTGCATGATCATCCCTCGAGCTGTCAGAGGCTACATCTTGTGGCCTCACATATGCTGCTTGACCAAAGCGCCTGCGAATACGTCTATTGGGTTGCAAGATTGCTGCTTGTTGGCCAGCGTCAGAGTCCGACGAGTTATAATTGGCAACAACTCGATCTATAATAGATGTATCAAACTCGCCAAATTCACGAACGTGCTGCAAAGAAACACGTCTTGTCTGTCGCACAGCATGCTTGCATTGATTACAAGGACATAAGACCCTCGTTGAGAGATAGGTGTTTCGGTTGGACGGTCCCACATCCTCGTCACTACTCATAATGAGGATAAAAATCTTATAACCTGGACAACAAATTTAATATTCTATTGGCATTCTTCGTCTTATCTCTCTCTCTCTCTCTCTCTCTCTCTCTCTCTCTCTCTCTCTCTCACACATTCTCTAGTCATGTCCAATCCCCGCACACCTCGGTCTAGAGGTGCACGGAGATCAGAACCACCAGGTTATAATCTCGTCTTTATTGTTCAATACCTATATTTGTGGGTACAAGAAATCTACAGACCCACGTCTACATGATACTGCATGTAGTGGACAAAACCCCTTTGCCTCTTCTCTAGCTGTAGCACTTCACAGCATCTTAACATCTTTTCACAGTAGATCTTTTCACTGTTCGTCTAACTCTAAACCCTAAACCGTAAGTAATTCTTGCGTGGACTCGATCTAACGTAAATAAGCGTAAATCTAAATAAACGTAAATCTAACTAAAAATAAACCTAAATCTAATTTAACGTAAGTCTACATCTAACCTAATCTTTAACGTCTTTTGGGATAGTTTCCTATGACGTTAAAACTCTCTTCTTCTTGTGTGTGTGTGTGTGTGTGTGTGTGTGGATAAACCTAAATAAACCTAAGTCTAATCTAATATAACATAAATCTAAATCTAACGTAAATTATGTTATATTAAAAACAAAGAACTAAACTAACAGGGATTATAAGAACCTTAAAACTGATTTAACACATAATTTTTCACATAACTCGGCAAGAGTTGGCATTCTCATCACTAAAGATGTGAGAGTTAACTTCCGGCGGTGACGCTGCCTCATCTCCATCCACATCTGAGGACAGCAATTTGCCCTTTGGACCGTTCTTGCTCTTGTTACTAACTTTGAAGTTGCTGTTGAATGACTAGAGGTTGTCTAGATGGTTATTGTGTGGGATGTAGTGACTCTTGCCGCCCTGAAGATCCACCTTCTTCCCTATCTTCTGAAGACATTTCACCAGTACTTTTGGATCGACGGAGCCCACCATGAGTGAAGGCAGCAATACCCTATATTCCATTGAGGGCTTTCTTCACCCGCTTCATGCAGACATCGCAGTCTATGGAGACCTAAATCTAATCTAATATAACGTAAATCTAAATCTAGCGTAAATAAACGTAAATCTAATTAAAAATAAACCTAAATCTAATCTAATTTAACTTAAATAAATCCAAATCTAATTTAACGTAAGTCTACATCTAACCTAATCTTTAACGTCTTTTAGGATAGTTTTCTACGACGTTATAACTCTCTTCTTCTTGTGTGTGTGCGCGTGTGTGGATGTGTGTGCCAATAAAAAGAGATAAATGGTATAACCTTTCTATCACCCATGCCAAGTATGATAGATTGGTTATGCCATTTCCCTCTTGAATAATAGGTCTTGAGTTCAACTCCTCGTCGGCTAGATCTTTAGGTCTTTTAATTTTAATTAGTTTCCTACGACGTTAAATTAGTTTCTCTCTCAATGTGTGTGCATTTTTTTGTTTATGCATGTTTTCTCTCTCTTTTCCTCTCTCAATGTGTGCGTTTTTTGTTTATGCATGTTCTCTCTCTCTTTTCCTCTCTCAATGTGTGCGTTTTTTGTTTATGCATGCTCTCTTTCTCTTTTCCTCTCTCAATGTGTGTGTGCATTCTTTGTTTATGTATGTGTGTGGGCGTTTTTGTTTATGTTTGTACTCTCTCTCTCTCTCTCTCTCTCTCTCTCTCTCTCTCTCTCTCTCAAAAACACTATGTGTGTGCGTATGTGTGTGTGTGTGAGAGAGAGAGAGAGGGAGAGAGAAAGAGGGGAAGGGAACATGAGAGTGAGGAGAGGGAAGGAGCATACCTGGCTCTCCTTCCTCTCCTCGTGTGTGTGTGTGTGTGTGTGTGGAGAAGAAAGAGAGAGAGAGAGAGAGAGAGAGAGAGAGAGAGAGAGAGAGAGGGAGAGCGTTACCTGCTCCTTGCTTGAGGGCGCCGAAAAACTCAGATCTGAGATCTGAGTTTTTGGGCGCTCTCTGTTATTTTTTTAGCCCAGTCGGCGTCGCTATGAGCGTCGCAAATTTACAAAGAAATTTGTGACGCTCATAGCGACGCCGGGAATTTTTTTTTGAGCGTCGTTGTGTGAGGGTCGCTAATATGAATAGCCTCTTGTAGTGACATTTTTTCTGTTTTTTGGACATATTCCCCCCTATAAAAGGATGTAAACGTGAATTTTTAAGAGCTTTTGCCAATGTAAGTTTTTTTTTCGAGAGCCATTGGGGATTTTTTCCTGTTGAAGTTTTTGCCGAGGTTCATGCCAACATGGAATTGGTTGTACATGGTGTTGTATATGCAAGAAGGCCATTCATTGATGTCTCTTGGCATCATTCCCCCTTCCCCCTTCTCTTATCTGCTTGTGTGCGTGTGGTTTCGGGCGTGAGTCGGCATGTGTGTCCCCCCAAGGTTTGTCATGCACAGGGAGATAGAGAGAGGTTGTGTGCACATGGAAGGCTGTGATTTGAGCAGAGCAGAGTGATCAGGTCTGTTTGGTGCATTGCAAGGTGTGTGTGCATTGTGTTGTGTGCAGGCAGTGGTTTGCTTGTGAGTAGTGTTGATTTTTGAAGGTGAACTCTAGTGGATTGGGGCACTGTGAATACCCTGGGCTATAGTGAGGCATTGTGTTGTGTGCTGTGTGTGTTCCCCTCTCCCCCTCTCCAATATTGTCTGAGAGTCCCCTCTCACACTCTCTTCCTCTCTCTCAACATTTGTGGCACATGTGACACAAGCTCTATTAGATTTTCTCATCCCGCATCTTCAAAGATTTCCTTTGTGAATCTGTGAGTACTGAGCAGTGAGAACATTAGAGCATGTCGCATTGTCTCTCTTGGCTGACTCTAACCAAGAAGTAGGAGAAACACAGCAAGAGGTAGCTTTGAGCTCAAGTGGTAGTGCTCACTACCACTACTGCTGCATATTCGGAGTCTGACCCTTGAAGAATTGTCAGAACGTTGAGAGGAGCTCGTCATTAGAGTGCTCCAAAATCTAGATAAGTACATATAAGGTCTCTCTCTCTCTCTCTCTCTCTCTCTCTCTCTCTCTCTCTCTCTCTCTCTCTTCTAGAATCCAAAGATGAAGTTTGAACAAATGAATGCTTGAGGTTTGACCTTAGGCGTTTTTTTTAAACTAACAAAGGTAGCATAATGCATTTCAACTTTTAGGCATTAAGCCTGTGAAGTGTGAAGTTTTGAATTGCGAGCAGGGCTGCAGGCATGCGTGCATGCATGCACACGCGCACACACACACACACACACATAGAGGATGCATTCTCCTCCCTAGAAATTGAGCGCGCTCTGTACCACTGAAAGGAGAAGGGAAACTCTACATGTCTATTCTCTACCCAACCACTCCCTTTTATAGACTCCATAAGCTATCTTTAGGAAACCTCTATTCTTAGCATGCCTAGCTGACCGTGCCTCCCCTTGGTCCTACCCTTGTTGTGACATTGCCCTTGACACGAAATGATACCTCTCAACCAAAACTTTGCTCAGAATTGAAAGGGATATTTTAGTGTCCAATTGCTAGGGGGAGCGAAAAAATGGTGGGATGAAGGGCTCGTGTCACATAATCTACCGTTTCCAAGACAATTGCTTTACCATTTGGCATTGGTTGCTCTTATGATTTGGTATAAAAAAGTTACACCATAAATTGGATGTTGTACATGAACACTTAATTCATCCATGAAACACTTTACATAACGTCTCTTGAGTTCACCTTCACTTGACATGCAACTCACAATAGCCGCAACAATAGCCACGATAGTTCACACACCCAATTTGACCATAAAGAATTGCCTTGTTGGCGCCTTGTAAAGTGGACCATTGATCCCTTATGGGTGGGATCGTATGGGAACCCTTTCGATTGTCCAAACATGCACACGTGCCATGTGTGAGTGCCGAGGTTAACCATTGCCGCCAATGCAGCCCACTCTTAAATTCTTGCCTCTGTTTTAAAAGGTATCCATTTCTTGCTTTCTAATCTCTATAAGTTGCCCCTCTCATTAGCTTCAATATTCAACTTCGCCATACACACCCATTTTACGTCTTTTCCTCGACGCAGATAAACTCGCTCTCTCTCCCTCATCATCAAGGACCGCTGCACTTGCATCCTTAGGGTTTCCCAAAAGCTTCACCCCGGGATGCATCCCTCCCCATCTCCACATACCTACGAAGACGACCTCTACATTTGGATTACCTCTACATTTGAATTTTCACAAATTGTCTACGCTCTCGTTTATGAAGGAGGATGCACACCACAAGAACTTCATGACACACTTCCAAATGAAAAAATAGTCTTTTTTTCCATATAAATTACCACATTCAAGGAAAAAAAACCTCCAAATTTTCTTTTCCATTTTGGAAGCTACTAGTAAAATACACCCATGTTGGAAAATGTGATGGATTTTTTCCAAGTATTTAAATTATGAAAATATTTTTCTTTATGAAATTTCCTACTTGGAAATTATGTTGCCATGTGGGGAAATATTTTTTTAAGCTAGAAAAATAGTTTTCCTGACTTGGATTTTTTCTTATCATATGGTAAGAAGTTTTTTCTTGTTGGAACCTTTAGAGCCACGACATGGAAAAAACCTTTGATATTAAAAACACATTGTTTGTTTTGGAAAAACCCTTTCCTTATGTAGAAAAATAACACATTAACCAACAAATCATTCCTTAAGGAACAAGCCAAAGCTCACGTTGTCATTCTAAAACAAAATGAGAACAAATTAGATCGCCTCTTCTACTTCTACTATTGACTAGTACGGGCCTTGGGATCTCTCTCTCTCTCTCTCTCTCTCTCTCGTTCTCGTTGAAGCCACGGAGAACACTACTAATTGAAGCAACTTCTACCACGTGTCGCGGCGGGGGGAGGGGGGCGGGGATCCCTCCCCCTTTTATAATAGTATAGATGAGTCAATTCTTGAATCGTCACCTTTGACATCTTATTCTATATATTGAAAAGAAGGCTCTCTCTCTCTCTCTCTCTCTCTCTCTCTCTTTGTATCGTTGTGTGGTCGGATCCACGGAGAACACTATTGATTGAAGCAACTTCTGCCACGTGTCAGGGGGGGATGCCTCCCCCTTTTATAATAGTATAGATGAGTCAATTTTTGAATCGTCACCTTTGACATCTTATTTTATATATATATATATAAAAGAAGGCTTTTGATCCATGTTACGAAATCTAAGACCTTCCTTCATCCGTTTCCCCTTCCTTGGATTGCCAACAACCACACCAGATCACCTACAATGAACATGCAAATGTTACATATCCGCAGGCAGCCTCCCCTCCTTGAGATGTGGGTGCTTGTTGTGGCAAGCTGCACTCTTGAACCATTCTAGGAGTTGTCTTGGATTGTGGGCATACCCTTGAACTATGAGAGCGGTGCACTTACTCCACCCTAAAGCTGTTGGAGCTAGCATGGAGCTATGTGTTACGGGCACAACGGGACACACGAGTTCAATGTCCTCCATGTGTGTGAGGCCTTTGAGGAGGGGTGTGTAGCCTTGCCAAAGCATAGAGGAGGCGTAGTTCTTCTTGCAGTAGTCATGATGGGCATATCATGCAATCAAGGTGCTTCAAGAGTTGACATTGCAAATAGAAAGCTCATGAATGACTTCCTATGCTTTTATAAGGGCACCACATTTGGCTTACATATCAACCAAAGCATTTCCAATCAGTGTTAGAAAAAAACAAGGGTACATTGTATTGTAACCGTCTAGAATCATAAAATCCCGGTTAGATTTGGAGCTTGCCTTGAAAAAAACTGGTAAATTTACACAAGTTTTAGTGTAAATATCCATAAAAGCTTCAAATTTTGACCTAAAAACCGGCAGGACTCAAATGATTGGCTTAAGGCAACCCTCACCATTCAGTCGAGCCTTTCTGAGTAAAGGATTGGACTTTTGGTAATAGTGCGCTTTGAGATATTTGATGTAACCTTCTGTTCCTCGAGGCTGATTTGTATATTTCTTGGTGATATAAAATAAAACCAGTCACAATTGTGAGTTTTGCAAAAAAGAAGGGCCACAAGACTTCAAGGTGCAAGCATAAGTGTAATAGCATTATAAGTGTAATAGGATTTGTAGAATGGGCTTTTCTTTGCATCTGGTTAATATAACCTAGAGCTTCCTTGTTACACCCACGTTGGGCATACCCAACAATCAAAGCACCCTTAGCATGTCTATAGAAGAAAGGCGGACTCTTGAAAGGTGCAATACACAGGCTTAAAATTTAAGAGCCATAGCCATGTGGGAAACTCCAAAAGAGGGAGGGGGCGGGTCTACATCAATTATTGATGCCCATCCCTTCCCTCACACGCACAAATCTCTCTCTCTCTCTCTCTCTCTCTCTCTCTCTCTCTCTCTCTCTCTGTGTGTGTGTGTGTGTGTGTGTGTGTGTGTGTGTGTGTATGTGTGTGTGTGTCTCTTTTGCATCCCCACCTTTCTTTATCTCTTGTCAAATAACTACTAGCAATAAGAAGCATGAGCTTTTTAGTACTTGTAATTTGCAAAGCACACCAAAAGATTAAAAAGAAGAGAGCGGAGTCTCGGGGCGGGTTCAAGCGAGCTCGCTGGTAAAAGAGGTACAAAAACTTTTCTCGCATATTATTGTTCACATAAGGCGACGACAGCACATGTGTGCAGATCTCACAAACAAGCTTTCAACTAATCAGCGGATAATGCAATGATGAAGTGGATGGCATGATCAGGGCTTCCTACACTCAAGCTGCATGTTGTTTTCAAGCATGATGGCTTGCCACAATGTTAGATTACATCAGCATATTGTCCTTGCGCTTGACCTGCCATTATTTGTTATATAGAGAACAATCCATTTTATGTGTGTTTGATATCTGATTGGGAAGCCTACTAAGTAGGTGGCTAGTATCATTTGTTTTGAGATTAAGATTTGTATCACTTTAAAAAGGACATGGTTCATTTTTTGACAAATTATATTGAACCGATTGGTTTATTTTAATTTAGTATTCATTTTATTTGTTGCTTTTCAGGGTGGTTTGTTTCTCAAATGAAAGCACACTACAATTTGTTTTCTCAAATGAAAGCACACTACAATTTACACTTTTGTTCATTTACAATTCAACATGTATTTTTGCAAAGCATGTGCTTTTAAAATTTTCATATTACTAGTATACATAAAATAGTGGACCATTACATTCGGTACGAAATTCCTACGAGGGGATGGCTCATTACCAGAACGTCCATATCTTGTCCGCATGTAGGGGAGTAGGTTAGAATGTTATATACCGTACGTAGGGGGTTTCTCTAATTTGGATGCATGCAAGTGACATCTTCCCATTACTAATAGTGAATCCCTCTTGTCACTATGCTACACACTCTTTGACTAGTTTTACTTAATTAGATTATGTGAGGCATAAATTTTATATGTAAGATAGGAGTATTATAGTTTTCTTCATTGATTGTCATATAAGCATAGAAAGGGGGGTCGTATTCTCTAGCATGAGTCGTATATAGGGGTTTTATCAAAGTTGTCCGTTAGTAGGGTGGCATTCCGTTTTGTAAATAGACTGAATCCCCCAGGTTCCGAATGCAGGCTCATGATGCCTATGAACTTCTGCGATGGTTGCCTCAAATTGGAGCCCTTTGGCTACGGATTGATGGCCACTAAGAGGTAGATCTGGAGTTGATTTGTGCCCCTAATGTGAGAGAAAATGTCACATGCACATGTATTTGTGTGCTACGTGGATATGCTTCATCGACTTCTAGAGTCAATTTTCCAATTTTGGAACCCACTAGCATAAACGGTTTGTACACCCGTTTTGATAGATGTTATTACACTATGGTGGGCATATGACATGACATGCTATTAGGTTTTAGGCCAGTGGCATGTGTTCGGTTTCGATTGAACGCCCGTCCAGAGCGCCCATCCATTAGCATTATTTGGTTATATGGAAAGAATAATGAGGGAGAAGGGTTACTTCTCCAAGCTCCATCAAGGACTGTGTGTTCTTTATTCTCCTTCCCCCTTCTCTCCTTCCTTCTCTTGCATCCTGCACTCTCCCGATCCTCACCCCACAAGTCATATCAAAGCTAGGAGCCGGTCGACATCCCTGGCTACCCGCAAGTGCAGCAAGCCCAAAGAAGGAAAGGAATCTTGAGAGCATGGAAGCATCTACAAGAAAATCACACAACAGCGAAATGAAGTAGCAAGCTCTGTACAGTCGAAGGCCATGCGAAATTGAACTTGAGAAGGGCAAGCAGGTTTTGCAGCTCACGAGAAAGGCTTGAAGGAGAACACAAAGAAAATCGACTATAGTGGGCTTGAATCTGGAGCTCACGGGCTGCTGTGGGCAAGAAGTCGAGAGCAAAAGCCAAGTGAGGAGCAGTTCTCAGGAAATCGGCACCTCAAGAGATAGCACTGGCAGCAGTACCGGGTAGCGTGAGGTAGAACCGATCGGAATCTGAGCATTTTGAAGGGCGGTAGTGAGTAGAGAAAAGGAAGTAACAGCGAGCATACCCACACACACACACACACACCGTAGCTTGTCATATAACCTGCAAGCTGTCAAACACACACACCATAGCTTGTCATATAACCTGCATGCTTTTGACAGCTTGCAGAGTATTGAATTTTTCTAAAACTTAAACTTACAACTCTTTTGTGTGTGTGCAAGCCCTTGATCCTACCAATGCCCTCAACAACCCGACACGCACTCGCATGCACCTAGAGTGAAAGAGTGAGAGAGCTTGAAAGATAGAGGGATTTTATCACCATGGAAGAACAGAGCTGTGTGAGAGAGAGCAAGCGATTGTGTGTGTGTGTGTGTGTGTGTGTGTGTGTGTGTGTGTGAGAGAGAGAGAGAGAGAGAGAGAGAGAGAACACGGCTTCAACATCAACACCTCGTCATTGGCATCAAAGACTCCCATTTGGCGGTGGGAGGCGGCCTCGGCATTGGCAATTCATCATCGACATTGGCGAGAACAGATCGGTTCTTGACTTGTCTCTGACATTGGCTCTCGACATTAAAGCCATTCTGACACCAAATTCAAGGATTTTTGACATCGACGATTTATCCTAGCATTCTTCTCGACACCTCTCATTACGCGACGATTTTTTGACATTCAACCCCAACATTAGCGTTCCCACAGACGAACGTTTTCGTGTGGATGGATGTGCTTGAGACATGCATGATACCTCTATAATAGAGGAGTGACACCCGGCATTGGCACCGAGCCCACCGATTACACTCTATGGCACAATTTTTAGGTTTGACTTCTTTGGCGGCTATTAGACTAGCGTATTTCTACCAGGCGGCAAAAATTGGCACCACCATTCCCATTTTTCACCAACACGCAGGTTTACAGGGGGATTCCAAGCCCACGTACAATTGTTTCTCTAGGTTTTCAGATGTTTACATGCATAGTGCCTTCACATGCAATTTTGGCAGTCATTTTGTCAGCAGTTTCTCTACGGATGACCATGCATTGACAGATGCTTGTTTTTTTTAGCACACCTAGTGCTCTGAGCTCTTTTGAGAGCAGATATCCCCGTAAGGATCCTTTATTGCATGCAGTAGTTCTTGGCACCGGTTCATGCGTGGTCACTCATGTACATTGAGCTGCGGTTACTGCTTTTATGCATCTTTTGTGACACCATTTTGGCTTGATATTTTGGTAGTTTTTTGGGCCATTTCTAAGGTTCCGACTGGAAGAGCTCTTTATGACACTGTGGCTAGTCATTTTAAGTATGCTTTAGCTTTTGGTCTTTACATGAGGTTTTCTTTGAGTTGGGGTATTCTCGAATGTTGAGATATCTTTGGTGATACAGGTTGCTAGAGTTCCCCTCTTATGGTACCCTCGCCATAGGATATGTATATGTACGATTTCTTTTGCTTTTACGCCGAGTTGGCGATCACATGGCAATGGTTTTGAGTAGTCTATGCCCAGTGGTTGTTTTGAGCAGTTTATGTACTTACTTTTTCTCTATCAGGTTTGAGAGTTTGCTCCTCGTACAGAGGGGACTCTGCTGGATTTTTTCCCGCGAGTGCATTTTATGCGTTCATGACACCCTTGACTGTTCTTAGACAATAATTTTACTACATTTAGTTTGAGTTTTTGTTCCTGTTATAGGGGAAACTCTGCCATAATTATCCCGAGAAATTCACCATAAAGTTTTTGGCCAGATTCTCTTGAGTCATGGCTGCGAGTAGTACTTCTGAAAGAGAAGAGTACTACATCAAAAAGTTTGATGGAACTTTGCTATTTGGTGGCAGCGTATGCAAGATGTTTTGATCAACAAAGGCTTGATAGCACCCTTGCATGAAAGAAGAGAGAATGCGTACTCTGATGATCAATGGGAAGACTTGAATGAGTGTGTTATGGCGACCATTCGTCTGCACCTTGGTGAATCAATTTACTTTACCATAATGGATAAGACCAATGCCAAAGATTTATGGGATGCCCTATGTGCAGCATGGGATGGTAACAATGCCTCGAACAAGGTTTTCTTGATGAAGCAACTTATATGCATGAATACGAAAGAAGGCACTAATGTTAATTCTCACTTGAACGACTTCAACAACATATTTTATGGAAATGGGATCATGCTAGCTAGGGTGGATGAAAGAGAAACATGGTATACATGTGTGAGTGTGTAAGCAAGATTATCACTCAAGTGAATTAGGTTCCAAGATAGATTAGCTTGGACTCATAAACACAATCTTGAGTATTGACTTAGCTTAGCATAGGCTCACCATAGACAAGCATGTAGTGCAAAGTTGAACTTTGTTGTTTATTCATGAAACTGAGCTTTAAATAGCTCTACAACTTGACTCCATTACATGTGGGATAATTCCCACTCTTCCCTCCTTCACTCAGGCTTTAGGACCAAACCCACACTTTACAATCCTCCCCTTGGGATTTGGACTAGGACCATATACTCAAGATGCAATATCCCCTAAGGATAATAAGTTGGTATCCACACAAAATGGTAAATCCACATAGGAAAATAAAAGTCCTCCCCTACAAGTAGAGAGGCTGCATCTTCAAAGTATGTCGTCATAGAAGACAAGGTTTTTCTCGCCTTTGTCTTCTTCTTTGTCCTCTACTATGTGAGCCAATCCTTTAATAGGTATCTTTCCTTTGTAGCTTCTGCTATTGCTTCTACTACTGATGCTTTCTCCACTGCTACTGTCTCCATTTGAGTAGCATCAATAAGGAGGGTGTCCCCTTCTTACCGCATTTGTTGCATGGTTTGTTGGTGTAGCAGTCTTTCGCTACATGTCCCATTCTTCCACATTCATAACACTTTCTTCCAATTGATGATGTCGATGGTGAATATCTTCCCCTTGAGGATGAAGTGAATAAAGGCCCTTCTGATGATGTTAATGAGTCTTTTTGCTTTCTTTCTTCTGCTTGAATTGAGTTGATGACGTCTTGGAAAGGTGGAAGCCGGTTTTTTTTCTTCAAGAATGGTGATTAAGTGGTCATAAGAGGGTGGAAGTGCACTTAAAAAAACGGTCACTTTGTCATCTTCTAGTACTTCACCCTGGATGTAAGTGAGCTGCATGACAATGCTCTTAAGCCTATTTACTATGCTAGCAATGCCCTCCCCTTCAGCCATAGTGATCTTGTAAAGTTTTCCTTTGAGGTTAACTTTACTTCTTTTGGCCCGATCCAAAATTACTTTCTAGGACATGCCAAGCTTCATGTTCATGCTTACATTCATCTATGAAATGCACATTGTCATGCAAGGAAGTGATGATAATTCCTAATGCTTGTTTGTACTTGGCAAAATTATGTGCACTTGCTATGAGTGTAGATGCCCTAGTGTGTACTCTATCGGTTTTTGCTTGTTGTTCTAAGGCAGTGGTGATAACAGACCATAAGAGTTTTTTCATGAATTATCCCCTTAACTTTGTTTGGTAGGTGTGAAACCCTTCCTCGTTGCACTTTTCTATCCCCTTCTCTCCCATTGTGGAGTCTTAGTTTAGAAGACTCTCCTAGCCAGTGTCTGCCTCTTTACAGATGCACAACTAGAAGAAAAATGATTGCAAAAGACCGGTTGTGCTTGGATGGATTCATTTCATTGTAAGTTGAGAGAGAGAGAGAGAGAGAGAGATCCTTTTATGTGAAGCCTCTCTTCACTTGGAGTGAAGCTCCTCTTCACATGGTTATTGATGCCTGAATGACTTGCCTTTGAAATCCTTTGAAAGTCCTTCTAAAACTCCGCTTTGGAATGCTTTTGAAGAACCTTGGAGTTTTTATTGTAAGCCTTTGGAAGCTTTGAGGCTTGTGGGAAAGCTTGATTTTTTGCTAGAGGCCCTTGGAGAACAAGAGGATCAAGGGTAGGGCCAATGGCCGTGGGAAGGGGGGCCCAAATAGGAGCTGGGTAGAATGGGCAACAGTTCGGGCAAGCGCAAGCAGGATGCGTAGTAGTTCGGGAAAGTTTGGGCATGTCCGGCAGCAGTTCGAGGCGGTCGGGCAGATCGAGTAGCAGGTCGAGGAACTGGCAGAACTTTGGCCTTGCTTGTGTGTGAGCACCCTTTTGGGCTTTGCCTCCCCCCCCCCCCCCCCCAAGATCTAGAGAAGCTATGGCAATGAGGAAGAGAGTTGGGAAGTTGGTTCTAAGGCCTCAAAGCTTGTATAGATTGCTAATCCAAAGCTCGAGGGGTCCAATAGTCCCAAGTTCCTAAAAATGGGTAGTAGACTCCTATATAACCAATTTTTTGCTCATTAATGGGGTTCTTTCTCCGTTTTTGGACTGCCTATGGTCGAAAAATCCAAGGGACAAGCCTTAGGGGCTGTTTTTTGTGTGATCTCGCCATTTGTGGAATTGTAATGGTTGTATGAGCATTGTGTTAAGCAATAGCAAGCCGTTGGCACCGTCTCCCCTCCTCCCTCTCTTTCTCTCACTCTTTGTGTGAGTGTCAATACTGGAGGAGGTGTGTACCCGAGGATCGCTTTGTGGTGAAAAGGGAGTGAAATTGAGTGGTGGTGTGTATCAAAAGTCATGAAACAATCATTCTTGGTGTGTGTGAGTCGAATAGTGGTCTTGCCAAGCGTGGGTGCATTGATAGGTGTGCAGGCAGTGGACTGTTAGCATGTGTTGTGTCTTTTGAAGGTGGTCCTAGGAGTATAAAGGTGTTGTGAATTCCTTGAGCTATATAGAGGCATTTGTTTGTGTTCAAGGTGCGCTCTCCATTCCCCCTATCCATATTTTGGTGCCCCCATGGAGGATCATAGTGATTGCTCCCAATTTGTCAAGAAGGCACATGTTTTTGCATTGGTGGACATGGCATCTCAAAGCTATGGGCCAATTTTCATAGGTGAAGGGAATCCAGACAAGTGGATTGTAGACTTTGAGCTGTATATGCTATCACTATGTATGTCAAATGAGGACTACAAGATGCACATATTACAATTCGTGATCTGCAATAAAGCGAAAGTGTGGTATGAATCTTTGGAAGGTGTGTTAGGAGCAGCTAACACAGGCTACACCAATTATGCATCAAGCGGGAGATATGCTATGGATTGTGCGTAATATTTCCAACTCACTTTGTATAAGTCTTGGGCTCATTGGGAGTTCCAAAGTTGTATATGCTAGTTAGAGGGCTCAAGCTTAAACCCATAGTAGAAGGGATCGTTGGGGTATAAAGCCCAATGTGGTCGCCCAGGTAACTGGGCGGGCCGCCAGGTATGTACACATATTCTTTTGTAAAAACCTAATAAGAACTCACTATGCTCTACACATTACAGTAGAGCAAGTTCACCATATCGTCGTGCTCTTCTTCTCGCACTCTCTCTCGCGTCGCACTTCCGCTCGACTCCTTCAACTGGTATCAGAGCTCAGATCGAGGCTCGGGACAGCAGTTGTTGCAGGTAGCCAGAGTCACCTGCTCAGATTGGAGTGAGATTCAACAAGCGAAGACACGGCCCCGAATCTTGTGGGAAAGCTCGAAGCACTTGGTGTTCTCAGAATTTCATTCTGAGGTCATCTCGGCCATCGTTCGGCTTCGACAAAGTTCTGTGCAGGCCATTTTCAACTACGTGGTCTCGGCGGGTGCAGATCCGACTCTGCAAATTTGGGGTTTCGGCCTATGACTGCAGGTGCTGAGGATATCGGCACTCTCAGAGTGTTGATTTGTGGCTGTCTACACATCGAAGGACGGCTCACAGTTCTTGGAGGTGTGTCACATACGACACAGGCGCATCTACACATAGACTGTAGGCGACATCCACTAGTTCATCAGGTAGCTTGTGTTTGCTGCTTGATATTCCAGATTTCATCCTGACATTGCAAGTACTTCCACATGGGATGTATTGTCAGAGATGATGTATGTCTGTTGAGGGTTTGCTGGCTGTGAGTCACGCAGCAAACAACCGCCGCAGCGGTTACAGCATATAGTGGGAAATTTGTGGATGTATGATTTTGTGTGAAGTCTATGTATTGTCAGATTTACTGCAGCCTTTGTTGAGGGTCGAGTGAGGTTTTATTGAGATGGGGGATTCTTGAATGTTGAGATCCTTTCAGTGATACAGGTCTTGGAGCAATCCCTCAAGCACCCTTAGATAGGCACCTAGGATGTATTGACTGTGAGTTAGACAGTTGGGATTGCATCTTTGCTTTACTGCCGTTGAGGCATTGTCGCAGTCTATGCTTACAGGACAGTGAGAGACAGTACAGGTGCAGGACAGGTTTACCCGCAGCTTACTATTGAGATGTCGAGCTCTACATCTTGAGCTAGCATCCACTGCGGGTCTTGGCCGCTTACGACATTTACTCACTGGCGCGTTAGGTGACCGACATGGAGGATCTCTGCCAATGATTCTACAGCTGGACTACACTTATAGTGCCAGCCTAGTACGCTTCTAGCGAGTTCACACTTAGTGACCGCATGTACATATGTGCTACTTTTCAGTTTTAGCACTTAGTCATTTTGTACTCTCTTTTCCGTGAGTAGAAGAAGAAGCTTTCCATCTCTGTGTGCCTTGTGCTTGCCTTGTGTAGCTCTCTTGCATCCTCTTTCTTTACATGGTATCACAGCCTGGTGCAGGCAAGAGAGGCCAAGAGAGCAAGAGCATCACAATCTCTTCGTTCGCAATCCACGACCAAGTCTCCAAAGTTTCTGAACATGTCTCCAAAGAACAGGTCTCCAAAGTGTTTCGTACAAGTTTCTGAACAGGTCTCCAAAGTACAGTACACAGAGATTTATTGTACAAGTACAGTGGTTGTATGTATGCTTGATTGTGGACACTCGTTGAGTGTAGAAAGCGTTACAGGTACCACGATAGTAACGCTTGAGAAAAATAACTACCCTGCATGGAAGTTCAAAATAACAAATTTCCTAAAAGGAAAAGGTTAGTGGGACTATGTAGAAGGAGACAATGAAAAGGAACCAGAGATTCCCGAGGCAAATGCTACAGCAGAACAAAGGAAAGCTTTGAGGGACTGGCAACAAGGCAACAGCAAAGTGATGTATTGGCTTTCTATGAGCATCACAGATGGCATGATGGGCTATCTACAGGATGCTGAAACCCCCGCCATAGCATGGAAAAACTTAGGCAGAGTGTCCAAGGTGAACACCAAGGCCAGGAAGCTTCAACTAAAGTTGGAGCTAAATCAGGTTAAGAGGAACAACCTCTCCATCAATGATTATGCTTTGAAGATCAAGAATAATTGAGGCTCTTGGATCTATTAAAGTCTCAGTGGAAGACGATGACATTGTTCGTGCATGCTTGGATGGTCTAGGAGATGAGTATGTACATTTCAGGTCTTCCATGAATACAAGAGACAACATCCCCGTGTTCCAAGATTTGATTTCTATGCTTATTCTTGAGGAGAAGAACCTTGGTCTTGACACGTCTTCTTCTCGTGGCAGAAATAGGTCTGAACAGGCCTTCTATTCTAACTCCAACAGAGGTAGAGGTAGAGGTCGTGGTTGAGGCCCAAGTGGTTGCAGGGGCCAATTTCAAGAAGGTCAATCAAATCAAAACAATACAGGTGGCAGGGGAAACCAGTCTCAAGGCAGGGGGAGTCAAAGAGGTCGTGGTGCAGGATCAAGCAGGCAGCAACATACTGCAGATAGCAGAGAATGTTGGACTTGTGATGAAAGAGGTCACATGTCACGTGACTGTCCAAAGGGAAAAGCAAGTGGAAAGAGAGAACATGGCAACTATGCATCTACTAGCAGAGATGCAGATGATAGCAAAAACGAGTGCATGTTTG
Source organism: Adiantum capillus-veneris (assembly GCF_014529385.1). Lineage (NCBI taxonomy): Eukaryota > Viridiplantae > Streptophyta > Polypodiopsida > Polypodiales > Pteridaceae > Adiantum > Adiantum capillus-veneris. The sequence continues at coordinate 85,735,055 of NC_140937.1, forward strand.
TTATGCAGCATGTAATGAATACAATGACTGCAGAGAATTCCACCCAAGATGATGTTTGGTATGTGGATTCAGGTGCCTCTAATCACATGACGTCTCGTGGAGAGTGGTTTAGAGATATGCGCAAACCAGATGTGTCAGGCTATGTGCAGACAGGAGATGACACAGCTCACCCCATTGCTCATGTAGGGGACATACCTCTAAATACGAAGAGTGGCAAATCAAACTACTTAGCAGATGTACTTCATGTCCCAAACATTACAAAGAATCTTGTTTCTGTTGGACAAATGGTTGAGCAGGGTTTGCAGGTTCGCTTCAATCCAAATGGCTGTTATGTAGAAGATTTCCAGAATGGCTGTAAGCTGATCACAGAGGGAAAATGTGTGGGCAAAATGTTTACGCTGAATGTAGACATGCCTGAGGTAAAAGCTGCATTATTTGCACAGGGCACAGGTGTTGTGGTTGATGTTGACATTTGGCACAAACGCATTGGCCATGTCAATGAGCAGAGATTGCGCAGCATGCAATCAAAACAGATTGTAAAAGGTTTGCCCAAATTCAAGGTCGATGGTATGCATAAAGTGTGTACAGCATGCCAGTTTGGAAAACAGTCAAAGGGCTCATTTCCACATGAGCGCAATGTATGTAAAAAGCCACTTGAGGTGGTGCACACAGATGTTTGGGGTCCAACCGATACTGCAAGTATACATGGTTGTAGGTATTATGTCTCTTTCATTGATGACCATACAAGGAAAGTATGGGTCTACTTCATGCGTAACAAAAGTGAAGTGTTTGGTCACTTTCAGGACTTCAAAGTCATGATTGAGAAGGAGACAGATATGCAAATCAAGACATTGAGGTCAGATGGAGGGGGAGAGTACTTCTCCAACGATTTTTTAGATTTTCTGTGAATGCATGGTATACGCAAGCAGTTTACATGCAGATATACTCCACAGCAGAACGGGGTCGCAGAAAGGAAAAACAGGCACATTGCAGAGGTTGCACGTGCATTGATGAATGAGAAGAACATGTCTCATCATTCTGGGCTGAAGCTGTAAATACAGCTGTGTACATTATGAACAGGACACCTATAGCTGCAGTGCATGATGTAACACCTGAGGAAAAGTTTACAGGTACAAAGCCTGATTTGGCACACTTGAAAGTGTTTGGCTGCATAGCTTACATGCATGTACCAGATGAGTTGCGTAGGAAATTGGATCCTAAAGCAGAGAAATGTATTCTTGTGGGATATTCCCTTAAACAAAAGGGGTACAGGTGCTACAATCCTACTACACGAGAATTACGAGTGAGCAGATATGTAGTCTTTGATGAGATGAGCAGCTGGTATAATAATGCACATGGCACTATTGGGATTGATGTAAAAGATGATGTGGTTGTACAAAATGTAAGGCCACAGTCATAGGTTTTGAGTGGACCACAAGAGTCGTCTTCTCGTGGCTCTATTGAGAAGCCATGGAATGGTAGACTACATACGCAGGTTACTCCACCAGCAGGTACAGGGAATGTATCACGAAAAGGGAAGGAAAAGGTTGATGAACCTCCCTTTATGGCTGATGCATCATCAGGGTTTTCACATGTAGACATGGATTCAGATGGTTCTGAACAAAGTCTTGATGAGGAATTTGGAATTCCGGCTGTCAGGACACCTGGTGTAAGGAAAGTAAAAGAAGATGCTAGAGGGCAAAGGAGTGAGACCCAGGACCGCGCAGATCTAACAGAGTCAGAAATCCAGTTCAGAAATTGACTTATGATGGGTATCTAGCGCATCACCAAGCCTACATGGCTAAGGTGATACAGAATGTGGAGCCCACATGCTTTGAGGATGTAGTTGGAAATGTGCATTGGGATGATGCAATGAATGAAGAGATGGCTGCATTGGAAGCAAACGACACATGGGAGTTGGTGCCATTGCCAAGTGGCAAGAAATCTATTGGATGTAAATGGGTGTATAAAACCAAGCATAAGGCTGATGGTAACATTGAGCGTCACAAGGCAAGGCTGGTCGCAAAGGGTTATGCACAGACGTATGGCATAGACTATGAGGAGACCTTTGCTCCAGTGGCAAAGATGACGACTGTGAGAGCTGTCATAGCAATGGCTGCATCTAGAGGATGGATTATGCATCAAATGGATGTAAAGAATGCCTTCTTGAATGGTGAGTTGCAAGAGGAAGTGTATATGGATCAGCCACCTGGTTATGTCGATCCAGGTTACCCAGATTATGTATGCAGACTTCTCAAAGCTTTGTATGGTTTGAAGCAGGGCTCTAGAGCATGGTATGACAGGATTGCCAAGTATCTTGTCAGTATTGGGTTTAGGAGAGCTCATGCTGATCATTCACTCTATGTACGTGAGAGTGATGTGGGGATTGTGGTCATTACCATATATGTAGATGACCTTATTATTGTGGGTGACAATGCTATGGAGATTGACCATGTGAAGGGTCTTCTCAAACAGGAGTTTGAAATGAAAGATTTGGGCGAGTTGCGCTACTTTCTTGGCATTGAGGTGATCAGGACTCCAGACGGTGTATGGCTGTCATCACAGAGACAGTATGCTTTGGACATGTTGTCAAAGTATGGTATGACTGATTGTAAGCCAATTTCTATTCCCTTGGATGTGAATGCAAAGCTGAGTGCAGAGAAGCGTGATGTTGTTGAGGATGTCAAGATGTACAGGAAGATTGTGGGTAGTTTAATCTACTTGACTATCACGAGGCCAGACTTGAGCTACATAATAGGCTTGGAGAGTCAGTTCATGCAGCTTTCGAGGAAGCCACATTTGGATGGAGTATGACGCACACTTCGGTATGTGCAAGGGACTCTTGACTACGCATTGTTCTATGCAGCAGATGTGCCATTAGCATTGTATGGGTATATAGATGCAGATTGGGCAAGTAGCATTGCTGATAGGAGATCTACGAGTGGCTTCATGTTCTCTTTTGGGAGTGCTGCTGTTACTTGGAGCAGCAAAAAGCAGCCTACGGTTGCTTTATCGAGCACAGAGGCCGAGTACAGAGGTGCAGCAGTTGCGGCGTGCGAGGTAGCTTGGCTACGCACATTACTTGAGGACTTGGGAGTGCAGGTGGACCAGCAGATTTTCATCCATTGTGACAACCTCAGCTGCATGCAGTTGGCTAGGAACCCAGTGTTCCATGCCAGGACCAAGCACATAGAGGTCCATTACCACTACGTTCGAGAGCGAGTGTTGGCGGGCGACATCGACTTGGTCTACGTCAGCACAAAGGAGCAGATAGCGGATATCTTTACCAAGGCCCTCGGAGCTGAGAAGCTTCGATGTTTCCGGACTATGCTTGGACTCTACGACATGCAGAGCTCGAGGGGGAGTGTTGAGATGTCGAGCTCTACATCTTGAGCTGGCATCCACTACGGGTCTTGGCCGCTTATGACATTTACTCACTGGCGCGTTAGGTGACCGACACGGAGGATCTCTGCCAGTGATTCTATAGCTGGACTACACTTATAGTGCCAGCCTAGTACGCTTCTAGCGAGTTCACACTTAGTGACCGCATGTACATATGTACTACTTTTCAGTTTTAGCACTTAGTCATTTTGTACTCTCTTTTCCGTGAGTAGAAGAAGAAGCTTTCCATCTCTGTGTGCCTTGTGCTTGCCTAGTGTAGCTCTCTTGCATCCTCTTTCTTTACACTTACAGTGTCAGAGAGACAGTTTTTTTTTTAGCTGTTTTTTGGTGTGTTTTTTGAGTACACCGGAGCCATTTTACAAAGGAGACTCTGCCTGCAGAATCTGAAGCTTTCTTGGTTCATTTGGTAGGTTGATATTGGTTCAGAGGTCAGTTTACAGGAGAAACTCTGCCGATTTTTTCCCAGGAAAGTAAACTACTGTCAAGCGTAGCTATGGCTGGATCACAGGACACTGCTCTTTACAATATCAAGAAGCTGGATGGAACCAATTTCCCATTGTGGAAGAAGAAGATTTGGCACGTGCTGGTACAAAAGAAGCAGATAAAACCTATAAATCTCAAAGGGATTAAACCACAAGATATGGACGAAGATGAATGGAGCAAAATGGATGAATTGGCACTTTCTACCATTATGCTGACTTTGGCAGAAAGCGTTTACTTCAATGTAGCAGACGAGATGTTGGCTTATGAAGCATGGAAAAAGCTGAGTGATCTTTATGAGAAGCAGAGTGCAGCTTCACAGGTATACTGGCTTAAGAAGCTTGTTGACTTGAAGATGAAAGAAGGGACACCTATGTCCAATCATCTGAATGAATTCAACACCATCTACAGTCAGTTGTCAGCTCAAGGTGTCAAGTTTGATGAACCTGTTAGAGCTATGTTCCTGTTGATCACATTGCCGGAAAGTTGGGACACTTTTTGCACAGATTTGAGTAATTCTGCACCTCCAGATGGTTTGACCATAGCAGGTGTAGAAGGCAGTCTGCTTACTGAAGAAACCAATAGAAATACAATGGACAAAGGCAAAGGAACAGCCTTAGTTGTCAGGGGAAGGACCAAAGAAAAGTACAAAGGTGGAAAGAGGAATCAGTCTCGTAGCAAGTCCCGCAGTGCTAAAGGCAAGAGTGACATAGAATGCTACCATTGTGGCAAGAAGGGTCACATGAAAAGAGACTGTAGAGAATGGAAAGCAGAAAAAGGCAAAGAGAAAGCTGAAGACCATGGTGAGAAGAACAAGTCCTCAGTGAAGATTCAAGAAATAAATGTGACAAACACTGTTGCAGAGGATCACAGTCTAGTGTCAGGAGACATCTACTTCTTGAAGAATACAATGGACTCAGCTCTTCTTACAGCATCTGATGGAAATGCACTGAGTGACTGGATTATAGACTCAGCGGCATCACTTCATGTGTCTCCAAACAAGGAGTGGTTTACCTCTTATGTGACCACTAAAGATCATGTTCAGCTAGGCAATGGGCAGACATGTGAGATCTTAGGTGTTGGAGATGTTCAATTGAAGTTTCAGAATGGCTCTTCTTTCACGCTGAAGAATGTGAGACATGTTCCCGCAATTACAAAGAGCTTGATCAGCACAGGTTTACTTGATGATGCTAGCTACGTCACCACTTTTGGACAAAACATGTGGAAGATATCCAAGGGTTCTATGACAGTAGCACATGGAGTAAAGTCTGGAGGACTTTACATGATTTATGTATCAAATGTCTCTAAAAATGTAATCAATGTAACCGAGCAGCCGAACGTTTCTTTGTGGCATAGCCGGTTAGGACATATGTCCAAGAAGGGAATGGAAATTTTGTCTCGTTCTGGTTATTTTCCTGGCTTTTCATTTAATGATTTTGAATTCTGTGAACATTGTCTGTATGGATAAGCAAACACAGCAGCCACATAAGCATAGAAGCAGTAGAAGAGATACACAGTTGGCACTTGTTCATAGTGATTTGTGTGGACCTATGCCTAACCTATCTCTAGGGGGAGCTTCTTACTTTATGACATTTATAGATGATTACTCAAGGAGAGTATGGGTTTACTTTCTCAAGCACAAGGATGAAGCGTTTAGTGTTTTCAAAACGTTTGTGACACTTGTGGAGAATCAGAGTGGCAAGAAGCTTAAATGCTTACGCACTGACAATGGTGGAGAGTATGTTTCAAAGGCCTTTCAGGAGTTTTGTGAGTCAAAAGGTATAAAACGTGAACTTACTACTCCTTACAATCCTCCTCAAAATGGTGTTGCTGAGAGGATGAATAGGACCATACAAGAGAAGGTCAGAAGTATGTTGTCTAATGCACAACTGCCAAATGGGTTTTGGGCTGAAGCTGTATCAACACCTGTTCATCTTGTAAATATATCTCCTAGCAAGGTTTTGCAGAAGGATTCAGTGCCAGAGATGGTATGGTCAGGCAAAATGCCCTCATACAAGCATCTCAGAGTCTTTGGCTGTGAGGCATATACTCACGTTCCAAAGGAATTTAGGAACAAACTTGAGCCAAAGAGTAGAAAGTGCATCTTTCTAGGCTATGGTAATTCTGGTGAGATGGGGTACAGACTTTGGGATCCCGAATCCAGAAAGGTTATCCGTAGCAATGATGTTCACTTTAATGAATCCAAATATCATTCTAAACCAGAGAGGGTTGAGGAGATTAGAAGAGTTGTCTTCCAAGAAGATGGACCTGCACGTGCAAGACAAAATGTCAGGGCTCAAGAGGAGCAAGGACAGGATAGATTGGAACCACAGGTTGTGACTGAGCCTGAGCCACCTATTTTGCATAGATCTGGACGTATCACGCGACCTGCTGATTGGTTTGTTCCATCTATGAACTATCTCATGCTGACTGATTGCAATGAGCCTTCATGTTACAAGGAAGCAGTGCAAATGAAGGACTCCGGGAATTGGCAATTGGCCATGCAGTCAAAGATGACAGCTCTGCATAAAAACCAGACATGGAAGCTAGTTAAATTACCACAGGGCAAAAAGGCTCTACCTTGTAAATGGGTTTACAGGTATAAGATCACCGCTCATGATAGTCAGCCAAAGTACAAAGCAAGGCTTGTTTCCAAGGGCTTTAAGCAAGAACAAGGCATTGACTTTGATGAAGTCTTCTCTCCGGTGGTCAAGATGACTGCATTGAGATGCTTTCTTGCATTGGTTGCCATATTAGATTTGGTGTTGCACCAAATGGATGTCAAGACAGTGTTCTTGCATGGTGATTTAGATGTGGAAATTTACATGCAGCAGCCAGAAGGGTTTGTTGAGAAAGGCAAGGAAGATTTGGTATGCCAGTTGTTAAAGAGTCTTTATGGCTTAACCGAGGGCATGGTACCATAAGTTCCACAAGTTCATGCTTTCTCAAGGCTACAAACGTAGTGAGTTTGATCATTGTCTATATACAAAGAAGGCTAAGGATGGCAGTTGGTTTATCCTTATTTTGTATGTGGATGACATGTTGATTGCTGGCAAGCACTTGGAAGAAATTTCAGCTTTGAAGTCAAAGATGGCAAAATCGTTTGACATGAAAGACATGGGTGAGGCCAGTCATATACTTGGTATGCGCATTGAGAGAAACAGATCAAAGAAGTTGATTTGGTTATCTCAAACAGAGTATATTGACAAGGTTTTGCAACGTTTCAATATGGAGAAGGGAAAGGCATTGAGTGTTCCATTGCCACCATATGTGAAACTTGGCAAACAAGATTGTCCTGTGTCTGAGGAAGAACAGGCTGAAATGGATAAGATTCCATATGCTTTTGCAGTGGGTATTTTGATGTATGCAATGATTTCTACTCGCCCAGACATTGCATTTGCAGTGGGAGTAGTAAGTCAATACATGTCAAACCCAGGCAAGAAACATTGGGAGGCAGTGAAAGGAATATTGAGATACCTGAAAGCTACAAAGAGTATGCGTATATGCTATGGGAGTCAGGAGCTAAGTGTAAAGGGTTTTACAAACTCATATTATGCAGGTGACTTAGAAAACCGAAGGTCTACGTCAGGGTATGTCTTTACATTGGCTGGTGGAGCAATATCATGGCGTTCTAGATTACAAGATTGTGTTACTCAGTCTACTACAGAGGCTGAATATGTTGCAGCATCAAAGGCATGCAAAGAATCAATTTGGCTTAATCGACTAGTAACAGATTTGAGAATCAAAGAAGAGATGCCTGTGTTATATTGTGATAGTCAAAGTGCTATACAATTGGCTCGCAATCCAGTTTATCACTCAAAGACAAAGCATGTGGATGTGAAGTATCATTTCATCAGGGAAATGCTTGAGGATAAGCAACTTCAGCTTGTCAAAGTTCACACCACAAAAAATCCTGCTGATCTACTTACAAAAGGACTTTCCTCAGAGAGCTTTGCGCATTTTCGCAAGCAGTTAGGTGTAGGGTAGTACATCACTTCTCTACATCTCTTGTATATTAGCTTGTACAGTAGCTTCTCTCACACTTAAAGTACCACATTGGACTTTAAGTGGGAGGTTGTTGGGGTATAAAGCCCAATGTGGTCGCCCAGGTAAGTGGGCGGGGCCGCCAGGTATGTACACATATTCTTTTGTAAAAACCTAATAAGAACTCACTATGCTCTACACATTACAGTAGAGCGAGTTCACCATATCGTCGTGCTCTTCTTCTCGCACTCTCTCGCGCGTCGCACTTTCGCTCGTACTCCTTCAGGGATTGTGGTGAAAGCCTTTAAAAGGAAGCGTTTATGCAAGGAGGCTTCATTCTTGAGTATCCGCTCTTGAGGATCCATTTATGAGAGCTCTCTCTCTCTCTTGAGTGTTCACTCTATGGCCTAGCCTTGAGCTTAATGTCCATGCTTAAGAGGCTAGTGCTAATCCATTGTAATTAGAGTAATCTCTTCTTGATTAATCTAATTCCTATTTTCTCATTAGTCTAATTCTTCTCTACATTTCATTATGTCATAAAGTAGTATTACACTCTCATAATTCTAGATGGAAGAGAGATATGTACTTCTTGCTATTAACCACTCTTATCCTTCTATAAGCATTTGATTTGCGATATTTAGCATCACTAATTAAGTTGATTAAGTTGCATCTTAATCTTGTAATTAGTGTGTGTGCCCTATTGTTTGCTTGTGTGTGGATAGGTTTTACAAAACTCTAGCACCATTCACCTCGTGTGTGTAGCTATTAATGAAGTGCCGTGAGTGGCATGTGGTGATTGAAGAGGCCAACACCAATGCAATTAGTGTGTGCTTATCATTAGTGTGCTTGGGGTTTCTAGTCTATGGTAACTCGGACTTTGGTGGGCTTGATGTGTGCAGGAGTTGATTGATTAGTGATTAGAGTATGATCAGAGTTAGTTTTGTCATGGCTAATCTCTACCTGCATTAGAGATATATTCTCTTGAATCCTCTATTTCTATTCATCCAATGCTCGTGCTTCCATGCCCTAGCCGGGTTGCCGATCCACGGATTTGATAATTTTGTGTGGGTTGCGATTAAGTCGTTGCTACAACACCTCCCAACATTTGGCGCCGTTGTCGGGGATCCATAACCTAAGCTAATGAGTATAGGATGTTTAGAATAGAGTAAATTTACTACTAATTTCATTGGTTTTTGAGTGTGTAACTCAATTTGGTTTGATTTAATGATATTGTGCAAGTAATTGAAGCTAATTGTTGAATTATGAATTCCACCCCCAATTTCACTAATTTCATATCAACCATTGCTAATTTTGCTTCATTTCCATGCTAATTGTACTAATTTCATGCTAATGCTTACTAATTTTGACTAACTTTTCTAACCTAACCACTAACATTGGAAGTGTAATGTATGATTAATCCCCTTATAAGAGGTGGAATCATCACTCTAATCAAATTAATTGTGCTAATTTATGCTTAATTTGATGATTTGAGTGTTTGATTTTTGGCCTACAATGGTCAATTTTGGAGCCGATTTGATGGTGCACACACTTGTGTGTGCAATGATGCATCTTCGCGTGGAGCAAAGTAATAGCTTGGAGTGTAATTACGATGGAAGTGCACTCACTTGCTCATTTCAATTCTTGATTGATTAATGTGGTTCAATGTGTGCTAATTATTTGCTAAAATTAGGTGTGTAATTCAATTGACCTACACTTTGCACCTAATTTGATTCACTTGGAATGAAATGGATGGTCAAATTTTGACTAATGAACCTTGTGTGTATCAAAATAATGCTAATTCTCATCAAAAATTCATTTGTGTGCATAAAAATCATTGTGTAATGCACCAAAGAGGGAAAAAACTGTCAAAACATTCAAGTGTGTGTGCACCTAATCTTGAGTCTGTGCAAGCATAGAAATTGATGGAATTGATTGTTACCATATACATGTGGTATTGATGTGTGTGAACACACTAGGACCGCCAGGGCATTTTTTCCCTCTTTAGGAGGGTTTTTCCCCCGAGCATTGTATACACGCCCATCACTCTATGGCTATCTATCTTTCCATTTCACACTAAGTAACACACTCTCTATTGTGTGCCTTGAGCTTCCTTTGTCTTCTCCAAGCTGTGTACGTTTCTCTGCAACCCTAATTCCAACAATTGGTATCAGAGCACGTTGCGTCCTCTCAGGCTTAGTCGCCAGCTGCTCCACCGCACGCCTGCTCACTTTCTCCGATTTCAATGAGGTTTGGCAAGCGTTCACAGGTCGACAAAAATTTCGAATATGCTCGTAGAGCTCAGTCTGCTCATATTTTTTATTCGGGCTCATTTCGGCCTCCGTTTCCACTACAGGCAGTATTGCACAGGCTATTTCGTCATTTTGCGCAAAATTTCAATCAGTGCCATTTTTTGCATAACAGGTGTCTCATAATCTTCTACGGTTTGTGCTATATAGCACATGTTGTTCCCGCTCCGTTTCTCCTATTTTCGAGCAATTTTCACATAAGGTGCAGCATTTACCATGGCGGACAACAACACAGATGTGTTCAAGATGTTTGCTGCTGAGGACAGGTTGGATGGGGACAACTACCCTATGTGGTCTTATATAATGCAACATGTTCTTGTGTCAAAGGGTGTCTGGAACATTGTGCAAGGCATTGATGTACGTCCTAGTTCTGAGGATGTAGGCGATGTTGAGTATGTTGCAGGTCTTGCTGCAAGGATTGTTGTTGTTAGAGTTGTTTTGCCTACGGCAGAACAAGCTCGTTGGGATATAAAGGATGCGCAGGCTCCTACATTGATTGTGTTGTCTGTGAAGCGCACCATTGTTCCTCACATTCATTGAGAAAAATCTGCAAAACAGGCTTGAAATATTCTAGTAGGTCTTTATGCAAGCCGCAATGACGCTAAAATTGCTTTGCTGCGTAAAGAGCTGGAGTCAAAGATTATGCATGAGGAAGAGGATATGGACACTTTTCTTGCTAGTGTCAAGGATATCAATGAGCAACTTATTTCTGCAGGTGAAGTCATTTCAGACAGTTCCCTTGTGCAGACTGTTCTTGATGCCTTACCAGATTCTTACCAGACTTTTGCTAGTACTTGGAGACTTATGACCCAAGGAAATCGAGAAGTTGTCAAGTTTGATGCATTATGCACATTGCTGTTGCAAGAGTTACTTTCCAAAAAAACAGGACTAGAAAGCGTGTAGTTGAACAGGATTTCATTGCTTCTCAAAGAAAGGGTCGTAACAGCAATGCAGCCACTTCTTATGGTTCAGCTACGAGTGGCAAAACTTTTGTTCCTAATGCTTCTGTTGGCAGCAATTCGTCTGGAAATTCTGGTGATAAGGGCAAAAGAAGATGTGTTGCCATTATTGTAAATCTAATGATCACTTGATCAAGTCATGCCTTCAACTTCAAGTCGTGTCCTAAGTTGAAGGCCAAAGAGGCTAAGAAGAAAGAGGGTGGTTCCTCTACAAATGCTGGTTCCACTAGAAATGCAGCCATTGTTGAGTCTTTTGTAAAAGGAGACTGTAATGCTGATGTTAATGCAGAATGGGCTTTTAGCGCAGAGTGCACTTACAATCTTGTTGTCCATGATGCATGCTTGTTAGTTGCTGCAAATTCACATGTGTGGTATTTCGACAGTGGTGCTACAAAGCACATTACCTCACATCGTGAATTGTTTACCTCTCTTGAGTGTGTCCCTCATGGGAATTCAGTCACTTGGGCCAACAATGCCTCTTATCCAATTTAGGGAGTTGGAAAGATTGTGCTTACTGCTGCAAATGGCAGTTCCTTCACACTTGTTGATGCACTTTATGTACCTAGGATCAAGACGATCTCTTGTCTATATCCGCACTTTCTAGACTTAGACTTGTAGTCAAATTTGTGCATGACAGATGTACAGTTCATGATCTCAGTTTTGGTGATGAAATTGTTGCATCTGGCCTTTTGTGGCGTGGGTTGTATAAGCTCACTTTGTATGACAAGTGTGGACAAAATTTTCCAAATGTTGTTGCAACTTCAAGGGCTATTTCAGATGCAAAACTTTGGCATGCACGTTTTGGTCAATTGAATTTTGCCAGTTTGCTGCGTTTGCAAAAAACTGATATGGTTGCTTCTTTGCCGCCTCTTGAAGCACCTGTCAAACATGTTTGTGAAGTCTATATTCTGGGTAAAATGCAGCGTTCTAAGTTTCCAAAGGATGGTTTAGTTAGGGCCACATGCAGGTTGCAGCTTGTGCATAGTGATGTTTGTGGGCCCATGCAAACTCCGTCCTTGGGCAATTACCTATACTTCGTGACTTACATTGATGATTATTCCAGGCATGCATGGATATTTCCGCTTAAAGCGAAGTCCAAAGTTTTTATGTGCTTCAAACAATTTCTGGCTATGGCTGAAAATGTCTCGAAATGTACTATGGTCACCCTCCATTCCGATCGAGGGGGGGAGTATATGTCTCATGAATTTAATGCATTTCTGGCTGGTCATGGGATAAAACACCAATGTAAAGTGCCTTATACACCTCAGCAAAATGGTGTTGCTGAGAGGAAAAACAGGTCACTGATGGAAATGGCACGATGTATGGTCAAAAGTCAAGCTTTGTCGCATTCCTTTTGGCTTGAGGCCATCATGTGTGCCACTTATGTACTTAACAGGTGTCCTACGAAAGCTTTGCAGTCTATTACTCCATATAAAGCATGGCATGATAGAAATCCTTCTATTGAGCACATGCGTGTTTTTGGTTGTTTGGCATATGCTTTCGTGCCACAAACACAGCGCAGAAAATTGGATGATAAGGTTATCAAATGTATTTTTGCTGGTTATAGTGCTGAAAGCAAAGGTTACAGGTTATATCATCCGCAAACAAAGCGTATGCTGGTTTCACGGGATGTAGTGTTTGTGGAAGATTCTGTTCAGCCCTTGCTGTCATGTACTAGAGACAGTAATGTAAGCTCATAGGACATTTATGACACTTTGTTGCCTCTTTTCAATGGTGGAAATACGAATGTAATTTCCAATGAGGCAAATGTACAGCCTATGGGGGTTTCTGAAAATGTTACAGATCAGTCTATTACTGATGCAGATGTACATGATGTACTTGATGAGGAAAGGGCTGAAAATGAGCAGGCTAGAGGTATGCCAAAATGGCTGGTGCACACTTTGCGCGATAGTAAATTCGATGCACCTTTGTCTAGTCGTACTCGTTTAGGCTCTCGCCATGCATCTTATGCATCAGATTGTTATGCTTTGGCTGTGTCTAGCTTACATGATGTTGAGGAGCCTCTGTCTTTTGATGAAGCACAAAATTCTGAAAAATTGGATGGCTGCCATGCAATCAAAATATGATGCACTTATAGAAAATTACACATGGACTTTATGTGATTTGCCTCTTGGCAAAAAGGCCATTGGTCTGAAGTGGGTTTACAAGTTGAAACGCAAGCAGGATGGTGAGATTGATCGTCATAAGGCTTGACTTGTTGCAAAGAGTTATGCACAGCAAAAAGGCATAGATTATGAAGAGACCTTTGCTCCCACTTGTCGTATGACTACTGTGCTTATTTTGGTTGGGATGTACATCAATCAGACATTGTTACTGCTTTCTTGAATGGTGACATATTTGAGGAAGTTTATGTAACACAGCCTCGCGGTTTTGTCATAAAAGGACAAGAGTACAAAGTGTGCAAATGTAACAAGGCTTTGTATGGGTTGAAGCAATCTCCTCGTGCTTGGTATGAGAAAGTTGACACTCATTTGGTCAAACAAGGCTTTCGTAATAGTCCAATAGACAGCACATTGTATGTAAAGCGTGAGGGTGATGTACTTCTCATTGTGGTTCTTTATGTGGATGATTTGTTGATCACTGGACCAAATGAGAGACATATTGCTGAATTTAAGGATGATTTGAATGCTACTTTCAAGATGAAAGATTTGGGGCTATTGCATCATTACTTGGGTATACAGTTTAAGCAGTGTGATGGTGGTATTGCCTTGTGTCAGAAAAGTTACATAGAGACATTGCTATGTAAGTTTGGACTTGAGGATTGCAAACCTATTGCCACTCCCATGGAAACAGGTTTGAAGTTAAGTCTACATGATGCTGGCGATCCTGCTGATGTCACTCTTTACCAAACTGTTGTTGGCTGCCTCATTTATGTATGCAATACGAGGCCAGATATTCAATTTGCAGTCTCACATGTCAACAGATTTATGCATAGCCTAGGGTCTAAGCATAGGCAGGCTGTCAAGAGGATTTTCCGCTACCTTAGTGGCACTTTACATCTTGGCTTGTTTTATCCCAAGGGGGGATCATTGCCGCCAGACTTTTATGCTTTTTCGGACTCAAATTGGGCTGGTTGTTTTGACACGCGAGTGTCCACAACTACTTTTTGTTTCATGCTTGACAGTTCATGTATATCATGGTTGAGCAAGAAGCAACCTACTGTGGCCACTTCGAGTTGTGAGGCTGAGTTTAGGGCAGTCTTCACAGCTACGGTTGAGTGTGTATAGCTCAGACGCCTTATGGATGATTTGGGTGTTGGACAGGATACTTCCAACACTATCTACACTGACAGTCAGAGCGCATTGGCAGTTGCGAGGAACCCAGTTTTTCATGCTTGCACAAAGCACATTCAGGTGCATTACCACTATGTCAGGGAGAGGCTCTCATCAGGAGAGGTCAGCTTGACTTATGTGCCAACACAGGACAACCTTGCAGATCTTTTCACAAAGGCATTGTCTCGTGAGAAGCTTGAAGCTTTTCGCAAAGCTTTGGGCTTAATCCCCTTTGTGGACTAATCATGTCCTTAGGGCATGGCACTTTTCTTTACTCATGTGCCAGCTCTCGTTCACCGCAGCACTCCAGGGGGGATTTGTTACCATATACAGGTGGTAGTATGTGTGTGAACACATTAGGACCGCCGGGGCATTTTTTCCCTCTTTAGGAGGTTTTTTCCCCCGAGCATTATATATACGCCCATCACTCTAGGGCTATCTATCTTTCCATTTCACACTAAGTAACATACTCTCTATTGTGTGCCTTGAGCTTCCTTTGTCTTCTCCAAGATGTGTGCGTTTCTCTGCAACCCTAATTCCAACATTGATGGGATATGAGTATGCAATCATGTGAATGATGTGTATGTTAGGCTAATTCAATCATTGGATAAGCTTAAATGCCAAAAAAATTGGGCAAAATTTGAGTGTGTGTGCCCATCCAAGACCACTTGATTTTCAATGATTGATGGTCAATTAGGGCACCTAAATGATTTTTGATGGTGAAATGTGCATGAAAAGTGTGTGCAATCATTAGGTGTAAGCCTAAATGCATTGGCAATTGAGCCAAATTTGAACTTTTGTGCTTAATTTTTGAGTGTGTGCATTACTTGATTGGGTCAAAATAGTGTTAATTTTTAAAAAATTGAGCATGCATGCATTCACTTATGCTTGGTCAAGTGTAAAATTTAAACATTGCAATGAGAAATTGATGGATTATGTGCGTAAATTTTTGGTCTAAATTTGGGTGTGTGTGCTAATCAATGGCATGTACAATCCAATTTGTGAATGAATAATTGGGAACAATTACCAATTATGATGATTGCAAGACCTAAAATGGATGATGTGCATGTGTGTGTGATTGACTTGGGATGATTCAATTGGTACCCAATTGAAGATGATTTTATGTATTACCATTGTCATGTATGCCAGTTTAATATGGTAAAAATTTCATTAATTTGTGCATTTACAAGTTCATGATCACAAGCATGTAGCAATACAAGCTTAAATGACAAACCTAATTAGGTTTGGATGATTATGCCTATTAAATATGAGCAATTAAATTTGCGATGATCGGAAGATTTAATTTGTATTGCCCAAGGAAATTTTCATTACTTATCTTGTGTGCATGATTAATTGATACAGTTACATTGAATTTGGTGCATTACAATTGTGCCAATTCAAAGAGCGTATGCCCAAGTGATACAAATAATTATTGAAATTGGATAGGGGTAGGAGATAACTAGAAGAATTTTGAAAAGGTCTTTGGACATCGTTGTTTTTGTATGCATTATGAAGTGGCACTAAGGAGATTTTGATATCTCGATTGAAATTTAGAGATAGAATGTAGCATCCATGAGGACTTTTATATTGATATGTGAACATAGGATGTATATGAATCCGTACGTGCGACCATCAAAATTGGATGATGTTGTTATCGATTAAAATTGGCATTCTGCCTTTGGTTTGAACATTTCCTCCCTTATTTCATTTTGTTCTCGGTGCAAACCTACACACACATGCACATACACACACTAAACTTTGCCTTCCTTCTTGCCAATAACTCTCTCACCTTCCATCGTTGTTGTGCATGGGAATGTCCCCTACCCAAAAAAAAAAAACTCATCCTCACACACACACATGCTCTCACGGGCCACTTGCTGGATTGGCACGATACCCTGTATAGCGCCAAACACACACACACACACACAACCCTCTGCAACTTGCGCTGCTTCCTGCCTTGGTCGACTTTCCAGCTCATACACACACACGAGTTCACAAGCCAGATTTGGTGCTAGCAAAATCACCACTCTCACACACACACACACACACTGACTTAGCGAGTGACGCGTCACTACTTTCCGGTTGAGCCCTATGGCTTGCTGCCTTCAAGGCGCATTCCTCTCATTCCCCACCATCTTGCCTCGCCTCAAAAGGCGCTGCCCCAAAACGGCTACAAAACTGACCCCACTACTCGCAGCCCGTCAACCAGTTGTGCACTCCACCTGCTTCTCCGCCTTTTGGCGTGATTCGGCTTAGCTTCATACACACACACACACACACACACACACACACAACCCCTTGGCTTGATTGACAACACACACACACGCTGCCATGCACGCGCTACCTGCCAATGCCAACTGCCCTGCTACCCGCCATTTGACAACACACACCCGCGCATGCCAGGTTTCCCTGGCTCCACCATTAACCACACACAGTACACATACACTTTATTCATTTGCAGGCCTGCAATCTGAGGCCTGAGCTCCCTACCCTCAAGCTCACTATCTGCTGTCGATCTGCACAGGCCGTCGCTCTAGTGATTTTAAAAAAATAAAATAAAAGAAAATAACTTCTCAAAGACAATAATGAAAGTTTTCTTGTGAGGAGAGGATTCCCACCGAGAGATTTTGACAAAAATACCTCTCAAATTCGTGGGAAGGCAACAGTTGCAAGCTCGAGACAAATGTGACTAGCTTATCGACGTAAAATGGAAGTAAGCTTAATCTTGAATCATTCCAAGTTCGCATGGGAAGACTGCTTGGGCTTGGATTGAGTGGATCTGCAACTCAACTTAGGAAGAAAAAAAAAATTTGCAAAATTTGCAATATTTTCGAACTTGGAATGATTTGTGCTTCATGAAGCCTCCATATTTTAGCGTTTCCAAGTGGTTGAGTGTGACAATGTTACGAACCTAAATCAATTAAGCTCTTTCAAGTGTTACCGACTTGTGTTTGTAAATGATCATTAAGTTCAGGGTTTGCCATTGAGTCTAATGTGGTGTGTGGTTTGATCAAACTAATTCATGTATGTACGCTTCACTTTTGAAAGACACCACCAAATGATGCATTGATGCATGGTCAAGCCTGTGCATTAAAATTTGAATTTGACATTTCTTGTACGATGCAGATACATTGCATAGCACTAAAATTTGAGCTTCTTGAATGATCAAGAGTAAGCATTTAACTTTTGGGGTTGTGATTGATCATACTATTTAGTGCTTATTTTAAATGACAAATGCTTTGATGCACTAACAATTGAGCTTTATTTTGAAGGGGTGTGGCAAGGTTGAACTTTCTTTGATCCAACAAGGGGTCATCATTGCAATATATTGCAAAACTTGGCTATTTAGATCCATTCCAATTCTTTGGATTAAAAGTTGTATACATGCTAGCTCATAGCTTGGTTTAAAATGCAAATGTTTTCATTTCAGCTAGATGTTTACCCAACTTTTTTGAGAGCTTTCAAGTACAGAATTTGGATAATAAGAGTCATTCATTTTCATTTCATCAAGTTGAAGTCATCTCTAGCTCATAGATTTCTCTAAAAATTGTGAAACTTCATGTGAGCTAGTTGTTAGCCAACTTTCTAGAAAGCTTTTAAATTGTAAAATTCGGCTTTCAAGAGCCACTTCATTTCTTCAAGTTGCATTATGTCTAGCTCTTTGCTTGTTTTAAATTCCATATCTCAATTGAGCTAGAAACTAATCAACTTTGACTCATGCATGCGAGATTGTAAAAATTGTAAAATTTGCTTAGGTAGAAGCATTTTATCTCTCTCATTGTTGATATGTATGCATAAATTTGCGACTTTAGAGCATCATGTGCATAACCAAAGGCACTTTTTTTCCTTGGGTTTTTTCCCTTTGGCAAATTTGGGTATGCAAGACCTTAGCTTTAGGTTTTCATTTAATGTTTTTTGGGTGCTTTTGGCTTTCAATAAAAGGGCTTTGGAGCTTGCGTTTACACTTAGCTTCAAGAAGCTTGGATTTGAATAAAAAGATCAAGAGACTTCTCTACACAAAGGGTATGCTTGCTCAAGGATGCACAAAGAGCATGAATAGGTGTAATCCTTTCATGATTTTACTCTTTTTTTCACCTCTCCATTCTCTATGCTTGGCTTAAGTAATTTTTGCTTCTAAGCTATGGTTATTTCATGTTCAAAAGCTAGGCATCCTAAAGTTTCAACACTTTGCTTTGTGAATATTAACTCATCAAAAATAGGTTTTATGTAATTGGCCTTGACCTTAGGTTAATGTAGGTTCATTTCTCATTAGTTCTAAACTCTTAGTGATAGTTTTAATATTCCATTCATTTTTAACATGACCTAGGGCTATGATTAGCCTTTAGTCCTTTGTCCATTTTCTTCATCGATTCTTTTTTTTGCACTTTTTTTATTTGTTCCAACATGAGAGTATTTGTTAACATGACCTAGGGCTATGATTAGCCTTTAGTCCTTTAGTCCATTTTCTTCATCGATTCTTTTTTTTGCACTTTTTTTATTTGTTCCAACAGAATAAAAGGGCTTTGGAGCTTGCGTTTACACTTAGCTTCAAGAAGCTTGGATTTGAATAAAAAGATCAAGAGACTTCTCTACACAAAGGGGATGCTTGCTCAAGGATGCACAAAGAGCATGAATAGGTGTAATCCTTTCATGATTTTACTCTTTTTTTCACCTCTCCATTCTCTATGCTTGGCTTAAGTAATTTTTGCTTCTAAGCTATGGTTATTACATGTTCAAAAGCTAGGCATCCTAAAGTTTCAACACTTTGCTTTGTGAATATTAACTCATCAAAAATAGGTTTTATGTAATTGGCCTTGACCTTAGGTTAATGTAGGTTCATTTCTCATTAGTTCTAGACTCTTAGTGATAGTTTTAATATTCCATTCATTTTTAACATGACCTAGGGCTATGATTAGCCTTTAGTCCTTTAGTCCATTTTCCATAAATACTCTCATGTTGGAACAAATAAAAAAAGTGCAAAAAAAAGAATCGATGAAGAAAAAAAGTGTCAAGAAAAAGTATCATTTATGCTACTAGACAAATGAAAAGAAAGTCTATATGTTATGTCGTGTCTATGTGAGACCTAGCACCTTATTGGCACTTGGCAGGCAAGGGGAATCACCTTGGCTTGCTTGTTCAAGGACCTAAACCAATGCTCTGGGCTGATAGGGGTTAGCCGTCACCTTGGTAGGCTAGTAGGCTTTTGGAACACCTTCTTGAGGGTTCAAGAAGCCGAGAGTCATACCTAGACCTGCCTTGGGGTGGTAGCCTTGTGACGTGCTTTACTGTTTTCAATGAATGAAAAAAACAAAACTTCCATGAGCTTCAAAAAGCTGTGACAATGTACTAATAGATTAGGAGCTTTTTTATAGCCCATAGACATGATAGACTTGAATGATTTTTAATATTGGTCACATAGGTTTTTAGGCTAGTAAGTTTATGACCTTGCATTAGCCTAGGATCATAATTGATTGCTCGTGTTTCATGCATAAAACTAAAATTTCAAGTGGTTTAATCTTCATGATAGTTTGAGTTTTTTTTTTGCTTTGTGCTATCTAGTTTTTGACTATGACTCACCCATCTTTTAGAAGCAAAAAATTCACTTTGCATGATTGTTCATTGTACTTCATGTTTTTATCCTTGTTGGCCTTTGATGCTCATTACTTGTTCTTATGTTTTGCAGCTCAACATTTCTTCCATGGACTTGCTTTCTACCATGTCACTGTGTTTTGCTTCGCCGACACACGAGGACGTGCGCCAAATTAGGAAGGGGGGAATGTTAGCAACGGCTAACACATGCTACATCGGTTATGCATCAAGCGGGAGATATGCTATGGATTATGCAAAATATTTCCAACTCACTTTGTATAAGTCTTGGGCTCATTGGGAGTTCCAAACTAGTATATGCCAGTTAGAGGGCTTAAGCTTAAACCCATAGTAGAAGGGATTGTGGTGAAAGCCTCTAAAAGGAAGTCTTTATGCAACGAGGCTTCATTCTTGAGTATCCACTCTTGAGGATCCACTTTTGAGAGCTCTCTCTCTCTCTTGAGTGTTCACTCTATGGCCTAGCCTTCAACTTAATGCCCATGCTTAAGAGGCTAGTGCTAATCCATTGTAATTAGAGTAAGCTCTTCTTGATTAATCTAATCCCTATTTTCTCATGAGTGTACTTCTTCTCTACATTTTATTATGTCATGAAATAGTATTACAATCTCATTATTCTAGATTTGAGAGAGGTATGTAGTTCTTGCTATTAACCACTCTTGTCTTTCTATGAGCATTTGATTTGCGATATTTAGCATCACTAACTAGGTTGATTAAGTTGGATCTTAATATTGTAATCAGTGTGTGTGCCCTATTGTTTGCTTGTGTGTGGATAGGTTTTAAGAAACTCTAGCACCATTCACCTCGTGTGCGTAGCTATTGATGAAGTGTCATGATTGGCATGTGGTGATTGGAGAGGCCAACACCAATGCAATTAGTGTGTGCTTACCATCAGTGTGCTTGGGGTTTCTAGTCTATGGTAAGTCGTACTTCCATGGGCTTATGTGTGTAGGAGTTGATTGATTGGTGATTAGAGTATGATTAGAGTTAGTTTTGCCATGGCTAATCTCTACTTGCATTGGAGAGGTATTCTCTTGAATCCTCTATTTCTATGCATCTGATGCTCGTGCTTCCATGCCCTAGCCGGGTTGCCGATCCAATTAAAATGGTGTAGTGGAGATTGCAAAGGCAAAGTGTACGAAGATAAAAAATACGATTGAACATGGCATATTTGGGCTATGAAGTGATCGTTCCTACCCAACCGGTCCGAGAGATGCTACTCATAAGGAGAACCATGGGAATTGAGGTATAGCAGTTGTGTCACAAAATTAGGTGCAAACCACATAGGTTTTGTCAGAGTAGATGCAATAATTGAGGCTAAGTGTGATGGATAGAGGCTCGCCAAGAGGATCAAGAGGCAAGGCAAGGCCATGGCCGGGGGAAGGTGTTAAGATTGTGGAGAATGTTGGAATAAGGGTTGCCGAGAAACACACACAGCTTGGAGAAGACGAAGGAAGCTCAAGGCACATAATAGAGAGTGTGTTACTTAGTGTGCAATGGAAAGATAGATAGCCCTAGAGTGATGGGCGTATATACAATGCACGGGGGGAAAAACCTCCTAAAGAGGGACAAAATGCCCCGGCGGTCCTAATGTGTTCACACACATCACTACCACATGTATATGGTAACGAATCCCCCCTGGAGTGATGCGGTGAACGAGAGCTGGCACATGAGTAAAGGGAAGTGCCATGCCCTGAGGACATGATCAGTCCACAAAGGGGAGTAAGCCCAAAGCTTTGCGGAAAGCTTCAAGCTTCTCACGAGACAATGCCTTTGTGAAAAGATCTACAAGGTTATACTGTGTTGGCACATAAGCCAAGCTGATCTCTCCTGCGGAGAGCCTCTCCCTGACATAGTGGTAATGCACCTCAATGTGCTTTGTGCGAGCATGAAAAACTGGGTTCCTCGCAACTGCCAATGCGCTCTGACTGTCAGTGTAGATAGTGTTGGCAGTGTCCTGTCCAACACCCAAATCAGCCATAAGGCGTCTGAGCCATACACACTCAACCATAGCTATGAAGACTGCCATGTACTCAGCCTCACAACTCGAAGTGGCCAGAGTAGGTTGCTTCTTTCTCAACCATGATATACATGAACTGCCAAGCATGAAACAAAAACCACTTGTGGACACTCGCGTGTCAAAACAACCAAGATGTAAAGTGTTACTAAGGTAGCGGAAAATCCTCTTGACAGCTTGCCAATTCTTAGACCCTGGGCTATGCATAAATCTGCTGACCTGTGAGACTGCAAACTGAATATCCAGCCTCGTGTTGCATACATAAATGAGGTAGCCAACAGCAGTTTGGTAAAGAGTGACATCAGCAGGATCGCCAGCATCATGTAGACTTAACTTCAAACCTGTTTCCATGGGAGTGGCAATAGGTTTGCAATCCTCAAGTCCAAACTTACATAGCAATGTCTCTATGTAACTTTTCTGACACAAGGCAATACCACCATCACACTGCTTAAACTGTATACCCAAGTAATGATGCAACAGCCCCAAATCTTTCATCTTGAAAGTAGCATTCAAATCAGCCTTAAATTCAGCAATATGTCTCTCATTTGGTCCAGTGATCAGCAAATCATCCACATAAAGAACCACAATGAGAAGTACATCACCCTCACGCTTTACATACAATGTGCTTTCTGTTGGACTATTACGAAAGCCTTGTTTGACCAAATGAGTGTCAGCTTTCTCATACCAAGCACGAGGAGATTGCTTCAACCCATACAAAGCCTTGTTACATTTGCACACTTTGTCCTCTTGTCCTTTTATGACAAAACCGCGAGGCTGCGTTACATAAACTTCCTCAAATATGTCACCATTCAAGAAAGCAGTAACAATGTTTGATTGATGTACATCCCAACCAAAATGAGCTGCCAATGCACATAGAAAATGCACAGTAGTCATACGACAAGTGGGAGCAAAAGTCTCTTCATAATCTATGCCTTTTTGTTGTGCATAACCTTTTGCAACAAGTCGAGCCTTATAGCGATCTATCTCACCATCCCGCTTGCGTTTCAACTTGTAAACCCACTTCAGACCAATGGCCTTTTTGCCAAGAGGCAAATCACATAAAGTCCATGTGTAATTTTCTATAAGTGCATCATATTCTAATTGCATGGCAACCATCCAATTTTCTGAATTTTGTGCCTCATCAAAAGACAGAGGCTCCTCAACATCATGTAAGCTAGACACAGCCAAAGCATAACAATCTGATGCATAAGATGCATGGCGAGAGCCTGAACGAGTACAACTAGACAAAGGTGCATCCAATTTACTGTCACGCAAAGTGTGCGCCAGCCATTTTGGCATACCTCTAGCCTGCTCATTTTCAGCCCTTTCCTTGTCAAGTACATCGTGTACATCTGCATCAGTAAAAGGGTGATCTAAAACATTTTCAAAAACCCCCATAGGCTGTACATTTCCCTCATTGGAACTTACATTCGTATTTCCACCATTGAAAAGAGGCAACAAAGTGTCATAAATGTCCTGTGAGCTTACATTACTGTCTCTAGTACATGACAGTAAGGGCTGAACAGAATCTTCCACAAACACTACATCCCGAGAAACCAGAATACGTTTTGTTTGCAGATGATTCAACCTGTAACATTTGCTTTCAACACTATAACCAGCAAAAATACATTTGACAGCCTTATCATCCAATTTTTTGCACTGCACTTGTGGCACCAAAGCATATGCCAAACAACCAAAAACACGCATGTGCTCAATAGAAGGCTTTCTATCATGCCATGCTTCATATGGAGTAATAGACTGCAAATCTTTCGTAGGACACCTGTTAAGTACATAAGTGGCACACATGATGGCCTCAAGCCAAAAAGAATGCGACAAAGCTTGACTTTTGACCATACATCGTGCCATTTCCGTCAGTGACCTGTTTTTCCTCTCAGCAACACCATTTTGTTGAGGTGTATAAGGCACTGTACATTGGTGTTTTATCCCACGACTAGCCAAAAATGCATTAAATTCACGAGACATATACTTCCCCCCTCGATCGGAATGGAGGTGCCCATAGTACATTTCAAGACATTTTCAGCCATAGCCAGAAATTTTTTGAAGCACATAAAAACTTCGAACTTCGCTTTAAGCGGAAATACCCATGCATGCCTAGAGTAATCATCAATGAAAGTCACGATGTACAGGTAATTGCCCAAGGATGGAGTTTGCATGGGCCCACAAACATCACTATGCACAAGCTCCAACCTGCATGTGGCCCGAACTGAACCATCCTTTGGAAATTTAGAACGCTACATCTTACCCAAAATACAGCCTTCACAAACATGTTTGACAGGTGCTTCAAGAGGTGGCAAAGAAGCAACCATATCATATTTTTGCAAACGCAAAAAACTGGCAAAATTCAGATGACCAAAACGCGCATGCCAAAGTTTTTCATCTGAAATAGCCCTTGAATCTACAACAACATTTGCAAAATTTTGTCCACACTTGTCATACAAAGTGAGCTTATACAACCCACGGCACAAAAGGCCAAATGCAACAATTTCATCACCAAAACTGAGATCATGAACTGTACATCTGTCATGCACAAATTTGACTACAAGTCCAAGTCTAGCAAGTGCGGATATAGACAAGAGATTCTTCTTGATCACAGGTACATAAAGTGCATCAACAAGTGTGAAGGAACTGCCATTAGCAGCAGTGAGCACAATCTTTCCAACTCCCTGAACTAGATAAGAGGCGTTGTTGGCACAAGTGACTGAATTCCCATGAGGGACAGACTCGAGAGAGGTAAACAATTCACGATGTGAGGTAATGTGCTTTGTAGCACCACTGTCGAAATACCACACATGTGAATCTGCAGCAACTGACAAGCATGCATCATGGACAGCAAGATTGTAAGTGTACTCTGCGCTAAAAGCCCATTCTGCATCAACATCAGCAACACAGTCTCCTTTCACAGAATACTCAACAATGGCTACATTTGTAGTGGAACCGGCATTTGCAGTGGAACCACCCTCTTTCTTCTTAGCCTCTTTGGCCTTCAACTTAGGACACGACTTGATCAAGTGATCATTGGCTTTACAATAATGGCAACGCATCTTCTTTTTGCCCTTATCACCAGAATTGCCAGACGAAGTGCTTCCAGTAGAAGCATTGGGAACATAAGTTTTGCCACTCGCAGCAGAACCATAAGAAGTGGTTGCATTGCTATTACCACCCTTTCTTTGAGAAGCAATAAAAGCCTGTTCAATTGCATGCTGTCTAGTCCTGTTTTTTCTGGAAAGTGACTCTTGCAACAGCAATGTGCACAGTGCATCAAACTTGACAACTTTTGGATTTCCTTGGGTCATAAGTCTCCAAGTACTAGCAAAAGTCTGGTAAGAATCAGGTAAGGCATCAACAACAGTCTGCACAAGGGAACTATCTGAAAT
Source organism: Adiantum capillus-veneris (assembly GCF_014529385.1). Taxonomy (NCBI): domain Eukaryota; kingdom Viridiplantae; phylum Streptophyta; class Polypodiopsida; order Polypodiales; family Pteridaceae; genus Adiantum; species Adiantum capillus-veneris. The sequence continues at coordinate 85,760,495 of NC_140937.1, forward strand.
GACTTCACCTGCAGAAATAAGCTGCTCATTGATATCCTTGACACTAGCAAGGAAAGTGTCCATATCATCTTCCTCATGCATAATATTCGACTCCAGCTCTTTACGCAGCAAAGCAATTTTAGCCTCATTGTGGCTTGCATAAAGACCAGCCAAAATATCCCAAGCCTGTTTTGCAGATTTTGCTGAACGGATGTGAGGAACAATGGTGCGCTTCACAGACAACACAATCAATGCATGAGTCTGCGCATCCTTAACATCCCAACAAGCTTGTTCTGCCGTAGGCAAAACAACTCTAACAGCTGCAATCCTTGGAGCAAGGCCTACAACATCCTCAACATCGCCTACATCCTCAGAACCAGGAAGTACATCAATGCCTGCACAATGTTCCAGCCACCCTTTGACACAAGAACATGTTGCATCATATAAGCACACATAGGGTAGTTGTCCCCATCCAACCTGTCCTCGTAGCAAACATCTTGAACACATCTGTGTTGTTGTTGTCAGCCATGGTAAATGCTGCACCTGATGTGAAAACTGCCCAAAAATAGGAGAAATGGAGCGGGAACAACCTGTGCTATATAGCACAAACCGTAGAAGACTCTAAGGCACCTGTTATGCAGAAAATGGCACTGACAGAAATTCTGCACAAAATGACGAAATAGCCTGTGCAGTACTACCTGTAGTGGAAACGGAGGCCGAAATGAGCCCAAATCAAAATTCTGAGCAGACCAAGCTCTTCGAGTTTGCCCAAAATATTTGTCGACCTGCGAACGCTTTCCAAAGCTCACTGAAATCGAAGAAAGTGAGCAGGTATGTGCTGGAGCAGCTGGCGACTAAGCCCGGGAGGTCGTGACCTGCTCTGATACCAATTGTGGGAATTAGGGTTGCAGAGAAACACACACAGCTTGGAGAAGACGAAGGAAGCTCAAGGCACACAATAGAGAGTGTGTTACTTAGTGTGCAATGGAAAGATAGATAGCCCTAGAGTGATGGGCGTATAAACAATGCACGGGGGAAAAAACCTCCTAAAGAGGTAAAAAATACCCCGGCGGTCCTAATGTGTTCACACACATCACTACCACATGTATATGGTAACAGAGAAGAGGGACATTATGCACCGGATTGCCCTCATTTGACAAGAGAAAGAGGTGGTATGTACCCGCTATTTGGTAGAGGAAGAGGTCAAGCACAATTTAATAGCCAAAGAGAGTAGGACATCAAGAATCTAGGGAAACCAGCTCTTCCAAATGCTGGCAAAGTCCCTAAGGTGATTATTATCGTGGTGGATAAGGAGGAGGAGCATGAAGTGGTTATTAGAGCTACATGAGTTCAAGTTAGAGTTTAAGATCGACCACACTAGTCGATCTCACATGGCATACAATTTGGTCAAAACGGTCATTGATTTGCCAATTTATCCAAGGCTGGTATGAGATGAAGCCAAAGAGGAGCCAGACTTGGAGGGAGCATTTTTTATGTGCTTTGATGGTGCATACAGAAGGGTGATAGAGAAAGAAGGAGGTGGAGTGGTGATACAGGACCTGTAGGGCAAGGTAATCTTTTCAAAGGCCTATGATCTAGAAGATGTCCACACCAACAATGAAGTGGAATACCGCACCCTCCATTTAGGTTTGAAGCAATGCATGGAGTTTGGTATTTCCAAGTTGATAGTGAAGGGAGATGTGTTGTTGGTTAGCAAGAAATTATTAGGCCAACGGTAGGTAAAGAGCAATTCCTTGAAGCATTGGTTTTTTGCTATTAAGAAGCTGTTGAAGTTCTTTGAAGAGGTCCAGTTTAAGCATTTCAAGAGAGAGAAAAACTAGGAGGCGGACCAACTAGCAAGTAGCAAATTACATGTGCATATTGCAGGCCTATATGTGGCCCAACCACTTACATAGGTAGGGAATCATTGAAGGAGATAGAAGATTTTCTGAGTACATGGTAGTGTCCATGGGGTCTATCCAAGCTGCAAAAGAGAATAATAGTGCAAAAATCTCACAAGTTTACAGTGGTAGGTGAAGACCTGATGACCTATGGTCTAGATGGAATTCTAAAAAGGGTGTTCTATAGAGAGGAAATTAGCTTAGTATTGGAGAAATGCCATGAGGAAAGTAGAAATCAAGGTAAAGACCAGGTATTGTATTGAGTTTTAAGCGTAGGTTTTTGGTGGCCTTTCGAAGTGAGGGATGTACCCTATTTGTGCAAGACCTCATGAGTGCCTTACTATGGGTGAAAGACTACTAGTGGATGAGTTGCAAGGAGCCATCATTCCTCAAAACTCTTTCAAGAAGTGGGGTCTGGATGCCAACGGTACACTCCCTAGATCTACAAGTGGTAGGGAGTACATTGTGGTAGCCATCAACTACCTCACTAGGTGGGTTGAGGCTAAGGCCAGGTAAGGAGGTAAATGCAGATGTTGTGGCTCAATTTGTCTTGATTGAATTTGTTGCCATTTTTGGAGTGCCTTGGGTTCTCAATTTTTATAGAGGCCAAGGGTTTAAAAGCAAGTTTATATGGGAATTGGTTGAGAAGCTCAACATAAATTTTCTTCACCCTATCATCCCCAATGCAACGGTCTAGTGGAGACTCGGGGAACTCACTCTATATATAAAACAGGACTCCACCTGCGAACGAACAACTTTGATAAAACCCCTATATATGACTCATATTAGGGAATATGACCCCCTTTCTACGCTTATATGACAATCAATGAAGAAAACTATCATACCCCTATCTTACATATAAAATTTAGGTCTCACATGATCTAATGGAGTAAAACTAGTCAAAGAGTGTGTAGCATAGTGACTAGCAATGTACTAAGGAACCACTTCTATTGATAACTAGATGTATCCTCAATGTGTCTTAGTTTTCAAACTATGTGCCCGATCAGCCTGCACTCTGGCTACTCCCCAATTCTGACCCATCCAAAGCTGGTGTAAATCAACCCTTAAGCTGCTCTAAATCAGTCCTTGTCTATGACCGGCTTGATGCAAAATTTGATGTATGACCTGATAAAAAACTTTTCCTAAATTCATCCGAGATCTAGTGCACATCAGTGACCAATTGTTACAAGTAATCAAGCCGAGTCACGTCCCCCCCCCCCCCCCTAAATATGATACCCTCCTCCCTTATTTTTCAGCTTGGGAGATAAAGTATTGGGGGCCTGCCCCTAACTTATACGCTTATGTAACTTGTAAAAAAAAACCCCTCCCCTGTACTTACGTGGTGTGATAAGTTTTCCATGGTTAATCCCCCGGGAGTGAAGAGTGCCAATGGGCAGATCATCAAAATGTTGACAAAGTATGTATATAAGGAAGAAGCAGAGTGGGAGACCAATATAGAGAAATGCTTATGGGAATACATGACATCTTACAAACTGGCAACCAATTGTACTCCGTTCAAGTTGGTTTATGATAAGGAAACGGTGCTGTCAGTACATGCACATCTAGGTGCTCTGAAGGGTATGTGGCACATCAATGCCACTTTGTAGGAGGTTTTACAGGATAGGATTGTCGGCCTTAAAGCATTGTAGATGGACAGAGAGGAAACAGCAGAGTATTATGTGAGAGAAAGGGAGAAGTGGGTGGCAAAGTTCAATCAGAGCCTATCGAACAAGAAGATACAAGAGGGATATCTAGTGATGAAGTATGAAGCTACTTGGACATCACCTTTTAGAAGAAGTGGATGGATCCATATAAAGTGCAGAAGGCCTTTCCAAATGGGACCTACCAGCTAGTACGTGCAAATGGAAAGATTCTTAGGCACATGGTGAATGGTGTGCAAATCAAATTGTACTCTGACAAAGGTCTAGTGCTCGATTTGCATCAAATTGTAGCCAAGGGGGTGGGTAACCCACCTAAAAGATGCAATGTGGAAAGGAGATGAAGCTGTGTATATATTTTGTAAATGTGATTGTGGTTTGTGAATGATTTTGGTTATCAGTGTGTTGTGGCCATTTTCAAGTTCAATAAATATGCTTTTGGTCAAACATGAATGTTCGACAAGGGGTTTGGGCAATGATGGTGCAACCAAAGTTGGTCGGGCCTAGAAGTGGTACCAAGCAGTGCTATGGGTGCTGATATGTGCATGACATAGTGCTAAAGACGATACAAAGGCCTTGTGCTGACAAAGGACAATGTAAATGTATGCCTGATGCAGTTTCTTAGGCAAAAAGGGCTCCAAAAAGGGCCAATTGGGATGGCAAGTCCAAGTGTTTAAAGTTTCAAAATGGTGCCGGGAATGTAGTGTTCAAGATGCTCTATGAGTCGGTCCAGATGGCTCCTAAAACAAAGCCATGGTGTGAAAGATATGGTGGTCCAAATATGGAATGCATATTAGATTCCCAATGGACAGGGAAAGTGGGGATAGGTGGCAAGAGCTGGAGTGAGCAGATACTGTTGAAATGTCGATGCTGTGGAACATGCCAGACCTTTTGGATCATCAATTGGAGCTCAGACGGGCAAGTTATGGTCAATCAAAGATTTTTCGGGGGCCAGTTGTGGGGCACAAGTGCCAGGAATGTAGTGTTCAAGATGCTCTATGAGTCGGTCCAGATGGCTCCTCAAACAAAGCCATGGTGTGAAAGATATGGTGGTCCAAAGATGGAATGCATAGTAGATTCCCGATGGGCAGGGCAAGTAGGCATAGGTGGCCAGAGCTGGAGTGAGCAGACACTGTTGAAATGCCCATGCTGTGGAGCATGCCAGTCCTTTTGGATCATCAATTGGAGCTCAAACGGGCAAGTTATGGTCAGTCAAAGATTTGTCGGGGGACCAATTGTGGGGCACATTAGTGCATTGGTAGACATGCCATTTGGTGGGATTTTGGGCGCAACCAAGTTCTAGAGGGTGTTCTACATCATGAGGAATTAGTAGGACTTGACGGTTTTCTATCAACCTCATGATTGCCAAGGTACTTGGCGACAATTGCTAATTGGGTGGCATCGGGCAATTTTTTCCCTTTTTTGTGGCCTTGGTTAATGGGCCTAGCAAAGTCCAAATGCGGAGGGGATCTGCACGTCAAAGTCGGGAGTGGGATCCACTAGTGGGACTTTATGGCAAGGTAATCGGGCATGTGAGCAATGAACCAGGACAAGTTGAAGTTAGGTCCATAAGGGGTTATCCTTGGAGGCATTGGAAAGAATTTTTTTGAGTTTAAAGGTTGGGCATCCCACAAGCTACCATGTGGCACACCTATGGACCCACATGCATTTCCAAGAGCTCAAGAGCCGATGTACACAACCTAAACCATGGCCCTTTATGGATTGTCAAAAGAGAGAGAGGGTGGGCTCTCTTCCCTCGTGAGCCATGGCGAGCTCGAGTGGTGGCACTTACGATCCTGGAGGGGTGTGCAATGCTGGATTTTGGCGAGCGAAGTGTTGACAGTAGTAGCCAATGGTAGAGAGCCGATGGGTGACACTCTGCAAAGGTGATGATGTGGCATACCAACCAACGGGTCTGTTCCCATGGCCCTATAGGCCGCCGCCATTTTATTGGAGACAAAGTGAAGGAGGCACTAGCGCCCCCTCCCTGAGATCCAAAGAAGCCATGGCAATTAGGGAGAGAGTTGGGAAGTTGGTTCTAAGGCCTCAAAGCTTGTATAGATTGTTAAATCCAGAGGCCAAGGGGTCCAATGAAGCTCAAGTTTCTAAAAATGGGCAATAGCCCCCTATCAAACCATTTTTTTGCTCATTAATGGGGATTTTTTTCAGTTTTTGAACTGCTAATGGACAAAAAAAAGCAAAGGGACAAGCCTTAGGGGATGTTTTTATGTGAGCTTTCCATTTGTGGCATTGTAATAATTGTATGAGCATTGTGTTGAGCAATAGCAAACCGTTCCTCCCACTTTGTGGCACCGTTTTCCCTTCCCCCCTCTCTTTCTCTTGCTCTTTGTGTAAGTACCGGTACCGGCAAAGGTGTGTGCCCGTTGACCGCTTTGTGGTGCAAAAGGGAGTGAAATTGAGTCCTGGTGTGTGTCAAAAGTGATGAAATAAGCATTGGTGGTGTGTGTGAGTTGAATGGTGGTTTGGCCAAGCGTGCATGTGTTGAGCAGTGTGCAAGCAGTGGCATGTTAGCATGTCTTGTGTCTTTTGAAGGTGCTTTTGAGAGGATAGGGGTGTTGTAAATTCCCTAATGTATAGAGAGGCATTTATTTATGTTCCATATGTGCTCTCCATTCCCCCTCTCCAACGGTTTGGACACTATGTGTTTTTGGTTATGCCCTTTGGGTTAACCAATGCACCCATAACTTTCATGACGCTTATGGACAGTGTCTTGAAATTGTATTGGGAAAGTTTATTATTGTTTTCTTAGTGTATAGTGCTTTTGATGAAGAGCAATACAACATTTAAAGCAGGAGTTTGAATTGTTGAGAGAAAATAAGCTATATACCAAATAATCAAAGTGTGATTTTCTCAAGGAGGAGATTCATTACTTAGGGCATGTTATTTTTGTTGATGGGATACACATGGATCAATACAAAGTGGAGGCCATTTGGAGGTAGCCTTCCCCTAGAAGCCTAGAAGAGTTACATTGCTCTTCACATGATAGATCAATTAAAAGCCAAGTGGTTAACCTTTCAATGGGGACAAAGCTCAACAACAAAGTTTTGATGCTCTCAAGGATGAATTAGCTACAAGTCCTATTTTGGCTATTGTGTATCCTTTGAAACCTGTAACATTTAATGGCCTAGTAACTTGTGTGTAGCGGAAAAAAGCATGAACATAGTGAGCATTTCATTAGAATAGATTCCTAATGAGATTTACAAGAGTGCTTGCGGGCAGAGAGCAACAAAAAGTATAACACCTAGTTAGATAGCATGAACAATACTTCAAAAGAGAGAGAAATGAATCTATTGCCAACAGTTGAGGACCGGATTTTCATGGAGCCGGTCCCCCCTCCAAAAGGCTTTGTATTATGTTTTTTCCCATCAAGAGAGACATTTTACAATACAATACTTTGTGTTCCTTCAATAACTTGTTGGTGCAATGAAGATGGAAGCTTCAAGCACCATGCACACACCTATGAAACACAACATCAATTCCCTCACGGTCTCAGACCCAAGACCTCACACACCTTTGAAGATGGTGAGAGCTAGAGGGGTATGAGAGTAGATTGAGAGGAAGAAGGAGTGGTCTTACGAGAAAGATGTACATCTCCTCACATAATCACTCATATCAGCATAGCCAGCTTAGTAATTAGCATGGTAGAGGAGATGAGCATGCATTGAAGCTTGGCTCTTGGTTGGATTTGCATCACAAAGCCAAGAGATGTTGGTGTAGGCCTCCCTTCTCACAAGCTTGGAGTAGGTGATAAGCTTTCCATTAAAGCTTGAGAAGGAGAGAGAGAGTCTTCTTGCTTCACACATGAGTTTGTGTGAGTGTGTGTGGGTAATGCCTTGAGAAAATCAGCCCCCTCTCTCTCTTGGTCGACCCCTCTTGCTATTTGCTCATGTTGCAACCCTATTGGCCCTTTCCAGGCTTAGACAATGAGTATTAAGAAGCATAAGTGATAGCCTTTTGACATGTGTCTCCCTTTCCCCTTTTGTGAGAGCTTTAGGTGTTAATTAATGCAACTAAACTCTCATTGGACCCCTTTGTCTCCTGGCCAATAGGAATCAGGCAAGCCATTGGGTTGCTGAATGCTCATTGGACCCCTTGGGAGACTGTTCAATAGTCATCTAGAGATCTTAATCCTTATTGGTTCTTTTATTAAGTGTTTTGAAATTGATTAAACTAGATTTACTCTAGCCTAATTCTCATTGGTCCACCTCCATGGCCATCCAATAGGATTTGAGTACACCTTGTGGGCATCTGGGCTAGGGAGCTGACATGTGTCCCTCTTTCCCCTTGTGTAAAGGAGCTTGCGAATGTGTGTGTGTGTGTGTGTGTGTGTGTATGTGTGTGTGTGTGTTTCTCTCTCATCTCCTACTTCTAGGGCTCGCCCCCTCCTATGTAGGGATGCATGAAGACTTTTTGGCACACACACACTAAGCATCCAATTTTCCTAGTGATGATTGACCTTTGGACACAACCTTTGAATTTTGGAACCTTAGCATTTTGGAAGTCTTAATGGGCTGAACCTTAGGGTCTTTTAAGCCCATTGTTGCATCTTTCTCTTTTGCAGATGCCCCCCCCCCCCCCCCCCCCCCCCTTTGGATCCCTATTTTCCCTCCTTTGGATCCCTACTGTGACCGGTCTGCCAGCTTAACCAATATTCTAACTTTTTCTCTCCTGGCACTTCCCCATATTAAATGATCAGTTTAACATGAGAAATCATTTAGGAGAATTAGATATTAGCTATTGTGACAAAACCATTGGTTTTAGAAACATATGCTAAAAATCATGCTAGCACATTCAAGCAGTCATTCTCCAAGAGGGAAGGATAATTGCATTTGAAAGCAAGAAGATTGATTTACCACAACAAAAATATTTTGCTTATTACGGAAGAGAACTCTATGCAATTGTGTATGCTTTGAAGACATGGTGGCATTATTTGTATGGAGCTTAGTTTGTGATTGTGTTTGACCATGAAAGCATAAAATGGTTCACATCAAAGACTTGAAGGGTTGAAAGGCGAGGTGGATTGAGATTCTTTAGGAATATGATGCAAAGCTCAAGTATCGTAAAGGCTGATACAATGTGGTAGCTGATGCTCTTAGTCGCATTCCTGAGATTAAATCTCTTCTCTTTACCGAGCTTCAAAGTGAGTTTTTGGAATCTCTCAAGGGTGTTGGAATAAGCCTTTAGCTTACACTCAACACATGACCAACCTCTAAAATCCAAGCATACTAAGCATTCCGCCTTATGTGCATGCATGCATCCCACTACATAGATTTCACTAAACATATGCTTCTTTATAGACACATACTATTTGACATAGCCACAGGCCACTTTACTTTTCTCCCCATGTGATCCAAATCACTTTCTAGCATTAAATACCACCTTCCTTTTTTTGAGCCTATAAATGGCCACTATGCAAAGAATGTAATCCTCTCTCTAAGTCTAATACAATCATTATGTTCATTTCAATATGAGTGCTTCATTTGTCTATCCAATATAGCTTCTCAGCTGGTATCAGAGCTTGCATGATGATTAATACCTCTTAATCACTCATCCAAAATCCTTCTCTCGCTAATAAGCACCACTAATCAACTTTGATTATCCATGTTGGGGCACGTTCTTGAATTTTCTCCTTGAGCCACTACCCTTCGTGTTTATTTGAAATTAATTAGCATGTGTATATAGGTTTCATTTGCATTTAGGTTGCATTGCATTGGAGCTACTCCATTAAAGGCCACAAATGCATGTTTTGGAGTCATTCAATTGGAAGCTATGCCAACAAATTGAAGAAACACATTTATGCGCGTACATAGCCATCAGCATTAGCTTTTGATCGAGTCCACCTACATAAATTTTGAACTAAGTTATGCTAATTAACACCTTGAATAAATTCTAAGTTTTTAAGATCAATATCTAGTTTTTATAAAGGGAAGACTTAGAAGTTATGTGTGTGTGCAATTGAAATCATTTAATGCCCAAATTCCTTTTAGGTGGAAGTCAAGCTTTACATTTTTTCAAGGGGTGAAGGCAGCTTTTGTTTTTAAAAAGTCTTATTTGACTTTGGAAAAGAGCACAACTTACAAGGACATACAACCTCTTCTATTTGGGAAGCCCCGCTACAAAAGACTTGAGCTCTTATTATAAAGAGTGTTTTTCATTTGCTGAAATGATCCTACTCAGCACCTCAAGTCAATGGGCCTAAAAGACCATTCTTATGCAACTGAAATCTTTTATCTCCAAGATGTCATCAATTCAATCAAGCCTCAAGGGGGAGAGGCCCATTGCTCATAGGCTTCTAGGATTTGAGGCCAAGCGTTAGTTTCCTCTACCAAGACCTAAAGGTTTTTCAAAGTCCACTCCACACGGCCAAGTCTCCATAAGACTCAAAGACAAAAGAAATGTATGTATTACCCAGTTCCAAGATTGTCAAATCCCAAGAAAATTCAATCCATGCATTTGCATAAGTATTTCTACATTTTTTTTGAATCTATTGCATCTATACTTGCAGGTATACAAGCATTATGTTCACCAAGGTATGCCATCATTGAAACAAGAAGGAACATGCACCCAATTGGTGTTTCTTGAAAGATGATGCTAGGAAAATAATCATACAGATTTCAAAGGCAAAGCACACATACTGGAATAAGAAAAGAAAGAAGGGGATATCCACACTTTCCATTATGAGGATGTGTTGTTACCCTAAAAGTAACCCATATGAGCCTTCTTGATTAGAATCCATGCACTTCGTGTAAGCTTCAACTTATGAGGGTATCTGTTGGGGTAAACCTTTAGCCTACAAGTGACACATGACCAACCCCTAAAAGCTAAGCATATTAAGCATGCAGCCTTATGTGCATGCATGCATCTCACTACATAGATTTTCCTAAACATATGTTTCTTTATAGTCACATGCTATTCGGTATAGCCACATGCCACTTGAACTTTCTCCCACATGTGATTCAAATCACTTTCTAGCATTAAATACCACCTTCCCTTTTTTGAGCCTATAAATGGCCATAATGCAAAGCATGTAATCCTCTCTCTAAATCTAATACAATCATCATGTTCATTTCAATATGAATGCTTTGCTTTTCTATCCACCATAGCTTTCCAAAGGGAAAGTGTGAGCATGACGAGGCATACTCCAAAGCATGGAGCCACGTGCAAATGAGGGATCCTTCTCACTTGAATGTTGGTAGTCTATCTTTAACGTCCACACCTAGTTCTCCTCTTTTGAGTGATGAGCTGCAGAGATGGAAGAATTTTTCCATTAACGATGGGTACCTTTTCCACAAGGGGAGAGTGTGAGTACTGACAAGCACAAACATTCATCCCCCAATTCTTTATGAATGTCATGATAGTCCAAGTGTAGGGCACCTAGACATAAAGAAAACTTATGCTCTCATAGACGATAGTTTTACTGGCCAGTTTTTACACATCTACATTCGAGACTACAAGAAATGTCAAGGAAATAAAGCAGAGCGCCTAAAGGCAGGAGGTCTCTTGCATCCCTTGGATATTCCCAATGGTAAATGGGAAAGTATATCTATGGATTTTATTGTGGGTTTACCAACCTTCAGCTTTTGTATCTAGACATGCTATCTCCGCAAGAGGTGCCAACTCCCTCTGGCTATAAATCTCGAACCAAGATATAGTTACAATACTCCCAACCAATATCACCAATCCAATTGTTCCATTTCAACACAGGTAACACAATGCCTCCTTGTGGAACAAGAATCAAAGACCACCAAGGGTAAACAAGAAAACTGGGACTAGATGAAAAGCTCCTCCAAGATCCACTATGTGTCACCAACTCTAGCCAAAATATTCTTCACTTGACACCAAGATGCCACATATGGCTAGGTATGACAAATCTCACCGACTTTCTAGGAGAGTGAGTACAGGGATATAGACCACATCCAACCATCTCCAACAACCCATCCACTTGAGAAGACCATGCAATCCCAATGCAAGTTAGAACCACCATGTCTTTGTTGGTGTACAACAACGTAATTGTCCATCTCCAACATATCAATCAAGGCCAAGGCATAAGAGAATGTCCACCATAGACAAGTGCAAACTAGGTTCCAAGGCTACAAGTAGCCTCCCATCAGAAGGGATTCCTAATCTCCTTGGCAAGGACATGTACACTACCTGAAATTGGTCCAAAATTAGTCCGGACTGCTACAGAAAAGTCTCCAACTTAATTGTTGAAACCTATAAAGGTAGTTGAGAGGAACCAATGCACTCACTTGAATCATAGGTCTTCAAAATGTAGCCTAGATCTTGTCCAACTCCATGATAAAAATCAACAACACTTCAACAACAAGATGAAAAATGTAGGTACTCAAGGGTTCTTTGTGACAAAATTTTTGTAGAGGCAAATCATCCATCTCTTAAAGCAAAAACATTGGCACAAGGGTGCTCTTTGCAAAGAAAATGCAACCATAACAAGCTCTCTTACTAGCTAAAAAATGTTGACTCCAATAGTGAATTCTCATGCTTTGGATCCATTAGGTGTCGTCAAGCTTAGGCTTTGATACCATCCCAAATTTGACGATGTGGTATCATAGAGATAGAGAGAGAATGTACGAGAGGGAAAAGGTAAGAGAGTTTTCTATTACAATGGGGGCATGGGTTACTTATATACTCCTCTGGGGGGTCAAGTAGAATAAATACCTAACAGTGACTAACTAAATGAATAGGATCGCATTGGGTATTCAATTGAGTAACATATTTTAACACCCTCTTTGTAGCTCATAGCAAACATATGTAGCTCAAATTGAACATATAAACATTAAAACCCTCTTTGTAGCTCATAGTGAACAAATGTAGAAAGATCAAGGTGATAAGAAGCTACCATGGATGCCCAAGCATAGGCCATCATTTAGTTCCTCTACTTCTTGGGTGGTCTATCCTAGTTCCATTTGGTCTAGATAGTAGCTCCCTTGAAGAGGTCTAGAAGGTGAGGTGCTTGGGTCATCATTCTCATTGTTGGAATGTCTTGCCCTTGAAGCACCCCACCACATGGTTGCTTGAATCAATTATTTTGTTTCTTCTTGGGTGGTCTATCCTTGCTAGAATATATTGCATGTAACATGCTTGGACACTCCAAATGAGAAAACAATAGCAACACACGTGAGAAATTGCAACCACATAACTTGAAAAGAGAGAGAGAGAGAGAAGAGGAGAGTCAACAAAAAGTAGCAAAGTTTCGCTTTCACATGCATTGGCCCCAAAGTCTAGCACCCCTCTTGGTATTTCCTTCTTTATTGCTTCACAAGCTACAATTGCCAGGAAACTTGTACTCTACTTCCGCACACTAAAATGTTAGAATGAGTCCCCAAGGCACTTATTTAAAGGCCCTTGGCCTAAAATCATCCAACGTGAAAAATCTCCTAGGCCTAGTGTCCAAAGTTTGGCTCCATGCTTTGTGGCTATTTGTATAGTCCTTACGTATTCAACAGTAGCATCTCTCCACAATTTGCATATAATAGTGCAAGGGCAAAAAACATCTCAAAGAAACCTGTCATGAATGCCTCATCCAATGTTTGCATATAGTGCAAGGGAAAAAACATGATCCTAGCATACATTCCCATGATCATCTTTGATGGTGCTTCTGACTGCAAGTCCCAACTAATGCCACCGGTGCCTTTGAGAAACACTTCCCATGGGTGCTTTGCGGCTACAACTAGACTGACATCATCAAATCAGACATCTCATCGTGTCCAAGTGGTGTATCTGTCAAATTTTGTAGAAAAAAACAATAAAACTTTCTATAAGTATAAACATATAATTACAAAACAATCTGTTTTCTTAGCTTATCATTAAAATACAACAAATGTAAAAGAGTAAAGTGAAATACTAACCGTGTCGCCATGAGAACTCAAAATGTCCATCAGGGCGTTTAAGCCCTTTCTGCCTGTGTACTCGTGCTCGTACAGTGTGGGGTCACGTCTTGTCACATCGACCACTGTTCAAAACATACAAAGAATCCATTATGTTAGAATTTAAAAGTACAAATAGGCGTAACTACCAAACCTAAAGAGCAATGCAAAAACACTTACAAAATCGGTCTCAAATGATGCCCACCCACCGCTCCCCAAGTGGTGCAAGCTCCCTCTCTCTACTCACGCTTTGGCTGCCTCCTTTTGTTGCTTCCACTTGTCAGGATTTTTGTGCGCTTCTCGCTTTGCATTCTTCCAAACTTCTTTGGCCAGCCAATCTTGTCTGTTCCACCCATGCTTTTTGCTTTTTGTACTTCAAAATGCTTGTGCTTACAGTATTCGCGCATTCGAATCTTCATCAGGTCTTCATTGAAGCGCTCATCCCGACTTGACATGGGAAACTCGTCATGCAGCATGTTGATGACTTTGTCATTTAATTCACTTCGCACTTCACTCCAGGTGTTTAGTATGTAGTGTCTAAACACCTGAGAGCAAAGACCGTGCATGCACGAGATCACCTTCTTGCCTTTGTCATCCAAGATGATGCCGTCGCTGATGTCGAAGGAGTACGGCAAGCCCTCTCACCTGTGACACGTGAATCTAGGTGTCTCAACAGGGGTCTCTAGCGGCATCTTTGGGGGTACGGACGTCAGGTGTCTCCACTAGAGTCTGGGCCTTGAAGCGAGGAGTGTCGATTGGGGTAACTCCCGGAGGAGTAGCTAGTGGTGTGTAGCCAGGATCTTTCTTGCTTCATCTCTGGAATTTGGCATCACATTATTAGCTGGCAGTATGTGCTCTTTGAGCAATCTACACAGCCAAAAAAATGTGGTACACTTGTGTAAGTAATCTATCAAATCATTATACATCTAGAGTTTTTTATTGAAGTAAACAAATTGTAATAGATCACCTGAAAAGTGATGTAACGCTAGTGTCACTCCATCCAAACTTTGCCTGCATGTTAAGAAGAACCAGGAGCGCCTTCAATCTAGACACATGTGCTCCATCATACAATGGCGTATCGGCTTCACTTTTCATATCATCATAGATAAGCCTTTCTGAATCCATGATCGGCTCGATCATTTCATCGATCTCGGGCTCAAACATTGCCTCGTTGGGAATGTGGTCTGCATGATATCCTCTAAGCTGTAAGAGGCTAGATCTTGTGGCCTCACGTATGTTGCTTGACTACAGTGCCTACGAACACGTCTATTGGGTTGCAAGATTGCAGCTTGTTGGCCAGAGTCCAATGAGTTATAATTGGCAACAACTCGATCTATAATAGATAGATCAAACTCACCAAATTTGCGAACGTGCTGCAAAGAAATGCGTCTTGTCCATCGCACAGCATGCTTGCGTTGATTACAAGGACCTAAGATCCTTGTTGAGAGATAGGTGTTTCGGTTGGACGGCCCCACATCCTCCTCACTACTCATAATGAATGTAAAAACCTTATAACTTGGACATAAATTTAATCTTCTATTGGCATCCTCCGTCTTCTCTCTCTCTCTCTCTCTCTCTCTCTCTCTCTCTCTCTCTCTCTTTCTCTTTGTTCACACTGTAAACTACCTCACATTCTCTAGTCATGTCCGATCCCCGTACACCTTGATCTAGAGGTGCACGGAGGTCAGAACCACCGGATTATAATCTTGTCTTTATTAGTCAATGCCTATATTTGTGGGTACGAGAAATCTACACACCCATGTCTACATGATAGTGCATGTAGTGGACAAAAGCCCTTTGACTCTTCTCTAGCTGTAGCAATTCACAGCATCTTAACATCTCTTCATAGCAGATCCTTGTTCGAGGGATTACTTAGCACATTACATGTTGGCCTATAATCTATCATACCGTTGAAAGCTTTCCAACTTAAGGTCGTATCCATAGAGAGGAAGAGAGGGATCACCGTTCGCCTATCCGTAGAGAGTTGGGAAGGTGGCAACTTCAGCCGGCCGTGTAAGAATGCAAGGCTAACTTCACCGTTCACCTAACTCTAATTTTTTTCCGTAATCCTGAAGGTAGACTTTAATATAAAAACTAAATTCAAATTCTAATCTTAAATCTAACTTACTTGAACGTTTGGTGATTCTGAGCTAATTGAACATGGTTAGTGGGTGAGTTAATAGGTGTCATATTATGATGAGAATATACATATTGTTGTATACCTAGTGTTTGCTCTTTGGGCAAAGCCTTCATTGACATGCCCTAATATCTAACCTAAATCTAATCTAATCTAATATAACATAAATCTAAATCTAATATAATCTTAAACTCAACATAAACATAAATCTAATCTAATCTTAAATTGAACCTAACCTAAATGTAATTTAATTTAAATGTAAATCTAATCTAATCTTAAATCTAAATCTAATCTAATCTTAAACTCGATCAACATAAACTTAAACTAATCCAATCTTAAATATTTAACCTAAATGTAATCTAACTTAAATCTAACATAGCTAATCTTAAATCTTGCCCTAATTTTAAATCTAACGTAAATCTAAATCTAACCTAATTTTAAACTCAAATCTAACCTAAACCTAAATGTAATCTAACCTAATCTTAAGTCTAACCTAATTTTAAATTTAGCGTAAATTTTAAATATAAGTTAAATGTAGTCTAACTCAATCTTAGATCTTAATCTAACCTAATTTTAAATGTAATTTTAAATCTAACCATTAACCCTAAATCTTAATATAACATTTAATTTCATATTTTCTCTACTTTTTTATCTATCTCTCTTTGTTTTCTCCCCTTACCTCTCTCTTTTCGTCTTCTCTTTCTCTCTCTCTCTCCCTCTTTCTCTTTCTCTTTGTTTTCTCCTCTCTCTCTCTCTCTCTCTCTCTCTCTCTCTCAATGTGTGTGTGTATGCATTCTTTGTTTATGCATGTGTTTGTGTGTATGTGTTTTTTGTTTATGTGTGTGTGTGTGTGTGTGCATGTTCTCTCTCTCTCTCTCTCTCTCTCTCTCTCTCTCTCTCTCTTTCAAAGACACAATGTGTGTGTGTGTGTGTGTGAGAGAGAGAGAGAGAGACAGGGATAGAAAGAGGGGAAGGAAACATGAGAGAGAGGAGAGGGAAGGAGCATACCTGGCTCTCCTTCCTCTAATCATGTGTGTGTGTGTGTGTGTGTGTGTGAAGAGGGGGGGGGGGAAGAGAGAGACAGAGAGGGAGAGTGCGGGTTTACCTCTTTCGCTTGAGCGCCGGACCTCAAATCTGAGATCTGAGTTTTGGACGCTCTCGATTTATTTTTTATCCCGGTCGACGTCGCTATGAGCATCGCTATAGGCGCCGCTATGCAACAAAGAAAATAGCGACGCCCAGAGCGACGCCGTGGATTTTCACTTTTGAACATCGCAGTTTGAGCGTCACTAATGTGACGTACCTCTTGTAGTGACATATGGTAATAGCAATGGTCATGTGAGCTACCACAAGTAGCATGTGGCTATCAAGTGTGTAGTATTTGTTTATGGCATGAGTATGCACAAAATGTGGCATGCTTGGCTTTTAAGGATTGTTCTCACTAATTTTTTTGAAGCCATTAGGAATACCTTTTAATTTTTTAAAGACCAGTATATATGGGAAAAATGAGCAACCTTGAATGTGTCTCACCCTTTGGTCATCAATGTGCTTCTTTGGAGATGCTTAATCTCAATTGTCTTGGGACAAGGAAACTATGAAACCCAAAAGGTAGCTTACAAAGATGATTGATGTGAAGGTAATCAAAGGCAACCAACGGGCAATGGATTTGTGTTTTTCCTAGCTATTTGATTCATTTCTTTGAGGTGGATTACAACATTGAGTATCCAAAACTAAACAAAGGTAATTGGAGCCATGAAGTTTTCTTTTAACCCTCTAATTGGGAGTTGTTGGAAGGATTTGAAATTTCAATGATTTGAATGATTGATGTGCTCTAGAACACCTTTTTTGCTCTAGCTTTAGAATCTTCTTGATGTTATGCTATGGAAACGAGGTCTTAGTGACAAAGGATCACCAATGCTTGATGTGCTTTGAGCCTAGGGCTTCTTACTGCTCTACTGCTATGGAGCCGGGGTCTTAGTGCCAAATATAGCACCAATGGGAAGGGCTTTAAAACCAAGCGAGGTGGGCTCGCCTAAGAATTAGTGGATAGTGTGGGAACCCCTACTTGGTCAAGAAAAGAAAAGAGGGTGTGGAACCAAAGGGAGTCATGGGACAATGGGCTAAGTAATGAAGGAAAGGTCCAAGTCCTTAGGGAAGTATTCTCCTCACATAATCACTCTAATAGCATAGCTTAGCTTAGTAGGGAGCTTAATTTATATTGGTTCTTTTATCAAGCATTTTTTAAATTGATTAGACTAACTTTACTCCACCCTAATTCTCATTGGTCCACCTCTATGGCCATCCAATAGGATTTGAGGGGGGATTGGGGGTTACTAGCCTAGGAGCCTGACATGTGCCGAGTATTCCCATTGTGTAAAGGGGGAGCTTTGGAGTGTGTGTGTGTGTGTGTGTGTGTGTGTGTGTGTGTGTGTGTGTGTGTGTGTGTGTGTGTGTGTTTCTCTCTCATCCCCTACTAAAAGGGCTCGCCCCCTCCTTCCTAGGGATGTGGGAAGATTTTTTAGTCTTCCCATGGCCATCCAATTTTCCCCTACTTTGGCCTTTGGACAATTTGAATTAAAATTTGGAAGCTTAGCCTATGGAAGTCTTAATGGAACTTAACCTTAGGTCTTTTAAGCCCCATTGAAGCACATTGCTCTTTTGTAGACTGTCCCTCTTTGGATCTCTATTTTTCCTCCTTTGGATCCCTACAGAGATTGGTCTGGCAGCCTTACCAATATTCTAGCGTTTACTCCCCTGGTACTTTCCCATATTAAATGATCAGTTTAACATGAGAAAATCATTTGGGAGAATTAGTTATTAGTTTTATGACATTACCTCTCTCTTGAAATCATAGTCGCCCTCGACTATGAGGTAGAGAAGATAAAGCCTAGTCATTAGTCCGTTTGCTAGCGGGTAGAGGATCCCTATTTTACCCTACGACACCATTCCAAAATGGATGAATAGTCCATTTGGTGCTTGAGAGCCTTAGCTGCCACAAGCATGTTTGCACTTTATTCCGTATCAATCTTTCATAGTAGAGTGACAAACTCTACTTGGTGTTTGGGAGACCTCGTCTCCACAAACATGATCCTAAGCATGCATATTTATTAACATTTGTGCACAATAAAGAAAAAGAGAGTCTTATAAGACAAAAACTTTGTTCATTTATATATCTTTACATTTGCTTACTCTAGGGAATCATTGTAAGCATAGACAAGGTTTAGGTTATCCTTTAATTGTATGCCTTGCATCCATCTAGCATTTTCAAAAGGATAATTTTTAAACTTAATAAGATATTGTCAGATAGTCTTACCGCCTCGTAATACCTTGTCTTTGTGTCGAAGAATGGACTCGGGCTGTAGCACCTCTTCTTGGTCCTCTATCTTCGGTGGGTCTTCAATGATTGCTTCTTGAGGTGGCTCTCTTTTGTAAGGCTTTAGTAGGCTCACATGAAAAGCATTGTGTGAGCCTATGGTTGGGAAACTTAGGTTGATAGGTCATCTCATTTATTAGCCTAAGAATCTGAAAGGGACCATAGTACCTTTTTGCTAAGTTAGCATAGTACTTTTGGTGTCCTGCAGGATTCTTGCCCGTTGTGTGCCTTAATCAAGCCTTGGGAAACTTAAGCAAGACCCAATCATTTTGTTTAAAGGCTAGGACTCTTCTGTGCTTATTAGCAATAGCCTTTTGCCTTTACTGAGAGATGGATATAGCATCCTTAATCTTTTGGAAAGATTCTTATAGGTCTCGGCTATATTCATCTGCAGCGAAGATCTTCCCATGTACCTTGAGTAGCAGGGGACTTTTTTATCTTCCTTCTATCACCTCAAAAGGTGCTTTTCCCGTGGAAGTATGTACAGTGTTATTGTAAGCATACTCCACTAAGGGTAAGTGCTTCTCCCATTAGGACTTTTGATCTACTTCTCTGACATAAGCTTTTAGTAGATCAAGAATGGTTAGGTTAGCTATTTCACTTTGGCCATCCGTTTGGGGATGATAGGCTGAAGAGAAGTTTAGCCTTGTACCTAAATTCTCAAAGAAACCCTTCCAAAAATTACTGGTCATTCTAGGATCTCTATCCGACACTATAGACATTGGCAAGCCATGGTATTCTGAAGATTTGTGATATAAAGAGGGTTGCCATTTGATGGGCCTTGATTTTCTTTTTGATAGGTATAAAATGCGCTTGTTTGCTAAACCTATGCACTATTGTCCATATTCTTGTATTCCCATGGATAGACTTGGGCAATCAAAAAGATAAAATCCATGGTATGCTCTCCCATGGTGAATTAGGGACTGGCAAAGGTTGAAGCAATCCAAGTTGCTTCCCTCTATCAAACTTTGTCTTTTGGCATACCACACATTTTGAAACATACTCTTGTATGTTTGCTTTCATGGTAGGCCAGTAGAAATATGTTTCTCTCCCTTTTAGGGTAGACTGAATCCCTCTATGCCCCGCATAAGGAGGAGCATGAGATTCATACATTACTTTATCACGTAGTGAGTTAGTAACGCATAGTCTATTTCCATAGAGAAGATAACCATATTGTAGGGTAAATGGTTCTTCCTTCTTCCCTAATGAAAGGGCGAAAATCACATCTCTAAAATCGGGATCGATAGCGTACTCATCTATCATAGAAGATAGATCATTGTGAGTTGTTATGGATATCGCGTTCACTCTTGATCGTCTTGAGAGTGCATTGGCCACTTGATTATGCTTGCCAGCAGTGTGAGCAATATGAAAATGAAATTGCAAAAGGAAATTTGCCCACCTCATTTGTTTGTCGGAGAGCTTGGTCTACATCATGAAGTACTTAAGACTTTGGTGATCCATTTGCAGAATGAAAGGAGTCCCCAATAAATAGTGCTTCCACGAGTCTAGAGCATGTAGAATTGCTAAGGGTTCCTTCTCATATATGCCTAGAGCTTGCTCAACAGGGTCAATCCTTCGACTTTCATAGGCTATGGCATGCCCTTCTTGGAGCAAAACAGCTCCAAGGCAATCACCACAAGCCTCACATTGGAACTCAAATGGCTTTAAGAGATCCGGCAGTGTAAGCACAGGTTGAGAGATAAGCTTCTCTTTAAGCTTTTCAAAAGCATTGTTCTCCTTGGTGGACCATATATACCTAACATTTTTCTTTGTTAGGTCATGTAATGGTCCTGCAATTTCTGAGAACTTTTCTATGAAACATATATAGTATGCACACATGCCTATAAAGCTTCTTAGTTCATGCACATTCATTGGATTAGGCCATCCTTTTATTACCTCTAGCTTTTATGGATCCATTTGGATGCCATCTTGAGAGATAATGTGACCTAAACACTGAATCTCTTGTAAGAAAAATTCACTTTTCTTTCGAGTAATATAAAGTTTATTCTCTCATAAAACTTGAAATATTACCTGGAGGTGTTGCTTGTGTTCGTCTAATGAATTAGAATATATGATTATATCATCAAAGAACACTCTAGTAAAGGTTTGGTGAGGCCTGAATAGTTTCTCCATCAAGCGGTTAAATGTGGCCGGTGCATTGGTCAAGCCAAAAGGCATGACAATGTACTCGTAAAGACCAAATGTAGTGCAAAATGCGTTTTTACAATGTCTTGATTAACTATCCTTATTTGATGGTAGCCACTTTTAGGTCAATCCTACTGAAGTAGGTTGGCCCCTGCAGCTTCTCAAATAGGTCTTCTACCCGTGGAACGGAAAACCTATTCTTGATAGTGATCCTATTTAGTGCTCTATAGTCGACAAGCATATGATATGTGCTGTCTTTCTTTTGCACTAATAATATTGGTGAACAAAATGGAGATGAGCTAGGCCTATAACCATGCCTTTCTCAACCAACTCATGTATTTGCCGCATAATCTTCTCTTGTTGAGCTTGAGAAACTCATGTTGTCACTACCAACTCAGAGGTACTACTGTGCAAGCATTCATTTGTTTTACTAAACTTATGTTGATTGTGACCTCTGAGACTTACGTATTACTAGTGCATATATGCATTCATGTATTATAATTTTGGTTGTCTTTGCACATAGTACATTGTTCTTAGCTAACAAGGTAGCTACCACTTTCACATTAGTAGTTGCTAGGACAACTCTTAGCACAAAGTGGTGGCTACCAGTGTTAGGGTGGTAGCTACCTTTGGTAGACAACATATCTACCACTATCAAATTGGGACGTACCAAGATCACATTGGTAGCTAGTAGTGGTTAGAATATGAATTGCTTAAACTAGTAACCACTAGTACAAGACTGGTAGCTACTAGCCTCATAGTGGTAGCTTTCATGCTATTACTGGTAAAGGTAGCTACCAGTATGGTTGTGGTCCCAACTATACTAGTAGCTATCAGCCTCATCATTGTAGCTGCCATGTTGTTACTACTAAAGATAGCTACCAGACTAGTAATGGTAGCTACCAGTCTCATAGTGCTAGTTGCATGTTATTACTTGTAAAGATAGGTATCAGCCTCATAGTGGTAGCTACCAATATGGTGGTGGTATCTACCATTCTCCCATTAGATGGCATTCTCCCATGGAAGTCCTAGTGATAGCAAGGTAGTCACCACTGTCAACAAGGTAGCTACCAGTGTAATAGTGGTAGTTGCCCTTATGGTACTAGTTGGTACCCTTATGGTACTGGTAGCCACTATTACATTGAGAACTTTTAAGCTGATATTGGTAGCTACCAATCTCATAGCTGTATAGCTCCTAGGTGTGTCTTGATCAAGGTAGCTACCAAGATGATAATGGTAGTTTTTAATATGTCATGGTTTCCCTGGTAGAGTAATTACAACCACTACTAGCCTGGAACCCACCTTTACACAATTATCTGGCATGCTCCTCTTTGGAAAGATTACTGCTAGGCTCTAATTATGTTAACTACCACTATCAGCTTGGTAGCAACCAAACTAGCCAGCTCATTCAGCCAATAGGATAGCATTGGTAGCTATCAGGATATGATCAGTAGCTTCCATGATAGTATTGGTAGCTACCTGCATAGTACCGGTAGCTCTCAGTGCTATCCTGGTAGCTACCCTTGTCATGTTGTAGACATATGTAACTTGAGGTAGTGTTCTTAATTCCCTAATACTTGTCATGACTACATAGGTTGAGCCTGCCAAAAAGGTGGAGATTGTAAGAGGTAACAATTTTGAAGAACAATTTTTGGAGGCACGTGTACAAGTTGAGAAGGAAGGTGTGTGAGACAAATATGGCTATGTTATGTCCTTAAGGCAGATAATAATGTTTAAAGTTAATTCTTGCTCATTATTGCTTCTTTCCTGCAGATGAGGCTGTCAAAAAGCCTATAGAGGATGGACAAGGGCCAAGAGAGACATCAAAGGACCGAGCAAACAAAACAGCAAAAGAAAATATTTCCAGATATCTGGGAAGAAAAGGTGCTACTTTCATAGTCATAACCCATTTTTGCTTGTTTTTAATTAGCCTGTCACCCTTTTTGACTCTGTAACAGTTTACCATTTCCTATGTATTTTGAAAGCCAAAACTAAATTTTTGCAATGTCCTGACTATCATTGATTTTTATCTCTTTATTTTTTGTATGCTCAGATGCTACCACTAGCCTCAATGATGATCTAGATCACATAATTGATGTGGTAGTAAAGGATATAGTAAAAGACTATGGTAATTGTGAAGAGAAATTTCCAGAGGTGCACATACATGTTGATAAGGAAGGTGTGTTAGACAAGGATGGTCTTCAGAAGGAGGATGGAGCCAAAGATGATCCTTCACTTGAGAAGAGAAATGTTGTTGAAGCCATAGACACCAATCCTCCCATCTTGCAGACCATACGAATGATGCAAAGGGAAAGAATGAGAAAGATGACATGTGGTAATTTTGGTTTTGTTTTGTCCTTCAGATAGATAATACTATGTCAAGTTGATTCATGTTCATTGTATCTTCTTCCTTGCAGATGAGGCTGCTAGAAAGCCTACAAAAGATGTAGAGGGGCCAACAAACATATCAAAGGACCTGGAAGAGAAATATGCAAGAGGAAATAGTTCCATAGATGCTGGAAGAAAAGGTGCTACTACAATCGGAGTCAGAAAAAGACTCCAAACTTAGTCTCTGTATTTTTGCTTTGTGGCCTATCCCCATTTTTGGAATTTTTCCTAAAGCATGGCTTTGTAACAGCTCTCCCTTTCCTTTGTATTAAGACAAGCAAAATTGATTATTTTTTTTGTCCATCTATTGTTGTCTTTTATCTTATTGTTGTTTTTTATGCTCAAAAGCTCCCAGTAGCCTTGTTGGGGATCTAGATCACATAATAAATGTGGTTGTAAAGTTTGCAACGCAAGACCCTCCCGATGTAGGTACTTTCATTTAGGGTTGAGGACAAAGTTTTAGGTGCTAGCACTCTTGTGGAGCAAGAGGATAAGGACACAAGATTTGGTCTTAGTTGGGATTGCTGGAAGCTAGCAAGATTTTCTTCACTGCATAAGGCACTCAATGAGTTGGGTTATGGGCTAAATGTGGTCGACACAGGTGAGTTATTAATGGCAATCAAAGCTTTTTTTGTTGGAAAGTCTGAAGAAACTGAGGATAGTGGCGATGCATCTATGGATATTTCTGATAAACTAGATGGTGGTGCATCTGGGAGTGATGGTGATTTAGGTTGTACAGGTGGTGTGATGCTTTTGGGGGTGATTCAATTGGTGATGCATTTGGGTGTGATGGTGATGTAGGTTGTGCACGTGCTGGTGCAAGTGGGGGTGATGCAGTTGGTGATGCATCTGGGAGTGTTGCAAATAGTGATGCAGGTGGTGATGCCTCCGGGGGTGATGCATTTGGAAGTGTTGATGGGGGTGATGTAGGTGTGGCACGTGGTGATGCATATGGGGCCAGTGGATATGTGAAGCGCAATAGTGTATCAGCCATGGGAGGATCCAAAGCATACACTATTTGAGTCGAAGCCAGCGGTAATCCTTGGCATTGATGTGTCTTGTTGACTTCAATAGATAGCAAGCACATTCAAAATGTGCCTTCCTACTAGGATCGGCTCTCAATTGTAAAAATGGCAATATGGGAGTCTGTTGGGCTCAAAAGGGATGCACTTGCCTTCTTGGACTGGTGTCGTGAGCACTTTGATGTTTTTGTGTGGACATGTTGTATGAGGAGGAAAGCAAAAAAACGGTTGAAAAGTTGCTTCCCAAAGCACTTTCCCAGGTTCAAGGCAGTGTTTTCATGAGAAAAATGCACACAAGATAACAGATTTGCACTACAAGGTGGGAAGCCTGTATTTTACAAAAAGCTATGTGACTTCTGGGAGACAAGTTACCGGTACACTCCCACGTCCACAATTGTAGTGGATGACTCAGAGTACAAGCTGTTGTGGAATCCTAAAGGCACAACATGCACTAGTGAAGACAATGGAAGATCAAAATTCCACTAAGATTCAAGAAAATCTCACTACAAGTGTTGATCTTGGCTCATTTCTTAGCTTTATGCCAAAGATCGCCTCCAATTTGCCATCCGCTCACCGTTGCCGCAACTGGTCGATGATGTGAGCATAGAAGTTGCAAGGAAATGGCACAAAGAATATGATTACTAGACATTGTATTTTGACATGTTATCACACTAAGCGGTGTAATTGTCTTAAACGATATTTTGCTCACTAGGAATGGTGATACATGTATCCTCTTTTGTATTGAACCAAGAGGATGAATGTTAAGTGCTTAATGTTGTAAAGCGAGTTTTGTTGACTTATAGTGCACTTGTTTACATTTTCGCATTGTTTATCATTGCACCTACAAAGCAACACATTTTGACTGTGTTTTTGTGATACTAGAAAAGAGTACGGGTGTTTCCTCCTATTTTTGAAAGCCAAAAACACGTTTCCTATGTTTCTTGCTGCTTTTTTTGAAAGAGTCGATAAAACCCCCTTACTTTGACTTGTCTCAAACGATAAGTCTCATGCATCTATTTTTGTTGCAGAGTCGACTTATTGTGCAAGGTTTCCATGATATCATGAAAGGATATGGGTGTTTCCTCCTCCTGATTTTTTTGAACAAGTTGATAAAAACCCCTTTCTTTTTCTTATCTTGAACCAAAGTCTCATGCCTCTTTTTTTGATGCACAATCAACTTGATGTGCAAGGTCTCTAGGCATTGTAGTGACCTGTGTGTGACAAGCTATCACGATTTAAACTTTAAACTATTTATTGGTATGAGGTCTGCATACATTGAAATCCTAAAGTCTGTGAATTGAGTACCACTACTAGCTTCCAAAGTATTTATGTGTATGAGGTATACATACATTGAAAGCTACTAGCGTCATCTTGGTAGCTCTCACTCACTCAGCTAGCAGGATAATACTTGTAGCTACGACGATATGCTTGGTAGCTACCAGGATATCTTTGGTAGCCACCACGATACCATTGGTAGCTCATAAAGACATGCATGGTAACTAACTTGAGTCCATGTATTGAGTGGTATCTTCCAGAGTATTTAGTGGTAGTCACCAATCTATCTGGTAACAACCCTTGTATTGACTCTAATATTGGGAAGCAACAGTAGCTACCGATGTATAATAGTGGTAGCCACTAGTATTTACTGCATTGGTATCTACCATTGTGCATAGTGGCTACCACTCTGTGCATATTAGCTACATAGTCTTGCTAGTAGCACTAGTAGCTACTAGAGTCATCCTTGTAGACATCCCACTTTCTGCATTGGCAACTTAATAGCTCGTACGAGGTGGGATTGCAAGGTAGCTTCGGGCTTACAATTCAGCAGCTTGAAGTCGTAGGGATTTCCATCTGTTTGTTCGTACCAAAACCCCTTGACAACAAATGAGCCGGCATTGCAAACATTCCCCCATTCAAGGTTGCCGTAATCCCATGTAGGAACATGTGATTTATTAGAACACCTCCTCCAGTTGCCTTGCATACAAGCAATACAGAAGCATGAGAATCTCCTACACATAAGAGCTTTTCCATTTGTTAACGAGTACCCACTGACATAATGTAACCCACGTGCATTAGGCACATGTTTACAATCCCAATGTTGGCTTCTATCCACTTCACCGTCCTTGACCTACCAAAACACTCGTGTAATTGGTCGTACTTGAGAAGAATAACTGGTTATAGCCCCATTGGACATGCTTTCTCTCAAAAATGGCACCACATCTGCTGCACATTATAATTTTCAACGGTCTGGCTTTAGCTGCTTCTGAGTGAGATGCCTCTTAATCACAGCATCTGCACCATCATGTTCACCCTTCTCATGACCTGAACCTGAAAAAGTGATGTGTCATTTTCAAACTTATCAAAGTTCCAGATTGAGCAACGAAATAGAAAAGCCTCTTCGCTTTGAACTGTGAGGCTGCATCATCTAACCACACCCAATGTTCTTTGAGCTACAAGTCTAGCTCTTTCAACCATCCATGATGGAGCATAAAGCGATGTTGGACAAAAAGAGTATTATGACTTTTATCATCAGATATAAAGAAATGATAGTATTTTTGAACGTTACCTGCAATCCACACATATCTGATGTGGACAAAGATTATGACATGGCTAGAAAACCAATGCATGGGCTGAATCTCATTTTGTTCTTTGAATGTGTAATTTTCAGCGAAATCCACAACTTCAGGGAAGATATGTAGACACTCTTTAAATTGCTCAGTCTTCCATCTGTAAACAAAATTGTGCTTTATATACTTGCTTATATGATCCCTGAACAATACAAAATTTGACCACACTACATCTCCTTGTGCGACAAAAAATTTATTTTCTTCTTTTTCTCGGTATCTGTTTTGCCAACTTTGAGATCTTCCAATATCTTGACTGTTACCATGCGTGCACTATTTGAATCCTCAACTGGGAAAATGGGTAGCTTCTTTAAAGGCCCACATGAGGAGCATTCACCCATCAAACACTTCAGTGCAAAGAAACTTGAACCGCTAGCCTTCGAGCATAAAACTGATTCCCAAAGCTTTGTAAGGCTAGAGAAATTTTTTGTATGAGCATTCCGTTTCACATCTGCACCACAAATGTCACATTGATAGCTACAGTCTTTCCCATTTACTCCATAAGAAACTTGCCTTATATGGTTCAAGGCATCCCTCAAGAATGACATTTGAACATGCCTCATGCAACAACAATTGTATTGATCTTGAAGCTTGCATATGAAATAAGGCTTCAGTTTTTCAAATGTTATCTAGTAAATGTGTACCTCTTGGTGACTCTATTTGAAGGCAAGAAATAATTCTACCTGCATTAAATGATGATAATCAATCACATATATATATGGCACAATCCAAACTTATTGCCAACATGCAAAACTAAAATCAATCTGGTGGGCGTTAGTCTGAGGCTGGTAAGTGACACTTTTGTGGTGGGTGGAAGGAGAAAAATAACAAGACATTGTGGTATCATAATGGTAGCTCCCTCTCCTAGGACTACCATGGTAGCTAGCACTAGTTATGAAACTGGTAACTAGCAAGTTGATAGTGCTACCAATCTACCTGGATCACCATGGAAAATTGGTACTATCAGACTAGTGGCTACCTTTATTGAGGATAGCATGGAAGCTACCGTTGTCTGACAGTGGTGACTAAAAGGATCAAAGTGGTCGTGGTACCAATCCTTGAGAGAGGGAGCATGTAGAGTTAGCTACCTATCTGACACTGGTAGTTACCAGGTCTGAAGCAATGTGCAGCAACCAAAAAACTATTATTAAAGTACCAGAGGCAACTGAAGGACAATCAAAGTGGTTTCATAACAATGAAAATTGCTCAAGAAGTCAAAACAAACCTGAGGTTTTTCAAGAAGATGCATTGGGTGTTTCTCGAACACTTTCCATGCAATACGCTTTCGACACACATCCTTCTTGTTGGGTGATACGTGTTATTATTAGTTCAAAATGTCACAACTATGGCCTTCACTTCCTCTGTAATTAAATTGTTTGTGTATGGTTGGCGCTCACCCAAATGCAATGGCAGTTGTGCATGATTATGTTTCAATCAGTATCTAGTTTCATAGAAGTTCCTTCAATGTAAAACAAGAAGCCTCGATGCAACTACTATATTTGGTTTCATGCTTGTTGAACTCGTAACCATCATGATGCTCGTTCGTTTAATAAACAACTCTTTCAAGCCTTTTGGTATCTTCATTGCCTTGAGAGTGTTGTGCATTCCACTTATCAAACCTTCTGCTCATTATTGAAAACCTCAACTCTTGTAGATTGAATATTAAGGGGGATGGGAATGGAGAGATCTTTTGGAGGGAGCTTTGCAGGGAGCTTTTTCTAAGCCTTTTACTGGTATAGTGTTTGCAAGGAAAAAGCTTTCCACGCCTAGTTGGAGAGAGCTTTTTGTAGGAAGCTTTTTTTGTTATTTCACAATCCAATAGAACCTTCACACTAGCATGTACATCGAAAATAATTATGATTCAACATAGGAGAAGGATGATTTTAGAGCTGTTATGAGAAGAGGGGGAGATCGACCGCTTAGAATATTCAACACAAGATTTCAAGCCATCACCATCAAATTGTCCACCTCTTCTTCCAATTTCCAAGCACACACACTCACCTAGACTATGACACACACACACACACAATAAACATAGAATTGACATAGACAAGCTTATAAGAGAGTGTAAGAGATGTGTAAGAGATGGAGACTAGATTAGAGAGTACACAGCAACATAACCATAGCTTAAAAGAGTAGAGAAGAGAATCTGCAAGAGAAAGGCCTAAATCTAGCCCCAAACTCCACGGCACCTCTCTTGTGGAGTTGGTATTTAATATATTACTTTGAGTTTAAGGTGCCAAAAATTGAGGCCCCTCTTTTACAACCACTTTACTTTTGCAAATGAGTGAAGCTCATTAGTTCTTGCATGATCCATAAGGGGAGTTCCCACTACAACTATTTACAGAGCCATAGTGGCTTATTGAAATGATGTTCTAAGATACTGTGCAAATATAAAGTGGCCAAGAGTAGTTGCCGTTGCCTCTTCATCAACTCCCCGCATTCCACTCTACAAAATCATCATCAACTCAATTAAAATAAATAGACAGCACATAATTAACCATTACGCCCAGCTATCCCAATTGCAGCTAACCACTACAACAGGAGGGTGCCCAGTCTCGTAACATCCCTCCCACCAGGGATAGCAACTGTCCTCAGTTGCTCAATAGAGAAATCAACTGGATCGTGAGTGATGGAAAGTGTGGAGAAGGTCGGGAAAGTTGAGAAAAAACTTTTCAGGCATCCATTTGGCATCCTCTCTAGGGTGGCCTTTGAAAGTCAAAAGGTAACGGTTATAAACCATTCCAGTGCGTGTAGTGGTGGTGTCATGGTCAACTATTTTGTCAGGGATGAGTTGCTCTTCTTGGTCTACAAGTGAAAGTGGGTCTTCATAAATGTGGTGTGTAGGTAAGGGTCCTCGGAATGGGCGTAAAAGACTAATGTGAAAGGCATTGTGACTGTGCCAATGTGCAGGTATTTAACTATTAAAGTACATTACAAGGTTAGGCTTGTTGTTTAAATCTGTTTGGGCATTACAGCATGATCCAAAAGATAGTGACTATCTAAGCATGAGCTGAAGGCATGTAAACAGTCCTCGTGCCCAACATATCCTCCATTAAACCATAGAAATTGGCACATAAAGTGGCTACAAGACTGAATATCTGAAAAGAAAACTTCACCAGAAATTTAGTACCTTATAGGGCTAGGAATCCCAATGTATGGATGGAAACAATTCAAGAGATGTAGTAATAGATAAACTTTTTTGAAGAAAATAATTAAATACCATTATGGAACAATTGGTCTATTGCATTATACAGACATGTTTGTATCTTTGAATTTAAGCTAGCAGATAAGTAGTAAATTAATGATGCAAGTTTATCACATTTTTTAAAAGATTATGAACCATTGTAAATTGGATACTTATGTGGAGTTTGAAGCTCACAATTCGTGAGAGAATGTGTGTCAATATTAGAAGTAAAAGTGTTTTTCATGCTTTGATCAGTAGCATAAATATTGAGAAACATGTAACATGGAATCATCAATGCTTAACTACAAATGTCACATAAATTTTCTATAAATGATAACAAAAAACGAATATTACCATGAATATCAATAATTTTTTTTGTAAAGAGATAGAAAGGATAGAAACTTATGAATTATATTCACAGACATACACTCTACATGGAATGTGATCAGGTGTCCTTGTCTTGGTATTGATGAAAAAGAAAGAAAGAGATACATATCCAAGGTCAGTATAAACTTTTAAGATACATATTTTGATTGTTGGTGGTCAGCCAATCCAAATGGCTTCAAATGCAGGCATGTGCTTAGTGGATTCTTCCACTATCTTCTCGGTGCCATCTCTGTAACTTACAAATAGAGAAAACTCCATGGAGAGTTAATAGTACAAAGTTCATCTGATAAAACTTGTTTGAAGACGTGTTGCAAGTAAATTCAAGAAAATGTAATAAATTTAAATTAATGTACCTGGGTGTCAAATCTAGTAGGCTTCTTTTGTAAGTCCTTTTGACAGTTTCTATCTACTTTGAGAGCTTTTGAACATCATCAGCATTAGTGGTACTTAATTTGTACAATAAGCTCGACAATGGTATTGTTCCTGGAAATCGTCAGAAAAAAAAGCCACTACTTCCAAGTTCTCTTGGAATGATAATGTCAATGTCGGAAATGATTTGTAAGTTAGCTATCCTGTTTGGTTGTTGAGTGAAATTGGGTCTGAGCTTTTATGAATCAGGATGCATCAACTGGGGGGGGGGGGGGGGGGGGGGGGCAGCTTCAAAGGCCTTGGTGGGAATAGGGCCGACTTCTCATAAAGTCAAGTTTCAAAGCTCAAAAGTTAAGGTCACAAGGTCATTTTTAATAAAATAGTGCAAGATTATAATGGGAGACTAGTAAACAAGAGTTCGATGGCAAAGGATTGCCTCTTAAAAGACTAGACATGCAATGGGCAACAAAATGGGATAAGGGCGGACGAAATAACCAAGGTTAGGCGGTCAAAATAAGGTGTAAGTTGGGTGGTCGGAAGAATTTTAAGTGGGTGGCTGTGAAGCTTGGTCAAGTGCAAGTCTAGTTGGGTAATCGACTGAGAAAGATTTTAAATGAGTACCAAGTGGGTGGTTGAGAGTGTTTAGGAAACTTCATTTTTGTCAAACATACAAAATTCCTTTTCATGAATTTTCCAAGAGGAAATTTTAGAACACTAGGTTTATTTTTCGGGTTTTTACACTATGTTTCTCGAGTTTGGGGCAGAATTTCTCCTTTACTCTATGCCTTCAATTGGCATTTGTTCGAACTTGAAAATGGCACGATATTCAACTGAGACACATTTTTCACGGACACCCAAGTATTTGAGGGCGCGGGGGGGTTGATTGGAGACCAAGGGAGTAGCAAGGGCTTTATTTTATTATTGCATTTGGTAACTGGCCAAGAGGTTGAATAAGAGGGGTGATTGCACCCTTAAGGACTTTGAGTCCTTGAGCTGAGTGGGCGGCCAAAAGGGGTGGAGAGAAGCGGCTGGCCAGTGCTTTAGTAAGCACCACTTAATTTGCATGTGAATGCATGGAGGAAAGTAAAGTGGCAGCGAGCAGAGAGTGCGCAGGGTCTGAGGACGACAACGGAAGGAGAAGATGTGACCGGCTTGTGCTGTTGCAGGCAGCGGGTTGATTTGCGTTCGCCTTAACTCACAAGTTGCTGGTGTAAGAATTGCGAGACTGGTGGGCCCACATGGCACCTATAGCTTACCTGAGTCAGCCCTTGAGCTTGCAGTGTGGCGGCCTTGAGAAGCTGGGAGGGGATGAGACAATTAGGTAATTAATTTCGGCTTGTACCTGCCAGCAGTTGATGAATTTGATGATAGCATCGAAGACAAAAAGCCTTTTGAGGCTTAGGCGACCTCGTTCTCAAATCTCAACAGGCCCAATGAATTGGGTGATGTCGATAGCTTAGCAAGAGGGTAGGGGCCAGCAGCGTGGAATAAATCGAAGCGTGGAGGGCCTCGTTGGTCGCACAGTTTGCTCTCAATTCCAGAGAAAGAAAACGATGGTGCAATAGTGTACGAAGTACCTCATAAGTTTTTTTGTTTTTTTTTTCAAAGCCGTTTTTTTTTTTCAAAGATTGGCTGACAGTACAAGCTCGGGTCTTGTTCCCACAATTGTGGAGTCTATAATTTTAAATATATTTTTGCTTAGAATTGTCTCGGCAACCTTTGGCAACCTTTTCAAATTCCTCTTTTTTTTTCTACAACGGCACCTATGTTTCTCTCTACCATTTTGCCTCTCTATTACTATGTTCGCCAATTCAATCCACGTATTGCTTTATGAATATTCCCTATATACTAATATCATTTAATTGACAATTAGAGTCTTCTTTGACATTAACCACTGCTTTGATTCCTAATTCCTACTATTATAGACTCAGCCTCTCTCATAGGCTTATTGGAGAGCTCTTCCCTTTGGTACCAAGAATGGCACGAGGGAGTAATTATTGATTGTGTCCTCGATTTAGATGCATGATACACATCCTTAAAACTAATCTTAAGAATAAATTATATGAAGATATAAACAAAATTAAACTTAGCTGTAATGATTGATCAACAAGATCTTCGTGGTTGTGAATTTTTCTTTGGCACCAAGAGGATTTCAAAAGCTCCAATTTTCAATTTAAATCTTCATCCCCATGGTCGTCGCATTTCCAAGAGCATCGCCTCGCTCTCATACCACTGTTGGGAGAAGAGGGGGAGATCGACCGCTTAGAATATTCAACACAAGATTTCAAGCCATCACCATCAAATTGTCCACCTCTTCTTCCAATTTCCAAGCACACACACTCACTTAGACTATGACACACACACACACACACACAGTAAACATAGAATTGACATAGACAAGCTTATAAGAGAGTGTAAGAGATGTGTAAGAGATGGAGACTAGATTAGAGAGTACACAGCAACATAACCATAGCTTAAAAGAGTAGAGAAGAGAATCTGCAAGAGAAAGGCCTAAATCTAGCCCCACACTCCACTGCACCTCTCTTGTGGAGTTGGTATTTCATATATTACTTTGAGTTTAAGGTGCCAAAAATTGAGGCCCCTCTTTTACAACCACTTTACTTTTGCAAATGAGTGAAGCTCATTAGTTCTTGCATGACCCATAAGGGGAGTTCCCACTACAACTATTTACAGAGCCATAGTGGCTTATTGAAATGATGTTTTAAGATATTGTGCAAATATAAAGTGGCCAAGAGTAGTTGCCGTTGCCTCTTCATCAACTCCCCGCATTCCACTCTACAAAATCATCATCAGCTCAATTAGTAAAATAAATAGACAGCACATAATTAACCATTACGCCCAGCTATCCCACTTGCAGCTAACCACTACAACAGGAGGGTGCCCAGTCTCGTAACAAGAGCTTAGTGGCTATCTACATATATTTTAGCTGACACCAAAGCCTATATTTATAGACAATCTCTATTCCCCCCTACCTCTCTTCCCTCTCACTATTCCCATCTCTCTATCCTCACTTTCTCTACCCCTCTCCCTACACTTCTCTTTCTCTCTCTCTCTTATCCCCCCCTCTCTCTCTCTCTCTCTCTCTCTCTATATATATATATATATATATATATATATATATATAATTTATTTATTTATTTATATTTATATATAGGTAGATATATATATATATATATTCTCTCTCCCTCTTCCCCCCTCTCTCTATCTCTCTCCCTCTCTTTCCCCCTCTTCTCTCTCTCTCTCTCTCTCTCTCTCAATTATTCTAAAATCATACCTTCTAATCCAAGTAAAATCTTACTTGGAGTTTATTGATGCACTATATTAGCAACTTTCTATCTCTCTTTTTCTTCAATTGGGTGCTAGCACCCTCTCATAGTGATCGCAAGAGATAGAGCTAGAGAGAGAGAGAGAGAGAGAGAGAGAGAACGTGCGTCGGCATCAAATTGATCTACCCCTAGCGAACGTGCGCTAGCACAAATGAGTAATAGCCAATGGATAGAAGATAATGGAAAGCTCGCACTAAAGTTATTGTCATTTCTAGTGCTGGAGGTATCATCTTTGTTGCTACCATCATCAAAACCATGCCCTTTCGAAATCCAAAAAGCAAGAAACAAATCTCCTCATGTGGTGTTGAAATGGGAATGCATAATCATGGTGTACACCCACCACTAGTGCAATGGTTTGGCACAAAGCACACGCCCACAGATGCCCACCAGAGGATTCTGCTATGAAATCTCAGAGCAAGGAGGCCAAGAACATAGAGCCCATCCAATTGTTCGCTTCCCTTGCCAAAGCGCCACTCCCCTCCTGAAGCATGTATTTGAATAAGAGGACTATGTTGAAAAAGACTCCAAATAACGCAATGTGCCAAAAGCACATAGTGCCTTCAACCAACCCGGCTCCCACCCCACATTGTCCTGCACATACACCACTACTGTAAATGCAAAGAGCGCTCCTATGTTCACCGCAAAAAAGAACCAATTGAAGAAGGACGCCATCATCTTCTTTGCCACACCCCGCTCGTTCTCAAGCCAGTCCACCTCGAATGTTGATACGCATGGCTTGTTCCCCCCTGTCCCCACTGCTACCATGTACATGCCTGCAAGTAGAACCCCTTCATGTGAACTTGATGGCCCCCCACATTCAATGGCCCCCGTCTCAAATGATGGCCTCAGAGATCTGATCGTTGCCGAGAGCATTATGAGCGTTAGTCCCTACGGTTCCACCAAACATTAACATCATGATAAGTTCATGCCATGAAGTCTGGAGCAAAGGCTCCATTCTTAGCCTTCTGTGCAGTTGATGAGCATCAAGAACGTGTACATGCAAAGCTCCAAGGCTAGCATCATGTGATGTTGCAAAGACAAGAAGTGAAAGTGTTGTAGGTAACTAACCCTTTGTGTGTGTGTGCATGAGTGCATGCATGCACACCGACGTGCAGACACAAGTGATGAAGTAGGTGGCCAAGGAGTCTTCACTAGTTAATGCCAATGGTGTAGCCATGTGCATGGCTTGTGCATCTCATCCTACAAGTACGTGACCAAGTTTGCCGAAATCGAGTAAAATGCCAGTCTCTCCATTGCTTCTGTGGCTATCAAATGCAAGAAACTAGCTAAGCTAAACAGATTTTTCTGGTTGAATCTAGACCCATGAACCGCCATCCCGAGTTAGAGCTTTCAAACTAGAGAGCATACCAAGTATGAAGCAAGCTGCCCTCCAACCCCCCTTCCTAAGGCTTGTGCCAATCACATGCACGTTGTCATCCATGTGAGAAGGTGATTGCAATTGCTTCGACCCACCCTCCTTGATCGCATCATCATAATATATAGGCAGACTTCATGGCTCTCTCTTTGTGTGTGAATATGTGTGTCCCCAACCATTAGCTACGGAGAGCCCTAGCGCTCAGCTGCATAGAAGGTTAAAGTGCGCACATGGTGCACTCTCGTACTTCCCATCGCCCACCTCTAGCTCTTTGCACAGATGCTGCTACTAGACTCTAGCCATTCCTACAACGTTTGAGTTGTTGTTTTGCTACGTCTGTGGTGCAGGCCAATCGACGAACCAGGGTCCACATGATCAGCCGGCAAATCAGTGTCCCTTTGCTCGCAGCTTTCGCAAAGCAACAGCTTTGTCTTGTCTCTTTTCGCACAGTGAATGGCTCATGATTAGCGTCTACTTGAAAGAGAATCAGTCGTCTTGCAACTTGCAAGGCGATCATGGGTAGACAGGGAGAAGAAGAGAGCTTTTAAGCATTAGCTGTTGTCAGGGGCGCTAGCGCTCAGCTACTACTAAAAACGCAGACGAGAGAGAGAGAGAGAGAGAGAGTAGAAAGACAGAGGATATGATATATATATAGATTTAGAATTGAAAGGGAAAATTATCAAAATACCCCTCTAATTTGTGGAAATTCTCAACATACCCCTCAAGTTTCAAAAACTCCCAAAATACCCTTTTATCTATTTTGCTCCGATTGTTCAAGATTTTCTAATCTTTATTCCTTTTTGACAATTGAGATCCATTTTTTAGTGCTTAGCATGTAATTTGTCACAAATTCCCTCGCAAAGAAGGCAATTTTGTCTTGTCAAGACCCTTTGTGCAACGCTTGAAAAACTTGATCACCTGTGTAGTAATTTTGTGGCGCTTGAATTCATTGAAGTTGACATGTTTAATTCTAGCTTCCCTTTCTTTGACTCTCTCGGGATATATGCACTTTCTACTTGCTTGATACTCCTTGGTTACACTTTGTTTGCATGAGCTACACTTCACTAAAACACAACAAAGGCATGTGCTAATAGTTGGGTTTATAACATCCTCAATAATTGGAATGATCGCTAGCATCGTGCGAGTATTTTTGAGAGGTGGAAGACAAAGTATCATGTCCAAATTTTCTGGACAAGAAACACCTCTAGAGGGATTGGCATGTGTGTGTGTGTGTGTGTGTGTGTGTGTGTGAGAGAGAGAGAGAGAGAGAGAGAGAGAGAGTGAGCACCACCCATAAAGTACATGCAACACTACCTAGATCAACATAATGTCAATCGAGGACACAAATGACACGATAGGTGCACGGAAGCAATCTCTTTAGCTTGTCAAGTTGAGACCTTCCCACTCATACAACACTCTGGAAGGCTAACTAGAATCTCACTGCTCTCAACTACACCACCCAACCCACATATGCACAAACGGAAGGAAACTCACCAAACCATGCCAGAATCATACAAAACTCAAGGAACACCATCCCCTCACTAGGATACACATGTCCCAAAGTCTCTACATTCAAAACCATCACTCTAGACTCATCTGCAAAAAATGTGTATGAAGACAGAGCCAAAATTCTAAAGTGCCTAAAACTGAAGTTTATGGGTACCTATGCTTAGCTTATGTCGGCACGATTCTAATGACTACTTGAATGCAAAAAACAGACATCATTTGGTATGCTTACAGCCACAAATAGCTCATAGATGTGTGAGCGTGCTTGCTCCGTCTCGCGTGGAATGCTTGGTGTTGATGCGTAGCTCTTGCCGAGCCTAGCACGATGGTGTAGTCAGATCTCCAATGCTATGAGCGAGTGGGGAGTAGCGCCAGGATGAAGCTTACACTCTCTCTCTCTCTCTCTTTCTCTCTCACACACAGTTGACGGCATCTTAAAACTTGATTATGATAAAAGTTCTTTTTACAAAATGACCTAGGTACCTTATATACTAAGGCTACCATAGATTAAACCTAAAATAGAGTTCAATGGGTCAAATGGCTTTGTATGTACAATTTGGAAGATCCATTGCACCCCGGCTTTTGCAACTAGACTAGCTACTCATTACAAATGATGTTTTTAACCATAATTCAGAGCATTTAATAACTCTTAGAAAATAAGGCTTTGTTGATTCGTGTCGTATTGTTGACCCATGGGTCAACAATTGGCTTGCTTTAAAAGGTTCTCTCACCTCCACCACTCCTCACCAAGGTTAGGTCCGTGATGGTGTAGGCTTGTGAAGACAAAGCCAGTGCCCAAAACTAAAGTTTATGAGTACCTATGCGTAGCTTATGTCAGCATGATTCTAATGACTACTTGCACGCAAAAAACAAACATCATTTGGTATGCTTACGTCCACAAATAGCTCGTAGATGTGCGAGCGCGTTTTCTCCGTCTCGCATGGAATGCTTGGTATTGATGTGTAGCTCTTGACGAGCCTAGCACGATGGTGCAGTTGGATCTCCAATGCTATGAGGGAGCGGGGAGTAGCACCAGGATGAAGCTCATGTTCTTTCTCTCTCACACACAGTTGACGGCAGCTTAAAACTTGATTATGATAAAAGTTCTTTTTACAAAATGACCTAGGTACCTTATATACTATCATAGGTTAAACCTAAAATAGAGTTCAATGGGTCAATTGGCTTTGTATGTACAATTTGGAAGTTCCATTGCACCCCGACTTTTGCAACTAGACTAGCTACTCATTACAAATGATGTTTTTAACCATAATCCGCAACATTTTATAACTCTTAGAAAATAAGGCTTTGTTGAGTTATGTCGTATTGTTGACCCATGGGTCAACAATTGGCTTGCTTTAAAAGGTTCTCTCACCTCCACCAAGGTTAGGTCCGCCATGGTGGAGGCTTGCTTGTCATTTTGTGTGTCTTTTTGTCTGCATTATAGAATTCGTTTGTGTACTCTAACTCGAATTCCCCTTTTTTGTCCATTATAGAATTCTTTTTTGTACTTTGACTCAAATTTCCCTTTTGTCACCTCATTGCATTTCTAGATTATTTCTCGCAAGCTTTACCCATACTTTGCCTACATTGAGCCATGGAAAACACATAGCATGGTTGGCTACCAGTATTTGAATGCAAAGAAGGCCCATAAATAATACTACTAACCCAAAATACTAGCTGGAGTTGGACAATCAACAGGACTTTGTACCACTATCATTCATTTTCTCGATGATTCACCTAAGTATCGAGCTCTTTTTAATCAATCGAGCACTTCATCCTCCAAGTGCTTCAATAGTGTGCCTTTTTTAGCAAGCCCCATTGTTCACACCATACAAAGCATGGTCATGTATGATGATCCAGCAAAACCTTTCTCACTTAACTTGCACAACTTGAGCCACCATATAAACCAATAAGCACATTGTATAACTAATGTGGTTTGTCAATAGCTTTGCATGATATGTCACATGTTTAGGCAAGCAACCACTGTGATGATCTCACCAATTTTGCTTCTTGAGGCCTTCACTAGCACCACATTTCTTTTGTCTATGTTTGCAAGGAAAGAAACTCCACAAAGGAAGAACAATGTTCGCTCTCTATGCTTCGCCTATAATTGTAACAATCTCTTTTTTGACCTCTTTGCTTTCTTTGATGTGGTAGTCTATGTCAATGTTAAGATTGTGCTTTTTTAGTGAGAATATTATCAAATAGTTTGCCATAATGCTACTAAGTATAGTATATTTTCTTCAATCATCCTTGTGTGCAAGGATATTTATAACACTAATGCAAAGGAGGACACTGGAAGAGAGTTTTATACTTTTTGACACTGCTTTTGGAAGGCCACCTCCTCCCGCAATTGCTCCTCCTCCTCCTTGCTCAATTACAATTAAGTTTTCAGGTTGTCCAACTTCGTCTCTATTGCTCGAAGGACCACCTCCACATTCTAGAATCAATTATTAGGGTCTACATCAAATACAGGGTTTGGAAAAATAGCTCTTTAGGTAATTGGGTTACAATCATGAGTGTCTGACTTACCCCCGGGGAGTCCATTATATAAAAATTGCACATAGCACGTGCAGCCAAGAGGTATTTAAATAATCCCTTACCTCTATATTTTCAAGTATTATATGTACCCCTTATGTGTGCATTTTTGTTAAAAAAAACCAACCCTTATATATGAAAATTTTTGCTTTCTCAATTAAAAAACCCTTTATGTAAGTACAATTTTATGTAAATGTACCTAATTATAAATCCCTTATTTTGTTCACACTTGCTTACATATTTCCTAGTGGATGCCGGGGGACTTGCCCCAGTCACCCAAGTTGATTGATGCCCCCTCGGTTGACCCTATGGTGCGGGTAGCATTGGTACCCCAGAGGGTGTTGAGTGCAGACTACCACTTCTTAATCTCCCCCTCCCAATGTACTTGGATATCTTCTTTTAAAATTGACACCGCTACATCCAAGTCATCTTTCGTTGATGGCACAGCAGGTCGGAGCTGGCCTTCTAATATGCCATCTTCAATGAGTAGTCCGTGCCAACACTTTTGAAACATTCCTCACAAATTTTTCCTACCTCTCCTTAGCCACAGTCGTTACCTCAGTCACCTCACAAACTTAACGTCGTACTTCCTTATCGCGCTGCTCTGAGGAGAACTTGACGTGACCCATCGCGGTGCAATCTCTTCTCCATTTTAGCAAGTTGCTCAACTAACAAATGATTCTGAGTTATGAGCTCAAACATTTGTTGCTTTTGTGTCGGGATGGCTACATTTGCTGGTTTTGCTTTTGCCAATGCCTATTGACTTGATACATGAATTGCAAGCAATCAACGACGTGTTATGCTTGCAATTGATAAGCAGATCTTTCCCGCTTGCACAACTGTGCGCGCTCTAACATCCGCGCAGTTATTTTCCCCGTACAAAATCCCTTCAGGAATGTTGCAAAAAGATCTAAAAAGGTTTTGAAGTAAATAACCAAATATTCTGCAAGCCACTTTGAAGCTTTCCCGCTCAAGGTGGTTTTGAATACCGCTTCCTTATGCACCACATCACCACTGCCATCTAGTAGTGCATACTGCTTTTCAAAGTATTGTACATGTGAATCTTCATCTTCATTGAATTTACCCGCAAATTTGTTGTACTTGAGCCCATGATGCTGACTGTCGGGCCCTACCATATCAAAAGGTCCTAGTTCTGCCGGTCCAATCGGAACAAGTACAATTGTGGTCACTAGAATTCCACATGAGAATCTTGTAGTCCCACTTGGGCCTCCTGTTGGTTCGAGTGGATCCAAAATAGAGGATCTAAATGAAATAGGGTCCCGAATTGCAATGGAAGTTGGTAAAATTCCCACAATTGCGGCAGCACTCCCTCCAAGACCTTATCCGACTTATGCAGGAAGGAGCAATTCGGACAGATCCACACCATTTGGATCATAATTTTGGTTCACAGAAGGGGGAGATGTTTGCAGGAATTTCGACATGGAATCGGACCCTCATTGCGCTTTTGCCAATCGACCCAATTCTGTCGGGTTCGCTTGGGTGGATGTGTATGTGACTTCTACCATTTCCTCTTCAACGCCCTTTCCCTCCATGGATCTTCCAATTCCACCAGAGTGCTGTCTTCAATTATGCAAGATTGACGCAATCCACATGCCTTTCTTGATGAAGAAAGAATGGGAGAACGAGACCTTGTCTACAAAAACATGGTATCCTTCGTGCCTCAATGGTCAGCACCATGAACCCTGACTCCGTAGGCACCGTTGATCGTGGTTGATCATCGTCATCAGTGTTACATGTGTGCAATATCAAAACAAAATGCATAAAATCTGCTTCATCACACACGTAGAATGTAGAACGCGCTTGACTTATAGACCTCCTTTCGACATACCAGTACAAAGGGTTGTACCATTTCCAATCAGCACACATACCTTTTCATACTTAACTAAAGTTTCTCTTGCTTAACATAGTGATACTCCTCTCTCGGCATTTCTCTCTTCTCAAAAAGCTTCATATCGGTTATATCTGCAACGTATCAAAACCAGATCTTCCATGGCTATTGAGGCATAGTGAGCTAGGCACATAAAGCTCGTGTATCAAGATGGCAAGGGTATGAACTCCACAAACCACAAGGGGTGAGAGATCGAGCTTTGTGTGAGCTCAAAGAGAGAGAGAGAGAGAGAGAGAGAGAGAGAGAGAGAGTCAGAGAGAGAGAGAGAGAGAGAGAGAGAGAGAAGCACGCTGCTTGGTTTAGGACAGATTGATAGCAGGTCACTATTTTGCTCATAACTTGAGCTAAAAAACTTGGATTCAAAATCTTTTTTTATCAAAATGGAGATCTCTTCAAGCTCTACAGATTTGTAGAGCAGCTTATTAGTTGGTTTGGAGTGCAGGTATGTCTAAAATTAAAAACACAGAGGTTTTTTTCCTCAAGTTAGGTTGTGCATTCGAGTTGAGTAAGAGAGGGGAGAGAGTATAGAGAAAGAGAAAGAGATAACTTCACTTCAACTTGATTATCAAAAAAAGTAACTTGGTCATACTCAAAGGCCAAAATTTTGGCCCATTGAATTCCTTGTATGTCTCTTCTATGAAAGATAATTCTATCTATGTGCCAAGCTTCCTTCTATTGAGTTGTGGCATAGCCGGCTTGGTCATAAGAGTCAAAAGGAAATGAAGCAGTTACAACATTTTGGCTATATCCCTACGTTAAAAGTATTCTAATTTTAGTTTTGTGTGAGCATTGCATATACGAGAAACAGATTAGGCTTACCACTTTGCCATTAGATTGAAAGAAAGGCAAGCCCCTAGATTTGGCTCATAGTGATCTATGTGGACCTATGCTACATAAGTCTCGGAGGGGGGGGGATTCCTAGTTATGGTTAGGCAAGAATTGAAGGCTTTGTCCACCAGCACCGGGGGAGAATACATCTCCACTACGTTTAAGGACTTCTATAGCAAATGAGTCAATAGAAGACAGTTTACTACACCATTCACACCTGCTCAAAATGGAGTCGTTGAACGCATGAATAGAACTATTTAGGAGAGGGTCGCTTCCATGCTATCCATGGAAAATTTACCTCAAGAGTTTTGGGGAGAGATTGTTATGACAACAATGCATATAATCAATAGGTTGCCCAGTACACCATTGAAGTACAAGATTCTGCAGGAGATGTGGACAGTCAAGAAGCCTAATTATGATAGGTTACATGTATTTGGATGTGAGGCAATTTTCACATCTGCCTTAAGAGCTCAAAAAGAAGTCAGACCCCAAGTCACACAAATGCATCTTCATTGGATATGGTAAAAATGGAGAGATGAATTATCGTCTCTGGCACTCGGAATCTTGAAGAGTTATTTGCAACTCACAAGTAATCTTTAACAAATCAAAGATGCACAGACAACCTATGAAAGATGTTGAGTATCGCAAAGTGAGCTTCGAGGATGTAGCCTCAAGTCCAGCCATGCAAACATCTCAATGTATCTACCATTAGGAGTGCTCTAGAGAGAGCTAGTGATGCTCCTAAGAGAGCAAAGTCCAGCAGTCAGCTACCAAGAAGCTTTGAGATGGAAGATAGCGTGAAGTGGGAGCATGCTATGGAATATGAGTATAACTTGGGGATTGATAGAATTTCAAGAGGGGAAACAAGTCTTGCCTTGCAAATGGGTGTATAAGAAGAAGTACACGGCAGATGATCCCGAGCGTAGGTACAAGGCTAGATTGATTGCTAAGGGATTCAAGAAGAAGAAAGGGATTGATTGCTAAGGTATTCAAGTGGAAGAAAGGTGTGGACTTTGATGAGATCTTCTCTCCGGTAGTCAAGATAACTACATTGCATCTTGTGCTTGGACTAGTAGCCATTGAGGACATGGAACTTGTCCAGATGGACATGAAGACGGCTTTCATTCATAGGGATCTTGATGAAGATGTCTACATGAAACAGCCAGAGGGTTTCGAAGTCAAACCTGAGAAGCCTATGAGTTCATAATTGGTGTGTGAATTGCACAAGGCATTGTATGGCCTAAAACAAGGCCCAAGGCAATGGGACATGAAGTTTGACAAGTACATGGAGTCCCAAGGGTATGAAAGGAGCGAAGAAGATCACTGCTTGTATACTCAAAAGTTGAACGATGTTTCACTCATCATCTTTAAAGCATTACTCTTATGCAGGTCATTGTGTTCTCCTAAAGAATCGCATATTTGTTCAAACACTTCGATATGCTTTCTCACATCCCCGTCTCCACTAAATTTTTGTGTGAGCTTGGCTATTTGTACTACCTTACTTCTAGGCTCTCTATCAGGCGTGTCAGGCATATTCTCAGCAATAGATTGACCAATAGCTTGAGTAAACATTGCCAAGTCACCTAAGTGAGCAGGCATCGTGGGTGAAGGTGCTCTGGAGACTACATGTGGAGTAGGTACTGGCATTGGGCTTGGCGCATAGGAAGCCCTTGGGTTCCATGTTGGGTACGATGTTGTGCCATGTGGTGGCCCAAAGTTTATATGTGTGGCCATAGACATAGCGGACGTCGGATGTGACATGCTAATGCTAGCCGGTATAGTCCCATGGAAATAAGAGTTGGGTGTTGTGGTTGTGGAGCATAGGTT
This sequence comes from Adiantum capillus-veneris, assembly GCF_014529385.1. Classification (NCBI taxonomy): domain Eukaryota; kingdom Viridiplantae; phylum Streptophyta; class Polypodiopsida; order Polypodiales; family Pteridaceae; genus Adiantum; species Adiantum capillus-veneris. The sequence continues at coordinate 85,804,900 of NC_140937.1, forward strand.
GTTGAACAATGGGAGGGGTAGGAACTACATGAGTACGAGGATCCATGGGTGTATACGATCGGTACACACTTGTAGGTACTGTTGCAGGCATTGAGCTACCATGTAGCGGTGCTTTACTAACAAATGAGGTCCATGGCGTGTTTCTTGGCATGTCCATCATTGGGGTAGGCATGGTAGCCGTGGTGTCATCAAGGGGAAGATGAGATAGACTTGGAAAGGTAAAGCTATCACTTGTGGGCTTAGATTGCACTGAGACCGCTGGCGAAACAACATATGGAGGATCCATCGGACTTACCGAGGGAGTCTCCATTTGCCATAAGGTCGGTTGTTTAGCCTTCCCTGTATCCAAGAATCTGAGACCAATTGAAGGCATGTGGAAATCCCCTTGTTCTATCTCTCTAGCTCAATGACTCTATGGATGACCTCACAAACTCTTTGTTGTTGATCCTCCAAACTAGTAGCACCCATTGTGGATTGTAGGACATCTAACCAACCCACATCATAGGTGTGACCTATGTATAGGTCGGTTAGAGTTTTCATTTGTAATTCATACTCCCAATTCTCATTTAAGAACGCTTCATCTAAGCTTGAGCTGCTAGGGGTGTCCTTTGAACTAGATGCAATGTGGATCTCTATGGGTTGACCCTTAGTGGTCACTAATTCAGGAGCACTCGATTGCTCTCCTAACAAAGATATTGACATGGGAGCTTTGTCTTTTAACTCTCTTCGTTGCTCCGCCTTGCGTAAGCTCTCAATTTCCTTTTCCCTAGCCGCGATGATATATCACTCAACCTTTTGCACTTCGACAAGGCTTCTCCCATCAGGTAATATGACCTCGGAGGAGAATAGCTTTGAAGAGTCAGGGGGTGCAGTGAATGGAGTATTTACATGCACATTCTCTAAGGGAATAGGGTCTACGTTGGTCATGAATGGCGAATTTACTTCCCCACCCCCCTCATTTACACCGTTAGCTCCATGTTCGGAGCGAGTGGCTCTACTAAAGGTTTCTTTCAAGCGACTAAGCACGCTCGGCCCGGACCGTGGACCCATGGCATGCATGTCTTGGCTTGAGCTATCAGGATTAGGCATTGGGAAACCCTCCATGACGTTGTAGTCAGAGAAAGAGTCACTAGTTGCTATGTTTGGGTCTTGGTTTGTACTACCTTGGGTCCCCGCCGAGGGCCCGGAACCTAAGGTAGGTGGATATTGAGAACTCGTGTAAGTCGAAATGCTCTTTAGTTGCTCGGTCTCTGGCACACGACCAGAGCGCAGATGCATGTGCCTTTGGCACCCTACAAGCATCGGCGAATAACCTCGAAGGTTAACCGCTTACTTTTTTAGGCATCCGTTTTCACTCGTTTTTTGATGTTTTTTTAATGATCGTTTTTTATGATTAAAGTATGTGATAGCTCGAAATGAGCGTATCACTCAGAGGGTCGCGGTGTGCTTTACAGCACAACGTTCGGTCACCTGAAGCTCTGTTGGTCCTCAAAAAGGTCGATTTTTAGCTACGTGTGAAGCTAAAATACGTAATTTTAAAGGGCGACTGAGGCCTGAGCCTGAGCGTGAGCTTGGGCTTGGGTCTGGGGGATATTCCCGATCCCGGTCTTACCTTTAAATTTTTTTATTATTTTTTTTTAAATTTTTTTTTGGGGATAAGGTTGCCGCGGCCGCGATGTGCGCACGCGCGCGCACACACACACACACACCTAACCTACCTACTTACCACTAATACAACTACTATTACACACTAGCACAATACTACAACAACTCACTGTCTAACAGAACTACTTACTGTACTTTACACAGAACTAACATTATGGATCTACAACCTTAATACTAACACCTTATCATAGAGAAAACACGGTACCTTCAAAACCTTATTAACAAAGAAAACACAGTACCTTTCAATCCCTTATTAACAAAATAATACACAGCAACAAAACAAAATCCTTCTTCTCAACACACACACCTTCCTTCTCTACCTTTCCTACAATTGAAATTGCACCACAAAGAAGCACAGAGTGCCATTCAAGCTTAGTGTATGGCATTCCCCGGCAACGGCGCCAAAAATGTGCGCATATGTCGCACGTGTCAATGCAAGGGACTTGCCGATTCATTGTTTGCGAGCCACAAATGGCTCCAAGCAAGCAACTAGCCTAAACTAGTAAGCTCAAAGATGACGATGGTGTGTCACTCACCGCTCTACGCCTGCTATCGTGGAGGATTCCTTGCCGCGAAGAAGAGGGAGATGCCGCTACACCTCGCCGCCATCGTGCCACCGTCGCAATGCTCGATCACACACTCTCTCTCTCTCTCTCATGCATACACACACACAAGGAGATGAAGAAGAAGAAGAAGAAGAAGAAGAAGAAGAAGAAGAAGATGGAGATGGAGCAAGAGCACTCTTCAATTGCACAAATGAAAGAATGTGAGAATTTTAAGTTTAGTTGACTTTTATATGAGCTCGCCCCATTTACACTTGGGTACCCATGCTTAGCCAACTAATCCCTTGAATGTCCTAGATAGAGTGCACCTCTCATCGGCGATCACTCTTACCCTTTTCCTATTGAACCGACAAGCCCGATACCTGACTCTACCAAATAAATAATACGGCGTCCGTCTTAGGTGATAGGAATGATGCATGAGGGTTAACAACTTTGCATGGAGATGATGGGTGTAGGGCGAAGCCACATGATTGCTTCATGATTGTACAAATGTACATATTACAACCACTTGGGCCACATTGTCTGTCAAGTGGGAGATTGTAAGGGTTCAGGTGTCAAGTGCATCAAAATTGAAATGGTGAAGATCTAGGTTTTACACTTCCACAAATCCTTTTCTTTCTTTCCTTGCATTATTGACTCCTTCTAGCTTGAATGATGTTTCCTTTTACTTTTCCCTGAAGAGAGGGAATGAGAGAGTGCGGTAGAGATGTGTAGAGGGAGAGAGAAGAGGAGAATGACACCCGATGGGGTTCCAACCAACCCTTTTAAGGTCCCTCCACATTATTGCCAATGTGGTATTTGCTTTAGATTGCGTAAATGGAATGTGTACACGTGCAATACCTCAAGTGCAGACTCTACTGACTCGAATGGAGAATGTCTCCTCAGTAAATCTTCAAGATGAGGCATCACTGATTTGATGCACCTTTGGACCCGTCTTTATGTGGAATTGTTGATGGCTACCAAGGCAAAGATCTGAGGTTGAATTGTGCTCCTGATGTGAGAGGAATGAAGGGCTAAAATTTGAATGCAAAAACATAGATCTGGCACGCAAAACACAACAAATCTATTGCATAAAGCAAGGCTAAAAACTTAGTTGATGATAGGCAACAATGTGAGCACTAGATGCGACAAGGGAATGGCTAGGAGAGAGGCTCGATGTACTGCCAAAAACTCCGGGCTACAACAGAGGGACTAGCGTAAGCAGATATGTGTCTTTTTGGCAAGGGAAAGGACTTCCAACTAGGGAAAGGACTGAAACTAAAAATGCTGGATGTTGTGGCTGATCTGGCACTGATGTTTGCGATGAAGGTCCAAAAAATCAAGGGACTGGTCTTTAAAAACGATGGGCTGATCTCTGGGGATGGCTCATCTAATGAAAAATGATGGCTCTGTTGCTTCCTTTCTAGGGCAAGATACTGGTTATAAAGTTCTTAAGACTTAGGTAGGAAAACTGCCCGCCAACCCAAAAAATTAAATCATTAAATGATTTAATGTATACGTTTTTTACCAGGGCTAAGTTTTGAGTAAAATGGTCGCACATCTGTCCACCCGAGAATCCAATCGATGCATGGAATGGCTCGTTGGATTCCTCTAACCTAGAACTACATGCACGTCATGCCAGATGCCCATCGTAGTAGTATAACATTTGTCAAACGTGTATACAAACTATTAATGCAAGAGGGTTCCAAAACTAGAAAATCTAATCTAATGGACTGTCTGGACATGCCAACAAACAGGCTCACAAAATTGTTGGCATTAATCCTCCTAGGACTCTAGACACTCCTATCAAGGAAGAAGGGGAAAAATGGCTCTGGAAATCAATGAAGCATGTCCATGTAGCACATAGAGTGTGCACGTGACATCCCCTCTTGCTTAAGGTGAGGTAATGGTACCAAATTCCATGCACAAAATAAGATGGTCTCGAATGAAGTTCCTTCTAGATGATGTCCTCCACAGGAACTTTGGAGAGAGAGGCTTACCTAGGTGATGTGGAAATGTCCAAAACACAACGATGGTGATGATGCATCTACTCGCAAACCATGGCCTGCCTCTTGGATCAATGATGCCCTTGTTGGTTACTGGCAAACAATAACCTTTGCAGCCCCAACTTGGATGGTTTGAACCAAACTACAAACTGGACGGATGGCTGGATATGCAAACACTAATGTCCACAAAGGTTATCAACTAGCCTATGTTGCCCCTACACAGGAAGATTGATGAGAGCAATGCCTAATGGGATGAAGATTAACCGTCCTTTGAAATGCCCTTGAACCATTGCAACTCCTATGTATGATGTCACATGAAACCGCCAAGTAACTCCTCAAAGATAGAGGCTCCTCTTGGGGCTTCAACTAGATCTCTGTATGATGAAAGCTCTAAATAAATCCGTGTCTCTGCAACGGATGTGACTGCGAATGTAGGCTCACGATGCTTGCAAACTCTTGTAGTGGTTGCCTTGAATTGGAACCCTTTGGCTCCGGATTGATGGCTACTAACTGCAATAAGATGCAGATGGTGTGGAGCCAATGTGTTTCCAAAGATGTGTATAGATCGATGACAATGCAATGCCTCTCCTGGAATGATGCCAAGAAATTGGGAGAGGTGGTTCTTAAAACAATGCCAAGACTTCAAAGCTAATAGGCTAATCTAGATGGTGCCTTCCTTTGTCGTCTTAGGCCGCTAACAAATCCTGATACTCGTAATCATCATCTTCATGTTTCCAATGCATGTCTTCAATGATGCAAATCTGTCATATCAAAGAACTTATGACGGTAAATATCCATACTGGGATTTCTTTATGTCAAGGTGGTCAAGTGCGCACACCTAGTAACCTACCCTCTCATAGGCACACCACAACGGTAACCCTCGGCATACAGTATTTGAATTTCCTATGCTCAAAGCGCACTGTCTTATGCATAATGGAAGGTCTTGCAGTTCCCTGAGTGAGAGAAGCCTCCTTCGACAAAACGCTACAACACACACTCAAACACTAAAAAGAAAAAAAAAATCCAAAGATTAGCATATTAGTGCAAAATTACAAAGCTTTGATACCAATGTCAGGTGCAACAAAATTGAAATGGTGAAGATCTAGGTTTTACACTTTCACAAATCCTTTTCTTTCTTTCTTGCTTAGCGTTTCCTTTTAGCTTGAATGATGGTTCCTTTTACTTTTCCCTAAAGAGAGGGAATGAGAGAGTGCAATAGAGATGTGTAGAGGGAGAGAAAAAGAGAGAGAAGAGGAGAATGACACCCGATGGGGTCCCAACCAACCCTCTCAAGGGCCTCCCACAATGTTTCCAATGTGGTATTTGCTTTAGATTGCGTAAGTGGAATGCGCACACATGCAATACCTCAAGTGAAAACTCTACTCACTCAAATGGAGAACGTCGCCTCGGTAACTCTTCAAGATGAAGCACCTCCATGGCTAACTTGATGCACCTTTAGACCCGTCTCAATGTGGGATTGTTTATGGCCACCAAGAGGAAGATTTGGGACTGAATTGCACTCCCGATGTGAGAGGAATGAAGGGCTCAAAGCTGGCCACAAAAATGCAGATCTGGCATGCAAAACACAGTAGATCTTTCGCGTAAAGTAGGGCTAAAAATGCAACTGATGATGGATAGCGATGTGAGCACTCGATGCGGCGAGGGAATGGCCGGAGAGAGAGGCTCGATCTATTGCCAAAAGCTCGGGGCTGCAGCAAAGGGACTAGCATTAGCAGATCCGTGGCTCTTGTGGCAATGGAAAGGACTGAAATTTGAAAACATTGGCCATTATGGATGATCCGGCATGGATGCTCGCGATGAAGGTCCAAAATGCCAAGGGGCTGATGTGCAAAATTTTTGGGGTCATCTCTGGCGTTGGCTCATGGAATGGAAATGGCCTATGAACTTTGAGGATAAGGTGAGCATTTTTGTGAGAATTGATGGTAGCAACATAAACATAGTACTTAATTAAATTGGCATGAACAATACTTTTGGAAGAGAGAGAGTATTAGAGAACATGACAATAGTTGAGGACCGGATTTACTTGGAGCCGATCCCCCCTCCAAAAGACGTTTGTATTATAGATTCTCCCATCAAGAGAGACTTTGTTACAATACAATCTTTGTGTTCCTTGTGACCTTTGTGATGCTATGAAGATGGAAAGCTTCATGCATTACGAGCTTAACATAAACTTTGCAAAAAGCATTAACTATCCCAAGCCTCAGTCCCAAGGCCTCAAACACCTTCAAAGGTGGAGAGAGCTAGCAGGGAATGAGGGTAGGGAAGAGGAAGTAGAAACATTTCATAGGAGAAAGAAATAGTTCCTTACTTATCATCACTCTTGTTGCTTAGCATGGCATAAGAGCATAGTAATGAAGATGAAGAAGATGGCAAACTTAAGCATTGAAGCATGTCTCTTTGTTGGATTTTCATTCCATAACCAAGAGTGTTGGTGTGGGCTCTCCACTTCTCAACAAGCTTGGAGAAGGAGATGGAGCTCTTACCTTTGAACTCCACACAATGAGAGAATGTGTGTGTGTGTGTGTGGGAGAGTATACCCCCCTCTCATGCTTGGTCCATACCTCTCTCTCTCTCTCTCTCTCTCTTGTATTATTTTATTATTTCATTTGGACATGTGTCCTATTTTTCCTCTTTGAGAGAAAGAACTTAATTATTTATTTTTATGTATCTAAATTCTCATTGGACCCCTTTAAAACCTATTCAATAGCATTCAAGCACATCATGAGGGCCACATGTGGAGGATCATTTGAACATGTGTCTTTTATGCTTATTAAGTCATTTGGTTGAATTGAATACTTCAATGACTTAGTCAATCAAGCAAGCATGTGTCTTTTATGCTTCTTAAATCATTTGTTTTGAATTGAATACTTCAAGCCTTAGTCAATCAAGCATGGAAACTTTCATGCCTCTTGAGAATTTAAATTTAACATTTCAAAAACCTTAGTCCTTAGTCATTTAAGCATAAAAATCACCTCAAGCTTTGGGCAAGGTTCCCACAACCACTTTAAGCATCTTAGCGCCTCATGCTTGGGTAGGATTCCCCACTCGAGGTTAGCCCTAGCTTGCGTAAGGTCAAAGGAATTTTTAACACTAACTTTTGGGGTCTTTAATGAAGCTAACCCTAAGGTCTTTTAGGCTCCATTAGATGCACGTTGCTCTTTGATAGACTACCTCCATTTGGACCCCTTTTGAGATGTAACCATCTCTCCTCTTGGTCCCTTGCTGAGGTAAATCTATAAGCACTTATTGCACATTGCTCTTTGGTAGACCGTCTCCTTTTGGACACCTATTGAGATGCAACCATTTCTCCTTTTGGTCCCCTATTGAGATAGGTCTAGAAGCACATATATATATATCCTAACTCTTGTTCCCCTTTTATCTTCCTATATTAAGTGATCCTAACTCTTGTTCCCCTTTTATCTTCCTATATTAAGTGATTAGTTTAATATGAGAAATCATTTGGTAAAGTTAGATATTATCAGCTCATCTGATCCAAAACATTGTCTCTACTGCTCCCTTTATAGGGCAAGATAATGGCTACAAACTTTTTAAGACTTAGGTAGGGCAAACTATCAACCAAACCAACAAATTAAATCATTAAATGATTTTTTGACCAAGGCTAAGTTTCAGATGAAACTATCACACATCTGTCCACTCAGAAATTCGATCGACGTGGGGGACGACTCGTTGGATTCCTCTAACCTAGAACTACATGCACGTCATGCCAGATGCCCACCGTAGTGTAATAACATTTGTTAAACACATATACAAGCCATTAATGCAAGAGGATTCCAAAACTGGAAAATTTAATCTAATGGACTTGTCCGGACATGCAGGTCCTACGAACATGCTTACAAAATTGACGGTACTAATCCTCTTAGGCTTTCAGACACTCCTATCTAGGAAGAAGGGGAAAAATGGCTCTGGAAGTCGATGAAGCATGTCCATGTGGCACACTGAGCCATGTACATCTGACATCACGCCAACTGACCGGACACACATCACACTGATTAGGTCCTACGAACATGCTTACAAAATTGCCGGTACTAATCCTCCTAGGCTTTCAGACACTCCTATCTAGGAAGAAGGGGAAAAATGGCTCTGGAAGTCGATGAAGCGTGTCCATGTGGCACACTGAGCCATGTAAATGTGACATCACGCCAACTGACCGGACACACATCACACTCATTATACTAAACTTACCAATTCTTTTGATCATATAAAACAATAAGGAGTAGTGAGGCATTCCAATCCTCACTGAGAGGTCCACCAGCACTGTGTGTCTGCTCTTCTTCTCCCTCTCACTCCGCACACACCACACACTCTTTAGATTGCTTGTTCTTATGCTAGCTCTTATCCAAGGCAACACTTGCGTGAGTGTCTTCTCTTCGATAGCCTACAGATAGTAGGACACCACCTTGCTTGCCCCAATATTAAGATCTTGATGCGCCTTCAACAATTCCCTAATTTTGTAGAGCAATGTAACTCTTTCTCAATCACAACTTAGATTAATGCTCAGACATGTAATGTTCTCGTATGACGATGCCTTCATCTTGTAACTTGTCGATATTGTTATAACCGATCCCTCTCCCAATACTATTGTGTCAATTCACATGCATAGCTAGTTGGTAAATGATTCTTTGAACATACCCTTCCACAATTCACATGAGACCACTCTTCACACCTTCACACCATGAAACTAGTCTTGCTTGGTAGGCCTAGTTAATGTGTGAATTGGTGTAAATGTGTAAATAACAGTCATAATAGTTAACATGTAACTAGGTACTATGAGTAAATTGCTTGATAAGATTTTTTCAAACAAAAAAGACAATCCAAAATAAAAATAGAAGATTGTGTGAAATACATCTTGCTTGGCTGGTCTAGTCGAAGCGATTTATCTTCTCAAAGATATAGTAGGATTACTCTTAGATAAACTTTTTTTAGTGAATAATATATCAAAGCATAAAATATTTTATGAAACATATTTTTGATTTTAAATTTAGATTGTTATTGTTATGCTGAAATCAAATACTCATTTTTGTGTAAAGCACTAGTGAAATGTATACATCAATATAGAGTACTCATTTTATTCATATTGTGTTCACTTGAACAAGCCTGCACTTCAAAAAGCTTGCCTTTGATGAACTACAAATAAAAGTAGAACTCCAATTAAACTTTCTATACTATGATTTTTCTTAAAATGTAGATAGTGCACAAACTAAGTGAGTGCTATACAGAATTATGGTTGAGAGTTGGCATTGTGTCTCCAAAATTTATAAAAGATGAAAGTCGTGCCCTGCCCTGTAGTCTAGTTCATACTACATAGACATGGTATTCAAGAACATGATAACATACCTGCATTTATCTTGGCATTTAATTCCTTGCTACGACCATTGAATTTGTCTTGTAATTTCCTTCAAGTCCTTGCCGTAGCCATGTCACGCATATCTACAATCAATATGTTCCAAGAGACTACATTTTTGGTAGAAAGCTTGTTACGAGCTTTGTGTGCTTTTGTAAGGCCGCCAAAGTTGGCACACATATGAAACAAAGCATTGCAAGCACAACATGTTTCTCCAGCAGCCCTTGACTAGCAATTTTATCGTGAATTCCCTCACCCATGTGAAGGTCTACTGTAAGGTCACATGCTTCAAGGTGCAATCATAGGAGGTGGGTAGTTGGCAAAAGGCATTTCCTTTGCATTAAAAAAAAACAACCTAGAGCTTCCTTGCCATTGCCATGTTGGGCATATCCTACAATCGCCGCATTCCAAGAGATGACATTTTGAATAGAAAGCTCATTAAGAACTTGATGTGCTTTAATATGCTCTCATAAGGGCACCACATTTGGCCTACATATTGACCAAAGCATTGTGAAGCACAACATGTTTCTTCAACTGAAAAATCAATGGAGTACTTTGTTTGCCCTATTAAGTAGGTTGGTTCATCCTCATTAAGATCCCTTCTAGATTCATCCTCTCTGTCATGGTCCCTTCATCTTTCACACCTTCGTTCATGTTGATCATGTCTATTGGGATCTCCATCATCGTGTCAATCTTGTCTACTGCGATCTCCATCATCACCTTGTGTGCGACTTCTGCCATTGTGTCAGCTTTGGAGTTCTCTTTTGCTATCAAGTCTACCATGCACTACCTTGGGATGCGTCAATTGTAGCACTGTACATGTCGCATGCTCGTAGAACATAGCGTGCTTTTGATTGCTACAATGTGCACATGCAGATTAAGGTTATGACTAGCTTTCCATGCATGCGAAGGTTGAAGGTTTTTCTTTTATCAAAATTGGAGGTGGTAAATAGGTTCTGTTGCGCATTTTCATATGCTTAGTGAAATAACTAACTAGAGCATGCGTTGCCATATAGGATGCACCTCTTGCTACCAACTATACATGTCTATGAATCTTGATGAGGGATGACTCCCTTGCGTATGCCTGCTCCTCAACCAACCACTTTCACCTATGATTGGCAAGCTTGCCCTACATCGCGTTGAAACCGCCAAGGGATCAGGGATGTTGGCATGGTGAGCTTAACAATGATTGCTTGAGGCAAGCCATTTGGGAGACACTTGCAGGTGTGGGGGGTTGAATCCCTCCAATTTGTTGGCATAGAGCTTGGGTTTCTAGATTGTTTCTGTTGCAAGTCTGTTTTGGGTTGGGGGGGGGGAGAGAGAGAGAGAGAGAGAGAGAGAGAGAGAGAGAGAGAGAGAGAGAGAGAGAGAGAGTTACCTATTAAAGTGATTTTGAGAGTATCACCCATCCTGCTTCCATAGACTTGCTCGATGCTGTGAGTGACTCTGAAAAGCCTTAGTCATGTTAGCCTCCTAAACAAAGCATGGAGTGCTATTTTAGTCAACGCCACTAGAAAGCTATTTTGTTCAAACTCCGCTGCTGTCTAGTAGAGAATCTCAACCATCCTATCCTATACATCTAATGATTGCTATTATGCTACGAGACTCATTCCTCATAGGGCTACCAACCAAATAAACATTAACCACCTACAAGTCTTCCAAAATAAGAAAACAATTGGTAGAACACAGTCATGGAGAACTCAAGCGACGAGGAACTAGTAGCAGTGGAGGCGCAGGAGGTCGCTGGCTCCTCTTCAAGCGACGACGAAGACGTGTATGATTTTTGAACTCCATATTCCGAGTTTCTCGACTCCTGATTCATTTAATTGCTTGTTATGCCCAGCGTTCTGCATAGGACTCTCATGAAAATGTGATGCTTATGATTCCTCGGTGTGCTGATTGCTCGAATTTTACACGGATCTTGCTCAATTTTGTTTTTCCTTACCTTCCTCAATCATCTAAGGTGGAGGATCTTCTGCAGGGATCTGGCAGGATTGAGATTTGTCCACCTTATCGAGGCATCTGACGAGGAGGATCTTTTAGGGATCCCTCCACTTTTCTAATGCATCATCTTTTGCCGTAGTTAAACTGCTCTTGCCCGATGCTTTATGGCCCACCATGACACTTGGAAGGGAAATCCTGTCAGTGTCTCCATAATAGACCCCAACAATGTGCAATGTGCACACACTGCGGGGTGCACGCAGATGGGTTGGCAGGATTCCTTGTGTTTGGGGAGTAGGGGTGGTCACCTGTAGGCCTTAAAGGGAACATTTCACAATCCTCTAGCTGCGTAGAGCACTTTGAAGGGTTTAATGCTGAATCTTGTTGACGTTAGGCGTATTTGTGACCATTGCGTACTCCCCATACTCATGGGTGTGTGCACCTGTGATACACACCAACAATGGCAATCATCCCATCTAGAAAAAGAAAGAGAAGGAAAGGGAATTTTTAATGCTGTAGGAAAATCCCAAGCGACCTCAAAGATTTAAGATGGAATGGCATTATCAATCTACCACACCCATTCCAGTTTTCTCTTCTTATTTACACACTCATGCGAGCGCGCACGCATATGAGAAGAGAAATTGTCAAAACTCGGTTTCTTTTCTTCTTCTTTGGGCCATTTTTTTCACCAACTCCATTCCCAAACTTTTGTTGTTCCGACTCGTTCCCGTGTATCTTGGAACAAAAAATTGGGAGAGTACAAAAGGGTATTCGTGACGGGTTTTAGGGTTAGGGTTTTTGCGACGAGGTCATAGATGCATTTGATCACTGTGTTCGTTTGGCTAGTCACAGATTCTCTCTACCAATTAGCTTTGTGTTTCCATCTGGTCCCTCGCTGAAAGTGTATCAGAGCTCAGCTTGCTTCCTTGCGTTTGCAAATCGAAGCACGCAACATGGACAGAGAACATGGAGATCACAACGGAGAAGGTGGAAATCCACCTACTCCTTCTATTCAGAAGCAACTAAAGGAGACACATGCTTAGTATATGGTTTGACAATTGCTATATTTGGCCGAGCAACAGAAGCAGAAACTATGGATGATTGGATCAAGGTTGTTGCAGTACGTACGCATGGATCGTTTCGTTCCGAACGTATTTTACAGATCCGTACGTACGGTACTAAAAACGGGCTGCAATAGATCAATAGTAGATGTGTCACGTGACACATCCCAACCCTATGTATCCGTGGACAAGCTACACCATAGCAGGGTTCCCGTCAGTCAAGTCAGTTTAGATTAGCAGTGATCTGGCACTTTTGTGAGTCTATTCGTAGACCGTGCATGCCCAGTCACTTAGCATAGATGCATATTCTCTGGTTGCACACAGCATGATCATCGGAATTTCCATCAGAATCCAGTAGCATCAATTAGGGGAATTTTTCAGTGCATTTAGGCTATTTTCCTATTTTTGGTTATTTTCACTTATTATTTTTAAGTGACTTTCCAACAAAATTAAGTAGGGCAATTTTGCTAAGTTAACATATAAGCAAACCCAAGTTAGCACTTTCTGGAAGAAGAGGCAGCAGGAGCTTCCCGCTCAACAGGCAACTTCTCAGCACTAACCCCCCCCCCCCCCCCCCCCCCCAACAGTAGACCCTCGCCATCACCACCCCTCCCTTGGCGTTTTCCTCCCTACAGCAAACCATCGCCCTCAAGCATCTCAGATCAGCGTTTTGACATCAGCAGCATCTCAGCCCATTAGCGTTTTTGTGCATGACCGTTGAATTTCAGTAAGTATGACGGTAAGATGGATGCTACAGTTATTCATTCTTGGTTGCATCAATTTAATGCTTATTTTGCGACAACTAAGAAGACAGAAAATAGCAAGGTTTTGACGACAGCCATGTACCTTGCCGGTGATGCCATCAATTGGTACCACGCATGGCAAGAGGCAAAGCTAGCTGTGCACCTAGAGGTAGCCGACGATTTCACACCCCTCTTTTAGTTGGGCTGATTTCCAAGACAAGCTCAAGGCGCGGTTTATGCCACCTCAGTATCTCGCATGATTGGCGCGCTCTCAAGCAAAATGGTATGCCGGTTATGTCTTTTTCTAATCGTGTTTTGCAGCTAGGTACCCAATTACGCATGTCTGAAGAGGCTTTTCTCTTTGGATTGGACGAGTATATCAAGTACGATGTCGAGGTATTCGATCCAATCGATCTCAACAAGGCGGTAGCGATTGCTCTCGCACAGGAGATGAAGCACAACAAGGGAAAGCCTAAGGAGAACAAGACTTCCACAAGTACCTCGCAGACTTCTCAGAACCCTCAGAACGGTAAGAATGTAAGAATGATAACTCTTCCAATCAATTTTCCAACAGTCTCTCATCAAAGAATTCTTCCAATAAATCTAAGGGTAAGGCTAACACAATTGCTAAACCTAAGCTTACTCCAGATGAAAAGGTAGCACAAGGAATTGTAGGAGGATACATCACTTCGGAAGAACAAAGCACTTTTTCTAAGGAAGGTCGTTGTTTTCATTGTCACATTAAGGGTCGCGTAAAAAGAACATGTCCTAAGCTTGAGTCGAATGAATCTAAAGAACCCACAGCACCCATACATCTGTCAATGCAATGAATGATAACACGATTGTGCCCAAAGTTTCTCAGGACCCTCCCATTGATGATTCTCTTATTAAATGTTATGGTCGTACGTCGGGGCACTGTTTTGTCATATTATTTGACCCAGGTAGTATGCATGATGTGATCAGTTCCTCTCTTGTTGAGAGAGCCCGCCTAGAAGTTAGTCCGAGATCTCCTATCGAGGTCTTTGGTTTTCGTCCTGGTATGGACGCTCTCATCACGAAGGAGTGCCTTGATGTGTTGTTTGCAATTCAAGAGACTGCCTTCACTAGAAGATTTGTTGTTTCTCCTCTTTCAGGATGTGATGATTTTCGGCATTCAATGGTTTCGTGAGACTAACGCTCTCATTGATTTTGAGGCTAACACTTTAACTCTCAATGCCAAAAGTGATTCTCCTACTATCTTTCATGGAGAGGACATTGTTCATTCTCCATCTCTCATTGCTAATATGCAGGACAAGGTTGAAAGGATTCGGGATAAGGAGACTCTCTCAGTCTCTTTGTCTCCACAACATGACACACAGAACTTGCATGATTATGAGAAGCATGATAATTTGACTGATAATGATTTGCACGATGATTTGGATAAAAAAGACAAACATGATAAATTTCATGAAGATGATGTGATTGTTCACAAGGATGATGTGTTAGTGGATGCTTTTCCTAGCGAAGCTAACCTCATCGTAGATTCGATCAATCACGAAGATCCAATCTTGGCTTTCGAGTCGAGGTCCACAGATCCCTCACAAGACGATTCGATAGATCCCGAAGAAGCGATCTTGGCTCTCGAGCCTTGGTCCAAAGAACCCTCACAGGAAGTATTATGTGTTCGCATGATTGATACGCACGCATTGTTCGAGTGTTTCATTCGTGACGGTTTCCTGTATTTTAGTCAGCATCGTTAGGTGATCCCTTTTCCTAGGCATGACATATTGTATGTTGAGCACGTTTCTCTCATGGATGAGCACGAATGTATGCGGATTGTTCATGAAAAGTTGAAAAGTTTGTATGTCAGGAAGTCACATTCTATGTCTCTTCCTTGGCATGACACAATTTTCGAAAGAGCACATGACACTATGAGCACCAAGCATGGGCATTTCCATTGTGATTTGCCACAGTTGATTGATTTCGATCAAACAGAAAAGATTCGACCTCATTGTTTACATGTGTTTGATAAACGGTTTGTCACTCCGTCTCTATGTTCATCTACATTGCATACACAGTCTTTAGAGAAGACAATATTTTTTTTCTTCACTTTACATGGAATGGGTATGTTCATGGTTTTGTGTTGGAGATGGTTTCAGGAATTTTCAGCCATGGAGATTCTTGAAGACGAAAGATGCAGGTCTCTAGACGAAGTTAAAGCAAGGAAGGAGCCACAGAAGACTTTGAGTCGCTTTCGGCGCGGCCCAAAGAAGCAAGCGTTGCAGACCTTTATGAAGTTCAAGTACCGCACGACCCACACAGCATAGTGGGCCGACGAAGAGTCCCTTCCAGGATTCCGGATGCTGTTGGCGATCTCCCTCGACGCCATACAGTTCGGTTCCAGTACCTCACTTTGAAAAGGAGGGGATGTCACGTGACACATCCCAACCCTATGTGTCCGTGGAGAAGCTACACCATAGCAGGGTTCCCGTCAGTCAAGTCAGTTTAGATTAGCAGTGATCTGGCACTTTTGTGAGTCTATTCGTAGACCGTGCATGCCCAGTTACTTAGCATAGATGCATATCCTTCGGTTGCACACAGCATGATCATCGGAATTCCCATCAGAATCCAGTAGCATCAGTTAGGGGAATTTTCCAGTGCATTTAGCCTATTTTCCTATTTTTGGTTATTTTCACTTATTATTTTTAAGTGACTTTCCAACAAAATTAAGTAGGGCAATTTTGCTAAGTTAACATATAAGCAAACCCAAGTTAGCACTTTCTGGCAGAAGAGGCAGCAGGAGCTTCCCGCTCAACAGGCAACTTCTCAGCAGTACCCCCCCCAAACAGTAGACCCTCGCCATCACCACCCCTCCCTTGGCGTTTTCTCCCTATAGCAAACCATCTCCCTCAAGCATCTCAGATCAGCGTTTTGACACCAGCAGCATCTCAGCCCATTAGCGTTTTTGTGCATGACCAGCCCAGCGTTTTCAGCCATAAAAACGCCAGCCTTGACCTCAGCTTTTCCAGCGTTTTCAGCCCCAACACTAACGCTAGGATACTGGCAGATTCAGAGTTTGTTTTCAGCCTCAAAAACGCCAGCAGATCTCAGCTTTTGGTAGCGTTTTTGCAGCAGAAATTCCAGCCTTTGAAAGACGCAGTTTTTCAGCAGATGAACAGTAGCAGATCAGCCCCAGACCGGTTGCAGAAGTTCCCCCAACTTTAGCCCAAGAAAACGCAGCCAAAACAGTCATTTTCAGCCACCAAAACAGTCCCGAAAAACAGCATATAGAAGACTACAGATTTCAGCCATCAAGTCGTCGTCGTCATCACCGTCGTCGTCATCGGCATAGCCCCATTGCATCAGTCCATTGCATACGCATTGTGCACCTTGGTGCAATCAAAGTAGACCACCACTCTCGCCGACGAGAGTGGGACTTTCGGAGGAGGGTTTTACAACCTCTCGGTGTCGTATCTCTTTTCTCTCCTTCTCTCAGTCTCATTCACTTGCACGCACAATATCCACTCACTTTGTTCGTGACCACAACACTCTACAAGACGGAAAGCTCTCTTTCCATAAGAACTAAAAGGAACCGGCCAAGTTTGCAGTGACACCCCTAGACTCAGCAGGATGTAGGCACATTGTGGTGTACTTTTTTGCTGATACGCAGTGTTTGCCTTGCTATGTATACATTCATGAGGACTCCTGGACAGAGGAGGTTGCTTTACGCACGGCTCGCTTTGCTTGGGCTTGGGTTAGACACTCACTACAGTCTTGCCTATCTAGAGGACGCTCGGATGCGGATTACTCCCCATCCAAGCGAGCCTCGAAGATAGCCCGTCTTGCTGCTGCGGTAGCATCTGTTCTCTCTCGCTCCCCATGATGATCGTCTCGTGGAACGTACAGGGACTAGGTGGGCCCCAGTTTCAGCGAGGACAGCGGGGCCGATTGCGTCAGGAGCTTCAACGTTGCCTTGTGGGAGGAGAGATTGATCTCCTTATGCTTCAGGAGCACCATCTGTCTGAGAGCCGCATTCGGCGATGTGGTTAGATTTTGCGTGGACGATATGATACCTTTTGGTCAGCTGCTTTTGGACCTGGAGGCATCCAGGGTGGGGTATGTATGACTATTGCGGACTCATTGCAGCAGGCCATTGTGGGCAGAGGGATTATTGTGCCAGGCAGGGCTCAGTGGATTACTATGGAGGTTTAGGGTGGCCTTGTGGGCTTCCTGAACATCTATGCGCCCAATGTGGCGAGTGCTCGTGCAGAGTTTTGGTCACTGATTGTTGAGTCTTTGCCACAGGCTGACCATTGGTGTGTAGGAGGGGACTTCAACATGTTGGAGGACCCTTCTGACAGGATTGGAGGCAGCCATGCTACTGTGCATGGAGTCGAGTTAGCAGCTTGGGAGAGGTTGTGTATGACTTTGAGGGTCTCGGATACATGGCAGCACTCTGGCTTTGTGAGGCCTCCAAAGAGTCTTGCCTTCTCTAGGTCGGACCGCAGAGTGGGAGGAGTGAATCTATCGCGGATAGATCGCTTCTACACTAGTGACCACTTCAGTGACTTGGGGGGATCAATGGGCATCCTGGCAGGGACATCCTTCTCGGACCATGCACCAGTGATCCTCACAGTGGCAGACAGGCAGAGGAGTGGGAGCACGATGCTCCGCATCCCAGAGCCGGTCTTGTTGGACTCAGCACTCAGAGAGAGGGTAGAGGCTCTCTGGACAGAGGGCATGGACAGCCAGGCTCTACCCGCAGACAGAGTGGCCTTAGGCCTAGCTCAGCTTAGCCAGTTTTTTCTCCGGGAGTCTCTGGCTTGACGGGCTGCAGCGAGAGAGGAGGAGCAACGTCTCAGACGAGGCATTGCTTCACTACAGAGGATGTAGGAGCAGCATCCAGACAGTTCATGGTTGGAGGAGCAGTTACAGCATGCTCGCCAGGAGCTTGCTTGCACAGAGGAGAGGCGTCATGAGTTTGCCTTTCACCGACAGGCATCTCAGTGGACTCAGGTGGGTGACAGAGTGACAGGTGCTTTTTTTGAGACAGTGGGACCTCGGTACTCGCATGCCAAGGTCAATCAGTTGAGGAGACCCGATGGGTCAATTGTTTGTGAGCCCGAGGATATGCGTGCAGTTGCTACTGACTTTTACCGTGAGCTACTGTCGGCTGAGCCTCAGTCAGAGCGGCAGGATGCATGCAGGGAGCAGGTTTGGGCACAGATGCCTTGTCTTGTGACTGAGGAGATGCGCCAGAGGCTAGAGATGCCTCTTCAGCTTGAGGAGCTGCACACGGCTCTTAGGGCCCTCCCTCGTGGTAGCTGTCCAGGTGAGGATGGGTTGACTCCCAGCTTCTTCTTGGAGTTCTGGGACTTGCTTGGCCCAGATCTTTGTAGTGCCTTTCAGTACATTCTGCACACAGGAGTGATGCCAGATAGCATGAGTGAGGGCCCGATTTACCTCATTCCAAAGGAGGGTGGCTCCTTGGATGAGATTCGACAGTGGCGCCCCATCACCATCCTCAACTCAGCCTACAAAATTCTTGCCAAGGCTCTGGGACTTGCTTGGCCCAGATCTTTGTAGTGCCTTTCAGTACATTCTGCACACAGGAGTGATGCCGGATAGCATGAGTGAGGGCCCGATTTACCTCATTCCAAAGGAGGGTGGCTCCTTGGATGAGATTCGACAGTGGCGCCCCATCACCATCCTCAACTCAGCCTACAAATTTAGACCTTAAGATTTTTCAGACTCCCTTGGGATTAGAAGTAGATATCTATGATAAGCGCCTTGAACGAGAATATGCCAATCTAAAAATCATCCGCATGCCTCACATTTCTTCGAACATTTCTCTTTTAGCTAAGTACGGTGTCATTTGCTCTCAACTATTTAGATTTTCTCGTCTTTGTTCTAGTAAATCTACTTTTGTTGTTCAATCTTGCCATCTTATTTCTTTACTAATTGAAAAAGGATACTCATTCAAAAGAATCATGAAAAAAGTTCGTTCATTTTTGCATCGTAGTAAGTTTATTTTTAGTGTTTCTTCCTTTGGAATGTTCAAGATAATCAGTAGTAAATTCAATAGAAGTGGGGAGCTAAAAAGCCGACTTATTGTTTGACTTAATAACACCTTATGTTGTTGTTTTGATCTTTAGCGTTTCTAGTATTTTCACTATAGCTTGACAATTGCTAGCCTTTATCATGGCTGAGTATGCCCATCACCTCCGGAGGGTGATAGAAACTCAGCTCATTGGTTTTGTAGAGTACGTTCAAAGCATGAATGACCTCTATATAAACCTGCACCTACTCTTGGGCACTGACGACGTTAGTAGGGATGTCATAGCTGTTGTCCAAGCTATGCATGATAAAGGTGATAATCTTATTCTTCCTGTTTGGACAAGCAGTGAAGTTGAGATCACATATTGTCAAGTTTGGTTCTTTGCTCTTCGTAGGTTTGTAGTAGTATTCATTTTTCGATTTCATATTTAGCTTACCTGAGGACTTAAGAATGTGTTCCGTTATAGGTTGTGTGAATAAGTTTTTAAGATGTCTTATCCTTTTTTTGCTTAAAGTTGAGTACTTGTTTTAAGCCAAGTAAGTTGCGTCAACTTATTTTACACATACCTTTTTTGAAAACATTTTTAAGTTAATAATGTTTTGTTTTATCTAGTTTTGTTTCAAAGCAATCAAAGTGATTTAGTTAGTTAGTTTGTTTGTTTTTGTTTTTCTTTTCTTTTCGTGTGTCCCTTGCTTTTATAGTTTTATGAGTGCTTTATTCCCTCTTATAATTCGTGAGTTCAAACTATTCTGAACTTATGAAGGTATATATATAAGGCTCTGAGTTTGAGGATTCAGCCACTTTTGTGGAGCCTTATACATGGGACTCAGACAGGTTTTGTCAAGGAACGCAGTATCCTTGACAACATCTTCACTTTCTGGGAGGCTTCTGCCCTGGCACGGCTCCGTGGGGAGGACCTTGTGATTCTTCTTCTCGATTTTGAGAAGGCATACGACAGAGTTGACTGGGACTTTCTAGAGGGCACTCTACGCAAGATGGGCTTCTCAGATGCTTGGATCAGAGGGGTGTTAGCTTTGTACAGACAGGCTCACAGTCAGGTGCTTTTGGCAGGAGGTAGAGGTGAGCGCTTCATGCTCACACGATCGGTCAGACAGGGTTGTCCTCTTTGCCCCTTTCTCTTTCTGTTCTATGCGGAGGCGATGAGCAGATTTTTGGTGTCACAGCATGTTGGTCTGAGGGGCTTAGCACTCCCTATACGGGGAGATGAGCTTTTGGACCCTGAGTTTGCCGACGACTCAACCTTGTACTTAGAGGGCCAGGAGGCCAATCTACACAGATGTGAGCAGGCTTTGGAGACCTTCTGCTGTGCATCGGGCGCACCTATCAACTGGAGAAAGACAGTGGCTTTCTCGGTTGGGAGTGCTCCTGTGCCAGATTGGATGCCAGGAGAGGGTTTCAGGTGGATTCCTCCAGGGACTGCAGTTCGGTACTTGGGTTGTCAGGTTGGTTTGGACTTGTCCCCCGAGCAGCAGATTGCTCCTCTTCTCCTGTCCATCAGGAGAAAGCTGTTACATTGGAGCTCAGCACGACTTTCGCTGGCTGGTAGAGTAGTAGTTGCCAACCAGGTGTTGTTGGCGACTGTGGTACATCACTTCTTGCTGGATCTTCTCGAGTTCTTGTATCAGCCAGGTAGAGAGGCCGATCAGGAACTTCCTTTGGTCAGGTCGTGACACTCAGATTGCCCGAGCGAAGGTGGCTTGGTCGGTCATCACACTTGTTCTCAAGGAGGGCTTGGGATCATTGATCCAGCACAGCAGAGCAGAGCCCTTCTTGGAAAGTTCGTCGTCAGAGGACTTCTTCCAGGCGAGGAGCCCTGGAAGGAGTTCTTGCTGCAGAGGCTTCGTGCCAGGGTGCCTCAGTCAGGAGGCCCTTGGCAACCTTCGACCAGATGGATCTTTACAGAGTTGCGTCGAGTTGGTTTGAGAAGGAGACTGGAGGACCGCTTCGCTGTGAGTTTGCTTCGATCTTGGGAGCTCCTACGGCGTGGCCTAGAGCAGAGACAGCCGACGTGCACGGAGGAGCGCATACGGCAGCCCCTCGTCTGGAACCCCATGGTTAGCACTCAGAGAGGCCACTTGGTTGGGAGTCGGCCTCATGTTTCTTGGGGTCCCATGGCAGCAGGTCCAGCGCGCTCTCTAGGTGACTGACTAGAGTTCACAGGTTTGTCAGAGGAGGTGCAAGGTGTCCAGTTACAGGGCATGAGAGGGGTGCAGAGCATGTGTCAGGACATCTCAGAGTCAGTTCCAGCTGAGTGGTTCACGCCTCTCGAGCCAGTAGCACCCCGGTGGATGGGAGCCTTCACTCGACTGGAGGTTCTCATTTCAGTCAGGGCCTGCTCAGAGACTGTCCCAGCCCTTTTCTTCGAGCTTCAGGGTGGGCGACGATTACAGCGAGTTGCAGTAGAGGCCCCGCACGTAGCAGAGTGCTGTTTCCAGAGGATCCGAGTTGTGGGCATCTGTGGGAGGACTTGCGTCATAGACCCTGACCCAGCAGCTCTTGAGACTGGACACCTGAGGCTATGGGCTTGGGAGTGTTGTCCACTGGCACGAGTACAGTGGGATCCTGGTGAGTGGCTATGGAGGGACCCCTTCTCTTCTGTAAACCGCCCAGGAGTCCCCTTCTTTCAGTACACTGTTCGGCTTGGACGTCATATACTTGCAACACAGAGAGAGGCCTACCCCGCTGCAGCACGTCATTGGCAGGAGGAGGGCCTCACAGTCGAGTTCTTGGCAGCCTTTTGGCAGAGGCTGTGGGACTCCTGTCACAAGACGGGAGCGTACACAAGCACTTGAAAATCTGAAAATTAAAATACTTTGCAAATGTGAGAGAAGGGAGAAGATCGACACAGTATTGGGGACCAGAAGATGGGCTGCCCCCCCCCGTTAAGAGTATTCTTTTATTCAGGGAGAATTCGTATACAAGCACGAGACCCGAGGAAACCCCTCCGTTCTGTAATCTAGACCCGAAGGTCGTGCTTTCCCGTAAAGGGCTTGGGCACAAGTCCGTTCCTTCCCGTAAGGAACTTAGGCGCGAAGCCGTACTTTCCCGTAAGGGACTTAGGCGTGAAGCCGTACTTCCCGTGAAGGGCCTTCCCGTAAGACGGGAGATTCCTGCAAAACAAACCACACAAACATGCGACACCAATTCGTATGGCGAATCCACAATAGATACCTGTCGCTCTTGCGCGGGAAAAGCGACTTCCGTGCTTCGTAGTCTCGCGATCTCTTGCGGCAGAGTCTTCTCTTGCTGATGTTGGTACCCCCCGTGAGTGAGGGCATGTGGTGCTTTTATAGCTCCCTGGCCACGGCACTGAATAACTGCTCGCATAGAGATCGCGGCCGTTTTTTTTTTTTTTTTTTGGCACTGTTCTACCCGAAATAGGGAGAGAGAATTCGTTGGCTGGTTTTGTTGCTTTATCTTCAAAAACTCAATAAAACCTTATAAGTTAAAACCAATGCATTTGACAACACTTCCCAGGCGTCCCTGGATGCAACCACATGCACGAATGCAATGCAAACATAGATTCCTCGCGGGAAAGCGTCTGCCTTCCCGCGATTGTTCCTGCTTTTTGTAAAAAGCTTCATTGAACCCATCTTTATTCTTGTGCTTGCGTTCTTACGCGTATTTTCTTACTCAGTTCGGATTTCCTCCTTAGACCCTTAGTGTGTCCCCGTACCGATGAACCTGTCACCCATCTTGTGACTCATCAGGGACCACCATTACCTGGTCTTCTCCCACCGAACTAACAGGCCAACTCCTTCACGGTGCTTCTTGTCACCCATCATATGACACACTAGAGTTGTCTGTTTCTTGATGGCTTTTCTTCCAGATCTGTGATTCCTTAACTTATTAGTTAACTTGTGCACATTTCTTATTAAAGTCCTAATTCTAGAAAATAGAAATTAGAAACAAAATAGTCAAATTAGTTTCATCCCTCTCACCTATAAACAGTTGCCCTCAACTGTAGAGGTCCAACTGAACTGTCGGGGAGAAACCGGAAAGATTCCAAATCTTACTCAATGGTGAGTTGAGCTAGTCCTTTATCAAAAGAGAGCTTAAAAATTAATTTAAATAAAATTCAAGAATTCAATACTTACCTTACCGGTTCATGTCCTTCCTCTAGTACCTCGAGGATATCCTTCACCATTCATCAAACTTACGAGCCATGTAAGAACTCGTCATTCGCGTCTTTCTAACAGATTGGAAGTTTTCTTATCCGAGAATCTGTTAACTCAATTCCACCTTCTCAATCCCGAGAAGAATAATCCTCCTAGAAATCAATCTAGGCATCTGTCCTTGCGCATAATCCTGCGCTGTTAGTCCAGAGGGTATTAAACCTCTTGTGTCCTCCCACATAGGGAATGCCCAAATCATAAGAGTATTAATTTCGATATCTTCCTTCACAAACAAGGTCTTCGATCACCTTAAAGAAGGTTCTTGTTTCGGGCCGTCGCTCAACGTAGGCGAGCGGTTCCAATCCCAAGATTCCTTGTGCACGGCGGCACTTCCTTCCAATCTTTTCCTCCTGTAAGTTATTACCACTAGCAGTGTTCTCATGACGCCTACTAGCGTCTCTTCCTTGCAGAGGCAATCCTTGCAAGCATCTAGGATTTTTCGCAAAATCTTAGGCATATAAAATTCTAGCCATACCATTCTGTGAACATAAGTTCAAACTTGGCCCACTTAAGGGTGAACCCGCTTTGGATCTCAAGGATGTTCTCCCATATGTGGTTAAGGTAATTCTTACCATTTTAAAATGGTTGGCAAATTTTACTCTTACGAACATAATAGTTCGAATTTATTCCAGCAGCGTGTAAATGCTACTTGACCTGCTCATGGAGAAACATATACCGCAACCAAAAGTTGCTACTGTAATAATAAAAGCACATAGCGTACTCAATAATCAACGACCATTAGAAAACCTCTTCTCTGTAGGGAATCCTTCTACCGAACACATCTAATTCTCGTGTCGGAATATCCTTGCGCATAAAAAGGCGCTCAAGAGAGTATAACAAACTCTCGTCCAGTTCCTTGGCATAGGTTTGCATCTTCGTGTGTTATCCATGTACCCAAAGGTGTACATAATTCTTAAGCTGTGTTAGAGTTTTGGTGAACCTGGGAAATTACCTTCCCTTCATAAGATCCTTAGAGCGAAGACGCTCAACTTGACGATCCCTTGGCTCGATCTTAGAGCAAAACCCGCTCATTAAATAACTAGGATTTCAATCCTTGGATTCCTCGAGCACAGGCCGTAGTCGTCGCATGTTCCTTCTCTCATAAAGAGAGTGTTCATTCATTTGTGCGAAAAGCACTACCATGTCCTCCCTGACCGGGTAGGGGGTGTGGGCTTAAAGAGTATTCAAGCTTAATGAAAGCTTTTCTTTGCTTGGAATCTCGGAATGGCTCCTTCCTTTCTGCCGTCCTACTCAGGGCATGGCATCCCTGCAACGCTTTTCCGACTCTGTTTCCAGAGTCCTGTTCCTGCAGAGTAACTCCGCTTTCTTGGACACGAAGTCCTTTCCTTAGGAATTTCAAGTTCCGGATCACATCTTGAGAGTCTACCTCTCTTCAATCCGTGGATCTGCTTCCCGAACTTGGGTATGATTCAAGGGAATGCTCGAACTTGGTGGTCCACGCTTCTATTAAACAAGACAAAATCAGTTAAATGGTTGAAATTCAAAAGGCTTTTTATTTCTTCTTGGCTGATTCGAGAGTATGAACGCGACATACGAGCTGCTTGGAACCATCTTCGGATGACCAAGAAGGATACATTGGCGCTTATTGCAAGAGATTCTGGAGCTCTTTTCTACCCGCCTCTTCATTTAAGAAGATCTTGTTCAAAGAACAGATTGAGCGTTTACCTTGGGTCTTCCTACAGAGATCCAAGATCACTGCTTGGAACAAAAGTAAGCTTCCATTCATGAGTTGATGAGTCATGTGAAACGGGGTTTTGCCATTCACTCTGGTAGTTTGACCTACCCCACCGATGAGATCATGACGCAAAGAGCCGAACAGACTTCAAGAAATGAAAGTAGAAAGAGGAAGAGCAACCCAGAAAAGAAAGATGCACGACCCAAGCTCACTCCTCAGGAGAGAGCTCGCTACATCAGGGAAGGGAAGTGCTTTGGATGCGGGGAAACTGGGCATATCTCCGCGAAGTGCCCTAAAAAGGCACAGAAAGAACAGAACGACAAGGATGATGAGAGGCCTAAGAGTTCGAGAGCAGCTGAGGAACGTGGAAGAAAAGGCAAGATGAAAACAGGATTGGTTCCACATTGCATGGGTACCGTTCCTAGCACGTTGGACGAGAGTACAGAACTTTACTGAGCTTGGGGCCAAGTGAAAGACCAAGAAGCCCTGATCTTCTTCGCCAAGGCCAACTTCATTTCACCGGAATTGGCGGCGCCCCTCGAGATCACTCCCAATCGGATGGGACCACTTGCAGAGGCAAATATGTCTGAACTTGATAAAGAACGCCAAGATTTTCTCCACACTCATGCCAATTGCTTCTTAGAGGGCCTGCCAGGCGAGTTGCCGCCCGCTCGTCCTGAAGATCATACCATTGATCTGATACCTCGAAGCACACCACCAAACCGGCCACCTTACCATGTGAGCTGAGCTTAAAACGAAGAATTTATGAACAAAGTGAAAGACCTCTTGGAAAAGGGTCTTGTCCAGCTTAGTACTTCACTGTACTGCTCTCCAGTGTTGTTGGTTTTGAAGAAAGACGGATCTTGGAGGATGTGCATCGATTATAGAGCTCTCAACAAAATCACCATCAAGAACAAATTTCCGATTCTTAGAATCGATGATATACTTCATCGACTTCAGGGATCCTCGTGCTTTTGCAGGATCGACTTGAAAAGTGGATATCACTAGATCCGAATTGTGCCGGGAGATGTCTACAAGACGGCCTTTTGGACGACTTTTGGGTTATTTGAGTTTTTGGTGATGCCTTTTAGCCTAGCCAATGCCCTTGCGACATTTAATCGGATGATGGACAAGATTTTTCGAGAGTACAGATTATTTGTTGGCACTTTCTTTGACGACATCATTGTTTTCTCCAAGGATGAGGCAGAACATAGAGTACATTTGCAGGCATTACGAGATCACAAGTTGGTGATTAATGCGAAGAAAAGTGAATTTTTCCTACCGATGTCACGTGCACATCTAACCGTATGTGGACGTGGACAAGCTACTTCATGACATGGGTTCAGTTCAGTTAGATTAGGAAGTGTTATGGCACTTTTGTGAGTCTGATCGCAGACGTGCATGTCCAGGCACTTAGAGTAGATGCATATCCTCTGGTTGCACACAGCATGATCATTAGATTTCCATCAAAACCCATTAGGAGCATTTTTACACTGCATAGACCTATTTTCCCTATTTTTGACATTTTTCACTTATTATTTTTAAGTGACTTTTGTTGGGAAATTGGGTAGGGCAATTTTACCAAGCAAGTACATAAGAAACCTAATGCTAGCACTTTCTGGTAGAAGAGACAGCAGTAACACAACGTTCAACACACCTTCTCAACAAGATCCCCCCAGCAGGCCCTAGCGTTTTGCAACAAGCAAGGCCTAGCGTTTTTGCGTGACAGACCAGCCTTGGCATTTTGCATAGCAGATCAGCCCCGGCAGTAGCAGAACAACAGATCAGCCCTAGCGTTAGCAGATTTCCATAGCAAGACAACATTCAGCCCTAGCGTTTTGCAGACTCACCGCGATGGAACCCCAAGAAGCACCAGCGTTTTCAGTTTTCAGCAGTCA
Organism: Adiantum capillus-veneris; assembly: GCF_014529385.1. Taxonomy (NCBI): domain Eukaryota; kingdom Viridiplantae; phylum Streptophyta; class Polypodiopsida; order Polypodiales; family Pteridaceae; genus Adiantum; species Adiantum capillus-veneris. The sequence goes on from NC_140937.1 coordinate 85,832,068, forward strand.
GTTTCCGTAGAACAAGTCCCGAACCTCGCAGATCTCACCTTCCCGCAACAGATCCTCGCCTCACGGTTAGATCCATTGAACTTTGCAGTTTCAACCCGGAAAACGCAGATTTCAGCATCTGCGTTTTCAGCCCGTCGTCGTTGCATCGCCGTCATCGCCGTTGTCACCGACATAGAGTCAGAATTCAGCAGATAAAGATTTGCAGATTTCAGCCATTAGCGTTTTCAGATTTTAGCCCGTCCTCGTCCTCATCGTCGTCAACATCGTCGGCAAGTCCAAAGCATTCTAGAGATTTGTGCAATCAATAGTAGATCGCTCTCGCCATAGAGACTGGGGCCTTCGGAGGAGGGTTTGACAACATTCCGGTGTCATATTCTTCTCTCTCTATCTCTCAGTCTCAACACCTTCATTCACAGTGTTTACCACTTTGTTTGTGATCATTTGCACTCTCTCACTAAAGGAACGGAAGGCTCTCCCTTCCGTAAGTAAAAGGAACCTTGAGCGCAGTTCGGAGCACTCATCTTGAGCAAAGTTCAACATTCACTTTTGTTGCACCTTACACCAGAGATACACTTTTTGGGACACATTGTCTCAGCAGCGGGAGTGCAGATGGATCCGGCCAAGATAGAGACTATCTGTGATTGGCCCGATTTGAAGAATGTCCATGAGGTTAGAAGCTTCTTGGGCTTGTGTTCGTAATACAGGGCCCAGGTGGTTCATTAGAAAGTTTCCAGAGGTTGCTTCCCCTTTGCATATCTTGACACAGAAAGGAGTCCCTTTCTCGTGGGAAACCACAGAGGTGACTGTCTTTCAGACATTGAAAGAGAAATTGACTACGGGACCAATTTTGACTTTGCTGGACTTGCAGAAGTCATTTGAAGTATATTGTGATGCTTGTGGTCGTAGTCTGGGTGCGGTCTTAATGTAAGAAGGCCATGTAATTGCTTACAGAGCCGATTGTTCTCAAGGCCGGAATTGACAGCACAGATTTATGAGAAAGAGCTTTTGGCGGTTATCCATGCTCTTACTCAGTGGCGGCATTACCTACTCGGAGCAGATTTTATTGTCTTTACAGACCATCAAAGTTTATGCTACTTCTTGTGACAGAAGCAGCTTTCGGAAAAGCAGATGCGGTGGGCGAACATCTTGTCACAGTTTCACTTCCAGATTGTCCATGTGCGGGGACAAAAGAATTTGGTGGCAGATGCTTTGTCTCGGAAGTCGTTGGTTTTGGCTATTTCCGTGATACATCATAGGAGCTTCGAGGATATGGTCGATCAATATCTACCTTGATTACGGTCCCTTGATTGCTTTCTTTCTCCACAAGAGAGTGCCAATTCTTGAAGAGGCCAAATGCCTCGTGCTTGTGCTGCAGAAAGTATACCTAAGTAAAGCGGCTAAAATCATCCACCAATAGCATGAAATAAAGAGCATTGCCGATGGAAGGGGTTTGCATAGGTCCACAAAGGTTGGTGTGAAGCACCTCCAAAACAAAACTGGCTCGATGTGTAGCAAGCCTCTAAATAGATTCTTGATGTGTAACAAACTTGGACACTCCAAGTCAAGAATCAACCGCGACAGCACCAAATAACCACTTCAAAACAATTCACAGATCACAATAGATTTGCACTGGCCCGGCGGAGTTCCGTGCCTAGAGATATTGGCCCCAAAGACTGGCGCCCCTTTCGGTATTTCTTTTTGTATTAATCAATCATCAAAGTACAAGAGAGCGGTTAGGGTTTCACTCTCAGACTCTGCGTCCAGATGCTCTGAGAAGTGAGGCCCTCACCACTAATTTAAAGGTTACAAGGGATGCCCAAAAGCAGAGCCCCAAAAGCTTTTAAAATCAAAAGCATCAGTTCTCTCTCTCTCTTAGAGAGTCTTTTCTTTTTTTTTTATAAAAAAAAAGCAAAAGCAAAATTCGCGTCGCTCATCATTTTCCAAAAAAAAAAAAAAAAATAATTTTTTTTAATAATCCGCCTCCGCGATTTCCGGAATTTAGGGTTTTTGGCAAAAATTAGGGTTTGCAGGAATTTTAGGGTTTCTGGCAGAAATTAGGGTTTCTGCTGTCCGCCACGTCATCACTTTGTGACATACCCCCCTCTTGAAAGCATTGTAATCGACCGCGATTACGCCTGCAAAACCGACAAAAGCCATAAACCGTCTTAGCAGACACGGACTGTTAGTACCTACGTACTAGGAACACACATCTAGCACATGTACAAAATCGACAGTCACATCACACGACATCACAGGACATCACCAGACATCACAGGACATCACATGACATTCAACATTCATTCGGATCTTAGACCATGATTTATCGGCAATGTAGCTAGCAATCACATCTAGGTCCAATCGGGACCTCATCGATGTCCAATTGACTAACCCCTATTGCAACCATGTCTATTCGAGATCAATCAAACCAAAATGCTGCAGTCATTTCGGCATCAGTTCCTGCACTCACAAGAAGTCAAGAACAAATCAGTATCATAATCAGGAATTCCATTTCATAAAGTCATCCAGCAGAATACTGTCAGCTCTCAGTATCCCTGAAGCTCAAAGAGACATCAGTGACTTTAGTATCAAAATGAGGCATCTGTTGACAAGGGAGCGGAGTAACTCCCCTCTTGTGCATCCCACTGCACCAGATCTTCGGCCAAGCTGAGTTCTGGGTTCCGTTTGGAGTAGACTATGCTAAACCAAAACATCGAGGTAAAGTTTCACAATCCGAGAAGTATCTGCTAGGTCCTCCTCCTCCATCCACTTCGCATCAAATGCAGGAAAGTTCTTGAACTTAACCAAGAACCGCCTTCGGACTTTACCTTTCTTCGTATCATTATGTGCCAAAATCTGTTCAGGAACAAGGATCTCCTCGTTTTCTTCCACTTCGGGTTGCTCATCGGGCTCCCCATCATCAGGCACGTCACCCTTAACAGGGTTCAAGAGACTCACATGCAATGCATTATGAATCCTCCAAGTATCTGGCAGTTTCAATCGGAAGGAGACATCATTTATCTTGTCAGTAATCTGGAAAGGTCCGTAGTATCACATACTAAGCTTTGGAAAAAGCCTCTCCTTTCCCTGTTTCTTTCTTAGGCGTGCCTTCTCAAAAGTAAGAGCACCCAATCATCCTCCTTCAGTTTCCAGTCGCGACGATGGCGATCCGCTGCCTTTTTTCTGTCGTTCTTGAGACTCCTGCAAAGTCTCGCGAACCTTGGCAAAAGCCGTATCCAAATCTCGCGAATATTCATCCGCTTCAAATTTCTAATTTTTCGTGCTCAGGAAGGATGGAACCTTCGCAGCAGTTTCAACAATCTCACATGGCATCTTCCGCGTCGAAGAGTGTATCGTGTTATTGTAGGCAAATTCCACCAAAGGTAAGTTCTTTTCCCATTGAGTCTTCTGATGCGAGATACAAGACTTCAATAAATCTAAAATCACTGAATTGGCAATCTCAAATTGCCCGTCAGTCTGCAAGTGGAACGATGACGAGAACTGCAACTACGTGCCAATGTTCTCCCAAATTGCCTTCCAAAACCAACTCATAAATCTGGGGTCTATGTCGGAGAGAATCGTCTTAGACGTGCCATGTAATCGGAAAATCATCGTGATCATTCTGTATTCTCGGGAGATCAAAAATGAAATCCATTTCAATATTTTCCCAGGGGCGGGTGGGTATGGGTAAAGGCTGTAACAATCCCTGTGCCTTATGCCTGTCAAACTTGACCTTCTGGCATACCAAGCAACTGCGCACAAACTCTTCCACATCCTTCTTCAGTCTCCGCCAAAAGAAATCTCTCTCTACCCCTTTCATGGTGGTAGCAATGCCGCGGTGACCCGTAAAAGGTGGACAGTGGCAATCAGTCATAACCTTTTTCCTCAACGGCTGTGTAACGCACAACATAGTCTTTTTCATCAAGTAGCCTTCCTGAAGGGAGTATCCAGCTACTGTCTCCCATCCCGTATCCGTGTGAAAATATCTGCAAAATCTGTATGTGTGGCACACTGATCGACCATATCCTCGAAGCTCCTATGATGTATCGCGGAAATAGCCAGAACCAACGGTTTCCGAGACAAAGCATCTGCCACCACATTCTTCTGTCCCTGCACATGGACAATCTGGAAGTGGAACTGTGACAAGATGTTCACCCACCGCATCTGCTTTTCCGAAAGCTGCTTCTGTGACAAGAAGTAGCGCAAACTCTGATGGTCTGTAAAGACAGTAAAATCCGCTCCGAGTAGGTAATGCCGCCACTGAGTAAGAGCATGGATAACCGCCAAAAGCTCTTTCCCATAGATCTGTGCTGTCATCTCCGGCCTAGAGAACAAACGGCTCTCGTAAGCTATGACATGGCCTTCTTGCATCAAGACCGCACCCAGACTACGACCACAAGCATAACAATATACTTCAAATGACTTCTGCAAGTCCGGCAAAGTCAAATCTGGTCCCGTAGTCAATTTCTCTTTCAATGTCCGAAAGGCAGTCACCTCTGTGGGTCCCCACGGAAAAGGTACTCCTTTCTGTGTCAAGGTATGCAAAGGGGAAGCAACCTCTACAAACTTTCGTATGAACCGCCTGTAGTACGAACACAGTCCCAAGAAGCTTCTAACTTCATGGACATTCCTCAAATCGGGCCAATCACGGATAGTCTCTATCTTGGCCGGGTCCATTCGCACTCCTGCTGCTGACACAATGTGTCCCAAAAAGTGTATCTCTAGTAGGAAAAATTCACTTTTCTTTGCATTAATCACTAACGTGTGATCTCGTAATGCCTGAAAGACTTGAAGCAGATGATCTCTGTGTTCTGCCTCATTCTTGGAGAAAACAATGATGTCGTCAAAGAAAGTGCCAACAAATAGCCTGTACTCTCGAAAAATCTTGTCCATCATCCGGTTAAATGTCGCAGGAGCATTGGTTAAGCCAAAAGGCATCACCAAAAACTCAAATAACCCAAAAGCCGTCCGAAAAGCTGTCTTGTAGACATCTCCTGGTGCTATCCTGATCTGATGATATCCACTCTTCAAGTCAATCCTGCTAAAGCACGAGGATCCCTGTAACCTGTCCAGTATATCATCGATCCTAGGAATCAGAAATCTGTTCTTGATGGTGATTTCGTTGAGAGTGCTATAATCGATGCACATTCTCCAAGATCCGTCTTTCTTCAAAACCAACAATACTGGAGAGCAATACGGTGAAGTACTAGGCTGGACAAGACCCTTTTCCAAGAGGTCTTTCACTTGGTTCATAATCTCTTCATTCTGTACTCGGCTCACACGATAAGGTGGCCGATTCGGTGGCGTGCTTCCAGATATCAAATCAATGGTATGATCTCAGGCCCTCTCAAAAGCAATCGGCATGAGCGTGGAGAAAAAAAAATCTTGGCGTTCGTTTCTTCAGGTCAAAACATATTCAACCTTTATCCATCGTTCAGTTCTCCCAAAAGAATGAGTAAGAAAACTGAAGTTCATCAAGTACAATCTCTAAGCCCTTCATTTATCAAAGTCGCTTTCTCGGCCCGGTAGTCAACCACGGCGTAGTTCTTGTGGTACCAAGGGATCCCGAGTAGAACGTCACTCACGTGCCCTGAACACCCCTATCATTGCAAACGAAGTTTGCCAATGCTCGGTGTAATGGCAACATCCCATCCGGGTGCCAGTCGAACTACCTCCGCCTATGGCGTTAGTCTGTCGGGCGTAGTTCCAAATCGAGCCGCCAATTCCAAGTGAAAAGAAGTTGGCCTTGGCTCCTTCAAAAGAGCTTCCTGATCCTTCACTTTGCCCCAAAAAAAAACGGCAAAGTTTGTACTTTCATTCATTTGATTCGGTGCAAGTCCCACTCCATGTGGTACCGGTCTACTTTTCTATCTGCCTTTTCTGCCACATTCCTCAGCTGCTCTCGAACTCTCAGACCTGTCGTCGTCTTTATCATTCTGTTCTTTCTGTGCCTTATCAGGGCACTTCGCGGAAATATGTCCATGTTCCCCGCATCCAAAGCACTTCCCCTATCTGATGAAGCGAGCTCTCTCCTCAGGAGTAAGCTTGGGTCGTGCATCCTTTTTTTCTCTGGGTTGCTCTTTTTCATTCTACTTTCATTCCCAGAAGTCTGTTCGGCTCGTTGTGTCATGGCCTCATCTGTGGGGTAGGTCAGACTGCCAGAGTGAATGGCAAAGCCCCGCTTCGCATGACTCATCAACTCTTGAATAGAAGCTGACTTCTGTTCCAAGCAGTGATCTCGGATCTCTGTAGGTAGACCCAAGGTAAACCGCTCAATCTGTTCTCTGAACGAGATCTTCTTGAATGAAGAGGCGGGTAGAAAAGAGCTCCAGAATCTTTCACAATAAGAATTCACTGTATCGCTCTTGGTCATCCAGAGATGGTTCCAAGCAGCTCGTATATCTCGCTCAAACTCTTGAGTCAACCAAGAAGAAATAAAAAGCCTCTTGAATTTCAGCCATGTAACTGGCACAGTCTTGCTTGATAGAAGCGTGGACCACCAAGTACGAGCATTCCCCTCAGAGTAAGAGGCAGCTCTCCGAATCTTGGAGTGCTCTGAATAGCGTCCTCCCGCGAAAGCGATGTCAAACTGCTGTATAAAAGACAAAGCCTTCGAAGCATCTGAGTATCCTGAAAAGTATCAAACTTGATCGAGTGGCCACCTTCCTTAAACTCTCGGACTTTCTTGCTGTTATCTTCGAGAAAGTCATACTGGTTGGCTTTGTAAAAATTCTTCTTGTTCGCATAAAACTTTCCGTCATCGGAATCTGAGCTGTCTGTAGACGAGTCCTCAGTAGAACTGTCAGTCTCTGGGCGAGATGTAGCCTTCTTTGCCTTTTTCTTGCCCGTTCCGAAGCTTTGTGTCTTGCTTCGCTTTTTGCTTTTTTTCTGTCTTCTTCGCTATAATCCGAGGAGCTAGAAGAACTGTCAGAAGAAGAAGAAGAAGAACTGGGTACTCCTTCAAATCAAACACGCTTCTTCCGTTTCTTTGCTTTGTCGAATGTCGACTGACGACCCAAATATCCCGGGAAGTCAGTACCTTTGTTCTGCTTTTTGCCGTGCTTTTTGCCTTTCTTTTGCACGTCGAAAAGCTGAGCAATCCGTGCATCAACCACGTTCTCCAGTTCCTTCTCCGTATATTTCTTGGAGGCAGAAGGTTTCTTGAGAGCGGGTTTCGGGAGTGGTGTTGTGGTTCTCTGCCACTCCATCTGTACCTCTTCCAAAGAGGTATGGTTCATATATTTTGCCATCTTCGGGTCCTTGGCAAAATTGAGCATCATCTTTGTTGCATCGCTTATCAACTGGCGATGCTCTATCTCTCGCCGCTCCGCCTAAGTAGGCCAAGGCGGGCCATACTCTCTGCCTGAATCTTCGTTGTGATCCCAGCCCGCATCTCCAGATGCAGAGGGAGTCGACTGATCATTGCCTGAAGCCATAGGTGCCGCGGAAAAAAAATTCGGAGATCGGATTTCCCGTAGAAGAGAAATCGGCCGTGCTCTGATACCACTGTAACAAACTTGGACACTCCAAGTCAAGAATCAACCGCGACAGCACCAAATAACCACTTCAAAACAATTCACAGATCACAATAGATTTGCACTGGCCCGACGGAGTTCCGTGCCTAGAGATATTGGCCCCAAAGACTGGCGCCCCTTTCGGTATTTCTTTTTGTATTAATCAATCATCAAAGTACAAGAGAGCGGTTAGGGTTTCACTCTCAGACTCTGCGTCCAAATGCTCTGAGAAGTGAGGCCCTCACCACTAATTTAAAGGTTACAAGGGATGCCCAAAAGCAGAGCCCCAAAAGCTTTTAAAATCAAAAGCATCAGTTCTCTCTCTCTCTTAGAGAGTCTTTTCTTTTTTTTTTTATAAAAAAAAAGCAAAAGCAAAATTCGCGTCGCTCATCATTTTCCAAAAAAAAATAAAAATAAAAATAAAATAAAATTTTAATAATCCGCCTCCGCGATTTCCGGAAATTTAGGGTTTTTGGCAAAAATTAGGGTTTGCAGGAATTTTAGGGTTTCTGGCAGAAATTAGGGTTTCTACTGTCCGCCACGTCATCACTTTGTGACATGATGTTGCTTCCCATGTGGAAAAATGTGAGATAAATATCTCCATTTATATCCATGCTTATAACTATTAGGCCATAGTTGATTATGTCTATGGCTATAAGTGGGAACAAGGAGTAGAAAAAATTACTGCAGTACAAGGAGGCTAGGGTGGACCAGCCCTAGGATATTAAGGCTACCTACGCTAACCCTAACCTGGGTTATCCTCTCACGTGGGGAAGATCAAGGGTGGCTGGCTGTGCTTGGAAGGGCATATGGTGGACCTGTAGGTGATGGCAGGGAGCAGCAACTGTGGTGACAGAGGCAGGGCTTTGGACAATCAGTGGAGGTAGTGCGTGTGCAGGGATGGCATCGTGGGTGGAGAGCAGTGCAGGAGCATGAGGGCGGTAGCTGGAGATTTAGAGGAAGTAGGCAGGAAAAGGTGAGGGTGGAGACCCAGCTCTCAAGGTGGATATACCCAATATGCTTCATTTTGTTGGGGTTCAGGGTGCTTCATTACACAACTAAATTCTTTTACTCACTTGTGATTAGTATTTGACTTTGTTGATCCTTAATTTCAGCGCGCTAATCTATTAGAATTCACATCGTTTCATCTAGCATTGCAATTAACTTTTGAGCTATTTGTGTTTGCTTTTTCGATTTTGTTTGTTGAGGGATCAATTCTAGTGTGCTAGTATTGTGTCCTGTCTTCTTTATCTTTATATAGTAAAGTATCTTTATAAAAGTTTCTCTTCCTCTGTTAAATTCAAATTTGTCACAATTTTGGCTCAGAAGTTTCTATGTACTGCAATATGGTTAAGACTTTTCTATCTTTAGGAGGATCAACGGTAAGTTCTTTTTTATGCTCGTAGGGCAGTGTAAGATTGAGATTATAAGGAACATACCTTTGGAAGTTTTAAGAGCTTACTGCAAACACCTTGCATGGTTCGCAAATAATAGTGATGTTTTACATGGTTCTGAGAGCAAACACTGTAAAGGACATTAATGCTTTAAATGTCATGTATAAGATTTATCTCAATGTAAAATATTAATGATATGAGACATCTAACTCTTTTCTTTCTGTTTGATTATAGTTTTAGATATGGGAGCACTGCAACACCACATTCGTATCTGGGTGGTTAGTGTAAAATTATTCAACTGAATCTTGATGTAAGACTGCCTTCTTTTTCAATAACATGACTAAAATGCTCATGCAGAAGTGGATGATGTAGCATGCAACAGTGTTTTTCTGGAGGAGGGATCCCTACTTATGTTACCGATATTTTATATAGAAGGTAGCTGCATTTGCAAGCTTTTATTTTGAACAATTTCTCTTAGGCTGTAAGAAACTTTTGATCAACCTTTTTTGGCAAATTCAATCAGCACAATGTCTCAGCTAAGACTTGTTGTCTGGGACAGGAATAGTGCTGTTTCCAGGGGCAACATTGCCGATGCGAATTCTGGACCCGGGTGACAAAGCTGCAGTGGACCTTGCACAAAGTTCTGCAGAAGCCCCTTCTACCCTTGGTGTGGTATGTATGTTGTTCGCCCTGTCTGCACATGTCGATACCTGTATCAATCCATTGGTTTTTCCCTGGAGTTGTGCATTCCCTCATGATCTTGAGGGGGCTTTTCACCTGTAATTGTATCTGTTATGTGGCTTTTAGTTGTATTTTGAAAGTGGCAAGAGTCTGCCGCTATCTTTTGTGTATCAAAGTGTCAAGTCCTATTCTTTGGGCAGAGAGAGAGAGAGAGAGAGAGAGAGAGAGAGAGAGAGAGAGAGAGAGAGAGAGAGAGAGAGAGAGAGAGAGAGAGCCTTGGGATACAGACGGGGCACACTGGACATGGCACCTGCTTTAGTACATGAGTTTGACATACAGCCTCGTGATATTCTATTTGCTGTGATATGCAGCATAGTATTGTGGATTATATGGAAGGCTCGCTGTGCTCAGGTTCTGGGTGGTTGTCCTTCCCATGTGACCACTACTTTGGGTGCAGGTTGGTCTGAGCCTTTGCATACCTTGCGCAGCCAATGGGATTCTTCAGCAGGCCTCTCTAGGGCAGCAGAGAGGAGACGACGTCAGTTTTTTCGACTCTGGGCGTGTACCACAGTTCTTTTCAGTATGGATAGAGGCACGATCACGTGGCATTATGCCCCTCCACGGTGGTTTACTCATCATTCTTCTCAGTTTCCACCTTGATGTACATACAGCCCTGCCAGTGATCATCCACAGTTTGTACTCTTCTAGAAGACATGCTCTCTTGAGTATCTCTAGAAGTCTCTCTATACTCAATATATAGCAACTGTTCTTTGAAAAAGAGAGAGAGAGAGAGAGAGAGAGAGAGAGAGAGAGAGAGAGAGAGAGAGAGAGAGAGAGAGAGAGAGAGAGAGAGAGAAATGAAATGTTATATTAAACGTCTTCAAAAGGCCAAAACGACCAATGAGACCAAACTGATACAATCTTGGTGGATGTAACACAATGTCTGGGTACAAAAATAAAATGAAGTAAAGTGAAAAACTAAAATCTTAACTGCTAAGCAGCTAGTTGGAACTGTATAGGATATGAGTAGGGGGGGGTGAAAGTAGTGACTGGGGGCTAATACAACACAATGTGGGTGTGCGTGTGGAAATATAATGGGTGTGTGTGTGTGTGTGTGTGTGTGTGTGAGAGAGAGAGAGAGAGAGAGAGAGAGAGAGAGAGAGAGAGAGAGAGAGAGAGAGAGAGAGAGAGAGAGAGAGAGAGAGAGAGAGAGAGAGAGAGAAATGAAACGAAACGAAATGATATATTAAACGTCTTCAAAAGGATAGTTTGACCGGGCGTCGTGCATGTCGGGCCAAAGTTATCCGAATCCTCTGATGCAGCCTCCGTCGATGCCGTGTAGTCCTCCGTAGTCGTGGGCGTCTAGATCTCCCTAGCTCGGTCGCTTGATCGATCAACGTGCCTCTGGTGTGAGGAGAATGTGAGCTCTGCTGTGGTAGGCTGCCCATTGTCCACTCTAAAGAAGTCTGTGATTCGTCTCTTAAGACTAGCTAGCCTCGCCTCTCATCAGGTCTCTCTATGTCTGCGCAATTTGAGAAAAAACAGACCCAAACATCTGTGGTCCTCATACCCCATGACTCTAGAGAGTGGTCCAAAGCCCTCTCTGAACGGGCAGTGAAAGAGGCCTCGCATCTCATAGTAAACTAGGCAGTGGCATGTGTAGTGCAACTTTGTCTCAGGCTCCATGTGACAATAGGGGACATGTCCTGGCCTCTACAGGTACTCCGCTGTATCTACCAGTCTCGATCCGAAGCTGGTGTGAAGATGTGTGTATCTGGCCAATAGCACATCGCATCCCTTGGGATAAGTGGGTGTCCATGTATTTGGGCTGCGTCACAAAACCATCCTCAGTAAGCTGGAGAAGATGCTCTCTATAGAAAGCCATCTTCGTACCCAAATCCTGTGTCGTCTGTATCCAAGTCCTCCTAGTATCTAGTTGAGCCAAGTCTTGGCGGATGAGCCTGGTGATCTCGGACTATGTAAGAGTCAGAGATGGTGCATCCGATGAATACTGGAAGGGGGGCAATCTGTCCATGTTGAACCCATGTACCTGAAACCATGATGTCATCTCCCCATACCAGCATGTGGCGTCTCCTTGCAAATCTAACTGTCTAGAGGACTCTTAAGTGCTAGACTGGCATATTTGTCTCTTTATTTTTTTGACAGTTTTGAGGAGGACTCATCCTCTTCTGAGAGTTCGGACTTTGATAACCAGATGTTTTATTCTAAGAGGAAGCACTTCTATCGAGCCAATTATACGACTTTCTCGAGGATAAGACCAAGAAGACCAAAAAATTCAAGGAGGGTGGACAAGCACTAAAATTTAATACCTTTTCAAGTTTTCGAGATGCTCACAAGGCCCTCGCTTTTATTCAACAATTTGACATAACTTTTTGTGGAGGGCACTATTCAAAGCACTCCAAGATCAGGAGGGTAGTATCCTATTTGAAAGGACATGCACGAACATGGTGGTCCACTCTTCTGTTACAAAAAGCAACACCGACAAAGTGGCTGAAGTTCAAGCGACTTTTATTTCCTCTTGGCTCACTCAAGAGTACAAACGTGATGTGATTACTGCTTGGAATCATTTTCAGATGACCAAGGGAGATACTTCGAGCTTTGTCCAATAAAAGGTTGAATCTGTATCTGCTTCGAGTGAAATTATTGGTAAATTGACTTGAGTTTTCTGTTGAGTGATGACCACTGGTTGGAAATCTATAAGGTATTCCATTGGTTTGTCTGGAACAGTAAAATCCTCGTGAAGGGATGTCATAGACTGAGACAGAGTAGTGTTTGGAGGTATATCCATCTGTAAAGGTTTATCTGTGGAACAAGTTGTGTCCAAAGATTCAATTGCAGTGACTGAAGTTATGCTGTAAGAGTCTGCATCTGTTTTGTCCTTTGCACCATTGAAGGTAAGGACTGGAGTCTTCGAGTTTGAAGAATTATCATTCACCATAGCATCTGGTATCTGTTTAGAGACAAAGATTGTATTCTGCAAGGGCGGTGACGAGGCGAATTTTCCTGCCTGGATCACGGCCAAAGAAGTGGTTATGTGCTTGTTGGTTGTCGCACAAGAACTCGAATCTTCTGAATCTTCAGCTTTCTCAGCGGGTATTAAGGCTTCCAATTGATAAGGGAGAGGTCGAGGGAGCTGTTGCTTCCTAGACCTCTGAAGGATCCTCTTGCACAAGGAAAGGATCAATAAATCTTCAACTTTACCACCATCAAATAAGAAAAACTTAAATGTAGGGCATGGCTCGCGAGAGGGAACTTGTCTAACGTTGCGTCGTTCACGATCGAATACTCAACTATGGTCGGATATATGTGCCACTAAATAAGCCCATCTTGATATTGGTGGTGATCCTCTGGAAGCTTCATATTATTGCTTTTTTTTGTTGTTGATGATTTGAATAAGAAGTTGGTCGCTTAGCACCGTAACATTTCCAAGAATATTCATGCTGAGACTTTTGCTGCTCACACGAAAGATACTTTGTGTCTAGTTGTCTCTGAGAAACCATGCTTTGGCTGAGAAAATTTGAGTTCCAGAGGCTGTTGTTTGAGTGGTTCTTAGTGGTCGACCACTGAAGCGTCGGAAGAAGATGGCAGAGAAATTGCATGTGTAGTCCGAGAAGCAGTTGGGTGACTCCGAGAAGAAGTTTGCGTCTGCATCTGCTCCAAGCGAGTGTGAATGGATGCGAGGCTTGTTGAAAGTGTTGCCATCTGCTTTTTGAGAACTGCTATTGGTTCCTCGGGTAAAATATTGTTGTCGCCTTCTTGTGATTCGGCCATGCCGACTTTTCAACAGAAACTGATACTTCGGGAGCGGAAACTGCGTTTGGAACGGGTTTCGGCTTTGGAGTCGGGGAATCGGGAATTATGACAACCTCCAGCTCGTAGGTGTGATTCCAGAATGACAATAACCTCCTGTGAAGGAAGAGGATTCGCCGACAAGTCTTCTTCGGGGACCTCATCTACACACAAGAGGTACGGCACGGACGCGTCGAACAATTCGTTTGCCATCGTGCGGAGTGGTGGTGGAGAGTGTGTAACAGACTTGGACACTCCAAGTCAAGAATCAATCACGACAGCACCAAATAACCACTTCAAAACAGTTCACAGTTCACAATAGATTTGCACTGGCCTGGCGGAGTTCCGTGCCTAGAGATATTGGCCCCAAAGACTGGTGTCCCTTTCGGTGTAAGGTGCAGCGGAATGAATGTTGTTCTTTCTCAAGATGAGTGCTTTATAATATGCTCAAGGTTCCTTTTTGTTCTTATGGATGGGAGAGCCTTCCGTTCTTAATGAGAGAGTGCAATGATCATAAACAAAGTGAATGGACACTGTGCGTGCAAGAGTATGAGACTGAGAGATAGAGAGAGAAGAGAAATACGACACCAAGGACGATCTAAAACCCTTCTTCGAAGGCCCTACTCTCATTGGCGAGAGTGGTCTACGATTGATTGCACAAACTGGTACAAAGTGGATGCATGTGACTGATGCAAGTCTAGGCTAGGTCGATGTCGACAACGGGGATGACGAGACCGACGTTGTGGCTGAAATCTGATGCTCTTTATCTGCTGTCCAAAAACGCTGCTGGCTGAATTTTGCTACTGCTGAAAACGCCAAGGAAAAACACTGGTTTGCTGGTCTCTATCGCTGAAATTCTGCTGCTGTCGTGAGGCTGAAATGGCTATGGAAAGAGGGCGACAAAGGCCTGCTGAAAATGCCCAAGGGCTGAGATCTGTGGCGACAAAGGCTTGGATGAAAAACGCTAGGCCTGAGGAGTCTTCTAGCCATGCTGCTATGATGAAAAACGCTACTGATGAGAGGCTATGGCGAGGGTGGCTGATGCTGAAAACGCCAAGGGTTGAAGTTCTTTGGTGCTAGTTGCTTGCTGATGAAAACGCTAGGTATGGGGGATCCCTTGCTGTGAAGGAATTGCCCAAGGGGTGGGAGTCTTGCTAAGAGAGAGGGGGAACTTGCTGCCGAGGGCCTGTGTTCTCCTTGCTCATCTGCCAAATAGCGCTAGCCTTGGTTTGCTTATATATTATCTTACCCAATTTGCCCTATTGAGTTCCCAACAAAAGTCACTTAAAATAATAAGTGAAAAATGTCAAAAATAGGGAAAATAGGTAAAATACACCGGAAAATTCCCCTGAACGATTCTGATGGATTTTGATGGGAATGCTATGATCATGCTGTGTGCAATCAGAGGATATGCATCTACACTAAGTGCCTGGGCATGCACGGTCTGCGAACAGACTCACAAAAGTGCCAGAACACTTCTAATCTAGACTGACTGGATTGACGGAACCCTTGTTATAAATTAGCTTGTCCATGGACACATAGGGTTGGATGTGTCACGTAACATCCCCTTCTTTTTAAAGTGAGGTACTGGTACCGAGCTGCATGGCTTCCTTGTAGTCTGCCAACAACTCGGGATAGTCTTTGAAAAACTCTTCGTCGATACACACCGCTTCGTGGGTCCCTCGATCCTTGAACTTCAAAAAGTATTGTCTCACTTGCTTCTTCGTACCATGTCGAAAGCGATGCAACAACACTTGCTTCGGCTCCATGACTTCAGCTTCATCAATGATCTCCAGTTCTTCTTCTTCCAAAATGTCATTTGGAGGTGTTACCTGAAACACTTTCAACCAAGAAACATGGAAAACGTTGTGCATTGACCATGAGTTAGGTAACTGCAATTTCATTGAAACTTCATTTATCTTTTTAATGACTGGAAATGGACCATACATATAAAAAGATAACTTGGGACACTTCTTTCCAACTTGCTTAAGACGTTGCTTCATGATTCTTAAATACACCCAATCTCCTTTCTTGATCGAAACATCATGACGATGCTTGTTAGCCTGCCGTGAATAAGATTCCTGAGTCTTGCTTAGCCGAAGCTTCACACTCTCAGAAATCTCATCCAATGACTGACTTTCAGATTGGCATCAGGCATTTGACTGACCGAGCGAGTCAAAAGTGACTGGAACGGACGGCCAAAAGCTGCCTCATACGGAGTTCGACCAATGGCGGAGGAAAAAGAGTCATTCAAGATAGCCTGAACCAATGGGAGATAGAGCTCCCACTGAGACTGCTGATCATGCACATATGACTTTAAAACATCAAAAGCCAATTGATTGTAAATCTCTGTTTGACCATCTGACTGTGGATGAAAAGCCGATGAAAAATTCAACTTAGTGCCAAAATTTTCAAAGAGTGCGCGCCAAAAATTGGATGTGAACTTAAACATCCCTATCTGAAACAATTGATTTTGGCAAACCACAGAGGGGGTACCAATGCTTAATGAACAACCGTGCTACATCTTGTGCAGTAACTGTGGCTTTACAAGGAATCAACATGCAAAACTTGCTGAAACGATCAACAATTGTCAAACATTGAGTGTTCCTTGAATGCAAACTTGGTGGTAGGTTAGTCACAAAATCCATGGAAATATCTTGAAAAGTTCCATCGGGAATAGGCAGTGGAAGTAAGAGGCCTTGCTGCGTACCTCAAGGAGCTTTTACTTTTTGACATATAGTGCACTGTGTGACATAATGAAACACATCCTTTCGCATTTTAGGCCAATAAAAGAATCTTTCAATTTTTTCCAAAGTGATGTTCATTCCCTTGTGCCCACCCGTGAGAGAATCATGTGCCTCATGCAATATGGTTGGCCTGAGAGAGGGCAACACACATAAACATTGACGAAAATACAACAAACCATCACGAATGAGATAGTTGCTTGGCCCTTGGGAAGCAAGAGCCTGCAACCAATGCTTATCAAACTCGGAATCCGCATACTGATTCTTCATGCTGTCGAAAGACTCACCCTGAATAGAAAATGTGGATCTTGACTCAAGAGCCAAAATCTGTCCTTTGCGACTCAAACGCATCTACAATAGGGTTAGCTTTTCCAGACACATACTCAATCAAACCTCCAAATTGCTTAAAAAATTGTGACCACCGTGCTTGGCGATCACTCCAATGTGCACTAGGCATAGACTGGAGCCACTTGAGGGCTTGATGATATGTGCGAACTGTAAACTCTCTACCATAAAGAAAATGCTTCCAATGCTTAAGACAGTGAATGACAGACAAAAGTTCTTTATCATAAACTGAATAATTCTTTTCTGCACTATTGAGCTTCCGGCTAAGGAAAGCTATAGGACGACCATGTTGCTGAAGCACAGCGCCTATGGCGACATTGCTTGCATCCGTCCATATCTCAAAGGGATCAGACAAGGATAAGACACAGTGCTTCAGTCACTGCAACCTTGAGAGCTGCGAAAGCCTCAATGGCTGTCTCGGGCAAGTCTACGCGCTGACGGCGAGTCTTTACCCCTTTCAAAACATCAGTCAGAGGTGCAGCAATGCGTGCAAAATTCTCTATGTGCGAACTATATGCTTGATATAACCCAAGAAAAGAACGCACATCATACGCAGTTTTGGGCAAATCCCAATTACGAACCTGTTCCACCTTCGCGGGGTCTAGCTTGACGCCGTCTGCAAAAATGATATAACCCAGATAAGTGACTTCAGTAAGAAGACTTCTTAGTTGCAATGTACAACTGACACTCATTCAAACGGGTTAGTACCCTTTTGACATGTCTTTCATGTTGTTCCCACGATGCAGAAAAAATGAGAATATCATCCAAAAAGATGAACACACATACACCGACCATATCGCCGAAACGACCTACCATGAGACAATTAAATGTACCCACGGCACCTGTCAATCCAAAAGGCATAACAATATACTCCCATTGCCCTCGCTCGGTGCGAAAAGCGGTCTTGAAGATGTCGCCTTTGAATACCCGTACCTGATGGTATCCACTCTTGAGATCGACCTTGCTGAAAACCTTAGCCCCATTGAGCCTATCTAGGATATACTCAATGCGAGGCATCGGAAACTTGTTCTTGACGGTCATCTTGTTTAATGCCCTGTAATCAACACACAAACGAGACGAATCATCCTTCTTGCGAACAAACAAAATAGGAGCAGCAAAAGGACTTACACTAGGACGTATGAATCCTCTAGCCACCAACTCCGTGAGTTTTCGCTCTAACTCTTCCTCCCGTGTCTTGTTCAAACGATAGGGAGCCTTACTGACAGGCTATGCCCCCTCCATAAGCTCGATGCGATGGTCCTCCGGCCGCTCGGGTGGGAGACGAGGTGGAAGATCATCTTGCAAAAAGAGATGTTCAAACTTGGTAAACAAATCTGAATACTTAGCTGGAGCTTGAATGCTCTGGGAAACTGGAGCAGCATAGATGAATGCCGCTTATGCTCCTCGTCGTAATTCACGCTTTACATGCACATGAGAGATGAGAGGCAAAGAATGCAAGCCCTCCTTAGCACGAATGATGAGGGGGGAGTCAGTTTTGGCATTTAAAGTAAGAGTGTTAGCCTCCCAATCAATGAGAGGGTTATGCTCACGAAACCATCTTATGCCCAAAATCATATCACATCCTGAGAGAGGAGACACAAGAAATTTCCAAAATCATATCACATCTTGAGAGAGGAGACACAAGAAATTTCCGACGGAAAGCAGCTTGTTGAACGGTAAACATCACATCAAGGCACTCTTTCGTGATGAGAGAGTCCATACTAGGAGTGAAGCCAGAAACCTCGAGAGGAGTTTTCTGACTAACCTCTGGGCGGGCTCTCTCAACAAGAGGCACTAATCACATCATGCATACTGCCTGGATCAAACAATATGATAAAACGCTGACCCTTTACATGACCATAACACTTCATAAGAGACTCATCAATGTGTGTGTCAGAGACATGAGAAGATTGAGCTTGGTTCATTAAAGTGCTTGTGGCTGCTGTGGGTGCCTTTGGTTCTTTAGGTGGGGCTATCTTAGGACAAACCTTCTTAATGTGACCCTTGACGTGACATTGATAACATCTACCTTCCTTAGCATAAATCACTTGTTCTTCAGCCATGATGTATTCTCCTATAATTCCTCGTGCATCTTTTCATCTCGGGTTAGCTTAGGTTTTGCAGGTGCTTTAGCTTTACCCTTAGATTCATTGTTAGAATTCTTTTCCGAGGAATTAGAGAGAGAAGGGCTAGAAGAATTACCATTCTTACCGTTCTTACCATTCTGCGTGTTCTGAGAATTCTGAGATGTTCCTTGAGAAGTCTTGTTCTCCTTAGGCTTTCCCTTGTTGTGCTTCATCTCTTGGGAGAGAGCAATCGATATCGCCTTATTGAGATCCGCGGGGTCAAAGACTTCTACATCAAACTTGATGTATTCGTCTAACCCAAACAAGAAAGCCTCTTTGCGCTCATCATCCGATTTGCGTAATTGAGTGCCGAGCTGCAAAACACGGTTAGAAAAAGACATGACTGGCATACCATGTTGCTTGAGATTGCGCCAATCTTCCTTCAATCGTGTTAGGTACTGAGGAGGCATAAACCGCGCCTTGAGCTTGTCTTGGAAATCAGCCCAACTAAGGCGTGAATTCGTCGACTTTCTCTAGGTACGCGGCTAACTGTGCCTCTTGCCATGCATGGTACCAATTGATGGCATCACCGGCAAGGTACATGGCTGCCATCAAAACTTTGCTATTTCCTATCTTCTTAGTTGTCGCAAAATAAGCATTAAATAGATGCAACCAAGAACGAATAACCGTAGCATCCATCTTACCATCATACTTACTGAAAGTCAACTTCTCTGTGACTGGGTTGTTGGAGTCCGCATCCTGGCTTGCGCCACTTGAGGAACTTCCAACATCTTTGGCTGGTTCAGACTTCGAGGCAAGAACTTGTCGAACCAATTCTTGAGTGCGGAGGTCTCTTTGAGCCTCCCGATCGGCCTCCAAGGCCGCTCGTCTTGCTTCAGCTTCCTCTTTTCTTGTGCTTTTCTTTCGTTTCGTTCATCGCGCTCGCGTTCCAAAGCAATGCGAGTCGCTTCTTGTTGTATTGCATTTCTTTCGTTTCGTTCTTCGCATTCGCGTTCCAAAGCAATGCAAGTCGCTTCTTGTTGTGCCAGCGCAACTCGATTCGCTTCTTGTTGTGCCAGCGCAAGGCGAGTCGCTTCGCGATTCGCTTCCTGTTGTTGGGCCATCATGTCCAACATCGACTTGACCATCGCCTCCATGGAAGTTGGTACAACCCGTGGCGTAGATGGGGAAGGGGGAGGGTCGGAAAAACCACATGGTGGGGAAAATCCTTCGTCGCCTCTCTCATGCTCATCACCTCCAAGCGAAGTATCCATTCCGCTTTGAGGGATGACCATGCACTATGATCTTTGGTTCTTAAGTTCACGAGGAACTTGGGTTCTTGCGGGTCTTGGGTTCTTGAGGTTCTTGAGGGTCTTCTTTTGCTTGCAATCTGTGTTTGAGAAGAATCTTCTCTTCACCCGAGTTTTGCTCTTGTCCGGGGGCGCACCCCTTGGCGGCCTTGCGCTCACACCAAGGTTGCTTTTTCCCACCTCACGTCGATTGGCTGGCCGCTAAGTGCATAGTGCGCTCTCAATGAGTGAAAAGAGGCACAAGGGGAGGCTGGACAAGCCCTTCTTTCCTGGGATTCCTGTCACTCTTCAAAAACACAATTAGGAATCGACACGCCCAAGCAAACTTGGGTTCGTGCGACCCCAGCAAGCAAAAAGAAATCTTGTGATTCTTGTGGTTCTTTCCTTGAGTAATACAGAACACTGCCAAAGCTCTGATACCAATGTAAGGTGCCATGGAATGAATGTTGTTCTTTCTCAAGATGAGTGCTTTATAATATGTTCAACGTTCCTTTTTGTTCTTATGGAAGGGAGAGCCTTCCGTTCTTAATGAGAGAGTGCAATGATCATAAACAAAGTGAATGGACACTGTGCGTGCAAGAGTATGAGACTGAGAGATTGTCACGTGACACATCCCAACCCTACGTGTCCGTGGACAAGCTACACCACATTAGGGTTCAATCAATTTAGATTAGCAGTGATCTGGCACTTTTGTGAGTCTATTCGTAGACCGTGCATGCCCAGTCACTTAGCATAGATGCATATCCTCCGGTTGCACACAGCATGATCATCGAAATTCCCATCTGAATCCATTAGCATCAATTAGGGGAATTTTCCAGTGCATTTAGCCTATTTTCCTATTTATTGGTTATTTTCACTTATTATTTTTAAGTGACTTTCCAACAAAAGTAGGTAGGGCAATTTGGCTAAGTTAATATATAAGCAAACCAAAGTTCACACTTTCTGGCAAAAGAGGCAGTAGGAGCACCTTGCTCAACAGGCAACTTCTCAGCAGAACCTTGGTGGATTCCCTCTAAGCAAGATCCCAAGCCTTGGCGTTTTCTCCAAGCAGCAGATTCCTATCCCTAGCGCTTTCAATAGCATTCATCGCTGGAAAGCCAAGCCCTTGGCGTTTTTGCACCAGATCGTCGCCGGAAAGACCATCACATGCCTGGCGTTTTTCACATGCCCGGCGTTTTTGGAAATGCAAGATCAGCTAGCGTTTTTGGTCAACCTTAGTCTCTAGCGTTTTGGATTTCAGCAATAGAAAAAGTAGCAGATTCAGACCACAAGAAGTAGCAGATTCAGCCCCGTAAAGATCATCGGTTTTCAGCCATGAAGAACCTCAGTTATCAGCCCTAAAACGCAGATCTGCAGCAGTCAGAAACGCAGATTTTCAGCCTATGGAATAGCAGCAGATCAGCCCCAAGTTGGTTGCAGATGTTCCCCCATTTTCAACCATAAAAACGCAGCCAAAACAGTCATTTTCAGCCACCGAAACAGTCCCGAAAATCAGCAGATAGAAGACCTCAGATTTCAGCCACGAAGTCGTCGTCGTCATCACCGTCGTCGTCATCGGCATAATCCCATTGCATCAATCCATTGCATTCGCATTGTACACCTTTGTGCAATCAAGTTAGACCACTCTCACCGACGAGAGTGGGGCCTTCGGAGGAGGGTTTTACAAACCCCTCGGTGTCGTATCTCTTCTCTCTCCTTCTCTCAGTCTCACTGACTTGCACGCACAATATCCTCTCACTTTGTTCGTGACCACAACACTCTACAAGACGGAAAGCTCTCTCTTTCCCTAAGGAGTAAAAGGAACCTTGAGCAATAAAGATCACTAATCTTGAGAAAATACAACATTCATTCCGCTGCACCTAACATTGGTATCAGAGCTTTGGAAGTGTTCTACATTACTCAAGAAAAGAACCACAAGAATTTTTTTTGCTTGTTGCGATCGCACGAACCCAAGTTTACTTGGGCGTGGCGATTCCTAATCTTGTTTTGTTGAAGAGTGACAGGAATCCCAAGAAAGAAGGGCTTGTCTAGCCTCCCCTTGTGTCTCTTTTCACTCATTGAGAGCAGACCGTGCACTTAGCGGCCGGCCAATCGACGTGAGGTGGGAAAAAGCAACCTTGGTGTGAGCGCAAGGCCCCCAAGGGGTGCGCCCGCAGAAAAGGGTAGAACTCGGGTGAAGAGGAGATCCTTCTCCAATGCGATTTGCAAGCGAAAGAAAACCTCAAGAACCCAAGACCCCCAAGAACCCAAGTTCCTCGTGAACTTAAGAACCCAGGACCCGTAAGAACCCAAGTTCCTCGTGGACTTAAGAACCCAAGACCCACAAGAACCCACGACTTCAGAATGATCATCACTTGAAGCGGAATGGATACTTCGCTTGGAGGTGATGAGCATGAGAGAGGCGACTAAGAATTTTCCACACCAGGAGGTTTTTCCGACCCTTCCCCATCTACGACACCGATTGCACTAACTCCTATGGAGGAGTTGGACCAAGAAAGAGAAGCAGAAAGAAAAGCCTACGAAGAAGACATGGCAGCCATCGAGTGTAAGTACCAAGAAAGAATGGCAGCCATAGCACGAGAGAACACAGCAAGACAAGCAGAATTTGATGGCCAGAACAAAGCCCTCAAAGAAAAGAGCGACCACCACAACAAAGAGTTTTGGCGACTCTATTCTCAAGTTTAAGCACAGATGCAAGAGATTTGGGGAAAGCAGACTCTCTCAGTCTCTTCTTCTCCACAGCATGATATACAAGCTTTGCATGATTGTGTGAAGCATGATGATGGTTTGAATGACAATGATGAGCATGATGATTTGGATGACAAAGATAAGCATGATGATTTGAATGATATTGCTAAGCATGATGATTTGGATGTCAAAGACAAGCATGATGATTTGCATGATCAAGATGTGATTTCTCACAAGCATGATGAGATGCATGAAGAAGATGTGATTGTTCACAAGGATGATGTGTTAGTTGATGCTTTTTCTAGCGAAGCTAACCTCGTTGCAGATTCGATCAATCACAAAGAATCGATTTTGGCTTTCGAGTCGAGGTCCACAGATCCCCCGCAAGAAGATTTTCTAGATCCCGAAGAACCGAACTTGGCTCTCGAGCCTTGGTCCAAAGAACCATCACAGGAAATATTATGTGTTCGCATGATTGATACGCACGCATTGTTCGAGTGTTTCACTCGTGAAGGTTTCCTGTATTTTAGTCAGCATCGTTATGTGATCCCTTTTCCTAGGCATGACATATTGTATGTTGAGCACGTTTCTCTCATGGATGAACACGAATGTATGCGGATTGTCCATGAAAAGTTGAAAAGTTTGTATGTCAGGAAGTCACATTCCATGTCTCTTCCTTGGCATGACACTGTTTCCGAAAGAGCGTATGATTGTATGAGCACCAAGCATGGGCATTTCCATTGTGATTTGTCACAGTTGATTGATTTCGATCAAACAGAAAAGATTCGATCTCATTGTTTGCATGTGTTTGATGAACGGGTTGTCACTTTATCTATTTGTTCATCTACATGGCATACACAGTCTTTAGCAAAGACAAGATTTGTTTCCTTCACTTTACATGGAATGGGTATGTTCATGGTTTTGTGTTGGAGATGGTTTCAGGGATTTTCAGCCATGGAGATTCTTGAAGACGAAAGAAGCAGGACTCTAGACGAAGTTGAAGCAAGAAAGGAGATTCAGAAGACTTTGTGTCGCTTTCGGCGCGGCCCAAAGAAGCAAGCGTTGCAGACCTTTATGAAGTTCAAGTACCGCACGACCCACACATCAGAGTGGGCTGACGAAGAGTCCCTTCCAGGATTCCGGATGTTGTTGGCGATCTCCCTCGACGCCATACAGTTCGGTACCAGTACCTCACTTTGAAAAGGAGGGGATGTCACGTGACACATCCCAACCCTATGTGTCCGTGGACAAGCTACACCACATCAGGGTTCAGTCAGTTTAGATTAGCAGTGATCTGGCACTTTTGTGAGTCTATTCGTAGACTGTGCATGCCCAGTCACTTAGCATAGATGCATATCCTCCGGTTGCGCACAGCATGATCATCGGAATTCCCATCAGAATCCATTAGCATCAGTTAGGGGAATTTTCCAGTGCATTTAGCCTATTTTCCTATTTATTGGTTATTTTCACTTATTATTTTTAAGTGACTTTCCAACAAAAGTAGGTAAGGCAATTTGGCTAAGTCAATATATAAGCAAACCAAAGTTCACACTTTCTGGCAGAAGAGGCAGCAGGAGCACCTTGCTCAACAGGCAACATCTCAGCAAAACCTTGGTGGATTCCCTCCAAGCAAGATCCCAAGCCTTGGCGTTTTCTCCAAGCAACAGATTCCTATCCCTAGCGCTTTCAATAGCATTCATCGCCGGAAAGCCAAGCCCTTGGCGTTTTTGCACCAGATCGTCGCCTGAAAGACCATCACACGCCTGGCGTTTTTCACATGCCCAGCGTTTTTGGAAATGCAAGATCAGCTAGCGTTTTGGATTTCAGCAATAGAAAAAGTAGCAGATTCAGACCACAAGAAGTAGCAGATTCAGCCCCGTAAAGATCATCAGTTTCCAGCCATGAAGAACCTCAGTTATCAGCCCTAAAACGCAGATCTGCAGCAGTCAGAAACGCAGATTTTCAGCCTATGGAATAGCAGCAGATCAGCCCCAAGTTGGTTGCAGATGTTCCCCCATTTTCAACCATAAAAACGCAGCCAAAACAGTCATTTTCAGCCACCGAAACAGTCCCGAAAATCAGCAGATAGAAGACCTCAGATTTCAGCCACGAAGTCGTTGTCGTCGTCATCGGCATAGTCCCATTGCATTAGTCCATTGCATTCGCATTGTACACCTTTGTGCAATCAAGTTAGACCACTCTCGGCGACGAGAGTGGGGCCTTCGGAGGAGGGTTTTACAAACCCCTCGGTGTTGTATCTCTTAACTCTCCTTCTCTCAGTCTCACTCACTTGCATGGACAATATCCTCTCACTTTGTTCGTGACCACATCACTCTACAAGACGGAAAGCTCTCTCTTTCCCCAAGGACTAAAAGGAACCTTGAGCAATAAAGATCACTAATCTTGAGAAAATACAACATTCATTCCGCTGCACCTAACAGAGATAGAGAGAGAAGAGAAATACGACACCAAGGACAACGTAAAACCCTCCTCCCAAGGCCTCACTCTCGTTAGCGAGAGTGGTCTACGATTGATTGCACAAACTGGTACAAAGTGGATGCATGTGACTGATGCAAGTCTAGGCTAGGTCGATGGCGACGACGGGGATGACGAGACTGACATTGTGGCTGAAATCTGATGCTCTTTTCTGCTGTCCAAAAACGCCGCTGGCTGTATTTTCTACTGCTGAAAACGCCAAGGAAAAACGCTGGTTTGCTGGTCTTTATCTCTGAAATTCTACTGCTGTCGTGAGGCTGAAATGGCTATGGAAAGAGGGCGACAAAGGCCTGCTGAAAACGCCCAAGGGCTGAGATCTGTGGCGACAAAGGCTTGGATGAAAAACGCTAGGCTTGAGGAGTCTTCTAGCGATGCTGCTATGATGAAAAACGCTACTGATGAGAGGCTACGACGAGGGTAGCTGATGCTGAAAACGCCAAGGATTGAAGTTCTCTGGTGCTAGTTGCTTGCTGATGAAAACGCTACGTATGGGGGATCGCGTGCTGTGAAGGAATTGCCCAAGGGGTGGGAGTCTTGCTGAGAGAGGGGGAACTTGCTGCCGAGGGCCTTTGTTCTCCTTGCTCATCTGCCAAATAGTGCTAGCCTTGGTTTGCTTATATATTATCTTACCCAATTTGCCCTACTGAGTTCCCAACAAAAGTTACTTAAAATAATAAGCGAAAAATGTCAAAAATAGGAAAAATACATTGGAAAATTCCCCTGAAGGATTCTGATGAATTCTGATGGGAATGCTTATGATCATGCTGTGTGCAAGTAGAGGATATGCATCTACACTAAGTGCCTGGGCATGCACGGTCTGCAAACAGACTCACAAAAGTGCCATAACACTTCTAATCTAGATTGATTGGAGTGACCGAACCCTTGTTATGAAGTAGCTTGTCCACGGACACATAGGGTTGGATGTGTCATGTGACATTCGGTATTTCTTTTTGTATTAATCAGTGTTCAAAGTACAAGAGTGGTTGGGTCTCACTCTCAGACTCTGCGTCCAGATGTTTTGCAGAGTGGGAGCCCAAACCACGTATTTATCTGGTTACAAGGGTTGCCAAAAGCAGAGCCCCAAAAGCTTAAAATAAAGCAAAGGTTCTTTTCTCTCACAAGCTCTCTCTCTTGAGCTTTCAATAAAGCAAAGTTTCTTTCTCTCTTATTCAATAAAGCAAAGTGATTTAGTTTGTTTGTTTGTTTGTTTTTGTTTTTCTCTTCTTTTCGTGCGTCCCTTGCTTTTATAGTTTTATGAGTGCTTTATTCCCTCTTATAATTCGTGAGTTCAGACTATTCTGAACTTATGAAGGTATATATTTCTCTCTCTCTCTCTCTCTCTCTCTCTCTCTCTCTCTCTCTCTCTCTCTCTCTCTCTCTCTCTCTATGATAATTGCGTAGAGAAAAGCAAAGCTTCCGCAATTTCCGAAAATCTGCCGTAATTGGCACCGCAAAAAGCGAGATTCTGCCGTACTGTGCCACGTCATCACGGGTCTCCCTACTGCCCTTTTAGGTTTTGGGTTAGGGTTAGGATTTTTGGCAGGTTTTAGGGTTTGCAGGTTTTAGGGTTAGGGTTTCCAGAATTAGGGTTTCAGCAGCAGTTAGGGTTAGGGTTTCCAGAATGCTCTCGGGCAACCACGTCATCACTTTGTGACATACCCCCCACTTGAAAGCATTGTAATCGCCCTCGATTACGCCTGCAAAACAGACATAGGCCATAAACCGTCTTAGTAGACATTGACTGTTAGTCCTACGTACTAGGAACACACATCTAGCACATGTACCAATCGACAGTCACATCACACGACATCACAGGACATCACTAGACATCACAGGATATCACATGACATTCAACATTCATTCGGATCTTAGACCATGATTTATTGGTAATGTAGCTATCACATCTAGATGCAGTCGGGACCTCATCGATGTTCGATTGACTAACCCCTATTGCAACCATGTCTATTCGAGATCAAGTAGACCAAAATGCTGCAGTCATTTCGTCTATCAATTCCTGCACTTAAAAAGAAGTCAAGAACAAATCAGTATCATATTCAGGAATTCCATTTCATAAAGTCATACAACAGAATACTGTCAGCTTTCAGTATCCTTGAAGCTCAAAGAGACATCAGTGACTCTAGTATCAAAATCAATGCATCTATTGACAAAGGAGCGGAGTAACTCCCCTCTTGTGCATCCCACTGCACCAGATCTCCGGCCAAGCTGAATTTTGGGTTCCATTTGGAGTAGACTATGCTAAACCAAAAGCCTCAAGGTAAAGTTTCACAATCTGAGGAGTATCTGCTAGGTCCTCCTCCTCCATCCACTTCGCATCCAATGCAGGATAGTTCTTGAACTTAACCAAGAACCGCCTTCGGACTTTACCTTTATTCTTTGTATCCTTGTGTGCCAAAATCTGTTAAGGAACAAGGATCTCCTCGTTTTCTTCCACTTCCGGTTGCTCATCAGTAGCCTCATCATCAGGCACATCACCTTTAAAAGGTTTCAAGAGACTCACATGAAATGCATTGTGAATCCTTTAAGTGTCAGGCAGTTTTAGTCGGAAGGAGACATCATTTATCTTTTCAAAGATCTGGAGAGGTCCGCAGTATCGCATTCTAAGCTTTGGAAAAAGCCTCTCCTTTCCCTTTTTCTTTCTCAGGTGTGCCTTCTCAAAACGTAAGAGCACCCAATCATCCTCCTTCAATTTCAAGTCGCGACGATGGCGATCCGCTGCCTTTTTCTGTCGTTCTTGATATTTTTGCAAAGCCTCGTGAACCTTGGTAAAAGCCGTATCTAAGTCTCGCGTATATTCATCTGCTTCAAAAATTTTATTTTTCGTGCTTAGGAAGGGTGGAACCTTCGCAGCACCTTCAACAATCTCAAATGGCGCCTTCCCCGTCGAAGAGTGAATCGTGTTATTGTAGGCAAATTCAACCAAAGGTAGGTACTTTTCCCATTGAGTCTTCTGATCCGATATATAAGACTTCAATAAATCTAAAACCACTGAGTTGGCAATCTCAGATTGCCCGTCAGTCTGCGGGTGGATGATGACGAGAACTGCAACCGCGTGCCAATGTTCTCCCAAATTGCCTTCCAAAACAAACTCGTAAATTTGGGGTCCATGTCGAAGACAATTGTCTCAGACATGCCATGTAATCTGAAATCTGGGCCACAAACAGTCTCGCTAAGTGATCCGGCTTGACTTTTTTCTTCACTGGAATGAAATGAGCCTGTTTGCTAAATCTGTCAATAACAGTCCAGATACCATTGTGACCACTTTGTGTTCTCAGGTACCATTGTGACCACTTTGTGTTCTCAGGAGATCAAAAATGAAATCCATTGCAATACTTTCCCAGGGGCGGGTGGGTATGGGTAAAGGCTGTAACAATCCCTGTGCTTTATGCCTGTCAAACTTGACCTTCTGGCATACTAAGCAACTGCGCACAAATTCTTCCACATCCTTTTTGAGTCTCGGCCAAAAGAAGTATCTCTCTACCCCTTTCATGGTGGTAGCAATGCCGCGGTGACCCGTAAAAGGTGGACAATGGCATTCAATCATAACCTTTTCTCAACGGCCGTGTAACGCACAACATGGTTTTTCTCATCAAGTAGCCATCCCGAATGGAATATCCCGCTACTGCCTCCCCATCCCGTATTTGTGTGAAAACGTCTGCAAAATCTATATCTGTGGCATACTGGTCGACCATATCCTCGAAGCTCCTATGATGTATCGGGAAATAGCCAGAACCAACGGCTTCCGAGACAAAGCATCTGCCACCACATTCTTCTGTCGCTGCACATGGACAGTCTGGAAATGAAACTATGACAAGATGTTCGCCCACCGCATCTGCTTTTCCGAAAGCTACTTGTGTGACAAGAAGTAGTGCAAACTCTGATGGTCTATAAAGACATTAAAATCCGCTCCGAGTAGGTAATGCGGCTACTGAGTAAGAGCATGGATTACGGCCAAAAGCTCTTTCTCATAAATCTGTGCTGTCATCTCCGACCTTGAGAACAATCGGCTCTCGTAAGCAATGACATGGCCTTCTTGCATTAAGACCGCACCCAGACTACGACCACAAGCATCACAATATACTTCAAATGACTTTTGCAAGTCTGGCAAAGTCAAAACTGGTCCTGTAGTCAATTTCTCTTTCAATGTCTGAAAGGCACCTCTGTGGGTCCCCACGAGAAAGGGACTCCTTTCTGTGTCAAGATATGCAAAGGGGAAGCAACCTCTGCAAACTTTCGAATGAACCGCCTTTAGTACGAACATAGTCCCAAGAAGCTTCTAACTTCACGGACATTCTTCAAATCGGGCCAATCACGGATAGTCTCTATCTTGGCCGGATCTATTTGCACTCCCGCTGCTGAGACAATGTGTCCCAAAAAGTGTATCTCTGGTAGGAAAAAATCACTTTTCTTTGCATTAATCACTAACTTGTGATCTTGTAATGCCTGAAAGATCTGAAGCAGATGATCTCTGTGTTCTGCCTCATTCTTGGAGAAAACAATGATATCATCAAAGAAAGTGCCAACAAATAGCTTGTACTCTCGAAAAATCCTGTCCATCATAATAACCCAAAAGTCGTTCGAAAGGCTGTCTTGTAGACGTCTCCCGGCGCTATTCTGATTTGATGATATCCACTCTTCAAATCAATCCTGCTAAAGCACGAGGATCCCTGTAATCTGTCGAGTATATCATCAATCCTAGGAATCGGAAATCTGTTCTTGATGGTGATTTTGTTGAGAGCTCTATAACCGATGCACATTCTCCAAGATCCGTCTTTCTTCAAAACCAATGATACTTGAGAGCAATACGGTGAAGTACTAGGCTAGACAAGACCCTTTTCCAAGAGGTCTTTCACTTCGTTCATAATCTCTTCATTCTGTGCTCGGCTCACATGGTAAGGTGGCCGGTTTGGTGGTGTGCTTCCAGGTATCAGATCAATGATATGATCTTCAGGACGAGGAGGTGGTAACACGCCTGGTAGGCCCTCTGAGAAGCAGTCGGTGTGAGAGTGGAGAAAATCTTGGCGTTCTTTATCAAGTTTAGACATATTTGTCCTATCCTTATCACTCAATTCTTTCATAAAGATCGAGTAAACAAACAAATTGGATTTCATTAATTTAGAAATGGCCGAAGCAGATACAATAGGGACAAACCCGTCCTTCAGTTTAATGTCAAGTACAATGGTTCTGCCCTTCTCTGTAGTCAATGTCGCTTTCCTCGCCCGATAATCGACCAGGGCGTTGTTCTTGTGATACTAGGGAATCCCCAAGAGAACATCACAACCTTCCAAAGGCATTATGAAAAAGTCCTCATGCCCCAAATACCCCTGACAATGCAACCGAAGTTTGCCAATGACAGGTGTAATGGCTACGTCCCTGCCTGGTGCCGCTAGAACAGCCTCCGCAAGTGGTCTCATCCGATCGGGAGTGATCTCGAGCCGTGCCGCGAATTCTGGTGAAGTGAAGTTGGCCTTGTCTCCTCCATCAAAGAAGATCAGGGCCTCTTGGTCTTTCACTTTGCCCCAAGCTCGGCAAAGTTCTGTACTCTCGTCCATGGTGTTGGGATCGGTATTCACATAATCTGGAACCAGTCCTGTTTTCATCTTGCCTTTTCTTCCACGTTCCTTAGCTGCTCTCGAACTCTCAGGCCTTTCGTCGTCCTTGTCATTCTGTTCTTTTTGTGCCTTTTTAGGGCACTTCGCGGAGATATGTCCACGTCCAAAGCACCTGATGAAGCGAGCTATGTTAGGTGCAGCGGAATGAATGTTTGCGCTTTGCTCAAGATAAGTGCTCCGAACTGTGCTCAAGGTTCCTTTGTTCTTATGGAAGGGAGAGCCTTCCGTTCTTAATGAGAGAATGCTATGATCACAAACAAAGTGAATGGACACTGTGCGTGCAAGTGTATGAGATTGAGAGATAGAGAGAGAAGAGAGATACGACACCAGAGACGTTGTAAAACCCTCCTCAGAAGGCCCCACTCTCGTCGGTGAGAGTGGTCTACTTATGATTGCACAATCTGGTACAAATGGTATGCATGAGACTGATGCAAGTCTAAGCTATGTCGGCGATGACGACGGTGATGACGAGACCGACCTAAGGGCTGAAATCTGTAATCTTTCTACTGTTGTCCAAAAACACTATGGGCTGAAACCTGCGACTAGTCCAAAAGCGCTGATTTGGGGGCTGTTTTCTGTGGTTCTTTGACGCGGGCTGAATCTGCTACTTCTTTAGGGCTGAATTTGCAAGTCTTTCATTGCTGAAAAACGCTGCAGGCTGAGATATTCTGGCGGTGCAGATCTGATGCAAAAGCGCAAGGCTGATGATGCTTCCAAAAACGCTAGGCGCTGTGGGGTGCTGCGGGAAGATCTGGTGCAAAAACACCAAGGGGCTGGGCTTGCTGGCAATGGTGCATCTGCTGAAAACGCTATGAGATGTTGAAGATGGAAACGCTAGGGGAGGTTCTTCTGGCTTGGAGGGAATCCACCAAGGGTCTTGTTGGAGAAGTTGCTTGTTGAGCTTGGCTCCTGTTGCCTCTTCTGCCATTTAGTGCTAACTTTGGTTTGCTTATATTATTTCTTACCCAAATTGCTCTACCTACTTTTGTTGGAAAGTCACTTAAATTAATAAGTGAAAAATGCCAAAAATAGGTAAAATAGGCTAAATGCACCGGAAAATTCTCCTGATGGAATCTGATAGATTCTAGTGGGAATACTGATGATCATGTTGTGTGCAACCAGAGGATATGCATCTATACTAAGTGACTGGGCATGCACGGTCTACGAATAGACTCACAGAAGTGCCAGATCACTTCTAATCTAGACTGACTGGACTGACTGAACCCTGATCATGCTGTAGCTTGTCCACGGACACATAGGGTTGGATGTGTCACGTGACATTCGTACATCCTTCTTTTCTGGGTTGCTCTTTCTCTTTCTACTTTCATTCGCTGAAGTCTGTTCGGCTCGTTGTGTCATGACCTCATCGGTGGGGTAGGTCAGATTGCCAGAGTGAATGGCAAAGCCCCGTTTCGCATGACTCATCAACTCCTGAATAGAAGCCGACTTCTGTTCCAAGCAGTGATTTCGGATCTCTGTAGGTAGACCCAAGGTAAACCGCTCAATCTGTTCTCTGAACGAGATCTTCTTGAATGAAGAGGCGGGTAGAAAAGAGCTCTAGAATCTCTCGCAATAAGCATCCACTGTATCTCTCTTGGTCATCCGAAGATGGTTCCAAGCAGCTCGTATATCACGTTCATACTCTTGAGTCAACCAAGAAGAAATAAAAAGCTTCTTAAATTTTAGCCATTTTGACTGGCGCAGTCTTGTTTAAAAGAAGCGTGGACCACTAAGTTTGAGCATTTCCCTTAAAATAAGAGGCAGCTCTCCGAATCTTGGAGTGCTCTGAGTAGCGTCCTCCCGCGAAAGCGATGTCAAACTGCTGTATAAAAGACAAAGCCTTCGAAGCATCTTTATATTCTGAAAAAGTGTCAAATTTGATCGACTGTCCACCTTCCTTAAACTCTCGGACTTTCTTGCTTTTATCTTCCAGAAAGTCATATTGGTTGGCTTTATAAAAATTCTTCTTGTTCGCATAAAAGTTGCCATCATCAGAGTCTGAACTGTCTGTAGACGAGTCCTCTGTAGAACTATCACTCACTGGGCGAGATTTAGACTTCTTTGCCTTTTTTTTGCTCTTTCCGAAGTGTTGTTTCTTGCTTCGCTTTTTGCCTTTTCTGTCTTCTTTGCTCGAAGCCGAAGAGCTAGAAGAATTGTCAGAAGAAGAACTGGGTACTCCTTCAAATCGAACACGCTTCTTCTGTTTCTTTGCCTTAGCAAATGTCGACTGACGACCCAAATATCCCGGGAAGTCAGTGCCTTTCTTCTGCTTTTTGCCATGCTTTTTAGCTTTGTTTTGCGCGTCAAAAAGCTGAGCAATCCGTGCATCAACCACCTCTTCTAACTCCTCCTCTGAATATTCCTTGTGAGCAGAAGGTTTCTTGAGAGCAGGTTTCGGGGGTGGTGGTGTGGTTTTCTGCCACTGCTCGTGCACTTCCTGAAAAGAAGTCTTGCTCATATATTTTGCCAATTTTGGGTCCTTCTCAAAATTGAGCATCATCTTTGTTGCATCGCCGATCAATTGACTACGCTTCATCTCTCGTTACTCCGCCTGAGTAGGCCAAAGCGGGCCATACTCTCTGCCGGAATCTTCGTTGTGATCCCTTCCCGCATCTGCGGATGCAGAGGGAGTCGATTGATCCTTGCATAAAGCCATAGGTGCCGCGGAAAAAAAATTGGGATCGGATTTCCCGTAGAAGAGAAATCGGCCGTGCTCTGATACCACTGTAACAGACTTGGACACTCCAAGTCAAGAATCAATCACGACAGCACCAAATAACCACTTCAAAACATTCCACAATTCACAATAGATTTGCATTGGCCCGGCGGAGTTCCGTGCCTAGAGATATTGGCCCCAAAGACTGGCACCCCTTTCGGTATTTCTTTTTGTATTAATCAATGTTCAAAAGTACAAGAGTGGTTGGGTCTCACTCTCAGACTCTGCGTCCAAATGCTTTGCAGAGTGGGAGCCCAAACCACGTATTTATCTGTTTACAAGGGTTGCCAAAAGCAGAGCCCCAAAAGCTTAAAATAAAGCAAAGGTTCTTTTCTCTCACAAGCTCTCTCTCTTGAGCTTTCAAAATAAAGCAAAGTTTCTCTCTCTCTCTCTCTCTCTCTCTCTCTCTCTCTCTCTCTCTCTCTCTCTCTCTCTCTCTCTCTCATAATTGTGTAGAGAAAAGCAAAGCTGCCGCAATTTCCGAAAATCTGCCGTAATCGGCGCGGCAAAAAAGCGGGATTCTGCCGTACGGTGCCACGTCATCACGGGTTCTCCTTGCTGCCCTTTTAGGGTTAGGGTTTCTGGCAGGTTTTAGGTTTGCAGGTTTTAGGGTTAGGGTTTCCAGAATTAGGGTTTCAGAAGCAGTTAGGGTTAGGGTTTCCATAATGCTCTCGGGCAGCCACGTCATCACTTTGTGATAGAGTGTGCCAGCGCTGGGGGAGAGGGAGCAAATCTGGCTGTCGCTTGTCATTTTGTGATTTTTATAATTATCAGATTATTGGTTTGTCCACACTTTATTAAATTTGGGGCGGTCGGGCTAATTTGGGGTTGGCCGGCCACTTAAAACCTTTGGCTGATGTTTTAAAAAAAATGATGCATTGTGGATTGCTTACGTAAAAACAAAAGACCAGTGAAAAGTTCAGCCAGCACTGAATTCAGCCCAACGCTTCAGTCCAGCGATTTCAGCAATTCAGCAATTTCAGCGATTTGCACAAGGCAGATCACGGGGGCAAGGGGTGTGGCGTGAGTGAAAGGGGTGCCCGTGCCCTTTCATGAAGAGGGGCGCCCGTTGATGTGCAGCAGCCACCGAAAGGCAAGGGCAGCCAGCGTGCAATTCAGCCCAGCAAAGCATGCGCCAAGGGTGCGAGCACGAAGGGGTACGCCATCGGGAAGGGGCGCGAACACGAAAGGTTCAATTCAGCCCTTCGGGTTGTGTGGGGAAGGGTGCCGCGAAGGGGCACATCGCCTTGGGAAAAGGTGCGAGCAAGGGAGAGTTGGGTGGCCTTCTGCCGGGTCAGTGCCCTTTCGCATGAAAGGGTGCACGAAGTTCTCCGGGTACGCCGCGCACACACATCTTTGTTTTGTCTTTCTTATAGGATTGGAACAGAAAAAAATTTCAAGTTATCTCATGCTCGTTTGTGTGTGTGTGTACCACCTTTCTTTTGCTTCCATGCAACTCCGGGAAGGGGGTAGAGTATAGCGGCGAGGGTGAGAGGCTCACAACTTCGGGTTCTGGGAAAAAAATTTGCTATGATACCACTGTAAGAATTCTAGTTACTAATTCTTAATTATCCTTAATTAAGTACTTAAACTCATGATTAAGACTTAAGAAACTTGAACTGAACTCAGAAACAAGACTTAGAAGACTCTCTGTTTGGTTGATTGAATGAGTGCCTAAAATTGAGTACAATAGGCTCCTTATATAGGAGACGAAGAGACAAATGAAAAGACACGTCTCTTGGTGAAGAGACATGACTTTAGACGTAAAGACACATCCTTTCGGTGAAGAGCTGCAGCCATTGGGCGAAGAGTCGCACCCGTAGAGCGAAGGGGTGTGACCAGTCGTCGAAGGAGTGTGGCTTTTGGCGAAGAGACATGTCTTTTGGGCGAAGGGGTGTGACCATCCAAGCGTAGGGGTCTTCCTTGGCATGGCACTTCGCGTATTTGCAACTAGGAGTAGATGTAATACTGCAACATAGTCACAATTGTGACATTGTTGATTTTGCTAGTCTTTATTTAAAGTCTTGGTGAATACATATATAAATGTATGAAGTACTCTCAGTTTTAGGCTTTGTGAAAAAAAGTACGAATTTTCATGTACCTAAAAACTCAATCCATTCTGTACTACGCACCTTACGTACCGAACACTACGTACCTAACTACCTTGGAGGAGCCTAGTCACTTTGCTACAGATTGTCCACAAAGAAGAAGACAAGCTGATTCGAGTAACAAAGAGGATAGGAAAGGAAAGAAGCCCAAACCCACGGCAAGTCTAGTGCCAGATATGGTGGGTGATAGGCCAAGTTCAGATACCAGTGAGTTATGTAGAGCGCGGAGTAAAGACAGAGACCGGACAACACTTATCTTCTTTGATACAGGTGCTAAAGCAAACTTTATCTCACCAGAATTGGCCATCAAGTTGGGCATCAAAGTTGAAGAGATGGGGTACACAGCAAAGGGAGGGTTGGCATGTCCAGGCCATTCCGAGCGTGTTACGCCTATCATTGGAAAGCTGCGTCTGCATATTCAGTCATATGTGGACACAGAGGAATTTTTCATCATGCCACTGGAAGGGTGCGATGCGCTGTTGGGAATCCCGTGGATGTTCCGTATACATGGAGTGTTGGATGTCTTCAACAAGAAGATCACCCTTCAGCATAGGGGCAAAACTCACATATTGGATGTAAAGCTTAAAGGGGAGTGTAACCGGCCTGTACAATCCAAAAAGGGCGGTAGACTTTACTTCAAACCTTGATTTAGCTTTCACCCATTATTAGTCGTCTATTATACCTGCGCTATAGTGACACAAGAGAGGGGGATGGAATACCTGTATGAGAAGACCGACACCAGATTGGCCCCTAACTTAGGCGCCCCTTTCGGTATTTCTTTACTCTTACAAAGAGGGAATAAATGCTGTGGAACCCTACAAGCTGCCCCGCACAAACTTGGCTGAATTTCAACTGTTCCGGCCTGATTTTGGCAGCATAACTGTACTAGGACCCTTCACAGTCAGTATTCCCACGCATTGACTGACTTTCCCGACGCATACGGGCACTTTGCAAAACCTGGCGAGAATCTTCAGCACGCTGAATTCTCTGTTTTCAGCCCTGAAAACGCGCCAGATCACCTGTACAGCGGTCCCCTTGCGTCCCCGAATCTCCTAGGGGTATTAGGGTCCGTTTAGGGCCAAAACCCTAAGCCTGCAAAAATACACAGCAGGCTGTAATTTACTGTTTCGGGCTCCGTTTCGCGTGCCGGTCGCATCCGTAGCAAGTCCTCGAGCTCCCGCACGTGTAGGGCTACTTGCCCTTTGAATCGGACGAGATTTTTGGCGTGAAACCTCTCCGAATTCACCTGTACTTGCGGGGGAATTAGTCGCTAGCTAATCCAGTACCTGTGCAAGAGGCTCTTGCCTCGGCAATCGCGCATGAACCCACACAACTGTACATTGGTCAAATGAAGAGCCCACTAGAGGGGCATAACATACTGCCAAAGGGGAGAGAGAGGGCAGTGCGTAGCGTGCAGGGCATCACTCCTGGCACCGCACTGTGCATAAGAGGGAAAGCAAGCACTCCATAGCTCTTAACCTGTGACAAATCTGAAAATGAGGCTCCCCCCCTCCTAAATTCAGCGCCACTTCTTGTTGCATGAGGCAAGTGCACCAGAAGGTGCCACTTGGCACATTTATAAGCATTTTCCCGTTTCGGGGTTGCCGTCTAAAAATATCACAACCTGTTGCCCAGTTGACTTCACAGCAGAGTAAGAAAATGTTCCCCTTGTCATTCCGGAGGTAATGATGTCAACACATTTTCAGGTCCCAAAATAGCAGTTCCCTAAATTTTAGGAGATGCTGCCATTGTATCTTTCTAGGTCATCCGACCCTCTTTGTACACTGCGGCCACATCCAGAACTGAAATGTAGCCTCTGTAGCAAAGGATTCCACTTTGGCTAGTCAATGACCCCACTTGGCTAACCATAGTCCTTGTCCAACCTTAGTGCTCTCTTGCCCTCAGGCCTGGACTCCCTCTGGACAGTTCCACAGTAGCTATGCAATGCAGGGCAGTTAGATTTCTCGAGGGGTGTTTCCAAAAAGTGAAAGTAAATAGATAATAAGAAAGAAATCAACAAAAAGGATAGATAGTAGTCACACGCTGGTGACATACTGTCGACCAGGCTCCTAGTCAACATTGATGTATTCAACACCTGTCGACACATGTACGACACATACATGCTCATTGTCAACCCTGGTGTATTCAACACCTCGTCAACTCATGTATTGCCTGCGTGTGAACCCTGTCCCAATGACATAGTGGTAGCTTCGCACTCTGCCATTGCTTTGAGTCACTAACTTTCCAATGACAAAATGGTAGCTGCACATTTTGCCACTATCTTATAGTACACGTTGGATCCCGTAACACTTTCGAGCATACCCAAACCGACAGTTTAAGAATGCAGTTACACATGTACTCTTCAATAGAAGCAATCACTGTATCCTTGACAAACTGACAAGAAATACTCACTTCTATAGCACTAACCAAACTTTTGGACATTCCATAAGAGCAATTGCCAAACTGACAATCTGTACAGGGACCAAGATCTCGTCAAGTTCCTCGACTTCCGGCTGATCTTCAGTTGGCATATCTTCTGGCACATCACCCACATAGGGTCTGAGAAGACTCACATGAAACGCATTGTGAATCTTCCAACTGTCAGGAAATTTCAGCCTATATGCAACATCATTGATTATGTCGCACACTTGAAAAGGCCCATAGTAACGCATGCTGAGCTTTGGAAACAGTCTTTCCTTGCCCTTCATCTTCTTTAACCTTACCTTTTCAAAGTGTAAAAGCACCCAATCACCAAGTGAATATACCACTTCACGACTGTGACGATCAGCTGCTTTCTTTTGTTTTGCCTGAGTCCTTTCGAAGGCCACTTTGACCTTCTTGTACATTTCATCCATGTCTTGAACATATTTATCTGCTTCAAATATCTTGTCCTTTGTATGCAGTATGGGAGGAACTTTCTTGCCACCTTCAACTATCTCAAAGGGTGCCTTGCCAGTTGATGAATGCACTGTATTATTGTATGCATACTCCACCAATGGCAAATACTGCTCCCACTTTCCTTTATGCTCTGACACATAACACTTCAGCAGATCTAGGATAGTAGAATTTGCCTCTTCTGACTGCCCATCTGTTTGAGGATGAAATGACGAAGAGAATTTGAGCGTGGTGCCCATATTCTCAAACAAGCCTCTCCAGAACAAACTTGTCATGCGTGGATCACGGTCGCTAACAATCGACTGTGGCATGCCATGATACTTGAGAATATTGCTCATAAACAAGCGTGCCATTTGATCTGGCTTTATCTTCTTCCTGACAGGAATAAAATGAGCCTGTTTGCTGAATCTGCAAATAATGGTCCAAATACCATCGTTACCTGTCTGCGTTCTCGGAAGATCAAAGATAAAATCCATAGCAATACTTTCCCATGGTTTATCTGGAATAGGTAGTGGTTGCAATAACCCTGGTGCCTTTTGCTTGTCAAACTTGACCTTTTGGCATATTAGGCATTCTCGCACAAAGGCATCCACATCCCTTCTCAATGTAGGCCAATAGAAGAATGTCTCAACCGCTTTTACTAGTAGCATCGATACCACGATGCCCTGCATACGGTGGGACATGACTCTCTTCCATAACTTTGCGTCGCAATGGCTTTGTGACACACAATCTGCCATGCATCATCATGAACCCGTCTTTAAGAAGATAGTGTTCATGACGTTGTCCATCCATTAGTTGCTCGAAGACCCTTGCAAAATCTTCATCATTTGCATCTTGTTCTGTCATATCATCAAGTTCATGATGATAAGGAATCGACACAGCTGAAATTTGTGGCTTCCTTGACAAGGCATCAGCCACAACGTTCTTCTTGCCTTCCACATGCACAATCTGAAAATGGAACATGGACAAGATATTTGCCCATCGCATATGCTTCTCAGATAACTTTGTTTGTGTCAAGAAGTATCGCAAGGATTGATGATCCGTTTGGACAACGAAATCTGCACCTAGCAGGTAGTGTTTCCAACTTAAGAGCGCATGAATCACAGCCAGTAACTCTTTCTCATAGACCTGCATGGTCATCTCTGGCCCTTGCAAAATTCTGCTCTCATAGGCTACTACCTTGCCATCTTGCATTAGCACTGCACCAATGCTACTACCGCAGGCATCACACTGGACCACAAATGACTTCCTAAGATCTGGCAACACAATGACTGGATCCGAAGTCATCTTTTCCTTTAGTCATCTGTCTGTGGTGGTCTTGAGGACTCACCCACTTCATGTGTCTGTTGACCCTGTGAAGAGGAAACCTCTTCAGTCACATCATCTGGTCTGTCAGCCATAATTGCAATTCCCTGTGTCTGGTCTATGATCCCCTGTGTCTTCAAGCCCAATATGACCAAGGCTCACTTCTATGGGAAAAAGTGATTTAATCCCGTCGATGGAACCATGAAACCGGCCTGTACAATCCAAAAAGGACGGTAGACTTTACTTCAAACCTTGATTTAGCTTTCACCCATTATTAGTCGTCTATTATACCTGCGCTATAGTGACACAAGAGAGGGGAATGGGATACAGATGCTAGAATGCACCTGTATGAGAAGACCAACACCAGATTGGCCCCTAACTTAGGCGCCCCTTTCGGTATTTCTTTATTCTTACAAAGAGGGAATAAATGTTGTGGATCCCTACAAGCTGCCCCGCACAAACTTGGCTGAATTTCAACTGTTCCGGCCTGATTTTGGCAGCATAACTGTACTAGGACCCTTCATAGTCAGTATTCCCACGCATTGACTGACTTTCCCGACGCATACGGGCACTTTGCAAAACCTGGTGAGAATCTGCAGCACGCTGAATTCTCTGTTTTCAGCCCTGAAAATGCGCCAGATCACCTGTACAGCGGTCCCCTTGCGTCCCCGAACCTCCTGGGGGTATTAGGGTCCGTTTAGGGCCAAAACCCTAAACCTGCAAAAATACACAGCAGGCTGTAATTTACTGTTTCGGGCTCCGTTTTGCGTGCCGGTCGCATCCGTAGCAAGTCCTCGAGCTCCCGCACGTGTAGGGCTACTTGCCCTTTGAATCGGACGAGATTTTTGGCGTGAAACCTCTCCGAATTCACCTGTACCTACGGGGGAATTAGCCGCTAGCTAATCCGGTACCTGTGCAAGAGGCTCTTGCCTCGGCAATCGCGCATGAACCCACACAATTGTACATTGGTCAAATGAAGAGCCCACTAGAGGGGCATAACATACTGCCAAAGGGGAGAGAGAGGGCAGTGCGTAGCGTGCAAGGCATCACTCCTGGCACCGCACTGTGCATAAGAGGGAAAGCAAGCACTCCATAGCTCTTAACCTGTGGCAAATCTGAAAATGAGGCTCCCCCCCTCCTAAATTTAGCGCCACTTCTTGTTGCATGAGGCAAGTGCACCAGAAGGTGCCACTTGGCACATTTATAAGCATTTTCCCGTTTTGAGGTTGCCGTCTAAAAATATCCCAACCTGTTGCCCAGTTGACTTCACAGCAGAGTAAGAAAATGTTCCCCTTGTCATTCCGGAGGTAATGACGTCAACACATTTTCAGGTCCCAAAATAGCAGTTCCCTAAATTTTAGGAGATGCTGCCATTGTATCTTTCTAGGTCATCCGACCCTCTTTGTACACTGCGGCCACATCCAAAACTGAAATGTAGCCTCTGTAGCAAAGGATTCCACTTTGGCTAGTCAATGACCCCACTTGGCTAACCATAGTCCTTGTCCAACCTTAGTGCTCTCTTGCCCTCAGGCCTGGACTCCCTCTGGACAGTTCCACACTAGCTATGCAATGCAGGGCAGTTAGATTTCCCGAGGGGTGTTTCCAAAAAGTGAAAGTAAATAGATAATAAGAAAGAAATCAACAAAAAGGATAGATAGTAGTCACACGCTGGTGACAGGGAGTCTGTCCCTATTGTATCTGCTTCGGCTATCACTTCTGTAATTAAGAATCATCTTTTTGCGTACTTGATTTTTGCACGTTATGTTTCAGATAATTGTCAGTCAAATTTATCTGTGTTAGATAAAGAAAGGTTGACATTTTTGCGAGAGTTTAATGAGTGTTTTTCTGACTCATTACCGTCTCGGTTGCCGCCGGAGAGGTTGGAGGATCATGCGATAGATTTGGTGCCAGGTTGTAGCCCACCAAATAGGCCTCCCTACGGGGTCAATGTGGCTCAGTAGAAAGATTATAGGCCAAGTAGAGGAGCATCTAGAGAAAGGGCTGATTCAACCTAGTTCTTTCCCTTTTGCTCCCGAGTGCTTCTAGTGCAAAAGAAGGATGGCTCTTGGCGCATGTGTATTGATTACTGTGTGTTGAATAAGAATACCATCAAGAACTGGTTTCCTGTCCCAAGGATTCATGATATTCTTGACCAACTAGAGGGTGCTGCAATTTTCAGCAGGATAGACCTTAAGAGTGGGTACCATCAGATTCGTATCAGGCCAGAGGATGTGTTCAAGACGGTGTTTAGGACGACATTTGGTCTGTATGAGTTCTTAGTGATGGCGTTCGGTCTTACAAATGCTCCTGCTACGTTAATAGGATGATGGATCAAATCTTCCGCCCACATCAAAAGTTTTTCTTTTTTTTTTTCCTAGAAAGAGATCCTTCTATTAGTTAATGAAACTACCCATAGGGCTACAACTACCTCTACAAGAGAGGGCTACAACAATCACGATGGGGAGACTCTCCCAATGAAAAAACAGCATATGTACAATGAGGCTAAATCAAGAGATGGGAGGAGGGAAAAGCCACACAGGTGGACGGTAGTGCCATCTGAGCACACCCTGGACCATGGTGAAAAAAGGCTCGGGCGCCAGAGTCGAAGGAAAGTCTCTCTGCGCTCCTGCATGCGATTAGAGTTGCCCTGGAGTCTCTCGAATTGTCCTCTGAGAGTATGGATCAGCTCTAGCCAAAAATCTCGAACAGTCTCTGCTGGTGGTACAAGGCGAGCCTCGAAGATGCGGAAGCAGCGGGCCCGCCAGATGAATCACTGAGTGTCAGGCCACAGATGAGCTCCCAACACTCCTCTCACTGCACCAGTCATGTGGAGTAAGCTCTGTAGCAGGCTGGAGTGTAGGTCGATCCCCCTGCATCACTATCATCTAGCTGGTGGAGGATAGCTCAAACTGAAGTGCCGGGCCCGTGAGAGTGGACCAAGCAGTTGCCCCCAAGTGTACTGTCGAGCTGTGGAAAGAGATGGCATCAACCGAAGAACACGAAGCCAAACCTGTTGTGCCAAAGGGCAGTCCCAAAGACAGTGATGTTGACTTTCCACAAGATAGTCACAAGCTGCACATGCTGCCGAGAGACCACTATGTACAAGCCAGCTCCCAACTGCTATAGCTCGGTGTGCAACCAGCCACTGGAACAAAGTGACTCGCCTTGGGTGTCTGGAGTCCCACAACCTCTCCCACATCAAAAGTTTTTTGGCACATTCTTTGACGACATGATGGTAAGGCTTTGGCCTCTCAACCTAATTGATGCACCAAGGGCAAGAGCCCTAGCAACGTGAACACCAGGTGAGCACAAGGTGTCCCTCTAGAGTGTGACCCCATGGGAGATTTGAACCCACAACCCCTAGGTTGAGAGGCCAGAGCCTTACCGTTAGACCAACTCTTTGGGGACACCTCAAGGATGGTTTTATGACGATTCATGGCAGATTATGTATCACTAGGCCATTGCGACATAAGGTTATGGTAGAAAGCCATGTCCCACCGTGTGCAGGGCGTTGTGAAATAGATGCGATAGTAAAAGTGGTCGAGACGAGGAGAGATGTGGATGCCTTTGTGCGAGCATGCGTGATTTGCCAAAAGGTCAAGTTTGACAGGCAAAAGGCACCAGGGTTATTACAGCCATTGTCTATTCCAGATAAATCATGGG
Organism: Adiantum capillus-veneris; assembly: GCF_014529385.1. Classification (NCBI taxonomy): domain Eukaryota; kingdom Viridiplantae; phylum Streptophyta; class Polypodiopsida; order Polypodiales; family Pteridaceae; genus Adiantum; species Adiantum capillus-veneris. The sequence continues at coordinate 85,875,430 of NC_140937.1, forward strand.
AAAGCAGTGCTATGGATTTTATCTTTGACCTTCCAAGAACCCCAACAGGGAACAATGGTATATGGACCGTTATTTGCAGGTTCAGCAAGTAGGCCCATTTTTTTTATGTCAGGAAGAAGATTAAATCTGACGAGATGGCACGGTTGTTTATGTACAATGTTTTCAAGTACCATGGTATGCCACAATCTATTGTTAGTGATCGTGATCCTCGTATGACGAGCCTGTTTTGGAGAGGCTTGTTTGAAAACATGGGCACCACGCTCAAGTTTTCATCCTCATTTCATCCACAAACTGATGGATAATCAGAAGAGGCTAATTCTACTGTCTTAGATTCTGATGAAATGTTATGTGTCAGATAATAAGGGCGAGTGGGAACAGTATTGGTCACGGGGACGGCACGGATAAGAATAGACTGAACAGACTTTTAGCACTTTAACAATACCTGAACTGAAAGAGAGAGAGAGAGAGCACACGCAACACGGAGTGGGGGAATTCCACCCTAGAGAGTACTGCCCCAAACCTTGGCGCCCCTTTCGGTATATCTTTATGTTACTTGAACTCAGTACCATGCGGGTACTCACGCTCTGCACCTTCACCAAGAAGAGTGCTAGAGAATGAGCCCTCTGCACATATTTAAAGGCCCTTGGCCTAGAAAAGCGATTACATGAAAAGCATTCAAACTCAAAAGCATTGGGTCCAAAAGCACTGCACCCAAAAAGCTGCCAGTGCGTTTTACGAAAATCCGTACAGGCTGTCACGTCATCACAGTCAACGCAAATTGCGAAATTTTGTACTGTTTGCCACGTTAGGAGTCCAACGTAGATTGTGGAAATCCGTACAACTGCCACATCATCAACTTTGACGCAAGAAATTGTGTGCGTGCTGATCCTGCTTTATTTTGAGTCACTTGGGCCCCATCGAACTGGGTCCCATAAGTTGGTGGGAACTTCTTCTGCTTCTTCTTCTATTGTTGCTGCTCCTTAGGGTTTTGGCTTCTCGACCGGGATCTAAAGGTTGGCTCCGTGCTTCAGTGACTTGACACGTCAATAGTTTGTGATATCTCCCCTTCTTGAAAGAAAGTAATCGTCCACGATTACAACATATCTGCAAAACAACTCAGGTTAGCTCAAAAATTTTCGAGGGACATTCCGAGAGACAATCAGTTTTCTCATTCCAAATTGGAGCTCTTGATTTCCTAGGTCGTTGGCTTCCCAGAAGAATCTTATCCAATAAGGAGTCTCATTCCAAATTGGAACTCTTGATATCTTGGGTCGTTGACTTCCCAGAAGTATCTCATCCAATAAGGAATGTTCAATGGGTGGCACATCACAATGCAACACAAATGCTCACATATGCATGTTACAATACATAGAAATATAAAGTCGCCGATGAACACTCCCCCCGCAAATAACCATCTTCGTCTGGGCCATGAGCTGTTCAACAAATCCCTCATCACTCCTCCCGCAAATAACCTAAAAAGGTCTGGGCCATGAGATATAGAGGCCTTTTATAACCAAACGCCCCCCAAACCGTAGCCTGTGTCATTGGAGGTGCTGTTCCTGCATCCACCCGACGCTGTTTTCGCTGGACCCCATACATTTGTATGTACGAATTCCAATACATGCCTACTTACATGCTTATTAGGGAAAGGATGCTTTGGCTTGCCTTTCAAATTGACAGGCTTTACAAATTTTATGTATTTCAGCAACTTCAAATGCTGACAAACCTAAAAACGTCTCCTTAGTTTGCATTGTCTTCAATTGTTGTGAATTCACATGACCAATTCGCTCTATGCCAGATTTCCATATCTGCAACAACTCCTACACCTTATGCAAACATGGTAACATTCACCTTAGGCACATTTACATCTAAAGTAAACCTTCTGCCCACTTTATTTCCCTGAAACACAAAGCTTGACATGGTGAGCAATAGTTCAAAATCCTATGCTCCAAACATAAAACAATGAGACAATTTCCAACAGTTGATTGCACCTTAGTTTGCTCTTACACCTGCAATTACACACCCACAGTGAGCAAAATATAAGGTTGCCCACCTTCAGGCAATGGTACGTAGCTTTTGCTGGCATCTTTGTGATCCTCTGTAGGAAATCATGTTTGGACAGATCCATGAGACTAGCTAGGACCCTACATAACCTGCTTTGCATAATTGATTTTACAAGGCGGAGTCTGATGCATTGGTGGCTTTGGCATGTAGCCTAGGACTAGCATGAGACCTTGTTATGGTCATGTACTTGCTATGTGGTGTGCAAGCATGTGCATGTTATGTTCATTTCGTCTTTGCAGGTATTTTTGTACTGATTTTTGGATTTCGAGGTCCCTATTTTGAATTTTCTGGGGATAGATTTCATTTTAGGACTACTATTTGATCCCATACAACCCTCATTATCACGAACTCTATGATTATGAGAAATGACCACAAGGAAACCAAGACTATCCACCAAAAACATACTTGAGACATTACTATTTACAAATTGGCTGAACAAGCTAAAGACATTACAATCAACTAATTGGCTAAACACTTGTTTATATTTATGAGAATACTCTCTTTTCTGATGTTGATATTACATAGGGTTGTGTAATGTGTGTAACATGTTTATAGGTCCATGGTCGCTCGAGAATGTCAAGTCGTCAACTTGTGGTGGGTACAACAGCTGAGGTATGTTGCCACACTTAACACTCCCGTCATTGTTTTACAAAGTTGAAAGATTGAAAATGTATATTGAGATGTATTTGCAAACCATTGTATATGTGTGCTTGCCATTTCTTTGTGTGTGATATCATAGCATCCACTTAAGTTTGAGAACTATGACACTGTGATCTTGGCAAAAGGATGGGCCATTGTTCCACCTTGATTTTGTGTAGACATGCAAACGTGAGCCAAGAAAGCACAAGCTTTTGGTGCTCAAAGACTTGGGAGAGCGATGACTCTTTTTTAAAGAGTAAAGACATGTTTATGTGCCAGAAAGGCAAAAACTTGGGATTAGTGTTGGCAAAAAGAGAAGAAGTAAAGAGAGAACCTAAGTGTTGCGATTCTTTAGGGGTCTTGCAAGGAAGGAGTGTAAGTGCAGAGAGGAGCTACAAATTTGATATTTTGGCCAGGAAGGAGTGTAAGAGCTACACATTTGATATTTTGCCCAGACATTTTTGCTTTTTGTTTGTTATTTTGTGCGTGTGCACACGAGCCCGTGTGTTTAAGAGAATGCTAGGCTTCTACCTTTCATAATACATAATGATGAAATTGGCATTACAAAACACAGCCATAGCCAAATATCAAGATACAATCATGGGTCAAAAAAACCCTTAAGATGTTGAGGGATTATACAGCTGAGGGGGAACCTAGGGATCAGTATGAGACAAAAAATACATGTAAAAGGGGCAAAGGAGGAAGCTGAGACACGAAGACCAGCAGAAGAAACTTTGAAGTACTGCAACCTGTGGAGCTTCCCAGACTGACCAATGGCCAAACCATCAGGGCACATCGTGGGCTAAACCCCCTTCCAAAACTTGAAGAGCAGCCAATATTGAAGAATCTTGAGAGAGGCAAAGAGAAACAATCTTCCACCATTGCCAGAGGGACCATCCCTAGCAGAATAAACAGGGCTATGATACTCCTGCAAACTGCAAAAGCAAAAGGTGTTGAAGAGAAGCAAGTTGGAGATGAAGCTAAGACCCAACCCCACCGAACACCACACCCACTAACTACCAACACCAAAGGCACCTACCAAACAAAGAAGAATCCAAGGACAAAACAATCAGAACATGCAAGCGCGCACACACCCTCCACACACAAGCATCATGCAGAACAGACACACCCCGTGCACAAGCAACTGCAGACAAAAGAAAGCAACCACAAGCAAGCAAGCAGACTAACAAGCATGAAAAAGAGCAAACTAAGAAGAAACTTGCCTGCATAGGAAAAACAAAGGGGAAACAAAAAAACAAATGGCATGCATCACAGGCAACGGAAGAAATTGTGTGCATGTGTGTGTGTGGGCGGGGCTGTTTTTTTTTTGGGGGGGGGGGGGGGGGGGGGGGGAAATGCCTTTGGCTGCAAACCTACAGCAGAAGAGAGAACAGTGGCAACGACCAGAGTAGAGCGCTGGACGGCAGGAGATACAGCAAGGTGACGGAGCCGAATATGTGCAAGAGGGAGAAGATGCCAAGACCGTCAGGTCTCTAGAGATGTGCAGCAGAGCAGATGTGACGCAGCCTCCTGCTATCAGAGCTACATTACATATGTCATTGCACAGTGTACTATGAGATACGGGGCCGTTTCCACTGCTTATTCAGAGAGGGTTTCGGTCCTTTCTCTAGGGTCATGAGTTATGAGGATCAGAGATGTCTTGGGCTATATCTACTTGAGTTACACAGATATAGAGACACTTTATTGGGGAGAGATAGAGAGAGATAGTCCCAGAGACAGATTACAGATTTCTTTTCACTAGATATGGGACAGCCAGAGGAGCAGTCATCATTGCAGAGCTCGGGCACACTCATTCGACCACTACCGGCACTCTCATCGACCGAGCATTGGAGCTACAGAGATCTAGACGGCCACGATTGAGGAGAGGGGCTACACAGCATCGACGGAGACTACGGTAGAGGATTCGAGCCATACTCTCTCGATATCCAGAGTGCAGATGAGGATGTATTCTAGTAGTAGTTTCTAGTTCTTTTGTACCCAGACATGGTATTAGATTCACCATTTTGTAGTCTCATAGGTCATTTTGGCCTTTTGAAGACGTTAATATAACATTTCATTTCATCTCTCTCTCTTTCATTTCATTTGAAGGCCGAAGTAAATGTAATAGAATGCGTTATGCAAAAGAAACTCGATGAGGCAGTAGCAAGTTTTGAAGCATGGAGAACAAATATGGAAAAGCACATGGGGGAAAAAGATGCAATAATTGAGGAGCTAAAAGGAGAACTTGCGGCTTGCAAATCTGCAACTAAGGAGAAGGGAGACGACCAACCTTCGGTGCCGAAGGAGCTCGAGGACATGAAGGATCAGATGAAAGCTCTACGGGAAGGAGATGAACAGAAATCGAAAACGGCATCTTCATGGGCGGAACGTCTTGTTAAGACACAAGAAAAGGTTGATGAAGCAGAGAAATGGATTGAGGATGCGAAGAAAGGGAAGGCCCAGATGCCTGAGACCACACCTACCTCCACCATGATTAATATGACCATTGAGGAAGAGCAAAAAAGGAAGAATCGGGCTCTGCATGTGCGGGTCACAGGAGTCAAAGACAAAGAGAATGTAGATGACGAAGTGAGGGAACTGCTACAACGCATGGGCATCACAAAGCCTACTCACACAAGTGCATGGAGAGTGGGCAAGAAAGGAATCGACGAGAAGGGAAACGTAAAGGATAGGGCACTTATTCTCCGCTTCCCGAATATAGAAATAAGGAAGGAATTTCTAAAGAAGAGGCCAACTCTTAAGAAAACCGGTATTTTCTTGGGAGATGGCCTTACATTGGCACAAGTGGCACACATGCAAGAGTTGATGCCAGAGATCAGGGCAGCAAGAGAAAAGGGGAAAATCGCCTTTTATAGAGGAGGGAAAGTAGTGGTTCTGGAAAAGCGCTCATCATGACGGTGCGAGAGCTATGGGGCGACGCTCTGGATAGCGGCGTGGAATTGTAATGGATCATATAGGCTAGATGTAGGTGCCTTTGAAGACAGCTTTAAGGACAGAGACATAGTTTTCTACTCAGAGACACACCAGATACAGGGACAGCTTATGCCACATGTGAAGGGGTATTTATGGGAAACAGCTCGTCGACCAGACAAGAGATCTCTGCGAGGTAGCCGGGGTTCAGGAGGAGTAGCAGTCTTATTTAAAGAGGAGCTGAAACCACTACTACAGATTATCAGGAAAGATGAACAAGCAAGGTATATGTGGGTGAGAATGAGAGCCGAGACAGGTAGATTTCTATATATCGCTATATGCTACTTCCCTCCAAGTACATCAGTCTACTCCTCACCTAAAGGACAGTCCCCTTTCTCCATATTGAATAATGACATATGGGAGTTCTCTAGAGATGGAGACATCGTTCTCTTAGGAGACTTTAATACCAGAGCGGCCAACTCTCAAGCAGTATTCTATGATACTTCTGAGGAAATGCTCAGAGAAGTGGATTTATCACAGGAGGGGCTTACTAGAAACTCACAGGATAAAGAACACACTGAATATGGGAGACATCTCATGGAAATGGCAACTACACATGGTTTGGCCATACTTAATGGTCTAGAGAATTTCCCTTTATCTGGGGGATTCACATGCTTCCCACACAGGCATGGGGCCAGTACAGTGGATTATGTCATGACTTCACCAAGCTTTATTTCTAGTATCGAGGACTTTAAGGTGGGACCGAGACCGGTTGGGATCGCAGTGGATCATGCTCTCTTGACCTTATCAATCTCCTTCCAATACAATGCCTCTCAAGTACAAAGGAAGAAGACACACACAAGATATACTTTCACGCCAGAGACTGATTCAGTCTATGTGGAAAAGATCTATAATAGGATGTGGGCAGCCGAGCTAGTATATACTGTAGAGGAGATTACTTCTCAGCTAACAGAGATACTACATGGAGCAGCACAAGAGGCATACCCACATACTCAGCCTGATCAGAAGAGAGGATCTGGGAACATGCCTCAAAACAGTTGGTACGACGAGGAATGCAGAGAGACGAGAACCCAGGTCCAGAAAGACTTTACACTTGGGATTATCACATATAAGCAGTCTCGGATTGCTCTTCGGCGTATAGTACGTCGCAAGAAAAGGGCATTTTTAGCCAAACTGGAGAAGGATTTATATCAGCTCTTCTTGAGTCAAGACTCACATGAGGCCTGGCGTTTATTTCACGAGCACTCATCGCCTCCGACAATTACTTCTCCTGAGATTTGGGGTCAATATGTAACATCATTATATACGGTATTTGGACAGCCTCCATTACCAGATCCGCTCGAGCCATGCCCTGCTACTAGTACTTTCTTTACTACGGAAATGGTGGGAAAAGCCATTGATAAGATGAAGACAAGAAGAGCATATGATCATGAGGGTTTAGTAGCAGAACATCTGATCCATGGAAGGGATCTACTTTCAGAAGTCCTTGCTCGTCTGTTTAATCGGGTCATGTGTGAAGGATTACCTGAATCTTGGAAATTATCTACTATCGTACCTATTTTGAAGTCAGGGGATCCTATGATACCCGGGAACTACCGTACCATTATGGTGGGTCACACATTGACCCGATTGTACGCATCCATTCTGGAACAAAAATTGAGTAGATGGGCAGAGAATGAGGGGTTATTCCACTTTAGATCATATTCTTACGCTCAGAGCCATTATTGAGGAAGGAAGAGCAAGCGGGAGAAGGATGTATTGTTGCTTTGTGGATTTTCGGAAAGTTTTTGATACAGTACCAAGGGCAAGATTGATGCGCAGAATGCAAGAGTTAGGGGTCCCAAAGAGATTATTTGGGGGATCATGGCCTTATACGGGTCAGTAACTGGTTATGTACGTACTCCAGAAGGGGATTCCGACATTTTTCATTCCATCGTTGGAGTAAAGCAGGGATGCCCACTGTCCCCTACGTTATTTGGTATGTATATAGATGAGGTATCAGATTACTGCTCAACTTGCAGGGTCATGGATCCCTTTGTTGTTGTATGCAGATGATATTGTATTGATAGCAGAATCACCAGATGGAATGCAGAGGCAGTTAGATGCATTACATAAATTCGCGGAGGACAGCGAGCTGTTGGTAAATTTGGGTAAAACCAAAGTTATGGTGTTTAACACCACACCGCAGTGGGTTAGGAGATCGGCACCTACATTTGCTTATGGCCAGGATACAGTAGAGTACACATATGCATACACATACCTTGGTGTGGTATTTACAGGACCGAAGTTTACTCTTAAGAAAGCAGCGGATGCTAGATTGTCCAAAGCCTCTACGGCCTTGGGAGGTTGGAGAGGATGTGTTCACAAGTGCAGTTTCAGGAACCACGAACAAAACTTTGGCTCTTTGATACTGTGGTGGCTTCGGCTATGCTTTATGGGGTCCAGATTTGGGGACCATCTGTGGATCAGGATAATTGGAAGTCAATGGAGAGACCTTTGGTATCTATGATTTCCCGAATGATTAGAGCCAAGGCCTCCGTACCACACGCAATTACCCGAGCGGAACTAGCTGCCCCTCCGATAGAAATTGAAGCTCTTACCAGATCAGTGTCCTTCATACATGGTTTACGGGATACAAATAATTGCCGATATACTAGATTGGCCCTCGAATCCTCTCGACAATTAGCAATGAAAGGAGATACATCATGCTGGTATGCGCAACTGTCCTCGTGGTTTCAGAGACACGGGTTCAGTATGGAAAGATTACCCCCCTTCCAATACTCTCTTGAGGCTCCATCATTGGCAATCACACGAACGGAGATTAATAAAATCATCCGCCAGGATCTTATACAGTTGGACACTAAGAGGACATGGGTAGACCCTACACAAGAATTGGGCACGAAGATGGCCGACTACAAAGAAAACTTCCTACAGATATCTGAAGATGGTTTTGTGATTCGCCCGAGCTACATGGATACCCACCTGTCTCATGGTTTGAGATGTGCTATTGGTCAAATTCGTACATCCTCACACCAGCTGGAAATTGAATTTGGCAGATTTAGAGGAATCCCGCCTGAGAGCAGAATTTGCAAGTTATGCGGAATGGAGTCGGAGACAGAATTACACTACATATGTCATTGCACCATATACTATGAGATACGTGGGCGTTTCCATTGCCTATTTAAAGAAGGCTTTGGACCTCTAGATAGAGTCATGCAATACCAAGATCAAAGGTGCTTAGGCCTGTACCTACTGGAACTACATCGGCACAGGGATAATCTAATGAGAAGACAAAGAGCACTACAGCCTCAGAGGCAGATCACAGATTTCTTCGGATCGAGAGAAGCAGGAATGGAAGGAGAAGCAAGAGGCCAGCAGCGAGCACAAAGGAGTACCCACATTCATACCAAAGGCACCCTCATTGACAGGGCGATTGAGCTTAGGAAATCGAGACGACCACGACCGAGATGCAGAAGCACACTTCACCGGAGGAGACTACAACAAAGGATTAGAAGCATTCTAGCCAGACACCTAGAATGCTCCTAAGAAGTTTATCTAATACTTTGTATTTAGTTTTTTCGCATTTATTTTCACACTTTCACACATTGTAACAGATTCACCACTTTTGTATCATTTTGGTCTCATAGGTCACTCTGGCCTTTTGAAGACGTTAATATAACATTTCATTTCTCTCTCTCCCCACTTTGTACCTTTATGGTGATACCATTGCTCAGCCTACCAGCCACCCATAGGAGTCGGTAGCACTCCTATCAGTTCTTTGTTTGTAGTTTTCTTGTTTGTACCCAGACTTGGTACTAGACTCATCATTGTAATCAGTTGGTCTCATAGGTCATTTTGGCCTCTTGTAGACGTTAATATATCATTTCATTTCATTTCATTCTCTCTCTCTCTCTCTCTCTCTCTCTCTCTCTCTCTCTCTCTCTCTCTCTCTCTCTCTCTCTCTCTCTCTCTCTCTATATATATATATATATATATATATATATACATACATATATAATGTATGTATGTATGTATCTATATGCCCAATTGGCCCTTGAGTCCTCCAGACAATTAGCTTCACAAGGGAACGCATAATGCTGGTATGCCGAGATGTCATCATGGTTCCAGATACATGGCTTTAGCATGGACAGCTTACCCCCCTTCCAGTATGCCCTTGATGCACCATCGATGTCTCTTACATGGGTGGAGATTACTAGACTCATTCGCCAAGACCCGACCCAGTTGGACACCAGGAGGACATGGATAGAACTGATAGAGGGTTTGTGATTCGACCCAGCTATATGGATGCACGTCTTTCTCATGGGTTACGGTGTGCCATTGACCAGATACGGCGGACATCTTCCCACCAGCTTGAGATTGAGACTGGTAGATTCACAGGGATACCAGCAGCCAGCAGGATATGCCGCCTATGCCATACAGAGCCAGAGACAGAGATGCATTATATATGTCAGTGCACAGGAGATACGGGTTCGCTTCCACTGTCTATTCAGAGACGGCTGCGGACCCAATCCCAGAGACAGATTACCAATTTCTTCACACCAGACACTGGAGTGACAGAGGAGCAGCCGCCTCTGCAAAGCTCAACTCATACTCACACTTGCAGGACCCTCATCGATATAGCACTGGAGCTAGGGAGACGGAGACAGTGGGCACTCGCGACTAAGGAGAGGAGCTTCACAGCTTTGACGGAGACTGCAGCTGAGGATTTGAGCCATACTATCTTGACACCCAGAGTACAGATGAGGATAGATTCATGACCCATTATATCACCCTCTTGTACTAGGCACCCATCGTATCAGTGATCACACATATCCCACACAGTACCAGCTAGTAGCACTCCTAGTTTCATTTTTAGCATCTCTTTTTTGTACCCAGACACGGTAACAGATTCACCAGTTTGTATCGGTTTGATCTCATAGGTCATTTTGGCCTTTTGAAGACATTAATATATCATTTCATCTCTCTCTCTCTCTCTCTCTCTCTCTCTCTCTCTCTCTCTCTCTCTCTCAGAGTGTGCACGCGTCTGCCTGGGTGGGTGTTAGTTCATGTATGCACGTGCGTGCTCTGTGTTTCAAGTGACGGGCAATGATGGCTTGGATTTGCCGATGAAAATTGTTGGCATGGTTGCAGTTCTTGGCTAGCTCTGTGTTTTGTAGTGTTTAGGCCAAGATATCTGATGGATAGTGTTAACAGATAAAACTGTTTTCTCTAATTCAGCTATTCTCACAGGTGTGCTCATATGGCAGATAAGGCAGTTGAGATCTGTGGCTGATGGTTCTGTTAACCTTGTTGCGAAAGGCTGCCAGAGGTTCCGCACAGCTCATGTTTGGACAAATGCTGATGGCGTTGTAAGAGGCATATTGTTTCTGGATTCTGGCGCTCCATGTGAATGTTTGCCATCTGGTTGACTAGCTTTTCATGATATAGGTGTGCGCACAGGTGTGCATCTTGTCAGAAGACTTACCTCTGCATATTCCAAGGGACGCCTTTGGGAAGTTGGCTTGTGTTTTAAGTTTTCAAAGTGGCAGAGATCCTTCCATAATTCTAGAACAGAAGAGAGAAGAACCAAAACACTTGAGAGAGCTCAATTCTGTGGCTCATGAAGCAACGCAATGTTTGAGGGGTGCCCATCATGCTGGGGAGAATTGGGGCATTGGGGTTGTTCAAGGAGAGGTTGAAGCCCAGCATTACAGGCCAAGACAAGAGAAAACAGACCACAGAGCAGCCCATGCAAGGCAAACACATGATAACGATGATTATCCCATCCACGACTGCTCTCAGAGAGAGGAGAGCAGTTTTGACAGAAGAGGGGGGTTTCGGAAAAGGTGGGCGCTGGATGCATCTAAGTGCCTATCTATGCCACAATGTTCTGCATGGCCCCATTGGGTATACCGGATGCATGATGCCTATTATCTTGCTCAACGTGCAGCAGGTTAAATTAAGATTCATGCAGTTCTAAGGTCTGTTCTTACCTTTTTGTCTGCTCATGTTCCTAAGGATCTCTGGTTCAGATTTATGGCAGCAAGTGGTTCAGCTTCCAACCATATACAACATGGTCAGAAATCCTGAAATGTTGGCCTATCACATTGCAAGTAAGATACCTGTGCAAGATTCCACTCGGCAGGAGTTGCTGGAGATCAATGGAGTGGTTTTTCGGCTTCAAAGAGAGATTCAATTGTTGGAGTCGATGAACAACTTGAACTGTAGATGGTGTTTGGTCAGTTGGTGTATTTATGACGTTTTGATTACCAATTAGTCCCAAAAAACCAAGGTTCATTAAGGGCTGGTTAAGTTTTTCTTGTCTTGCAGGCTTTGATAGCAAGGCGTAGTGATATTCTTGTTATGTCTGCTGAGGGACCTGTTGATGCGTTCGTAAACACCTACGGAATTGTCCATGAGACTTTAACACTTACTCATACAGAAGGACTGATCTTATTAGGGAATCCAGAAACAGAGCATAGCTGGTTTCCTGGGTATGAGGTTCTATGAGTATGGCATGTGATTCTTTGTAGAATTTGTCGAATGTAAAAACCATTTTTTTTTACTGTGATTCCCTAGCTGAACCCATTAAACTTGTAGGTACTCCTGGACAACGGCCTTTTGTAGTGTCTGCAAGGCTCATATGGGTTGGCTCTACAAGACTGTAAGGAGGGGCTTGCATCCCAGGCTCTTTTGGGGAGTAAGGAGGTCACAACTTGCAGAAGTCACTCCCCTCGATCATCTCACTCTACAGGAAGATTAAGAACTTGTATGCTTTTTGCTCAAATCCACAGCCATGTTTTTTGTACTGAGCTGTATTTGTAAATAGGCTAGATGCTTTGTGTGATATATGTGAAGATAAAAAGAATCATTTAGCGGCTGCATACGTACAGACATTAATCACTTGTGTACAAAAAAGTTATTCTATTAAACAGAAGTTCTGCATTTCATAGGAGTTACAAAATTCCTAGTCATATGTTTAAAAACTCTCGAGGGTGAGCACTCTACACTTGAGCTCATGCTCGGACACGGCAATAGATTCTACCAGATGCTAGGTGAGAGTTGCATCAGCACATCAATTAAGAGTGGTAGCATCAATATTCATTGTGCAGTCACATATGGCATAAATTTCTGAGACCATGCTTTCAATGGAGTTCATTGCTTGATGGAGAATTCATCCTACTTTGAATGAATGAACTTTATTTGATGTTTGCAAGGCTTTGGTGGATACACCAATGCAGCGTTCATAATTAATTAAGCATAATTTCAATAACTAATTAAGTGCACAAATACTAATCAACTTGCAAATCAAATTTAGCACACAATGTAGAGAAATAGGATAGTTTGCATTGATTCAAGAGAGAGAGAGTTTGTACAGTGGAACTCCATTTATGGATGGAGTGTTACATGCAAGTAGTAGAAGTGCTCGATGATAGTGCATCCACATATGTGGCTAGGTGTTGCATGAGGAGTTTTAGGACAAGTGTGTGCTCCATGTGGCATGAAAATAGTACTAGGTGTAGGCATATTTCCCACTAGAGTGTGTGAGAATAGCACCATAAGGGGTTGTCCACATAGGCATAGGATGTTAGTAGGTTTAAACCCTAACAATTGCCCCCTTAAAACTTGATTCATCTTAGGATTACCTAAGATACATCATGCATGTATCTCAATTGATTCAACAGGTCATGGTTCATACAAGGCTTCTTTATCTAGATGCATGGGTTCACATTTGGATGCATAAACATGGTTCTCAACTAGATACTTCATGCTTTGCTCACATTCGGATATATCATGCAAGTGGCATAGGGTAGTGTAATGTGATTCTTAATCCTCATGTTGTAGTCGTTTGTTATTGTTGATGTCAGCTTCGTACGTTGTCATCATGTAGTTGTGCCATTCTTCGTTGATGTAGTTTGTCTGACTAACAAGGATGCAATCTCCATAAAAAATGGATTAAAATACACATATATTTCAAGTGTTGTGAGTGTTCATGTGTGCATAATCTGATGCCTCATGAGGAAGGTCTTACCATGTATCATGGCAGTGTCTAGTCCTCTTGCATATGTTGGCATATTCATGAAATTATCCTCAAAGATACATGTGTAAACATACATTTGAATGTGAGCTTTATGCAGGCGTTTCATACATGGTGGATTGAACATACATATGTGCCGATTGCAAGTGAGTATAGTTCCCCTTTGAACTTTGATCCTCTATCACACCGATTGTGAAGCACCTCTTCACAATGAGCAAAGTTGATAAAAAATCGTCTACTTCGACTTGTGACTGCTCACGAGAATTCTTCCAAACTTGATGCTTGAATCCTTGATTGAATGCCTAGATAGCCTTCTACTATGTGAGTTTCGAGGTTTTTAAAATTCTTGGCTTTGATGTGTTGGCCTTTATTAGGTGCTAGTGAATCAAAAGCTCTTTGCAGCAATCGGGGATTTCGGAAGGTAATGCAATCGTTGAAAGCCTAGAAGTATAGTGTGGCGTGTGACGCAATCAAGTTTCCTAGTATTTGGGGCTTACATTTTGCTTGGATGCAGTGGTTGTAAGTGGCCGTTGCAGGAAGTAGTGCTAGGGTAGCGTGGGCCAATAGATGGCGTATCCTTGAAAGCACTCATTGAATGCAATGTGTTGATAATATGGCAACGCAACGAGACTTGAGTGGTTAATAGCAGCTAGCAATGATGGTAAGAGTCGGCTTGAGTCAATACGCGTTGTAAGGATGGACCTCAAGATAATGCTAAAAGGATTCCATGCCTTCAATTCAAAGGCCTCAAACCTTTTTCATTAAATGAGAAAAGATAGAAACTTGACACTTGGTTTTTGGGCTAGCTTAACATGCATGCAAAAGAACACCTAATTTATCTCTAAGATAGACACCTCAAGGGTAGGATATTTACAATGAATAATAATGCTAATAATAATTACAATAAGCCTCACAATTGCGCTCTGATACCACTTGCAAGGCTATGATGGATACACCAATGTAGAGTTCATAATTAATTAAGGAGAATTACAATAACTAATTAAGTGTACAAATACTAATCAACTTGTAAATCAATTTTAGCACATAGCTTGCATTGATTCAAGAGAGAGTGAGTTTGTACAATGGAACTCCATTTATAGATGGAGTGATACATGCAAGTAGTAGAAGTGGTCGATGCTAGTGCATCCACATATATGGCTAGGTGTTGTGTGCATGAGGAGTTTTAGGACAAGTGTGTGCTCCATGTGACATGAAAATAAAGTACTAGGTGTATGCATATTTCCCACTAAAGTGTGTGAGAATAGCATCATAAGGGTTTGTTCACATAAGCATAGGATGTAAGTAGGTTTAACCCTAACAATCGCCCCCTTGAACTTGATTTCATCCTAGGATTGCCTAAGATACGGCATGACTGAATCTCAATGCATTCAACAAGTCATGGTTCATACAAGGCTTTCTTAGCTAGATGCATGGGTTCACATTTGGATGCATAAACATGGTTCTCAATTGGATACATCATGTTTTGTTTACGTTCGGATACATCATGCAAGTGGCGTAGGGTACTGTAGTATGTAGAAATTCAATATCGTACAACCTTAGCGGAATGTGATTCTCGTCCCTCATGTTGTAGTTGTCGTTCGTTATTGTTGATGTTGGCTTCGTACGTTGTCATCATTCAGTGGTGCCATTCTTCATTGATGTTGTTTGTCTAGACTAACAAGGATGCAATCTCCATGAAAAATGGAGTAAAATACACATATAATTCGAGTGTTGTGGGTGTCCATGTGTGCATAATATGATGCCTCATGAGGAAGGTCTTACCATGTATCATGGCAATGTCTAGTCCTCTTGCATATGTTGGCATGTTCATGAAATTATCCTCAAAGATACATGTGTAAAAGAACATTTTAATGTGAGCTTTATGCACATGTGCTTCATACATGATGGATTGAGCATACATATGTGCCGATTGCAAGTGAGTATAGTTCCCCTTTGAGCTTTGATCCTCTATCACAATGAGCAAAGTTGGTGATAAAAATCGTCTACTTCGACTTGTAACTGCTCACAAGAATTCTTCCAAACTTGATGCTTGAATCCTTGATTGAATGCCTAGATAGCTTTCTACTACGTGAGTTTCGAGCTTATTCAAATCCTTGGCTTTGATGTGTTGGTCTTTATTAGGAGATGGTGAATTAAAAGCTCTTTGTAGCAATTGGGGAATTTTGAAGGTAATGCAATGGTTGAAAGCCTTGAAGCGTAGTGTGGTGCGTGGCGCAATCAAGTTTCTCAGTATTTGGGACTCACGTTTGGCCTGGATGCAGTGGTTGCAAGTGGCTGATGCAACAGGTATTGCTAGGGTAGTGTGGAACAATAGATGGCATATCCTCGACAGCACTCAGTGCATGCACTCTGTTGATAATATGGCAGTGCAGCGAGACTTGAGTGGTTATTAGCATCTAGCAATGATGGTAAGATTCAGCTTGAGTCAATACGCGTTGTAGGGATGGATCCCAAAATAATGCTAAAAGGATTCCACGCCTTCAATTGGAGAAACTTGCTCACAGATGGCTCATAGCCATATTTGGTTGTCGGACAGATGGCTCATAGCCATATTGGTTGTCCCATAGATGGCTCATAGCCATATCTGCTGTGTGAGTGGGAGTGGGACTGGTCGTATACACAACGAGTGGAAGTTGTCGTATACACAACTCGCCCTCTTGCGCCATATATGCCCGTCGGACACGAAATAAAATAACTGGCAAGCCCATTGCCTAATCCCTCCCAAATCCGTATGCTCATAGCATATGCCAAACGGGAGAAGCCGCAATGCAAAGTCCCTAAATTGAAGCCTTGCTTCACCAAAATTTGTTAGTTCTAATAGCCAACTGATGCGGCTATTGACATACAAATGGGAAAATCGCAATGCAAGATGCCGAACTGGAAGCCTTGCTTCCCTCAACAACAAAAGAAAGTCGACCGTGTCAATCATTCACAAAAAATAGACCTTGTCTACTTGTAGATCTGCTAGAAAAACAGAATTATATGCGTAAAGTATGTGCATCTTGTACATAGTTGAGTCTATGAATGATAGCCCAAAGCAATCATAGACTCCCATTGCATACCATAGTTATCAAGCATATGCTCAGTGAACAAATATTAACTGCGTACCTCATTAAGTACACCTGTCGACGAAGCTTGCCGTTGTAAGAATCAGATGAGTTACCAGCGAGAAAAAAACCAAGAAATGATTTTCCAAATACTGATGGTAATTGGTTCAATAGACATGGCCGCTAGTGGATTTAGATTCAAACTATTTCAGATTGCCTGCTTCTTAGAATTGAATTAATGATCGGACGTGCCAATCATTGTTGCCTTAGAAGGCACATGCCATGCCGAAGTTATCGCTACTACTAGACAACTATGCCTCGTAGAAACTCATGTAGAGGCCATCTCTATCAGAACCGTAATAGGTTGACCTTGATCATACTGGACCTGTAGGTAATCACTCAGGGCACCATGGCCGAGATTAACATAAGAACATACTCCTGCAATTCAATTGTATACATAAAGCTATGAAAATTGCAAGAACGTAAAATTGCAAACCTGAGCATCCGTTCGTGTGCCTGTCCGAGGTCAAGCACTTTCTTCACCATCTATTCCTGGGAAACTCGAAAACATGACGATATAATTGCCACTCTCGACTTCTAGGCAAGACGAAAACATGACCATAGAGCCTTCCTTGATGCGCCATGCTTTCATGGTCGTCAAATGCGACGTGGTGGAGTACTACGCCCTTACTTTGTGTAACAAATCATGGCCCGTTATTGAGGTCACAAAAAACGAATTCTATGGTGCATGGCATAAGCTCTCATCTCGAATTCTGCAGCGCATCATGGCATAAGCACACATCTTGAATGCTGCAGTGCATCATGGTATAAGCTCATAGCTCGAATTCTTCGGCACGTCCTGGTATAAGCTTGCAACTCAAAGTCTTGGTGGGAAGGCGCCTTTTAATTGGTTTAGGGCTAGCAATTGGGTGCCCACTTAGAGGAACAAAAAAATAAATAAATGAAAATAACTTCAACAGCTATGGCGGCCACTGCGCAGAGGCAAGGGAAGGAGATCGCGCATGCAACAAGCCTTGGTTCAAAACGCAGCAGAAACGAGTTATTCTGTCTTGCTAGGCATGCACCCTTCAAGCCCGCAAACCAACGATTCCATGCATGTCCATGACGGCCTTCCTCCTCCCTTAAGCGGCCGTGCACACGGACCAACCGTCCTTGGCTGCCCAGGGACCTTGCCCACGGCTCTGCCCTGCCGAATCTGCACGAGCTCCTGTTGGGACCATGCCCACGGCTTTGCCCTGCCAAATCTACACGATCTCTTGTCTCCACGACCTGATGGCTCAACCCGAGAGAGAGAGAGAGAGAGAGAGAGAGATGTTATGATATACATGTGGTAGTGATGTGTGTGAACACACTAGGACCGTCGGGGCATTTTTCCCTCCTTAGGAGGTTTTTCCCCCTGTGCATTGTATATACGCCCATCACTCTAGGGCTATCTATCTTTCCATTGCACACTAAGTAACACACTCTCTATTGTGTGCCTTGAGCTTCCTTCGTCTTCTCCAAGCTGTGTGTGTTTCTCTACAACCCTAATTCCAACAATTGGTATCAGAGCAAGTTACGTCCTCCCAGGCTTAGTCATCAGCTGCTCCAGCACACGCTTGCTCACTTTCTCCGATTACAGTGAGATTTGGCGAGCGTTCGTAGGTCGACAAATATTTTGGATAAGCTTGTAGAGCTTAGTTTGCTCAGATTTCTGATTCGGGCTCATTTCGGCCTCCGTTTCCACTACTGGCAGATCTGCACAGGCAATTTCGTCATTTTGTGCAGAATTTCTGTTAGTGCCGATTTCTGCATAACAGGTGCCTTACTTCTACGGTTTGTGCTATATAGCATGTGTTGTTCCCCCTCCGTTTCTCCTATTTTTGGGTAGTTTTCACATCAGGTGCAGCATTTACCATGCTGACAACAACACAGATGTCTTCAAGATGTTTGCTGTTGAGGATAGGTTGGATGGGGACAAGTACCCTATGTGGGCTTATATGATGCAACACGTTCTTGTGTCAAAGGGAGTCTGGAATATTTTGCAGGGCATTGATGTACGTCCTGGTTCTGAGGATGTAGGCGATGTTGCAGGTCTTGCTGCAAGGATCGCGGGCTCATGCATTGATTGCATTGTCTGTGAAGCTCACCATTGTTCCTTACATCCGTTCAGCAAAATCTGCAAAATAGGCTTGGGATATTTTGGCCAGTCTTTATGAAAGTCGCAATGAGGCTAAAATTTCTTTGCTGCGTAAAGAGCTGGAGTCGAAGATTATGCATGAGGAAGATGATATGGACACTTTCCTTGCTAGTGTCAAGGATATCAATGAGCAACTTATTTCTGTAGGTGAAGTCATTTCAGACAGTTCCCTTGTGCAAACTGTTCTTGATGCCTTACCAGATTTTTACCAGACTTTTGCTTGTACTTGGAGACTTATGACCCAAGGAAATTCTGAAGTTGTCAAGTTTGATGCATTATGTATGTCGTTGTTGCAAGAGTCACTTTCTAGAAAAAACAGGACTGGGCAGCATGCAGTTGAATAGGCTTTTATTGCTTCTCAGAGAAAGGGTGGTAATAGAAATACAGCCACTTCTGATGGTTTTGCTGCGAACTAGAAAAAATTATGTTCCTAATGCTTCTGCTGGTATCAATTTGTCTAGAAATTCTGGTGATAAGGGCAAAAAGAAAATGCGTTGCCAATATTGTGAAGCTAGTGATCACTTGATCAAGTCGTGTCCTAAGTTGAAGGCAAAAGAGGTTCCACTACAAATGCAGCCATTGTTGAGTCTTCTGTAAAAGGAGACTGTAATGCTAATGTTGATACAGAATGGGCTTTTAGCACAGAGTGCACTTACAATCTTGATGTCCATGATGCATGCATGTCAGTTGTTGCATATTCACATGTGTGGTATTTTGACAGTGGTGCTACAAAGCACATTACCTCACATCGTGAATTGTTCACCTCTCTTGAGTCTGTCCCTCATGGGAATTCAGTCACTTGTGCCAACAATGCCTCTTATCCGGTTCAGGGAGTTGGAAAGATTGTGATTATTGCTGCAAATGGCAGTCCCTTCACACTTGTTGATGCACTTTATGTACATGGGATCAAGAATCTCTTGTCTGTATCCGCACTTGCTAGACTTGGACTTGTAGTCAAATTTGTGGATGATAGATGGATAGTTCATGATCTCAGTTTTGGTGATGAAATTGTTGCATCTGGACTTTTGTGCCGTGGGCTGTATAAGCTCACTTTGTATGACAAGTGTGGACAAAATTTTGCAAATGCTGTTGCAGATTCAAGGGCTATTTCATATGCAAAACTTTGGCATGCACATTTTGGTCATCTGAATTTTGCCAATTTCCTGCGTTTGCAAAAATCTGATATGGTTGCTTCTTTGCTGCCTCTTGAAGCACCTGTCAAACATTTTTGTGAAGGCTGTATTTTGGGTAAGATGCAGCGTTTGAAGTTTCCAAAGGATGGTTCAGTTAGGGCCACATGCAGATTGCAGCTTGTGAATAGTGATGTTTGTGGGCCCATGCAAACTCCGTCCTTGGGCAATTACCTGTACTTTGTGACTTTCATTGATGATTACTCCAGGCATGCATGGGTATTTCCGCTCAAAGCGAAGTCCGAAGTTTTTATGTGCTTCAAACAATTTCTGGCTATGGCTGAAAATGTATCAAAATGTACTATGGGCACCCTCCGTTCCGATCGATGGGGGGAGTATATGTCTCATGAATTTAATGCATTTCTGGCTAGTCGTGGGATAAAACACCAATGTACAATGCCTTATAAACCTCACCAAAATGGTGTTGCTCAGAGGAAAAATAGGTCACGTATGGAAATGGCACGATGTATGGTCAAAAGTCAAGCTTTGCCGCATTCTTTTTGGCTTGAGGCCATCATGTGTGCCACTTATGTACTAAACAGATGTCCTACGAAAGCTTTGCAGTCTATTACTCCATATGAAACATGGCATGATAGAAAGCCTTCTACTGAGCACGTGCGTGTTTTTGGCTGTTTGGCATATGCTTTGGTGCCACAAACACAGCGCAAAAAATTGGATGATAAGGCTATGAAATGTATTTTTGTTGGTTATAGTGCTGAAAGCAAAGGTTACAGGTTGTATCATCTGCAAACAAAACGTATTCTGGTTTCACAGGATGTAGTGTTTGTGGAAGATTCTGTTCAACCCTTGCTGTCATGTACTAGAGACAGTAATGTAAGCTCACATGACATTTATGACACTTTGTTGCCTCTTTTCAGTGGTGGAAATACGAATGTAAGTTCCAATGAGGCAAATGTACAGCCTATGGGGGTTTCTGAAAATGTTATAGATCAGCCTATTATTGATGTAGATGTACATGATGTACTTGATGAGGAAAGGGTTGAAAATGAGCAGGCTATAGGTATGCCAAAATGGCTGATGCACACTTTGCGTGACAGTAAATTGGATGCACCTTTGTCTAGTCGTACTCGTTCAAGCTCTCACCATACATCTTATGCATCAGATTGTTATGCTTTGGCTGTGTCTAGCTTACGTGATGTTGAGGAGCCTCTGTCTTTTGATGAAGCACAAAATTCAGAAAATTGGATGGCTGCCATGCAATCAGAATATGATGCACTTATAGAAAATGACACATGGACTTTATATGATTTGCCTCCTGGCAAAAAGGCCATTGGTACAAAGTGTGTTTACAAGCTGAAACACAAGCCGGATGGTGAGATCGATTTCCATAAGGCTCGACTTGTTGCAAAGGGTTATGCACAACAAAAAGGCATAGATTATGAAGAGACCTTTGTTCCCACTTGTCGTATGACTATTGTGCGTTTTCTATGTGCATTGGCAGCTCATTTTGGTTGGGATGTACATCAATCAGACATTGTTACTGCTTTCTTGAATGGTGACATATTTGAGGAAGTTTATGTAACACAGCTTCGCGGTTTTGTCAAAAGGACAAGAGGACAAAGTGTGTAGGTTTAAGAAGGCTTTGTATGGGTTGAAGCAATCTCCTCGTGCTTGGTATGAGAAAGCTGACACTCATTTGGTCAAACGAGGCTTTTGTAACAGTCCAATATAAAGCGCATTGTATGTAAAGCGTGAGGGTGATGTACTTCTCATTGTGGTTCTTTATGTCGATGATTTGCTGATCACTGTACCAAATGAGGGGGTTTCCAATCAATGAGCAAAGAAAATCGAGCGAAACCAATTTCCGAGCAAATATAGACAACGCCCTTGACAAATTGATGTGAGCACAAGGTATATTGAAGTAAATAATCATGTCATGCTGGATTCAAGCAGCACCTCAACCCATAAGAGATTTTCCCTCTGCAATTTTGTTTTGAAAATCTCTTGTTATTTTTTATCTCCATCTAGCCTCCTTAGGATCGTTGAACTTGGGACGAAATGCACTAACTACAAATCCACCAGCTCTGACATTGCGGTTGCACTATATGCTTACATCGGTGTCTTTAAGAACAAACCAATTGTGCCGCAACATTTCAACTTCAAATGGTTGTAGTTTAGTGGCCTCTACCACTATCCAAGTTCCACGTGCAGGTCGCAGAGGATTAACAATCATGTCTCATAGTTGTTGCCATTTCATTTCTCAACCTACCATAGTGATGCCCACTTTGTCATTGGCAACGTCAAAGGTCAACTGAACGCCTTGTTGGTGGATGTTGCTAAGGATAGAAGTGAGCGAAGAGCTTTTGGTTGGAGTGAAGCTTATACAGATATGCTTGCTAGAAAGCCCCGACCTCTGGAGAAAAACAAGGACATTCTGGGGAGGTCAACAATGTCCTTGTTGAGGAGGTCAACAATAGAACTCCCTCAAGAAGACTATTCTCTTCTACTCCTCTGTTTAGTATGTAATAGGAGTCAAAGAAGGTCCTCATCGACCGGTCAAAAGTGAGTTGCTTAGTAGAGGCAACGGGCATATATAGCGTCCCTGATGGTGAGGCATTCGGGTGAAGAAGCCACCAAAGTAGATGTAAACACTGCCATCAATGATATGAGAAAATGAGTGAAAATTCCCTCAGTTAGATAGAATCTAGATATTAGGTTTTTAAGGTCTCTAGGGATAGCCACCAAAGTAGGCAACGGGCATATATAGCGTCCCTGATGGTGAGGCATTCGGGTGAAGAAGCCACCAAAGTAGATGTAAACACTGCCATCAATGATATGAGAAAATGAGTGAAAATTCCCTCAGTTAGATAGAATCTAGATATTAGGTTTTTAAGGTCTCTAGGGATAGTTTCCTATGACTTTAAAATTCTCTTCTTCTTCTTCTTCTTCTTCTCTCTCTCTCTCTCTCTCTCTCTCTCTCTCTCTCTCTCTCTCTCTCTCTCTCTCTCTCTCTCTCTCTCTCTCTCTCTCTCTCTCTCTCTCTCTCTCTCTCTCTCTCTCGCACACACACATACACAACGCAGTTGCAAACGAGACCCATCTCTCTCTCTCTCTCTCTCTCTCTCTCTCTCTCTCTCTCTCTCTCTCTCTCTCTCTCTCTCTCTCTCTCTCTCTCTCTCCGCCTGCAACAGGACCTCTCTCTCTCTCTCATACACAACTCAGTTGAAAACGAGACCCATCTCTCTCTCTCTCTCTCTCTCTCTCTCTCTCTCTCTCTCTCTCTCTCTCTCTCTCTCTCTCTCTCTCTCTCTCTCTCTCTCTCTCTCTCTCTCTCTCTCTCATACACAACTCTGTTGAAAACGAGACCCATCTCTCTCTCTCATCTCTCTCATACACAGCACAGTTGCACCCAGCTCTCTCTCTCTCCCCGCCTGCAATAGGACCTCTCTTTCACTCACTCTCTCTGTTTCTCTCTCTCTCTCTCTCAAATCAGCCCCCATTGGATTTACTTAACTGGTGGACAGATCGAACAAAGCTAATTCGTTTCTGTCGGGGTCTATAATTGCTACTACTTAGAAGGTGTAGTTGAAGTCGCTCAGTGTGGACGGGGTTAGATCAAAGCAATGGAGTGATGTTGGTATTTGCAGCAGGTTTCTGTCGACACGGCTCTCTCTTGTGAAACCTGTCCAAACCAGTCCGCGCCGGCGCGGACTGGTTTCGACAGCTTCCCAATCATAGCTTTTCAAAGCTACTATGAAGGTTTTTTTATTTTTTTAAACAATATCAATTTCAGCAAGAGTTTGTATGACTTATGAGATCATAATTCAAATCAATCCATGGTTGTGCAGACCGGTTTCAGCAAGGGCGGTCGCCATTGCCAGTGATGGCAGATCCAAGCCCTATTGCGACGGGAGCGGGCATTGTTGTATATTTTTTTATTTTCTATATAAGCTCGGCAACTTGGTAAAGATTGATCATAGTTATAAAAAAAAAGACAGGCATGTTGGAGAAGCCAAACGGAATGGGTTCATGACACCGAAAACCGATACTAGTAGCTGTCTAACTTTGCCAACATGCCCAAGAGCCTTTTTTTTAAGGGGGAATTACCAAAATACCCCTCAAATTTAAAAATTCCCAATGAATTCCTCACATGTGGCCAAAAAATCCCAAAATGTCCTTCAATTGTACCACAATTCCCATATACCCCTAATCAACCTTGTAAATCTTGAAAACAGCCTAAATGTCCAACGCCACTCAACTCCTCCTCCCCTCTCTCCCTCTCTCCCACTGTCCCCTTCTCTCCTCCCATGTTCCTCCCTCTCCCTCCCTGCCCCCTTCTCTCCTCCTTCTCCACTCTCTCTCTCTCTCTCCCCCACTACCCCCTTGTCTTCTCCCATGTTCCTCTCTCTCCCTCCCCCCTCTCTCTTTTCATCCTTTGCTTCCTCATGCAACAACTACCATGGTGCTCAAGGACATCACAAATCGTATGCATACATATTTGCTTGTTCGCAACGTTTGCATCGAAGGCCGCACGTGAGGGTGAGCAGAGGTCATCCCAGGAACGTCGTAGCATCGGTGAGATGAATGTTGACGATTCTTCAATATCTTGCCAATACCATCACATATTTGAATAAAACACCCCTTTATGCAAGGTAACAATATACTTCTTACTTTTGATTGTGTTCTTCTTATCATAAACTTTGAAGTCTAAGGTGTTGCCTCTACTTGTTTTGTAGTGCTTGGCACAAAGGTTGCTTTTATGCACAAATAGTGAAAGGCTGCAGGTTAGAGAGGCCAAGTGTCACCACTTTTCCTCTAAAACAGTCTTCTTTGTTACATCTTGCAGGTAGGTGCTTCAAATCCATGCTTATTAGGGGTGGTAGTCTCATCCTAATGTATATTTTTATATTGTTTATTCCCAGCTAGATAGAAATACTTGCAAATTTGTACAACATATACTTAACAAGTGTCTTCATTATATAGCTTGCAAATGTTGAATTCATACATGTTTTTGTTACAAGGTGAACTCTTGTTATGCTAGTTGAGTGGCGTTGTTTGCAAGAACGGCTCAAGGAACTGGCATAACATAAAGCTTTTACGGTGGCACAAAGCTCTCCTCAGCGGCAATGTGGATCCCACTACACCAAAAATCATTATGCTGACATGAAGAGATCCCTAGTAGGACAATGCAACAACTTTTCATCAGCAGCAACACACTCTTTCCTAACATGAGGGCACTCCTACCAAAGATATTTTTATGTGATAGGTCACCCCACGAGCATACCATGTCATGGAATGGATGTAAGAACTATGACCACACTACTCCTTGTAAAGTGTTCATAGATGTATGTTTATCAAAGTTAATGAGAAGAAATTTGGACTTTTTTGTTTGTTGATGTGTAAGAGCACTCTAGGTCTACCATATTTTAGATTGTTTGATAAGTTAAATAAAATTTGTAGTCATTTAAAGTGTAAGTTTGTTTTTGTTTGGTAAGATTGTACATGAGAAGACATAATAAAGTATAAGAGATCTTGACGGAATAAGCCTCGATTAGATTCCTACCATGCACTTGTGACACCAGACCTCTCCTTGAACCTTTTGATTTCTATCATTGTGGGAAGTTTAAGGGTGGTCTATTTTCAAATTTTTAGCAATAAATTTTTTTAAAAGGAAATTTTGGTTATTTTAAAGTTTGTACACAGTCTAGGAGTTCATTCTGATTGTTTTCCTTCAGTTTCAATTTTTGATCGAGGGCACTCCTTGGAAGCCACTTTTGAAGGTGTTAGGGTGAGATTTTGAGAAAGTTTTGTATGTAGGAAATGCAGTCCTTAACACAATAAAAAACATTGGTTCTCTGAGTATTTTCAGATTCCATGGTTTTAATGCCCGTTCGAGCCCGTAGATTAAGGAAAAAGTAAGAAATGTCTGTTTTACATCATTTTTTAAGAAATTGCCAACTTGCACGTTGATTTTTGGAAAATCCGAGTAGGATATGATTTTTTTGCATCACACGATAGTCGAAGAGCGCGACGAGATGAACAAATTTATGTGAGACAAGCCCAGACAGATTCAGAGCCAATTGAACACTAGAAGCTCTTGAAAACAGCCTAAAAGTCCAACGCCACTCAACTAAAAGTCCATGCATAAAAATAAATCTTGTACTTGTCATTTTAGGGCCCTAGGGACCCAAATTTTTGGATGGCTGATTTGCGCGCCCTTGTGGCCCCTCATGTTGAGGGTCCCTGGGGCCCTAAAATGACAAGTACAAGCTTTTTTTGATGCATAGCCATGAGATAGAATTGGGCAAATTGATGTATTCATAGAAAACTCCCCCCCCCCCCCCCCCCCCCCCCCCCCCCTCCCCCCCACAATGGCAAATAGCTAAACATTGTATCATGCCATGCATAAAAATAAATCTTGTACTTGTCATTTTAGGGCCCCAGGGACCCTCAACATGAGGGGCCACAAAGGCGCGCAAATCAGCCATCCAAAATTTTGCGCGCCCTTGTGGCCCCTCATGTTGAGGGTCCCTGGGGCCCTAAAATGACAAGTACAGGCTTTTTTTGATGCATAGCCATGAGATAGAATTGGGCAAATTGATGTATTCATGGCAAACTCCCCCCCGCCCCCCCACAATGGCAAATAGCTAAACATTGTATCATGCCATGCATAAAAATAAATCTTGTACTTGTCATTTCAGCCATCCAAAATTTTGGATGGCTAGTTTGCGCGCCCTTGTGGCCCCTCTTGTTGAGGGTCCCTGGGCCCCTAAAATGACAAGTACAAGCTTTTCTTAATGCATGTCCATGAGATAGAACTGGGCAGTTTAATGTGTTCATAGCAACCCCTCCCCCCCCCAAATGGCAGATACCTAAACCTTGTATCATGCTTATCAACCATTTTTTACTTCCTTGTGTCCATCCCCTGTTCTTGGAAATATCTTGGTCCCTATTTGTGCCTGGATGGGCATTCTACGCGCCGTTGTGGTCCCTCTTGTTGAGGGTCTCTGGGGCTTCAAAATGACAAATAGGGGCTTTGTTTTAATGTATGGCCATGAGATAGAGTTGTAGTGTTTGATGTCCGGAGTATTCACTATGTCAAATTTTCCTATATCATGTCCGTTCACCACAATGGATTGAAAGTAGCCCTTATAGGCCTTACCTACACATGTTTCTGTAACTTTACAAGAATATAAATTCCCTTCTGTTGAACACATGTGCTATGTTACATATACTTTAGTGAACTCGCAAGGTCAAAGGCGTCACAAATTTTGTGCACTTAGAACATTTAGCACTAGAAATCAACCAAACAAGGAGCCAATTTTTACTTCCTTGTGTTCACCTCGTGTTCTTGGAAATGTTTTGGTTAAGCCATTTCTTTGGTATTTAAAACCACATGTGACCCCTATTGTTATAGTATCCGACCAAAGGTTTCTTGATTAGCAATTATATAGGTTCGAGTGATACATATCTTCTATGTTAACAATGCATGTATCTATAATTTATGTTTACACTTTCTCTATCCAAATGAGCTACATAGTAAAAATCAAATCCGCAATTCAACAATTAAGTTCACAAGGTGATAGATATTGGTATGATCTTTAACAATACCAAATAAATAGCTACCAATAGCGAATGAATAGGGATATTTAAGAAGGTTTGATACCAAAAACTTGTCAACACTACTCAAAAAGGTGAAAACTCAAAGGCTTTATAATATATATGATGAAACAAGAATCAATAATAATTCACCCCTATATATCTACACCTCCATCTCAAGTTGTCATTTCTCTAAGTCAAGCTTGGCATAGGAATAGTATGGAAACAATAACATTTTGGAAAGCAAGAATTTAGCTTTCTCAACTTTTGAAATGTTGCTATTGATATATATTCAACATCCCCAAATGAGGACATCTTGACAAAGGTTATGATCCACTTAATAAGAATAACCATTAGTGATTAAACTGAAATCAAAATATTGCATGAATTTCTTCATGGTGGAATGATTAAGACTTGAAACTTCAAACATCTTACAGACAAATCAGTTAATCCAAAAAAATCAACAATATTTCTCAAATCTGTATGAAACTCCAGTAATCTAAATAAAATACTCTCACTCAGTGCGACACCATTTAACAAAAAGAAATATTTATATTGCATTTATAGAGGAATCCAGCCTCATAAAAATAATTACAAATGGAGACAATGTTGTTGCTGTTAGGCTTCTCTTACAAGTATTTGTCTTTCTCATCTAAAGATTCATATACACGAGTATTTGTGTGTCTATGACACTAGGGAAGATAGTAGTACTATAGGGATGGCTTTTCTAAGAGCTCCTAGAGAGTACCTATTGGTTCAAGATTCTACAAAAATCCTACTATTCTTATCAAAATCTTTTAACACGGTAGTGAAAGGTTCCTCACGGAACAAAAATAGGGTGATTTCCATCTCTGCACATGGTTGCTTGCTCATGTCCTCTCAAAACAAGTTGACTCTGTAAGTAAACAACAGATTATGTGAGCACAAAGTTATAAAGTACAAAATGATATCATTCTAATAATCTAATGACAACTATACAAAGAATAAATTATAAGAAAAGTCTTTGATGACTCTCCGTAGATAACACAACTTACTTACATTGTGAGACTCAATCACATGCTACAAAACTATAGACGGCGCACCAAAGCCATCAACAAAATAGCACCACCCAATGTTATGAGGTGTGAAGCCTAAACATTGAAAGCCATAAAGAGGTTAATTCCCTCCAGCATGATAAACTTAAAGATGGAGATGATCTTAAGCTCTGAATGTAAGCTACAAGGGTAGTTTTCTCACCATTCTATCTTTATGTTGGAGATGAATCCTTGCAATGCCCATGCACTATTCACACCTCCTGTTCTTGTGGTATGCAAGTCATGCGAGTTGATGTTTTTTCCACCTTCGGGAGTAGAGGTTTCCATGTAGTGTGAGTGAATGAAAGTAGAAGGAGGAGAATCTTGTTTCATGCTGTAATGGAGGTGAGAGAAGGGAGAGGAGCTAGCTTGGTGTGGAACTATGTGGTGGGCAAGGGGAAGAGATGGGGAAGAAGCTTGCTTAGTGCTACAATGGAGATGGGAGAAAGCTAGTAGAGAGATAATGTTGGACTATAGGGGGTGCATGTGGTTGTTGCAGCCATGAAGAGCTTGGAAAAGGGTTTGTAGAGAGAGAAAATCACTTTTAGCTATAGAATAGGTTTGAAAAGACTTTGGAGGGTGGAAAATGATGTTTTGAAATTTTTTGAAAAATTTTAATTTTTTGGAATTTTTTATTGCACGTTTTTGACTTTTGGAGGTCAAAAATACTTTTTTGACCATAAAATAGGTTAGGGGACCTTTTAAGGAGGGAAAACTTGAAATTTGAAATTTTTAGTGTATTTTTAAATCCGGGCCAAAAAGTGGGGGAAAAAAGGTCAAAGTGGTCCCCCCCCCCCCCCCCCCCCTCCCTTTCCCCTAGCCACCTCCCTTACCTTCTCACTAGGTAAGAGGCCATTAAAAGGTATAAGGCTACCTTGTCCCCCTACTTTTTTGAGGGTATAGAGTGTGTCCACCACCCTCTTCCTATTGGCTGGCCTCTAATTAACCTTAATCCCAAAGGGCCCCTAGAGGGTTCATATTTTTCCTAATGTTCACATTGTTGGCCAATTCCAAGTATATATCTCATACACGTAAAAATTAAATACTCAAACAATGACGCCATTTAATTATGTAGTTCAGTAATTGGCCGTGGTTCCCAAAGATGGGGAAGGGCTTTCTTGACTCATGATCCTCTCTACAGTGATCAATTCAGTTCAGTGTCTGTCACCAAAGATTTTGATGGTTCTGACAATCATGTTGATGAGAGTGAGAGTACAGACCTTTGGGTTTGGTTCAGTGACTAAAGATCTAGAGACGACTAGGCAAGAAGCTACTTTGGAGCTTGTGCCTTTTCACATAGTGTCCGAGGTGGCTCCATGTGTGGATGAGGGGAATGATATCCATTTACATGTGGACAGAGGACCATCTCTACGTAGAGACCATCTCTAGTTCTTTTTCATACTCTACGACCATCTCTTTTCCCTTATCCCTTTTGGAAATCTCTCTAATTCACAGCTAACTTTATTGAAGGACTCGCTCATTTCTTTTGTTGCTCGGAAAAACTTGCTCGCCATCTTGTAAGACTCACCAAATGAGAGACATATTGCTGAATTTAAGGCTGATTTGAATGCTACTTTCAAGATGAAAGATTTAGGGATGTTGCATCATCACTTGCGTATACAGTTTAAGCAGTGTGATGGTGGTATTGCCTTGTGTCAGAAAAGTTACATAGAGACATTGCTATGTAAGTTTGGACTTGAGGACTGCAAACCTATTGCCACTCCCATGGAAACAAGTTTGAAGTTGAGTCTACATTATGCTGGCGATCCTTTTGATGTCACTCTTTACCAAACCGTTGTTGGCTGCCTCATTTATGTATGCAACACGAGGCCGTATATTCAGTTTGCAGTCTCATAGGTCAATAGATTTATGCATAGCTCAGGGTCTAAGCATTGGCAGGCTGTCAAGAGGATTTTCTGCTACCTTAGTGGCACTTCACATCTTGGCTTGTTTTATCCCAAGGGGGGATTGCCACCAGACTTGCATGCTTTTTCGGACTCAGATTGGGCTGGTTGTTTTGACACGCGAGTGTCCACAAGTGGTTTTTGTTTCATGCTTGGCAGTTCATGTATATCATGGTTGAGCAAGAAGCAGCCTACTGTGGCCACTTCGAGTTGTGAGGCTGAGTGCAGGGCAGTCTTCACAGCTACGGTTGAGTGTGTATGGCTCAGATGCCTTATGGCTGGATTTGGGTGTTGGACAGGACACTGCCAACACTATCTACACTGACAGTCAGAGTGCATTGGCAGTTGCGAGGAACCCAATTTTTCATGCTCACACAAAGCACATTGAGGTGCATTACCACTATGTCAGGGAGAGGCTCTCAGCAGGAGATATCAGCTTGGCTTATGTGCCAACACAGGACAACCTTGCAGATCTTTTCACAAAGGCATTGTCTCGTGAGAAGCTCGAAGCTTTCCGCAAAGCTTTGGGCTTACTCCCCTTTGTGGATTGATCATGTCCTTAGGGCATGGCACTTCCCTTTACTCATGGGCCGGCTCTCGTTCACCGCATCACTCCAGGGGGGATTTGTTACGATATACATGTGATAGTGATGTGTGTGAACACACTAGGACCGCCGGGGCATTTTTTCCCTCTTTAGGAGGTTTTTCCCCTCGTGCATTGTATATACGCCCATCACTCTAGGGCTATCTATCTTTCCATTGCACACTAAGTAACACACTCTCTATTGTGTGCCTTGAGCTTCATTCGTCTTCTCCAAGCTGTGTGCGTTTCTCTACAACCCTAATTCCAACAAGAGAGAGAGAGAGAGAGAGAGAGAGAGAGAGAGAGAGAGAGAGAGAGAGAGAGCAAGACTATGCATGCCGATATCCTTCCTCCCTCCTCCATCCCTGAGCTTTGATACCAATATAAGACCTAGGAGACTGTGATACCGGATCCACCGCCCTACCACCCTATGTATAGACCGGCTCCTAGCCCTAGCCATCATATGGATCCCCAGTCCACACTAGTCCAGTCCGAGCCCCTGGCTCACGTCCCTGACCCCCTAGGCTTAGGATCCTTGTCCTGACAGGTGTAGAGGGATTGTAAACACTTAGCAATATGAGCGAGAGGGGCCCTCATATACTTTGCTCCTCAGTGGCTAAACCGAACTCCTTGAGTTCTTAGACCATGTTGTATCCCATGTGAAAACATGTGCCAAAGAAAACCCTACATATAAGTCCATAACTGCATAATGCAGAAATATATTTGGGACATTGTGGCCCAAAATACTTTGCTCTTACATGACCTTGTCATGTCTCTGAAGAGCAAAACGGATGAAAGGATTCAAGCTTATTTATCTGACCTGAAAAAGTCAAGCAAAGCATATTCAAAAGGAGAATAAAACCAAATCATATCCATACCTGGAGGTTGAACATAGCATGCACTTACCCTTAGTCATGTGCACTTTGCAAACCTGAAAGAAATAATTGGAAAAACCATGGGTCTTGCCTTTGCAATCCAAACCCCTTAGTTAGGCTTTGGAAGTTGAACTTGTCCACTCCCCCTTGGCAGCTTGTGGACTTCTTTCCTTGAAAGTGCAAGTGTGAAGGTTCCAAGAATTGACCATCAACAATTAGTAAGTGATTCAGTAATCACGAACTGGGTCTTACCCCCAAAACTGTGCTCGTATAGACACTCCCAATGCTATAGACAAAATAGGAGATCCGCTCAAGTTGGAATCATATTCACAATTGGATCTTTTCTAGACCTGAAATTCCATACTCTTGAGTTTTTGTGAGCAGTTGTG
Source organism: Adiantum capillus-veneris (assembly GCF_014529385.1). Taxonomy (NCBI): domain Eukaryota; kingdom Viridiplantae; phylum Streptophyta; class Polypodiopsida; order Polypodiales; family Pteridaceae; genus Adiantum; species Adiantum capillus-veneris. Next base: position 85,907,965 of record NC_140937.1, read on the forward strand.
TTGTCTGAAATGCTTGCTTCATCTATACACCTTAGTAGAGATAAGCCTTTACGAGTGTAATACTTTTAAAAAACGCAACTTAATCTTCATACTTAAAGTATGTAATGCTAAGATAACACCCAAAAAATCAATAATGGCAAGACTCTCGCTTTTCCATTAGAATCGATGGGTACTCAACTGGATAGAATTATTTGATCTTGAAAGCAATCATTGATGGATTACAAAAAGATGGCTCTTAGACATTCCAAAATAGATGACTATTAGCTCTTTGAAAATAGATGGCTCTTAGCCCTTCCTGTTACCATATCGACATAGAAAGATTTTAATAAAATCATGCCTAATTTCACTTTTCCCATAGAGAAGTAGGGGGGAGAGAGAGAGAGAGAGAGAGAGAGAGAGAGAGAGAGAGAGAGAGAGAGAGAGAGAGAGAGAGTAGGTATTCAGACAATTTTATCTTTTAAAAGCCAACCATGGAAAAAGACAACCAATATTTGCAACCACCCATTTGAAATTAATCCAAGCATTTTGAGTATAATAGATGTCATGATAGTGAGGAAAAAAGAAGAGTTTTCAATACACAATCTTGCTATATGGAGGATCTTGCCATGCATGTGTATTAGACAAAGGAGTATCTTGTTACCTGCCACCATCACCCACAAGAAAACAAGAGACTGTTAGTCCATTAGGTGGAGGGCAGGTGTCATGAGATGCTCCTACATGTTATAGATGTCCATCTAATGCACACAGCAAGAAAACAATAGACTCACAAAACCTGATTAGAAGAGGCCATTTTGGGGCTGAGTGTGGGGTGTGCTGTTTTTGCAGCAAGTGGTGAGAGAGAGAGAGAGAGAGAGAGAGAGAGAGACATGGGATGAGTAAATTCCTTATTCTACTGTGTTGTATGCCCCCTACGTATGCCTCTGTGCAGACAATGGCCGTGTCGTCATAACTTATCCTATAAATGTACAACAATATGCTTGTACAACGCTCTTGTTGAGAGAGGTAACATGCGTCACATCCTCGATCCACCTACCTTGTATGTGGTCGTGATTGTACCAAGGTGATTTATGGCACTTTGCCTTTGAATAAACATAAATAAATAAAAAATTAAGACATCAATAACTTACCTCATCCTTGACAGAGTAGCTAGTGTTATAGCGAAGCGTAAACATTTGGCATAAAATTATGTCTACCTCACTAGCATGTGGTGCATGTAGAGGTGTAAACCCTTGGCGACAATGACGGCCCCTATAGATTGAGTTGATACCAGAAGTGCCTTGCATAAGCGGACATGGATACATCACAATTCGTTGTTGTCATACATAAATTGTGAGCTTATATCCTCACTTTACCCGATTCCCACAATTGTGTGCCAATGTCATTGATTCGAAGTCAACGGTAGGATCTTGGCACGGGTTAGAAGCCTTGCTTCTCACGAATGTTGTCAAAGCACTATACTTTTTACAATAGGAAATCCTTTCCAACTTAAAAGTTAAAATGTAGAAAAACAAGAAAATTTGAAACTGTATATCCTAGTTGCACTGTTGTGGCCAATTGTCTCTAGTTTTCAAAATAAAAACTCGCTTGAATTTGGCTCATAGCCATATCTTCTCCGCGAGAGAGAGTTGTCGTATGCACCATATACGCCGTCTTGGCACATAATGAAGAAATAACCTATAGACACTTGCCAAGTCCCCCCCCCCCAAGTTCGTAAGCTCATAGCATATGCCAAACGTGGGAAGTCTTGTCTTTGCATGATACATCTCAGTAGCCCCTCTTTGGATGCTACCATTGCTCATAGCTATAGATAGTCTTGCTCACAGACAAATGTCATAGCAAAAGAAAGTCGACCTTGTCAATCATTCACAAAAAATTGACCTTGTCTAATTGTAGATCTTATGGAGTAATGTTCAATTAAAGTCCTTTGGCCCCAAGGTTGTAAGCCATGTTCCCAAGTGAAAAACATTGTGTGCTTCCTCTCCTTGAGAGGAGCTCTGAAAGTGGTTGAATTTCCTTGAAATGCACCACCGCTTAATATACAATCCATGCATATAAATGGAATTGGCGAAGCTCAATAACAGACTTGCTAAAGACAGTCAAGCCATGCTTGATAACTCCAACATAACCCTTGGACGGCAATCATTGCACAGGTTGGAAAGCACAACCCTAAACAATATTAGATGATTGCACAATCAATGCAAAATTGTAATTATAACTTGAAAGTGAATACTTGGTATCGCGGCAGATGTAGGTAAATTTTCAGTAGTTCGTAGCAAGGTCTCCATGCTAAGATAAAGGTTAAGAAACTTGTCGACCTGCTCTCTGACATTGGTCATTAATTTTTCTTACCATGTATGTCGAGCGATTTGCAGTCCTTGATCCCGATAGATTCGTCTTAATCAACAGAAACTCTAGAAAATAGAGAAACCCCCTGTTGGCTTCGCAAGTTGTGATAAGTGGTCGGCCATGCCGACCAACTTTGCACCCATCACCAAGTCTAGCAATAGGTCTTGCCGATCTCCTTGAGATGCTAGAATATTACCAATTTTCCATGCCTTTGCTTGCCGTGATTGGAATGCGGATAGATCTGTAAGATTCCATGAAGTTATAATTTAAAACGTTAAAATCAACTTGCTTAACGCTCTTACGGTAATGTATGTTGTGATGCCAATGTCGATCCTCTCTGGATAGCAGCTAGAAACTCGAGAAATTTCCTTTCAGAGGACCGTGTCCTCATCAAGATTGCTTGAAGTGGTCATTGAAATGGCCCTTGCCATACTCTTGAGGCCGTATCCTTGGATCACTCCCTTGTCACATGCTGATTGTAACCAAGAAGATTACCTTGCATGCTCTTTGGTTGTACTTCTAAAAAAATTACAGCCTTTGATGGGTACTTGCTACGTACTATTTGGAAATCAAGCCTCGGCTTGCCGATCTTGGAGAGACGGAAGGTTTCGAAGGTGTGTCCTGGGGTGGGTAGGCACCCTTAAAAGCCAATTTCAATGGCTTTTGAACCCTTGGGCGAACCTTGGGTGTTGTGTGTGAATGCTTCTCCAAATCCCAGGGATGGAAGATCTACAACAATGCATCAAGAGAGAGAAGGAGAGAGACCGGACTATGTTGCTTTCTCGGTCTCCGGTGCAGGGTCGAGAATTCCCCAGCAGGTCCCTGCAACTTCAACGAGCCCACTTGCTTGGCGATCTCCGTGATGGTCGAGTATCGACATTCCCCCGCTCCAAGGGCACCTACACATGACCAAACTTGAGTCTCGTCTTGTCTCGGTTGCAAGAAACCGCTCCCATAGCTGACACCATTGTCGTCCTTGTAGCCATGCAAGCACGCCGAGAGAGAGAGAGAGAGAGAGAGAGAGAGAGAGAGAGAGAGAGAGAGAGAGAGAGAGAGAGAGAGAATGCAAAGCCAAGAAGCCTTGCTTTCCCCCCCTCCTCCATAGCTTCCCCATCCCCTGAGCTATGATACCAATCTAAGACTCAGGGGACCGAAGCATGCCACTTTCCACCCAGTTGTGCCCTATATAGGCCTTGCCTAGCTAATTATAGGGACCCCCCTATACCGCATGTTCTTCTTGGACCTTGGCCTGTCTGATCTTACCCTAGGCCTGACAAGGCTCCAAAACTAGTGTGTGCTAGCACAAAGTGTTTTAATAAGGTATAAAACTAGTCCATGCCAACATTGAGTGTTTTTTCAAAGCTTCAAAATTAATTTGTACTAGCACAAATTTTTTAAAGAGGCTCTACAACTAGTCCACACCATCATGGCATGTTTAAAGCGGCTACAAAAATAGTTTGTGTTTCCCTCATTAGTTCAAGAGGTTCTAAGACTAGACCATGCTGGCATAAAGTGTTTAAAGAGGTTCCACAACTAGTCTATGTTAGCAGGGAAGGCTTGTAGATGCTCCATAACTACTCTATGCCCAACACATGTGTTTTCAAGGGACTCCTTGTCTAATTTGTCATGGCATGGAGTTTTGCAAGAGGCTCTATGACTAGACCATTCTAGTACATAGCATTTTCAAATGGCTTCGAAACTAGTTCAGGTTGGCACAAAATGTTTTAAGAGGTTCCCAAACTAGTTTATGCTGACACTGAGTGTTTGAAGATAAAGTCTTAAAATATAAGGTGGGTAGCCAAAGTGGCATTCATAGTTGTGAGACGGTTAGAGTGAAATTTCAAAAATAACTCTAGGTACACCATGAATTAACTTGAAAAGTGAGTACAATGGTGCCTCCAATATAGAATTGCAAGGGAAATGCTTTGAATGACATCATGGGTAATGGACAAGAAAGATAGCACAAATTTGGTAGGGGGAATCATGGGCAGACCCTACAACTTAGGACACATGAATGATCATTCCATTTTTAGGGGGAGAAGGTGGGAGTGAGAGCAACATAGAGAGAGGCCGAGAGACAGCGGGAAAGGGGGGCGGGGGGCGCACAAAATGGTAGAGAGCAAGGTAAAGAGAAGCCACAAGAGGGCGAGGAGTGAAAAAAGGGGCAACAAGGGAAGGTATGGATAGGGCAGTAAGAAAGCATACATGTAGGATTTGCTGGCTACAATTAATATGTTGCAGCATTGTTTCACATGAAAAAAATGTTGAAGATTCAAAAGTTGAAGGAGAAGGGTTCAAAAGTTTAGTAAAAGGCCAAGCATGATACTATATGATGGTATATGCCGGCTTATACTTGCCTTCCTTAATTTGTAACATTGGTGATCAACATGATGAAAGCAGAGTATGCTGAGCTAAAAATTTTGTTTGGAAATTTTGAAAACTATATGCTCTCATCATATACAGGTGATTTTATCTCTCTCTCTCTCTCTCTCTCTCTCTCTCTCTCTCTCTCTCTCTCACACACACACACACACACACACACACACTCACACACACACACACACAGAATGACAAAGAAAAAGAGATTTGCTAATTGTAGGTCAAGAGGATGAGACAGAGAGTTCTTAATCTCTCTTGGCCCTTGCAATCCAATCCTCCCTAGCTTTGCCTTCGTCTCTTGGTTTGACTTCTTCTCTCAGGTCAATAACAAGTCTTGATCTGTTTTTTATGTTTAAGCTACACTTAGCTTAAGGTTGCATATCAAATAGGTTGCACACTCATTGCAATTAGTTACATGCAATTGCAATGTAAAAATTGTCCCATTAAGGAGAGTTCATTCCATTGATCCCCTTCTAACATTCCCCAATCTTGATTACCTCTAAAACCAATATGAGGAATGGGGAATAGGATAGCTATGCACTCCTCTTGACCAGCCCTGTATAGAGGCTTCTATATATAGCCACTTGTGCATGCCATCCTAGGCTCGTAGCCTTGAAACTCTGCTCCTTAGGACCCATGTCTTAAAAAAATATGTCCATCCATTTTTTGGCTCCAAATGTCGCGAACACAAGAAGAGCACAAAAAGCACAACGTGTAAGAGAGGGGCAACTCCATGCCTAAACTAAGCAAAACATGGGGGTCGTTGTAGAAGTTCCAAAGATAAAAAATAAAGAGCTATAAGGAGGCCATATTAATAGTATTAAAACAACATCTAGCAATGTATGGCAATATGGAATTATTAAAATTAAAATTTGGAAATTTGGCATCGTGAAACTTTGGATTCTAGATAGAGGGGTAGAACTCATAGCTCAGTTGTGCTGGAAAAATGTGCTTCCAAGCTTGCATCACAATCCTTGAAACTTGTTGTTTCCATCATATATTTTGTCTACCCTTCTCTTGGACCCTTGGTAGATAAACTCTAAGCTCCAATTTCCAAATTTCAATGGGGAATTCTGTCTCTACAAATGGTGCCAGCAAGATTATAAGCTGGCAAAGTTATCGGGGTAGTAGAAGGGAATACAATGGTGTTTAGAGGATTAACATCCCATGGCACATAGATAGAGCTTGCAAAGTAGCAATGTTGAAGGGCTATTCCTTTATGATATGCAAATAAGAAGTGGGGAGTGCAAACTGGAGGATTGATATCACATGCCCTAATCTTTGTAGTGGTTAGAGATGCTAACAATTGCTTCCCCTAGCTTTGCAAAGAATCTATTTTTGGATAAAGCCAATATTTTGTTGTTACTTTAAAGATTTTGTCAAAATTTCACCTAAAGTCTGTTGAATATTGCACGGGGGATTCACTTGTAGTAATAGGGGGACGCCACCTACGTGCAACAAAATTGCCTTTTTAACCCTTACATACGGGACCCTCCTATATAAAATCTATCCATTTGGCCTTAGAAAACCCCCCTATTGTACATTCATGTGATACCATACGGTAACCCTTAGTGAATCCCCATTGGAATATTGTTGCTTGACACTGTTGAAAAAATTTTCCTTAAAATTTTTGAAATTTCAAAGCATCTTATTTCAATCTTTGCTCAAGGTTTTTTTTTGGGAAAAATTACCAAAATACCCTTGTAATTTATGCAACCACAATTCTTAAATGCACCTTTATTATTATGGCAAAGATCTCCAAACATTTTCATTTTTGCAATAGGAAGATTAATTCTCCCTCGACAAAAGAGGATAGAACTAGGATGTTCTAAACCTTGAGCACTAATTATGGTGGGGTTGTTTACTACTGAAAATTGATAACAAGTCAAGGACTTATACTTTGCTGATAAGTTACGTCAACTAGTTACTTTCATGGAAAAGTGAAAAGAGGTACTCTTTTGGTTACATCTTAGTTGTAATAACTCATTTAGCATACTCAAGTGGGTTCTAAATGGAGTCTACACACTATGTTGGATAAAGACCGGTTAAACAAAACGATTGCAAATGGACAACAATGTGAAAAATCAAGATGTTATTCTTGATTTGATCGAACCTCCTAATGAACCATGTTCCGGTCCAACAAACAGTTGGATTCATGAAGGATGCCACTGTGGAAAACATTAGTGTTCTTATGAAGATACACCCACTTTTGTTTTCGAGGACAAAAACGCTTCTCCAAGGGGGGAGTAATGTCAAGCTTAGGATAAGACCAGGCAAGCCAAGGGCCAGGATGGACATTTGATATATGGGGTCCCTATAATTAGCTACGTAAAACCTATATAGGGCATGATTGGGTGGAAAGTGGCATGCTCCAGCCCCCTCATTCTTAGAAGCCTCTTGAGCCACTTTGTGTGAACACAAGATATTTTTCAAGCCTCTAAAAATAAATTATGCTAGAATGCACTAATTTTATAGCCTCTTAATGTATTCACAACTAACACATAATCTTATAAGGAAGTGTCTTAAAAACAAATTCATGCTAGCATAGACTAACTTTGGAGCCTCTTAAAACAATCCGTGCAAACGCACATTGGTTTAGAACCTATTGAACTACTTTGGGCCGGCATAAGGTGGGTTTGAATCCTCTCAAAACACTCTATGCTACATGGACTAGTTGCACAACCTATTGAAACACCCCTTGGGACATGGACTAGTTTAATAACCTCTTGAAAACACCACATGTTAGCATGAATCCTATTGAAACACTATGTTTTGGCACGAACTTGTTGTGGAAGCCTGTTGAAAATAATCCATGCTAGCAAAACTAGTTGGGAAGCCTCAAGAATCTAAAGAACCTTTTGGGTTTTAGTAGAAACCACTTTATTGTCTTTTGTCAATTGTCATTTGTAATAGTTTTTCTATTCAATTGTGGCCATTTTGGCTTTAATTAAACAAAATCACATAAATTATACATAAGGTTTCTACTTTTGCAGATACCATGACACTGACTCATACCATTTTTATTTTCTTGGATCTTGTAGAAAATATCCCTTGTGGCTTTTTAGACCTGATTGGTATGGCCTCAAAGGGTTTCAAAAAAATGGGGTCCCTTCTCACAGTCCTCAAGTCCTTTGTTGACTTGACCAATGTTAAAGGAAGAAAAGATAATCAAATTTACTGCTTTTTTTTTAAACTCTGACCTTTGATTTTGTCAGGTCAAGGCAACTTCAAACAAATTGTTCACATATAGGTGATTTATTAACCTCTAAAAGGGAGACAATTGCCGAGGCAAGATCTTATGTTTTGAAATGTATTAATTGTATTAATGATGAAAGTGCTTCTCAAAGGATTTCGGCCTCTAATGTGTTTGATTCACATGGCTCTTTGCTTTAAGTTCTATCTTTTAATGATTAGGTTAAGCTATTGGCTACTCTTGATAAGAACCCCATTGGGGGTAACAAATTCTTTAAAGATGACGTCTATCAACTCCCTGTCCTTTTGAAATCACATAGTGAGGAACTTGCTTCCTTTTCTTCCATTAGTCATTGTGAGCATTTTCCAAAAAACCTATGAGACCACGGTCTCTCCTTTGTCACTACCCCATCAACCCTTAGTGTGCTCACTAGTGGAAATATCTTTTCTCATAGTCCTACTGTTTTGGAAGCAATCAAGGAGTTCTAGGCACATCTTTGTGCTATGAGTGAATGCACTTTACGAGACTTGGTCCCTAAAGTCTTGAAGGTGTTCCCTTTCTTACCTGTCTAAGAAATCGAAGTCGAATCCATGGGTATTGAACACAAGTTATGGACCCTTCCCGGAGACTTGGTTATTCATTGAGAGTCTACCTACTGTATCACTTGAGGAATGCCGTTTAAAGTACTGAAAGGAATATAGTGCTTAGATAAAGGGGAATTTATTAAAACCTTCACTACCATGAGCTTTTTGGATACATCAAAATGCTTCTCAACCACATGACTTTATGGTCGACCCAAAGGCAGTATGGACTTCTTTAAAGGTACAACATAATACTATTTTGACTGTATTTGGAGCATCTATCAATCTTACATCAATTGTGCTTGTAAATTACTGGACAACATGTTCCCATATGTGAGTCTAGTATTATGTGGTTTGATCTCCCATTTGGTATGTTCTCAACCATTTGGACCTTCTCTTCCCCGAAAACATAACCGAATACTAACTTTCCCTATTTTGTTCTTGGTTGGGCGAATAGGCCAAGCCATTAGTACTTGCCCAAATTGCATTTATGCACTTAGAGATATGATCCTTGAAGTTCTCTAAGAAATCAAAGCTGAACTAAGCACTATCTTTGGCATCTTATAGTGGCTTTGCTTGGGTTAAGGCTATTCAAATTATGATAAAAAAGTCGCATTTACTTATGATTTCTTCGAGGTCCTCGTAAGCAGATTTATGCACCACCACCATTGTTTGCCATCATAGTTGTCGCCTGCTTGAACACGCAACTGTTAGCACTTGGTAGCACCGTCGTCATTGAAAACACGCGTTACACCACCGTTGTGTCATCATTGTAGCGTCGCCGCCAGGGAACACACGTTACACCACCATTTTGTCGCCATTGTACCACCGCCATTGATTGCCCCTTCGATACGCCCTCAGTAATAACGTCATTATTAAGCAAGAATTAAGGAAAAGTTCTGAGGTATTCACAGAAGCATTATTACGTCAAAGATTCAAAGTATTAAGCTCACTAAGGGGCTCTTCACGTGCAAGGAAGGGACGGTTTTCCAAGGAAGGTTTTGCAAAGTTCAGCTACAAAATTCTTGGCACATTTGACTCCCACGGTGGATACAACGATGCAGTGTTGACCTCAACATCAGTTTGCAACTCTCAAAAGAGATGGGGGTGTATTTTTCTTTATTGCTCATTTGTTAGCGCTTGTTTTTGCAAATCTTCATCAATTTTTTGTTTTTTCCTCGCATTCATTTGCTAGAATTTTTTTACAAAAAGTTTGCTCGCCGGGTGTATCCTCGCAAGCCTCTAGCTCTCTGGGTTTTTTGGATTTACTCTCATCGGTTGCAGGCTTAACCCCAACCAAACTATCCAGTCGTTGAAGCCAAGTTCTCTCCTGTTCTAGAGCACGTTCGTTGATCACTTCAAGTGACCTAACAACGATCTCCATGTCCGTAGACCGTGCCCTTGGACCCAACGCTCACGTAGAGGCCACCAATCCTCATGACCCACTTTTGAATGCTGAGCCATACTTTATGGAGACCAATGTCATCAAGGGGGATGATGAGGAACCCTTGGATGACGATGACAAGGACTACGAAGATAGCATCTAGGACCTATTTTGGACATTTTGAGTCTTGGTCATGCCATTTGGGCTAACCAAAGCACTATCAACATTTACAATGCTTATGGACAACATTTTACGTCCGTACTTAGAAAATTTTGTAGTAGTTTTGCTAGTTGATATACTGGTTTATAGTAAATCTAAAAAAGAACATAAAGAATATTTGTGTCTAGTGTTTGAGTTTTTGATAAACTATTTGCGAAGGAAATCAAATGTGAATTTTTTGAGATTGAGATTCATTAATAGGGTCACATTATATCCGTAGAGGGAACATGGATGGAACCTGAGAAAGTGGAAGCTATTTTCAGGTGGCCAACACCGAGAAATCTCAAACACTTGTAGGATTTTCTTGGTATGTTGAGGTTTTACCAACAATCTGTGAAGGACTACGCAAAGATTGCAAAAAGTAGAAGTTGGAGGGAAGCCCAACAAAAAAGATTTGAAAAGCTTAAGGTGGCTATAGTAGCAACAACACCTATATTGACTATAGTGGATCCAAATGTGTCGTTTGTCTTCGAGACAAACGCAAGTAATGAGGCCATTGGAGCTGTACTTATGCAAAGGGGATGCCCGATTTCATTTAAGAGTAAAAAGTTAGATCGTGCCTAGCATAACTACTCGGCCTATGAGCGAGAGGTACTAGCTATAGTATTTGCACTTAAAAAGTGAAGAAAACTATTTATATGGTGCCACTTTTGAGATCCGTACGGATCTTGAAAGTCTAAAATGGATTTCAAGTTAGAATGAATTGAAGGGAAGAAAAGCTCAATGGGTAGAGATCCTACAAGAGTTTGACCTTCAAATACATTACCAAAGAGGTAAATATATAACGTAGTGGCAGATTCACTTAGTCACATTCCGCAAATTAATGAATTAAGCTTCACAATCTTCAAGAAAGTCTAAAATGGCTTTCAAGCTGGAATGAATTGAAGGGAAGAAAAGCTCAATGGGTAGAGATCCTACATGAGTTTGACCTTCAAATACGTTACCAAAGGGGTAAATATAACGTAGTGGCAGATGCACTTAGTCACATGCCGCAAATTAATGAATTAAGCTTCACAATCTTCAAGAACAAATTCTTGGAGTCAATGTGTGGCTTATGTGAACACGATCCATCTTTTACAGAGGTCTGGTGCATTATACGTGATCGCACAATCTCACAACCACGACCACCTCCCTCATCGGCATGTAATGCTAGTCCGGAGAGACTCGGCCTAGGTGTGACAGGTAAGGACCCGTGAGTTAGTTCAAAGAGACTAACCAAGACTGCTGGGTATAGTTTGGGACTCGAGGGCTCTGCCATAGACCCTTCATCAACTTTCATAGCCACGAATTCAAAGGGGGGTAATAAACTTCTTCGGGGGGAGAAGTATGCCAACTACTCCATTGACGACCGGTAGAGTGTGCGTACCAACTATTGCTGACTTTTGGCGTCACATTCTTATAGAAAGTCACTATAGTCTGAGTGCATTTTTTCCAAGGATTCAAAAGGCCTATGCACTAGTTAAAAGACAATATACTGGCTTAGTTTATTTAGGGACGTCCAGACTTATGTGCTACAATGCAATAAGTGTCATGTCAATTAACATGAGCATCTCGAGGTTGGGGGACTACTCCATCCTTTGGAGATTCCTCAAGGGAAATGGGAAAGCATTTCCATAGACTTCATTATCGATTTACTCAAGACTAGTCAAGGGAATGACTTAGTGTGGGTGGTAGTGGATAAGTAAACTAAAATGGCAAAGTTTATTGCCACGAAGAAAATGAGAGTTGGCAAAACCCTTTATTGAACATCTCTACAAGCTATATGGCCTACCCGAATATCTAGTGTCAGATAGAGATAGGAAGTTCAATAGTCATGTTGGAGGGAAGTCTTCAAAAATCTGGATACTACTCTTAAGCATGAGTACACCATATCATACTCAATTTGATAATCAAGCCAAAAGAGTTAACCAAATCCTAGAGAACATGTTGTGTTCTTATGTAAACAAGAAGAACAAGAAGCAGTCCAATTCGGAAGAGTAATTACCCATTTTGGAAACTGCTTACAATAGATCCAAACATTCAACAACTAGATTTACACCATTCATGTTGATGTATGATTTCCAGCCGAGATCTCCTATGGATGTAGGCCTAGAGAAGGAGAAGATTTAATATGTCAAGGATTTCCTCATATATGAATGATATGTTGAAGGTAGTTAGAAAAAGTATTCTTGAAATGAAAACCATAAATACAAGAAATTGTGACAAACTTTCTCCTAGATACTATGATCCCTTAAACATTATTAAAAAGATTTGGGATGTAGCATATAAACTTGAGTTACCAAAGATTTATCAAGTTCACCTTATTTTTCGCGTTAGTAAACTAAAGAAATCAAATCACTCATCAAAGAACGCAGCTTCTACACAGATTTTGGTTGATTTGATTAAGCCTTCAAAGATACCGCATGAACAAGAAAGGATTCTAAGGTATCATGATAGACAAACCTGCCATAAGATGTACTAGGAGATACTAGTTAGATGGACACATGGGAACACCGTAGTGCGATTGCCAAAAGAGTTTCCCATGTTATTTTCAAGAGAAAAAACTCTTTATGTCACATAGCCTCTAATGATTGTGACTAGGTCAACCACCCTCTCACCATATTACCATGAGGACAGGGTTCAGGGGGAGAAGACATGCCACACATCTATATATGGTCTAGGAGTGAGGGGCAAGCATCATTCTCTCAAAGTTTGGTGAAGAGCTGACGACCTTACCATCTCAAGAAGGATTGCTCGTAGCGGCATAAAGCTAGTCTAGCATTGAGTTTCAAATTTATGTTCCAAGCTAATACCCCAATTTGGTCACATCAAATCTTCATAACTGAATATCTATTTTAAGTTTGGGTTCTTAATGTTTATTGCTCTCACCAAGGACAAACATTGAATATGTCAATAGCATAGCAATAGAGAGAAAAAAATAATTACTCTTGCCATGATATTGGAAGTAGATTTATCCAAGCAAAAGGTCATATTCAACGTCTGATTCAAGGAATCAAGCAAAACACAAAAAATACATATTATTGCCATTTTGCTTTTGGTAGCTACCATATAGTCATTGAGAGGTCCTTAGGTCATAAGTAATCATTCAAAATGTTATTAGGGTCAAAGTATGTATTGGTGGTACCAAAAAGAGGTGATTTGGACACACGTAAGTCACCCCTTTCTGAAGACTTGAATATGAAGAAATAGGGTGGGCACGAATCTACCAGTTTATTTTTCAAATTTTGGGAAAATCTAACAAGAAAAAGTATGAACATTAATGGCTGCAAAGTATCTAAACCTACATCAATGTCTGCAATACTAGCTTTTGAACATTTCTCTTTCTCTCTCTCTTCTCCATGGTGGCAGCTTCCTACTTACTTTTCCTTGTAGCACCTTCTTCAATACCATGCTCCATAGGCCAAGCAACCTGTGTAGAAGCTATTAGCCACCTGTTTTTGTGCAACACATACACATAAAACAAGTTGTGTGTGTGTGTGTGTGTGTGTGTGTAGGTAGCTTTCAATAAAGGTAGTTACAACAGAGTGCTTTTTAGAAGAATTTGTGTGTAGAATATAGAAAGCTCCACAAATGATACCTGCATCCATTATGAGAAAAAGAACAAGTTAGTACTGTACTCATAGACTGCAGGTGTCTTGTAAGTGGGACATTTGCCATCTATGTCCACTATATGCTAAACACAAATAAGATAAGAAATTACTCGTGCTTTTCCTTAAACTTGAGTAGGGATATCCATGTAAGGAAGTCCTGCAAGCTGAGATCCTCACGATCAAAGACCACCACCTTCATATATAATTGAAGATGCACCATGCATGAGAATATTGGCGGGATTTGATGGCAGTTCGAATTGTAGAATGCGGTGGTGAAGGTGTGGGAGGTGTGGGAGAGGTGGTGGACTTGCAAGAGGTTTTTCTTCTCACACCTACCATGCAAGGTTAAGCCCAGATAGTGAAATAGTGGATTTGTGTAGGGCGGTACTTTGATTTAACACTAGAATGGTAACAGGACACTTTTATGTCCTTGGACACTTTTGTGTCCTGTTAAGTGACCATTTTGCTTGAATTATTTGAAGAGTGTGAAAATGAATTTCTAGGTGCTATATATCCACAAAGTTGCCTTATGAGCTGAAAAAAACTTAGCATTTTTTTTGGAGTATCGATCTCACCATTAACCTTACTCTTGCACAACATTTTTGAACCTAAACTGTGTGAAAAAACGGGTCCTGTTTTTGGTTTTTTTTTCAATTTTTGGTAACCATACCACTCTAAACTTCCTGTTTGTGAGTTTTAGATGGCTAGAGGTTAGGCTTTCATAGTTCTCAACATGTTTTGATGCTTGTAGGGAGAGCTAAGTGTTAAGATTGAAAGTTATGACCAATTTACAAGAATTGCATAATCCTGTTTTTTGGCCAAAATTAGCACTTTTATGATTTTTTTGGTGGCTTTCTTGATATCTAAATTCAATTTTGATTGTGTAAGTGTAATGTATAACATAAAGCTAATCTTCCTTGAGTTTTGGGGGACCTAATATGCTATATAGCATAGTATATGATGATGGTTGAGTTTTTTGATTGCTGAAGAATACGATACGTTTTAGAGTAACAAGTATAATTTTCTCAATATTGCTAGTTTCTTAGGCCAATTGTGTGTATTTTGTAGGTAGTAACCATATCTAATCATAGACTACAAACTTGGCTGAATATTGAGTAGTTTCTATGGGTTTCTAGAGGTCATAATGCTAAACCCAGTTTTTTCATATTTGTTGTATTTAGCACTTTATCATTGCCCCCAAGGTTCCAATTCTAAGAGATCCATTATCCTTTTGACATGCTCCATGGCTCCTTTTGAATCCAAAGGCCCAAAGGGAACCAAGAAAACATGTATATATTATTTGTATTGAGCGTGACTATAGAAACTTTGATGATAGGTCCGAAGAATGGCAAAAATGCAACTTTTTTGTACCTATTTTTTTGCCCAAAACAAAATTAGTGAGGTAAAAGCAACCATATGTTTTGGTCACCAACCCATTGAAGTTAACGGGGCATTTTATCTCATGTCCTACAAAAATCCCCACTCTTATTTATATACAATCAACCGTAAGGAATTGCTGTTTTAGGCAAAATGCACTGGTCCATCAACTTTGGAGGCTTGTAGTGACCAAGTGATGAGAAAAATTACAAGTTTCTCATTTTTTCCATATGTAGTAGTTATTGAACTATAAGCTCATGAAAGGATTTTTCAAAATGAGTGGATCTACTATGGTTTTGGAATTTTTTCCCAAAACCCTGAAAGGACACTTTTACGTCCTGTTAGGTTACCATTCTAGTGTTAACCCCTCTTGCATAATAGCTGCCCAGGTCACTTGGTACTCTTATAGATTTAGCCAAAAATGCTTAATGATAGAAATTTTAAAACTATAGGAAGGTTCCTACATAAATCTCAAGTGGAGAAAAATTTTGGTGTTGTGTATCTACTTTCTACATGTGTGGGTTTGCTATAACATTTATTTGTGTTGTATCTATGTGTGTGTGTGTGTTTATTTGTTTAATATAAACTAAAATATCCACAATTGAACAATTTTTTTTGTTACAAATGACAACTAATGGGAGACAATAAAGTTGTATTTACTAAAACCCAAAAGTTCTTTAGACGCAGTGCAAGAGGGATGAGCAATTTTAAAAACAAGTTGTTTATCTATAGTTGAAGACCTTCACTCTTCTTTTGAATAGTATCCATCCGGAAATAAGAGAGAAAGAGAGATCCTCACCTTCATTCGTACAAAAAAAGACTAATTGTTAGTCTATGCGTTTTACACACCTCAATGGGCTCTCTACTTGTTATCGATGTGGTCCTTTCAGTCTTTTGTTCTACCAACATATTAATATTGAACTAGCACTCTATTATACTCCATTTCTTCATTACTTTACATTACTTCGATGACAATCATCCTATATGTACTTGTGTCTAATATGGAAATGGTTTTGTCAGCCTTTGATCTACCAATAGAGTAGTATTTCTCATATTTTTTCTTTCTCTTTTAAAAAGGATGGCACTTACCTTAAAAAATTTAGGTCCTTTTTCATGATTTTTGAGTAGAGGTATATGATTTTGAGGGAACTGATGGACCTTAGGTAGCTTAACAATGTCGCCCCAGAAGGTGGATATAATGTGCAAAAGGTCTACACAGGTATGGTGTAGGTGATTGGACCCATCGTCATGGCTTGTAAGTTTGAAGTATTTTGCTCGTAGGCCAATTTTGTATCCTAGAAGGTATTGAGAAAAGGTTTGAATGAGCCTCATCTATTCTATGTATTTGCATAGCACATATATAGTGATAGCTAGCCTCTCATCATCCTCACCATTTAATCCATCCCATAGTTCTCTTGGGCACGTCTAATTCATCCTCACTTTGAACTTTTGGAGTGGGAGGAATCATAGATAGAGGCAAGGAGAAATTTCCTCTAGACCTTGCAACTTTTATTGCACCGCTTCCCACAGTTTTGTGGTAGATCTTCATCTAGCTATTTTGGGAGTAGTAGAGATAGTAGAATTTTCAATTATTGCATCGTCAAACATCTCATCCTTAATATGTGGGATCACCATTTCTTTACGGATGCACATTTTTTGCATTAGATATATTGTCTAATCTCTTACAATACAACTTCAAGAGCTTTTGGAGTGGACCTTAAAACATTCTTTAAGCTCTCAATTTAGTTTCTTGTTGAAATCAAACCCTACTGATTCCTCTAGGACACATGTAAACTCTTCTATCTGCATAGGCAGCTCAACAATTTTTTATTTCTATTTCCATATCCATCCTTATCACCTCCAAGGGGTCATCAATTGTACCCACTATAGGGATTTCTCTGAAAATATGCTCCGGACTCATGCCTTGATTTCAAGTTTTTCTTTCCAAATAAGGGGCTTCAAGGATATGAAATGTTTTGGCAACTTTCAAGTGTGTTGTCTTAGTGTTAATGTTTGTCTTTTCTCTGTCCCCTTTCCACATAGCCTCTTCTGTCATTAAAATTTTGTTATTTTTAAGAAAGTGAGGAGCTTCCATAGATAAATGGTAATGTAATCTAATATAAATCACGATACGAAGAAAAGATTAACGACATAGTTTATATAAGTGTTGCATGTATGGACATGCTTGCATTATGTCCCAAGAGATATATACATATGCTCCTTAGGAAGACAGCATGTGTGTAGGTAGACACCAAGCATACATTCTCCAATCGTATCTCTTTTCTTTTTAAGACAAAGGTTTCCCTATACAACTTTCAAGTGGAGCCGCGCATGCATAATATCATCACAAAATGTCGGATATGCGCTGTCATGTGGCCCTTTGATGAGAACCTACAATAGTCAAGAGAGCATGAGCATCATGTGCCTACAATAATGAATCATTTTGAAGGTAAAAAGAGTGTAAACAAGACGCTTGTGTGAGGTAAGAACCATGTGAGTTATGCCTATATAAGGTCTTGTAATCTCTTTTCATAATGAATAATCAAGATAAGTGTGAGTCTACATTGAGACTCTCTTGCTCTCTTTGATCATATACACACATACATAGACACACACCATGAATGCTACTCTCACTGATAACCCTAACCCCTATTAAGAGGTATTAGAGCCTTAGGGTGTTAAATACTTTCTAATTGTAGAATAAATCATTTTCTTGTAATAACGACTCCCTATCCTTTAGCATTTTCATCATCTAATTAGTGTCTAATTAGCTAATGTGGGCATGCTCTTAATTAATCTCTTGAGCCACACCTTTCTAGTTGACTAGGGCTCAATTTATATGGGATTCTTGCATCAATAAAGGTGTGATCACGCACACACACCCATATTTAGAAATAAGTAAATAGTGTGTAGATTACATTAATTAGCCTCTAATTGTGAATTCCAACCAGCTCCTAACAAGCTCTTTAATCGAGTATCAATTTTTCTTTTCAAGCCATTTTTAAATCCTTCATTTTAGTAAATCTTGCACTAACTATCATTGTGCATGCACATTGGATACCTATGGTTCAATTAGCTACAAAAAATTTGGATTAATTAAGTTCATCTCTTTTTTACTTTGATTTGAGATTTCACTTTAATTTTACTAGCATTGTGTGTGAGAATGAATCTTTTTCCCAAAAGTCTCTCCAAAGCCTTAAGAGGACATTCGCATCATTATCCTTAAGCTTAATTGGACTACCCCCTGGCAACTTGTGTGAGTGAATTACTTTCCCAAGAGCCTCTCCAAAGCCTAGGAGGACATTTGCTTCATTCTCCTTGAGCTTCATTGGACTACCCCCTTGCAACCTGGTAGGTAGCAACTGGTGCTTCAAGGATGGAATCTAAAACAACAAAGAAATACCAGTGCTGTGTTGGGCATAAGGAATGTGGCCCTATCTTGGGTAGGAAACATTCTCTTCACACTATTTCTCTGCTTATATCTTGCATACATCTATAATCGATCCCATACTTGGCCAGCTCAACAATACATGCTTCCTTAAGGATTTTTTCTAAAAAAAGCTATCTTAAAATTACTCTCTAAGAGGCCATGCACAACTCAATCATACTCAAGTTTTTTTTGATAATTCAAGGTCTAGCCAAGAGACTCTTCACATCTAAGTTAATTAAATCCAAAGGTGTAAAACACAAGGGCAAACAACTTGTTGTTTTTCTCAAAAAGAATTGCTTTGAGATGTTTTGGATCTCTCTCAAAGACTTGTAGGAAAAAAGTACTACATCATGTCATCAATTTATCATGAACAAATAGGGAAGCGACTCAGACATTACATTAGCTAAAGAAAAATTCAAAGGAGTACTTCACAAGCATATGCCTAGTTTATTTGAGGTCAGGGGAAAACTATTGTTTGCCTCCAACAAAGAAAATCTGGCACTCTACCAATTAGTATTTTTAAGCATGTAACTTCACAAGAGCCAACTATTAGCCGATTTCTACGGTGGTAGTTTTAAATGCAACATTAATGGAGGAGATTTGAGTTAGATATTGAGCACCAAGATAGGGGGTGCATCCCCATAAGCTACCCTCCACTTGATAAGAGGCAATCTTCTATTTACAGCATGCTAGATTTACAATGCATGGACATCACATAGAATTATAGCACGAACCTCATTTTCACATAATATTCCTTGCTTATCCATGATCCTCAGACATATACATTTATTGTGTACACAATGTGTCTGAACCCTGTGATCCAAGTTATTTGGGTACCCCCCCCCCCTCTCTCTCTCTCTCTCTCTCTCTCTCTCTCTCTCTCTCTCTCTCTCTCTCTCTCTCTGGCCTTCTGCAAGACATTGGTGTTGTGGTTCTACCCCTTCTAATTTCCTTCTATGTATTGACTTGGCTCTACCTACGCAGATTGTTTTAAAAGAAGTAGCAAATGGCCATGCTTGATGCTCCCATTGTTTCTTTGTGTGTGACATCCAGGACCCAGATTCCCTCCACTCCTTTACAGAGGGAAAAATTGACCTATGAGAACAAAGCAAACAACATAATATCCCTATCACCTTGTACATGAAACAAAAACTAACAAAATATAAGATGCTCAATCAAAAGAAGATGGCTAATAATTTGATACTCCATGAATCATGCCCAAATGCATAGCACGCTCTAGAAATGTCTATGCCCAGCTCAAACAAGTGTTTTGATGAAGCATGTTGTCCTTTCAATGCATATGGGCGGTGCTCTCAAATCTTATGCAAAGGGCTTATGAGACCAAACAAAGAGAAATGTGTTCATATTGTAGGTTTTATGGGCTGGGAGGACATTGTTAGGGTTTGAACCACCTAACATCCTATGCCCATGTGAACAATCCCTTATGGTGCTATTCTCACACACTCTAGTAGGAAATATGCCTACACCTAACACTTTATTTTCATGCCACATGGAGCATACACATGTCCTAAAACTCCTCATGCACATCAACACCTAGCCACATATGTGGATGCACTAGCATCGACCACTTCTGCTACTTGCATGCTCCATCTATAAATGGAGTTCCACTATACAAACTCACTCTCTCTTGAATCAATGCAAGCTATCCTATATTTTTATATTGTGTGCTAAATTTGATTTGCAAGTTGATTAGTATTTGTGCACTTAATTAGTTATTGTGATTACGCTTAATTACTTATGAACACTACATTGGTGTATCCACCATAGCCTTGCAAGTGGTGTCAGAGCGCAATTGTGAGGCTTATTGTAATTATTATTAGCATTATTATTCATTGTAAATATCCTACTCTTGAGGTGTCTATCTTAGAGATAAATTAGGCGTCCATCTCCATGCATGTTAAACTAGCCCATGAACCAAGTGTCAAGTTTCTATCTTTTCTCATTTAATGAAAAAGGTTACAGCAATGACCAATTTTACACGAAGCACGGCTTCTCCATTGTGCCAAGGTACTACCCAATGACTTGGCATCAAGGGCAATGGCACACAAGTTTGAAAAAATTGGCAAAATACGGAATATCATCTTACCAAATCCCTACCAGTTTAGACTGTGCAAGGCACTGCTTGTTTTGGTTCTCACGTTTGAGGCCATCACTTTTGCCAAGGGCTTAAAATTATGTATGCATGGCATGCTAGCTAGGTGGATTCAATTCTACCGCCTCATGAAACACGCTTCCGCTATAACAACAGACACTTTGTCAAGGACAAGATAAGTTTTGGATTGTTTAACATGATTTTTGGGTCGTTGTCAAAACACAACAACACTAAAAAGAACCTAAAACTCGGACTTAATTCAAAGGCAAAGTGCTATCATTAAGTCACACTGGTGTCGTCATAACCACATACACAGTAGGTGGGTCAGTGTGTGACTTGTTTGTGTTTTTCTGTTACCTCTCTCGATGAGAGTCATAGCAGAAAACTATTGCATGCTTATAGGACTTGCACGTTAGTCATAAGATGGACAAGAGCATGGCAATCAACTATACACGTCATAGTCGTTTAAGGAAAGTTCCTCAGCCCAGCATGCTCTTCTTTTCTCTCTTTCTTATTTCTCTCAAAGAATAATGAAAACTTTTTAAGAATATTTTGATACATGTTTTTCTTGTGAGTCAGCCTGAGCCAAGGTGCTCTAACTCTCAACTAGTAAGTGGCCAAGACGCCACTCCAATTAGTCTTCATCAGTTTCTCGATTGAACACTAATTTGTTATTGGCATAAGGGCTATGAGCCACACAGGCTAAGAGCCATTGTCAGACCTAGGGTAAGACCCAATGCTGGTATTTCTTGGGTGATTGTTCTCCAGCTTGAACAGATCTATCCCATGGAGTTCCCATTGATGTTAATGGCCAAGCAAGAGTCTTGCCATTACAAATCTTTTGGGTGTTCTGTACGCACTACATGTTTTTAGTGCGACACCCGAATTGAGTTTCTGATAATCTTAAACTCACATCAGCTGATCTCTACCACGGAGTATAGATGCAACAATTAGTTAAGACAGCATGGCTGTCCATAAGAGCTAGGCATGTCCCTTGTGTAGATCTCTTGCTCTCTCTATAGCACTACAAGTGTCTATGGCATCATAGTTTTGGGGTAAGACCCAACGGGTGATTTAGTTTGATCTATTCTCGTTATATTTTCAAGGAAAGAAGTCCGCAATTAACTACCACGCGGTAGCGGACAAATTCAACTTTTCTTAAGTTGATTCCAATCATTCTCTACACAGTTGACTATGTTGGTTATCGTTACCTGCTTGTTGAGCAATTTCTACAAAGGGTCTTACCAAGGGGTTGGACTACGTAGATTCTAACCAACGAGTTTGAGTTGCAAAGGCAACACCCAGGGTTTCCAGTGCAATGCTGCTTGGTTTTTTCTCAGGTGGGCACGTGCTCCTCTGCATTTGAATACAAGTAAGTGACCATTAAGTTCAAATCTCCAGGTACGCATCTATTGATTTGGTGTTACTCCATTTTTTAGTATGCTTTGCTTGGTTTCTTCAAGTCATATAAATCTGCTTGAATATTTCTAAGCCATGCCAAGGGCATGTCGAAACAAAGTATTTTGGGCCGTAGTGTCCAATATACATTATGCTGTTATGAACCACTTGTCGGGTTCGATTTGGCACATGTTGTCACATGGGATACAACATGGTCTAGGAACTCAAGGAGTCCAATTTAGCCAATGTGGAGCAATGATAATGAGGGGCCCTCTCACTCTTTTCACAGAGTGTTTTGCAGCTACCTCCACACACAAGTACATCTTGTACTTGATGGATGTCGCTTTTTCGGCCATCCTTATTTGAGACATATTCCACATGTGGAGAATATGAGTCTCTGGGACTGACACTGGTGTCAAATTCCTAGTGATGTATCGCGACGAGGTCCCTACGTGCTGGTTGCATCCATTTATTAGACCATTTGGAGCACACCGTATCAGGAACAATTTCAGTGGCCAGAAATTGTCGGATACTAAGTACAGACTTGTTCCGATTACAAGTGTTGTGAAACCTCCTTAACGGAGGGTCGTTTCTACATATAGCCAAGTATGCTATGTTCATGAGAATGTCTCATGGTTGGTACCTAGGTGTGACTGGGTTGTCACATTCTGTTATGGTCCAACTTTTGTTGCCAGGTTTTTTCGTGTGTACCGTGGAAAGTCTCGTCATGGAATTGCGGTTCAGATATGTTTGTGTTAAATGCATGCACACTAGGTGTTATGGGCCCTAGTGTTTAACACAAATTTATTTGGAGCGGCATGAGCATTCATGGACTTTATTCTTCTGCACCCTTTTGCACTGCCCGTGCAATCTCTCTTGCAGATTTAGTATGCGTTTACACCCTGCCATACAAGGAAATGGCTCAGTATGGGTGCCTGGGGTTGGATAGTCTAGACTCTATGAGTTTATTCCACTCCAACCCGCTTTCAACCTAGTTGGTTGTCTCCACTCCATACCAAATATATGGCTGGATACTCAATGGTTGAGTCCTAGTTTATCATCAGTCGTGGAAGACTGTCTGTAAGTGGTTCGGGAAAAGCACCTCACTCTTACTACTGTTATTTTTTGCTAAAGGATCTACTATGAGCATACGTTAGCACAACGCATTTTGAATGGGCGATTCTCTTCCTATTCTAGAATTTGCTTACGTAAGGTTTTCAACTTTGAACATCTGTTGTGGTGGGGTTGGATACCGTTTCCATAGTTTCATAAGTCAAGGACTTAATAGGTGTGCTGACAAAGTATGTTGGCAGGTAACCTTCATTAGGGGTGAACATGTAGTTCTGTGTGTTCCAAAAAGTTCAGAAGTCTGACATAAGGACACACCCTATTCTACTTCTTAGTAGCTATGAGCTTTTTAAGATACTCACACGAGTTGGAAATCTGGCTCACAACTTCATGGAAAGTTGCACCAAGGTTTTCTTGCATTATTCCAGTACCTTCAGAAGATCTGAAAACTGGTTATGCCTTTGGACAACTCTTAGTTGTGGTTACTCCTTTACAGTACTCAAGTGAGTTATAAATGGAGTTACCATTTATACCCAAGTGCTTGTAAAAGGACAACAATGTTGAAAATCAAGATGTTGCTCTTGGTTTCATTGAACCTCCTCACTGCATCAAGTATCAGTTGGCTCGCTTATGGGAAGCCAACACGGAAAACATCAGTGTTCTTACGAAGATACTACCGCTTGTGTTTTCGAGGACGAAAACGCTTCTCCAAGGGGGCAGTAATGTCAGGACAAGGATCCTAAGCCTAGGGGGTCAGGGACCTGAGCCATGGGCTTGGACTCGACCAGTGTGAACTGGGGATCCGTATGATGGCTAGGGCTAGGAGCCGGTCTATACATAGGGTGGTAGGGCGGTGGATCCGATATCACAGTCTCCTAGGTCTTATAACACCCAGGTACATCTCATACTTGAAGGCATTATTTTTTCAGACATCGTTATCTGAAACATATTCCACATGTGGAGAATATGAGTCTCTGGGACTGACACTGACGTCCGCTATTTCAATTATGTGTCATGACAAAGCCCCAAGTGCTGGTCAAATCCATTTTATAGACCATTTTGAGCATGTAGTCAAGAACAATTTTTATGGCCAAGAATTGTCTGATACTTAGAACAACTTGTTAAGATTACAAGTTTTGTTGAACAACATTAACGGATGGTTGTTTATGCATATATCAAGGCTATGTGTTTTTCATGAAATTGTTTCATTGTTTGTACCTAGAAGTGACTTATGTCTCACATTCTGTGATGGTTCAAATGTTGCAACAAGGCCTGCAAATGATTGCAGTGTAGCAAGTATTTAGTTTCTTTTCAGAACTATTTACACTCCTCTTTCATGTGTGCTATGAGCATCATATTTGTCATAAGTATTGGCAAGTATGACCGTAGATATGCAGGTTCGGATCTGCTTTTGCTAAGTGCATGCACACTAGGCGTTACAAGCCCTAGTTTTTAGCAAAGGCTGATTTGGAGCGGCATGCACATTCATGACATAGATCTAACAATCATCAATATAGGTCATGGCTCGGTTTGGGTGCTTGTGGATCTTTCAAGTTAACCAAGATGGTTATTTCTAACATTGTTGATTCCTCAGCCATGTTGTAAGGCATTGTGATCCCTGCTTACTAGCCATGTTGGAAGACTATTTGTAAACAGTGGAGAAACACACCTCAGTACTGTCATTTATCCAAAGGGGATAGACAGATTACACGTGTAATCTTGTGCTAAAAGATATGCAAAGCCCGCGTGTTAGCACCAAGCAACCCAATTAGAAAGCATATATCGCTATAATTGGAGTTAGCTTACCATAAGGTAAAGCATGTTTGCGACTAGGTTTAGTCTCTTCATATGTAAATCAGTTTGGATGGGGCTTTCAAACTAAAATGGATTTTATATATATATATATATATAATAAGACACTCAAGACAGACCTCTATCGCAGAAAAGACTAAACTATGCATGCCTTGTTAGAGTTTGTTTACGTGAGCCGACTAAGACGAGTTTCTGCTGGAGGATAGGCAGTGGGGAGATTGCAAGTAGCGGCTGCTTCGTGGTGAGTTGTTGGGCATGCCAACCCTCCTTACAAGCGATCCTCCCTTGCCTCGCCCTTATTGAGAGATCGCCTATCCCTCCTCCCTTTGGGAGGTGACATGGCGGTCGATACTTCTTGTTTCTCCTCTAGTGGGCTCCTAGCGTGGGTGGCAACCGATGGAACCTCATGTGGCAGCGAGTGTAGGATCTCGATGTGATTTTAGCTTGCAAGGCTGGGTCTGTCTTCAACCTAATCTGAACTTTGATGGTGCAAGACTAGTTCCAATTGTGTGCTACTGCCAGCTTTGATCCGACTCTATCTGGGTGGTGATGAATTGTGAGTGTAGGATCTTGATGGGATTTTAGCTTGCAAAGGCTGGGTCTGTCTTCAACCTAGTTTGAACTTTGATGGTGCAAGACTAGTTCCAATTGTGTGCTACTGCTAGCTTTTATCTGACTCTATCTGGGTGGGTGATGAATTGTGAGTGATGGAGTCTACTTGTATGGTGATGGAGTTTCGATACTCCCCCCTTATAGAGATGGTATGCTTATGATATCTCTATGCAGTTGGTTCTTTTGAAAGGGTGGCTCCCTTGTCAGCTTGATTATTGCAATCTTTGTAGTTTTAGTTTATGGTCCTGGTGGGGTGGATCCCTTGTTTGCCAATGAATACTTTGTAATTTTTTGGTTCTTTTGAAAGGGTGGCTCCCTTGTCAGCTTGATTACTGCAATCTTTGTAGTTTTAGTTTATGGTCCTAGTGGGGTGGATCCCTTGTTTGCCAATGAATACTTTGTAATTTTTTGGTTCTTTTGAAAGGGTGGCTCCCTTGTCAGCTTGATTATTGTAATCTTTGTAGTTTTAGTTTATGGTCCTGGTGGGGTGGATCCCTTGTTTGCTAATGAATACTTTGTAATTTTTTGGTCACCCCGTGCCTCAAGAGCTCATCCCTTACCATGGAGTATCATATGGATGGTTGTTTTTAATTTGATATATCTAACACTCTCTATTGGAGAGAGTACTCCTAAAAAGACTAAATTATGCAAAATTTGGAGCAATCCATCCAAAATTATATAAAAGGGTTTTTGGGGATTTTAAAATTTGAGGGGTATTTGGGAATTTCCCCAAATTTCAGGTGTGTTTTGGTAATCTTTTGAATGGGTCAACTTTGAGCACATTCCCTTTGTGGCACGTAGTCGACTTGGTCAAGAAGGCTAAAACTGCATTTGGGAGTTGGGACAAGCTGTGCTAAGAGGTCTCCCCCATAGGCTCTTAACACATGTATCCTCATAACAGACACTCATCAAAATATCTGCAACTATGTGAATCGTGTATGGGCAATAACCATGTTTAGAGAAGTATCGACACCTCTTCGTGGGTGTAGGGAGTGGATTGTTGTGTGTGGCTCTACACACATATAAATTAGAACTTATACCCAAGTTTTGTCTTATAGCCTTGGATGTATGGGTCTTGAGAGCAACCTTCAAGGGGACAAGAGGGACCCTCGAGTTTGGTAGGGCTATACCCTATGGGTGTGCTCTCTAATAAGTTCCTACCATCACCCGATATTTTATAGGCTAAGCAATAATGATTTAAGCCAATGAGGAGCAACATCCATTACACCGTAATATTTGGCACTTGGCTGCACCTAAACACTAGATCCTTGCTTCTTTTGGATGGCACCTTGAGCTTGCCCATATTTGGTGTTGCATGCGCCAACCAATAAGGCAATTTACTATAGTTTCCGGTAGTTCAAGACCTATGTGGACCCACTTGCAATGTTTGGGTATGTGTATCCTATTATTATCAATTGATTTGTCTCTATGTGAATCAATAGCAATCTCTACGCCATCTAATTGTTAAATTGCAGCCCATAAACACACCACCAAGAGAAAGCCCAGCTAAATATCGCTTCTGAATCGACCACCCTCCAAAACAATGAACACGAGAATATCAAGTAAATTGGAGTGTGCACCCACACAATGACTGAACAGTTTGCATAGTTACCCAACACTGACAAACTCTTATGGCTACAAACTTGTCTATGGGTGCATGCAACAATGATAAGGCACCCTCTTATTTCAACGGCGCATTTCACACAACCATGGTCTTTATCTCCTCTATGGGAGGCTCTCTAAGGCTGGGTTCACAGAATGCGGCGGAAGGGAAATGATGCATGCGCGCAACCAATGACACTGCGCTAGGTAGGCAGACCCGTTCACATAGCGCGGAGGCAGTAGAGAGAAAACCTTGCCAGCTCGCGGAAGTGATTTAGACATTTTCTTCCGACACCCCCCCGGCACAAAACGCTTCCACCCTCCATGTCCACAGAAAATTCTTGTTGGAGGTCCAAATTATTTTATTTATTTTTTAATAACCTCAAACCTTTTGAAAAAAGGCACTTTAGTGTTGATTTCCGCCGGGCTCGAGTGTTCACAATGGGCGGCGGATGAAAACTATCTAACCGGGTTCTTCCACTCCTGTGTGAACGGATGGGCGGTGGAAGAGTGCATGCGTTTACTCTTCCGGCTGGAAATGCACCTTTTGCAGTGTGATTGCCGCCGCTTTAGTGTGAACCCAGCCTAAGTGCTTCAAAATTCAAACTTCAATCTGAGGAAAATTTGACCACAATGTGCTTGGAGGCCGGGCCAATGCAGGCCAGTGCTGGCCAATGTCCAGGGTCATCCAGTTGACTGCTGACCGTGAGGTTAGGCTAGTGTGGGACCGGTCACAAGTCCAATTTTTATTGGATGAGGACCGTGGCCAGCAGACACTCCTGTTTCCTGCGTGCCGGGAAAAGGCGCGAGACGTCACAATGGAGCCCTTCTCCCTCCGATGAGTCTCTTGTAGTTGTAGTGGCCTCTCCCTCTCTCTCTCTGTTCACACACACTGTGAGTGCATGACACACGCAGGGCAAAGGAACCCCCGTCTCTCTTCCTCTTTCTGCGCGCTCTGCACATTCTCACACAAGGGAGCGAAACTGGAGCAGATGGGTGGGGCCTTGTAACGCTGGAGGATGCTTGGAACACACACACACACACACACACATTGACACAAGGGTCCGCACTCTCATGCGCACCTAGCAGTCCTCTCTCTCTCTCTCCCCCTCTAACGCATTGGCGAATCACATGGATGATGGCGCTGATGGCAAAGCAGGGCACTCTCTCTCTCTACGAACACACTCTAAATACACACATTTTTCTCTTTGCTCGCACAGATGAGTTGGGCGAGAATTGCGTTGGGGAAGTGTAGGTGAGAGTTGGGTCCTGCTCGGCAGACCGTTTCTCGTAACGGGTGCGCTTGACTGAACAGGACTGCGACTCTCCGCCTCCGTTCTTCTCGCATCGCCTCGACTGAAGACACCTTCCCTTCCCTGCCTCCCCTCCCGGCCCTGCCTGCTGATGTTTCCGGTGATTTACTCTGTTGGTGCAGTTGCAGAGCGCAAGCTATGGCCGGGATTATGACCCAATATTGATTTGCACGGAAGCACTCGCACATACCACCCACTTACACACATTCGTACGCACCCACATTCCCACATTTGTATTTACCTCACCCTCCCAGGCTCCCACCCTCCCCCACACACACACACACTCTCTCTCTCTCTCTCTCTCTCTCTCTCTCTCTCTCTCACAGATCAGCTCATAGAGGTAAGTAGCAATCTCATGCTCTCCACCTCTTTTCCTGCTGCCGTGGAGCTTCCCCTCACTTTACTTTGTACTTATATATTCACCATGTTAACGCAGACTCCATACCCCCCTTGTGATGGCTTCTCTAGGTCACCTCGGACCTGCCGCTGCCCCGGCAAAGGGTGCTTCTAGTGGTACTCACCTTGCGTCGCACAGGCCGCCAGTGTTGAGTAATGCTGGAGCTGAATATCTCCCAAAAGAGATGCATGAGATGAAGATCCGCGACGACAACACCGAGGACAAGGTACCTATTTATCTCTGTCATTGTTTTCTTTCTGGGGCTTTATCCATCGTTATTGTTAGCAACGGCCTTAGCAACCTACTATTTTGATGTTGTTAAACTACACTCTCAAGCTGTCAGCTACTGAGCTTTGAAGCTAGTAAGCAGGGAATCAGTTGAATTGTTTGAATTTTTGATGTATTATACTCCGTTTTAGGACCCCATCTCTCCCCGCCTTCCAACCTCCCCACACACACACACACACACACACACACACACACACACACACACACACACACACACTGAGTCACATAGCATAATGAGTTTCTGTTGACATTAATTTTCCATCATGATTGATCCCTGATTTGCTCTCATGGTTGATCCCTGCTTTGCCACTAAGGACATAGAGGCAGCATCAGTCATAAATGGCAATGGTAATGAAACTGGTCACATCATTGTTACCACGATCGGTGGCCGAGATGGTCAGCCCAAGCAGGTAAGCTTACATCTATAGTTAGGCTATACTTCGTTTTGATGTCCAACATCTCAAGACATCCTTTCCTTTTCCTGTGACTTACATTTGTAGACCATAAGCTACATGGCCGAACGGGTTGTCGGGACTGGATCGTTTGGTGTTGTTTTCCAGGTACTCTCTATCACTCATTCAGTCTCTTTGCATTCGCATATGCATACGATTGGTGACACTCTTTGTTGTTTAGGGGAAATGCCTTGAGACCGGTGAAACAGTTGCAATCAAGAAGGTTTTACAGGATAAAAGATACAAGAATCGTGAGCTACAAATCATGCGGCTCCTTGATCATGCGAATGTGGTCTCCCTCAAGCACTGCTTCCATTCCTCCACTGACAAAGATGAGGTCTATCTGAATTTGGTTCTGGAGTATGTTCCTGAAACTGTATATCGGATCGCAAAGCATTACAACCGAATGAATCAACGGATGCCTCTGCTATTTGTCAAACTTTATGTCTATCAGGTTCATCAGAAAACTATGAGCTTCCCTTCTTTACATCAGTATTTTCAATTGATGTTGCAATGCTGCTGCACCCTTGCATTGTCCTAGTGACCTTTTTGATTTTTAGAGATGTTGTCATTTGTTTTTTCTTGAGTTCTTTTCTGAGGAATGATCAATGGTCATTGTGTTGTTGCTTTCATGAGCATTACTTGGTGAAAACTTTATTTTTGTACGGCTTGCATCTTGCTTGCAAGAATCTGCCTTTATTTTCTGCGCATTTCAGTGCATATGTGCCACTAGTTTTCATTGTCTGAAATGAGAAGAAGAATCTTCAAGCATTACAAGCAACGTGCCTAATCATTGCCATGGCTGACAGATATGCAGAGCATTGGCATACATTCATGGAGGGCTTGGTGTGTGCCATCGAGATATTAAACCCCAAAATCTTCTGGTAAATGCTTGTGAACCAATTGACTACATTGCTTCTATGCTGTAGCAATGATCATAACAACATGAAAGCTGCAAATATTGCCTTCTCATTCTCTAGGACAGCCTTAATAGAGATCTGGATCTTGTGACGGCTCTTGGAGTTTACACTGTCCCATCTCTCAATTACATTTTTTTTTTGGTTTCTGCTTCGTACCTCCCTTATTCTGCTTTTGTGCACCCTACAGGTGAATCCTCACACTCACCAGTTGAAGCTTTGCGACTTTGGAAGCGCGAAAGTTCTGGTAAGACAGAATTTCTTTTCTCAAATTGTAATTGTTTCCTCGATGGAAAATACACAGTAATTTTTATCTTTTGTGCATAGCTTTTAGTGCATATGTCCTAGCTTCTTATACATGTGTGGTTAAATAGCCCAAGGTATTGGATGCAGGTTAAGGGAGAATCCAATATTGCATACATCTGTTCCCGATATTATCGAGCACCAGAGCTAATTTTTGGGGCTGTGGAGTATACTACTGCAATAGACATATGGTCTACTGGGTGTGTCTTGGCAGAACTCATGCTGGGACAGGTTTTTCCACTCACTCTGCTTCTGAACGGGAATTTTTATATAGAACCTGCTCAGGGGTTATGCCTTTGATCATGTATAATTTCCTCTGACAACCTGCAGCCCATCTTCCCTGGAGAAAGTGGTGTTGACCAGCTTGTGGAGATCATTAAGGTAAAGCTTATTTTGTTTGAACAAGGTCATTTAGTTGTGTATTTTTTTCGTCTGTTTGTAAAGGACTTGAATGCTTCTTTTGGTAGTACTACCTTATCAAGTTTCCAATTTATGAATGTTAGTTGTGCAAGGGTCAGGGATGGATGGCTGAGGCGTGCCCGACCATGGGTGAAGTGTCACGTCCCTAGACATTAAGGTGGGTGCCTGAGCAGTGTCTGACCAGTGTGAACTAGACCCTAGGCTCATTTGTTATCTATCTTGTGTGATCACCGCACTTGGACTACATACCCTTGACAGTGCTTGCCTGGATAGCCAAGCGGTGTGTGCTGGTGGTATGGGAGGCAAGTCCTTGAGGTGAGGCACTAGGCTGGAGTAGCTGCAGGCTCACATCTCAGGCTCAGGGGTAAGCCGGTTAGGGTCTGCTGAGTTGGATATCTATCCCTTATGTTGTTTTATGTGCATGTTTGGCTTGTGTTATGTCATGTGTGCAAGATGGATCCTTGGGGGCCACTAACCCCGGGCACGGGGGGTTTGTGGGGGGGGGGGGGGTGTGGCGGTGCATTATCTCATGCCTCCCAATTCTCCATGCATGGAAAAAATTTGTACTTGTAGGGGCTTTTGCAACAAGTATTGCAATTTTTAAATGGTGCATTAGGCTTTAGCTCATTCCTCCCAAGTCTCCATGCATGGAGAAAAAACTTGCAATTGTAGGGGCTGCTGCAGCAAGTTTTGCAATTTTTGAAAGAACGGAGATGATACCTATCCAAGCTAAATGTCAAGAGAACATGACCATTTCGAGACTCAATACTAACAATTTGGACTTTCTCTAACTTCATGCTAAATTCTTCTCAATTTTTCTATCCTCATCCTTATGATGGGCATCCTTGCGATGGCAGAAAATATGTGGTCATTGGCCTTTCCCTTAAAAGATTAATAGTGTTTCTTGTACTGCCTACAGGTTCTGGGGACTCCCACTCGTGAGGAGATCAAGTGCATGAACCCCAACTACACCGAGTTCAAGTTCCCACAAATCAAAGCACATCCATGGCACAAGGTGACTTGTTCTGTCTTGAAATCTTAGCTTTAACAGGCATGTGAGGGGCATACAGAGAATAACAGCAAAGCAAATAGCATCACTCAAATGCAGGGTAAAGTACAAATGTTTTCAAAAGTTTCCGGTTGGGATTAGCTGCTACCAGCTCTTTTTTGCAGAGAGGCTTGCAACCGTGTATTGTGCAACTAATGGAATGTTGGTTGACTTTGCTTTTTGTGATGAACTTATGAAGAAATCGAAACTAGATTCTTCTAAGACATTTCCTGTGTGATGCATCACAAGAAGCCTAAATTGCTACGACCCTAGAAACATGATGCACCATTTTTCCAATTTTGCATGCTATTTGCAGCTGTTTTTGCGCTTGCTCATAAGCACTGTGTATTGGTATGCAGATTTTTCATAAAAGGATGCCACCAGAAGCTGTTGATTTAGTGTCCAGACTCCTGCAGTATTCACCGAGTTTGCGGTTTACTGCTGTATGTCTTAAGAATCATCTTTGTCAATTTTCTTTTATCATCACCCACCTAACCCCCCTTAATCCCACACAGCATGCATGTAACCACCCCCCCACCCCTCCCTCTCAGGATAGTTTCCTACGACATTAAAATTCTCTTCTTCCTCTCTCTCTCTCTCTCTCTCTCTCTCTCTCTCTCTCTCTAACTCATTATCTATCGAAAAAGTTTCGGCAGTAGAGCTTGGTCTCAAAATCACTGGGTTTTGGTGCAAGCCACTAAGCTTCTTTTGCTGTCCTGCAGCTAGAAGCATGTGTACATCCTTTCTTTGACGAGCTTCGTGATCCAAACACTCGACTACTGAGTGGTCGCCCTCTCCCTCCCCTCTTCAACTTCAAGCCCTATGGTATCATTTTACTTTCACTTCAACAGAAGCTCCATGTTTTCAGTAGTCCTTGAAGCAATGACTGTCTTGCCTTGTTTGTAATGGATGCAGAGTTGAAAGGGGCCTCGATTGATATGATTCAGAGGCTGATTCCTGAGCATGCACGAAAGCAGATGCCTTTGCTAGGGTTTCAGTAGCTTCTTCTTCATATAGCTTGAGCGCGATCGATGCCATTGCATCGAGAGTCGCAAAGCTTCACTTGGGTTGTCATACCCACAGGTCCATCCATACCTCTGAACTAAAAGCATGCTTTAATGGTGGAGCATGGAGATAGAGGGGAAGATGGTTGGATTTGTGTACATGAAAAGGGAGTTTGATGTTACCCCATCAAGTAGTGTATGTGATGTGAGCAACAAGAGTGCCATCATCATATGATGGGTTTGTCTCTTGTTCTTTCGTTTTCGATGCCATGGGCTGGTTTATGATGGGCAACATACACAGAAGAAGAGTCTCAGATTTCTGATGGAATTCCACCGATTAAAAGAGTGGAAATGCCAGGGTTTTAACAGTTTTTGAAGCTGAAGGAGTTTTTTGCCCTCTTGGGAAAGGGGGTTTGTGAAAATTTGGGATTTTGGAAGCTCAAAGTTGTGTTTCTATTAGTTGTACACTGGCCTCCCTCATTTAGGAAAGAGCTCAAAGGTTTGAAAGATTTTTGGAGTCTTTTGTATAATTAACCTCTTAATTCCTTGGCGTTGAAATGCCATTTCCTTGGGTTATAGCAAGCCTGGCTTTGTGTATAGTCTATTTACAACATGTTTACACCGCAATCTCCTTTCGTCAATGACATGATATGACATTGTATGCTTTGCTCTAGCACCTTTTGAATCAATGATTTTGAGAGTTCAAATCTACTCCTTGAGAGAGGTTGATTTAACTAGTTATTTGAGTGCACTGGCCTATCCCCAGAAAAAATTAGAGGATGTAAGATTTTGTAAGATTACAGTACTTTTTTTTTTAACCTTGAAAGAGTGGACATTGAAGGGGTTTTACAAGATTATTGTACTTGGTAATTACTCTATGTAGGGGAATATTTCTCTTGCTTTTTGTGCTTTTGTTGCTTGTTAACTCAAATGCTCAATGAACTCTCACTCAATGCTAACAGAATGATGTGTGCACCACAAATGGGTGAAGTGACTGATGTATGATGCTGGTTTTGTTTGTTTAGGTGCTCCATTGCTGTTTTGTGTTAACTTGTGTCAGTTATTGCCCTCTTCAATATATGGTGGTTGGAGGTGCATGAAAGTTTGCCTACCCAAAACAAGGAATTGTTAGGTCTAATTTTGATTCTTTGATTTGTTGCCTCTTGTGTATGTTTTTTTTTGTGTCTTTATCTTTGGCAGGACAGCAGTGAATTTTGTAGTTATGTTTGTTTTCCATGGTTGGTGCTCACAGAAAACATCTTTACAAGCTATTGAGGAAGGGATGCAATTAATAGTCTGCATATTTTATGTTTAACTTTATAGAATTTGTCAGTTTTGCACTAGTGTGTACAAAATAATGCGGGTTTTTTGCCAAGATGTGTTTGAAAACATGTGGAATTTGGAACTCTTGGGCACATTCCATATATGCAGTGAAAAACTTGTTAGAATTTGGAGCTTTTGGGCACATTCCAATATTTGCAGTGATATACAAGTAAGTTATACTTATGGAAGAGCTGAATATGGTCTTCTGTAGGTATTGTCATCGTAAAGGGTAGCTAGAACTATGGCTTTTTTCGCTACTTGCTCCTTCTAGAGTAATATAATATTCACAAAGCATCAATTTTTTTGTTAACCTTGTCGAACACTAAAAACCTGTTCCTCAAGTCCTCCATTAAGGAAAGGCATTGTTGCCATCCATTGTCCACATTTTCCAATTTTGGATGGAAGCCAAGGACCTGATGGAGCTCATCTTGGCAATAAGAGCATAAGCCCCATCACATACAAGACCATGTTCTTGACTCAAGGCTTCAGCAACCCACTTGGCTTTGAATCATTTGAGCTTGTAGATCCACTTCCAACCTATGGCCTTCTAAGTTTTCTATTACCATAACTTTCCTTACACAGCAATAATCAAAATAATACAACCACCTGCAAGAAAGTATGTATGTCCAAAAGTTTCTCTGCATAATCACATTCAGATCCTTGTGAGTATTATGAATAGGTAGTTGCTAAATTGAGAAAAATATACAAGGATCATTTTAGGACCGTTGTCGTAGGTATCTAGTAACATGTTCTTGACAATGTGTACGTTAGATAGCACCAACTCTTACTTGTTCATGTCAGTTGTAGCTTGTTTTTGTTTTTCAAGAATTTGAATTGTGCAGAAATCTTTTAGTGCTGTTTGTAAGTCATTTCAATGGCCACAAAGAATGTGGGCTGTCCAATCATTTATTGCAAAAAATTCTTTTGCCATGTATATCTATAAATGTTTATAGGCACTGCAATCAATGTTCCTACATTGGGTCATTGCAGCTGGTCTAAGTTAGGCTTAATTTCACATCACAAGCACATAGATGCTTGTTTCGTAATGACTGCAAGTGTTAAAGCGGGTTCAAGGCATATCTAAGTGGAAGCTTTAGGAGTTGAGTTCATCGGGCCAGCCTGCAGTATGTTTCGAAGCTTGAAGTTGACCATCGTGGAGGACATTGCTCAGTCGATCTTGGCAAAGGGCCTCTAAATTGATGCATTGGATGGGCGTCATTTTCTATGCCGACAAAGCCTTGGAGTATGCAGGGGTCAACATTATGAGGCGCAGTTCTTTATATAAGGCCTCAATGGGGAGAGTATACCTCGACATCACAATCAATTGTCTGTGTCCATCGATTGTCTTGCAGTGTTAACTAAGAGTGGGGGGTTATTTAGGTTATGTTAAGCTAGAACTATATTGGTATGCTTATGGGCAGTGCCAGTCTGGCACTCCTTGGGGTGGATTAAGTTAAGTGAGTTGGGGTTTGGCTAAAAGCAGTTCGAGATTTTTGGTGGGAACCACACCCTCTTAAAATTATTTAGACGAAAATGAGAAGGGTTTTAAGTCGCCTGCAATGATTGGGGACGTGGGCCTGCACGTGAAGAGCCGCCATGGAGGAGGGGCCCCAAAGAGTATAAGGAACTTGGAAGGGAATGTAGTGAGCATGGATTGCCATGTTGGAAGAGTGTGGAGGTCACCAAGCTAGATCGTTGCAAAAAAGGAGCAGAAAGAGAGAGAGGTGGCGGCCACCAGAAGGGGAAAGCCCAAAGAGAAGAAGGGGGGGCTCCAATGGACAAGGAGTGAGGCTTGACAATGGGGGCCAAGAGAGACAAGCTGCCTAAGCAGAGGGAGCTTTGAAGCACACACGCAAGGAGAGCTCAAGTTGTGGAAGGAGAAAAGACTCTCAGGCTGATTTAGAGGGTGCCGCTCAGAGAAAGTGGGAGAGGGCCAACTTATAAGAAGCCCCACTTATCTTCTTATAAGAAGCCCCACTTATCTTCTTTGTGATCTGGAACAGACCACAATAACGAGAAGAAAATTTTGAGCATTGGCCAGTTAGGGTCGTTTCGGAATCCTGCAGTGATACTCTAAGTTACACCCACATGCCCTCTTGGAGTTGGGAGGGCTTGTTGATACTGATTGGCATAAAAAGTAGCACGATCTTGTGTTGTCTTTATGCTCTCTTTTGCGATTTGAAGCATTTCTTGCATATTGCGAAAGAAATCGGCCATCGATCGCATCTTGATTCCCTTGAATCCAGTGGCAATTGGTGGTTTTGACTCGTAACAATACATAAGTATAAACGGGCTATAGCCAGTAGTCGAGTGCTTTGTACTATTATAAGCAAACTCAATCTGCAGGAGATAGCGTTCCCAATCAGATTGATGTCGCGAGACATATGCTCGCAGCATGTCTTTCATAGTTTGATTCGTGCATTCAGTTTGTCCATCAGTTTGGATGATTTGAGGATGACATACATAGACAAGTCTCCAATTTTTGGAAGACTGTTTGCCAAAAATTGCTTGTGAACTTTGGATCATGATCACTGACAATTTCATCGGGCAAACCATATAGTTTGTACAAGTGTTTCACAAAAAGCTGAGCTAACTCGTGGCTCTTTACGGTGGAACGTGTGGGGATAAATCGCACCATTTTTGTGAGTCGATTGACGACGATCCAAATGGCATCATGCCTACGGTTAGTTCGGAGTAATCCAAGTACAAAATCCATAGAAAATGCTTGACCATTTACTATCAGGAATGTGCAAAGGATGTAGTAACCCAATGTGTTTATGACGTTCAGCTTTATTGAGCTGACATTGCGCGCATTCCCGCACATACTTTTCAACAAAAGTTTTCATGTGCGGCCAATAAAAATACGGACCAACCAAGGCCAAAGTACGGTGTGTGCCAGGGTGTTTTGCATTAGGTGCATTGTAACAAACAAATTTTGCTTGTGGATATCCTCATCAATGGCACACACACTTTGCCTTGCTTGCAAAGTAATCCATTAATGGAAAACTTCTCCGCTACCTTTCTCTCCGTAGCCAGCTCAAAGGCGTTCGCATTGCCATAGCTTTTTGGGCTATGCATTCCCTCTTGAAAACGTTGCCAAATTGAACCAAAGTGACGATCATTTTGACAACAGCCTTTGAGAGAAAGATAGAAGTCAGTCAAAATTTTAGCAAAAGAAAGAGTATTGACATCCGAAATTCTACTAAGGGTGTCGACTACCATATTGGTAGCACCCTTACAATAGCGAATCTTGAAGTCGAACTCTTGTATGAGTTCGGCCCACCTTGCCTTTCGATCATGAAGGTCGGCCGGGCTGATCACATAGATATTTCAAAGAATGGTGGTCCGTCCATACCACGAAGCGGGCACCAAAGAGGTAATGACGCCAAACCTCCAAGGCATGAATGACCACCAACAATTCCTTCTCCTGTATGAAATAACGTGGCTACACGTCAATGAGATTGCGGCTTTCAAATGCAACATGCCACTCATCCCAATATAGGATAACGTCGATAACATAATCACTGGCATCCGTTTCCGCCACAAAGGGTTTATTCAGATACGTAATGCCAACATCGGTGCAGTGGCAACAAGTCGCTTCAATGTTTGAAAGCATTGATCGAGCTCGTCGGTCCATCGAACGGAAGGACTAACAATATGTTTTTTGCTTTTGATGCCCTTTAACAAACGAGTAAGGGGTTCGGCAATACGAGCATAGTCCTTAAAATTTTTCAAAAAAAGCCAGTAAAACCTAAAAAAAGAATTTACTTGCCTGATCGTGTGAAGAATGGGCCAATCCAACACATCACGTATCTTCTCGGGGTCAATGCGAATGCCGTCAGCGAAGATGACATGACCCAGATACATCAATTCGATGCAGAAAAACTTGCACTTGACTTGCTTCACATTCAAATTTTATTGCCTCAAAACACGCAAGTTGAGACGAAGGTGTTGCAGATGCTCCTTGAGTTTTTTGTTATAAATTAAAATATTGTTGAGGAACACCACAACCCACTTCCCCAAATACGGACAAAAGAGATCATTCATCGTTTGTTGGAAAATGGCAGGAGCGTTGGTTAACCCAAAGGGTAAAACCAAAAACTGGTAATGTCCATACCGTGTACGAAATGCGGTTTTTGAGACATCACACGGATGTACCTCTATCTGATGGTACCCCCAGAATGTAGATCGATCTTGGTGAAATAATGAGCACTTGAGAGTCGATCCATAAGGTCATCCATGCGACATAACATATATTTATTCTTGACGGTGCCCTTATTAAGACCTTTGTAATCTACACAGTAATTCATTCCTCCGTCCTTCTTTTTGGCGAGAAGAACCGTAGGACCCCACAGAGACTTACTAGGTTCAATAATAAAACCTTTGGCAAGATAGGCTTGAAACTGCCTAGCTATCTCGTCTTCCTCTTTCGGGCTATACCTATAGGTTGCCGAGAGACGGGATGGCTATCGGGTAGAAGCTCTATCTTATGATCGAGATCGGGCCCACGAGACGGTGGAAGCCCATCTGGTAAATCCGATGGAAAGACGTCCGTAAATTCAGCCAAAACGAAATCCAAATAATGCTTAACAATTCCATCATGATCAGACAAAGACTCAGGAACTTCCAATGGAGTAACATCACCTTTTGAAAAAAGAGAATTACATTGAGACGGGAAATTAATAACAAAATCTTTAACCCAACAAACTGCAAGTTGCACACCGGAAGCATGAGACAACACATTGAATTCATTAACTGAAAGCAGATTTACATCATAATTGATGGTCAGGGACGAAGGAGATCCCTCAATCACATGCTACACACCATCAAGTTCAAAGAAAACTGTATGCGATGCATAATCGATAGACATAGAAGCTGTCTTATCCTAAAACCATGGCATGCCTAAAATGATATCTACATGCTCAAGGTCCATGATGCGAAAGTCCAAGACTTCGTGGTAATGCTGGATTCAGAGGTCGAGTTGCAGCACAACCTCAGTCCATTGATAGCTCCAATGTTCCGCATAATGGACCACATATAGATGGTCTACTGGTGACGTGTTGAGCTTTTCCTGTACACACGAGAAGAAATAAAATTATGATTAGAGCCGTTGTCGAATTGGCCATTGATCTCTCCCTGAACTCGGAGAAGATCGTGCGGGCGAAATACAATATTATTCACACGACAACTTGGGCAGCTACGTGCATTAACGTGAAAAAACTTTGAATCAGTAAAAGACGAAGTACCTGGATTGTCAATTATCAAAGTAGT
The DNA here is from genome assembly GCF_014529385.1 of Adiantum capillus-veneris. NCBI lineage: Eukaryota > Viridiplantae > Streptophyta > Polypodiopsida > Polypodiales > Pteridaceae > Adiantum > Adiantum capillus-veneris. The sequence goes on from NC_140937.1 coordinate 85,947,805, forward strand.
CAACGGTGCGGAGGTAGAAGGATTCCTCTTTTGCTTTGGACATGCCTTGTCACCGTAGAAGTGGTCGGTCTGGTGGCAGTGGAAACATCGGCTTTTCTTTTGATCCTCCATGTGAGCTGCCTTGGATTTGCCGTTGACAAGTTTTTTTATGCGACTAAGAAAGCACCTAAGCATTTTATGGATGCTTGCCAACTTGTTGGAAGGGGTTGCATATGTTTATGCCATGTACATACTCAAGCGTGCTCAATCAAGGTCACCGTTATATACATATCCCCTGGAGGGACATGATGTAAATATGATTTTGAGTTTCAATAACACAAGTGGAAGTATAGAGAATGCTCTCTCATGAGCAAAAACGTAATCTGTGTAGTCGCCTGTGCACCTTGGCTATATCCTTGCAAATTTTATCCAAATCACGTGTATCGTGTATAGAAAGTGATGGATTCTAAAATGGAGTGCTTTGAAATGATTTGAAGAATCATTCTAAAAAAAGTGGTGTTTTTGGTAACTGTTTTCCCCAATCCCCATCGAAAATGGCTTTCTATATGCAAAAATAGGTAAAAAATGGCTCAAAAATGGCTGGTCAAATTTAGTCCAAATTGGCCAAGTTTTTGACACATCAACTCACTTTCCATGGAAAACAAAAGGTGGGGCTACTTGCTGAAGTGAAAAAATAGAGAATTCTTTACTCTAAGAGAGGGAGCTAAGAGGATTCATGGTGGTGTGTGTGTGTGCAGTCCCGCATCCGTTTGCCGCGCTGTTTCTCTTCTTCCCTACCTTTGAAGAGTGAATTACACCTTTCTCTTATCAATTTGATGTTTAGGATTCATATTGGGTACTTTGTGATTGAGATTTTTTCCATGGTCATGGTGTTTTGGTGAAGACGATAGAGGCGTTTTCCACATAGTCTGCGAGTGTGTGTGTGTGTGTGTGTGTGTGTGTCTCATTGAGACCGAGCGTGTAAGGAAGAGTAAAAGAGATTTGGGAATCGAGCTGATTGTCAAAGTATTTGGTTGAACTTTGGATCATCTTTGGAGGACCTTCACATCGGCTTGGTTGGCGTCTGCTGTGATCTCAAGCCTCATCTCGTCACCAACTCTCTACACGCATCTTGTTGGGTTGGCAGGAGCTTGTAATCCCCATGAGTTGCCTCTTCATTTGAATAAAGAAGGAATTATTTGGGTGAGTTTCCTCTAAAATTTGGGTGTGTGAGTGTCCATTCCAAGTTGCAAGCATGCTATGCTATAGAGGTGAAATGCTTTCAGCCCTCCTTGTCAGTTTTTGGTGCCCCCCCAATGAGGAGGGCAAGAACTCTCTGCATACTTTTGGATTGCAGTTCTTGGAGTTGATGATGTTTATGGTTGTGGGTCCTTTGGGACAACCTTCTATGTATGTGCAAATTGTGGGCAACAATTGAGGCGGTAATTGAATAGGATTGCAACCTTTGTTGAGGGTTGTGAGGTTTTGTGAAGCCAAGCACTGGGGGCCATGTTACCTAGTGTGATGTGGAATAAATCCCTTACCCTATCGATGTCACATGTAAGTGATTTTGTGGTGGACAAAGATGGCACAAAGCTTTCCTAAATTTCACAGGAAGCCACATGAAGATGCTAATGCGTTTGTGGAATATTGAAGTGGAATGTTAACTATGTGGCGTACAAGATCCTACCGTTATGCTGTGTCTTTTTGGTTACACCTTGCAAGGTGATTCAAGGGGGTGGTTGCAAGATTTTGAGGCATGTTTTTTTTGAATCGCTTTAGAGAAGGAGAGGAGCCAGATACTATTGTGGCATGAGATTCTAAATAATGTGTAGAAGGAGAATCAAAGTGTTGATGATTACTTGAAGCAATTTACACGTGTTTGGGATCGTTGGTGTGTATCTCTTGGAGACGAGACTCCACCAACCATGTTAAAGAAGAACCGTTTTATTTCCAACCCCAAAGGGAGTTTAAAGCTCAAAGTGGAGTTAAGGAGACCAACCACTTTTGAAGAAGCAATAACTATAGCCAAGCAAAAGGAGTGGAAGACACAACGATTAAGTGAATATGGAATAATTGCGGATCATGCAGTGGAAAGAAGGGGAGATGAGAGAGAAGTTCAAGCGAATGGAGGCTAGGGTGAACAGGGAGCCCATAGGAAAATGGATATAGAATGCAATGCAATATGAAAAACGTAATGAATATGATGCAAGATTTGTGCCTAAATGTCCTTGGAGGTGAACGTGGAAGAGGTGGTTATTCTAGAGGTGCTCCACCACAAGCGGGAAGAGGGGGTCGTCAACAATATGAAGCTCCACCACCTATTGGAAATCTTGGACGCAGACGTTGTGTGTATCTTGGTAGAATATTTTTTCCTACATGCTACAATTGTGAAGAACTTGGACATATTAGCACTCACTATGATTGACCACCAAGGATGGGAGGTGATATGTACCCTCTTCCCCAAAACGTATCGAATAGAGCCAATGATTTTGCTTTGGACATAAGACGGGATCAAGGTGCTCATGAAGTTCACCAAGAAGACCAAGCTCCTGGTGGTGGTGGCGGCCATGTGGGAATCATTTGTGTAGAGGACAAAGAAGCTGATATGATGCCCTTAGGTAAAAGAGAGAGGCAAGCCAGTGCTGTAGGTCCTAGTAGGAAAAAGGGAAAGGAGAAAGAAGGTGAAGATGCCAAAGCTAAGAGGAAAAGGAATCCACAAAGGAGGTTCCAAGTTTCAGATCTTCCATTGGGAGAGGGCGAGCATGCTTATAACCTTCAGGAGGATTTTGTTGGAAGGAAAGCAAATGTCACATTTGGGCAACTTATGAACAAGGTTCCTAAACTCAAGCGCGTATGGAAGGGGCTTGTAAAATCCAATTGAGAAGGAGCCAATGCATGGATCTATCATGGGTCTTATGTATTGGTGAGTTTCCAGACAATTGCCAAGTTGTAGATGCTTGGCATAAAGGGCAAGGATTGGGAGAGGCTTATATTGATGGTGGTGCCCAAATATGCATAATCACACAATCCTGTGTGGAGAAGTTGTGACTTATCATTTCAAGTGGCTCAAAGTTTAGAATACGGTTGGCCAATCCTGCTAAAGTAAAATGTTTGGGAGTTATCAAAAACCTTGAAGTAGAGGCATTTGATGTCAAGACACTTGTCAATTGTCATGTCATGCCTGCGGGCCTTGGATATTTTCCTCTTATTCTTGGGAGACCTCGGTTGAGAGCAATGGGAGTTATCCAAGTTTGGGGACATGGAACCATTATCTATAACAAGAAAGGAAGTAAGAAGAAGTTTGATATGACCAACAAGCTGCCACTAGAAATTGATGAAGAGGATGAGGACTATTCAACTTCAAGTGGAGAGCAATCAACTAACGAGGACATTACTACTAATTCTAGCTCTGACAGTGAAGTTGATGTCTCTTATTTGCTTCTTGAAGAGGAAAAGGATGAGTATGCTCGTGTCTTTCAAGTGTCAGATGATGGAGGTATGTCAAGCCGTTATGAGCAACTAGAAGAGCTTTTGCAACCAAGAGTGAATCCTTTGGTCAAGGAAGACATGTTACAAAAGATGCTATATTCAGATCTTTCTGAAGGTGAAAGAAATGAGTTCTTAATGATGTTAAAGAATTTCCCAAATCTTTTTATCACCTCCTACCAAGAAATAAGGGGTTTTAAAGGAAAGGATGTGCAGATTGAACTCAAGGATGGGGCAATACCTACTAGGCAAAATATTAGAAGGCTTGGACATGAGAAAATGGCAGCTTTAAGAGAAGAGGTGGATAAGCTTTTGGAGGGAGGTTTCATATGCCCTTTTGATAATGCAGAATGGGTAAATCTTGTTGTGGTGACCCCCAAGAAGGATGGAAGATGGAGAGTCTGTGTTGATTTTAAGTCATTGAATGCAGTCCCTTGCCTTTTGTTGATGAAGTTCTGGACTTCGTTGCAAGACATGAACGATATAGTGCGTGCGATGGTTTTTCATGTTATTTCCAAATGTCTATTGTGCTTGATGATCGGAATAAGACTACTTTCATAACTCCATGGGGATGCTTTTGTTTTTGTGTCCTACCATTTGGGCTTACCAATGGACCTAGGAGTACCAAAGAAGAGCTAAATGGGTGTTCACTCCATATTTGGGGAAGTTTGTCAAAGGTTTCATCCATGATTTTTGTGTGTATAGGAATCGACTAGATCATTGTATGAAGCTTGAGATGGCATTCAGACAATATGATGATTGTGGAGGACAATTAAATCCAAAGAAATGTCATTTGGCACACCCTAGAGTCAAGCTTTTGGGACATGTGATATCAGACAATGGAATAGATCCAGATCTTGAGGGTCAAGGCATTAATGTCTCTACCATCCCCAAAGGATACAAAGCAATTAAGCACTTTATTCAAAAAGTTAGGTATATGAGTAGATTCATGTCCCTATCATCATAGATTCTCTATCCTTTACAGCAAGCAACACAGGTTGACCCCTTGATTTGGATTGTTGAATGTGAAGAGTTTTTTGAGAAAGTCAAGGAGATTTTGTCTTCTCTTCCTACTATGCAAGCTCGAGATTGGGAAAAAGAGTTTTATGCGAACCCATCAGCGGGAGAAGATGCTATTGGTGCCATGTTTTTACAAAAAGGGAAAGGATCACAGTATATGAGGCCCATATATTGTGCCTGCCGAGTTAAGAATGCTACCGAGAGAGGTTATTCTGAAGTGGAGCTTGTTATGGTTAGTGTTGTATATGCTTGTAGAAGATTCAAGCATTATCTACTACCGCAGCCTCTTACCTTTTTGACAAGCTATTCTCTACTTCCTTAATTGTTCAATAACTCAACCATGTCAAAGACGTGATGAAATGGATAATTGAGCTTCAAGAGTTTCAATTCTCATTTATGGTTGAAGAAAGCACTAGAGCTACTTTGGTAGACCTTCTTATGTATAAAGAAAGTCCACTTTTGATGAAAGAAGAAGCCGTGAAGCAAGAAAGGTTGATAATACAAGAGCTTGAAAATGCATGCTTGATGTATTTTGATGGCTCATATAGGAAAAGTCATGATGCAGCATCTGGAGACATTGTAATTTGTGATCCCAAAGGAGTTTTGATTAGGAAGCAAGGCCTAAAGCTTGATGCAAAAAGCAACAATGAGGATGAATACGTTTCTCTTCAAAGTGGTTTACATATGTGTTTGCAACCTGGAATCTATCATTTACGAATAAGAAATGATGCCTTGCCATTGGTTAAGCAAGTTCTAGGAGTAAGGAAAAACAAAAATCCAAAATTGAAGGGCATTTGTCTGCAAGTGAATAAATTGCTTAGACAATTTAAAGCTTAGAGCATCAAGCATGTTGATAGGTCCAAAAATGAAGAAGCTCATAATGTTGCACAGGAGATGATCACCGAAGTGTTTGTCATTAAAGCTGATGAGGCTATGTATCATGGAAGAGAAACCTTGTGTTTTTGCAGACATGCCTTCTACCTCAAGACATTCTAGCATCAAAGAAGTATGTGTTCACGAGGAAAGATGGTAAATATGTGCTTCATGATGATGTTCTTTTCATGAAAGGGAGTGATTTGGTGCTACATCGTGTACCTTGGAAGGACGAGATTTATAGATTTTTAAAGAAAACCATGAGGGATCTTGTGGTGGACACTTTGCAATGAAAGTAACTTCACAGAATCATGTTTACCATGCCAACGTATGGGTAAGAGATTACTCAAAGCTGAATTTCGCAGCATTATGTTGGCCTATGACGTGTTTGAGAAATGGGGCCTTGATGCAGTAGGGCCATTGCCTATGACTGGTAGAGAAAAATGTTATATTCTTACTGCAGTTGACTGTTTGTCTAGATGGGCAAAGGCAATAAAGAAGATCACTAGCAAGGATGTTGGAAAATTTTTGTATGAGGATATATATTGTAAGTTTGCTGTACCATTGGAATTGCTCTCTGATAATGGTCCGGGCTTCCGTGGAGAGTTGATCGACTACTTATGTGAGAAGTTGAAGGTACAACATAGGTACACCACTCCATATATCTGCAATGCAATGGAATGAATGAAAGATTTAATGAGGAGCTTATGAGGATACTTACCAAAATGACTCAAAGTCATAGTAAAACATGGGATCTTGAACTTTCATGTGCTTTGTGGGCTTCTAGAACATCTGTGAAATCAAGAACATGATCTTCTCCATTCCACTTGGTGTTTGGAAGTAAGCATTGTTGCCATTGAAGTTGAGATTACTTCCATCAAGATGATCATAAAGTTAAATGAAGAGGCAACGGACATGCTTGAAGAGAGACTTTTGCATTTACAATGTTTATAACTTGATCATAATCTTGCTTTTGAGCATTATGAGAAAAATCAACATGACCAACAAAGAAGGTTCAATGAAACTGTGAAGGACAAAGAGATAGAGGAGGGTGAAATAGTACTAAGATACAATATTAGATTGGATAGCACCTTTCAAAAAAAAGTTTCAAATCAAATGGGAGGGTCCATTCATGGTAGCAAAGAAGTACAAGAATGGCACTTATCAGCTTGCTGTTTTGGATGGAACCATACACTCATCTAGAGTTAATGGATACAGACTCAAGAAGTATGTGCCAATAATGATGACAATTGTAAACAATGATGTACTTCTTGAAGAGCATGAAAACTTAAATGTCACCTTACATGCAGAGGTAACGTTTGAGGATGATATGCGCTCTTTGTTTTCCCTGGAAATTGTTGCTGCTTGCTGATCAATGATCTAGCACACTATGGGGTTGACAAGTTATGAAATTTTTTCTTATGAAACTAAGAAAGCACCTAAGAATTTTATGGATGCTTGCCAACTTGTTGGAAGAAGTCGCATATGTATATGCCATGTACATACTCAAGCGTGCTCAATCAAGGTCACCGTTATGTACATATCCCTTGGAGGCATTGGACCCTTGTTTGTGGCATCATGGTTTTCTAGAATTCCTTCTACATGATGTAAATATGCTTTTGAGTCTCGATAAAACAAGTGAAAGTATAGAATGCTCTCTCATGCGCAAAAATGTGATCTATGTAGTCACTCATGCACCTTGGCTATATCCTTGCATATTTTATCGAGATCATGTGTATCGTGTATAAAAAGTGATGGATTCTAAAATGGAGTGCTTTGAAATTCTTCGAGGAATTACCGTGACAAATTTGGTGATTTTGGTAACCATGTGCCCCAATCCCCATCGAAAATGGCTTTTTATAGGAAAAAATGATACAAAAAAATGATCAAATTTGGTCCAAATTGGCCAATTTTGACACATCAGCTCACATGCCATGGAAAAACAAGGGGAGAAATGCTTGCTGAAGTGAAAAAACAAAGAATTCATTATTCTAAGAGAGGGAGCCAAAACGATTCATGGTGGTGTGTGTGTGCAATCCCGCACCCATTTGCCGCATTGTTTCTCTTCTTCCCCACCTTTGAAGAGTAAATTGCACCTTTCTCTTACCAGTTTGATATTTAGGGATCATCTTAGGTGCTCTTATATTGAGCTATTTTCCATGGTCATGGTGTTTTGGTGAAGAAGATAGAGGCATTTTCTACATAGTCTGCGGGTGTGTGTGTGCCATTGGGGTTGAGTGTGTAAGGAAGAGTGAGAGAGATAAATCCTGCAAATTGGGTAGGAAAGTCTAGCACCTCTTCAGCTCTAATTACACGCACAAAGGCTGCTACATGATCTCTTGGATCCTTGCTTCCTGTATATTTCTTGTTTACCCATTTTTGCACTTGAGAAGGTCTAATTCTACGATGGTCTCCAAATCTCATCATGGGATCTCCTCGTCCTAGTCGATATACCTCCTCTGGTCTTCTGTAGTGGCTAGGTTCTTCTCCCAATGGTGCTCCTAATCCATAATTTCTAACAGCTCTCGGGAGAGATGGTTCATCTCTCCGAACTCGTTCTCGGGGTGTTCTTCCAAGCTCAGTTGACCCCTGAGTCTTTGGCTTACTCTCTCCTTGATATTGTGCATAGAGTGGTGGTTCTTGTAAATCCCTTAACCCTCGTGCGGTTTGATAACCCTCTCGGGTTCGGTCTTGTTCTAATGTAGCACTCTGTCGAAGCCATGCCTGCAATGATGGCTGAGTAGCTGGTTGGTCCTAGTAGGTGTCGTCGGTGGTCGGGTAGAATGTGAGGTTTCATCATACTCTTGTGAAAAGGGATTAGTCGACTTGCTAGGGGAGTAGGTGGCTCTTGGTACCTCGTCGGGGCCATAGGTCGATGCTCCTGGAACTGTTGCCTTTTCAACCTCTTCTGGGAGAATACGTTTGTATTCTCGCCCGTATCTGTCAACAAAAACAACATCCTTCCCCATAGCAGTTTCATAAGAAAATAAGTAAAGAACCTTGTCTTTGCTTAATCCATTCGGGTAGGGTTCCTTGCATTGAAAGTAAGAGACAATTCCTTCGCTTTCATGCTTGTAAATCCCTACATTCTCATTATAGGTTGTGACTCTGGTTGTTTTCTTATCATACATAAAAAGCGCTCCAGGTCGATCAATGTTAGGAGGCGGTTCTTGTGTTTCTAAAACCATTTTCCCTTTGGCCACGTTATCCCCATATCTGTTGTAATCCTCAGGGTTACTTACTATCAGATAGTGGTTTCCCTTTTCGTCTCTGAATCTGTCTCCATCATCGTAGACTCGAATTATCTCTAGTCTCTGAGCCGGTCTTTCTTCAATACAGATACACTTGCGTCCCTGATAGTCAGAATAGACTAGGAATCCCCTCGAGTTAGTTCCTTCCAAGAAGATTATAGTGAACTTGGTTTCGTTTAAAGGATGTAGGGAGGTGCTCCCCTCTGGCATTGGTCCTTCACCGTTGAAACCTACTGGCTGTTGACCCCCCATCATGAAGAAGGACTTTTCTAACGAAGTGTCAGTATCACTTTCCTCTTCAATGATTGGTGCCAATGGGTCTAGTCTCGTCTGAGTTACACTCTCTTTTGTGGACGTGGTGCTAACTTGACTTTTGACACTTTTAGCTCCGGACTTAACAAAGGCTCTTGACCTCAAATACATAAGAATGAAAGTTTTGTTGCAAACTTAAAGCTTACCTAGACTCCTTCTTCCTGTATAGCTTTGTGATGACCTCCTTCTGGGATCTACACAAGGATGGTTAGTCTATTCACAAGTGTTTTCCCTGAATTACCAAAAAATCTTTCAAGTATATACAACAACCACTTAGTCAGTCTTCTCGTGGTCCAATTTCAATGATGAAATGATGGCTGGGATCTATATAAAGAGTATGTTCTAGCAGTATAGTCACAAAATGTAAAAAATGTCTGACTCACTACTTCCTTAGTCTATCGCGATAGACTGACAGTTTGCTCAGCACAAGTCAGTTCCAAATTGTGACTTTACCCTTGGGTTCCAGTTACCCTCTATATCCTATCCCTCAAGTTTTGTGAAGTTTGGACACTTGGGTTGGGTTTTGGTCCCCTTTTAGTATTTCAGTCAGAGCTTGATTCTCTATCTGACCCTCAGATTGACCTTTAGTGATCTAAATGCCTTGAATTTTGGTGTGTCTGCTATTTAGGCCCTGATAAAGCTCTCCCTAGGGAAAATTTGAAAGAAAAGTTCCCCAGCAGAAAGTTCCTTGGTCAAATCCGTGGATCGGCGACCCGGCTAGGGCATGGAAGCACGAGCATCGGATGAATGGAATAGAGGATTCAAGAGATCACCTCTCCAATGCAAGTAGAGATTAGCCATGGCAAGACTAAATCTAATCATTCTCTAATCACTAATCTAACAACTCCTACACATATCAAGTCCACGAAGTCCGACTTGCCATAGAGTAGAAACCCCAAGCACACTAATGATAAGCACATGCTAATTACCACATGTCAATTACAGCACTTCATCAATAGCTACACACACGAGGTGAATGGTGCTAGAGCTTCATAAAACCTATCTACACACAAGCAAAGAATAGGATATACACACAAATTACAAGATTAAGACCCAACTTAATCAACTTAATTTGTGATGCTAAATATCGCAAATCAATTTCTCGTAGAGAGATAAGAGTGGTTAATAGCAAGAAGTACATACATCTCGCAAATCTACAATAATGAAAGTGTAATACTACTTCATGACAAGATGAAATGTAGAAAAGAATAGACTAATGAGAAAATAGGAATTAGATTAATCAAGAAGAGCTTACTCTAATTACAATGGTTAGCACTAGCCTCTCAAGCATAAACATTAAGCTCAAGGCTAGGCCAAAGAGTGAACACTTAAGAGAGAGGGAGCTCTCAAAAGTGGATCCTCAAGAGTGGATACTCAAGCAGAAGCCTCCTTGCATAAAGGTTTCCTTTTAAGGTCTTTCACCACAATCCCTTCTACTATAGGTTTAATCTTGAGGCCTCTAAACTACCATATAAAACTTTGGAACTCCAAGTGAGCCCAAGACTTATACAAGGTGAGTGGGAAATATTGTGACATCCATGGCATATCTCCCACTTGATGCATATTTGGTGTAGCCTGTGTTAGCCGCTGCTAACACCCTCATATTGAACACTCACCACATAGTGAGTGATGTGCCAATTTGAAGCCTTTTCACACCATTTTTTGTCATTTTTTGACCTTTCTAGCCCTAGTTTTGGCCAGTTTTGACCGCCGATGGGCGTTTTTCATGGGAACAAACGGACTCCAAAATCCACCAATTTTTTTATTATAGGTCCTTAATACCCAAATATCATTGCCACATGATCACATACCATTTTTGACCACTTCTAGGGCGGTTCATACACCACTACATATCAGACGCCACAAATAGATAGTTACCACATGTGTCAGTCTTCTCGGGTAGGATGAGAGTGCCCATACTTGTCGCTTGAATTATTTATATTCTAAAAATCCTCAACACATTATCTAGATCCAAAATAAGCCAGTCAGGACCACATCCAAGGCTTCGATACCCTATCCAGGCACGTACATGTGCCTGACTCAGCACTTGACATGACTATTTGCCATATATACATCATTATCCATACTTGAAACCAAATATCACATTAGAAAACCTTTCAAATGCATGTAAAAACCTCTTTATATACACATTTCCATGCATATCACCATTACTATGTATAGACCAAAATAGACCAAAAGTGTTTTATCACCTAGTTGATCAGTTATGCTCAACACTTGCATCAAAGAGTGGCAAAACCTATAAAAGTGATCAAAAACTTCCTCCAGGATCATAGGGAAACTTTTTCATTTGCATACAACCAACTACATGCTAAAGAAAGACGCTACTATCAAAGGGAAAATCATCCTTTTTCTAGCCAAAATGCCACCATCCACTTGGATCCCAAGCATGATATGGATCACATCCAAGGTCAGTACATGTCATCTCATACCATAAGCTATCACAATTATTTAGAACCATATATATTTCAAAATGCACCTCACAACTTGAGCTCATCCCATTGATAATTGTAGAACTTACATCATCTCCCTTATGCATCATTTGCTCTTCATTTTCCATGCCCAAGAGACCATCACTCCAAGCATTAATAGCTCCATTCCAAAATTGAAAACTCTCTTCAGAAACACTACCACCAGCATATTCTTCTTTCACATAAGGTATTTTCCACTTGAAAATCTAGAGACGTGCATACAAAGCCACATAACACGTCATAACCAAGTCCTTATCATGCCTATCTGTCTTGAGATTCACCAACAACCAATCAAAATCTTTGCATAAAAAAGGGTATGTCTCAACCATACATTGAAGCATGTGAAATGCATCCATCCAATCATTGTGCAAGCAAAAGATCACTTTAACCTCCTTTTCTACCCCATTCTCAAGATGTTTATACTGAGAAACCACATGGCATGTATCATCACATACATCCCTTGGAGATGAATTAGCACCAAATCCTTGCACACATAGAACTCATCTCTATCACGTTCATGACCCAACACCTTTGCATCATGACTACTAGAGGGTTTCCCAACCCCGAGATTTGGTAAAGAACATGGACCCAAGGTCACATCAACCATCATAGCATGATCCTTTCCTGCATCATCTTCACTCAGTGTAGAGTCTCCTTTTCCACAGCCCACCATCTCATTGTCAATACAAGCATCCATGGCATGTTGCTGCAAAGCTCCTTCCCAAAATATACATTGCTCTTTATGCAAGGATGCCATATCCTTCAATGGATCTACAAACTCTATGTCATCATCACATACATCACCGCAACAACTCTCACAAGCATTAGATGTATCACCATCATAGTCTGCCTCATCTTCATCAATTTCACTCTCATCATCTTCACTTTCCACACTAGTGCTCAAAATTTTGCATTCATCTACTATGTCCTTGCCATTTTGGACCATAGTCATGTGTATGATATCCAAACTTTCTTCACATACTTCATTTGCACTGACTTTGAGTATGTGGGAATTTGCACCTGTCTCCAAGCTATTATCCTTGCTAGCATGAGCATCTGCAATTGCAACTTTATGCACATAAAGGTCATCCACTCTATCCATACCGAGTATTGACAAAGGGCACTTCATGCCTATAGCAACACATAGCTTTCTCTCTTTCCATAGCACTATCTTCAATGCTTCACACATGGTTTTGGGCTCTTTCTCTTGCACTTTCAGTTTAAGAATTGGCTGCAACAAACTTGTGAATACCTGTATTCTTTGGCTATTGGTAACAGTGAAATAAAATTCCTCTTTATACATGGCTTCCACATGCAACAGAGCATCTTTTCTGACTCTCCAAGCATCATTAAATCTTGACCAAAAATCCACAACAGACTCATGCTCTTGCCTAAACAAACTACTGACCTATTTACATGCTTCATGGTAAGGAATCATCGTCTTGAATTGCTTCAAAAACCATCTCTTAAACCTATCCCAATTTCCCTTCACATCTTGTGACAAGCTCTCATACCAATCACTTGCATTACCTCGGACCACCAGATTGATTCTTGAAATCTTTTGTGTCTCACTTGGAACTGCACAAAAAAAACATATGAAATCAATCAAACTCATATGATACAATCCAATTGTCCTCATCCTTAAAACCTGTGAAAATTGATGGTTGGAAAGGCACCACCATCATTGCATTACATTCAACACCAAAAATATGGATACATCACCGCTCAAACTTCAAATTATGAGTGCACAACCGGCAATTTTTGCTTCCCAATAGAATTTCCAAAGGATGATGGAGCAAAGTATTCCATGCTTACACTCACATACCCAGACAACTCAGCACCACACAACGAATTTACTTAAATTCCACCCCACACACACCACCACTCAAGAGCTCAATGAAAATTCTCCCCACAATCCCTATTCAAACTCCAAACACCTCGATCTACAAGCCCTTGCCTGCTCGCAAAACACTATAGGTAAATCGAGTTGATCAACCACTTAAAATCACACTTGATGGTGACCAAAATATACAAGTAAAACCATGAAAAACTCAAAAACTCCAGCCACAAAAGGCCTCTCTCAAACCATTGCAAAATCTTCACCAAGCTCCACTTTGTTGGACTCTTTGGAGTAGCCTCAACCCTAATGGCACCTTCTTCCCTCAATTCCTTGCACACATACTTTCATAGACTCTCTAGTGCAAAATTGAAGAGAAAAAGCTTTCATTCACACACTTGAAAATGACGCGAACACGACGGGATTGCACCAAACCACCTGTGGAAACTCTGCTTCCTCCCACACACAAAGAGTTGAAAGTGCTGATATTGCACTTAAAAAGTTATCGCTCATCCTAAACACTCATGAAACCATGAGTGATGTGGCAATTTGAAGCCTTTTCGCACCATTTTTTGTCATTTTTTGACCTTTTTAGCCCCAGTTTTGGCTAGCTTTGACCCCCGACGGTCATTTTTCGTGGCAAAAATACCAAACAGAATCCAAAATCCACCAAATTTTGTAGGCTTGGTCTTTAATACCCTATATCATTTCCACATGCTCACATACTTATTTTTGACCACTTTTAGGGAGGTTCACACACCGCTACATATAAGGCACCGCAAATAGACAGTTACTGCATGTGTCAGTCTTCTCGGGTGGGAAGAGAAAGCCCATACTTGTCGCTTGAATTATTTACATTATAAAAGTATCAAAAATATTCCCTAGATCCAAAATAAGCCACTCAAGACCACATCCAAGGCTTTGATACCCTATCCAGGCATGTACATGTGCCCGATTGTTGGCACTCAACATGACTATTTGCCATTTGTACATCGTTTACCATACTTGAAACCAGAAACTACATTAGAAAAATTTTCAAATGCATGTGAAAATCTCTTTATATACGTATTTTCATGCATATAACCACTACTATGTACAGGCCAAATGGTTTTTCACCGTGAGAGTATATTTACCCATACTCCCCGAGGTAAAATGTTTGTCATCTACAAACAAGCCCCATTGCTCAAGCTACTTAAGAACAGATAGAATGTAGGTTAGAACTTAGATATTATGACCTTAAAACAAATCAAATAAACCCAAAATTGATTTTTTTTTAATTGTAATTGATAAAAGATTACATGCTACTTTAAAGAAGGTGTGTAAATACATAAAGGTCCAATAAACCAATTCTTGGTCCCTATGATTTAGGTTCTATCCTTGTATTTATTAACAGCTCCGGTTTCAAAATTCAAAACTTCTACTTGTGCACTTAAATTTATGTCTTCTTCCTTATACCACTCTTCCCCTTGAGAGATATTAGTCGGTGGTAATGCATGAATGAAATTTACATGGGCATATCATTCATTAACATCCTCTATAGAAATATTTTCTTGGGTTCATCACCATACGATATTCTTGAGCAAAGTTCCAAACACATCTTGGCTTCTCATAGTTATCAAAGGTGACGGAAACATTGTGATGATTGTATTTCAGGATAGATCCATAAAATTTTCTAAACCAATCTTGAGGTACATAATAGAATTGATTGTCATTACTTGACTTCTTCCAAATCCTAAATATGACCTTTTTATAGAAACCATATCTTTGGTTGAGAACAAGTGCTTTCTTTTAAAGAATGAACTCATGGCTTAGTACTTCCAAGGATGAGCATAGGTCAAGGGAAAGAACATATCCTTGTACTTGGATGTCCTATTCCTAAAGGTTTTCCTTGATCCAAAGCTATGGGTCAACCATATACCTAGCAGACACTTGGGTTTGGTGTTCAGTTTGACCGTCAACATACAATTTCCATGCTACATAGGAGTTAGGAACAAGATAATCTCTAGTCCCCTTCAAAGTTTGAATGACTTCAACTCCCCAACAAACATTGAATCCAATGGCATACTTGAAATCGGCATTTCTTGCAAAGTCATTTTGGAGTTCATCTAGATGGTTAAGGAGATCCATCTAAAAAATGGACAAGAAGAGAGAATACTTAGTACATGTGGATACCAAAATTGAGTCTATGCTTTGTATTCATCAAAATTTGATTTTAATGGTTTCTTATAACATTACAAATGCTTTGGGGCTAACTCTCTTATACTCTCTTAACTCTTATTACTAAAAATTCTCTTAAACCTCTCATATGACAATGTGGTCTATAGTTATCTTCTAATATTTCTTTCTCTATAATGGTTGCAAGTGCTTTAAACCTCTTGGAAACTTCAACAATTATAAGCATTTATGAGTACATAGACAAGATAGTACATATCTCCTAGACCTAGCCATATCCTAGGTTGGAGTAGCTTGAGGTTGGCAAACCAATCCCTTGGGCTATCATCAATGTAGATAAAGAATTTCAGAAGGGTTCCTAGTTGCGAGTGAGGCAAATGCAGTCAACACTCTTCCAAAAAGTCATAACATCTGGCGTTGTGAAGATTTTTGTCCCAAACTCAAGATAAAAGAGTTCCCTTGCATCCCTCAATAATCATGTTTCCATATTTATGAACACTATGGTATGCCCAAAACCTCATTTCCCTTGCTAAAGTATTTAGACGTTGTTGGGAAAAAGAAAAAGTGCAACATGTATATAGCTTTATGGCCCAAGAGCATTAAAAATTCAACCTCCGCACCAAAAATTATACCAAAACCACTCTTAGAAAACCCCAAAAAAAATTCATATGCTCCCTTGGGAATTTATAAGTACACGTCCACTCAAAGGACCATAGCAAGTAGGAGCAAAACCGTGTCAAAGCACGGATTTACAGCACACATCCCAAGGGAGCATATGAAGACAAGGGCCTCTCCTTTCATAATTGAATATCACAAACCCACAAATTCAACATCATTCCACCATTCATAGATACACGGCCTCTCAATCTGTCTGCACACAATTTTCCACTAGGCTGCCATAGCCATAACCCTGCAGAGAACTAGTCGTAACTTGAAGAGCATAACTCCAATTGGGGCACTTTAAAGCTTGAGATAAATCTTGAAAAATGACTGGATAGAAAGCTAAAGATGACCAAGATTGAATCTACAGGATGCTACATGCAAAATTGACATGAACAGAGAGCTGTCCCGATACAACTACACATAGAGAAGGCAAGGCGAGGGTAAAAATTGCAATAAAAGCCATTAAAGAGGCACAACGAGCTAAAAAATACAAATCTCTAAACTTTGGCTGAACTTTTTTAATTTTTTACATGAGTTTTAGTTATATACAAGTCTCACTTCCAAAAACTCACTTACAGGCACTTGCAATAACCCGACAGCTGGCGCTATGCTAGTGACTTGCCCTGTACACGTGCTTGCTAAATCAAGCTAAAAAACTCACAAAAAGAAATCCACGCACCCTTTTGACATCAGGCATCATGTCCATGTATAGAATTTATAAAAAATGAGGTGTTGAAAATAAACCCAACATAGTTTGCCACACCCAACCTGCTAGACCATGTCATCAATCTTGCAATATACTTCTTCAACCTGTAGCCATTCAGACGTGCTTTATGTGGGGTACCATCCAAGTCAGCAAGCTCATATGTGCCATTTGGAAACATGTTTAAGACCAAGAAAGGACCTTGCCACTTGGTTTGAAACTTATTTCGAAAAGTTCTATCAAGCTTACTATTGTAACGAAGCACCATGTCACCTTTTTTTATGTCTTTTTCCTTCACCTTTTCATTTTCCTTTGCTTGATTGTTCTTCAAGACTGCTCAAATGCTCAAAAGCCAATATCAAGATTTAACATCAGCTTCAAAGATGGTATCTCCACCTCAATAGGAAGTAGAGCCTCTTTGCCAAAAACTAGATGGAAGGGAAAGAAACCAATACCTGATTTGATGGCCTAAACCTTCTATATGCATAAATCACACTCACCATGATGAGCTTCACTTTTGTATAGCTCTTTCTACCTCTATCTTCACCCTGCTAGCACAATAGATATGCTTCATGTAGTGGGAGTTGTTACCTTGTTGAAGAAGAATAGCTCCAATAGCATCCTCACCTAGTGATGGATTCACATAAAACTCCTTAGCCCAATTAGGAGCCTGCATAGAAAGAAGAGAACTTAGAACAGGCTTTGATACTTTGAAAAACCTCTTCACATTCATTTTTCCATTGTAGAGGATCCAACCTCGCTACTTGTTGTCGATGATACACAAATTGAGAGGACAAAGAAATGAACCTTTACATAAACTTCATCTTTTGAATGAAAGTAACAAGTTGCCTTGTATCCTTAGGTGATGGGAGGAGCACCAAAGCCTTCACTTTGTCAGGATCCGCTTCAATCCCATTCTCAGAGATCATAGGCCCCAAAAACTTCACTCTTGGTTGAACAAGATGACACTTTTTTGGGTTGAGTTGACCTCCACTTTCATCATATTTCTTCAATGCCATCCCAAGATTTGCACAATGATCCTTTCTACAGCTATAAATGCAAATTCATCAATAAGATCCTTCACAAACTTGCCAAGAAATAGAGAGAACACCTTATTGACGCGCTTTTGGTACCAAGCACACCCATTCATGAGACCAAAAAGAAGCACACACAAAAAAAAGCTTCCCCATGGTGTGATAAATGTGGTCTTCTTTTGATCTCCTAAAGCCAAGGTGAGCTGAAAATATCCAAAGAATCCATCACATACACTATACCTCTTATGCCCTACAATAGAATCAAGTTTGTCACCTATGAAAGGAAGAGGGCATAGATCTCTCTTCATGGCTGCGTTTAGGGGCTTAAAATCAACACATATTCTCCACTTCCCATCCTTCTTGGTGTGACAACAACAGGGATCACCCATTCTGTATTACTCACAGGACATATGAAACCTGCTTTGAGAAGCTTGTTTACCTCCTCCTTTAAAGCATTAAGTTGTATCTGTCCCATTCCCCTTAGACTTTGGCGTACAGGCTGAGATCCTTCCTTGATTGAAATATGGATTTTCTCCCTTTTGAAGCCTCTAATTTCCACATAAGAAGTGATAAATAAATTGGGAAATTGTTCTATCATTTGTAGGTACTAACCCTTCTCATGACTAGTCAAGTCGGGAGACAACATACCTTGTATCGTCTCCTGTTTGACATTAGGTTGTACTTTGGGTTGCATCAGCTCTTCAATTTGCTCATAACGACCAGATATATCTTCATTCTCCATAAGGCCAAGAAATCTGTGTTTCTCATCATGCTCTTCTTCAAGAAACATGGAGGAAACATCTAGATCACTATCACTACTATCTTGCTCCTCACTGTCATCATCCCATTGCCTTCTTCTTCACTTGAGTACTCTCCTTCATCACTTTTTTCATCAGAATCAGCCTCCAAAGATTTTTTTCTAGCCATGTCAAACCTCTTCTTATCACCCCTTCTATTGTAGAGAGTGATGGTACCATGTCCTTAATCACGTACAACTTTGGTTGCCTGTAACCATGGTCTTCCAAGAATGAGAGGGAAAGCACCAATATCCGCAGGCATAACATGACAATTTTTACAGCACTTCAAATACATCCACCTCCAAGTCCTTTATGACTTCCAAGCACTTCACCCTCTATTGGTTGGCAAGCTTTATACAAAAACCTGAATTTTTTACCATGTTGAGTCCCAACTTTGATACACAAACTTGAGTAATAACACATACATGTGCACCTCCATCAATATAAGCCTCTCCAATGCACTTTTTCTTATGTCATGCATCCATAGTAGGGCATATATCAGGTAGTTCATTCAAAGAGAGGACTCTCATAGACCCCCTTGCATGCTCCTTCTTCACGGGGTTGACTACATACTTCCATTGCCTCTTTAGCTTAGGACACATCTCCACAAAGGTAACATCAGGTTTTCTACTCAAAAAATCAGCCCTTAAACTATAATTTCGTTGCCTGTTTCCCAAAGGAAAGTTGAATGCATTGTAATATCGCTTGGGTTTTCTCTTCTTCTTCTCTTTAACTGCACCTGTTTCAACCTATTTCCCTCTTTTATGGTTGGGACTTACATCACTCATGTCATGATCTCTTGTAGCCCTCTTATCTACATGCATGACCATATCTCCTAAATCATCCTCTTTCTTCGTTAAATGGATTATGCTTACCACCTTTGTCTTGCCCTTCTCTTCGGATGTCAAACCACTTGGCCCTACTTCACCTCTAATCTCAATACCATAATCTTGAGCTCGAGAAGGAATTTGTGAAGGAAGAGGAAACATATCACCACCCATTCTCTTTGGCTTGTCACATTGAGGGCTTTTATGATCCCATTCACTACAATTGTAACATTGAAACATATCCCTCTTCTAGCCATGCCTCTTCCTCTACCACCTATAAACCGCTCATTGCTTCCATAGCCACGTCCATATCCATAGCTTTGACCTCTTCCATCTCCCATCATATGCACACTAAGATTCTTCACAAGACCTACAATCTCTTGCATCTCCTTGCAAAAAGAATTCACATCATGAGAAGCTTATTGATCACAACTTGGCTCCCTGATGAGGAACCTTGGTTGCTCTACAGCCTTCACTTCAACCTTTGACTTGATATTGATTCCAAGTTGATGAAGATGCTCCGCTTTCCACTCTTTATTCTTTGCAACTTCAACTGCCTCCTCAAAGGTCCTTGGTTGCTTAAGCTCCACCTTCAAGCGTAGACTACTCCTCAAGTTTGCAAGAAACCTATCCTTCTTCAACATGGCTGGGGGAATTTCAACCCCCAAAGATGTACACCACTTTTTCCATAACACATTGAATGTCCTCTCAACATCTTTTATGGTCTGGCATTCACCCTGTACCAAGTCTTGTATATACTACGATACCTTTTTCCACCTGTTGAAAGTGTGTAGGGAAAACATGTCTTACCATTTCATAAGTCATAAGTTGAGGAGGTTGGGCTGATTGTAGCTCCTTTTCATAGCCTTCCAACCATTTGCTAGTATCTCCCTTCAAACAGAAGTAGAAGATTTGCAGCACCATTGTTGGGTTTTGCTTATCCGCAAGAAGGCAAGAAAACTCCATTTTCTCAATCAAACCTTTGGCACTTTCATTTGACTTCCCACTAAACTCCGAAAAACTAAACACCATGTCTTCCAAAACCTATAAATTGAAGATAGCTTGAAGCATTCCTCGGTGGTTGGCACCAAAATACTGTTGGGCAAAAGAAAAAGTGAGACACCTCTATATCTCTATGGCCCAAGAGCGTTAAAACTTCAACCTCAGTACCAAAAAGTACCAAAATACTGTTGGGCAAAAGAAAAAGTGGGACACCTCTATATCTCTATGGCCCAAGAGCGTTCAAACTTCAACCTCAGTACCAAAAAGTATAGCAAAATTCAACACTCATAGTATATGTCTGAATTTTTAAAATTCCTTACATAAGCTTCAAGCTAAGAGCCCATTCCAGATTTTTACAAAAAGTAGGATGTCTGTCTCTTGTTTTCTTGGCATGACAAGCTTCTAAAGCCAAGGTAGTGTTGCATTTCATAAAAAATAGCATACTTCCATGGTTACCCCCATGGTACACCATATATAAAATTGTTCATGCTACAAACCTATTTTTCCCATGAGCTACAATGGGTTCCTAGTATTAGTATATGGCTACTATAGCCACAAAATGTTTTTAACTATGTGTAGAATTAGATACAAAAAAATGATATTTTTTGCATTTTTTTTACCTATCCTCAGTGTCGGCTTGCCCACACCTATATTCTCCATTATATAGCCTATATATTGATAATTATTGGTACTTCACCCTCATATTGACACCCAAAAACTATCAAAGATATGAAAACATATCTTATTATCATCATTCTAGACACAACCATGAGACACAAAAATTGTGAGAATGGAAAAATTGGATTCTACATTGTGGTCGTCCTAGACTCCTTGAAAAATAGCTACCTATACCCAAATTGGGTTTGCATTCTTAGATATGGACCTAAGGTAGAGGTTGACAATTTTCGTTGAATGTAATGACCAATATTGAACATAATACATTTCCCATTCAAAACAAGTGCAGTTTTGGTAAAGTGGAATTTGCTTTTTGACTTTGTATTTATAGCCCCAAAAATCATGAAAGAAACCTTACATAGTTATGAGACTATATGCACAATCAAAACTACCTTTGTATTGTCATGTCTTATGTCATGCCAAGGGTAGGTGTTCGCTCCTTGCCGCACTGTCGAAGCAAAGGACTTGCCGATACACCGTGTGCGAGCCACAAATGGCTCTAAGCACACAACAAGCCTAAACTAGCAAGCTCAAGAGAGCAAAGGGTGTGTCACTCACCGCTCTACGCTCGCCTTCGTAGTGGATTCATCGCCGCGATGAAGAAGAAGCTGCAGTCATGCCGCGCTCAACCGCTTCGCCGCCATCGTGCCTTCGTAATGCTCGATCGCACACACACTCTCCCTCTCTCTCTCTCTCTCTCTCTCTCTCTCTCACATACACACACACACACACGGAGGTGAAGAAGAAGAAGATGGAGATGGAGATGGAGCAAGAGCACTCTTCTATTGCACAAATGAGAGAATGAGTGAATTTTAGGTTTAGTTGGCTTTTATATGAGCTCACCCCATTCACACTTGGGCGCCCATGCTTAGCCAACTAATCCCTTGAATGTCCCAGTTAGAGTGCGCCTCTCATCGGCGATCACTCTTACCCTTTTCCTATTGGTCCGAGAAGCCCAGTACCTGACTCTACCAAATACATAATACACGTCCGTCGTAGGTGATGGGGTGTCCGTGAGCCGAAGCCCGGTACCTGACTCTACCAAATACATAATACACGTCCGTCGTAGGTGATGGGGTGTCCGTGAGCCGTGAGGGTTAACATGCCCCCCTTCCTGATGTAGATTCCGTCCTCGGAAGCTATTGAGTTGAAGCTCGTTCGTCGAGGTGGAAGAGCATTTGAGATGAATGTCCTTAGCCTTCTTCAGTCACTGCAAAATCAAACAAAATTGGCATAGTAATTGCATTCTCATAAGTGATTAAAAAGCATATACAGTTTTAGGTAGACACAGTGATTGGTAAAAGAATTTCAAACAATTTGTCAGCAATGAACATTAAATTGCAATGTAATCAAATGCATAAACAGATGTAAAGGTAAAAAATTAAACAACTCTGGGGTCGCTAATTCGACGGTCGAAAGGCACTAGAGATCGAATATTAATACCATGGGTAAGCTTCTTAATTTTCAGTGGTCAATTAAGTTGTTTAATCGCGAGAGCCAAGTATTCATGTTCGAGGGCTGACTAGAGGCTATATCTAGAAGACCTTGTAGTTAAGCTACCATAAAAGGAATTTCTCATGAAATCATCGCCTGACTGATTACTTTTTCTTTGACCCCCCAAAGTCTTTTCACAGTGATTCAATTTGATGTGTGTGCTTATTTTGTATGCCTTGGGTTTTTTGTTTTTCAAGGAAAAGTGCCCACACTGGGAACCTCTAGGGCTCTAGTACCATAGTCAATACATGTGAGTGAAGTACCAAATCAAGCTGAGATTTCTCTTCCAGCTTAAGATTTTACAGTGTGGCACTTTGATTTATTTGTTTGTTCATTTTCAGCAGTTTAATTTTGTAACTTTGGGGGGTCATATAACACTGATACACCTCCCCAGGCTCATCACACTAGTAAACTCCCTTTATAATACTTAAGCTAAAGGTCAATAGGGTCAAGCCCACTAGAAAGCCCTAGTACATTTCACACAATGCTGCCTAAATCGGATTAAGAACCTAAGTAACCATTAATTATTAGGAAGGCATTCCCCATGGTATTAAGAGAAGATTTCTAACACCTAACTTAGTTAAACTAGTTTGTCGGACTGCTTGATTTTTAAACCTAGACAAGTGATTATGACAAAAAATTACATTGAATTAAATGTTTGATACTAAGCAAATGCGGTGAATATTAGGTTACCAATCACAATTAAAGCTGACAATCATAGATGCAAAAAAGATAAGGGGCAATGCTAATGGACAAGAAACATCTGTTTGTGTCGATGGTCGCGCTTGATTTGAAGAGTGAGTCGAGATAAAGATTCCATAAAGGTCCAAATCCTACCAATAGCAACACGCTCCTGTACACACTAGGAAACAAAAGGAATACCTCCAGGAGGCACATTAGTGGAAAAAGGTACCAACACTTATTGAACACAATAAAAAACATAAGGAACCCTAACCTAATTATTTGCACTCCCCCTAGAGAGTCAAGGGAATAGGATATTGTAGAGGTTGGGGGGAAACCCTAAGGCTAAACCCCTATCCTCGTCATCGAGATAAACAAAGTCATCATCCATGAGACCATATGTGCCATCCGTGTAGTCGTGTAAATTTTCTTCTTCATCATAGGTGCCCATGTTTACTAAGAAGGTCACTAGACGCCTATAGTCATCTTGGTCAAAAGGGTAGGATTGTGCAATGGGAGAAACGCTCTCTTCTAAGTATGGATCAGATGTGGTCAAGAGACGTATCAGCCATTCTAACTCCTCAAAATTCCTCTCACATGCTAGCGTACCTATCAAATCCCATTCACATGCAAGCACTGGAAAGACCATGTGAAATATTTGTGAAAAGTAACGAGGGTACCTCTCACCCAAGGCAGGAGTGGATGACTCTAGCGTACTAGCCATATCTGTACACGCAAATAGATGATGGTTAGAGTGCAAATATTACAAGGGTCGTGTTCTTGTGCATAATTTGTTTTTATGATTTGTGTTATGGCTCTTGCTCTTTTACTTTTTTATCTTGTTTTTGTGAGTATAAGGCTTTATATATACATTCCCTAAGATCGGAGATTAAGAGGTCAGGGAGAAAGGTTGAGAGGGAAGCAAGTGAATGATGGATGTCCACAAACACTCCCCCCTTCCTTGGGTAGATCATACCGTTTGAAATGAGCTTGTCACCCTTTGAAACCAATTGTTCCAGTTGGTAATAGGTGAGGATTTCTGCCATTAGTTTTCTATTACCCTAGGTGCCTCGTCAAGTTGCAAGGGTGGTAAGGTACTCTCCCAGGATCGAACTTGAAGTGGTTCATCAGGTGATTCTTGAACACTGGGAGGTGTGGACTCTTTTGTAGCTTCATGGAGGTCCATTACTATAGATGGAGGCTGTGTAGAAGCTTTTACCTCTATGGATGTATTACATGAGGAGCTAGAAGCTTCATGGAATTCCTTCCTTCCTGAGCTAGGTGGAACAAATCGTTCTTTCTTTGGTACCCAAACTAGCTCTAGAGCAGGTGTGTAGCTTTCTGTGATTTTTTTATTTCCGCGATTGTCGATTCGTTTTGGAGCTACGGAATTAGACTCACATGGGTCAGGTGACAGGTAAGAACACAATCTACGTTTTGGCACCCAGATTTGATCATTTCCTTGATAGTAGCCTTGGGCTTCCAATAGTCGTTTAGGAATCCACCGCCACGTTTTCTTACTTTTCTTAGAGTGAGTGGGACGTTTCTTACGAGGCTTTTGTTTTTTAGCATCAGCCATGGTCGCTAAAGAAGCTTTAGGGACCCACTTGTATGTTTTCTTCGTTATGTGAGGATGAGTCTTGTAAGAAGCTATACTCATTGCTTCTAGCATATTTAAAGGTACAGGCATTTCATCCCCCTCAGGTGTTACCCAGGTTGTACCTCTAGCTCCCCAAGTATCTATGGTTGCCGCTAGGTGTACCCAATCGACATTGTCTGACTCAGCCATTCCAGGTAGGATATCCATATAAGGAGAGTTCTCCCTAATATCCGTGTCTTCGTTACATGTGTAACAATACTGTAATGGAGCTGAGTGAATTGTTGTGTCTGATCGATTATCAATGATGAATTTATTTCCTAGAGGATGCGTTCGACCACTTAAAAGATCAACTCGAATGACAGAGTCTTGGAACTGTAAGTAGACGTGGTTTTTGGACCAGTCATGCACCATTTTTGCTTCCCTCATGAATGGACGCCCTAAGATCATCTCAAATGACATAGGATGCTTGGAAAAATCCATAACAATGAAAGTCTGCCTTACCTTGTGTCCCAAGACCTTAATCCAGAGATCCTTAAGCATTCCAATAGACGTAACAATAGATCCATTAGCCATTTTTACCACTACGCTTGTGGCTTCAAGGTGAGGTCGCCCCATAGACTCCCAACAACTCTTTTTCACCATGCTGACTCCCGCACCACCGTCAAGGACTCCCTTTACAGTTAATCCTTTAGTGGTGATTGGTAGAGTAGCATTAGATTCATCACCTTCAAAGTATTGCCCCAACTTGTTAACGGGTACTTCAATTACAGATTCATGTCCCGCTAGGTCAGATGGTGGTGCTAAATGTTCCTCATCATTCATTACCGAGTCAGGTTTGTTCATATGTGCAAACTGTGGTAATCCGGCCTGTAATTCTCCATTGAGGAAGGCTCGAAGAGCTGAGACTAGCTCGGGGTCTTTATATAGTTTGGACATGATGGTGGTTCTAACTTCTGAAGACATGAAATCCATCAATTTGGCAACATTTAATGGCATCTTGTGGGACGTAGGACCCTGAAAAGAGAATGGTGAAGATGGAATATCCACTTCCTCAAGGGGGTCGGGCATTCCCTCACCAAACATTCTCTCTAGTAGGAAAGGTGTGTGTCCACTTTCAGATGTCCTACCCTCACTCTCTTCCCGAATGATACTGGGTATAGCTAACGGCCTGTAGTTCTTGTGAGGTTGAACTTGTGTGGGAAACACTGTGTCCGACATCTGGATGTGTTTGGGTTCAGGTTCTAATGTTCATTGAGTTTCTTCCACCAAACCCCTCAGTTGTTGGACTCGTTCAATTTCCACTGTTGGGTTTGGATAGGTTCCAATCTTTCTCTTGCAATCCTCATATTTTGTCTCTCGTGGTTTATCTTGGGGGTTCGCAACTGGGTAGTTTAACTTTGAATACTCTTTTGGTGTTCGTTGTAATTCCCTCTCGTGATCCTCCTCACTGGCTTTTTCCTTTGTAGTAACAGTTTTGGTCTCCGTGGTCTCTATCGAATCTGAGTCATCCTCAGGGTCATTCATATACACGGGATCCTCTCCTGTCCCTATGTTAGTCTTTGAACTAGGTTTTGAGCTAGGAGCATTAAGGGATTTCTTTCTTCGTGTTTTCTTCTTTCTCGCTCGGCCAATGGATGCAGCATCTCTCTCTTCGAGGATGTAATTTTGCTTTTGGAGCATCGACCGTGTGAGTGCATTCACTGGTGCTATGTTTATAGTTGGTGGTGTCCCATCAACAATCTCTATTATGTTCAATGGTGTGATTTTCGGTGCGTTTGGATTGTTAGGACACTGTACGATCAAATGATCTATGCCACAACGATTACAAGTGAGTATTGGCATTGCCAATGCACTCCCTTGACTGGTTTGCATTAGTGTGTCATTCTTTTGTATTCTAATGGGGCACTCAGCTACTCGATGTGGTCCACCACATTCGTAGCACTGAAGAGGTGGTCTCCTGGAAAAACTATTAATGTTTTGGCCTCTTGCTGCTAGCGCAGCAGCTTGATATACCGGTTTGATTTGTCCCCAATGGTCTTCCATATAGTACATGGGACACTCCTCAAGCATGTCGACTCCATAGGTGATACTAGAGTCTATGTCCTCTTCGCAATCTACATAAGTACTAGATGACTCGCAACCTATTTGGTTCATAGGTGTAACTTTTGGATGAGGGGGTTGCGGTCCTAGCACTGGAGGTGGCAACGGTGTGGTTTGGACCACATTTTGGGTTCTAGGGACCATGTGTTGTAATGGCAACTGTTGCTCCATGGGTGGGGTAGGCATCAATGCAGGAACTCGAGGTGAGTCTGCCCAAGCTATAGGCGGTCTATTTTCCATGATGTGTTTAAGCATTAGGCAATCCTTTGCTTGATGGCCATACCTACCACACGCATTACAAGTCCCGTTAAACTTTACTCTGAAGGTAGGGCATTCACTCGTAGTATGTGGGCCCAAGCAAATTGAGCACCATTGTTGCTCCCTTCTTGGATACATATGACTGTTTTGTGGAGCACGATTACCCCTAAGGCTTTCTTGGATGGCCTTTGTGAGATCTGCCAAAGTCATCTCAGATATCGTTTGCTCTTTCACGATTGGCTTTATCTTCATTGGCTCATGCCCTGATGCTTGGGAGCTACTTGACTTCGGCTAGGCAGACACTCTTTCTCCTGCAATCATTAAATTATCCTCCAATTGGATTGCATTCATGGTGACTGCTTCCCAAGTAGTGATACCTCTAATGACTAGGCCATTATAGATACTTTCATGTCGTAGTCCCCTAATGAATCTATCGAGCAATTGGTTGTTGTTGAATCGCTCGTTTGAATTGCATCGAGAATTCAAATTCTTTAGGCGACTAATGAAGTCTCTCACGGATTCACCTTCTTCTCGTTGGGCTTTTTGGAGCTGAGAGGCTACACCCCAAAGTACTCCCTCTCATATGTATTCTTTTAAGAACAGTCTCCTAAGAGTAGAGTAGATCGTTTTTTCTTCTACTCTTAAGGTTCTATACCAATCTCCAGCCTTTCCGCTTAGGGTCAAACTCAAAGCCTTACACTTATGTAGCTCATTGTGCTCTTCCAATGAATCGCACACATGTTCAAAGACTTCCATATGCTTTCTAGCATCTCCGTCTCCATTGAAAATATGTGTGAGCTTAGCTACTTGAACTGCCTTGCTCCTAGGCTCTCTATCAGGTGCACCACGCATGTTTTCCGCAATAGAGCGACCGATAGTTTGAGCAAATGCTGCCAAATCTCCTATTTGAGCAGGTATAATGGGTGTATGTGCTCCTGGAACCACATGTGAGATGGGAGTTTGCCTTGGCCTTGGAATACGCGCGGCTCTTGGGTCCCATATTTCGTATGGTGGTGTACCAGACGGTGGTCCAAAGTTTACAGGCGTGGCCCTAGGCATAGGGGGTGCTTGATATGGCATGTTATTATTAAATGGCATGGCTCCACTTGTATAAGAGCTTGGATACTTCCATTGTGGATTGTAAGCTCTTGGAATAATCGGAGGTGTAGGAGCTACATGAGGCTGAGGTACGACAGGTGCACATGAGTGATACATACATGTAGGTATAGTTGGGGGCACTGTGCTACTAGGCATCGGCGCAGTGTTAACAAATGAACTCCATGGTGTACTTCTTGTCATGCTCACCATTGGGATATGCATGGTAGCCGTAGTGTCATTAAGAGAAAGATGAGCTAGATCTGGGAAGGTAAAGCTGCCACTTGTGGGCTCATATTGTACCGAGGCTCCTGGCGAAACAACATATGGAGGATCAATGGGGCTCACTGAGGGGGTCTCCATTTGTGACAGGGTTGGTTGGTTGGCCTTTCCCGTATCCAAGAATCTCATTAGGCCTGTTGAAGGCATGTTGATCCCTGTGTTCTGTCTTTCTAACTCGACAATCCTATGGAGGACATCACAGACTTTCTGTTGTTGCTCATCTATGCTAGTAGCACCCGATGTGGATTGTAGAACATCTAACCAACCCACATGATAGGTGTGTCCTGTGTACCGATCAGTTAAAGCTTCTGCTTGTAGGTCATACTCCCAATTTTCGTTTAGGAATATCCCATCTAGGCCTGGCGTGCTGGAGGTTTCCCTTGAAGTGGAAGCATTATTGCTCCCCATTGCTTGCCCCTCCGTGACTGCTACCTTGAGAGCACTCGGTTTCTCGGCTGGTATGATTGTTGTCATAGGAGCCTTTGCTTTCAGGGCTCGACTTTGTTCTAGCCCTCGTAGGTTCTCAATTTCCCTCTCCCTTGTTGCTTGCATATAGCGTTCGATCTCTTGTACTTCGGCAAGACTCCTACCATCGGGTAGTAAAACCTCAGAGGGAGATAGTCCTAAAGGATCAGGAGGTGCAGTGGATGGAACATTCACATGCACACTCTCAAGAAGCATAGGGTCTATTTTAGGCATGAATGACGAATTTACTTCCCCACTCCCTTCATTTATTTCATTAACCGCATGTTCGGAGCGAGTAGCTCTACTAAGGGTCTCTTTTAAGCGGCTAAACACGCTGGACCCGGGCCGTGGGCCCATGGCATGCATGTCTTGACTTGAACTATTAGGTTTTGGTGTAGGATACCCCTCCATGACTTCGTAGTCAGAGGAAGAATCACTAGACGCGATATGAGGATCTTGGGTCGCGCTACCTTGAGTCCCGGCCGAAGGTCCAGAACCTAGGGTGGAGGAATAATGGGTGCCCGCGTAAATGGAGGCACTACCAATATGCTCGTGCTCTAACACTCGTCCAGAGCGTAGGTTCATATGACTTCCACACTCTAAGCGCGTTGGTGAGTGCCCGTGAAGGCCGCTCACTTAGTTTTTTTTTTTGTTTATAACCCAAGTTTTTCGTTATTTTTGGTTATTTTTTGTAACCGAGCCACAAAATCTGGCGTGTAAAAGCTCAAGACGAGCGTTTTAGTTAAAGGAACGTGCCGTGCTTTACAGCTCTCTATTTGGCTACGTGAAGCCCTCGAAATCCTAAAAATAGTTTTTATAGTCCTCGAAATCCTAAAAATAGTTTTTAAATATAAAAAGGTGTATAAACTATTTTTTAAAATTGAGGACTAAGGTCTGGGTTTGGGCTTGAGCTTGGGGAATGATCCCCAGCCCGAAAATAAATTTTTGAAAAAAAAAATTATTTTTTTATTTTATTTTTTTAAGTCGCCGCGCGCGCACACACACACACTTAACCTACACCTAACTTATATACTTACAGCTAATGGAGATACTGCCACACACACTCTAACACTGTTTACACAGTACTACAATAGCTAACAGATTTACAAAACTAACCTTACAGAACTAACATTGAACCTTACAGAACTAACATTCCATAGCTAATACCTTAATTCTAACAGTACATTGCAAAAAAAATGTAACTCCTTCTTTAACAGAAAACAAAAAAGACACTACAGTGTAACAAAAAACCTTCTCCACACAACCACACACCTTCCTTCTTCACAAATCCTTCTCCACACAACTACACACACTCATTCCCTACCTTTCCTATGATAGAAATTGCACCACAAGAAAGCGTAAAGTGCTTAACCGAGCTTAGTGTAGGGCATTTCCCCGGCAGCGGCACCAAAAATGTGCGCTCCTTGCCGCACTGTCGAAGCAAAGGACTTGCCGATACACCGTGTGCGAGCCACAAATGGCTCCAAGCACACAACAAGCCTAAACTAGCAAGCTCAAGAGAGCAAAGGGTGTGTCACTCACCGCTCTACGCTCGCCTTCGTAGTGGATTCCTCACCGCGATGAAGAAGAAGCTGCAGTCGTGCCACGCTCAACCGCTTTGCCGCCGTCGTGCCTTCGTAATGCTCGATCGCACACACACTCTCCCTCTCTCTCTCTCTCTCTCACATACACACACACACACACGGAGGTGAAGAAGAAGAAGATGGAGATGGAGATGGAGCAAGAGCACTTTTCTATTGCACAAATGAGAGAATGAGTGAATTTTAGGTTTAGTTGGCTTTTATATGAGCTCACCCCATTCACACTTTGGCGCCCATGCTTAGCCAACTAATCCCTTGAATGTCCTAGTTAGAGTGCGCCTCTCATCGACGATCACTCTTACCCTTTTCCTATTGGTCCGACAAGCCCGGTACCTGACTCTACCAAATACATAATACATGTCCGTCGTAGGTGATGGGGTGTCCGTGAGCCGAAGCCCGGTACCTGACTCTACCAAATACATAATACACGTCCGTCGTAGGTGATGGGGTGTCCGTGAGCCGTGAGGGTTAACAGTAGGACTATAGGAGGGCACGGCGTTGGCCAAGGGCTAATGGATACACATGCGGTATAGGGGCTATATATAGCTAAGAGCCAGAGGACCGAGGGCCTATATATATGTATGGTTGGGTGGCTATTGGCATGTCTATCTCCCTATGGTCTTTCACTGGTATCAGAGCTCAAGGGTGAGAATCCATGGAGGAGGGGGGAAGGAGATCAATCTATTGCATGAGGCATGCATTATCTCTCTCTCTCTCTCTCTCTCTCTCTCTCTCTCTCTCTCTCTCTCTCTCTCTCTCTCTCTCTCTCTCTCTCTCTCTCTCTCGTTCCAAGTGGAGGGCGTGCATGGAGGGGCCAACCGAGGGCGGAGCCGCTAAGTAACCTCTTGCATGGGAGTTTCATGGCGAGCTCACAAAACCGAAACAGGGCGGGAATGAACCCTCTGTTGGGGATTGGGCCAGCAGTCGACCAGGATGAAACTGAGCACAGAAGAGCTCATTAGCATGGCACTGAGAAAAGCTGCAGATTTCGTCACTGCTCGACCATGCATAGAGGACGGGACGACTTCCTTAATCCAACGCAATTCACCATCTCTTTTTATTTTCAAGTTTTTATTTTTATTGTGTTCTCACCCTGGCCGCCCACGGTAGGCAGAGCCATTGACTAATACGATTAAGGAGGGGTGCCCACGGTCACCCCCCATCCTCTTCTTCCATGCTTCGATGAGATTGTCAAGGCACAAGATATTGTCAAGGCACAGTATTGCAGAACTTCCGCAACCTCAGCAAAATCAAAAAAAAATCTTCATCGAGTATGGCAAGGTGCCGCATCTTAGCAAGATTATGACACATAATCGACAAACCGCTAATTTTTTGTAGTTGCAAAAATTTGAATGAGCACCCTGCATGACAAGGTCGTAGATTCAAGGATTTTTGATAGAATTTGGTACATGTCGAAGGATGTTTGGTATATGGGAGATGTGTCATGGTGCATCCGATAGCATTTCAAGCAATCGAGCACTGTTAAGAAGCCATGCAAAGTGTTGTCAGTTACGGCATCACATGCAAGGCTTTTTGTCAACTATTCCAACACAGATAGATTATAAGGTTTGAAATTCACCTTCTTGTCTTTTCATTTCTTTGTGCATATGATTGTATTGTAGGAGCATGTAATTATTTTAATCTTGGCCATGGTGCCCTGAGTGACTACCATGGTCAGTTCATTCCGTCCGATTTAGATGGTCGTTTCCACAATTCGGACTAAGGAGAAGTCTCCAACAAAGCTAACCCATACCAGGGATGTTATGGTGCTCCAACAAGGCAAGGTCGCCTAGGAGTACAAGTAACACAGGCCATGTCAACAAGGTCATTTCTAAAAGGGGTATTTCAATCATGTTTTACCCAGGGAGCAAGGCTCCTTCCCCTAAGACTACCAGGGAAAAATCCCTATCTATATATGTATTGGGGGCATGCTCCCATCCAAGCATCTATAGCTTTTAAAAGACCGGAATATTCCATATCTATGAGCTAAAACCCAAGTAAACAACCCAAGGGTAGTCAATAGGTATGTTAACTTGTTGCTTTGATCAAGCAGTATTTGGCAATAGTTGACACTTGATAGCTAAGATGTAGATGCTATCTCTATTCCTATTGGGCAATGTCAGATTCTCAATAAAGTGCACGATTCGACAAGGCCGATTCTCTATGCCAATTTGACACGGTCGATTCTTCTCTACTTGGACACATGTGTGTCAGCAAGCGTACATGTTTGCCATGAGCATTCAGTATCAGTTCTATCTAATCTTACTGATAGAATTCTAGGAAGCAAGTCTTCGCTCTCAGACATACTTCATAGCAATTTCCAAAGTTCGGAATATTCTATCAGCATACAAATTTGGGAGCCTTTGCAGCATGTCTGCAAGTTTTCTCAATAGAGATCACACCAAACCTAGTCAAGACGGCATCTGCGGGACATCTCACAACTCTCACATTATTCACATATATGGCTATGAGCCAGATTCACGCGAACTCTCAGAAACCTAGCCCCAAGTGGACGACAAGGTTAGTCAATTTTCAAGTTATGTTTGTTCTTGTTTATGTTTTACTTTCATTATGGAAAAGATCACTCTGCTGTGAAAAGCAAAGTGCTTGGGCAGACTACATCAGAAGCTACTATACAAAGCAAAGGAAGCATAGCTTCCTTTCTATAGCATGTTATTATCGATTTATTTGAGATCAATGATAATGGCATACATATTTGGCGCTATGTGGGATATAAGCTCATAGTACGTAATGGCGCACTGTGATGTATCCATTCCAGTGTCATCGTGCAAGGCACGTATACCGGCGGCTCACATGGTTGAGACTACCATTGAAGCCAAGGACTTCTCATTCCATTTTTCGATGGACGTACAACAACCATCATTGTATACGCTTCCGCTATCACACGAGCTACTCTGTCAAGGATGAGGTAAGCACTTGACCTCTTAAAACAATTTTTATTTATGTATATTCACTGGCAAAGTGCCACCACATGTACGATAGTGGGTTCAAATATGTATTAAGGTATATATCTCTACAAGAGCGTTGTACAAGGAGCATGTGCAAGGGACAAACAACACATTAGAGTAAGGGGTTCCCTTAACCCAGCATTCTCTCTCTCTTTCCAAATTCTCTGCGGGAAAGGTGAACCTAAGCATGATTTTATCTTTCTATGTCAATACGGTAGTAGGAAGTAATAAGAGCCATCTATTGCCTCCTATTTTAAAATGACTAAGAGCCATCTATTTGTAGTGCATCAGTATTGGATTTCCAGATGGAACAATTCTATCTAGTTGAGTACCCATTGATTATAATGGACAAGCAAGAGTCTTGCCATTACGGATTCTTTGGGCATTATTTTAGTACTACACACTTTAAGTGTGAAAGTCAAGTTGAGTTTTTGAACGTCTTAAACTCGTAAGGCCGTATCTATACCATGGTGTATAGATTAAGCTAGCATTTCATATAGCACAATTGTTCACAAAAACCCAAGATTATGGATTTTTGGGTATGGAAAAGATCTAGTTGTGAAAACGACTCCAACTTCAGTGGAGCTCCTATTAGCACTAAGAGTGCCTATATGAGTACAATTTGGGGCAAGACCCAGTGTGTGATTACTAAATCACTTAGTAAGGGTTGATGGTCAATTCTTGGAACCTTACCACTTTCATTTTCAAGGAAAGAAGTCCACAAACTTCCAAGGGGTAGTGGAAATATTTCAGCTTCCAAAGTAATGAAATGCCACGGGCAAACCCATGGGGGTCACGAACAAGGTCAAGGTCACTGCTCGTTGAGCAGTTTTCAAGCAACGTCTAACCAAGGGGTTTGACAATGTTGCTTTAAACCAAGGGGTCTGGATTGCAAAGGCAACACCCAAGGTTACATGTGCGATACTATTTGCATTTCACTAATTTTCAATTAGTTTTCCTAGGCCTTTATAGGCGGAAAATTTGGCTAGATGCCTTTCACTACTACGAATAAGTGAACACTATGTTCACCCTCCAGTAAGATGACAAGGTTAGCTAAGAGCCAAGAATTTTGGGCCATTGTGTCCGAAATACATTTTTTGCATTACGTAGTTATGGACCCACTTGTAGGGTTTTATTTGGCACATGTTGTCAGATGGGATGCAACATGAACTCAAGGAGTTCGGTTTAGCCAGTGTTGAGCAAGGCTAATGAGGGTCCCTCTCACTCCCATCGTAGAGTGTTTGCAGTTACCTCCACACACAAGTACATTTTGTACTTCAAGGATGTTCTTTTTTCAGACATTCTTCCATGAGACATATTCCACATGTGGAGAATATGAGTCTCTAGGACTGGCACCGGCTCCCCCTATTTCAAGATGTGTCACGACAAAGTCCCTAGGTGTTGGTCATATCTGTTTTCTAGACCATTTTTAGCACGAGGTATCATGAGCAATTTCACTGGCCAGAAATTATTGGATACTTAGAATGACTTGTTAAGGTACAAGTGCTGCTAAACAGCATTACAAATGGTTGCTTCTACATATAACAAGGCTATGATTTATTAATGCAAACTTTTCATTGTTTGTACCTAGAAGTGACTTCTGTTTCACCTTCTATTATGGTTCAAACATTTCAGCAAGGCTTGTGGATAATTGCAATAGAAAGTATTTAGTTTCTTTTGCAACTATTTACACTCCTCTTTAATGTGTGCTAGGAGCATCACATTCACCATAAGTATTGGCAAGGCCTATTATGGATATACAGGTTCGGATCTGTTTTTTGCTAAATGCATGCACACTAGGTGTTATGGGCCCTAGTGTTTAGCAAAAGCTGATTTGGAACAGCATGCATATTCATCAAGTTGTTGCTTATGAAGCATTTTGGACTCTATGTGCAGTATCTCTATGAGATTACTTTTGGGTCTACAATGGGCTTGTGGATTTTTCAAGTTAACCACGATGGTTATTCAGTACATTTTTCATTCCTCAGCAATGTTGTTCGATATTATGCTCCCCGTTTACCAGTCATATGGAAAAATTGTCTGTAAACCATGGGGGAAACACACCTTAGTACAGTCAATTATCCAAGGGGATAGGCAGATTACAAGGTGTAATCGTGTGCTAAAGGATATGCAAAGTGCATACATTAGCACCAAGCAATCCACTTCATAAAGTTGGGTTGTTTACTGATGAAATTTGAGAACAAGTCAAGGACATGGTGCAGTAGGAGGTCCAATGAAATCAAGAATAACATCTTGATTCTGCACATTGTTGTCCATTTGCACCATCTCATGCTACCAGTGCCAATCCAATCATAGTACGTAGACTCCATTTAGAATGCACATGAGCATGCTAAACGAGTTATCGCAACAAAGATGTACCTGAAAGAGTACCGCTTTTTATTTTCCATGAAGGTAACTTGCTGACATAACTCATCAGCCAAGTGTAAGTTTCGGTCAAACAAACAGTTGGATCCATGAGGGATACATTATGGAAAAAATTAGTGTTCTTATGAAAATCCTACCACTTTTGTTTTCGTGGACGAAAATGCTTCTCCAAGAGGGGAGTAATGTCATGCCAAGGGTAGGACTATAGGACGGCACGGCCCTAGCTAAGGGCCAACGGATACACGTGCGGTACAGGGG
Source organism: Adiantum capillus-veneris (assembly GCF_014529385.1). NCBI lineage: Eukaryota > Viridiplantae > Streptophyta > Polypodiopsida > Polypodiales > Pteridaceae > Adiantum > Adiantum capillus-veneris. The sequence continues at coordinate 85,984,116 of NC_140937.1, forward strand.
CCATATATAATAAAGAGCCAGAGGACCAAGGGCCTATATATAGGTATGGTTGGGTGGTTGTTGAGATGTCTATCTACCTATGGTCTTTCATCTTAGAAGCATTAGAAAACCTTTAGAACAAATAGTGATGCAACACCCTAGAAGCCATTTTAAAGAACTCCAAGGTGGTCTATGGCCAATTTTATGAAAAATGGAAAAAATAGCACAAGTTTTTTGGGACAGTCTAGGCTAGAAATCCTTGTCAAAGACAATGTTAGAGCCAAAATCAATAGCCCAAATAAATTTCAAGTTTTTTCAGCTCATAAGTTATCTTTATCTTTGTGGATATCAAACATTCAAAAACCAAATTAGCATCTCCTACAATAATTCTAGGAATTTTCTTGGTTAACAAGACATAATAGTTTACCAATCTAGTGTTAACACTTTTGTATGACATTCCAACCAATTCATTGCAGCTCAATACCACATAACTTTTTGAAAAAGATAATTCAAACAAGTATCACCAATCAATGTCACTTATAAATGCATCATGAATACAATATTCTCTCTCAAATAGTGTTACTATATACATGTGGTAGTGATGTGTGTGAACACACTAGGACCGTCGGGGCATTTTTTCCCCCTTTAGGAGGTTTTTTCCCCCGAGCATTATATATACGCCCATCACTCTAGGGCTATCCATCTTTCCATTGCACACTAAGTAACATACTCTCTATTGTGTGCCTTGAGCTTCCTTCATCTTCTCCAAGTTGTGTGTGTCTCTCTGCAACCCTAATTCCAACAATTGGTATCAGAGCAGGTTGCATCCTCCCGGGCTTAGTCGCCAGCTTCTCCAGCACACGCCTGCTCACTTTCTCCCATTTCAGTGAGCTTTGGGAAGCGTTCGCAGGTCGACAAATATTTCTAAACAGCTCTTAGAGCTTGTTCTGCTCATATTTTTTATTTGGGCTCATTTCGGCCTCCGTTTCCACTACAGGCAGTACTGCACAGGCTATTTTGTCATTTTGTGCAAAATTTTTGTCAGTGCTGTTTTCTGCATAACAGGTGCCTTATAGTCTTCTACGGTTTTTGCTATATAGCACGTGTTGTTCTCGCTCCGTTTCTCCTATTTTCAGGCAGTTTTTATATCAGGTGCAGCATTTACCATGGCTGACAACAACAACACAAATGTGTTCAAGATGTTTGTTGCTGAGGACAGGTTGGATGGGGAAAACTACCCTACGTGGTCTTATATGATGTAACATGTTCTTGTGTCAAAGGGCGTCTGGAACATTGTGCAGGGCATTGATGTACGTCCTGGATCTGAGGATGTAGGCGATGTTGAGGATGTTGCAGGTCTTGCTACAAGGATTACTGCTATTAGAGTTGTTTTGCCATCGACAGAACAAGCTCGATGGGATGTAAAGGATGTGCAGGCTCATGCATTGATTGAATTGTGTGTGAAGCTCACCATTGTTCCTCACATCCGTTCAACAAAATCTGCAAAACACGCTTGGGATATTCTAGTTTGGCAAAACATGCTTCAAACAATTTCTGGCTATGGCTGAAAATGTCTCGAAATGTACTATGGGCACCCTCCGTTCCGATGGAGGGGGGGAGTATATGTCTCATGAATTTAATGCATTTTTGGCTAGTCGTGGGATAAAACACCAATGTACAGTGCCTTATACACCTCTGCAAAATGGTGTTGTTGAGAGGAAAAACAAGTCACTGACAGAAATGGCATGATGTATGGTCAAAATTCAAGCTTTTCCTCATGCTTTTTGGCTTGAGGCCATCATGTGTGCCACTTATGTACTTAACAGGTGTCCTACGAAAGCCTTGCAGTCTATTACTCCATATGAAGCATGGCATGATAGAAAGCCTTCTATTGAGCACATGCGTGTTTTTGGCTGTTTGGCATATGCTTTGGTGCCACAAACACAGCGCAGAAAATTGGATGATAAGACTGTCAAATGTATTTTTGTTGGTTATAGTGCTAAAAGCAAAGGTTATAGGTTGTATCATCCGCAAACAAAACGTATTCTGGTTTCACGGGATGTAGTGTTTGTGGAAGATTCTGTTCAGCCCTTGCTGTCATGTACTAGAGACAGTAATGTAAGCTCACAGGACATTTATGACACTTTGTTGCCTCTTTTCAGTGGTGGAAATACAAATGTAAGTTCCAATGAGGCAAATGTACATCCTATGGGGGTTTCTGAAAATGTTTTAGATCAGCCTATTACTGATGCAGATGTACATGATGTACTTGATGAGGAAAGGGCTGAAAATGAGTAGGCTAGAGGTATGCCAAAATGGCTGGTGCACACTTTGCGTGACAGTAAATTGGATGCACCTTTGTCTAGCCGTACTCGTTCAGGCTCTCGCCATGCATCTTATGCATCAGATTGTTATGCTTTGGTTGTGTCTAGCTTACATGATGTTGAGGAGTCTCTGTCTTTTGATGAAGCACAGATTCAGAAAATTGGATGGCTGATATGCAATCAGAATATGATGCACTTATAGAAAATGACACATGGAATTTATGTGATTTGCCTCCTTGCAAAAAGGCCATGGGTACACAGTGGGTTTACAAGTTGAAATGTAAGCCGGATGGTGAGATCGATCGCCATAAGGCTCCACTTGTTGCAAAGGGTTATGCACAGCAAAAAGGCATTGATTATGAAGAGACTTTTGCTCCCACTTGTCGTATGACTAATGTGGGTTTCCTATGTGCATTGGCAGCTCATTTTGGTTGGGATGTACATCAATCAGACATTGTTACTGCTTTCTTGAATGGTGACATATTTGAGGAAGTTTATGTAACGCAGCCTCGCGGTTTTGTCATAAAAGGACAAGAGGACAAAGTATGCAGATGTAAGAAGGCTTTGTATGGGTTGAATAAATCTCCTCGTGGTTGGTATGAGAAAGCTGACACTCATTTGGTCAAACGAGGCTTTCGTAATAGTCCAACAGAAAGCACATTGTATGTAAAGCGTGAGGGTGATGTACTTCTTATTGTGGTTCTTTATGTCGATGATTTGCTGATCACTGGACCAAATGAGAGACATATTGCTGAATTTAAGGCTGATTTGAATGCTACTTTCAAGATGAAAGATTTGGGGCTGTTGCATCATTACTTGGGTATACAGTTTAAGCATTGTGATGGTGGTATTGCCTTGTGTTAAAAAAGTTACATAGAGACATTGCTATGTAAGTTTGGACTTGAGGATTGCAAACCTATTGCCACTCCCATGGAAACAGGTTTGAAGTTGAGTCTACATGATGTTGGCAATCCTGCTGATGTCAATCTTTACCAAACTGTTGTTGGCTGCCTCATTTATGTATGCAACACGAGGCCAGATATTCGGTTTGCAGTCTGACAGGTCGGCAGATTCATGCATAGTCCAGGGTCTAAGCATTGGCAGGTTGTCAAGAGGATTTTTCGCTACCTTAGTGGCACTTTACATCTTGGCTTGTTTTATCCCAAGGGGGGATCATTGCCGCCAGACTTACATGATTTTTCGGACTCAGATTGGGCTGGTTGTTTTGACACGCGAGTGTCCATAAGTGGTTTTTGTTTCATGCTTGGCAGTTCATGTATATCATGGTTGAGCAAGAAGCAAACTACTGTGGCCACTTCAAGTTGTGAGGCTGAGTACAGGGTAATCTTCACAGCTACGGTTGAGTGTGTATGGCTCAGACGCCTTATGGCTGGATTTGGGTGTTGGACAGCACACTGCCAACACTATCTACACTGACAGTCAGAGCACATTGGTAGTTGCAAGGAATCCAATTTTTCATGCTCACACAAAGCACATTGAGGTGCATTACCACTATGTCAGGGAGAGGCTCTCAGTAGGAGAGATCGGCTTGGCTTATGTGCCAACACAGGACAACCTTGCAAATATTTTCATAAAGGCATTTTCTCGTGAGAAGCTTGAAGCTTTCCGCAAAGCTTTGGGCTTACTCCCCTTTGTGGACTGATCATGTCCTCATGGCATGGCACTTCCCTTTACTCATGTGCTATCTCTCGTTCACCACATCACTCCAGGGGGGATTTGTTACCATATACATGTGGTAGTGATGTGTGTGAACACACTAGGACCGCCGGGGCATTTTTTCCCTCTTTAGGAGGTTTTTTCCCCCGAGCATTATATATACGCCCATCACTCTAGGGCTATCCATCTTTCCATTGCACACTAAGTAACACACTCTCTAGTGTGTGCCTTGAGCTTCCTTCATCTTCTCCAAGCTGTGTGTGTCTTTCTGCAACCCTAATTCCAACAAATAGCACACATAAATGCATGCATGATGCATGGCTAACCCAACTAGTATCAGGATCTAGGCTATCCCCATAATGTTAGGCTCTGCTATTACGTGATAGATACCCCTCCCCAAGGGTCTGTGCAAAAAAATTATACAATCTAAAACAGTTGTGCGTGTTTGCAGTGCTCTAAGCTCTTGGATGCCAAGCCATTCGATGCTATCATGTGGTCACATTGCCGCACGAGCACCCTCCGTGAGGCTAGTCGATTGCAAAGGCAACAATAGGCAAAACTGGTGCAAGATTCTCAAAATCAAATGTATGATGCATGTTAATATCCGAATGCATAGTGTAACGTGTTTTGCTAGCCAAAGAAAAGATGTACCTTGTATGAAAAGTCACCAATCGAAACCAAACCGTAACTAGCTATGAGCAGCCATAAACAAAATCAACTAGCCGTGCAAAATCGATATCGTCAAGTCATAATAAAATGTCAGTGTCGACCATGAACTTTGGAGATCATCGTTCAATCAAAATTCATCGATACTTGAAAGCCCGTCGGAAAAGACCGTGCCCAATCGGAGGAAGATAAACCGTCAATTCCTATAGAGAAAAAAAGATTTTGTTAAGCATGGTCACCTTTGCTTGGCAAAACACTTCGTTGATGCGGGTTGTAAGTCTTAAATGTTGCCAATTAGAAGAAGATTGAAGATATACTTACTCTCAAAATTTTGTGAACTTTTTACACTTTTTTGAAATTTTAGAGATTCTGCAACGTGGCTTTGCCTCAATCTCCACTCGTTTTATCTTCACCTTCAACCTTGTTTGCTTGCAATGTACTTTCTAGAAGAGAGGTATGAGGGGATGTGTCTCATGGGCACACTCCCTTAGGGTTTTCAAAAAAGAAGTGGCCCTTGGCCTTGGTTCCTTGGATGCACGTTTGCAAAAACAAGAAGCCAAGTGATGACGGCAGGGGTTGGGCAGCACAGTAGGAGAAGAGAAGCTCACACTTTGTGATACAATGGTCGAGAGAGAGATGAAGAAGCTTGTGCTCCTCCCCTCCCCAGTGAACTCCCAACAGGCCCAATTGCAAGATATTTTGTGCAGGTCTCTCCGGCTTATTTCCATAGCCAAGCGCCTGTGCCCATGTGAGAGTTTCTTTCCACATCCAAGCGGTTGTGCCTGTGTTCTCTCTCTCTCTCTCTCTCTCTCTCTCTCTCTCTCTCTCTCTCTCTCTCTCTCTCTCTCTCTCTCTCTCTCTCTCTCTCTCTCTCTCTCTCTCTCTCTCTCTCACACACACACACACACACACACACACACACACAACTCATGCAAACTTTTCCAAATTTAGCTCCACAATATATCTCTGCTAGACTTAGCTTTGATACCATTGTGAGACTAGAGTGTCTAGAACCCATTTCTCCTCCCAGCCTCTACCCCTTATATAGGTAGCCCCCGAACTCAATTTAGATTAGCCCATGGTCTCTGTCCCTTAGCCTAACAATAGGATATGTAGAGAGAGGACTAAGTGCTTTTGATGCCGTGTTTGTAATCATTTGTGGATTAGTTACATGCATTTAAAATCAGTGGTTACCCTTTATGCACATGTTTTGGTTGCTTTTATTCTCATTTTTGTCTAAGATTTTTCTCACTTTATTGGGGGAAATTTATCAAATTTTTCTTTGGATTTTTCCATAAAATTAACAGTTGGTAGTTATGGCTTGTAGTTCTAAGAAGGATATTCATAACATGCAAAAATTCGATGGCACAAACTTCAAAATTTAGAAGGAGCAAATTCAAGATGTTTTGATCCAGAAAGGTCAATTGGAGACATTGTTTAAACACCAAGAGGGCGTTGAAGGAGTATAAGCGGAAGTGCAACGCGAGAGAGAGTGCGAGAAGAAGAGCACGACGATATGGTGAACTCGCTCTACTGTAATGTGTAGAGCATAGTGAGTTCTTATTAGGTTTTTACAAAAGAATATGTGTACATACCTGGCGGCCTGCCCACTTACCTGGGCGACCACATTGGGCTTTATACCCCAACAACCTCCCACTTAAAGTCCAATGTGGTACTTTAAATGTGAGAGAAGCTACTATACAAGCTAATATACAAGAGATGTAGAGAAGTGATGTACTACCCTACACCTAACTGCTTGCGAAAATGCGCAAAGCTCTCTGAGGGAAGTCCTTTTGTAAGTAGATCAGCAGGATTTTCTGTGGTGTGAACTTTGACAAGCTGAAGTTGCTTATCCTCGAGCATTTCCCTGATGAAATGATACTTCACATCCACATGCTTTGTCTTTGAGTGATAAACTGGATTGCGAGCCAATTGTATAGCACTTTGACTATCACAATATAACACAGGCATCTCTTCTTTGATTCCCAAATCTGTTACTAGTCGATTAAGCCAAATTGATTCTTTGCATGCCTCTGATGCTGCAACATATTCAGCCTCTGTAGTAGACTGAGTAACACAATCTTGTAATCTAGAACGCCATGATACTTCTTCACCAGCCAATGTAAAGACATACCCTGACGTAGACCTTCGGTTGTCTAAGTCACCTGCATAATCTGAATCTGTAAAACCCTTTACACTTAGCTCTTGAATCCCATAGCATATACGCATACTCTTTGTAGCTTTCAGGTATCTCAATATTCCTTTCACTGCCTCCCAATGTTTCTTGCCTGGGTTTGACATGTATCGACTTACTACTCCCACTGCAAATGCAATGTCTGGGCGAGTAGCAATCATTGCATACATCAAACTACCCACTGCAGACGCATATGGAATCTTATCCATTTCAACATGTTCTTCCTCAGACACAGGACAATCTTGTTTGCTAAGTTTCACATATGGTGGCAATGGAACACTCAATGCCTTTCCCTTCTCCATATTGAAACGTTGCAAAACCTTGTCAATATACTCTGTTTGAGATAACCAAATCAACTTCTTTGATCTGTCTCTCTCAATGCGCATACCAAGTATATGACTTGCCTCACCCATGTCTTTCATGTCAAACGATTTTTCCATCTTTGACTTCAAAGCTGAAATTTCTTCCAAGTGCTTGCCAGCAATCAACATGTCATTCACATACAAAATAAGGATCAGCCAACTGCCATCCTTAGCCTTCTTTGTATATAGACAGTGATCGAACTCACTATGTTTGTAGCCTTGAGAAAGCATAAACTTGTGGAATTTATGGTACCATGCCCTCGGTGATTGTTGTAAGCCATAAAGACTCTTTAACAACTGGCATACCCAATCTTCCTTGCCTTTCTCAACAAACCCTTCTGGCTGCTGCATGTAAATTTCCACATCTAAATCACCATGCAAGAACGTTGTCTTGACATCCATTTGGTGCAACACCAAATCTAATATGGCAACCAATGCAAGAAAGCATCTCAATGTAGTCATCTTGACCACCGGAGAGAAGACTTCATCAAAGTCAATGCCTTGTTCTTGCTTAAAGCCCTTGGCAACAAGCCTTGCTTTGTACTTTGGCTGACTATCATGAGCGGTGATCTTATATCTGTAACCCCATTTACAAGGTAGAGCCTTTTTGCCCTGTGGTAATTTAACTAGCTTCCATGTCTGGTTTTAATGCAGAGCTGTCATCTCTGACTGCATGGCCAATTGCCAATTCCCGGAGTCCTTCATTTTCACTGCTTCCTTATAACATGAAGGCTCATTGCAATCAGTCAACATGACATAGTTCATAGATGGAACAAACCTATCAGGAGGTCGCGTGACACGTCCAGATCTACGAACAATAGGTGGCTCAGGCTCAGCCACAACCTGTGGTTCCGCTCTATCCTGTCCTTGCTCCTCTTGAGCCCTGACATTTTGTCTTGCACGTGCAGGTCCATCTTCTTGGAAGACAACTCTTCTAATCTCCTCAACCCTCTCTGGTTTAGAATGATATTTGGATTCATTAAAGTGAACATCATTGCTGCGGACAACCTTTCTGGATTCGGGATCCCAAAGTCTGTACCCCATCTCACCAGAATTGCCATAGCCTAGAAAGATGCACTTTCTACTCTTTGGCTCAAGTTTGTTCCTAAATTCCTTTGGAACGTGAGTATATGCCTCACAGCCAAAGACTCTGAGATGCTTGTATGAGGGCATTTTGCCTGACCATACCATCTCTGGCACTGAATCCTTCTGCAAAACCTTGCTAGGAGATCTATTTACAAGATGAACAGCTGTTGATACAGCTTCAGCCCAAAACCCATTTGGCAGTTGTGCATTAGACAACATACTTCTGACCTTCTCTTGTATGGTCCTATTCATCCTCTCAGCAACACCATTTTGAGGAGGATTGTAAGGAGCAGTAAGTTCACGTTTTATACCTTTTGAATCACAAAAGTCCTGAAAGGCCTTTGAAACATACTCTCCACCATTGTCAGTGCGTAAGCATTTAAGCTTCTTGCCACTCTGATTCTCCACAAGTGTCACAATCGTTTTGAAAACACTAAACGCTTCATCCTTGTGCTTGAGAAAGTAAACCCATACTTTCCTCGAGTAATCATCTATAAATGTCATAAAGTAAGAAGCTCCCCCTAGAGATAGGTTAGGCATAGGTCCACACAAATCACTATGAACAAGTGCCAACTGTGTATCTCTTCTACTGCTTCTATGCTTATGTGGCTGCTGTGTTTGCTTACCATACAGACAATGTTCACAGAATTCAAAATCATTAAATGAAAAGCCAGGCAAATAACCAGAACAAGACAAGATTTCCATTCCCTTCTTGGACATATGTCCTAACCGGCTATGCCACAAAGAAACGTTCGGCTACTCGGTTACATTGATTACATTTTTAGAGACATTTGATACATAAATCATGTAAAGTCCTCCAGACTTTACTCCATGTGCTATTGTCATAGAACCCTTGGATATCTTCCACATGTTCTGTCCAAAAGTGGTGACGTAGCCAGCATCATCAAGTAAACCTGTGTTGATCAAGCTCTTTGTAATTGCGGGAACATGTCTCACATTCTTCAGCGTGAAAGAAGAGCCATACTGAAACTTCAATTGAACATCTCCAACACCTAAGATCTCACATGTCTTCCCATTGCCTAGCCGAACATGATCTTTAGTGGTCACGTAAGAGGTAAACCACTCCTTGTTTGGAGACACATGAAGTGATGCCCCTGAGTCTATAATCCAGTCACTTAGTGCATTTCCATCAGATGCTGTAAGAAGAGCTGAGTCCATTGTATTCTTCAAGAAGTAGATGTCTCCTGACACTATACTGTCATCCTCTGCAATAGTGCTTGTCACATTTATTTCTTGAATCTTCACTGAGGACTTGTTCTTCTCACCATGGTCTTCAGCTTTCTCTTTGCCTTTTTCTGCTTTCCATTCTCTGCAATCTCTTTTCATGTGACCCTTCTTGCCACAATGGTAGCATTCTATGTCACTCTTGCCTTTAGCACTGCGGGACTTGCTACGAGACTGATTCCTCTTTCCACCTTTGTACTTTTCTTTGGTCCTTCCCCTGACAACTAAGGCTATTCCTTTGCCTTTTTCCATTGTCTTTCTATTGGTTTCTTCAGTAAGCAGACTTCCTTCTACACCTGCTATGTTCAAACCATCTGGAGGTGCAGAATTACTCAAAGCTGTGCGAAAAGTGTCCCAACTTTCCGGCAATGTGATCAACAGGAACATAGCTCTAACAGGTTCATCAAACTTGACACCTTGAGCTGACAACTGACTATAGATTGTGTTGAATTCATTCAGATGATTGGACATAGGTGTCCCTTCTTTCATCTTCAAGTCAACAAGCTTCTTAAGCCAGTATACCTGTGAAGCTGCACTCTGCTTCTCATAAAGATCACTCAGCTTTAACCATGCTTGATAAGCCGAAATCTCGTCTGCTACATTGAAGTAAACGCTTTCTGCCAAAGTCAGCATTATGGTAGAAAGTGCCAATTCATCCATTTCGCTCCATTCATCTTCGTCCATATCTTTTGGTTTTATCCCTTTGAGCTTTATAGGTTTTATCTGCTTCTTTTGTACCAACACGTGCCAAATCTGCTTCTTCCACAATGGGAAATTGGTTCTATCCAGCTTCTTGATATTGTAAAGAGCAGTGTCCTGTGATCCAGCCATAGCTACGCTTCACAGTAGTTTACTTTTCTGGGAAAAATTCGGCAGAGTTTCCCCTGTAAACTGACCTTTGAACCAATATCAACCTGTCAAATGAACCAAGAAAGCTTCAAATTCTGCAAAAATTTTGGCAGAGTCTCCTTTGTAATATGGCTCTGGTGTACTAAAAACAGCTCAAAAAACCTCTGTCTCTCTAACACTGTAAGCTGTGGGTAAACCTGTCCTGCACCTGTACTGTCTCTGATTATCCTGTCACTGTCCTGTAAGCATAGACTGCGACAATGCCTCAACGGCAGTAAAGCAAAGATGCAATCCCAACTGTCTAACTCACAGTCAATACATCCTAGCTGCCTATCTAAGGGTGCTCGAGGGATCGCTCCAAGACCTGTATCACCGAAAGGATCTCAACATTCGAGAATCCCCCAGCTCAATAAAACCTCACTCGACCCTCAACAAAGGCTGCAGTAAATTTGACAGTACATAGACTTCCCACAAAGTCATACATCCACAAATTTCCCACTGTATGTTGTAACCGTTGCGGCGGTTGTTTGCTGCGTGACTCACAGCCAGCAAACCCTCAACAGACATACATCATCTCTGACAATACATCCCATGTGGAAGTACCTACAATGTCAGGATGAAATCTGGAATATCAAGCAGCAAACACAAGCTACCTGATGAACTAGTAGATGTCGCCTACAGACTAAGTGTAGATGCGCCCGTGTCGTATGTGACACGCCTCCAAGAACTGTGAGCCGTCCTTCGATGTGTAGACAGCCACAAATCAACACTCTGGGAGTGTCGATATCCTCAGCACGTGCAGTCGTAGGCCGAAAACCCCAAATTTTCAGAGTCGGATATGCACCCGCTGAGACCACGTAGTCGAAAATGGCCTGCGCAGACCTTTGTCGAAGCCGAACGGTGGCCGAGATGACCTTAGAATGAAATTCTGAGAACACCAAGCCCTTGGGCTTACCGACAGGATTTGGGGCCGTGTCTTCGCCTGTCGAATTTCACTCCAATCTGAGTTGGTGACTCTAGCCTCCTGCAGTGCTGCCCCGAGCCTCGATCTGAGCTCTGATACCAGTTGAAGGAGTACGAGCGGAAGTGCGACGCGAGAGAGAGTGCGAGAAGAAGAGCACGACGATATGGTGAACTCGCTCTACTGTAATGTGTAGAGCATAGTGAGTTCTTATTAGGTTTTTACAAAAGAATATGTGTACATACCTGGCGGCCCGCCCACTTACCTGGGCGACCACATTGGGCTTTATACCCCAACAGGCATTGGGTACATAAATGCCCATTGGAAATCACTTGATGCTAAATTTAAATCCATTATTTATTTACATCTTGCAAAGTCAGTGTATTTCACTATTGTTGGTGAAGCTACTTCTCGCACTCTACATATGAGAGCAATGCATATGAGAGCAAGAGTGCAAGTAATAATATTTACTTGATGAAGAAGATGTTTGAGTCTTGTATGAAAGAAGGTAGCATTGTTTTTGGACACTTGAATGAGTTTGATGTTACCTTCAGCTGGCTGACGTTGATGGAGCTCTTGCTAAACACATCCAGACACAACACTCCTCTGTCTCAATAATGGGGAAGCATACATCAAAACTGTACTATCTCGTTTGTACCTATCTGAGTAGAGACTTCCCTTGTCATTTACCTGACTATATTTCCTCTAAGCAAGCTCCCTACCTCTTTGTTTCTTGCTCAAACCTACCCTTACACAAGAAAAGATCTCTCTCTCAAGCTTCATGTGCTCTCATAGGCCACCCTCAAACAATAAAGTGAACATATTTTTTCACGATTTTTCAAGCTTAAACTGGAATGATCCTTGTTACATCCTGAGACATCAGGATGGGTGTCTGCATGTTCGACCAGTGTGAACATGGCCCTTTGGTTATGAAGTCCTATAAATTAGGACTTGAGTCTCATTTGTGAGACATCTTGTGTGATCACCACACTTGGACTCTTGGCTCTTGGCAGCTTTGCCCGCACACCCGTATTGGTGTAGGCTCGGTGGTATAGGACACCGGCCCTTGTGGAAGAGTCTAGCCCACTTGGCTGCAGGCTCCCAAGCTCCAGGGTGAGCCCAAATTTGCTCATCCTGACAACTCTCCAACTCTTGTATAGGGCAGTATGTGATGCTACTAGCAAGAGAGGAGGGCAAGGGGGCACATGCCAGCCGATGGTGGGAATTTTGCGAGTTCTCTTTGGTTCTCGTGGATTCTTGTGTGCAGAGTGTTGATTGTTGTAGGCATTCACATGGATGCTTGGTGTGTCAATTTTTTAGCATGGATGCTTTGTGTGTTTGATGCTTCATTTTCCTCTTCGTATCCGTTGTGCATGTGGGTACTTTTCGGAGCAAGCAACTCCAAGTGCTTTGTAGTCTTCCGTATGCACATTCGATGAGGGTGTTTGACTTGTTTAGGCGTTTTTCTAGCAGGGAATATTCGATGAGAAAGAGAGTCTTTTGTAGGCGTGTCAGGCAATCTCAATATGGGCGCGAGAGCCACACAGGGTGCTAGTCTGAGGCATGGGCTCCTGCAGTACTCGGTGTCGCCTGATACAAGTGTCGATGGGGCGGCAAGCTATTGACGATGTCCCAAGGGTGCCGCATGAGGTCGGCATCTCTAGAGGCGATCAAACGATGCATTGAGTTGATTACGCTTGGGCAGTAGATTTTGCTAGTTATTTTGTGAGAACTAAGGGTTTACTTTTACCCTTTTTACATTCAAGTGGTCACCTTTTAAGTGACCGCCCATAATTTTTAATAAGAGGGTCACTTTGTTTATGTGACTACCCCCCTTTTTCCCACTCTCCTTGGTGTGAAACCCCTCAAGAACCTCCCTACCCCTAGGGCGGTTAATCCCCTCTCTTGTTCTTCTACATAAAACACACTAGCGAGCATGTGCGTGACATTTTTTTTCATCGAAAGCTCACTCTTGCACGCATGTATCTCTCTTCCTCTGCCCTACCTCCTACGCTCTCTCTACTTTGCTTGCTTATTACTACCTACTTATTAATAAGCGTCTTGGGCGTATTTCCCAAGAAAACTCATTTTACATACTCCCATGATTACTTGACATCCAAGTGTCATGGCATCACATGACATGGCTTTGTCTCGAGGGTTCCTCTCCCCTGTCTTCTGCCTCCGACATATCTCTTGTTGCTATACTGCAGCAACAGTTAGCAGAGATGCAGAGGGAACTTGGGGAGTTATGTGTCACGCAACTTTCATTGACACTCGCATCCATGAGCATTTTGCCTCTTCAATTCCTTCATGACCCCTTCAAAGGGGAAAAGAAGGAATGTGAGCAGACCACCATCGACTCATGGATGGCAAAATGGACGGCCTACTTTTATTTGTACCATTTTATTGATGCCCAATGCATTAGTCAAATACAAATCATGCTCCAACTCAAGGCATATGCATGGTGGTTTGGGTTACTACCTGAGCCAACGAATTGGGCAGATTTTCAGACATTCTTTCATGCTTGCTTTGTGCAAGTAGATAAGATGGAGTGCTTCCAGAAGCTGTTCAAGTTGGAGATGGGTAAGAAAACCCTGGACGCTTACTCAAAAGAATTCAAGGACTTTGTCCACACTACAAAAGACTTGGAAAATCCACAAGTTATACTAGAGATGCTTTATTTGTTTGGATTAATGTCGGCTTACCAGAACGAGGTATTGCGGAATCCCGTCACTTTGCTAGAGGACATCTACAAGTTTTCCAAGAACTATGACAACACCTTGGTGGTTTCTAGAGGTGGCCCAATGGATGTGGATACTCCTTGCCGTGGTCCCTCCACATCAAAATACAAGCATTCAAACACTTCTGCAGCCACAAGTCATTCAGTGGACCTTCCATAGAAGAACCCGAAGCATGACGATGACAAGGAGGGTTGAAAGCATTACACCTCTATAGCATAGCCTGCTTGCAGCTTGGAATGGACACCACACACCCAAATGGTAGAGGAAACTCACCCAAAAAGATACTTCTTCACTTGAATCAAGAGACAACTCGTGGGGATTACAAGCTCTCGCCAACCCAACAAGATGCGTGTAGAGAGTCGGTGACGATGATGCTTGGGATCACAACAGACGCCAACCAATCCGATGTGAAGGTCCTCCAAAGATGATCAAAATTTCAGCCAACAAACACACATACTCATATCCTCTCACACTCAACTTGATTACCTTAGAGGATGATGCGGCTACATGGTTTGACTCGGTGGAGCGAAGAGACTTTGAGTCTATGGAGGAAGTGTTTGACGAGTTTATCGAGGAATTCTCACAAAGGGGGATAGCTCATAATATCGTCTCGCAAATCCATAAATTCAAACAGAAAGATGGAGAGTCCGTGCGAAAGGCCACCCTCCGATTAAAAAGATATGTTAAGTTCTGTCCTGTGGAAGAACTGCCAACTCAGTCCAGACTTATGCTTATATTTATACAAGGACTAAGGAATGCAGATCTTCAAAAGGACTTACATATGAAAAGGAGCACTACGTTAAATGATTTGACCAAGGAAGCGCTATACCTTGTGGACAATTGTGCGGTCTACAAAGAGGGTGAGTTCAAGGATCTTGACGATGATTCTTCCTCACAACAAAGCGGGAGCAAGTCTGCTAAGACAACACTGAAGGGGGAAGTAGCGGTAAGCCAAGAGCAGCTTGTAGAGGAAGTGCTTAAAAAGATTAACTTGTATTCCAAACCACAAGCTAAACAACCAAAATGGTGTGCGATTGAACAAAAATGGACAAACCATGGAACGGAGGAGTGTTATTATAACAAAGGATATGTGAGAGAACGACCATATGCTCCACAATCTCAGGCGACATCTCCTCAAGTCCAACCGATGCCTAGATATCAGACTGGCAACCTACTAGGACCTGTAGGTGCAGAAAGACCACAACCAGTGTTGGGACAACAACCACCCCGACCAGGATTACGACCAGTCGGCATAAGATACACACCCACAGTAACTGAGTCGGACGAGAAGGCTTTGGTACCTATGCATGCATACTACGACGAGCCCAATGGATATGCGGAAAACTCTGTCTATTATCCACAGGACAAACCCTCTACACCAGAACCATGGAGCATGATAGGAAATACAGGACCACCAACTGCTGCACAGGCAGCGGGAGAAGGACGATATAGCCTGGATGAAAGAACACTGTTGTTCATAGCCAACGGAGGCATGAGCAGGCAAAGAATTGCGCACCAACAAAGAGGAGCTCCAGGAGCACCTCAACAGCCTAAAGGACCATGCTACAAGTGTGGAGGAGACCATTGGCTGAGGGATTGTCCTCATAACAAAATCATTAGGGTCAATGCATATTGCACGGAGTGTGGAATTACTCACTTGATCCCTGATTGCCCTAAAAACCCGATCAAAGGAGCAAAAACTACCTTGAATATGCTGGGAGCGCTACCGTCCAGTGGAGGGTCAGAAAACAAAACTCCAATTCCTGTTAAGGTCTTGACGAGAGCCCAAGCAAGGAAAAATGACAATCAGCCCAAGAGTAACGATGAAAATCAAGAAGAAATCAAGACTGACAAGTCTAGTGTCAGTTGTGATAATACTTGGAAAGAACGAAGAGCGAAAATGAAAGCTAGATGTGAGCGAAAACAAAAAGATGTAGAAGTTGAGCTAAGGATAGCTCAAGAACAACTTAAATAGCAAAGAGAGTCCGACTCTCTAAAATCAACGGAAGGACCAAAGAGTGCAAGCTCAGGAGGGTCGGTATTGGTAGATAAGATCAATGAACCCTTAGATGCAATCTTGCAAGCATATGAAGCAAGATTGAAGAACAGACAGACCCTAGAGCAAAGGTGGATGACATATCCATATCCAGAGATAGAAAAACAGAGACTAGAGATGTGCAAACAGCTGATTGAAACTGCACAAGCTTTACTGGAGCCTCCACCTATGGAAGCGGGAGATAGATTAATCAAACCACCAAACCATGAAACACCTCACAAAACCGAACAAAGGATACCCGACAAGATAGAAAACATTAAATCCTTGCCGGATGTAGAGGATGCAAAAGACATACCTAATAGCACTGATGAATCACTGAAAGATTTTCCACCATATTCGCCTATTGTGGAAGAAAATTGGCCTGAAGAGCTATGGCAAATGGTGCGAAAAGCTCAAGAAAAATATGAGACAAAAAAAGTCGAGTCAACGCCTTTCTCGGAGCTGAACTTGAATAAGACTCCATGGGATTTGGAAGTTAAATCATTTCAAGGGGATAATGGTTCAGTTGCATCCGAAGATAGCATACCAAAATCTCTCAGAACTTTGCCATCATATATGAGGGACTATGAGGCAAGATCAGAAATTTGAAGAGTACCTTCTCAGAGAATAGGCGGTTCAAATCAAGTGGACACTAAAATCCTGACAAACTTGTTGACCACTCCGGTCAAGTGTACAATCACATTGGCAGAATTGTTAAAAATTAGGCCAAGCATGAGGACGGAAGTGGAAAAATGTCTTGAAAAATTTGGCATAAGGACGCCTCTTAAGTTCTTCGAAACCGAGCTTAATGACACAGAATCGAAGAAATTCAACACTAGACCAGTGCCACTCAACAAGGTAGGAGAGTATTGTGAGGGTGAAGATGTCAACACGACCCTACCAGTTGAGTATAATGGCATAGAAACTAAGGCAATACTTGATAGTGGAGTTGGCATTGCCATTGCGACCAAATTGCTATGGGAACCAGCAATACGAACAACTAGAATGAAATTGCAACTGGCGGATGGGCACATAGAAAGGCCTATAGGATTGCTTGAGGCAATCGTGGTATCTTCCTGTGGCATAGAGTACGAACATACCTTTGCCATAGTAGATTTTGGCAAGAAGAACAACTATGAAATTATCCTTGGTAGGCCGTTCATGAGGCAACTCAAAATGGTGCAGGACTGGGGGTATGATTATTTGTATCGAAGACATGCTGAAACTACTACACGCTGATAGCCGTTTTTCGGCTCTCCATAATTTCCATAGTAAGTTACTCCACCCTACCAAAATCACCCAAACACTGTGGCTATCCCTACCATTTCACTGTATATAGGCGTGCGTGAGTCACGGGACTTTTCCCATATCTTCTTAAAAACCCTCAGCTAGCTAGTCACTGGGCTAGGTGAGCCAAAAAAAAATAAAAAATAATAAAAAATAAAATTATATTATGGCCTCTTTGTGTGTAAATATTTCATTGTATATATGGCCTAAATATAGGGATTTTTTATAATTATTTTGGTATTTTATTTAAATATTTCTACTTAGGTGTGTGTTTTATTAAACCTATGTACACCTTCTTTCATCCTCTTACACCATAATTATATGTTTTGCCAATATGTACATACTCTAACCTTATATTTTTCCTTTATACAAATCACTCCCACATTTTCACCCTCACCTCGTGAAAACAAAAAATTGATTTCTACTCATTGGTCAAGTTTATTATATTATTTACTTGCATACCTTTTCCTCTTTCACCCAAAATAATTCAAAGAGGGACCATATCATATGATTCCAATATCTTTCCATATCCATAACTCCTCCATATTTTTATTATTATTTTTACTCATTATTCTAACACCATGTGCTCATTGAGCAAAAGTCCATGAATAGTCCATACACTAGTCCCACCATGTATATATTTCTTTATTCACCAATAATCCTCCTCCATGCATGTGTCAAGGGCAACTTGGATGCTTTGTATTATGATATGACAAAGGAGG
The DNA here is from genome assembly GCF_014529385.1 of Adiantum capillus-veneris. Taxonomy (NCBI): domain Eukaryota; kingdom Viridiplantae; phylum Streptophyta; class Polypodiopsida; order Polypodiales; family Pteridaceae; genus Adiantum; species Adiantum capillus-veneris. The sequence continues at coordinate 86,002,244 of NC_140937.1, forward strand.
GGCTCACTCTTGGATGCATTGTACAAATTCAACAAAGGAGGGGTCCACTAAAAGACTTTTGCAAGCATAAAAACAGGCTTTTTGGTGAGAATTTTGGCACCTATCTCCACTCCGAATTTGGAGCAGTGGTCAAAAGAGAAAATGTAGCCCACGCTTTGAATAATCACCTCAAATTTTTTCATGATTTTTGGAGCTACCAGCGGTGAGCTATGATTTTTTGAGTGGACCCCAGTCTGCCCACTTTTTTCACAAGTAGCCCATAGTCTTCTCTCACCTCTTTCCACACTACACACACACACACACACACACACACATTTCTCTCAATCCCTCACTCAAACCTGCACCTTCAATGGTTTCTCTCACCTTCTTCACCATTAACCTCCCCACTTACTCCCATAGCTCTCATATGAGCTCTCCATGTACATACACCATCTCTATGCCTCTCTCTATTACTTCCAAAGTACAATTCCATCTTACCCCTTATATATATACATAAATTCAGCATGTGTACCATGATTAACCTCTGAAAATCAAGAGATATCATCAACGGAATTACCATTTTCATCGCGATAATCAACCTTGGCGGCGGTGGCGTAAAGAAGGGAAGACGAAGAAGAAGGTCGATAGTCATTTTGAGAACCTACACAAGTAAGTCCAAAACTTCTTCAAGCTTCACCATCACAAGGATTTTCTCACTTCATTCAACCATCTTACTTCAACCATCCACCTCATTCTACCCATTGTAAATTTAACATTAACTTTCTAGTGATTACTAACGACTAACATACTAACACAAAATAGCATTGACCTAACCATAAAAGACACCTCACCTCAAGACATGTATAGTAACTCTCTCTCTCTCTCTCTCTCTCTCTCTCTCTCCCCTTCCTTAAAACTTACTTTCACCTTATCTACCATCAATAATGCTCTCTTTTGAGCCCACACCCATGACTCAAGCAGACAAAGAAGGCCCGCAATGTTTTGATATTCAAAAAATCATAATCTTGATTTGTTAGCTTGTAAATTAGGATTTTCAATAATCTTAATGAGGGGTCTCCAACCTATAAATATGCCCCTCTCCTTCTTGTAAAACAGCCTCCAACATCTCACATAGCACCCCAACACTCTATGCGTGAGGAGAGACTTAGGTGTAGCAACCACTTGTGAGCTTCACTCTTGGTGTGAGAGAAGCCTTCAAGCTACACATTGCAAGTGAGAGAGCGTGAGTTCCACAAATCTCAAAACCACTATTGTACATGCTTCTTCATCATCAATAAATTGAGGTTTGGTGCATCAAAGGCGTGATTCGACGTTCAAATCTTCGTCCTTCCATTTGTGCAATACGGTTTGGGTGAATTCAAGGTGACTTGTGTATTTTGAGTTTTATCGGTTGATCTTGATTTTAGAAAGTGTTTTAGTGTGTTTTTCATTGCCAGTTTTGTGTCCATTGTAAGAGGGTATTGTGGTGAGAGGTCTCCCACACCCTAAGACAGTGTGTGTGTGTTTTGGCAATGATTAGCAATCACTAAGCATTGAGTGATTTTTGTACAAGTTCTACGATAGCATCATAACGAACCATCTCCATTTGCAAGTCACAAATAAGGTATTACGCAAGATCCTTTCCTCTCTCTCTTCCCTTTGCTCTAGCTCTCTCTGGTCCATTTCATGTGTGTCTTGGTGTGAGGTTGCTTGTGTGTGTTGTGTGGTGCATCTTCTTGGTTGTGCCAAAATCTCTCTTGCGTCCTAGTTCGCATACCATAACTAGGTGATGCCCCTATCTTGTTTGTGTTTGGCTGTGGGTTTGTTGTTGCGATGTGCTTGTGGTCGCCCCAGCCGCAATTGAGCAGCACGGGAGCCTTGAGGGGTGTTTAGAGGTCGCCTCTCTTGTTGCCCGCCCCGGACCGCCTCAACGCATAAACATGAAAAACATAGCTACCATGATGTCACGAGAACCCCAGTGGAAGAATTTGACTCAACCACCATTAGTGGATCAGAAGTCCCAGCGTGGCTTTGTAAGAAAAAAGAGATATGGATGTGTGGGGCATCTCAATGTAGTGAATTTGACCACAATGAAAGGACACTAGAGAGGGTCTTGGAAGACGATGCCTATATACGAGAACCTTTTCCTGAAGAGAAGCTCGAACCCCTAGAATGGTCTCAAATTTTAGCTACATTGGATGTATGCGTCAATGAAGTCACTCCCACCAAATTTTGTGATGAGAATGGCTACGATATCATACCATACTACATGTTGAGCAAAATTGTGGAGGAGGATGAGGACGACGTAGATACTGAGAATACGAGGATCCATAAAACAGAAACGAAACTTGAGATTAAGATAGTGGGCTATGTGGACATCCCCACTAAAGAAATCAAGCAGGAAGGAGAAGAATTTTATGATTCTTCTGATCAAAGTGAAACAAGAACAGATTGGGATCAGATGCTCTATTCGGCATTGTGGGCTTATCGAGTTGCATATAAAACAACACTCAATGCTACACCATTTAATATGGTATATGGGTTAAATGCAATATTGCCTATTGACTTTTTGATCCCCACACTAAGGGTAGCAAAACAGTTGGATTGGACGGGGCATGAACTTTCAGAGCGGTTAGAGGACCTTGAAAAATTAGATGAGTTACGACTCAACGCTGTAGCGGCCATCTATGCAAAAAAAAGACAACAGAAAGAGTTTTTTGACAAACATGTCAAGAACAAGGACTTTAAAACGGGCGACTATGTCTTAGTATACACCCTTAAATAGCATGCCAAAAAGATAAAGAAAAGGGGCATGGGACCTTATTTGATCCAAGAAATATCGTCCAGCGGAGCATAAAACTGTCGACACTAGATGGAAAAGAAATGCCGAACTGGATTCGTGGGTGTCGTTTAAAAAAATATCATCTCCCTTTAACACCGGAAATGTTGTTTCAACTGCATTATGGAAAAACATATAGACAAGAACAACAACGAATTCAAGACCAGGCACAACAAGAAGCGAAGGAACGGATTGTTAAACGAAAGCACTTTCTCAGGACAATAAACATGGTCACCCCAATGATGACTGACGAATATCCTCTTTCAACATCCCAAAAAATCGAAGCGGATATACAAAGCGACGAATTAGAAAAGACCATGACAGACCTAAGGGCTCAGGACGATAGCATCATCAACGACTTGGAAGATACATGGTGTAGTCCTTACATAAAAGCTTATGCAGGCACAAAACAAGTTGAAATCTATGTATTGCTTGACACTGGAGCAAAAATGAATGTCATCAGCTTTGAGCTCTTTCAGAAACTTGGACCAATGAAGAAGATTCCAGAGACACACAGGTTGAAAGTAGCGTCGGGTGATGAGGTGACCACGATGTGGTCTATTATAATACCAATCACAGTGCAGGCACACCTGTACACTACAAAATTCCATGTACTGCCACCAAGTAGGTCAGCAACTCCGTGTATCTTAGCAGTGTCATGGATGAAAGCTAACAGGGTATTCATTGATTTGGATACGAATGAGGCACTCTTCAGAAAGGAAAACTTTTCAGAACCCTTCTTATCATATAACCAATTCATATCAAGGAGGAAACAAAAGTCAATACAACCGCAAAAATCTGTCCAACAACAAACAAAGTTTACAAGTCCAGCAACATCTTATAAAAAATCAGCAACCATGCAGGGAACCAGGCAAGTTTGGGTACGGCGTACAGAGCTGACCGAGGCACAATTACATCAAAAGCGGCAATACAAAGTGTGGATAAGGCGCGACAGCCTAATTCCTATAAAAGAGGAGTTTGAAGAACAGACACAACACCGAAAGCCAGCAAATCTTCAAAGAAACATAGTCAATCTGTCAAATACGCAACGGACTATATTGGTATGGAGGCCAAAAGTGCCAATTCAAAACAAAACGAGCCAACAACAAAAGAAGGGCAGACAAAGATGACAATCGTGCAGCTATCTACAACCGTTAAGGTCAAGCAACATCATACAAACAACACGAGGAAACAAAAAGAATCAACAACGAAAACTACAAGGATGTATCAGACACAAATCATCAAGGCAGCAAGAGAGAATGTTCCACCAGATACGACAATAGCGATTTCAAAGGAACCACATACGCCAATTCAAAACCAGTGGAAAACAATCAAACAACGGGTGGCGGAGTTACAACTACTACTTGCAAAGAAAATCTGCCAGCCAATTCAAGATACCACAGGAAACCTCGACGACAAATGCCAATAAGGGAATCGCTTATACCTTCCTCTTGCACTGCATACATTCTTTCTACATGCATTGACCGTACATGCATATAGGGCTATATTACAAGGCTTGCATTAGCACGAGTTCAAACCCATGCACAACATATACCCTTGACGATACCCTGTCATCCGGGAGGACTCCGACTAGGAGGGGGGGAGGCATTCCAAATGTGGACTCATCATGTCATATATTAGAGGGCAATGTTTGCGAGCAATTTTTCAACCATTTTTTGCGTTTTATTGTGTGATTTTTGGAAAAAGAATATGCCCTCGTAATTAATCGGAATTGGGGACCAAATCATCATTCATGAGCCCCTAGGGATGTGTATAGACTATAAAGAGAGTTAAATCTGGCCAAAAACTGTCTAAAAACAGCAAAAAATAGGCCAAGGTTGACGATAGTGAGCGAGATTGTACATAGACGAGAGAAAAGTGAGCTACAAAGTGTTTTTCTTCTCATTGGTATTTTTCTAGGTTAGAATTTCTATTTTCGATTTATTTTGGGATTTATTTGCTTTATTTTAGCCATTTTCTAGCAAAAATTATAGAAAAAAATCCGCAATCCAGATGAAAACACAAAAGAAGAGACGCCTGATCAGAGCAAGGTAAAGAAGACATAGAAAAAATAATGATTGCAAAGGTGACAGAGCAAAATGACCATCGTCATGAAGGGACCTCCAAAAGGAGAAATCTACAAAAATGGTAAAATTGGAGCAACCGAAGTCCAAATCAGGAAATTTGCGAGCCTAAACCGCATCTCGCAAAAAGTTATGGCCACAGGTAAAAGATGGGAAAATTTGGTATCGGAGTCTCGATTACATATAGAGAGACTAGGCTAGAAATCCCTCATTTGAGTCATTTTCCATAGTGAGAGAGAGAGAGCTCCCTATAGCAGTTGAGAATTCCAGGAGCTCGTCCATCGCGCACGGTCGCCAGATCGACATCAGATATGAGAGGTATGCTCGTCAACACTGACTCTAAGTGTTGTTTACTTCAGTTAGTCGCAAAACCTAGCCTGCATCACAATCACAACCTGTGCACACATACGGTAGAATGGTTGTTAGGGAGACCTAGAGGCCACCAAATGGGACCAAAGATGAAAGGCACAATGCTAATAGCTTAGGGATCGAGCCTATGACCTCCGTAAGCGTGAAGGAAGCCGCTTAGAAAACCCTAATTTAGCAGGACCTGCAAATGGGCGACAAAACCAAGGTGATTGGAAATGAGCCAAAATTCATAGACAACAAGCCAATGAACTCGACAAACCAACTGAAGGGTTAGATTATGAAAAAGTTCGTCAAAACGGAGCCTAAAGTCCCTATCTGACAAAAACCGCACAAAGCGTCACGATACTCTAACGGGCCGACCAAGTGACAAAATTACACCAAACTCAACAAGGAACATCCAAAGGAGGTCAACTACGAGATGGAATGTGTCCACTCAGGAAAAAAAGTTCTTCCACTAGGGCAAATGCCGGCAACAGGCCAAAAAGACGTCCAAATGGTCGTTCTTGGTGTTTCAAACACCAAAACAACCGACTGCTTGGATGGAAGGTCAAAAGGAAGTAGAAGACAGCCGGAATCATACAAAGACCAAAAGGAACCGTGACTATCACCTAAGTGGTCTACTTTGACTTCAGGACCAGCTAAGTGCTGCAAACAGGGAGTACATTCTGCTAAATTGATTAAAACTTGATGTGTGTGTCTAGGAGGGCCTATTAACACCATGAATGTCAACTAACATCAAAAAACTGGTAAAAATGACAAAGTGCCTAGTCTATCGCGATAGACTTGAACTTGCACTTAGATAAGGGAAAATTTGACTTTGGCTTCATGAGGGGTGCTAACAAGGAATGTTAACCATCAATATCAAGTCAAAGTGCCAGAAAAATCTATTTTGGCCAAAAAGCTCAGTCTATCGCGATAGACTTTCTGCAAAAAATTTTGGGTGGAAAGACTTTTCAAATTTGTATAAGCTAGACTTGGGTAAGCAAATGAAGGCAGTACACCGAATTTGGTGCCAAGATGGACTCATATAGCAAGCTGAGAAAGACATGCATACAACTCAGAGTCAGAACAGAAATTCTCAAGGGCAGACATGTAAAATTTACATGTAAGGGGTCAAGAAACCTTGCATCAACTGGGAGAAGGCAGACAGATGGTCACAAAGCCAGAAAATGACAAACTGGCACTAAGTCCCAGTCTACCGCTACAGACCAAGCAGAGGGATACTGGACCATCTTATCAAAAATCTGAATTAGCAGCTGTCTTCAACATGATGCAAGATGACCACCCACTAAGTTTGAGCCCAAAACAACACAAAATGAAGGAGACAGACCAACATCTCTCTGAAGGGAATCTGGAAAATTGGGAGTTGATCCAAAAAGGGGTCACTTGACATTCATTTGAGGTGAAAAGGGGATCAGACCATGTGCAAGGTATGGGAAACCAAGTGGTGGAGTCACAACTGCAAAAAAAGACCCAGATCAAAAAAATGCCAGTCTATCACGATAGACTAAGAAAAAGTAGCAAAGGGACAGATTTTGAGCTTTGGCTTATGAAGTGACCTTACATGCCATGAGAGAATACACCACACAAAGTTTCAAGGCATTTGGACTTGTTCTCCTTCACCAACAACATCAATTTAAAGCCGCCAAAGTCGCACAATGGAAGAACTTGTCTATCTGCTAACATTTTATCTTAACTAATCTTGGGATTAAGAAGGCTCATCTAGATGCATGATTAAGTGGTAATCAATTTAGGAGAGTAGTACTATGTTTGTGCATTAACTGATAATTGTGATGATAGTATCTATGGAGGCTTCTCAGGGAAAAAGAAAAGGCAAGAACCTGGCAACGGAAGGTGCATCACCCTATGCACTTCTACCCAATTCTTTAAAGCCAACAGCCACATGGATACCTACAGATGTGCAACAAGCAGCGGCCTTTTAGATATATCAAGGTTCATATGTGGATGACAAAAGAAACTTAGTGGATACGGTGATGATTCCCAAGGAGGCAGAGAATTACTTGAAAAGATCACCGCAAAGGTCATGGCTCAAAAAAGTCGGCTTGTGGAACTTTGTGTCACTACCACCAGTAGGGATAGATTTCAAGAGGGTACAACATCTAATAGAGACTATCCAAGAAGATGGATCTTGCAGAGTGGCAGGCATGGATAATGAAGTGATGGAGATCCAGATCACCAAAGAGATCATCAAAGAGGCATTGAAACTGTCAGATCAAGGAGCAAACATGAGATAAAGAAGGAAAAATCTCACAGTTTACTTGCAAAAGTCCAAACTACCTTCTTTCGAACTCATAGCAAACCCAGAAGTAAGAGAGCTGACACAGATCTACAGTCAGTGTTTGTTGAGCTACAGCAAAAGGCCGCCAAGATACACTTCACCGCACGGGAGCATCTCAACCACATTGACATGGGCTATGGGAATGACCCGTGAGTTCTACATAGATCACACGTCATATCTGTTTGAAGAAATGACAAAGCTAAGGCAGGACAGACCCAATTACATTGCAGGAGGAGAAGTCCTAACCAGAGTAATATACCATGCCATAGGTGCGGCAGATCAGTTTCCACCTACCCCTCATCAGAACGACTGGCTGGTATTAAGGGAAAATAGCGAAGATGGATCACAAAGGAAAGTACCGGCATCTATTAATACCATTGGAGGACTCAAGCTGGAAAGAGTGACAAGAAGTACACAAGAAAAGATGGCTGAAGAGAAAAGAACCGAAGAGGAAGATGCCTGACTAAAGAAGCGAAAAGCGGAAATGGAAAACAACACCAGGTTGCAGAAGATAGCAAAGATGGAAAGGATGCTAGAAGGGTTTGCTCTAGAAATATCTCTACGAGGCGATGTAGGCGCCACTTGGAAACTGTCTAGTAGCACTTTCACACTGAGAATGAAGAATAGAAACAACCCAGCTTTTGAGCTGGACTGGTTCGAGAAATACATCCAAGAAAGAAATGCGAGGGATGAACCAGATCTGCTACTAGAAGAGGAGGATCTCCAAACTTTGAAAGATCAGCTGAGGCCGACTTCACGTGATCAGGAGACACCGCCGCCATCTCCAAGGCCAGATACAAGTGAGAGGCAATCTAGCCCACCTGCTGAATCTAATTCGCATTCAGAAAGCTCACATCGAGATGACAGATTTCACACACCGCCCAGTGAACAGGAAGAAGAAGAAGGAACAGATAGACGCCAAAACACTAGAACCATATCACAAAGTGATAAAGGCAAGAAAAAAATGGTGGATCAGTCTAAAGATAAATCTTCCTCCTCTCAAGAAATTGAGCTGGAAGCTACTATAGATGAAGATTTGCAGTCAATGGCGACAATACTAAACCGAACAAGACTGCACAGTCAATGGTTAGCTGATCAGAACCGGTCCAACAAAATGAAGCTACAAAAAACTGATGAGGAAGTTCAGAGACTGCAAGAGAAAAGGGAAGACACTCTAAAGCTGATCAGCATCAGAGATACTGAAATATTGGGGCTCAAAGGCACAGTAAATCTTCTCAAGGACAATTTACAGGAATCAGAAGACTTCAATGCCATATGTGAAGATACAATAAACGTGTTCCTTGAAGATGTCAGTGAAAGAGACGAACACATCCAACAGTTGGAAAAGGAAAAGCAATATGCGCTAGAGGCCATCACAAGTTTGCAAGTCGTCATCGATGACTTACAAATTGAAGTCAAAGATTTAAGAGCAGTAACAGATATCCAAGCAAGAGAAATCGAACGCGCTGAAAAGCAAAAAACGTCGCTACCAACAACACCAGTAGTCCATCCAGAAGAGGAAGTGGCTGCACTAAAGAGGGAGCTGGAGTTAGAAAGAAAACAACGTTTAATGATTGCTGAAAGTGCGCTTAGAGCAGAAGGTGAACTACAAAGACAAATTTCAGATTTGCAAAGTGAACAACAACAAGGACCATCTCTTGACAGTGAAATGGAAAGCATTGTTTCCAAATCACTCAGGGAAGAAAATGAAAACCTGCATATCAGGATAAAACAGTTAGAGGAGTCGGCCGCTAAAAAAGACATGGAATTTCAAGCTCTACAAATCAATAGTAGAACAATGACTGCACAAATCGCAAGTCTACAAAGTGCAGGGCAGCACCAAGGACAGGGACGAGTGCACATGGAGCCAGTAACAACAAATTTGGCTGGACTCGCCGAAGTTTATGGGTGTCAAGATGAGTACGACGAAGATTCAGATGAACAGGAGGCACATACGCAGACTGATCAAACCGGCTCCAAAGACCAAGAGACAGAAGAAGATTCAGTCACGAAGATGGAAGAGCAGAGGCTAGTTGAGTAGATGGAAAAGCAAACAGAAATGATATGGTACAAGGCTATGCAACTCGAAAAGGAGTTGCTACAAGGGCTTTCCAAATCGGGCAGAACAGCAGCAGAGCTACGGCAAGAATGGAATGCGCCTATGTTACCTTATGCTCTGCTGAAGTATGAGACTCTAACACATCAACGGCAGGTCAAAAAAGAAGAACAAGTGCCAGTATTTGAAGGAGAAGTACAAGATAGGGAACGATAAAACAGAATAGTGGACAGCCAGCCAAAGTGGAGGCGTCAATGGCTATTGGACCATCCTCATAACTTGATCCACTTAGTCAACGCACCGCCTGAGCTGAGGAATGACAGAACGTTTTGCCCAACTCCCCGAACATACACCTACAGCCAACATAAAGCACTACAGAGTAGAAATCCGACATTGCTGAATTATCGAGTAATGCCAGGGCCAGCAGAGGGAGAGAGAATATCCAGTTCTTACATGGTGAAAACCCTGCAGGGCGCCATAGCAGAATTCGGAGGCTCTCCTGACCTATCCTGCAAGATGCTATGTAAAATAGCTCGCACATTTTTGGCCTGTCTCACAACCTTCTCAAAAAGCTGGACATCATAGTATATGAATACTGAAAGAAGCATCTCAGAATTGTCATACGATCTACGTGGGCCACCGACAGAGCCAATATTGTATGCTTATTTCAAACGGCTGATGTTTCTGCCAAGCTACCATCTCCAGACATTTGAAGAAGCATTTTACACGGGCTTCTTCATGTATAAGTCAAAAAATTTTGGCCCATTAATGGCAAGTGACTCTATGCGCTATGATGCGTTTCTACAGCAAATCACTCAAGAAAGGCGACAACGACAATAAAGACAAAGACGATCATGTCGTGGTAGACATGAACTAGGAGGGGGGGAGTGTTGGAGCCCCATTGGTCCAACTGTTGTAATGAGCCCATTTGTAAAGCATATCAAATTCCATTTTTTATGTCAAAGACGTCTTATCAGTTTGATCCATTCGTCTGGATTATGTAAATATTAGTCAGTTAGTCAGGACTCATATTTATTCCCACTTTTGTAATCATGAGCAAGAGAACCCCATGTACATTTTTTGAGCTAAGGTGACTAAAGTATAAAAGTCACCTTAGAACCATTTTTTGAAAAACATTTGAATTAATCCTGTGTCGTACGAGTCTGAGAGAGAGAGAGAGAGAGAGAGAGAGAGAGAAAGAGAGAGAGAGAGAGAGAGAGAGAGAGTGAGTGTGTCTTATCCTCTTCGCTACGCGCTTCTCCCTCACCAAATTCACGATGCGACCACACCACCGCGATAGTCTCTCCGAGAGCTACGCGTCCACGCCACGCATTCGGCATTTCGAGTTGATCGCGATCGATTCTTCCTCGAGCTTGTTTTGCTTGTAAGTAGCACAAACGGTGTCTGTTTTCAATAATCAAGTGCTTCATGGAATGAGAAAGAGATTAGCTACACATAGATACTGATAAAATTAAGTTTCGCCCACTTTTGGATTATGACCTGTTGGTCTATCGCGACAGCGTTCGAGATAGCTAGGGTTCAAATCTGGTGAGATTAGACTTATAGGTAAGTATGTCCTAGTGAGAGGATGGTGCCTAGTAAGTTTGATGCGATTCTGAGTTCATTGGACGTGTAAACTGTGTTGTGAGAGTTAAGGGATAGGTGGGTTGCATTCTACCAGGGTTAGTGATTGATGCATCATAAAAGTGCGTATGTGTAGATTGGTCTCAGCCTGACAAGCTAACGAGATTGCCTATGTGCACCTACGGGTTAGTCGTGTCATCGGATGATAAGTATGTTGTCTGTGTCGTGCTCGTGAGTATGAACAGGGGAGTAGTTAAGCCCTAAAACAATTTGATTATTGGCTCCAAGCACTAAGGAGAAACCCAAATCAAATTCTATCATCACAGGAGGCTATACCATGTTAAGGTCCAACTACACTACAGGTTTGAGCCCTTCTGGACAAAGTAGACATCTTACATGTATGATGTTTCACTAGCCTAAAAATGAACCTGAAGACTAACTTGACCCCCTCTAAGCCTTTACAACATAATTATGAGAGCATCTACCTAGTTTCACCCCATTTGAGCCTCATTTACTCAAAATTAAACCAGAATCCAGCTTCCAAGCCTGTAGGGAGTTCTACTAGTCACAACTTGTCCAAATGACATCCAAATTGAAATTCAGGGATATACCCATGATGTACATGATAAGAGTTATGCACATATGAAATATCATTCAGTTCTGAGCATCTTGTCATTATACACTTATGATGTCTCACAACACAAATCTGCACCCAAAATGCAATTATGACCACATACATTGCACCCTTAGGCCCTAGTTAGTAGGCCCTAGTTAGCTTGTGTTTCAATTTTGAAGTCATTTGCTAGAAACTAGGAAAATGCAAAATTTTGTAAGACAACTCTAAATTTTGCACTTGGAGTGCCCGCAGGATCAATCAAAGCCAATAAATTTCCACCAAAGAAGAAGAGGATGTCCTTGAAGGACATTATTGTAGTCACTGAGCCTTATACACTGCCAGAAGAGACACTAAAGCAAGCCAAGGCTTGGCTAGGAAAATGCAAAATTTTGTAAGACAACTCTAAATTTTGCACTTGGCGTGCCCGCAGGATCAATCAAAGCCAATAAATTTCCACCAAAGAAGAAGAGGATGTCCTTGAAGGACATTATTGTAGTCACTGAGCCTTATACACTGCCAGAAGAGACACTAAAGCAAGCCAAGGCTTGGGTAGATGAGGCCACACTAGAAAAGGGAAGGATTGGCAGTGTACCAAGGTACCTTCAAAGACCCACAAGGAAACACAGTGGATATCCCAATGAATCCATGAGAAATGTTAGAATATGCAAACAAAGAAGAAACCCTCACCTAGTTCGAAAGAGCATAGTTATACAACTTCTTCATAGCACCACCAGCTGGTGTGGATATGCAAAGAGTCTACAAGCTAGTCAACTCAATCTAGAAAGATGGCAAGGCAGTCATTATTTCTTTGGACGGACAGAGGACAGAGATTTTGATTACCCCTCAAGCCATAGCAGATGCATTGGGGCTCCACAATAAGAAAAGCTGCATTAGTGAAAGAAGAGATGAAGTAAAGGTCTACTTCTAAAAGAAGCCCAATCAGACGTTTGAAGACCTGGTGGACCCAACATCTGCAACCAATACTTCCATGTTTGTAGCAAGCGGCCCCAAAAATACACAACTCCTCCCCATGTAGTGGCTACTACCATAACTTGGGCATTGAAAAGCATTATGTCCAAAGAAGTGAATTACGCCCAATATCTACATGAGCAAGTGGTCATCTTGGGCATAGAAAATCCAAGGTACATTGGAGGGGGAGAAACACTGACGAAGATTGCATATGAAGCCATCGATGCTAGAGGAAAATGGCCAGATCCACCAATACAGAACGAGTGGTTCAAGTTTCCAGATATAGAAGATGAACTAGTAATTTCAGTGGCTCCACTAGTCACCACACGACTTCGGAAAAGGCTAGAGACAGTACCAGAGGAAGAGCCTGTGGAATCTCCAAAGAAGAATGGTAAAATGACAATGACTAAAGAAACAAGGCCCAAAGAGACACACAACCAAAAATCCACTTGAATTGAGAGGTTGGTTGAGCTGTTCAGGGCAGAATGAGCACTCAAGGGAGACTTTGAGGAGTACTGGGTACTAGACCCAACAAAATTTGGTGGAAGCTCCTCAAGACCTCTAGAGGATCACTACATCCGGACATATGAGAAGAAACAGAAAAGGTGCTTGAACAAAAAAATATAGAGCCCTTCACAATGGAGGAGGTACAATAATTAAGAAGAAGCTGAAAGAAACTTCGGAGCCTCTAGCTAAGAAGGGTCAAGGTGGTGTCCAAGCAAGAAACAAAACCCCACCAACTTCACCACCAGGCTCCTCCACTCCTCCTCCAAGTCCAAAACCCTCTACACCCCAACCACAATCCTCACCAGAAGGGACAGAAGAGGCAACAATTCCACCAAGAGATAGGGAAAAAGAAGAAAGAGACACATAGGAAGACCTCCTTCAAGCCGAATACACAATGGCAGAGGCTTCAACAGTAGTTTATGGCACTCCAATTCCACGCTGCCAGACAGGAACTAGAGAGACATGAGATCCCTAATGAACAGGTAAGAGCTGATAGATCTCAAGGACCATAGTTAGATTAAGAAACATAGAGAAGAGGACAAGAAAGGAATTCGCCACATCCTGGAGTTCCAGGGTTGGTCCACATACCACAAGCGCCACAATGGAGACGATTGGCCAACCCGTGGAGAGAACCTCCAACAGGGGTCATGTGAAGTATGGGACATCATGTTCCCTTTTCTGGACCAATCATTAGGTTATCAACCAAAAACTTGGTAGCAGCAAATGAAGATGACGTAAGAGTCACATATAAGATACTTGACAGAGTCAGAACGCGGTCTCTAATGACTGCTAAAGAAAAAAATATGCTGCATACTAGAGAAGAAAATATGCAAAATTTGGAACATGCTAACCTTTCAAGCATGATCAAAATAACCCACTTGAAAGCTGAGGAAGCCAAAAAAGAGCTCGAGACTCTCAATGCAACACTAAGAGAGGTTGAGAGCGAACGAGACAGTCTAACATTGGAAATGGTAGAGGTTTTGAGAGAAGTCAAGACTCTCCAAGAAGAAAAAGAAAGAGTAGAAGATGAGTTGGAGGCAGTGAAAGATGAAGTGCTGGAGCTGAAAGAAAAATTAGAGCTCTAGGACTTGACAATCAAGAGACTAAGGCCAACCCCGAGGGATGCACGGGCAAGTGCAGTGGCAGATAGTCAAGTTGTCCAAGCCTTGGAAGCACAAATCACTGCCCTCCAAAAGTAATTATAGCTAGAACAAAGACAAAGAATGCATATGACAGAAGGATCTCTAGCCGCAAAGGAAATAATGAAGGTTGAACACCAAGAGCTTCAAAAAGAACATGAAGAGCTTCAACGAGAATTGGCTACACTGCAAGAGATGTTGGTGGACCAAGCATAAGAAGCTACTAAAAGAGATGTGCTAGCTCAACAATAGATAAAATAATTACAAAAAGAAATAGCCGAAGCAAGGACACAAGAAACAGAATCGGGGCCCATTGATCTAGGGACTAACACCAGAGATGAGTCCACGGAAGTTCCTGAGGATGCACAAGATCTGTAGCACCAAGAAGAATAGATAGAGACACAAGAAGAAGCAGAGAAATCATTGACTACAAAGGAGAAGACACGCCTCCAAATTTTGATATAAACGTCCACAATGGAAGACCACAAGACAGCCTTGGAATGGGAGACAAGAATGTTACACTCTGTAGCAGTCCAAGAGCTTGCCACAAATGTGCTTAGGGAGGAATGGATGCAACCTACACTCCCATATCCTCTCCTAAAGTATGAAGTGATGGTGATCAGGAAGAGAGTCGAAGCAGAAGCAACGGAGCCAATATATGATGGAGACGTAAAAAATATAGAGACTGCAAAGAAAATAGCGGACTGCCAACCAAGGTGGAGAAAAGCGTAGCTCCTCAAGTACCCTGGGTTTCTAAAGTACTTGGTGGAAGCCCCAAAAATTTTCAGGGATGACATTCTATTTTTCCCAATCCCTCGTGTACTCACATGGGCAAACCACTTCAGAATCTTGAAGATACATTCCAACAAGCTCAATTACCCATCTATGCCACCACCCAAGGAAGGAGAGAGAATAAGTGTCTCTTATATGGTGAAAACCCTAAAGGGCACCATTAAGACTTTCACTGGCTCACTTGACTTGATGTGTGTGATGATTAGGAAAATATGAAAAACCCTCCTAGCTTGCATTGAAGTGTTCACACCGTCCAAAGCTACAGACTCAACCCTCCTGTGGACGGGAGACATTGTCACCACAATGACATTTGATTTGTCAAAGTAGCCATCTCCGGAGGTGTTACATCTACTATATCAAAGGGTAATGTTCCTACCAAGCTATTACAAGCAAGCTTTTTAGGAAGCCTTCTACAACGGCTTCTTTACTTATGATAGAAAAATATTCGGCCCCATAGTCACCTTGGACAATATAAGGTACGAGTCATACTTGGAGTTGCTAAAGCCCCAAGGGTTCCATGGACACAAAGAGAGATTTTACTAGAAGCAGAAGATCAAGACCCGTCATGTCACAGATGACATGAACGCAGAAGGGGGGAGTGTTGACGGCCAAACACAGAAGGAGCTTTCCCAACTCTTTTGTATCATTATTTTGACGCGGAATGACATTTTTGAAATATTTCAGCGACCAATATTCTTTGTGGGAACAAGGCTCTCAAGAGGAATTGAATATAAGTCAATTTTTGTAACCTTAAGCCAACTTCTGAATTATTCAAATCCCAAGTTTATTGTGCGCTGTGTCAGAGAGAGAGAGAGAGAGAGAGAGAGAGAGAGAGAGAGAGAGAGAGAGAGAGAGAGAGAGAGAGAGAGAGAGAGAGAGAGAGAGAGAGAGAGAGAGAGATTTCTTCTCTTCTCTACACACTCTACAGAATCTCCATTGCAAAAGAAACACTGCCAATGTGTTAGCAACAGCTAGGGCCTCAATCCAACGCCAAGTTTGCATGATTTTGGTGTCACACAAAGAGAGCTTCTATGACCTTCCGGGTGAGTTTTCTTACAAACCGTGTGTCCATTTGGTGATTTCTTTATATCTATGGGTTCATCGCGAGTAGAGATATGGATTAGGACCATACACAACAAAAAGTGGTGACCTACATTTTGCTGTCTGTCTTTATAAGCAATTTTCACACGAGGTAGTTTAAGGTAGGATATCAAGTCATAGTCCAAAGGTTAATGATCTCTTGATGAGGACAGCGTGTCCTATGAGTTTTGTGACATGTTGAATGTGTTTGGTCTAGTTTTCGCATAGCATGAGAATTGCAGGTTGAGTTGCTTTCACTAGTGCATGGAACATTTAGATTTGATTTCCTCGAGTAGAGATTGCCTTAGAAGGTCGAGAAGGTGCTCGACATCCATCCTCTTGTTTCCACGCGCCTACGAGTTAAGCGTCATCCTTGGATGATATAGAGTTGTTGGTTTTGTTCTTGCTATGTTAGCATTCGCTCACGGAGTATCCGCCAACAATACTTGACAAGGGTTAATAAATATTGATAGTATGATTCCAGATCTGTGGTTCCTTGTATACAGCTAAGAAACTAATTCATACAATCTGAATGAGAAACTCTTTTATGATAATTCTTCTTAAGCTGGGTCTTAAGATAATCCCAAGTTGCAGCATTAGGATCAACATTGTTTTCTGTACAATGGTCTCTCCACCAATGCTTGGCTGTTTTCTCTAGTTTCAACTTAGCAATGATAGCTTTGTTTACTGTAGCCAAATGAGCCAAATCAAAGTAGTCATTCATGCACTCAATCCAATCTTCAAGAACCTTGTCTATATCTTTGTCTTTCTCGCTAAAATTTCTAGGTTGAGACTTGCAAATCATAGCACCGATGTCTCTATCAATGATGGTGTGTTGAGGAGCAATAGGCGCATTTGTGTTAGTAGCAGCCACATTTTCTCTAGGAGGCATGGTAACTTACTGCACCATATCAACCAAGGTCACACTTAGTACATTCTAATCCGCTCAAAGTCCTTTACGCCAAATAGAATAGACAGTTGAAGATAAGCTGAGAGAGAGAATAGGAGAAAGAATAACGAATAAATTTATCTAATTTCTATATCACAAAACTTTGGGGTTCCAAAAATTTTACAAAGTGTCTTGAAAGTTTCTAATAGATTCTAATGGTTCTTGCATAATGCACCCGATAATAGCCATTGTGACATCCTTCCACCAATGAAGCATAGCTATCCCATTCCTTGAGTATATCAAACGGGTGATTCCAATAAACCTTTTTGATTTTTGGTTGAAACATCTCCTCTTTAGCGTGTGAGTCATACCATTATTGAGTAAGAAATCGGTTAGTTATAGGTACTCTCATTTTGCTGTGAACTATTGGCTTCTTGTACCCAAAGTAGTCATCAAAGTAAGCAAATTCTTTTGGAAACACATCCGGTGTGTCCCACCCATTTGAGCTATGTATATTTGCACAATCTGCAAGGCACTGGGTTTGTTATAGGCATTGTATAAAACTTTTACATGGTGAGGTTTGTGGATTAATGACTTCCCAAACAAGTCAAAGAACAATTTCCAAGTACCGGGCTAAAAGCATGTTGGTCATTGGTTTGGCATTGATGGCCCCATACATTGAGCATAACAATGTTGAAACATATCGTAGCCATTACTAAGGGTAGTATGTTATTAGCTATCCATGTTTCCTTTGTCGATTTCAAGGTAAGTTCATAAGCATTTGTGTACAACACTTGGTTAGTGACAAAAATCTTCTTTCCCAACTTGGATATTATCCACTCGATCCTCCCAACGGGCGAGAGTTTATGTTCAGATGGTCTAAACTTGAGATTTTTTGCAGCGTAACAATACCAAGCTTAAAATATATTAGGTACAATACAATCCGTGGACATTAATATTTTCTTCTCTTCTCTAGTATGCGTGGTAGTGACAAGCCTTTGCACTTTCACCCTGGTTTGAAGATGCTCCTCTACCATAAGACGGGAAGTATATTTTCTTCTCTTCTCTAGTATGCATGGTAGTGACAAGCCTTTGCACTTTCACCCTGGTTTGAAGATGCTCCTCTACCATAAGATGGGAAGTATATCCACCCATATCCCTCGAGGTAAGATGTCAGTCATCTACACACACACCCCATTGCTCAAGTTAATTAAAATGATAAAACCAAGACTCAAACTCAAATATTATATCCTCAAAACAATGTGTCATATCAAAAATCAAATTTTTATAATTGAAGAAAAAAAATACATAGTGTCTTTAGGGAGATACATGAATACAAGAGGGTCCTATGAACCAATTCTTGGTTGCTACAACCGAGGTTGTACCCCTATATTTGTTCAAATCTTGAGTTTCAAAGTTTAAAACTTCAACTTGTACACTTAAATTCACGTCTTCCTTTTTGTACTGTTCCTCTTCTCCTGATACATCCGTGGGTGGTATTCCATTAAAGCGGTTTACATAAGCATGCCATTTATTTACATCATCTATGTAGAAATATCTACTTGAGTTCACTTCCATTGGTTGTGCTCGAGCAAAGTCACTAATGCACCTGGGCTTCTTGTAGTCATCAAAGATAATAGTGACATTGTGAGGGTTGTATTTGAGAATAGGTCCATAGACTCTATTGAACCAATGCTAGGGTATATAATAGAATTTGTTGCCGCCCTTTGACTTTTTCCATACTCTGATTACGACCTTTTCATAAAAGCCATATTTTTGGTTTAGCATGAGGGCTTTCTTACCAAGAATAAGCTCTCAATTTGGTATGTCCAAAAGCAAGCACAGGTTAAGGTAAAGAACATATCCCTGTACTTTGACATCACCTTCTTGGATGTTTTCCTTGACCCAAAGTTGTGGATTGGTCATAAACCTATCAGGCATTTGTGTTCAATGTTCAGGTTGGGCTTCAGGTTGGGCTTCAACATTTGTCTCTAGTTCCCTTTGAAGCTCGAACCACTTCAATTCCTCAGTGGAATTTGAATCCAACCGCATAATTGAAAAAGATACTTTGTGTAAAATCACTTGGGAGTTTATCTAGACAATTAAGAAGATCTATCTAAAAACAAGACAAGGAGAGAGAAAACTTAGTACACATGTGAACCAAAACTGAGCCTATACTCCTTTTATTCATCAAACTTTGATTTTTATGATTTTATTACAATATTATGGATTTTTCGGAGCCAATTCTCTAAATATTCTTTTAACTCTTATGATAGGGTATTCTCTTAGACCTCCCACACGACAACATGGTCTAAAGTTAGCTTCTAATTTTTCTTTAACTATGACAACTGCAAGAGCTTCAAACTTCTTGGCAACTTCAGAAATCCTTAACATTTAGGAGCACATCACCAAGTAGTAGAACATGTTTTCTAGGCCTAATCATATTCTGCGTTGAAGTAGCCTGAGGTTGGCAACCCAATCTCTTGGATTGTCGTCAATGTAGATAAAGAATTGACGGAAGGGTTCTTGATGACGGATAAGGTAACTATGGTCAACACTCTTCCAACAAGTTGTGTTTCCTGGTATATCAAAGACTTTAGTCCTGATTTCTAAGTAAAAGAGTTCCCTTTTATCCCTTGACAACAACCGTGTCTCCATATTGTTGAACACTATGACCAAAACCTCATTCCTCTGGCTAAAGAATTTAGAAGTCACTCTGAAAACCATTTATTACTACAAAACAAAGATTCAAAGAAATTACAACACCGTTTTTGAACACTTTAACCACTTCACCATAACTCAAACCAAATACTTCCATTGAGGAAGACAAGTCAAACAAGTACCACCAATCAATGTCACTCATAGATGCATCATGAATTCAATATCCTTTCCCAAACAGCATGCATGAATGCGTGCACAATGCATAAGTAACCCGACTAGTATCAGGATTTAGGCTATCCCCATAACCTTCAGCATAGGCTTTGATACCAGGTGAGAGACACCCCTCCTCGTGGGTCTATGCACAAAATATACAATTTATACCTTTATAAAATTTTCAATATACATCAGAGTTGCGGAAGTGTTTGCATAAGGAAGGAGCTCTAAGTACTCGACCAAGCATGGATTTTAGGCAATGAGCCGGATTGCATCTAGAGGCACCTAGTGACTGATACCCTTAAATGGGTGTTATGAATGAAAGCATACTCAAGAAAATATAACATTGTGGGGGGTGAATATATGTGTACACCACATTGCGGGAAGAGAGAGAGAGAGAGAGAGAGAGAGAGAGTATAGTGGAGGATGAAATAGAGTGCACAGAGATGTGAGAGAATGACAACAGAGAGTCTTTAAATGTCCCATCTACATGAACATGCAACCATATATTTTTGCAATTACAAAATCTGGGTATACCATAACATCAAAAAAATGTTTATGACAATATAACTAGCAAAGCACCAAACCCCGTGAGCGGTCCACCAATCCACTTTTGCTCTACGACGAGCATAGAGAATTTCACTTCGTCAGAAGCGATCCAAAACACCTCCAACCTACCTGAGCCAAATATAAGGTGAGGGCGCTTCTCCTCCCTCCATGAACCCAAGATTTGAAAAGATCTCAAGTACCACTAGGTGGTAGGATATCAACACCAACCATACCAGTTTAGGTGCCACGCCTCTTCGATGTCCATCACTGGTTGTTTAGGAGAAGCCAATGCAAAATCCTTGATGCGTTATCCGTGTAGGTCATTCAACCCCCGACGCACTAACCGTATAGTTGAGCTTAAGAAAAAGAAGAAGACCTAGATAGCACCTCGATCTAGCAAAGCCCCAAGTCAACAATCCTTTTATCTAAGGCTAAGCGATATAGGTGATTCTAGTCTTGTAGCAACGCTTCCATGAGAAACATAACACGTGAGTCCAATCACAATAGCACTTTCCATATGCACAAATAATCTTTTCGATACGATTAGGCTGTACAGGGTCTCTACCCTTACATGTCAACCATAACCATCCAGATTACTTCATGATCTAATCCAAAAACCATAAACCATAATCCAATTACATCACATGGGCGAGCACTCCACCCAACTTGGGTGAGGCACAACCAATCCTGCATAAGCACTTTAAAACATAACATGGCTATAAAAATTTTGGCAGCATAACCATATCCAAAAAAAAACCAAGAGTCACACCAACTTCCACCATAAAATCACAACCATAATCCGTGAGGGATCTCAGTCCTTAACCACGAATCATATTCACAATGAACCGACTCCCACACTTGAAGTTTGACATATCCCCTGCACTCAATCGGAGTCCACACACACATGACTCTTAAGACATGAGATTTTCATGCATAATATAAGTCCAATTAGCAAATAAAAATGAAATAAATCCAATTTTTACAACACCTAACAATGCAAAGTTGATACATCATATCTGTACTTCATCCCTCTAGCACATATGCTAGTCTTGACCTAGAAAGGTGGAAAGCAATCATACCCATGTACATGAGGCATCCACATCAACCCATAAGGTTCCATACATCATATGATAACATTACATCACCATAAACATGATGAAAAATAGCTCCGACCTTTAGGTCGACCATAAACCAAAAGTTCACACATATGCAAAAAACAAATTTTTTTGTTATTTTTGGGAGCATGCATGACATGCAAATGAAAGTGTTTGACCTCAAATCAATGTACAAAGTTCAACTCCATAATATAGACTAACACTCTATCTCATTACTTTCCCCGTATGATACTCACACAATAAACGATAACCCAAAAAGAAAGCCACTTTAATAATATCTGTCTATTCGATTTGGGTTGTCTAACCTTATACCCTGACACAAGTTTATGGGAATCTAATAACTGAAATCAACTCACCAAAACAAACCATAAATCATACATAAGCGGCTCGGTTAACTCACGACGTCATATAGTACTCCCCCTCGGTAGCGCACCTTTACGCTAGGTAAAACCGGTTATGGAATGATTAATAACTCGCATACCAAAGGTGATAACGAAGAAATAAATATATTTATCATCAAGTTTAATCAATATTTTCAATTAATTAAGTGGGTTTTCCCATCCGGTGAATCTATATATTGGTTCTCCAAGGAGCCTGGGGTCAAAACATTGACCAAGAGCAGTAGACAGCAAGCTATTTTGACCATATCTCTTAGTTCGTGTGATATTCACAAGACAACAAAGAGAGAAAATGTATTATATGATGTATTTTTTCTTTGGTTTAAAGGGTTCGGGCTGATTCATAACACTTTGTGAGTTATGAGACCAAAGCAGTGTTCCTACCGCTTCTATGATGTGAAGCGAAAAGCGCTTTTTATGCACACATGTGATCATAAACACATTGTGTGCATAAATTAGCGTGTTAAACATGATGAAATAATCATGGGGCAACTTCATAGTACTCGATAAATCCATATATGCACTCGTACATGAAAAAACAATCATCGAGAGGGTGACTACTAAAAAAAATGACAGAGAGAGAGAGAGAGAGAGAGAGAGAGAGAGAGAGAGAGAGAGAGAGAGAGAGAGAGAGAGAGAGATGATGATGATGGCTGTGGAATTTAGAGCTTCTCACCGTGCTTTAGAATTGATTAGGGGCTGGTGAAAATCTTCTTGATTTGTGGCAAGAAAGAGATGGTGTAGATTCTTTCCGCAAGGAATGACGTGGAGTTACCTATGGATGAAGACTAAGATGATGCAATGTGGAGAGAATTTCTCTCTTCCTTGGTAGAGCATGATGCAACGGTAGAAGAGGTGATTGAGGTGCGAGCAATTGAAGATGAAAACCACGTGGGTCAGATTGAACTTGAAGGCTGATGCCTGAAGAAAGAGGGCTTGATGATGCTTGAATTGAGTGTATTGTTGGTGAGGATGAGGTTGTGTTGCCCATGATGGTGGAGATTCCATTGCAATAGACATGTATAGCAGTGGATAAAGGAGAGTCATAGGTGATAGTTGTGTTTCCCAAAGAGGTATGTGAGCTCTATTTGATGAATATGGTGGTAGATACAGCGGTGCGGAGGATGGTTCAGTAGGTGCAAGGGTCTACGGATAAGGCCTCCATTGAGAAATACCCCTCCCCGAGGGTCTATGCACAAAATGTACAATTTACACCTTTATACAATTTGCAATATACATCAGAATTGCGAATAGGGGAGGAGCTCTCAACACTCGACCAAGCATGAATTTTAGGCAATGAACCAGACTACATCCAGAGGCACCTAGGGACTAGTGCTATCCTTGAATGGGTGTTATGAATGAAAGTGTACTCGAGAAAATATAACATTGTGGAGGGTGCATATATGTGTACACCGCATTGCGGGAAGAGAGAGAGAGAGAGAGTATAAAATAGAGTGCACAGAGATGTGAGAGAATGACAATAGAGAGTCTTTAAATGCCCCATTTAAATAAACATGCAATATATATTAATGCAGTGACAAAATCTATAACATCAAAAAAAGTTTACGAAAACATAACTAGCAGAGCACCGGACCCTTTGTAGGGATCGAATGGTCCACCCATCCACTTTTGCTCTACTACGGATATAGAGAATTTCACTTTGCCGGGAGTGAGCCAGAACAACTCCAACCTACTAATCCAGACATAAGCTAATGCCACTTCGCCTCCCTCCATGAACCTGAGCTCTAAATGGATCCCAAGTACTAGTAGGTAGTAGGGTATCAACACCAACCATACCAGTTTAGGCGCCACGCCTCTTCGATGACCATCACCGGGTGTTTAAACAAAGCCAAGAAAAAACCCCTGACGCATTATCCGTGTAGGTCATTCAACCCCCAATGCACTAACTGTGTAGATGAGCCTAAGAAAAAGAAGAAGACACTAAACAACACCACGATCCAGAGGCTCAAAGCCCCAGGTCAACGATCCTTTTATCTAAGGCTAAGCGATGTAGGTGATCCTAGTCTTGTAGCGACGCTGCCATGAGAAACATAACATGTGAGCACCCCTACACGTGTAGGTAAATCCGGTTATGGAATGATTAATAACTCGCATAACAAAGGTGATAATGGAGATCTAAATACATTTATCATCAAGTTTCATGAAGCTTTTCACTTGATTAAGTGGATTTTCCCATTCGGTGAATCTATATAGTGGTTCTCCAAGGAGCATGGGGTCAAAAAATTTGATTGCGCGGTTGGTACCAAGTTGTTTTTTGACCATATCTCTTAGTTCAATTTTCACATGACAACAAAGAGATGAAATGTATTAAATGATGTATTTTATCTTTGGTTTAAAGGGTTCGGGCTGATTCATAACAGTTTGTGAGTTATGACCAAAGCAGTGTTCCTACCACTTCTATGACGTGAAACAAAAAGTGTTTTTTATGCACACACCTGATCATAAACATATCATGTGAATAAATCAACGTGTTAAACATGATGAAATAATCATGGGGCAACTTCATACGTACTGGGTAAATCCATACATACAATTGTATAATGAAAAAACAATCATTGAGAGGGTGAGTACTCAAAAAAATGACATAGAGAGAGAGATGATGATGGCTATGGAGTTTAGAGCTTCTCATCGTGCTTTAGAATTGATTAGGGGCTGTCCAAACGCTTCTTGATTTTCCACAAGAGAGTGGTGATGAGAGCTATGTAGAGGTTTTCACCATGAGAGCTTCCGGAGAGCGCGTACACAGTGAAACGAGAGAGGAGATAGTAAGCAAGTAGAGAGAGAATATCCTTCTTCTTCTTCTTCTTCTTTCCGTATTGGAGAGGGAAGAGCTTATGGAGATGGTGATGAAGAGCTTGCACCACTCTGTATAATAGATACGTATAGCCTTGCGGTCGTAGACACAACAGACGACACTGAAAACTGAGGCTTGCAGGTGATTTTATAGGCGTTGGGCCAGACTGGAGTTACTTCCAAGCAAAAAACTAGCACTAGTTTTGGCCCAAGAATAGCTGTAGCTTTTTGTGAACTCAGTATCCGACCAATTAATAGAGCCTTGGCTAGACTACGCCGCATCGGGATATACAGACATAATTATAACTTTCCCGTACTGCCCCGGCGTGTTTATGGTACTGCTTTTTATAAAATTAACTCTCATAAAAATCTCGTTTGGTCTTGTTTTTGCTCTCGGGGGTGGTCATTTTTAAATTCGACGGAGACTAAAATAATATTTTTATGTTTAGGTCATCCTAAAAAGCACAATACTTTTCCAAAACGTCGAAAAGCATGAAAAGCTAAAAATAGCGTAAAAAGCAAAAGAAAGCAAAATTTCTAAAATTGGACCACGACCCCCCCTTGTCCATTGGAATAAGAAAACGGACTCACTTTTCACTAAAAAGCACTAAAAATCATGAAAAGTTGAAAATGACGTGAAAAGCACTTGAAAAGCAGATTTTTACAAAATTAAACCATAGCTTCCCCGGAACACGTAGATTAAGGATCCGACCTTGATTTTTACAAAAAAACACCTAAAAGCAAGAACAAGCGAAAAATAGCGAATTTTTCCAAAACGGAACCAAACGTCCGTCTAACTTACTGGAACATGGAAATGGCATTGCTTTTACTTTAGAACCTTACAATACTATCAATCAAGCATCTTAAATCAAAATTTGACAAAATAGATATTGAAAGCTATTTTTCATATTTTTAAAAGAGACCCAAGAATTGGGGATCTTATATCCATTTTACGTGGATGTGAGAGTGGGTCTTATATGTGTTTAGATATGTTGTCAGCTATATTTTTTTCTTGATGCAGGGATCTATAGATGAGACCTCCATTTTATGTGGATGGGAGAGTGGGTCAGACATGTGTTTAGATATGTTGTCAGGAACATTTTTTTTGGATGCTTGGTGATGCTTGGTATGTAGTGAATTTTTTGTCAAGGGATGCATGTAGTGGTGAAGGCAGGCCATGCACAACTGACTAGCATGATGGTCTATGGACCGAATTAAAACACTATGGTATACATTTACAGGTAAATTGAAGGAACCCATGGTAGGTTTTTGACCCAGGTGGAAGCTATTTTATGCAGGGGTGGGACAACCCACTTGAAGGTTTGGTAGTAGGTTGCAATAAGACTATGTGTATATGGTTTTGGTTTTCTGATAGTGTCTACAAGTTTGTACAATTGGTAGTGGAATAAAGCTCTTTTTTGGTTGAACATAGACGTTCAACTAAAGGGTGGGCAATGACGGTGCAACCAAAGTCTGTCGACCATAGAAGAAGGCATGAGCATGTATATATATGCTTGTAGGTGCATGGCAAAGGGCTAGAGAAGCTACAAAGATCTTGGGCAGACATGTAGCAGCAGATGTGTATGATTGATGCAATTTATAAACCAAGAAGGTCTCTAGAAAGGGCCAGCTTGGGTGGAGGATGAAAGAGGTGAAAGATGTAGTATTTTTTCATGGAAATGTAGAGCTTGAGGTGCTAAACAAGCAGGCCTAAACGGCTTGTAAAATAGAGCCACAGTGTCCAAGACATGTGAATTTGAATTTGGAGTGTATTACAGATCTGAGTTGGACAAGGTAAGTGGTGCCAGGTAGTCTGAGCCAATTTCAGCAAGTAGAGATGTGTAGTGCTTGAATAATTGAGCGTGCTGGTCATTCAAATGGCAATCAAAGTCACAGATATCAAGATACGAGGATTTGAATTTGTGCTAGGGAACGGGTGTATGATAGTTGGACTGCTTTGAGAAACGGTGTCATCGGGGATTATTTGGAGCTTGGTAAGGTTTGCAGGGGAGGGTGTATTATATGGAGTTAGAAAAAATTGACGGCTCATCCATCGAACTTATGGTTGGCGAGTTATAGCAGATTGAAGTTCAACAATCATAGCAACCGCATTGGATCAGATGGTTTTGGATCAATTTGGGGTACGCCAATTGAAGCCATTGGAATGTCAAAGAGTAGAGCAAGTGGAGGGGGCGATAGCCCGGTGTGCGGACTTTGAGGAGGAGTTGATGACTCAAGAGGAGGGATTTTTTTACAGAATGTAGCAAGCCAATGAAGTTGGATGTTTTCTCAAGTAAATTCCTTGAACTGTTTTTTGGAAGAGCCTTGTAGGCCTAGGGGAGTGGATTCCACATGGCACGCTCCAATCCCACATGTGGGGTCTTGGAGAGGAGAAGTGGGGTATGTATCCCAGAGGAGGCACCCATGAAATGCTTCAAGTAAGGCAAGAGAGATCTCTCTCTCTTCTAGTGGATATGGTGTGTCCATTTGGTGACATGTAGGGTACTGTGCCTGGCAGCCAAAGACGGCCGTAGGCGTGCTGCAGAGGCACGCCGTGTGTTGTGGCATGTTGATGCTATCTCTCCTTGTCGGTAGTGTCCCTTGGTGCTTGACCTAGTGATGACATGACAAGCATCTTTCCGTGACTATTACGAGCAACCAAGATTTTCAAGGGAAAGAGGGAGCCCCCATTAGCGATAGCGATAGTGCTAAGAAACAAAAAGTGTCGAGGTGGTGGTGCATGCATTGAAATGCTAAAAATGGGTGAGTTAAGTGGGTATATACAATGAAAAATTCCTAAATGAGGCTCAAGACAACATTTTTTCATTTTTATGTTTCGCAAAGTCCCTGTAAAGGAGGAGGATCTCACACTGCCTGAAAGGGCTTTTTGGCCTTTTTGCCAATAATACAGATAGCCAAAGAGGGCTGTCCAATTCGAGTTTTTGAGCTCATCAAAGATGTGCTAATGGAGCAATTTGTACATGGTCATTTTGATGATAGTGGAAGCCAGTATTGCTATTTTTTGGTGTCAATTCTCCCTTCCCCCTTCTCTTCTCTACTTTTGTGCATGCGTTTCCAGGTGTGTGTCTGCATGTGTGCTTCCCAAGGTCGGTGCTGCAAAGAGAGATAGAGAGAGGATGTGTGTGTGTGAAAGGTTGTGAGTTGAGCAAGGTATGATGATTGGATTGGTTTGGTGTGTTGCAACATGTGTGCGCATATGGTCATGTGTAAGTGGTGGTCTTCTTACAGATAGTATTGAGTTTTGAATGTGAGTTTTAGTGGATTGGGGCGTTGTGTATAGCCTAGGCTATAGTTGTGAGGTCCCTACCCCCTTCGAGGAGTAGAGTACCTTTGATAGGTCTCCAATTGTGAGAAGGAAAAACCAATGGACATTGCCTTAACTCTACGTAGCCACTGATGCATGAACCATTAGTGAATGATTATTCCTATCTCGCTATGGTAGAGCGTGACCACCATAACCCTATCTAAACCCTATCTATAATCAATTCTACCTAAGAGTATAAACCTTAGAGTGACCGATCTTTGCGCTTTTTTTCCAATATTTCAGAAGCACAGCCGTCAGGTCCATCTCTTTTAAGGTTTATGAATAACTCCTAGCATTGAAAAGTTACCCGACTCATCGGGTCCACCCGTCCATAGAATGATATTGTCAGAGTATCATTCTTCCACTTTTCACACCACACTCACCTATCTTTTGTTACCTAATTACTACCACATTATTTAAACATATATGTTCCTTTATCTTATTTATGGTACTCGTTCATTAAAATAGCCCTTCAAACAGTATTACAAACAATAGTTAAACAAGAAGTAGTCCATTTTTGAACCAAAAACTTTTGGATTAGGTCCACTTAAGAATCTCTACTTGCACCATTAGGTTTGATTGGTATATACATTATTCATAAAAACCCTTGTCATCCTGAGCATCCCATACCGCTTGACAAATACTCGTTGTGCCAATCTGGGCATACTCCCGCCACATCAACAACGGTGCCAAACCAGGCGTCATCCTCACGCCATGGCAAAACATAATTGCAGTATCCAGCTAGGCCATCTTAGGTGTATTCCCATCGCAGCATCAGCTGTGCCACACCTCGGCAACTGCCACCTAATGAGAATGCTAATAAGTAGAGAGTCTTGAGAGAAACCATAACGAAAGATATTGGACAAACATTCTTTTCTATGGCAAACAATTTAACAAAAAATTCTTTCCTACTTGTCATCCATATGCCGAATTTCTTGGGGTTAAGCCCCTTAGTTTCGGTCCTTGTTTTCCTTTCCTAAGGTGATTAATATATCTTTAAGGTCTTGCATATGCAATGATGCATAGCTTGAAATTACAATACTAACCTATACCATAGTTTTGATTGGTCCGATTGGTGGAGACATAGCATGTTTCGCAGGAGTTTCCACCTTATTTGTACCAGATTCATGATCATTAGCACCTTAGGTTTGAGCACGCTTACTAATCCACTAGAGGTTTTACTCTCTTAGTAGTTTGTGGAAGCCTTCTCTCTAAGAGAAGTGGTAACACTTCGTGAGCGTTACGTAGGCAATCTCTATGTCCAAAGTTTGAGTATGGTTGCTCTATTTACAGCAAAAAAGAAAAACGTCTAACTTTTAAAAAAATATTTTTATTATATTATTTAAAGATTTATTTTTAAAAAATAAAATAAAATAAATTCTCTAAAATTCATACCCGCGTTTTTGGTCCCCTTGTGGTACCCATCAACTTGACTAATTTGTCCTCATTATAAAGAGATAAGGCCACACAGACCCCCTCGTTCAGATTAGTCAAGACTAACCTCTGCTTTTTATGTAATTGTGTGTCCCACTTTGTCCCCTCCTATGTGACTCCAGGTGAGTCCATGTGTCTTCATGTGCCGTCCATGTGTATCTGTTGACTTTATAAATATTTTATTTATTTCTTTAATGATAAATTACTTTACATTCTTAAGTTAAACTTTACAATCTTAGAATAAACTTTACAGTAGTAAGAGAAAATTTTACAATCAGTATAAATAAATATTTCAATAAGTTAGATAGTGTTTCGTACAGCTAAACATGTCAAACTTTTGTAGTGTAAATTTCAAATTATAGGTTTTTTCAGCCTATTGTTCATAATTTGAACTCAAATATCTAAAATAATGAGCGATGGTTGGAAAATTACCATGCGTAATAGAACTTGTGTGAAATCCAAAAATAGAGACCTTACAATCTTTACAACTTAGAATTTGAAATGCCCTCATCTCAAGAACAGTGAAGGATAATCCTTGAGAAGGGTTGTCTCATCTTCCCAAGTAGCATCTTCTACTGGGAAATCCTTCCATAAGATAAGATGTTCTTTGATAGATCTATTCCTAAGATTTATTTCTTGAGTTTCTAGGATAGTATCACGTTGAAGCTGTAGAATACCTTGAGTAGGTAAAATGATTTTCTCATCATCAAGGACATGGTCAAGGTTATGTACATAAGGTTTTAATAGACTTACATGAAATGCATCATGCACTTTGAGATGGGAAGGAAGTTTTAGTTTCTAATTTTGATCACTTACAACATTGATTATTTTGTAAGGTCCAAAATAATGGTAGCTAAGTTTATTATACCTTCTGAGAAGAAGATTTATCTTTTTGGGCTTTACTCAGAAAACTTTGTCGCCTTCCTTGAAAATCCGATCAGATCTTTTCAAGTCTGCGTACTTCTTTTGTCGATCTTGAGCCTCTTGAATATCCCTTTGAATAGCTTTGGTTTGAGCTTCCATTTCTTCAATCATTTTCTTTAAGGCGTATACCCTTCTAGTGGGGTCAGAAAAGTTAAGAGGTGATAAACATTATTGACCATAAAGAGCATCAAAAGGTGTCATTACAATACTTCTATGAGTAGAGGAATTATATGCATACTCTACTAAGGGTAGGTATTGAATCCACTTGCGAGATTCTTTATTGAAGTAGCTCTGAGGATGTCTTCAATAACTTGATTAGATCTTTTAGTTTGGCCATCAGTTTGAGGATGATAGGCAATACTAAAACAGAACTGAGTTCCAATTGCATGAAACAATGATACCCAAAACTTTGAAGTAAACTTGGTATCGTGATCTCGCTGATTGTTCTCTTGGGTAAACAATGGATTTTGAAAATCTCCTTCGCAATATGTGAAGCTGTAAAGGTTGTCTTAACTGGGATTAAGTGAGACACCTTAGTAAGCAAGTCGACTATGACCATGATTGAATCATAGCCAGCTTGAACAAAAGGAAACCAGATGATAAAGTTGTTGGTATACTTGCAATGTCCACCTCTCTCAATTTTGCCACCACAATATATATTGCACAGCTTGTAAGGCCCCCATATGAGGAGAAGCCAATGGTGCACATTTATTTGGTGGATTCCAACTTTGCATGCTAATGAATCTCTATTTGTGATCGTGCATGGTACGAAGCAAATTCAGTTGGGGGCCTCGGGGATGAAATCCCCTGAGACCTTTTATTCACCAGAATATTCCTTTCACCAAAGTATCTTGGCCGGCCGGCGGCGGGAAGACAATTGAAAAATGGCCGTCCGGTGGCCGGTGGTCAGCGATCGGTGGTGTTTGGTCGGTGGTTGGATTTCCTTGGCCGGTGGCTGAGTTCCTTGGAGGACTTGTCTACCCAAAAGTGGCTACACATGGATGCATGGGAGAGTCCTACTTAGACTTGGTTACACTAAGGCGGCCACACACATGGACATGGACACATGTCCGAGTTCTACTTGGACTTGGCTATCTATAAGGGCAGCTACACATGGGCGTTTAGAGGCTCCCATACATCTATATAAGGAGGCCTTCTCATGAGTAATTCAGTAGAATGGTGTGCACACTTGATGCACACAACACATCCCTGTTGAAGGATTGTTAGCCCCTTGTATTCCTACTTGCTCTAGTTGTCTAAATTTCCATCTAAGCTCTACCTTGAGAGTGCATGGGTGGATGATGCCATCACTTTGTAACGGTGTGCTAATCTAAAGTTTTTGATTTTCCACTAATCTACTTTGCATTGTATCTCTATCTACTCTTCTTGCTACTAGGTCCTTATTGTATTCCATATTTCTTACAAAAGTCCATGCTAATACATTCCCATTTCATTCGGGGAATATATAAGGATGTAGGCTACCTGGCATCTTTAGTCTCTCCGCCCTAATCCTTTGACAAGACAAACACTGCTTGCCATAGCGAAGGACGTCACCCTTCATACCTTGCCAATAGTAACTTCTACGAACTACACTGAGGGTCATAGCCTCGATGTCTTTGAGTTGGGCCATCATGTGCTTCATATAGGATAGCATTCCTTAGGGCAAAATCCTTAGGTATGCATAGTTGATTCCTATAGTAAAGTTGCCCATCTTCTAAGGAATAATGTAGAGGTTTAAGCTGATTTGACGATACCCTCTCTTCACATAGGATACTAGCAAGCATCTAGTGATCTGCATCTCTGATAGCAGCATCTGTGGCCTTGTCTAAAATAGGGTTGTTAGCCATGGAAATTTCCCCCAAAAAAGCTTTATAGCTTAGGGAGTTTGCCGCAAGATTATCCTTACCAGGTCTAAATTTAATATCAAAATCATAGTTGTGCATGAGCTCTATCCATATCCTTTGTCTCATGTTAATGTTAGGCTAGGTAAAAATCCACTTAAGGCTCTTGTGATCTATTACCAATTGGAATTTGTGTCCCAATAGGTAATATCTCCATAGCTTGAGAGCGTGAATAAATGCTAGCAATTCTAAATCATGTGTAGCATAGTCCACTTCATGAACCCTAAGCTTCCAAGAAGTGTAAGCTACAAGCATTCCTTCTTGAGTAAGGACTCCTCCTAATGAAAGGTTACTAACCTCTGTGATCACTTCAAATTCTTGGGTGAAGTCTAGAAGTTTTAGAAGAGGTTTTGAAGCAAGATACTCCTTAAGTTTTTTGAAGCAAGCTTCATGTTGTTCTTCCCAAAGTATCGTAGCTCCTTTCTTTAGCAAGTCGGTTAGTGATGCAGTTTTAAGAGCATAGTCCTTTACAAAGATCTTGTACCACCCTATGATACCTAAGAACCCTCTCACTTCGGTTTGTGAAGTGGGTTGAAACCATTCCACATTATCCTTGACTTTGTCAGGGTCAACAGAGACTCCTTCAGGTGAAATGATAAACCCTAAGTAATAGACCATAGGGGTGAAGAAGGTACATTTGCCTTTCTTTGCATACAACTCATTTTGGCGTAAAAACTCTAACACTTTTCTAACATGTCCTTCATGCTCTTCCTCTGATCTGGAATAAATTAAGATATCGTCAAAGAATACTAGAACAAAATCGTTCAAGAATTCTCTAAAGATATCTTGCATCAGATGATTGAAATTTGCAGGAGCATTCGTAAGTCCGAAAGCCACTGTAAATTCGTAATGACCATAGCAAGTGTTGAAAGATTTTTTGGAGATATCAACCGCCTGGATTTGGATTTGATGATAGCCAGATCAAAGATTGATCTTTGTGAACATTTTGGCTCCATGTAATCTACCCAAAATCTCATCAATACAAGGAATTGGATATTTATTCTTGATGGTAATTTGATTTAAGCCCCTATAATCTCTACAAAGTCGAAGAGATCCATCATTTTTCTTTTGGAAAAGAACGAATGGACCCCATGGAGACGTACTTGGTCGAATAAACCATTGCTCAATCAGCTACTTAAGATGCTCCTTGAGCTCTATAGCCTCTATAAGTGACATCTTGTATGGCACCCTTGAGACTGGTTCACTACCTGGAACAATTTTAATTTTTTGGTCTACCTCCCTAGGTGGTGGTAGTTCAAAAAGCTCCATAGAGAAAACAACTAGAAATTCTTCTAGCCACATTGATTTAGGGTGGAAAGAAGACTTTTCTACTTTGTTTAGTTTGACTACAAAAATTTGTTGTCCCTCGCGCAACCCCTTCAAAAGACGACTAGCTTTGACCAAGTAAGCTTTCAGTAGTCCATTCTGGCCTTGAATAGTAGCTTTTGGACCTTGGTTGTTCACAAAGGAAACACTTGCTTGGGCACAATGGATATTGGCATTGTGATTGGCTAACCAGTCCATTCCAAGAATTTTGTCGTAGATTCTTATGGGTAAGCTTCAAAAAGTAGCAGAAGTAGAGTGTTCTCCCAACTTGAAATCTATTTTTCCCATGGTGTACTGAGGTAACACCTCCTTTTCATTGGCTAATTAAACTCTCATCTTTCTTGCAAGGTGTTGATTAAGTCCTAAACTCCTTAAACATTTAGGTGACAAGAAAGAATGAGTACTGTCTTGCTCCTGTGTTATCAATTGCAGCATGTAGAGTTGCTCTTTCCTCTTGTTCTTCTCCCAATGTTGGTTCTCCTATGATAGCATTGACTCTGGTAGCCATTCCATGCCCTCAACCTTGTCCTCCATTTCTTCCTCCACGATTTATTATTTGACCTCGCCCTTTGGCTCAATTAGATATATTTGTTGCAAAGAATCGCTTAGGACATACATTCCTGAAATGTCCTGGCTCATTGCATTCAAAGCATCTAAGATCTGAATTTTGAGCTCCAGTTGCTGAAGCTACAACTATCGACCTCGAATGAGTTTGGTGAACTGGATGAGTTGGCCTTTGGTTCCACATCATAGGTCATCCTCTCCTTGCAGCATTTCTTATATTTACATTTTGTCCCCTTTGATATTTTGAAATCTCTTTAGCTAAGGGTTTAGCTCTTAAAAGAACATCTTGTTAATTTACAGGTCTCATGGCTTCTAGACGAGTATTTAAGGGAGAGTTTAGACCTTGGCAGAAATGGGCTACTTGTTGATCTGCGGTCATTGGTGGAGCATAGAGCCTAAGAGTTACAAATTTGGAGTAACATTCTTCCACCGTAAGATGAAAGTGATGTAAGTTGAAGAACTCGTTCATTTTAAGAGATTTGTGTGTAGGTGGAAGATAACGTCCTTTGAAAACAGACTTAATGTCTTCTCAAGCTTGAGTGGTTTGAGCTACTCTTTGCAGTGTTGTTTCCACCAAAGCTTGGTATCCCCTGTGAGACGAAACATAGCCAACATTGCTTGATTATCGAGTGTAGTACCAATAACAACAAAATAATCCTCCATTTCTTCAAGCCACACTTCCGCATCACACTCAACTTGATTTCCTTTCCCCTTGAAAGAGGGAAGTTTACCTTGCTTGAGAAATAGCTTTTTCTCTTGAAGAGATGTGTACACCGCACTCTGTGCAATATAGATTAAGTGAAACTTTATTTGATACAATAAATTTAATCTACTTTAAGACAAGGCTTGATCAGATTATAGTATAATCAAAATTCATTATTGATCTAAACTTTATTCATATACACATTATTTGCTACCAAGGTTGGTAGTCTTTGAGTACAAGGCTTTGAAATAATCCTATATTTTGAGTTTAGTGATTACAAAAGGATAGGCTAAAGGATCAAAATAATAAGTTTCCTTTGACCTCGAAAGCTAGGAGATACACACATGGTTTGAATCCTACCACCATGGATAACTTTGATAACTTGATTATAGACCCATTGAGACAAAGATATCTTTTGTCCTCCTAAGGTAATGGTAGCATATGGCTTCTTAGTACTAGTGAAAAGATAAACTTTGATAATTTCAATTCCTTTGTCCATCGCAATTTTTTGAGGTTTGTAGCCATGCACCATATCTTGTTAGCATCGATGGTATAGATTCCTCTAGATGGACTCCAGTTGATGCCCCATCCTTTATGCACCCTTGGGATAGGTGGTGCAAAAATCTTATCCAAAATCATCATCACCAACTTTTGAAATTGATAATTTGCTGATTGGCATACATTTTTGAACATGATGGTGAACACCTAGAATTTCTAGTAGGCCGAATGAACATTTTCATGTACCACGAAAGTTCAATCCTCAATACCATATAAACATTCAAAAAAAAAATCCTAGTTTTTTTTTCTATTATTTCAAACATTTGCATCCTTCAACATCCAAACAAAAAGTAAAAATCTTCTCAAGCTTTAACATAGGCTCTGATACCAGTGTGAGGTCCATACCTCCTTTTTAAGGAGCAGAGTACCTTTAATAGGTCTCCAATCTTGAGAGAACAAAAACCAACAGACATTGTCGTAGCTACTACGGAGCCACAGGCATGAACCGTTAGTGAAGGATTCTTCCTATCTTCCTATGGCAGAGCGTGACCATCATAACCCTATCTAAATCCTATCTATAATCAATCCTACCTAAGATAATAAACCTTAGAGTGATCGACCTTGTGATTTTTTTTTCCATATTTCAGAAGCACAACCGCCAAGGTCCATCTCTTTAAGGTTTACGAATAACTCCTAGCATTGGATAGTTACCCGACACATCTGGTCCTCCCGTCCATAGAATGATACCATCAGAGTATCATTCTCCCACTTTTCACACCGCACTCATCCATCTTTTGTTACCTAATTACTACCACAATAGAATGATACCGTCAGAGTATCATTCTCCCACTTTCCACACCACACTCATCCATCTTTTGTTACCTAATTACTACCACACTGTTTAAACATACATGTTCATTTACCTTATGTATGGTATTGGTTCATTAAAATAACCCTTCAAAAAATATTAGAGATAGTAGTCAAACAAGAAGTAAGTCTATTTTCTCAACCAACAACTTTTGGATTAGGTTCACGTAAGAATCTCTACTTGCATCATTAAATCCGATTAGTATATACATTATTCATAAAAGCCCTTGTCATCCTGAGTGTCCCATACCAGACGACAAGTACTCACTATGCCAATCTAGACGTATTCCCGCCACAACAACGGTGCCAAATCGGGTGTCATCATCATGCCATGTCAAAACATAATTGCAGTATCCAATTGGGCCATCCTGCGTGTACTCCCACTGTAGCATCAACTGTGCCACCCTAGGCGTCACCTCACGCCTCAGCAACTGCCATCTAATGACAACGCTAATAAGTAGAGAGTCTTGAGAGAACCATACCAAAAGGTATTGAACAAACATTCTTTCTTATGGTAACAGTTTAACCAAAAATTCTTTCCTACTTAGCATACACATGCCGAGTTTCTTGGGGTTAAGCCCCTTGATTTCGATCTGTGTTTTCCTTTCCTAAGGTGATTAATATATCTTTAAGGTCTTGCATGTGCAACAATGTATAACTTAAAATTACAGTACTAACTTGTACCATAGTTCTAATTGGTCCGATTGGTGGAGACATAGCATGTTCCGCAGGAGTTCCCACCTTACTTGTACCAACTTCATGATCATTAGCACCTTGGGTTTGAGCATGCTTACAAATCCACTAGAGTTTTTGCTCTCTTAGTGGTTTGTGAAAGCCTTCTCTCTAAGAGAAGGGAAAGCACTTTGTGAGAATTACAGAGGCAATCTCTATGTCCAAAGTGTGAATATTGCTGCTCTATTTATAGGAGAAAAGAAAAATGTTTGACTTTTTCTCTAAAATTGATATCCGCGTTTTTGGTCCCATTGTGGTACCCATCAACTTGATCAATTTGTCCTCATCATGAAGAGATAAGGACACACAACCCCCCTCATTAAGATTAGTCAAGACTAACCTCTCATTTCTATGTGACTGTGTGTCCACTTTGTCCCCTCTTATGTGACTCTAGGTGAGTCCATGTGCCTTCATGTGCTGTCCATGTATATCTTTTGACTTTATAATTATTTTATTTATTTTTTAATGATAAATTACTTTACATTCTTAAGTTAAACTTTAGTATGTTAGAATAAACTTTACAGTAGTAAGAGAAAATTCTATAATCAGTAAATAAATCTTGTAATAAATTAGATAGTATTTCATATAGCTAAACATGTCAAAATTTTATAGTGTAAATTTTTAATTCTAGGTTTTCTCAGCTTACAGTTCATAATTTGAACTCGAATATCTTAAATAATGAGCGATGGTTAAAAAATTCAAACGTATAATAGAACTTGTGTGAAACTTAAAAGTAGAGATCTTACAATAGTGAGGCATTGTGTTGTGTTATGGATGTGTTTCACTTCCCCCTCTCTCCCTCTCCAATGTCACATAGGCAATAGGAACACTACTTTGGTCATATCTCTTAAATTGTTACAAGTTAGGTTGATCCTCTTAAACCAAAGATTAAACACTATGATCAAAATCTTGAGGGGTGCACTATGTAATAATGTTAATGTATAACGTGAGTTCAAAAGGAGGGGTTTTAAAATGCAAAAATTTTAGGAAGTTTAATAAAGATACATTAGAATAAGGGTTTTTATATTCAATGAAAAAAAACATCTTAAAATAAGGGGTCATTTTATTCATTGAAACATGTTAAAAGAGGGGGTTTTTTTTTTAATACCCCATGAACGCACGTTATATAGGGGGGTACTGAAAGGTGAGTCCCCTGAGGTCAAAATATAGTTATTTGTCCATTGCACATTCAAAATTTGGACCCTAGGCTCCTTGGAGGACCACCATATGGATTCATTGAATGAACAAATCCACCTATCCAAATTAAAACCTTGATTAAACTTGCTAACAAATGTATTTGGATCACTGATATCATTTTGTGAGAGCGAGTTATTAATGGTTGCTTGTACCAGGTTACCTACACGTTGGAGAGGAGGAATAAGAGAACACACCGAGCACATAACACAAAGACTCTCTATAGCTCAGGGCATTCACACCACCACTATCCTCTCTAAAAACACCTTCAAAATTCATATTTTCACAAGAAAGCCACCATCTACATAAACACCAATACACATACATGCTCGCCAACAAACAAATCATTACACTTAGTAGGATTAGCTACTCACACATGTCTCACAGCTCATTTCAAACCATACACCACTACTGCACACAACACCTCTCTCTCACTTGCATTCCTCACACAAAAATGTCCCGGAGGGCACACTTGCGAACACATGCCAACACTACACACAAAAGAAGAAGAAGTAGAGAAGGAGATAGGAGAAAATGACACTTAAGAAATGGCTATGGAAGCTCAACAATACTCAAAAAACACCATAAACAAACTCATTTAACATGAACGGTGTACCAACTTGGTTGCTAGGCAAGAAAACACACAACTTGGGCTTTACAATCACACACCTCTTCCAAAAGAAGCCCACCAAAACACACACACTCATTGCCTTGGCTCTCTATAGCCGGTTTCCCAAAAATCCTTCGCTAAAAAGCATTAAAAATGATATAAAAATATATTTTATAGGGGGACTCCACTCATTTTTGGAGGGGGCCCTCTAATTGGTCCAAGTGGCTTCTCAATTTTGTTATGGGGGGCACTACCATTTGCTTGCTCTCTCTCCGTTGTTCTCACTCTCTCACTAACTCTCTCTCTCTCTCTCTCTCTCTCTCTCTCTCTCTCTCTCTCTCTCTCTCTCTCTCTCTCTCTCTCTCTCTCTCTCTCTCTCTCTCTCTCTTTCTCTCTCCTCTCTATTGGTCACTGATAGACCCCGTGCTCTCCCCCCCTTGCCTTGTCGTGTACCACTAGCTGCCTACGCACACGCCTGGCAGCACGCGCACGCTCTGCCCCAGCTGTCAACCCCTCTCAGCGCTGACAGTCAAGATGCGCGCCTTCAACAGCGTAGGTCAACCTCGCAGCCGGTAGGTAAGCAGTGAGCACCAAGGTAACTAAATAAAATAGTCCAAAAAAAAACAAAAAAAAAACAGAACCAAAAAAAAAAATCCCACACAAAAATAGAAAAAGTAAAAAATCTCATAATTTAAAAATAAAATAAAAATTAAAACGAGAATTAATAAAAACATAAATATTCACCAGAAGAATAAAAAAACAAAAAGGGTTTTAGAAATCACAAAAAAATTTAAAAACTCATAAATAATTCACAAAAAATTAAAAAAAAAACTCATAAAAAATAGAAACTTCTTAGAAAAATCATAAGAAATAGAAAAATTCAAAAAAAAAATAAAAAACACATTAAAAAATCAAACATTTCACAAAAAATTTATAAAAATAATAGAAGAATATGAAAAAGTCACAAAAACTCCATTAAAAATCCAAATGTGGCCGAAAAATTCACCAATAAATCCTAAAAAATAAAAAATTAAAGATAATTCACCAAAAATCATTAAAAAAAAACCAAAATATTTGTAAAAAATCAAAACTTTTTGAAAAAAAATAATAAAAAACCATAAAAATACTTTTTTTAAAAAATTCAAAATTTCACAAAAAATTAAGAAAAATAAAAAGAAACTTGTCGAAAATGCCAGAAACAACCAGAAAAAGCCAGAACAAGGCCAAAACGTAAAAAACACGTGCACCACCAAAACAAATCACCCTCGAGAAAATCAGAAGCCAAAAAACAACATCAGAGAGTGTACCGCACACCGAGCAACACCGCACATCGAGCAGACCGTGCGAAAGAGAATCAAATCAGCTGAAAAAGCGAGCAAAACGACCAATTTGAAGCAATAGAAGGGCAAATAAAATTCAAAAATTTTGCATGCGCAAAACGAGCAGGTGCAAGGGTAGCATTGCAAATTAGCTTCCAATCAGACGAACAGGGGAATAACTCACATGTGATTGCAGATTAGGCTAGTACGAGCAACATAAATTCTGCTAGGAGACAGTTTTAGCAGATTGAGCCAACATGAACTCAAATCGAGCCGAGAGTTCAAGTACAACAAAGGAAGATAGTTGTAGTGGCAACACAAGTGCAACTGCAACAGAGCAAAGTTTACAGCTATATGGCTACAATGGGGATAAGGTTTTGTATGCAGATACAGAAGTTCATACGTATCTTATGAGCAGTAAAAGCAGCACGGGAGCCAAGATCCTATTGATCATAGTAAAGCCAGATTCAGAGAACTCCCAGATGTTCACAGACTTCAGTGGAGCCATGTATTGCAATCTCAAAAACGAAGTGTAGATAGAAGTGCAAAAAATTAACCCAAGTGGTTATCCAGAAATTTGCACAAGTCCACAAAGCATACAATTGGTGCATATGCAATCAGGGTCATTGTACATGGATTACAGTGGTCAGATCTATAGTCAAGAACTAGAATTGCAAGATCCAACAGATCAACCAATTGAAGCCAGTCTAATTGGAGAACCAAGCCAAAGACGGTACAAAGGTCTAGATGGAGCAGTCTATAGCTTGATGCTTAGTGTTTTAAAAGAAGATGCCAACAACTTGGCAAGCTTAGAAGTAGAAACTTTTCAGCTAGAGCTTGACATGACAGAGCCAATTGAAATACCACTAGTCATGGCGTATTGCTCAGATTGTGGATGAAAAGGTGGACATTTTATTGAAGATTGCCCAAGAAATCCAGCCAACAAGGACACATCAACCACCAAGTAAGGTACAGAGAAAATTGGAAATCGAATCTCGATGTAAGTGCATTTAACTGATCACTTTTAATGCAATCAGATGATTGTGCATTACCATTAGAAGAACCAGTAAAAACATTGCAAGTTCAAAATCAGCATGGAGATGCACAGGCACCTGAAAAGCTTAAAATTGATTCTTTGAACAATAAATTCTTACATGAATTTAGTCAAGATGTCCAGATATCACCGAATGTTGAAAAAACTATTAGTTTTGCAAATGATTCTGCATCCATTGTCACAAGTGTGCAATCATTCACGAGTCTAAGGGACACATCACACAGAATGATGTTAGCATTGTATGGTACACATAATTCATATGCACACTATGTAGACCAAAAAGGGTAACTATACAAAAAGGATCAACTAGTGTTTGAATGGCCCACATACCAGCTCATAGAAGTACGTCCAGTGATAGATAAAAAAGGATGGTTCATTTCAGAGAAAAGAATCTATTATAGCCCATCCTCTCTAGAGCTGAAGGATATTACTCGAGTAAACCCCGAAATTTTTTCAGAGCCAAACTCTCCTCCATCAAAAATCAAACTTCAATATTGTGACCAAACGAGCATTCACTTTGACCAATACAATCGTAGGTATAGACGAGAGTCGAGCATCTATGATGCCATTAGGAAGGGAATGGGGTCTAAGGGGGCCTCTTTATTTGCCATGGGATTAAAAAGGAGATTATGGAAGGGGCAAATGGGTGGATGCCATGTGGACTGAAATGGTGGGTAAGACAGGTCCTAAAATTAAGTGGTCAAACTTGTGCTCTTTTACAAAATACAAAGAGAAAATCTCTTATAAATTTAAAAAAATGAACTTTTCTCTAAATAGTTGAGTAAAAATTACTACTTTCTCTCTCTAGTGGCTGTCAGTTTCTCCCCCCCTCTCTCCTAAAAAGGGGTCCCTCCAAAAACGCGTTGATCATTATCTCCCTCTCTCTCTACTGTACCATCTCTCACTTCTCTTCACTTCACTTTCAGTTTTCCCTCCCAAAAGCTCTCCTTCTCTTTCCTTCCTTTCAGCTTTCCCTCCCAAAAGCTCTGTAGTAGCAGAAGTATGAACCTTCTTTCCCTCCTCAAGCTTATTGAATTCTTCTCAAGCTGAAGTTATCCATTTCTCCATGAGCCTCACTAAACACCTCTACCTAAAGCTGAAGATCTACTGCATATTCTTCTGCTAGATCATCCCTCTTTCTTTTCTCAACAGGTTTCCTGATCCTTGTCCATTGTGCTCTCTAGAGAGGATCTACTTTCCTCTCAAGCTTTGCAACATTATCTTCCCAATCAAGCCAACAAGCAGGTGGAGTAGTATACCAGTAAGTGGCATCCTTCATCTGATGTACCATCAAGAATCTTGCTCTATACAACTGAGAACATGGATGTGAAATCTCTAATCATAAGTGTTTGTCTGGAGGTTGTGCCACTATTCTCCATGGCATCATCAGGTACTCGATGACCTAGGAGAGTCATTGACTCCATTTCATGCAGCAATGTACAAGACGACACTAGATGTTGGGTGATGATGGAGTTCAAATGATTGATGTGGGTGACAATGCAGCCCAGCTCAAGAGGTGCACACAAGGTCTCAAGGAGACACATGGCTTCTTAAGCACACCATTGGAAGGGAAGGATCATGGAGTTCAAGAAAACACATGATGGCAAGCGTGTGCAACATGTATGTGTTGCTTCACAACAACTGAAGCTAGAGACAACAATGGCTCCATCGAGGTTTCCTGCAGACTGTAATTTCACTCCTCTATCAAATTTTTAGAATGTATATTTTGTGGTTTTGTTGTATATATTGCTTTGATGTCTATAAGGCTTTCATTGCTTGTTCATGTTTGTAGATGTATTCCCATATGATTTTGTACAGTGGGAGCCAATAGAGTCCTTCCCAGGAACTTTTGAGGCCATCCACGTTGACCTTGGCAAGCTGCTCTATGCTGGTTGTCCATCCGTGGAGCTTGTCTCAAGGGACATTTTTTTTTATAACCATACTTATGTAACGCCTAGGCAAACTGGGTATAGTAATGTTTCTTCAATTCATCCACCAACCTTGCAGAGTATGGAATGGCCTAAGCTTGACAGTGCCTTGATCACAACAATCAAAAGGAGAATCGAGGTGGATGTGTATTTAGCAATGAAGTGCACCTATGGTTCCCATAAAGCTTCCCTAACTTCGTTTATGTCCCTTCATGTGTTCGTGTTTATCTTTCGACTACAGAGTGCTCACAGGACACCAACAATGTGGACTTGCAAAGAGGAAAGTGCGATCAATAGTTTCCTTGCAGTTGGATGGCAGACTAAGGTGGTCAACCACCAGGGAGATACAATCAAGTGCTCTGTAGTTGCTGAGAATGTGGTGTGTAGATACCATATTGCGAAGCAGAGCTTGTCAATTGTCTTTCCCTACAGAAGATGGAAGCTGACAAAGGGAGAATGGGAGGCACTAAACTCTGATGTTGCTCGTAGAGAATCAATTGATCTGCAAATATGCCTCCACAATAATGCAGTGCATGACATCTCGC
This sequence comes from Adiantum capillus-veneris, assembly GCF_014529385.1. Lineage (NCBI taxonomy): Eukaryota > Viridiplantae > Streptophyta > Polypodiopsida > Polypodiales > Pteridaceae > Adiantum > Adiantum capillus-veneris. The sequence continues at coordinate 86,046,120 of NC_140937.1, forward strand.
TGAATGACGACTGGAATCTTAGTCACCTTTGCGATATCTTAATCTTAGATATACCTTGCCCAATCAATATTTTTTTGTAATCAATGAAAAGGTTTTTCGTTCTAGAAAAGAGAAGATCTTTCTGTGTGAAAACATTGGTTTTCCGCGATGTATTAATGTAAAAGCTTGTAGCTAAAACAATTTTGCTCCCATTAATACATATGGCGTTTTGAATCTCTATCTCATTTTTTAATTTGTTCAAGATTAAGTTTGAAATATGCAAGTTTTGTAGTTTCGAGCATGAAGACTTTCAATGTTGGTGTCTTTCAATGCAGGTTGCGTGATTTTGTTTATAAATATAGTTTTAAGTTAATTTGATGTTAATTTTAAGTGCTTTAAAAAAGTGACATTGAGTATAACAGTCACTTTGTAGGTTTTAAACTTCATTTTTCACATTCACAAAACACAAGCTTTCATCTCTCTTCCCATCTTCTTCGCGAACAGACCCCATGGCAACATCTTCTGATGCACTTCTCACACAATTACAAAAGATAGGACTTGCAGATCACACACATGAACTTGTCAGTGTGTTTGAGGGGGCGGTCGACATGCATGCCACTGTTAACCTTCATGTAGAGGGATTCCAGAGCTTTCTTGACTACATGATGGAGCACATTGAAGAATATGCAATTTAGTCTTTGACGGATCCAACATGGTGTGGTTGCCAGTGGGTTTTCTCAAACACCTCTATGCGGCTGACAAAAAAATTTTCTATCTCTTGTTGAGGTTTATAAAAGGGCTTACTGAGCGGGACTACACGACAGAGGATGAGGATGACCTCATAGACTTGGGCATGGGGTGCATAGGCACCCAATTCATCTCTTGGGACATGGTTCTGGTATTGCTTGTGCTTGAGGTCATGGAGAAGGAAAAATCAAAGGAAAAGGCCGACCAAAAACCTCCTGTAACCATTGTGGAGGAATCAAATGAATTTATTGAAGAGGTTGATGAGTAGACTGAAGCATCTATGGCACTTGTACTCTTGCAAGATCCCAGCTCCACTAAGGAGGAAGATGGGATGATAGAGGGAGATGAGGTGCTGGAAGAAGATCCTGACCTCCAAATTCTCACTTTGCATGTAGTGGTGGTGGATGGTTGTCACTTCTTGTTCCTTGGTGACATTACAAAGACACTAGGACTTAGAAAAGATGAGTCTCTCTCAGTGCTCGCTATCTATGCGGGCATGAAAGATCCCAGTGGAAGGCAAGAGAAGGTCAACTTTCAAATTGACTTTGAAGACCAAGGTCTCCCACCAAGTCTCTCATTCCTCCCTAGTGAAAATGAACAGAATTTGGTACAAATCGTGGCAAATACACTTATGGAAACCAAATCATGTGCCTCATTTTATGAAAGCATCCCGGAAAGCGCTTTTCTTCCACACAAACTGCTGACCATTATGGGTGGAGAAGATCTCTCTAGCATCGACCTTACAAGGAAAACTCTTGAAGAGATGGCCATATGAGGAAACTGAGGTATCCACTTTTTAACTTTATCGATAGTAAATTGTTTCCTATAGCAAGTGTTGAAGTTGTTTAAAATGTTTTGCAGACCGCATACCATGTTGAAAAGTTTGAAGTGCGTACTGGAGGTTCACGCAACAATCCTATGGGTAGAGATAGCTCGCTGTGGCACTACCTTGGCCATCTGGGGCCATCCGTTCTTCGAGTTGCACACACAAAGTTCTCCAAGCATGGTTCTGTGGAGCTCTAAAGTGCAAGGCATTAAGTGCCATCCTTGCTGAAGATCCCCTTACCCTTAATGCTCACAAGTTTATCTTGGTGGATCGAGAGGCCACATTGTATGCTTTTACAAGAAAGCACCCTGGGTCAGTCCTCTCCCACTGTGCCTTAAGCCTAGGTCAAGGGGTGACAAACCCAGAGGAGATTGTCAAAACTTTTAGGTGTCAAGTCGGCCATTCACCCTATACCAAAAGATGTAATTTACAAGAAAACCAACTAGCTGATGTAATATCCAGAGCAATATACAATAATTTTGTCTTTTGTATTTTGTTTGTCACTTCATGTACTTTTTTTTTCTATTGCACATATTGGCCAATAAATCTTCTTCTTCGACGTGTTCACACCTCCTCAACCATCCAGCACCCGTCTGACGTTGGATGCCTACCGGTGAATATTTTGTGAAACGGAGCCGTTTTGGGTGCGTACGGAGGCCGTGGGATGACCAAAAGCCACGGCAATGATCAAAACTGCCCCATGCGTGCCGTGGCACATAGGACATTTTTGTGGCCCATTCCGCATCGTTGGTCATTGCTGTGGCTTTTGGTCGTCCCACGGCCTCCGTACGCGCCCGAGGGCCGAAATGGCTCCGTTTCACAAAATATTCACCTGTAGGCATCCCACGTCAAACAGGTGCTCGGATGGTCGAGGAGGTGAAATCTACTACTTGATTAATTCAAATACTTCAACAGTAGAAAGTACACAATTAACTATTAGAGTTACACCGAATGAGAGAAAATCAAGTCCTTTATATTATATCGAAAGATTACAAATCTGATAAACAGAGGTTACATGGGAAAACTAATTCTTATGGAGGCACCCTTCATTCCTTAGATTGAGAGCTAGGGCAAGGTCTGTATTTTTTAATGTAACTCGCTTTGCATGCACCATACAAGATACACTATCTTGGAACAACTGCACCAAAATGTCCTTGGCAGTATCCTGTAAAGCCAAAAGAGCCGCCCGCTGGATACGTGTAACTGAATCTGAATATTCGTCCATTATTTCTCTTACCATCCAAGGAAAAGCTGCCTTTGGTATTATTGGCTCCGTGCTTTTTGATATTTTTGGATCTCACGTAGAGACACTGTTCTAGGCTTCCATCGCCTTTTCTTTTGCGGTGTTGGCGGTGGTGGAGGAACCGCTTGTTTGGCCCATTGAGGAGGGTCATTTTTATACTTCTTCCTCCTCTCTACTTGGGCTTGTTTCTCTTTAGGTGTGAGCTTGTCCTTTTTCTTTTTTGCACATTGTTTTGCTCTCTGAGGAATTTTTGATGGTCTGGAGCTCCCAGCCTTTGCTTGTTGGGCGTCTTGAGTCCTGTCCTCTTCTGCTCTCTTCTTGGCCTCTGCTTGTGCTTGTAAATTAGACAAATGGGCTCTCTCAGCTTCGGCTCTCTGCCATTCTTTCTGTTCTCTTTGCCTTCTTTGTTCTTCATGCAATTTCTGTGCTTTTCTATTTGCTGCCTCTTTCTTTTCTAACTCTCTCATTCTCTTCCTCCTCTTGGGATCTCGTGCTACTGAAACAGGATCACCGGGTATTACTTTGATCACCCTTTGTTTGATTCATGGAGGAAATTTCCATGGCGTAGTTGCGGCTGCTTGAGCTTCAGGTGTTGCCATTGCTTGATCTCCAATGGCTGTCGTTGCTTGATCTTGAGTTGCTGCCGTTGCATAAGCTCCAGATCTTGTTTCATGTGTTGGTCTGTTAAGACCTGCAAATGCTCAAGGTCCGGTAAGAGGTGTGCGATTCGCATGCTGTAGTGGCTGGAGATCACCAAAAATCTGTTGCATGGGGTTTTGATCCTCTGTAGTTGAAGGTTGGGGAAGTGGTTGGGTGTAAGGAGCTGGTTCTTGTGGTTGAGACTGTGGATTTGAAGCGATGGATTCTGTACGAGGTGCTGGTTGTAGATTTGCAGTGTTGTTAGTGGTAGTGGTGTCATCGTTGTGCATGGTGGTGTGCTCTTGTGTATCGTCCATGTTGTGCAAGATATGAGTGCGTGTACGTTTGGGCTTGAGAGGATCTTCTAAAATGTGCAAACAAGAAATGAACTTTGAGTTGTGAGTTTTGACTTATATAGTACTTAAACTTTAATTTTTTAAAAAAATTCAATAAAATAACTAAAAATTAAAAAAGACTCCAAAATAGATGAAACTTGAGCCATGGGACTAATAATTGTCGCCTTTACAAATCACTTTGCATGACAATGCATGTTTACAATAGAAATGGTTAGTGTCAAAAAAAAATTAGATTTCCACCCAACGCCTGCCATCATGCCGCCTTGTCTCCAACCAGCGTCGAAATCGATCTTTTGCACTCAAAGCATGATATGATTGTGATTGCCTCAAGCTAACCACTTTTTCTATTCTACATTTTAAACTTCTTTGTTCTCTTGTCTTTTTTCTCTCTCTCCCTGCTAAAACTCTGTAGAACCAATTGAACATCTTGTGAAGGGCATTGCTCTTTTTTCTTCCACCTCCATGTGTATTTTTAAAATACATTGCTTTTTCATGATAGTGTGAGCGCTCCATCCCTTGGCTGCTCCAAATGCCTCATGAACCATAAGTGTCGAGGAAAAAAGCACTATGTGCAAAAAGAATGTGCTGAAAAAAAAAAACAAACTTTAGTTTTGCATGATTGAAAATATCAAATGTGCAACACACCATGTAATGTGTTCTGTGTGTCTTCCACCAAGCATCCACCATTTGTGCTGTAAGACTATTGATTACAAACTTTAAGTGGGATATCTCATCATTGGTTAGCTTTTCCTTTTCAAGAAGACAAAATATATCATCAGTAGATTGCCACACACGAGCAGGCTTAATTCCTAGGACTGCTTTATTACCTTTGTAGGTGGTAATGCCACACACCTTTTTCCACAACTGAAACTCATTGGGATTTTGGGAGTCTGAATAGTTTGAAAGCAAATGTCTAGCTTTACTACCACCCATACAAGCTTTATTAGGGCGATCTTGTGTACTTCTAGATGCCTTCTTGTCTTTTGATAGCTCAACTGCATCCCCATGTAGACCAACGCTCGATAGAATAGATTCTAGTCCTTGTATACACTCTTCTCTTCTTTTTGCAGGCTCCATATTCCAAGCGTTATTAATATGGAGCATAAGCAACTTGTCAAGAATTCGTAGACAGGCATGAAGAGTGCACACATGCACATTTATCAGTGGTATTGAAAGAATAGGATCCTAATTTGGATCATCCATGTTTCGATTAGGTGGTACTTGCTGGTCACAACTGAGGATACCTTGAAACCATTGTTGTAGTGCTTTACCCACTGCTTGTGTAGTGGGTACACCTTTTGCAGAGTTGACTGTAACTTTACCTCCCTTACCCTTACCACATTTCAACTTGCTGGCCGTTGCACCCTTGCCATCAGTTCCCATGGAGACTTTACTGTGGCAGCAATAAATGCATGGAAAGAGGGTCATTGCACCTTGCTTGCACCCTTACATACACTTGAGTGTTTTCAAGTATCCTGCCAAATGCCACTCAGCTTGGAACGTTCCAAGACCTAAAACATGCAATCTCTATCCTTCTTGCTATTGTCGAATCACATCAACGATTGCTATGTGCTTGAAATACCATTTGAGAGTCTCATGTGTCTCATGTGGGAGATGAAAAGCTACCAGCCACCAAATATTTTTCATTGGTATTCAGCTCCACATCGACACCCACAAAGGCCCTGCTTATCAACGTAACACTTACCCTTTCAAGCCGTTGACATTTAACAACTTGGCACTCATCAAGCTTCATAACAAATATCACTTTACCATCACACTCTTCTTGTGTCAACCCATAAAATCTTATCATTGACTCTTGGAGCTTCAATACACATTGTTGAGCTCGTTGTAGAGGAATAATTTGTTGTCATCTAATGGCATGTCATCCTTCACGTACTGAAATCCGCCCAAAAAGCTTGCAACATCATTATTGGCGCACTTTTTTGCAACATTAACACTATAAGGCATTGGCAAAAACCGAAACAAACCTTTTGTCCGATGACCGAGTGTGACACTTTTATACAAATCTTCATAGGCCTTGAAACTTATTCCTATGCTGTCACACACCTCCATCATCTCTTGAGGCGACACAATGTTCTTTAGCTCAATCAAATAATTCTGCCGCAAAACATTAGCAATGCCAGCATTGGATGGATCATCTAGTAGCTCAACCAACTCCTTTGACTTGATGATATGCTGCAACAGAGCACGTCTGGTTGTTTGAGCATCGGGATCAATTCCCAGCATCATTCGAGCCAAGTTTCTGCATATTGAATTATCATTACATAAACTTTTAGAACATATAGGAAATTAGAATCTTGCATCAGTATTCTTACCGAGTTTGACAGACACGTTTCTTTCAAGCTCCACCACTTGAGGATAGCAAGGATATTGCTTGTCTCTTGCACTTACGAATGTGGTAGCCGAGGGGAATATGTATGAGATGATCGATTTGCCGACGCATATTGCGTGAAGTGTGTTGTAGTTTAACATAATTGTCTAGTCGGCGCTCTTGCTCTTTTTTTGTTGCTGTACTTTTTCATTGAGATTCGCCATCTCATCGTTCAGTTGCTTCATCTTCTTGTTGGCTTCCTCTCTAACTTGCTATAGATCTTTCACAGAATTCTCTTGTAGTGATGAATAGGAAGCCAAGAGATGTTTACTTGCTTCCCTTTCATTGACAAAAGCTAATTACAATCTCCAACAGTAGCCAAACAGTCCACCTCTTCCATCTCCAATAAAATGCAGAAGCTCAGTGACATTACAAAAGGGTAGTGGTGCATTAATCGTTGGATCACCTGGGTAAATGTGGCCATCAACCCATAAGTTGATTGCCTTGCACCCAATGCTTCGTAGCTGATTTGCAGCATTGGCATTCGATGTGCCAAGTCGGACAGTAGCATACTCCTGCTCCAAATCAGCATTTAATCGATATCGTTTTGGCCTGTTAGTAATGTCTTGCAGTGGAGGAATGACATGTTTGTTAGCTAATCAAGAAAAATAGTGAGAGAATGTGTAATGGTGACTGCTGCAAGCAGGAAAATCTGGCTATGGAGGGAAAAAGTGGAAGGTACTCAGAGATAGTAGAGAAGGATTATGTTGTGGAGGGAAGAAAGAGAGGGAGTGTAGCTCAATCTCTTTTGAATTCAAAATATTGATCATGAGGGATTTAGAGAGAGAAATGCAGCTGCACACAGAGGTAATGGAGTTCTCCATTGCTCTCACCTGAAGCTGGAATGGGAGGAGAGAGCATGAGAGAGACAGAGAGAGATAAAGGAAGAGAGTGAGAGAGAGTAGATTTGTAGCCTTGGTGGATCTGCACTTTCTGTCAGATGTAGGCAACATAGAATGTCCTCTTGATGATTGGGAGGTGGAAGTGACAAGAGAGAAAAGGGGGGGAAAGAGAAAGAGTTGGTTCACGTTTTAGAGAGAGAATGCAGAGAGAGAATATGAAAAATCTTCTTTTTTGGCAGGGGGGCTGAAAAATGCTTCTTTTAATGAGACCTAAGTGAGAGAGAGTGTTTTATATGTTAGAGAGAGAGGAGAGAGATGGGGAAATACATTTTTACCCACCTCTCTTTTGTGTTAAAGTAGCCTATTTTCAAAATACAAAATATACAAATGGTATTCTTAAAAATCTTAGCATAGGCCTTTTTGCCCTCTCTTTTAAGCTAGGTCAAACTTGACTTAAGCTTTAAGCATTTCTTTAAACTACCAAATAAAGAGGCCCTCCTATACCCCATTCCCTCCCTAATGATTGGGTCTTGAAACCACAGAAGCTTATATCATAGGAGACCCATGGGATAGACAATATTAGAGAAAAGATAATGCTATCTACAGCCATACTTGGGAAATAATTTGTCATGTTTCAAGGAGATACATAGGAAACTATGCAGAAGGTTACAAATGCCAAATGTCAACAGTGCTACCCAAAGTGTACCTTCACAGACTCAAAAGGTGAGACTGAACCAGAGCCAACCAATTTTGAACTCTTACAATGAAGCAGGCTATAGTGATCACCCTAGGAATGGGGGGCCTGTAAATCCATCAAGTTCAACTTATGTACCAGGAAATGCTACACCAATTAGAAGCCCTAGAGCTTCTAGCCAACAGACCCCTTCAAAGCAGAAACCATTGAAAGATCATATGGTTGTTGGCAGTTTCCAATTGACCCAAATCCCCTCAGAATTTGCAAACAAATGCTTATATCAAGATCATCAAGGACAGAAGTTTCAGCTGATCTCCACAAATGAGAGTCAAAAATCGATAGTGTAAGGTTTCCAGTTTTTGAACCTTAGAAACTGTACAAAGTTTGATCAAATTAACTTGGTTGTCAAGAAAACACTGTAGAATGATCCAATTATGGAAAATATTGGTATTTTTGGAACCGTAACCAGAGCTTTACTAGGGTTAGAATTTTTTAGAACCGAATTTCGATAAAATGTGGAAAAGTTACGGGCTCTGAAAGGTTACACTATGAATTTAATTAGTTAAGTAAAATTGAATGGTTTCAGTAATTATTACTGCTAGAGACTTTTTATCCTAAGGTTCTAGAAATTGCAGATATTTCCAAGTTTAATCATTAAGAGTCAGAAAAAATAGCAAAAATCGATTCTGGAAGCTGGGGGGGTTGTGTGGAGCTGTGTGGAACCTGCCAGGGACTCAATTAGTAGAAGGGGGCGTCATCTTTAGCCTGGGGGCTGCTTGAGCTGCAAGCAACTACCTTTTTCAGCCTATGAGAGCTTATGAGTGCCAGAAACCTATAAATAGGACCCCTTGCTTCACAATTTCAATTAGAATCGGAGCCTTGGCAAATTCTCTCTCATCTAGAGGGACCTCTACGCAGAAATCACTAAAGAACAAAGCTCTAGTTGGTTAATCAACGGTAATTAGCACTAACCTTTTCTAATTAGTAGACCTATTTTAACCTATTTATATTTTTTTTAATTAATTTAAGATTAAACCTATTTATACTCTAAAATTCTCTCCTAATTCAAAATTCTCTGCTGATTATTGAGATTAAGCTTAGGAATACTAAGCTAATTAATTATTATATTATATTAGGATTGAAATTTTTCATTTTAACCATAAATTAATGATAATTATACTAATTCAATTTAGATTAATATGAGGTAATTATTAGAGCTATGTTAAACTATCATTATGCTATAAGATTATATTTTATTTTTTTGAGTAATTCTTGTAATTATTTAAGCAAAACTACACTATTTTTTAGGAAAAAGTAAAGAGGGAAATGATCAAATTAATCCAAAAAGCCTTGAGATAATTATCGAAGGTAAAACACATCTTAATAAACTTGTGATAATTATCTTAACCTCAAATAATTAGTTTAACTAATTATCTCAGCAAGAAAACACTATTTTTCAAAGATAATAAAAGGGGAAAAATAGTAAACTAATTCAAAAAGTTTTGAGATAATTATCAGAGAAAAAACACATCTTACAAAACTCGTGATAATTATCTTAATCTCAGATATTTAGTTTAACTAATAATCTCATCAGAAAAACACTGTTTTTTAAGGAAAATAAAAGGGAAAAAAATCTTACTAATTCAAAAAGCTTTGAAATAATTATCAAAGGTAAAACTCATCTTAAGAAACTTGTGATAATTATCTTAACTTTAGATAACTAGTTTAACTAATTATCTCAATAGAAAAACACTGTTTTTAAGGGAACATAAAATGGGCAAAATAGCTAACTAATCCAAAAAGCTTTGAGATAATTATTAGATGAAATAAATATCTTAAGAAACTCGTGATAATTATCTTAACTATGAATAATTAGTTTAACTAATTATCTTAGCAGAAAAACACTGTTTTAAACGAAAAAATAGAAAATATAAAATTAAACTAAAAAGCTTTGAGATAGCTATCAGAGGTAAAATACATCTTAAGAAACCCATGATAATTATCTTAATTACAGATAATTAGTTTTTTTAATTATCTTAATAGAAAAACACTATTTTTAAGGGAAAATTAGTAAATAATATTATATGATTACATACTATTTATCAATGTTAGAATACATGATAAAAAGGTCGTGATAATTATGTCAAGGCTAAAAAATCAGTGTAAATATTTATTGGAGTCAAATTATAATAAATTTAGCTAGAAATTAAAGATGGAAATTAGATAATTGAGTTGGAAAATTAAAAGATAATTACTAGAGATCACAAACATCCTTATCTACATGTGATATTATACCATAGTTAATTAGAGAGTTTAGAAAATTATAATTGATCAAAATTCCTATTTTTAGCAAAAGATTAATTAAAATAAATAGACTTTGCAGTCAAAAGTTTTTAGGAAAATTATAGTAAGTGTAAACCTGTGATATAAAGTTGCTGAAATGAAATCTTTAAGAGAAGATAAATAGAAATAATATTAAGCTCAAAATAAGCAAATTCCAAGCTTAAAATTCAATGGGGAAATTAGAAAAAAGATAAAGAAAATTAGAAGAGCTTAGAAAACCCTTAGGGAAGCTTTGGAAAAAGTTATCATGCCTATATAGGAAAATAAGAAATTACTAGGTCAAGAATTTACCAATTAAGACTATAAATTTAACCTAGGTTTGGGTAAAATTGGATACAAAGGTTAAGTCTAGCTTTCAGATAATCTACGTAATGATTAGACGTCCTTTTATAAGGAATAAGAAGTTATGGCACCTAAAAGGACCCGAGCCAATCGTACATCTGATGATGAGGGCAGAGCTCTAAAAGGAACTAGAGCGTCACACGACGATGAAGCTAGTCCTAGTAGTAGACCTACGAACGAGAGTCTTCAGGCGCTAGCGCAACAACAAATGGCCGATCAATCCTAAGTGGGTTTCCCATTATTCAATTAAGTCTTTAAATATTTTAGCTCTTTTATAAGTTAGCATTGCATACGTAAGGAGTGCGTAAGAATCAAAAAATAAATAATTGACCAAAAACAGAAGGTAACTTCCAACGTGCATTGTTTTTAAATGTAGGAAAGAAACTGGTTGAATTAGGAAAGATATGATTGATCATCCTTAAGACAGCTTGTCTCAAGACACCTCCGACTTCTTAGTATAAATTGATGATAATGATGTCTTTCCAGCCACAGATAAGTCGGTTACCCCCATGAACGATGAGTTTCTACTCCGTGTCATGCCTTGATGTTTCTACATAAGTTAGGATACCATTTTTATCTTAGGGGAGCCGCCTGGTTGTATGTGCAACTGGTTTGGTGTATGGACACTCGCAACCTAGGGTGGGGGTTTATCCACTCCGGATTGTGAATAAGGAATGGGTGCCATTTTTTTCACCCTTAGGTGGTCTTGAGACAAGAAGAGTACTGGTCATGGTTATTATGGACAATGTTTTGATTGACAGTACTCTGTCTCAAGTTTAAAGATGTCTGTTTTCTAAAATAATGCTTTCAAAGTTTTCTTTAATAAATGACTGAAGGAATTATTGTGATGAAAGTTAAAAGAAACTATTATTTTAAGTGTTAAAACAATGTGATAGTAATTAGAAAACAAAAGAATCATGTGTAAGTGCGGGTGGTAAGTGGGGATTGACTAAGGTTGTCAATCATGAACGGGTGGACCTGATTAGTCAGGTAACTATCCATCCGTACACACTAAAACGTTTAGGAAACTTCTTCACTTGGAAGAGGAGTGCACCAACGGTTGTGCCCTCACATCTGTTAGGGGAAAAAAAGTGTTGGTTGAGGATACCTTAGTCCAATTTGTGGCAATTATAAAGTTGAAATAGTTTTTTTTGAACTTTTAATACGTTGTCCCGTTTTCGCTGCGAGACAGGACTAGGTCTCTTTCTAAGTCTATAGACCCAAGCCATTGTCAATGGTAAAGGTCTATTCCTTGGATTTTTCTTGTTTAGAGACTCTAACTTTTACGAGACCTAGAAACCTGTCAAGGATCCCATCCCGATCTGGGTATTGGCGGATTGGGGACCTCACACAAAGCCCATAGTGTTCAAATAGTTACATGTGATCAAGCTCACATACGCATATCAAGATGCACATGGCAATGAATGCCAACAAGATCATGACCTTATACAATAGGAAGTCCAAAGCTCAATCACTCATTGCTAGCTAAATCAGCTGATGAATGTCAGATTGGAAAACAGAGTCTCAAGTCACCCTCCATAGAGACACATTTAGATCAAGATGAGAGAATGGCAAGACCAGGACGAAGATCTTCAATAGAACCAACAATGAGAATAGTGGTAGTTATTAGCAATACAAAAGGAGCAAGTGTCAGATGCAATGCTCTACTGGATAACGAAGCAAAGTGTAATATGGTTGCAGAAGACATCCAGAGTAACAGAGAAATTAGGGGTAAAGCTACAAGTCAAGAAGAAATGGTTGCTACCCTTAACATCCAAAATCATGAAGAGCAGGTAAAGTTTCAGGTGAAGCCTTCAAAGGAAATTCTTGCAGATGTCATCATTGGACATCAGTGGTTAGACCAACACAAGGCCTACAAAGAAGATACAATGCTAATACTCTCTTCTCCAAGAGGTAGCAATCAACAATTACAGGTACCATTAATGCTAGATTCAGAGTTGAAGCAGTCACAAATATCAAAAACAAATTTTGCAGACAAGGGTAAAGCAAAAGTGGAACTTCCTCCGAATAGCAAAGAAGGTGTGATAGCATATGCCTCTACATCAAAGAACCCTCATGGATCAACTTCTTTAAGCAAGTCAGGCTTTCAAAACTTAAAGTCAATTGCTGACCCAACTCAAGTGTCTAAGGAGACACCCAGAAAAGCAAAGGTATATCAGCCAAAGTACTCAAAAAAGCAAAGAAAAGTCAAGAAAGTGTTTGCTGCGAGCAATTTAGTCAAAGTCAATGATCTGGTTTGGATTAAAGACAGGAAATCAACACAAAAAGACAAACACATGGGATGGATAGCATCATAATAGAGCTTAAAAGAATAGGACTACTATGGAGGTAACACACATATATGGGTTCCAAAACCGCAGGTTAGAGCATATGAAGTGAAGTCAGGACCCTCCCAAGAAAGAAGGCCCACAAGGTATCAACCTCAACAATATCCTAGGATACCAAAGAAGTAGTTCTACAATAGAATGACATCAGATGCAAAAGCCTACCACAACTCTCAAAAGGATATAGAGCAAAGATGGATTTCAAAGAATGTTCCTCTTGGACAAGGATTCTACACAGGCTATACAAAGATTTGGTAACCAGTCAACCACAAGACAATTGCAACTACGCCAGACCTGCATGAAGATCTCAAGAACTCAACAAGACCTAGAGCAAAGGAAAGATCAACAAAGGAGCTACAAAGTTCATCAATAGATTTGGATTCCTAGATCTTCCAATGCTCCTAGTCAAAAACTAGATGCCGACAGTGAACAGAGGACTACAACAACATCAAAGACTTCTTACAACATGCCTAATTGGAGAATCAAGATAATGGAGTCTTCACAGTCAAAGACGGAAAACCCAACCAACGTGAATGCAAATTCAAAGAATATAAAATAGGTATGGCAAAAGAAACCTTCAATGCCAACTTGGTTCTTCACTAATCCTCTTTTTGAGGATTCAAGCTTACTTTTACCTGAAGAAATGTTTGTAGTAAGCACAAGAATGTAAAAAGTCAAGTTGCCAGGGTGCAAAAAACATTCTTTGGCATAGTCAGAGTCGGGTTCCTGAGCCATAAATTGAGCAAAGCATTAGTCCCAAAGCTTCAAGTCATATTAAAATCTATGCTAAGAGTCATAGTTATTACGCTTATGCTCAAGCTGGAAGAGTTGAGCATATCTAAAGTCATGTTTCTCATGCTGGATGAGGTGAGCATAAGAGTCAAAGTCTATTAACTTACAATTGGTGGAGCGTCGTAGAGTCCAACACTCGCGCACAGTAAGATGAGAGCACATATTCTCGTCAACGAAAACCATTCTTAAAGGGGTGCCAGCTTGCAAAACCATGTCATATGCTTTTATAACTACACCATCTTTTTGAATAACCCCTCAAAATCTTTCTTGCACAACATATTGTTTCCGATGCATTTCTGTGTATGCATAAATAAGATGTCCTATCATTGGAAATATGCATTAGACACTCTTTTTTTGCTTCCACCTATGCACCTTGAGTGGACTACAACATGCAAAACCAATGTTCCATCATGATACCCTCTCATATTTGCTACCTTTTAATTCCATATCTAGTAGCAATTAATCCTTTGAGTACTTAATTAATATTTTTCATTCTAATAAGTACTCCAATAATGCGCGTATCCCAAAGGCACACTGGGTTTTTTTCCTTTGGTCATCCAAGTATTAGACCCTAATTTAGGACCTCATCATTCTACTTCCCTTGTACATACTTCTCATAAATAAGTAATAGCCTCATCATTATGTTATTACAACGGACAAATGAAACATCATCTCTCACATCAAACACATTTGGATCAATGAAGCCGTTGCAACAAATTGAACCTCATCCACAAATTCAACTACAAATGAAGACAATCAGCCCATCAACAACCAATCAAAACCTTCCACAGCCTCCACGGAGACTTTTCAAGAGTGCCTGAGGGCAGGCACTAAAATCATAAGGGGGGAATGTTAGCTGAGTCAACGTCAGTTAACAAGAGCTACTAAAGACCGAAGACATACGGGTGCACATCGAAGATCAAAGTGAAGAAGCAGTAAAGATTGGAGTTACACATTTTCCACATTTTCCTAGTCACGTAGTGTAAATTCTCGATTCATTTCAAGCCATTGTAATATTTTAATATGTTACGGGCTCAATGGGAGTTCCAAGCTGTAAAGAATAGGTCAGCTATTGTACCTAGGTTGCAGATTCAGTAAGTGGTGGAGCCCTAAAGTCCTTGGGTGCCCGGACATTGTATATTTTTATCCTGGGTACATAAGGCAGTGTGTAAAAGAAATTAGGGTTCTCAAGCTCATTTGTTGAGAGCAGTCTTTGGTGAGAGCTCTTGAGGTGTGTGGCCATGGAGTCCGTGAGCTTCTCCTTGATCATGAGACTTGATTAACACTAATCAATGATTCATTCTCTTTCACTATGCCTCTCTCATACTTCTTATGATTTCCTATGATGCTTAGATTAACTAGATCTTAACTAATTAGTGGTTAATCCCTCTCTAATCTTGTGTGATTGCCCTCTTTTTCTTGTGTGTGCATGTAGGTCTGATTGGAGTGTGGTGCTCGATAGATCAATGTGTGTGTGCTTGTGATTAGTGTGTTGCATGATAGGATTAGTGTTGTGTGCGTCTTGCAATTGTACTGTGTGTGATTGGGTTGATTAGAGGTGAAGAGAAGTGGATATGAAGATTGCCCTTCATTGTAGCTTAGCTCCTCCATAGGCCGAGAAGCTCACCTCGTAGAGTTAACCATTTGTGTTGCTACGATTAGCTCACTAACTGTGTGAGTGTTTCCATGCCCTAGCCGGGTAGCTCATCCCTCTGGATTGATATGTTGGTCATTGGAGCTATTGCAGCGATGGAACCCCCAACAACAAGTTTTGGGATTTACATCTTAAGGTTAACTGTCTTTCACAAGATAGACTTTACCGAGAAAAAACAAAAATTATTTGCACGATTACCTGAAGAGATGGCCGAGTACATCAACTCCCAATGACATGGTTCTGTCTCACTGAAGTAATCCACCACACCATCGTTGCTTCATGTATCAATTTTCAACAAGGGGCTAGAAGGAATGCAAAGCCCCTAGAAAGCAAAGACAAAAGTGATATAAAGGGGAAAACCAATGCGCAAAATTCTTTCCAAGCCAATTCCAACAACAACAACAACAATCGATCCAAGGAGAAGGGACTTTACAAAGGTAAAAATAAACTCTCTCCTAAAGAGCTTGAAGATTTTTGCAAGGACCACAAATGTTTTAACTGTGGGGAGCAAGGACATGGCTATTGTTCTTGCCCCAAGAGAAATGCCCGCACTGAGACTCCTAGAAGTTCCCATATCCAAGCTCCAAAAGAGGATGCTCATTGCAAAGGATCACCTGTCTCCTATGCTTGGGGAAAGTTAAGGGAGCATGATGCCTTCATCTTGTTTTGACCCTGGCTCTACTCACAACTTCATATCAATGAAGTTGGCCACCAAGTTGGGCATTCAAGCTTTTGAGATGGGAGATACTGTAACTGGCTATACAGCTTTCAAGGGACAACAAGTCTCTGATACTCCCTTGATTGGGAAGTTGAGGCTTCATGTCCAAAGCTATGTCGACAAAGAAGACTTTTTCATCTCTGCTTTCCAACATGAGGATGTTATCCTAGGGGCATCATAATTCAACTGCATCACTTCCCATGAAGTTCCCTGAAGGAATAATCTACTTCATCTACAGGGAAAAGAGCATGCATATAGATGCTAGTGAGTCAAGTCGTACTATACCACTTGTAAATTCTCTTGCTTTTGACAAATCAAAGAAAAGCTCAATTTTTGCATCCATTAGTTGTTTCAAAAAGAGTCCCTAAAAGGTCCTAATGTTTCATCAATTGTAAATGGTAGGAATCAAGAAGAGCTAGACTTGTCTAATTTTCTAAAAGGATTCCAAGATGTGTTCATCGCTGATATTCCTATGTACTTAGGTCCAAAACGAGGGGATGATGACCATCGAATTGAGATCCTATCAAGAAGCTCACCGCCTAATAAGCCTCCTTATCGATTTTCTCAAACTCAATAAGAGGAGATCATGAGGCAAGTACAAGAATTGGTAGACAAATGGATGGTGAGACCTAGATCCTCTCCCTTTTGTTCTCCATTCCTGTTAGTGCAAAAGAAAGATGGTACATACCGCATGTGTATGGACTAGCAAGCGCTAAACCATATAACTATCAAAAACAATTTTCTTGTACCGCAGGTAGAAGATCTATTTGATAAGCTACAAGGATCTACCTACTTGAGTAGGATTGAACTTAAGAGTGGCTATCATCAAATAAGGATAGTGAATGAAGATATCCTAAAGACCACGTTTTGTACAATGTTTGGTCTTTATGAATATCTAGTCATGCCTTTTGGCTTGACTAATGCACCAACTACGTTCAATTTTTTAATGAAGAAAATCTTTAGACCCTACCACAAATTCACTGGAGTGTTCTTTGATGATATCATCATCTACTCCAAGTCTTTGGAGGAACACAAGCAACATCTCCAGGTGATTTTTTAATCATTGAGAGAAAACAAGCTTTTTATCAATCAAAACAAAAGCAAATTTTTTATTCAAGAGATTCAATACTCAGGTCATATTATCTCTCAAGATGGTATCCATATGGATCCATCAAATTTGGAGGTAATAAAAGCATGGCCTAACCCAAGGAATCTATGTGGGACACATGTCTAACTTCACCATCCTATCTTATTGCAGTATTAGCAAGAACCACGATTAAATTGTCAATCCATGAGATGAAGCTGACTTGACTAGTGCATAGAGGCTACAAGAGGTTGTCAATCTCCCGGAAAATGACTAACAACTCGCATCTAACTCAAGCTACACTCAAGTGATCGAAATCACCAAAAGCCAATTACTCATCGGCAAATAGATCACATTCGTTACAGCATCAAATGACATCCAAACGTAACAAAACTTTTAAGATAAGTTTATAATACCTAAGCACACATGCTTATGGTCTCAAACCCCACTTTAGGTCAAGTTCCAAAATCGCGATTATTAACAGCAATGGATTTTTGTCCTAGTCGTTTTTGACCCATAATACATCTAAATGCTTAGCAATGATGCCCCAATACCCTGCCTATGCTTAGTTTTTGATTTAAAAATGTAAATTCCTAGTTATGATGAAATTAGGCTGCAGGTCGGCAACACCAAAAGCTACGAAATACCTCACCATCCTATCTTATTGCAGTATTAGTGAGAACCACGATTAAATTGTCAATCCATGGGACGAAGATGACTCGACTAGTGCATAGAGGCTACAAGAGGTTGTTAATCTCTTTAAAAACAACTAACAACTTGCATCTAACTCAAGCTACACTCAAGTGATTGAAATCACCAAAAGCCAATTGCTCATCGACAAAAAAATCACATCCGTTACAGCATCAAATGACATTCAAACGTAACGAAACTTCTAGAACAAGTTTATAAGACCTAAGCACACATGCTTATGGTCTCAAGCCCCACTTTAGGTCAAGTCCAAAAACCACGATTATTAACAACAATGGATTTTTGACCTAGTCGTTTTTGACCCAGAATGCATCTAAATGCTTAGCAATGATGCCCCAATACCCCGTCTATGCTTAGTTTTTGATTTAAAAGTGTAAATTCCTAGTTTTGATAAAATTAGGCTGCGGGTCAGCGACACCAAAAGCTACGAAATACTGTAAAATGCTTACGTCAATGCGTACAACTCTTACATGCAGTTACAATGCAACAAACGCAGCTGCAATGTGACAACCGGGGAGGGAGTAGGAAGCACAAGAAGGAGAGGAGTGAGCGCCGTTAGCTCACGCTGTGTATTTCTTATCCAAAATTTATTAAAAACTTACAAAATTTGGCTTTTATATCTTAGCCAAGGTTTTTGGGTGGGAGTCAAAACTAATAATCTGGAGTTCTACCAAAGCTGGGAAATGACTGGATGATACAATTTGGAATCTTGTAGCCCCAGCTCATTAGTTATAGAGTTTATCCAAGAAAATAGGAGTTACAATATTCTCGATTTATCAAAAGAATAAAGGCTTTACAAAGAGAACTCCGAAAAATGGTGTTCGTGTCAGCTTGCTGCTAACATTCCCCCCCTCCTCGCCTGTGTCGTCCCTTGACACAGCTTTATGGGATGAAATAGTCTTTGGGTATCTGATTTTTCTTTAAGCACATCCAATGCCTTCTGGTATCTGATTTTTCTTTCTTTGTTTGGCACCTGCAAAAATTGCATGGTCACTCTATTCTTCAGCTCCACCACTGAGTAGCCTACAAATCTGGATGTAAGGTTGCTGATCACTAGAAAGCTTCTTCAAATGCCAACATATTGCTTGATGGTAAGAACATACATCTGGCATAGAAGCCGTAAAGGACTTCTTCCGAAGGTTGCCCACTCAGATCATAGCACAAGCCTTGGTTACCTTCTAAAAATGACATCCATGGGGTGCTTGCTCAAGCTCATTAAAAATTGGGATGCATGTGAGCAACATTCTGCAGATTTTAAATAGCATTGCGCAGGAGAGATACGGTAGACTCTTGAAGAAAGACATGGAGCCCGTTAGGGTTTTCACCATGTATTCTTATGTTGCTTGTCCTCTCTTTGGAGCTGGCAGTCATGGGGTAGTTTAGCCAGGTTGGCCGCTTCTTTGTCAGTGCCTCATGCTCTTGCCATGTCCTTACTCTGGGTACATGAAAAAATGTGGGATCTCTTTGCAGGCCTACAAGTGCTCTTGTGAACAGAATCAGATATCGTGGATTCTTGTTTAGACAACTTAACCTCCACTTTGGGTGGTCTTTATCTGCACCATCTTCTTGCATGTCTTTGTACAACCTCTCTTTAACCTGGAGTAATTCCACTTTGATGAGAGGGTATGGCAGGGATTGCTGATGCCATTGCGCATTGGTCTGATTGAGAGTGAGTTGAGTGACGTTGACAGAGTGTAGAACTCTCAACTCCCAATCCATTGTGGCTTTCCACTGCTCATCCACCTCTTGGGTGATCTTCTCTTTCAATGCATCTTCTTCATCTTTTGACAGCTGGACCATTGGCACTATGTCTGTATCTGTGATGTTTATCTGAAAATCCTCTTCACCACTCGGCTCTGCTGTGGACTGTGTCTCAAACTCAGCAAATGAGACCGAGGTTATGTCTATCTGCGGCGGATCTGAAGTGCCTGCCTCATCCTGCGTTTCTGGCTTTCCATCTTTGAGGAGTTGGTTAACTCTCTTGAGCTCTGCTATTTACTTTAGGAGCTCTTCTTCTGTCTGGACCCGCATCAAAGCCAAGTCTCTGTGCTGTGATTGCTCCAGCTTTAACTCTTACCTCAAGGTCCTTGTTCTTGTTTTCTGGTGCCTTGTATACTTCATCAGTCCCTTTGATCGAGGCCACGGCTGGATTTCCTCTTATTTGTCGTAAGAAGATTGCCTGATCATTGATTCACTGTACAGAGTACTGTAAAGAGGCATTTGCAACATCCAATTGCACTTGAATTTTCTGAGCTGACAGGGATGTCGTAAGAAGTTCATTTGTAACTTCTGTCAGCTGCTCGTATTTTGCTTTGCAGGCATCAGATAATTAAGTGAGCAGATCACCTAACTCCTCCATTTCTTTCTACTGTCTATCTCTAGCTAGCTGATGCTATTCAGCTTTTTCTTTTATCTCTTGCACTTGCCTCTGAAGATCGGTGATGACAATCATCATGTCTTCTAACTCTCCTTGGATAGAATCAATCACCATCTCAAGATCTTTGGCCTTTGTGCTACGGCTAAGTGCTACTGAACCGACTCTCCGTCATGTCTTGCATCTACCTTGCATATTCATTTACTTGTAATATTACCTCGATGTTTGACTGCCAATCCTCTTGTCTTGCCAGCTGAGTGGATGTGCCAGTAGCCTCATGTGTGTCTTTCTACTGCGTCTTAGCTGCTGGTTCTTCTTGCGTGGAGGTAGAGGGTTGGTCTTTTTATTTGTCATCATGAGGCCTTGTTGCCTCGATGGTTTCTGGCTGAGTGGAAGTAGAGGGTGATGGCCCAGACTGTGTAGTCTCTTCAGGTGCAGGGCTTACTCCCTTATCTGGCTCCGGTTCTTTTTGTTGTTGTTGCTCTTGTGTAGCAGTCACCTCTTGTGCAGATTCACTTGCCTTTTGCTCTTCAGGATTTTGAGTATCTTCGACAGCTTTCTCTTGTTCCGGATCTGCTTCTTTCTCTTTTTGCTTCTCGTGCTGGTCAGCCTCCTGTGTAGATTCTGTTTCTTTGGTGGACTCAAAATCTTTGGCTTTCTCTTTCTCAGGTGATGGTGGTGGGCTTGGCATGGGATGGTCCTGTTGTTGTGTAGGCGGTGAGGTGGGTATAGGAGACTCGTAACCTTGTTCTTGTGCTTATTCTCTAGCCGTTTCCTCGGCTTGTCTTTGTTCCTCCGCCTCTTTGGCTTTTCTAGCCGCTTCTTCGGCTTCCTTCAACTTTAGGGCCTCTGCTTCTTGGTACATTTTTTCCAAGCTCTCTATCGGATCTTCAGTCTCTTTTCTTGTATGATGCTTCATCCTTGGGCCTTTAAGTCTAGTAGGCACCCATTTCTCTGGGTTCTTCCCTTGTGCTTGTCTAGTGCACTGGTAGGCATGTTTCTCTCTTTCAAAGCGAGCTTGTTTTTGTGCGGGCTCTTCTTGGTCGGCCACAACTTTTCTTTTCATTTCTTCTCTACGAGCTCTCTTTTCCTCGTTATCAAAGCTCTCGCTGCTGTGCCTTTCCGGCGAGCTGTCAATTGATTCTTCATCGGATTTATAAGATCTCTTTCCTGACCTTGTAGCTCTTGGAGAGGGTTGTGCTGTCAATATCCATGTATTTTGACCAGGAGCAGGTGGTAAATTGTTAGCCACGCTAATGGCATGGTATGCTATCCTCATCAAGACTTCTAGCGCACCCAAGTAAGTGATTTTGCCTTCTTTATTGGTGCCCTTCAAGGTGGTCAGGACATACTGTGCATGGTCCATTGGTTGCCTGGTTGTTGACTTTAGAACTTGGGTAAATGTGGTGGCAACCGCGTGATTTGGCATGGTATACTGTGGTGGCCTTTTTACCAAGAAGTGGAAGTGCTGATGGTACAATATGGCTGGCTCTTCCACCTGTTTGTGAATCAAATCTATGAAGGTAGCCGCGGCTGTCTCTTTGGTAAAGGTTCTTGCTGTTTTCTTGTCTCTTGCTCTCATGGTCATTCCTCCTGTAGGCAGTCTGAGTGTCTCTACCACTATATCTTTAGTGATAAGCACTTCAACCTTGTTTCCCTCAGTGTCAGATATCTGTGCAGTTCCTTGTTCTTTAATTGTGGATAAAAGCTCATAAGCTTTTTGAAAATCCACTCCGCAAGGCTCCTGTTCATAGAAGTCTTTGAGTCCAAGCCTGCGGTTGGCTTCTTTGGTCTCTGGTTTGGTGGCAACATCATATACTTCTTTGGGTAGGAGTTGCAACTCCACCGCTCTTCATATATTTGACTCTCGGAAATTATTTGAGTCGAGCTCGTAGCTCTAACTCTAGCAAGTGATGCTCGTAGCCTCTGGATGGTTTGATCTTTGACTTTTAACTGATCCTTGAGCTCAAGGACTTCATCCAGGCTTGATTCTTGTTTATCTCTGCCTTTTCCTTGGCATTCCTCATGGCCTCTACTTCTTTAGTTTCCTCTGCTAGCTGGAGTGTCAGATTATCCCGTTCTTTTTCAGCATCTCGCAATGACTTGCTGAGTTGCAGACACTCTTCTTCCGCTGCTTGTAATCTTTTTGCTGCTGCCTCATTTGATTCTTCCTTTGCTTGGCAGTTTTGTAGAGCCGTTGACAAGCTGGCCTGGAGGCCAGCTTCTCTCTCTTTTTGTCATTGGCTTTGTGCCTGCAGAGTATCCCTTTCCATCTTGGTCTTTTCTTCGGTGGCCTTTAGAGTTATCAATTCTTCGTTTGATGCCATAGATTGTGCTCTTATTCCAGCTAGCATTGGCATCACCACGTCCCAATCATTAGAGGGCGGGAGTAGGTCTATCGTGTCAGTAGCAATTTCCTTTAGCTCAACTAGCCGGATGCCTGGCATCTGTTCTTTATGCCCTGTCCTTACCAAGTCGAATGCGAATGTGGCGGCTTCTTCCCTTGTATAGCCTACAGCTAGCACGTCCAAAAATGCATAATATGCCTCATCTAATCCTTTTTGCTCAGACACAGGCTTGGCCTCTTCTTTGGGCTCAAGTTCTTGCCTTTGCTCGTGCTCCTCAGCCTGGTGTTCTTCTTGATTGTCCTCAGCCTCCTTATCTTCTGGTGGAGGGCTGCTAGGAGGTGGTGATGGTGGTGGTGATGGCTGTGGGTTGGGTTTAGGGCTATCTGGTAAAGCTGCAGGTTTGCCCTTTAAGTCTTTGTCTGCTTTCGTTTTTCTTTCCCTTTCTTGGCTTTCTTGTTCATCTAGCAATGTCTGCCTTATCTACTCCACTTCTTCCTCGGTGAAAGGGACATGGGGAATGTTTTCCGCTGCAGCATCAAGAATCTCGAAATTCTTGATATAGTCTTCAAAGCGGTCTCTCTGCACTCTTCTGGATGATCCGGACATAGACTCGAGAGATGGCTTCCATAGTTCATTTAAATCACCCTTGAGGGCTCTTTCTGCTAGAAAACTCTCCATCAGCCTCTCGAGTCTAGCCGCTTTTTGTGATCTTGTCTCTTTGGCCGGCACTTGAGCAGATTCCTTTTTTCCTTTCTTCTGCTCAGGTTGCTCCTCTGCAACTGGCTCTAGCCGTCTCTTCAACCTCGTAGCCACCCTTGGTGCTCGTTGTGGTTCGTCTTCTTTGTCTTCCTTTACCCTTAGCCAATCATTCTGAGATGGGGGTCAGGCCACCTTCCTTTGGCGTGTAGTGTTGCATAAATTACCTTGGTTATCATTTCTCCTGGCACTATGTAGGTTGGATTTTTGTTGCCCATTTTTACCAAGCTGTCATGTATGTATGCCGCATAGTTGATTATCTTTGGGGTGCCTTTTGTCATTGCCCAAGTAAACATTGTGGCAATTGCACCTGGCGGCATCCTGTACTTTTGTGGCCTCTTCGTGCACATGTGGAAGTACTGGTTGTACAATTGGCTCATGATCGCCACCTTTGGGTTGGCGATGTCTTCAAAGGTGTAATTGGCCTTTTTCTCTTTGTACACCTTGACTTCATCCCTTCTTTTTGTCACACTGTGTCCCTGATTGGAGAGATCTAGTGCATGGGATACAACCCGCTTCGTGATAATGATCTCTGTATCAGGTCTGCCGTGCAAATCTGTCACCTTGGCCACTCCATCCTCTTTGATGCTTGTTACAAACTCCCATACTCTTTTGACATCCACCCCTGCTGGTATTGCTTCGAAATAGTTATGGAGGTCAATTTTCTCCAAGTAGCCGGCCATTTTGCTTTGGACAAATTCATTGAGCTCTCTTGGCAGCATTGGCAGCTCTATTACATTGCCTTCATTGTCTTTGAACACTCCCTGGTAGATCTTTAGGTCGTTTGACTCTAACAGATCTTCCTGTATCCAGGTGCTGGTGGGCTTTAGTGTTCCCTCTGAATGACAAAAGGTTCCGCCTTGTCCAGATAATCTTTGATTGTCATTCTTTTCTTCTTTGCCGGTGACTTCGAGGCTGCCATAGATCCTGTTGCACTCAGTAATCCAAAGTTAGCGTTTTTTCCATATTAGCTGCGAAACTGAGTTTTACTTATCCAAATGACTTGAAAATTGAAATTATAGCTTAAAAGGAACTTGTGAAGCTGTGCATGTGCTCACAGTGCAAATCTGGCCAAAAATTTCAATCTAGACATCTTACGCGTAGGATGTCTTTTTCTTCATAATTGGTTCATACTTGACATGCAGGTAGTGTAAGGCTCATGGAACATGGTTATAAACTTGGATTTGAATTTGGATGAGATTTGATGCCTGTAGGGCTCTGTGAGGTGTTTTTGGGCTCAAAAAGTGTATCCTGAAGGTGTTGGGGGTCAAAGTGATTACAATGGCTTCAAACTTGACATATGGGCTCTTGCTGATGAGGTAATTAAATCTGGAATGACAAAACTTCCCTTCCATGCCAAAAAGGTCCATTAGACATCCTACGCATAGGATTTCTTATTCATCATTTTTACTCCCTGACCACACAGATGGTTTGCTGATGTGTATGTGAATGTGTTGTGCAAGTTTCATGAGATTTGGACAAGATTTGGTAGGTTAATGGCCCATTATTGCCTCTATGCCCTAACTTTGCGTTTTTCCATGCATATGAGGTCAAATCTGGTCCAAATGTGATGAAACTTGGTGTAGGGCTTGTAAATGTCATTCAGAACATGTGCATGACAAAAATTGTTGGGTTTTTTGCCAAAAAGTGCCTTTGAGACATCCTACGCGTAGGATGCCTCTTGATGATTTTTTCAGTGTGTGTGCTCCCAGTGCTTGCCCTTTGCCTCCCTAAGTCCCTTTTGAGCCTAATTTCAACAAAAAAGTCAAATGGATAGAGTATAACTCCCTGTGTGGACTTTAGAGCCTCCGAGCCGTTTTCTGACTTTTGGAGTGCTTTTTGGCGATGAAATTTCTCGATGTTGGTCTCCATAGCTTTCCAATCCCTTGGGGATCCTTGCCGTATGGTTTGTGTCGACTTTGGCTTCACCGGAGCTCCATTTGGCATTTTATCGCTCTAGAAGCACCCGTGGTTGCGTTTACATACCTTTGATGATTTGTGGTGGTCTACCATAGGACTTGGTTGTTGATGGTTTAGGAAAGCCGCTCGTGAAGTTTGGTGGCAAACAGACTTGCAGTTTGGCCGCAAGTGCCTTTTGATGCTTTGTGTGTCTGATGCCGTTTCTGAGGTTTAGTGCCGCTTCGGTTCACTTTTTGGTCATGCAGGTCATATGGACTTGTCGAGCATGTCGAGATGCTCCTACCCATAAATTTTGGTAGCATTTGGTCGCCGATTCGCCGATTTCCCATTTGGTGGCCTCTTGCGGGTTTGTGGCTGCCTTTGGCTATCCAGGACTGGTCTCCTAGACTAGGGTAAGCTGACGATGAAGTCTTGTTGCTTTCGGGTTAGCCGTTAGGCTGCCGTCTCTACTTGTAGGTCTCTACCGCTCGCTTTGTGTGTGACCTCTACGCTAGTTTTCGCGACATAATGACAAACATGCGCGAAAAGCTCAAGGTGGTGAGCCTACCTCTCATGTCTGGAGCTGGTCGGGTAGACGTGCGCGTCGTAGAAACTACTGGAAGGTCGATCCGCTCTAGGTGGCAGAAGCTCTCTCCACAAGGTCAATAGTGAGAATGAGCTAAAAATGGGGTGGAAATTTCTTATAATGGAGGTCCCCGAACCATTTTTCATGAAATTTGACATGTGCTCCTATCTTTCTGCGAGATGCAGTTTAGGCTCAAAAATTTCTTGATTTGGACTCCATTTGCCCTGTTTACCAGAAATTTGTCATTTCGGTCAAAACCTGGCCAAAACACGCTTTCCGTTCCAGTCTCATAATTGCACCCCCACTGTACCATAGGTTGTCCTTTAGTCACTGGTCATCCCCATATTTTTTGTTTTTCAGTACGACAGTTTTTCACCTGCTTTTTGTATTTTTGAAGTTTTTCTGCCGAAAATTAGCAAAATTAAAAAGAAAATAGCAAATCAAACCCAGAAAATTCCCAAAAATCATAATAGATCACAAACATCATCGAAACACATTATATACACTCACATGCAATTTTTATAGCCGGATTTCTCCGTTTTACCAATATTTTGCCTGAAAAATGGCTATTTCTACTTATATACACACACCTAGGGGCTTGATTTGGCGTTTGGCCCCCTATACCTGTAGCTTCATGCTGTATAAGGGCATCTATACTTGGGTTACTCCAGAAAATTTTACAATCAAACGTCAACCCTTAAAATAGTCAAAAATCATGCCCTTTTTTGTTGTTTCTGTTATTGATTCCGCATTGAGAATGCCTCCCCCCCTCCTAGCCGGAGTCCTCCCGGACTACAAGGTTTCGCGTCGGAGTATGTGCCGTGCATAGGTTGAAAAAGTTGTGCTAATGCCTGGCCGATTAATGTGGCCCTATTTTATGCATACTCGATCAGTGCATGGAAAAATTAATGCTGTGCAAGAGAAGGGAATAAGCAAAATGCTTATTGGCATTCGCTGTCGAGGCTTCCTGCTTTCTTTGCAAGTAGCAGCTGTAACTCTACTGCTCGCTATTTAATTGTCTTTTTGGCAAGAGGCAATTGCTTTGCCGACACGGTTGATGGAGTCGTAGCTGTTTCTGAGGATATAATTGGCTGGGATGTGATAGCTATTTGCCTTATGGCCTTGGCTTTCCATTGGTAGTTTGGTGCTGCCGAGTTTTGTAGATGGTTTGGCACTTTCTTGTTTGCCACTGGTTTGTCTGTCATCGGCATCCACATATATCGGTTCTCCTTGTTGACCTCCAGATGTCTGCTTTCCATTGTTGCTTGTACCGTAGGGATTTCCTTTGGCTTTTGCTTTGGTATCCAAATGTGAGTGACAGTTTGGTTATGGCTAAGCAGTTTCTTTGGGATCCATATCTGATTTATGACCTTGGTTTTGGGTTGCACTGTCTGCTTTGTTGGAATCCGGTTGTTACATTGTTTTTTTTCCGCCATTGCATTTCTATCCTTTCGCATCCATACTCGTTTACCTTGTTTTGGTAGCCTAGATTTTTGCATTGTGGCCAGTGATTTCAGTTGTCTGTGATTAGCATGGTTGGCTTTTACCTGGTTGTTGGTCTCAAGTTTCCTGGTGGTCTTTGATGGTATTTGTTCTTTTGTCTCTGTTGCCACTGATTGCATGGCTTGTAGTTGATCATGATGGTATTTATGAGCAAAAGCTATCACCTGTTGTTCATGTTCGTGCTGAATTTTGACCACCTGTGTTTTCCAGTCTATCTGGACATTGTATGCTTTTTGCCAAGGTTGCCCTAGCATCATTGGGTGTTGCGTGCTTTCATCTGTCACCACATAGAATTTGTGTAAATATATTGATGTAGCTATACATGCAATATAGTCCATCCTAATGTTTTCAATGAGTGTGATGTGCTACTTTCCAGCACTTGGGGGGTAGGATGAAGTTGATCTGTGACTTTGAGCTGTTGGTATAATCCGTAAGAGATCAAATTTTCTTGAGCACCCGAATCAAGCAAGGCTGTTGATTCAACTTGATTATTGCCCACTTTGACTGTAATTATTGGCTCTATTCTTTCCTCCTCCAAGTTCTTGGCGTCTAGGGTGTTGATTAGCAAAATCATAAAACTTGATATTCTCGGCTTCATTCCCATGCTCACTTGAGGTGTCTGAGGTGTCTGAACACTCATTATCTGCCTCATCATTTACTTCCAATTGTTCAGAGGAGTTGTAAAACTCTTCTTGTTCTGGAGGTTCTACTGTCTCTTTTTCTGGTACAACACTTACCATGTAATAGAGAAGCACATCGTAGCCATCCTTATCGTAAAATTTTGTTGTTGGACTGTCGGTAATGGTACAGACATCTAATGTTGCCAGTATGTGTTCCCATTCTAGAGGTTCCAAGGAATCTTCAGTGAAAGGTTTCGGAATATACTCTTTGTCCTCAATTGCTCTTTCTAAGACGCATTTCTCTTTTTTTAAGCTTCCACAATGTGAAGCTCCACACATCCATAGCTCTTTTGGTTTCCCTAACCATGCTGGTAGTTCCGATCCTGCTATTGTAACCGAATCCAACTCTTCCACTGGTGTTTGGTTTACATCTTTGTATCTATGGTCTTTCAGGTGTATTTTAGTTGTCGTCTCGCCATGTCTGAGGTATATGTGGTCATAACCCCAATCTTGGACCATCTTCAGTTGTCGCATGAATGGTCGTCCCAAGATTATCTCATAATTGTTCTTTTTGTCGAAATCGACTATTGCAAATGTATGCTCATACTCAATCCCACATGAAGTGAAAATTACTTTTTCTAAGAGTCCGAGAGGCTTCTCCATGAACCCATCTGCCAACTGTAGTTTCATTCTGGTAGCCCTAAGAGCTGGTTTTTCCCATTTTTTCCAAATTTCCTTGGTGATGATAGCAACTCCCGCTCCACTGTCAAGAATAGCTTTGGAAACTACTCCTTGGAATTCTACCGGTAGCGTCGTGTTTCCGTCTTCTCCCTCGCAATATTCTCCAACCTTATTCAATGGTACAGGTCTAGTGTTCAGGTTAGGTCTGTCCAACTCCCTGATTCCTTCTTGTAGCTTCAAGGTGGGGTCTTTCACTCCAAATTTTTGGAGGCATTTTCCTACTGTGGTCCACATGTTTGGCCTTAACCTTAGGAGTTCTGCTAATGTGATTGTGCATGCCACCGGGGTGGATAACAGCTCAATCAATCCTTGTGAATCCATCACCTTGTTAGAAGGAAGTCTTTGAGATGGGAGTGCTCTCATTTCCGACTTAGCTTCATATTCTCCCAGGTAAGAGGGTAAAGTTCTCAAAGAGTCTGGTTGGCTGTGCCCCGAACTAATAGATCCTTGGTCTCCCCCTTGTGAATGTATCTCAAAGTTTATTTGTGATGTTGCCTCAAATTCTTCAATAGGAGGTAAGATCACGTTCTTTTCTTTTTTCGTGCTATTCATGTGGTTACTCATCCTATTAGCCTCGTTGGCCTCTTGGATTTGCTTCCACAGATCATCTAGACCGTTACCATCCTTTCCCATTTCTGCCAATATTTTAGGATGGACGCCGTCACTTGCCCCATCGGTGGCATTTGGCGCTATGATAGGCTCTCTTCTGGATTCATAATCATTAGTGAGTCTTTCCTTTGTTTCTTCATGTTTCTCTAACGTTGGTTGGATAGGGGTTGGAGATGGTGCGTCATGCCAATTTGCCGGTTTACCCAACGGGTCTTCCATCAATGATTGAGCCGTCTCGATCATCTTTTACACATATCCAACCTTTGTTTTTCTATTTCTGCATATGGATAAGTCATCCACCTTTGCTCCTGGGTTTGGTTCTTTTTAAGTCGAGCTTCATAAGCTTTTAGAAGCGCATCCAGCTGCTCGTTTACCTTGTCTGCTAGTACAGATCCTCCTGATCCTGCACTTTTGGGCTCTGCTATTTCCTTGGGTGCTATGGCTGTTGTGGTGTGTGAGCTTAAGCTAGCTAGATCTTCTAGCCGCTCCAATCTGTTCTTTGTATGTTTCAACTCATCGGATAGGGCTGTTTGCTCTGGTTCTTTCCTAGCTTTCCTACGCGCCTTTCTCGCTTTCCAAGTGCTTCTCTGATTTTTCGTTTCTGAACTTTGGGCATCTGTTTTTGGTTCTTCTATTATGGGTTCGTTCGTCCTTTTTTGGGCTTGGGCTCTCGTTACCGCCTGAATAGGTATCATTGTTTCATTTTCCAATCCTCCACTAGAAGGTACTGTTTCCAACAGGTTCAAGGGGGTTTTTGCTCCTTTGCTCGGGTTTTTAGGGCAATCGGGAATCAAATGAGTAATTCCACATTCTGGGCAATACGCATTGACTCTAATGATTTCATCATGAGGACAATCTCTCAGCCAATGGTCTCCACCACACTTGTAACAGGGTCCCTTGGGTTGTTGGGGTGCTCCTTGAGTCCCTCATTGCTGGTAAGCCTGTCTCTGTCCGCCCATGCCTCCATTGGCTATGAACAACAATGTTCATTCATCTAAGCTATATCTTCCTTCTCCTGCGGCCTGTGCAGCAGTTGGTGGTCCTTGATTCCCTATCATTCTCCATGGTTTTGGTGTCGAGGGTTCTTTCGGTGCATAATCGACAGGGTTTGCCACATATCCATTGGGATCTTCATAATATGCATGCATAGGCACCAAAGCCTTTTCTTCTGATTCAGTTACCATTGGTGTGTATCTTATACCAACTGGTCGTAAACCTGGTAGGGGTGGTTGTTGCCCCAACACCGGTTGTGGTCTTTCTACACCTACAGGTCCTAGCAAGTTGCCTGCTTGATATCTAGGCATCGGTGGAACTTGAGGGGAAGCTACGGGAGCTTGGTGAGCGTAAGGTCTCTCCCTCACATATCCCTTGTTATAGAAACATTCCTCGGTCCCATGGTTTGTCTATTTTTGTTCAATAGCACACCACTTGGGCTGTATAGCCTGGGGTTTGGCGTACAAGTTGATCTTTTTTAGCACTTCATCTACAAGCTGCTCCTGGTTTACCGCTATTTCTCCTTTCAGTGTTGTCTTCGAAGACTTGCTCCCACTTTGCTGTGAAGATGAATCGTCATCAAGGTCCTTGAACTCCCCTTCTCTGTAGACCGCACAATTTTCCACAAGGTACAGAGCCTCCTTGGTCAACTCATTCAACGTCGTGCTCCTCTTCATATGTAAGTCTTTCTGGAGATCTGCATTCCTTAGTCCTTGGATGAATATCAGCATAAGTCTGGACTGAGTTGGCAGTTCTTCAACAAGACATAACTTAACATATCTTTTTAGTCTTAGGGCTACCTTCCGTACAGATTCTCCATCTTTTTGTTTGAATTTATGGATTTGTGAGACGGTATTATGAGCTATTCCCCTTTGAGAGAATTCCTCAATAAACTCGTCAAACACTTCCTCCATCGACTCAAAGTCTCTATGCTCCACAGAGTCAAACCAAGTTGCAGCATCATCCTCTAGGGTTAGTCCAAACCCTGCAAATCGGGTAGGAAAATCTAACACCTCTTCAGCTCTAATTACACGCACAAAGGCTACTACATGATCTCTTGGGTCTCTGATTCCTGTGTATTTCTTGTTTACCCATTTTTGCACTTGAGAAGGTCTAATTCTGCGATGGTCTACAAACCTCATTATTGGATCACCCCGTCCAAATCTATACACCTCCTCAGGCCTTCTGTAATAGGCTGGTTCCTCTCCCAACGGTGCTCCTAAGCCATAATTTCTAACGGTTCTCGTTGGAGGTGGTTCTTCTCTTCGAAATCGTTCGATGGGTGGTCCTCCAAGCTCGGTGGACCCTTGTGTCTTTGGCTTACTCTCTGCTTCATACCTTGAATAGTGTGGTGGTTCTTGCAAATCCTTGAGCCCTCGTGCGGCTTGATAACCATCTCGGTTTCGGTCTAGTTCCATTGTTGCACTCTGTCGAAGCCATGCCTGCAATGATGGCTGGTTTGCTGGTTGGTCTTGGTTGTTGAATGCTTGCTGTCTAGTGGAATGTGAGGTAGTGTCATACTCATCTGAAAATGGATTTGTTGACTTGCTTGGGGTGTGGGCGGCTCTTGGCATTTCCTCAGGGGCATATGCTGATGCTCCTGGACCTGTTGCTCTTTCTACTTCCTCTGGGAGAATACGTTGGTATTCTCGCCCGTATCTATCAACAAAAACTATGCCCTTCCCCGTAGCAGTTTCATAAGAGAATAAGTAAAGAACCTTGTCTTTGCTTAGTTCATTTACGTATGGTTCTTTGCTGCGAAAGTAAGAGGCAATACCCTCGCTCTCGTGTTTGTAGATTCCCACATTCTCGTTATAAGTTGGAATCCTGATTGTTTTCTTATCGTACATAAAAATAGCTCCGTGCCGATCAATGTTTGGTGGCGGCTCTTGAGTTTTTGAAACCATTTTCCCTTTAGCCACGTTATCTCCATATCTGTTGTAATCTTCAGGGTTGCTAACTATTAAATAGTGGTTCCCCTTTTCGTCTCGGAATCTATCTCCATCATCATACACGCGGATTATCTCCAATATTTGTGTTGGCTTCTCTTCGATACAAATGCTCTTGCGACCTTGATAGTCAGAATAGACTAGGTCTCCTCTTGAGTTTGTTCCCTCTAAGAAGATCACCGTAAGCCTGGTATCATTCAAAGGATTTTGGGAGGTGTTTCCTCCTCGCATAGGTCCATCATAGGTGAAACCTCCTGGCTGTTGACTACCCATCATGAAGAAATATTTTTCTGACGAAGTGTTAATATCACTACCTTCCTCAATAATCGGTGCTAGCGGATCTAGCCTTGCTTGAGTTACACTCTCTTCGGTGGACACTAAGCTACCTTGGTCACCTGTCACCTTCTGGTCTCTAACAATGTATCTTCCTGATCTTAAATTCATCAAACTTATCAATGCAATTTAGCACAAATTCAACCACTCACCTGGCAATGGGTCAGTTTCTGCACAACTTCTTGCCCTGTTGCTGAATATACATGTACACAAGAGTTTTAATTTCGACAATTGAATCAAAGCATTTATCTGCTAGAGGTTATCTTAGTAATGATTGGTATAACTGGAGAGTTAATCTCAACCACTACTGTATTTTATACATTGCTGATGTTCTGGATTAGGTTGCTAATCTGAAACAGTACTTCCTTTTGGTGTTGGCCAATTTATGCGAAAAAGTCTGAATTCAGTCTTTGCTTTGTCAAATGGGCAACCAAGGTCCAAATTCACTTCTGAAAGAAGTTCTAGAACCCTTAAGCCAAATGGAACCTCACTGTCTAGGCCAGGTCAAATTTTCTCTGCAGTCTGCCTCAATAAACATCCTACGCGTAGGATGTCTTCTGCTATATTTTGCCTGGATTTTTGCACTGTTGTTTCCCCTTGTTGTGTTGAGCTTACAGCTGCTTTTACTTTTTGATTTGGACTTCTATAAGCTGGTTAATGAGTCAGGAATCTGTTCCGACGGCCTGTTGATGGTACTGATCAGTCTAATCAACTCCAAATTGGACCAAAATTGACTAGCAGGCTTGCCTTAGGCTATATAACACCTTACAATGCTCTAAGTCAAATTCTGGCTTCATTTTCTTGCATTAGACATACTACGCGTAGGATGTCTTTTTCATCAAAATGGCTTTAAACTCAAGGCTTAAGCTCCCCTTGAGTTGCTAATCACCTTGGTATACTCAGATTTCAGTTTGGAGTCCCCAATCACTCAGAAGAGATGCTACGCGTAGGATGTCTTTTTTGCCTGTTTGACCCCATATTTGTTCCACAACTTCCCCTTGATGTCAGTATCCCAGTGGTATGCTTAGATTTTGATTTGGATGTCAAAAGTCCCAAACTTCATCTGTTTTTGCTTTTTCAGTCAAAAGTGCTAAAGTCCACTTTGAACCCAATTTTCTTACCCAAAGGAGGTGAAACCCTTTTCAATCACTCAATATATCATGCAAGACACACTCATGCAGCCATCTTATGGTTTTGGTCTCAAGTTAATGTTTTGGCACTATTTGGGTAGGATGTCTTGCAATTTCAGTCTATCTGGCCTTATCCTGTCAAGATATGGCCAAATTTCCACTTTCCAGTTGAAATTAGGGTAAATCCTACCTTCTGAACACACTGGTCAACTCAAAATCCCAAAATTCCTCCCAGATTGGCCTGTAGACATCCTACGCGTAGGATGTCTCCTGGATTAAAATTAAAGTTGTTTTTTGACAGGAATGCTTCTGATGCTCTGAAGACCTGTCAGAAACACTCACAGTAACTTTTGGACTTCAATTAGGCTTTCAACCACACTTTTGCGTCTTTTTGCGTCTTTTACAAACTTGTAATGATTCTACCAAGAAAGTGTACATGCATGAAATGCTCTAGATCTGAATCATGATGTCCTACTTAGTCTACTCCTACCTATCATGAAGAAATGGTGATAATGGTGTTTTTGGTTGCTTTTTGACCTCTCCGGACTCTCAAGCTCTCCTCTCACCGCTTCTACCACTCCAACTC
This sequence comes from Adiantum capillus-veneris, assembly GCF_014529385.1. NCBI lineage: Eukaryota > Viridiplantae > Streptophyta > Polypodiopsida > Polypodiales > Pteridaceae > Adiantum > Adiantum capillus-veneris. The sequence continues at coordinate 86,080,251 of NC_140937.1, forward strand.
CTACTCTAGAACTCGACTATTACCTAAAACTACCTAAGTCTACCTCCTATACCTAAGTCGAAGGATCTAGGCCAGACACACGATTCCTAGACTCCCTCTAAGACCTAGAGAGTCCTCCACCCTTTGATCCTATCTAAATGTAAAGCGAGACTCTTGGCAAGCCAAAAATCCCAATCCTCAAGGATTAGTCTCGGTCACCTACCTAAGGTTTTCGTCCCCGGCAGCGGCGCCAACGTTGAACGGATACGCCGCGACGGACGTCAGCACAGCAAGAACTCACCTAACAAGTAATGTCAGCTAAGGACGAAGCTCGACCCATAGGCGCGTGGAAGCAAGCATAAGGTGTCAACCTATACTCGACCGACTCCTAACTAATTCCTACAGAGGTCCCTACCAATTGTCTAAGTCACAGCCTTCGAGAGTGCAAAAGAGGATATTTCCTACAACGCTTGCTAGAGCCGAACACTCATCAAACACTTTCGAAACACCATAGAACTTGAAGGATACCTTACTAATACCTATAGGCCGCTCTCCCTAAGGTCTATGAACCAAAATCACGACCCAAAACACCCGGTGCAGAAACACGTAGGATGTCTGGCCGAAATCTGCAGGTCTTCATTTCCAAAATCTGAAGTGCCTAATGTGTAGCTCTACTCAATGTGAATGCGTGGATATGCTGCAATGTGAAATCAGATAACGTATGCTCACCCAAACAACAGATGAAGCTCGTAGAAGGAGCTCCCAAAGCTGGACCGTATGCGCGCAATGTTGGTATTGGCTCGTAGCTCTAGTCGGGGGCAACACGCTACACTTCTCCGCACTCGATTCCGACCACCGTAGCACACGTAGCGTCGAGACGAAGCTCACACTCTCTCTCATGTACACAGGACGCTCACTCACAGACTTAAAACTTGTTTAAAATGACAAAAGGTTTTTCATTAAGGTCAAAAAGTGGTATATATACCTTACAACTTCTCAAACCCTAAAGTTCCAAAATCAACCATCTACTCAATCTAACTATCAAAACCGGGATACAATCTGGAAACTTCTGTAAGTCCCAATATTTACAAGGTGAATTATCGGGTTTTCCTCAATGAATGAATAATTACAAAAATAATAGTCCGCCGAGTAGTTAGATGCCGTGGGGTGTGTCCAGCTTCTAACAATCACTTTGTGTTTGTCGACTCTGAAATCGCCATTTTTTTGTGACTACACTGCCTGTTGGGTTGGTTAGTCAACTTTGAGGCTTTGGACTTGTCCGCAACATAGTCGTGAAGCAACTTGTCCAATTTTGACTCATTTGGAGTCAGTTTGACCCCGTATGTCGAATTTGACTCTTTGTAACCTTCGAGCAATTTTCTGCTTTTCAAGGTCTTTTCTTGATGGATTTCACCAAACCAATCATATACAATGTATATGGACCTCATAAGCAAGCCATCTGTGGAGTCAGATTGGAATTCTGGCATTTGCCAAAAACCTAGCTTTTGTACTGGGGACCCCCTCGACCCCTGCCGAATGGTCAACTGATGATATAGAAAGGTTCTATTATGTTAGGGCATGCTATGGTTCAAATCCCATCTGATTTGGTTGAGCTGGCAAGCAGTTATGGTCAGTTTTTGGTTGTAGGTCTTCGTGCACTGCTCGATTTCTAGGTTTTTTTCTAGGGCTTTAGACTAGCTATCGGCCATACAAAATGGATCATTGACGAGTAGAGAACTTACCCCTCATGTCTCGTGTGAGAGGACGCTGAAAATGGTCAACTGTGGGCTTCAAAAAAGTCGCGCGAAAGAGGCCGAAATCTCTCTCTGCAAAGGCTGCAAGTGGAAATGAGGTGGTTTTAGCTTACCTTGGATATCTATACTCGGACTTCCCAAACCAATTTTCCCCAGATTCCCTCGTTAGTCCTACTAGGCCGTGAAATCTATGTTAGACTCAAAAATTTCCCTAATCGGATTCCTGTAGCTCATTCTGCAAGATTTTGCAAAAGTAGGCTTCCCGCTTCCATCTTCTGATTTCATTAAAAAAAATTATGCTTGTACGCTTTGTCTTTCTGATCACCATCGTGTCTTCCGTTTTTCCATCTGAGCTTCCCTGCTATTTATTATTAATTTTTGACGTGTTTATTTGAAAAAATCAAAGAACATAGCAAACTGCTCTACAAAACTAAAGTGAAAATCCAATAATTAAGAAAATCCATTGAAAAACATAGATTTGTTGTTTTTTGTTGGATTTTCTATTTTTAAGCCTCATTATTAATAAAAATGATGAAAAATATAAAAAAAGGACTATTTTTTATGATTTTCTGATAGTATATACACTATTTACACTCATCGGGAAGATATTATCAATGAATTTTTCCTTGATGATGAATTATAAGGGTATTATTAGGTAATTTTGCAAAAAATCACATGTTAACATCAAACTTTTTCCTTCCTCTTCAAACATTGCTCTTAATTACTTAATACTTAGTGCCCTTCCACCCCTCCTAGATGGCGTACTCCAGGACGACTTTGTGCATGGGTTGAACAATTGTGTCTATGCATTGCTGTGGTTGGCTCTACCATGCTATGAAGATCAATGCAGTTCAAATCATTATGGTGTGCAAGAGCTGGGTCTTGAGTAATTAACTCAAGGGTTCCTGATGTCGAGGTTTGCTACTCTGCTGATGTCTTCCAAAGAGCAAATCTTGTAGCTTGTGTGCTCTCTGTTTAATTGTACCATCAAGATTCTTTAGCACAGTGATTGCTTGAGCTGTTGGTAGCACTTTTGTTTGTTATCGAGCTTTTTCTCGCCATTGGTAGCTTGGTGCTGTATGGTTTGCTGGAGCCTTTTGAGACTTAACTCGCCATTAATTTGCTTGATTGGTTTTATGGTTTGTGGAGAAGATAAGTGCTCCTTTTTCTTCCAAACCATTTTCATGTTAGGTTCTTTGCTCGGAGATGCCCGTCTCTGTGTTTTAGCCCTTGGAACCTTCTTTTGTTTTGTCAATGAAGTTTTAGGCACCCAGATCTGAATTGGTTTATCCTTAAGTTGTGCTTTTGGTACCCAAATTTGCTTGACTCCTTGCATGGTACTTGTAGCATTTGATTGTTGAGGGGATGGAGAAGATTGACTACTTCGTAGTTTCGGCTGCTGGTTGCTTCTTTTCCATTCCTCCTTACTTGGTGCAATTGGAACAATGAGTTGCCCGCCTTTAGGTGATAGCTTTAGTTGATTTGTATCCCAATCTGGTATTGCTTTGTATGTTTGCATCCAGGGAATTCCAAGAATCATCATCTCATTCATGTGTTCGTCTGGTAAGCATACAAATTGACGAGGACATGAACATCCATGTACTATCACGTTCAAGTTGACTACTCCCAATGTTGGGGTTGGGTTCTTGCTGCATCCTTTGATTGTCGCTATTCCTGTTGTCAATGCTTGACTTGTTGTCTGCTTGTATGTGGAATAACTGACTGCATTTACTCTAGCTCCTGTGTCGAACAAAGCATTGGTGCTATAATTGTTGAGCTTTACTTTGATGTGCATGTCTATTCCATCTAACTAGTCATCATCTGTTGAAACTGCGTCTTTAGGTAATTCCCATTGTCGATCATCTATTTCCAGAGTGTTGATGGGAATTGGTATCTGTTGATTCTTGAGAGCAGCTTTTTGCTTGAGTACTCGAAGCTGAGCTTCCTCTTGGGCTTCATCAATAACCTGTTGTCGTTTAAATCTTCCTTTGCTTGGCTGCATGCATTCTTTCTAGCAATTCATTGGTTAGTGAAAAATTGTATTTCTTTAAACGACATCCACTAATCCAATTAGCCATTGGTTCCCCATCTATGGTGGACAACTTTATTGCTCCACTTGGAGATACATCTTCAATGATAAATGGTCTGTTTCTCTTTTTCTTAGACTTGGGAATTTGTTGCTTAAGGGAATAGACTAAAACAAAGTCCCCTTTCTTGAAGATTTTTGTGATTAAGTGGGAATCAAAAAACTGTTTTTGTTTTCGCTTTTGTGCATAGATATGTGCTACAGTAGTTAGCCTTTGCTCATCTAGCTTTTCCAAATCTTCAAGTCTTTCTGACAATTCATGCCCAGTCCACTCAAGATTCTATGCTATCGTTAATGTTGGAAATATAAATTCTATTGGAAGTATGGCATCAAGACCATAAACAAGGCTAAAGGGTGTAGCATTTAAAGTAGTTTTGAATGAAACTCGATAAGCCCATAGAGCAGCATGGAGATTCATTTCCCAGTCTGTCCTTCCTGAACAAACCACTTTAGTCAGTACCGAGCTAAGAATTTTGTTTCTAGGCTCAGCGTGTCCGTTTGCTTGTGGGTGATAGGGAGCTGATTTGTTATGGATGACCGTAAACTCATTAAGCAAATACTCAATTATCTCATTGAGGAAATGAGTTTCCCGATCACTGACAATCTCTATTGACAGTCCATATCTTGTGAATACATACTCATATAAGAATGAAACATTGGTTTTGACATCATTATTTTGAGTTGCTTTAGCCTCGGCCCACTTGGTCAAATAGTTCGTAGCTACAATGATATACTGAGCTTGGGTTCTATAAGCAGGTGGCTGTATTGGTCCAACAAAATCTATAACCCATTTTGCAAAAGCTCTAGCCCCCATCATTGGTCTTAAGGGCATGCTATCTACTCGTGTTGCTTGCTCGTTGACAAGCATCACACCTTCAAACATATTCTTTAGCATCTGCAAAAAGTATTGGCCACCATATGGCTACCATCAATATTTTTCTTGCGGTGGTCTCACTAGAAAAGTGACCTCCAGCTAATCCAGCATGTGCTTGTTCTATAATCGGAATATACTCGTTTTCATTTGCACAAAGACACAAATGTTGATCTTTACCTCTCCAATACAATTGGTTCCCAATAAGAGCATAGTCTCTTGCTTCAGTTTCAATTTCTCTCTCACGGCGTTTACTCATATCCTCAGGAAATGTTCGGCTTGATAAGTAAGTAACTAGATAGTTACTCCACTTAGGAATAGGTGACATTTGAGCGATGTTACATGAGGTACGGTGTTTGTTTTTGACATTGAGAGAAATCCTTTACAAAAGATCGAACATCTCTTCTCATAGTCGGCCAAAATACTCCAAGTATCAAGATTCTATGCATAGTTTGGTCTTCCGCAAACTGAAGTCCTACTATGGTAACATGTGCTTGACTTAGGTATTGTTCTTTTTCTTCAGGTTAATGCATAAAAGAAATATCTCGTCCTCATTTCTTTTGTATAGCCTACTAGCTAGTAATTGATACATAGCCGATCGCTCAATTAATTTGATTGTGATAGGAAGTGGTATTTGTGAATCCCCTTGAGCAATTTTCATCAATGACACAATGTTTTCCAACCATCTAGGTATCATTTCCACAGAGAACAAATAAGCATCTGGTAGATCATCATCTACCCCTTTAGGTGATTCTCCTGAGACAATCCTTGACAAATGATTTGCTCGTTGATGTGTAGTACATTTTTTCACAACCACAGTGAAATCAAATTCCAAAAGAATGATGAACCATCTCACTATTCTTCCTGTGCTCCATTGCTTGTTGACCAAATACAACAAAGCTTGGTGGTCCAAAAAAAGAACACAAACTTGTTGGCTAATAGGTAATGTCTATACTTTTTAACGGCGTAGATCATTCGTAATCCTTCCCTTTCGATGGTGGTGTAATTCTTTTCCTCCATGTTCAAATGTCGATTAGCATAAGAAATAGAAAAATCAGTTTTCTCGTCTCTTGGTTGAGCTAGTATACAACCGATAGCAAAATTGGAAGCATCTACATGTACGTGGAATACCTTGTCAATCTGATGCTTTCAATATTGGAGCTGAGGTGAGAGCTTGATTAAGCTTCATGAAGGATTCTTCACATGTCTCGGTCCATTCAAAGTGTGTAATCAAGCTATACATGGGTTTTGCAATTATAGCATACATGTAGATGAACCGTCGGTAATATCCACAATGTCCCATGAAGGCTTGTACCCCTTGACTGTTGTTGATCTAAGCAAATAAGCAATGACATGAATCTTCTCAATATCAGTAGCTATGTCATTTTTAGACGTACATGTCCAAGAAGGTTTCCTTGTCTACCCATGAGTGTGCATTTTTCAGGATTTAAGAAAATCCTATAAAGTCTACATTTTTTGAATACCTTTTGAGGTGTTCAAAATAATCAGCCTAGGATTCATGAATATATGCATAGATCATCCATATATACTTCTAAATTTTTTTCTAAGATATTATTTGAAGCATGGCTCATCAACCTTTGAAACGTGGTTGGAGCATTAGTTAACCCAAACGGCATAATCTGATAGACAAATATACCCCATCCTGTTGCAAAAGCAGTTTTATGCTAATCTTTTGGGTCAACCAAAAGCTGATTGTATCCCGAAAAGCCATCTAAGAAGCTGTAAGATTCTTTTCCTACAGCTCGTTCTAAAACATGCTTAGTTATCGAAAGAGGAAAGTTATCTCTAATGGTAGCTACATTCACCTTTTTGAGATTAACACACACTCGTAATTTTTCATTCTTCTTGGGTACTACCATAATTGGAGACACTTAATCCGTGTGTTCAATTTTATAAATGAATTTGGCTTCCTTTAGTTTTTTAATCTCTTCTTTTATCTTCCTGGGAAATGTTTCGTTATACGTGTATGGTCTCTGTCTACTTGGTTTCGTATCATCTCTCATGGGTATGGTATGTTGACAGATTCTGGATCAACACCCTTGAGATCCTTGTAAGACCAAGCGAAGTATTCCTTTAACAAACTTAGCAAAATCTTTTCTTCTTCTTCTGTTAGGTCATTTGCAATGTAAGCAGGTCTAGGTTCTTCTCTTGGTTAATCCAAGTCTATCCTTTTAGCATTTTGAGGTCCTTCGTAAGACTCGCCCCGTTTCTGTAGTTCCCTAATAGGTTGTTGGACTATAATTTTCTGATCTTGGAGAGTATACTTTTTGTAATGGGATGGAACATGCATTACATCCTTACCAGCCTCTTCCGTGGTTTCCATTTCAATTGTGTATATCTCGTTTAAAGTCTTTTTCAACTCTTGATATTTCCTTTTCTGCTCGACTCTGGTCATGAGTGGTTTCTTATCCTCTGATTTTTCTTGAGTACCCTTCCTTGTTTTTCTCGATGTTTGAGACATTTCTGAGTTTTTTTTTGAAGGATATTTGCCGATTATTTTATCCTTAACACAATCATTTGCATCTATCTGCATAAGGAATTGTGTTCTACGGAGACTGATGGCATAGGTCGTGTTTTCACAATTCTGGTGTCTTTTTTTTGTCTATATCATTTCTGTCTTCTTGATTTCTGGTTTGGAAAGTTAAAAAACTTTTCCTCCCCTTATTTTAAGAGTATCTTAGCTCTCATATGCTCTATTTTTGACCCCGAACCTTCTCAGGTAGTTGATTGCTCATCTAACTCATCAGTTGCATCGTAATAGAGGTCCGAAAAGAATTGTTGGGCTTTCATTAAGTCCTTGGATTCCTCATCTTCGTCTTCAATGTTGAGGACTGAAATCATTTGGATGGGAATTATGTCGTAGCCATCCTCATTGTAAAATTGAGTAGACATAGACGTATTCACACATACTCCATTGTTGCTAAAATTTGAGTCCACTCAAATGGATCAAACAAATGCTCTGAAAAGGGTTCAGCTACATAGGCTTCGTCTGTGCAGTCCCTTTCTAGGATACATTCTTCTCGTCTTAAGCTTCCATTTTTTGTAGCTCCACACATCCAAATAGGAGTGTCTTTGTTTAACCAGGATGGGAGTTTAGTTTCAGCCAAAGAGACTGAATCAAACTCTTGGATGGGTGTTTTCAAGACATCTCTATAAGTGTGATCTTTTAGATTGACTCTTGTTATAGATCCAACTTGCTTCAGGTACAGATAATTGTTTTCCCAATCTTGGATAATCTGTACTTGTTACATGAAAGGTTTTCCCAATATGATTTCATAGTTGAGTTTTTTTCCAAAGTTTACTATGGCAAAAGTGTGTTGATATTCAATTCCACAGGAATTGACTATCACTTTTTCAAGCAGCCCTAATGGTCTCTCAATGTGTCCGTTAGCCAACTACAATTTCATTTGAGTTTGTCTAATGGCTGGCTGTCCCCAAGATTCCCATACTGATTTAGTGGCTATGGCTATGCCTGCTCCACTATCCAGTATTGCCATGGTTTCAATGTCATTATATTTCACTGGGAGGGTGGTGTTTCCTTCCTCTCCTTCATAATATTCTTCGACTTTGTTCATGGGAACAGATTGAATCTCTTTATTGTCCATTTCATTTTTCAAATTTCCCAATTTTTTTGAGATTAACCCCATTATCCCCACCTTCTCTAGGGTTTTCTGTAAATCATTCCATAAGTATGGTCTGAGTTTTAATAATTCTCCCAAGGTAAGAATGCATTGGATGGGTGTAGACATGATTGAATGAATGTTGTCTACTTATAGGGTCTGTTCAGCTCTTTTTACTTGAGTGGTATTACACACGATGGATTCATTTTCGTTATCTCCCAAGTAACAAGGTAATGTTTTCAAGGTCAATGGTTTTGACATTCCTGAAGCTTCCGATCAGCAATCCCCGTACAAGGATTGTACATCCATGTTCATATCAGACGGTAGGTTATCCAACCAAACTTCCTCTATAGGAGCTGACTTTAGAGTTAGGCTCCCATCATTGATCTCTCTCACTTTTTTCCATAAGTGTCCTGGACAGTCTTTCTCTACGAATGGAATTCCGTCCAAGGCATCTTCGCTATCAGGCACTATAAGCTCTGGTTCTTTTGTCTCAAGGTGGGGTTCTACCACCACATTGGATTTTTCTTTAGTGTCTCTCACCACAAGCTCCTCAAGTTTTGCGATACTTTCAAGCTTGGGTTTTTGTTTTTCCAGCATTTCTTGCGTGATTCTTGCCAAATTTTGATAAGCTTCCAGCTTTGCTGCTTCTATGTCTGGAGAAGGATAGTTTTTCCATTTGTTTTCTATGTTTTGGTCTGCTTTAAGTCCTGCTTGGTAGGCTTCCAAGGCGGCATTAATAGGCTCAAAAATTTTATCAACCAGAATGGATACTCCACATTTCACGGTTGTTTCTTTAAATTCACTTCCAGTTTTCTTTCAACTTTTCTTGGAATAGCTTTTTTGCTTTCTCCTCGATTTCAACCTGTTGTTTTTGTTTTCTCATCTCATATCTTTTGCTTCTGCTTCTTTTGATTCTTTGAGAAGAAACTTTCGTATTTTTTGAATCATCAGAGGAGTTGTGTTTCTTTTTTTTGGCCTAGGCTCTAGTGGTAACCTTGATTGGAACAATCGGTTCACTCTCTGATGAGCTACTAGGTATCACTTGGAATACGTTTACTACAGTTTTACCCTTGTTCAAAGGATTTTTAGAACAATCTTCCGGAAAGTGTCCTCCCTTTTTACAACATTGTATGCAATAGGCTTCAATCAGTTTGAGGTTTTTGTTAGGCTCTGGACATTCATTTTTTCAATGATTATCAACACCACATTTATGACAGTTTCCTGTTCTTGGCTTCATCATGGGTCTTACCATGGGAGGTCTGACACCTTGATTAGCTACATAATACATTGGGGCAAGCTCTGGTGGAGCATAAGTCACTGTTTCTTCCATTGGTGGTGGATGTGAATTATACTAATCTCCTTCTACCATTACTGTAGATGGACTAAGCTCCGCATAGGGTGTAACAGGCACTAATGCTTGTTCATCTATGACTCCTTCAGAGTGCATGTATTTTACATGCACTGCATTATGTCTTGGATATGGAGGTTGTTTTCCGAACACAGGTTGAGGTCTTTTCATGGGCCATATTAAGCTGATACCTGTACATGGGTTGTCCTTATGGCCTCATGGACACGTACTGAACATTCCCATCATACTTTGGTTTGAAGTAGCACTCATGGGTCTCAAGGTTGGTCCATTTACCCTCGATTGCACACCATTTTTGTGGCCTAATTGGTTGTGCTTGTGGAGGCATCCCTTCTCTTGGTCCCCTCATAGGTGCTTTTTGCATGTTGTCCATCATGGCGTTCATACTTTTTAGCATATCTTTGCTAGCTGAGAGTGGTGTTGCAGCAGCCGTTCCCACTTGTGCTGGTTTAGTGGATGTTGTTTTCTCGCTTTGGTTATCCTTAGGGACATCTTCTTCGTTGAAAATTTTGCAATTGTCTCCTAAGTCAATAGCATCTGACACACATGCTTCTAGGGTTGTATGCTTTTTACTATAGAGTATAGCATGAAGTTCTTTGTTTAGCAGTCCCTCCAGAAACAAAGATACAAGTCATTCTTCTACAGGTATCTCCAGCTATGGGCATCTGGCAATGTATTGTTTCATTCGAGTTGCACAATTCCTAACAGACTCACCATGTTTCTGTTTAAAGCTATAGATTTGAGCTACCCTATTATGTTTGATCCCTGTTTTGGAACAAGCAGCTAATAATCCTTGAGCTAATGTGTTCAAGTCCATGATTGACCTTGGTGGAATGTTTTGGAACCATGTTAATGCTTTTCCTTCTAATGTCATTCCAAACCCCTCGAATTGAGTATGGAAATCAAATATACACTCTGCTCTTAGCACTTGCTTAAAGCTTGCTAGGTGGTCGTATGGATCCCCTGATCCACTGTATTTTTTGATCCATTTCTGAAAATCAGCTGGTCTGGCGCGTCTTTTTGGTTCAACTCCCGGTCTCCTGGCAGTTGGTCCTGTTCGAGTCCTTCAAACCAGTCTGTTGAAAATAGTGACTCATGTAGCTCTGGACTGGCGTTAGTGTCACCCGGTTTTCTACGTGATGAGGTGGGTTCTGGTTTCTTTACATTACTCTCAGATGATCTCTCACGGTTTTCATCTTGGAATTGTATCTGGTCCTTGCCCCAATATCCAATCCTGTATGGAATACCCTTGGTATTTGGTTTGTTCTACCTCCTCAGGAGTCATCATAACAAAGTTGTTGTTATAACAATCCCTAAACAGGTAGGTTGGTAGGTCCGCTGATCCCTTATCTTTGATCTTGAAGATATAGATGATCTTCATGGTCGTTAGTTGTCCTGTTTTGGCATGAGAAGTCCACAGAAGATCTTTTATGTTTCTATCTTCCCAACAATAGACTCCGATCCTAGGATTATCCGTACTAAGCCGTTTCAAAGGCTTCAAATCTACTTGATCGTATCCTTCGAATTCTAAAGTTGGTGATCCTTCTTTTGCTGACATATCTGGGATTATAGTGTTTACTTCTAACCCCCATTTATCTATCACGTCAGGGTTTTTGACTAGTAAATACTGAGTTTCATTTCTGTCCATGTACATTTTTCCTTGTTTGTTTGCCCTAATTCTTCTTCGAACTCAATCCCATGGTCATCAATGCGAATAGCATACTCCTCGTTGAGTGCAAGTTAACATGGGCTCCATGACGATTAGTCTTGTAAAAAGATAGTATATGCTTATAGCGCACTATCATTCCGGTTTCCAAGTGAGTCGAGTAAGAAGACATTTCAGATGTTGAGTCTGAAAAAGTGTCTGAGACTTCTTCAAGAATTGTGTGCAAGGAATTGCCTTGATTCACGCTTTCTTCGGTGGATACTCTACTGGAGGTTTCTTCGAGTATGCCCTGATTTTCTAGTACACGACCAGATCTAAGGTTCATATAGACTTATGAAGCCCTGGATAGAGTACTCACCTTTGGATTGACTTGTCATCAATTTCCACTTGAACCGATTGCAACTTTCCGGCCTGATTCCTGTACAAATTTGATGAAGTCAGCTATTTTTCTATAAAGACAGTAGAGTTTTTGCTACTCTTGTGATTGTTCTATGTGTATCACTTCAGATCGAGCTATGGGAGTCAAAATTTGACTTTCAGATTCGATTTAGGAAGACCATTCATGAGACAATTGAAAATGGTCCAAGATTGGGGCTATGATCACATATACCTGAGAAATATGGAAACCACTACACGTGTGAACCTGAAAGACCATAGCTACAAAGATGTGAACCGAACACCGGTAGACGAGTTTGATTCAGCTACTTTGGCGGAATCCGAATTTCCAGCTTGGTTAGGTAAGCCCAAGGAGTTATGGATGTGTGGAGCTTCGAAATGTGGAAGTCTGAAACGAGAAGAATGTGTTTTAGAAAGGGCTATCGAAGACGAAACTTATATAGGAGAACCCTTTCCAGAGGACACGCTTGAACCATTAGAATGGACACACATTCTAGCAACCCTAGATGTTTGTGCAATTCCGGATGGTCCCACAACGAAATTTTGCGACAAGGACGGGTACGACGTGGTTCCGTACTTCATGTTGAGAACTGTACTCGAAAAAGAAACTGAAAAGAACGATACACTGGAAAAGGAAGATGAAGAGGAGGTGTTTCACGACATTCTCGATCATCCTGAGTGGGGAAATGAAGCAGACAACGAGTCAACGGACAATTCAAGCGGAAACGAAGAAACTATAACGGATGTCAGATTTTATGATTTTCCGAACCAAACTAAACAATGCCAGAAACGCTATAGAGCAAAGAGAAAAACAAAGGGGGTTAGAACCAATCCGATGCCTAGAATAAGAGGAAAAAATCAATTCCTAATGCTAGTAAAGGCGGAAGATTATGTTAAGGACAAGATTTCTGGAAGAATGAGAGGCAATGATCAAAAGAGCTTACGAAAAGACAAAAGAGCCTCAAGAAATCAAGTTCAAAGGAATGGAACGAAAACAGAAACAAAAAAATCAGAAAAGAACGGATTCCAAGTTAGAACGTAGAAACAAGTACAGAGAGCTCAAGAAAACTCTGAAAGAAGTTTGGACAACAGAATTTGAGAGTGGAGAGGAAGAAAACGCCAAAATCAAGGAAAACATGGATGTTCCCTTTCACTATAGGAAATTCACAATAGAGGATAAGAAGGTGGTAATAACCCAACCTATTCGAGAGAGAAGGGAGAACGAATCTTATGACGGACCGGAGGATGCAAAAAAAGTTGATTTAGCAGCTCCAGGGGAGACACCTAGACCGGTGTACATAGCCACGGATTTGTCTCCAGACGAGGAAGAGAGACTTTTGAGTCTTCTCAGAGAGTATAGGGATGTGTTTGCATGGTCTTATAAGGACTTAAAGGGAGTTGACCCATCGATATGCCAACACACAATCCCACTGAAACAAGACGCAAAGCCTAGCAGACAGAGACCATACACATATAATGATACGTTTGCTAAGCGAATCAAAGAAGAGATAGATAAGCTAATGGAAGCTGAATTCATCTACGAGATTGAACACACCAATTGGGTATCTCCAATTGTGGTGGTACCCAAGAAGAATGGAAAACTCCGAGTGTGTGTCAACTTAAAGAAAGTGAATGCTGCAACAATCCGGGACAATTATCCCCTGTCGATAACTAATCATGTTCTAGAGCATGTATCAGGGAAAACAGCATACTCTTTTCTTGATGGTTTTTCAGGATATAACCAGCTAGCCATAGCACTGGAAGATCAACATAAAACAGCTTTTGCAACGGAGTGGGGAATTTATGCTTATCAGGTTATGCCTTTTGGTCTAACCAATGCTCCCGCAACCTTCCAGAGGCTGATGACGCATGCTTTCAAAGAATACTTAAGGTTGTTTCTAGAAATATACATGGATGACTTATGTGTACATTCTCTTCTGAGAGATGAGCATCTAGAACACCTAAGAAAAGTATTTGAGAAATGTAGGACATATCGCATTTGTCTCAATCCTGAGAAATGTGTGTTTATGGTCCGACAGGGCAGAATTCTGGGACATATTGTCTCACAAAACGGAATATCCACGGATTTAGAGAAGATAAAAGTTATAGTGGATATGCCTAGACCAACCAATGCGAAACAAGTGCAGAGCTTTATGGGACATTGCGGATATTATAGACGATTCATTTACATGTACGCTATAATAGGCCAACCACTTTACAGGCTAATAGTGAACTTTGAATGGACAAAGGAGTGTGAGGAATCGTTCAAGAAATTGAAAGAGGCACTCATTACTGCTCCAGTCTTGAAATCACCAGATTGGGAGAAGATATTCCATGTGCACATAGATGCTTCGGCATATGCAATAGGATGCATTCTGGCTCAGCCAGTAGAAGGAAACATGGATTTTCCTATTTGTTACGCCAGTCGACAGCTCAACAATGCAGAGAAGAATTACACCACAACAGAGCGAGAGGGATTAGGAATGATATATGCTGTGAAGAAATTTCGGCATTATCTTCTAGCCAACAAGTTTGTGTTTTTTACGGATCACCAAGCCTTGCTCTACCTAGTGAATAAACCATGCAATACCGGGAGAATAGTGAGATGGTTCATTATCTTGCTGGAATTCGACTTCACGGTAGTAGTAAAGAAAGGAAAAACACATCTTAGAGCTGATCATCTTTCGCGATTGTGACGAATGGAGAAGACCCTATAGGAGTAGATGACGACATGCCAGACGCGTACTTGTTCAACATAGAAATGATACGGAAGTGGTCTCAAAATGTCGTTAACCTATTAACCTATGGAGGAGAGTTCGATAGAAGAGAATACAACCAGAAACATATTGCTATTCAGCAATCCAAGAATCTTCAATTGATTGCAGGAAGGTTGTATCAATTGGAAAATGATCATGTTTTACGACTATGCATCAATCCTGAGGAATATAATATATATCTGCGCGAAGCACATGTTCAGGAATGTGCATTTCATTGTTCAAGAAGGAACACATATAGGAATTTGTTACAATTGGGAGTCTATTGGCCAGGAATGAAAGAAAGCGTACATGAATATGTCACTGTATGTATTGTATGTTCATCAAAACCGCCAGCAGAGTATTCAACATTATATCAGATAACGATCGCTCCAGAATGGAGTCAGTATATTGTTGAATATCTCACAAATAGAACTTTCCCAGAAGGAACGTCAAAAGCTCGTCAAAAATCTGTAGAGACAGAAGCTAGAGATTACGCTTTAATAGGAGATCAACTCTATAAGAGATGTAAAGACAACCAGCTTAGGATTTGCGCATCAGAGTCTAAGTATGTGATAATCCTAGAGCAAGCTCATGGAGGAGTAGGTGGAGGCCATTTCTCAGGTGATAAGACAACAAAACTTGTCTTAGCCGCAGGAATATGGTGGCCAACATTACATATGGACGCTGAGGAATACGTTAAACGGTGCGATGACTGTCAGCGGACCAAAGTACCACTTAAAAGAGATGATATTCCGCTTAGACCAATGATGGGGGCAAGAGCTTTTGCAAAATGGGGGATTGATTATGTCGGACCCATTTCACCTCCTGCATATAAGACTCATGCACAATACATCGTTGTGGCTACAGACTATCTAACAAAGTGGGTCGAAGCAAAGGCAACTCAAAAAGCAGATGCCAGGACCACGGCACAATTTCTATATGAATACGTCTTTGTACGATATGGATTGCCAATAGAAATTGTGAGTGATGGAGGCACACATTTTATAAATGAAGTGATAGAGATCCTTCTAGATGAATTCATGGTAATCCATAGGAAATCAGCCCCGTATCATCCACAAGCAAACGGACAAGCTGAAGCAACAAACAAAACCATATGCACGGTCCTTACGAAGATTGTATCTGAGTCGAGAACTGACTGGGACCAGAAGTTGCATTCAACATTATGGGCATATAGGGTAGCATATAAAACATCAATAGGAACGACCCCATATAACATGGTTTTTGGGCTAAATGCTATCTTACCAATAGAATTCTTGATTTCAACCTTAAGGGTGGCTAAGGATCTAGAGTGGACAGGGCACGAGCTTTCTGATAGAATAGATGACCTGGAAAAGCTAGATGAGCTTCGCCTAAAAGCAGTGGCTTCTATCTACGCTCAAAAAAGGCGACAAAAAGAATTTTTTGATAAGCATGTGCGGACTAAAGAGTTTAAGGTTGGGGACTATGTCCTAGTTTACACTCTGAAACAGCATGCTAAGAAGCTTAAAAAGCGAGGGATGGGACCTCTGGTGATTAAAGATCTATCACCAAGTGGAGCCGTCAAGCTTGCTACATTAGACGAAGAAGAAATGCCCAATTGGATTAGTGGATGCAGAGTGAAAAAGTATCTTTTGCCGCTAACCCAAGACATGCTTCTCAAAATACATCAAGAAAAGCTGCGTGTCCAGACAAAGAAAATGATTTTGGAGGAAGCGCAAGCCGAGGCGAAGGAAAGAATGGAGAAAAGAAAACTACTGCGTCAGAAACAGCGCAATGAAGGAGCAATACGAATAAACGCAGTCAGTATAACAGAAATGGATAATGACAAAGAAGAACCCATCATTGAATGCAAAGTAGGAACCAACCAAATCAAAGCCAGAGCACTATTGGATTTAGGAGCTCAAGCTAACCTACTTTCACTCAGTTTGTATAGACAATTGACAAATGACACTAAACTACAAACTGCCAAGCAAGAGTTAAAGAGTTACTCTGAGAATTCAATCAAAACTGTCGGATGCACAGTTTTACATATACAGATTAACCGTTATGTGTATCCTCATATGTTTTACGTGGTTGAAGACCAAGCTACACAACAACCATTATTGCTAGGACAACCATGGCAGAAGCAATACAATGCAATGATTGACTGGAGTTCTAAATCAGTGCTTATCAAATACGAAGGTGAAGGTCAATCAGTTAAGTTCACCAAAGGAGAAGAGCCAACTCCAAAGGACGAATCCAAAGACAAAGGTAAACAACAACCAGAGAAAAAGAAGAGCAATGGCAACCAAAAGTTTCTATACAACCAGATTACTCTTCGACGAGGAATTCTCAACAGTGGATAAGGAAGACAAGCAATAATATAACAGCTCAACCTTGGGAAAAAACGGAGACAAAGTTGGTATGGAGACCAAAAAAGGTTGTGCCAGAGAACACAAAGGTGGAAAACGGAGTCTTCAATACCAGACAACAGAGTGATTCCAGACAATCAAGGACAGTGAAACAGATCTGGATTCCAAAGAAGTTCATGACGGCACAAAGCTATAGCAAGCAAATTTGGATCCCAAAGATTTGTAAACAGGAACTCCCTTCAGTACAATCAACGGACACTCCTAGGTATTTCAAGTCGAGGAAATCAACACAAAGAACAAAGCAGGTTTGGGTCGCAAAGAGTTTATGGCAAGCACAAGTGAAGCGGAAGCAGATTTGGATTGTGAAAGAGAACAACAAAGTAAAGAAGAATCCATCTACTGATTCTACTACCGAAGTGCCAAAACCAACCCAAAACCCAACCACCAATCCTTCAATCAAACAAAGAGCAGCTTTATTGGAAAGACTGTTGTATCATCGCTCTACAATTGCACTGGGAACTTATGACCAAAACAACTACATTGCTTCGCCCACAGACACTTCATAGTCATCCGGGAGGACTCAGACTAGGAGGGGGGGAGGTATACAGGTATACAGGAGTTACAAAGCAGCTACAAGCGCCAAAAACAAAGAAAAACAAAAATTATATTACAAGGGCAGTGTCTTACATGATTTTGCAATTTTTATGTTTGATTGCGGATATTGATAATATTTATGCCCTTATATACCTTGTTTTGCAACAAGAAGAGATCAAATGATGAATTTGGGTCTCTAGACGTGTAAATATCACTAAATAAGAGTGTTTTTGGAGCTAAAAAGTGGTAATCCAAGTTCAGAAATCACAAATAAGTGTATATTCATATACACAGGATTACCAGCTATTTATTGTGTATGTTTTGAATTTTTTGGCTTCAATTTGCTATTTTCTTTGATTTTTTGTGATTTTCTTGATAAAAGTAAAAGAAAAATAAAAAAGCAGGTGAAATGAGATCGGAAAAAAGAAAAGAATAGACGGTGATGGTCCTAATGACAAGGGCAACCCATGGTAAAAATTGGGTACAATTCTGAAAAAGTTGCGGAAAGCCCGAAATGACAGAATTTTGGCAAAGTGGACAGATTTCTCAGAAACAGGTCAAACGGAGTCCAAATTGAGAAATTTCAAATCCTAAAGTGCATTTCACGACGAGATAGGAGCACATGTCAAATTTGGTAACAAGTGATCCGGGAAGCCCGAAGTTAAGTATTTTTCACATCACTTTCAAGCTCATTTCCACTATTACCTTCTTGGAGAGAGCAAAGAGCACACAGGAGCATCCGACCTTCTACCGCCTTCTACGACTGCTACGAGAGCTCAGAGGACACCAGACATGAGAGGTAGACTCGTTGCATTAAGCTTTTGATGCTTATCGTTAACTTTTGTCTCGAAAACTGACCAAAACCAAGAAACAAGAGCAGACGGGGAATGGGGAAGAACGCTAGGTAGGGGCACAACCGCCTAACCAAACCTTGCAAGAACTTAGAGGTGGGTTACCCTAGCATAGAAGATGGGTTTCTAACATTCAAATCTCGAGAAAGAACGACTTGAAAAACCCTAGGTCAACAGAGCCTGCAAGAGGCAAACAGGAAAAAGTTGTCGAAACGACACAAAACTTCTCAGGAAGCTTAACAACATCGAGGGCAATGCAACCATGGAGTATCTCCGGGCTTGGATCACCAAAAGTAGGTCAGAACAACCGATTCGGCTGCGGACACACAAAGCGTCATTTTGGCATAACGGCTAAAATTGACAACCAAATGACATGAAACTTCACAAGCAGCTTCAAATATACATGGATGACTTATGTTTGCAAGCAAAACCCAAAAGAAAGCTGATTCACTTACCGATGGTGAAAAAGACGCTTTCGGGCAACCAAATGGAGAAAGATGGAGAACGGGGAGCCAAAGTCAAGTTCAACCAAATAGGTGGCTTCACAACATATCCAATGAGCTGGAAATGCAACTCTCGAGAAAAAAAGTTGAAGAAATTCAACTCCAAGGCAAAAAGACGACTTCGGAGACTGAAATGCCTATAAGGGGGCTTTTTAGCTAAACTGATGACTTTTTAAGTTGAAAACTAGTTATCAGGGCTTAGGGCACTAGCACAAAGCATTCTTTGCACAAAAAGACCAACATTTCAAGAAAAGACATCATACGCGTATGATGTCTCACAGCATGATTTTCACATCCATTTCAACATTTGAGTGCATAGCCTCATTCCACATGTTAATCACATCCTATGAACCAATTATCATGAGAATTGGAGTTAGAAAACCCAAGGAAAACCAAAAAGACGCAAAGTAGGCCATAAAATTGATTTGTGGTCCTAATTTTGTCAAAATAACTCCAAACTCATTGAAACTTTGTAGGATTGTTGATTAACACATCTACAAGCTATCTGGAACCAAAAAGCACCATTTTGACACAAAAGACATCATACGCGTATGATGTCTATTTGCACTTACAGAGCCAAAACTGCTCATTTGACATCATACATCCATTATATATATCTAATACATGCTACATATGAAGTTTGGAATCATTTGGTCAAGTGGATCACCCCAGTAGCCCAATTGAGGGAAAATCCTTCATCCAAAGCCTATTTTAGCCCAAATCCAACATACTCAAGTCCAAACCAAGATTTGAGTAGGGACAGTCCTTCACTAGTACATGGGGAGTCCACAGAACCAATCCCATGAAAAATTGATGAAAAAGACATCATACGCGTATGATGTCTCCAGAGCCATTTTTAGCCCAAAATCTATCCAAACTTCATAAATCCACTGAATAAGCCTATCTAAAGCCTAATCCAAGCTTATAGAGAAATTTGGTCCAAAAATACACTAAAAGACATCATACGCGTATGATGTCTCACTATGTGATTTTGGCACCTCAAGGCTTCAACCACCAAACAGAAGTGATCTACATGCCATTTGAAGGTGAACCACCAAGTTTTATCCAATTTGGATCATAAAATCCAATTCCCTTTCAAAATTTTGCCAAGAGCCTGAACTGGACTAAACTGGCATAAACTTGACCAAATGGTATCCAAACTCAAATCCAAGCATATGATACTCATGTATACACTATCAGCTACAAGCACAACCAATATGAATTCATTTTGACACAAAAGACATCATACGCGTATGATGTCTCCAACATGATTTTGAGCCCAGTTTGCATATTTTTTCACCTACCCTGCATCCTTAGGCCCTGAATAGCTCATGTTTCAATTTTCAAGTCATTTGAATAGTTAAAAGCTTCATTTCGGCTTTCAGTACTAAAAAGACGCTAACTTCTGAAATTGGAGTTACAGGATCCATGGATTCCGCCAAGTTATCAGCAACGAAGAGAAAAAGACCGACAATCAAAGATGCTCTTGCAGAAGCAGAACCCTTTGACATTCCAGCAGAAACCCTCAAGCCAACCAAAACTTGGGTGGAGGAAGCAGTACTGGAACAAGAGGGAATAAAGATCTACCAGGGGACTTTCAGAGATCCTCAAGGGCAACCGGTGGATATACCGATGATCCCACAAGAATTGGTGGATTATAGCAGGTCAGAGAACATCAGCAAGTACCTAGAAAGGGCAGACTTGCACAGATTCTTCACGTCGAGACCATCAGGTGTAGATACAAGAAGAGTGTATGAGTTGGCAACCTCCATTCAGAAGGATGGGAAAGCCACATTAACAGCAATAGATGGAGAGAAAGTAGAGGTACAGATCACTCCACAGCTCATTGCAGATGCATTGAAGCTGCATAACAAAGGGAGCTCTGTCAGGGAAAGAAGGGAGGCTATAGAGGTTTATGGGTCCAAGAAACAGAATGCAACTTATGGAGATATGGCAGACCAAAGAGCGGCAACCCTTTGCCGACTGTACAACCAATTTCTCCATATTTGCAGTAAAAGACCGCAAAAGTATACGACACCACCCCATGCCATTGCAACTACCATCACATGGGCTTTGAAGAGCAATATGCCAAAAGAGGTGAATTACGCTCAACACATCCACGAGCAGGTAATTGCCATGCACAACGAGAAGCCAAAGTATATAGGAGGAGCTGAAGTTCTGACAAGAATAGCTTATGAAGCTATTGGAGCCAGAGATCAATGGCCAAAGGTTCCCTCCCAGAATGAGTGGCTTAGAGAAGCCGATGAGGAGGAAGAACAGCCTGAAGTATCCAAGAGGGCGTCCACAAGAGCACGCAGGAAACTAGAAATAGTTTCAGAACCTGAAGAGAATGTGGATGAGCCCCTTATGAAGAAAGCAAAGAAGAAGGTTGCTCCCAAGCAAACCAAAAGTCAGAAAGCGGCAAGAATGGAAAGACTGGTGGAGCAGTTTAGAGCGGAAAGAGCTCTAAAGGGTGACTTTGAAGAAAAGTGGGTGCCAGACCCCACCAAAGTCGGAACTAGCTCAGCCAGGCCACATGTTGATCAATATGATCAATATATTAGAGCTTATGAGGAGTCAAAGGCTATACTGGAGCAGCAACCTGTCGAGCCATACACTGAAGAGGAAGTACAGCTTTTAAAAGCTGAGCTGAAAAAGGACGACAAGGGGAAGAAGAAAGTAGATGAGTCTACTGAACCTCAAGAGAAAGACAGACAGCCAAACAAAGGGAAAGCCAAGATGACTGAGGACAATCAGCCCTCCTTTACTGATGTACCAAGCCCGAAGAAGACGGAAATCATTGTGGAAGAGACCACAATAGAGATGGACACGGCTGGTATGGAAAAGCCGGAGGCCGGGACCAAGGAAAAGGAGATAGATCCAATTCAGCAAAAGAAAAACGATTATGAGGATCTGGTAGCGATAGGGTACACTGAAGAAGAGGCCCTTGAGGCAGTTTATGGGATCACCCTACAAAAACAAGATGATCGGAGAGGGACGAAGGAAAAAACAAAGAGTACAAAAGAGAGTGAAGAGAAACTGGACGAGCAGAACGTACTAGAAGAGCCGAAGCCAGTGGAGGTGGTGGCAGAAAAAGCTTTAGATTTGACAGATGAAGATGAAAAAGACATGCACATGGTGCATGAACTGCTCAGCAAGATCAAAGAAAGATCCAAGGCAAAGGAAGTGGAGATTGAGACAGCCAAACAAAGGGAAGCCGAGTTGCAGAGGAAATTAGAGAATGCTATGACTGAATCTGAAAGTCATAAAGCATCACTCTACGACGCGGAAAACGAGAGAGACGGCTTGATACTCCAGCTAGCCGAGGCTTCAAGAGAAGTAACAAGTGCACAGGAAGCAAGGGAGCGGATGGAAGACGACTTGGAGGCGGCTAAAGATGAGCTCATTGAGCTAAGGGAGAGAGTCGAGCTCCAAGAAAGAACAATCACTAGACTCAGGACTACTCCTAGAGCTAGCAGAGCAGGAACCGAACAAGAGGGAGCTCTTGTACCAGCTCTGGAGGACCAGGTCCGAAGCTTACAAAGAGAGCTAAGATTAGAGCAAGTGCAAAGGTTGCACATTGCGGAGGGATCATTGGCAGCAGAGGAGAGGCTCACTTTAGAAAATCAAACACTAAGAACAGAGAATGAGACCCTCCGCAAACAGCTCCAAGATCTACAAGAGCAACAAAGAAGAGAGACAGAGACACCACAAGAAGAATCAGGTGGAGCAGCCATAGAGCTACCAGAAACTGGAGAGGCAACCACAATTGAAGATCCAGCCCCAGTTCAAGAGGTGACCTCAACTTCAGGAATCTCTGAAGAAGAAGAACAAAGGCTCCATGACCAAATAGAAAAGTCAACAGAGGAGAGTGCCAAGGCGGAAATGGAATGGGAGAGGAGACTCCTAATCTCCATTAGACTTCAGGGACTAGACACAAAAGTGCTCCATGAAGAGTGGATGCAACCCAGCCTGCCTTTCCCTTTGATGAAGTTTGAAGTGATAAAAACGAAAAAGAGAATAGAGGAGGAGCAGTATGTCGCTCTTTACGAAGGCGACATTACAAAAGAGGAACAATCAAAGAAGATTGTAGATTCGCAGCCTAGATGGAGGAAAGGTTGGCTGAACAAATACCCAGCCTACCTCATCTACTTGGTAGAGGCACCAAAGGAGATTCGGGAGGATGTAACCTTCTGCCCGGTGCCAAGAGTCAGAAGCTGGAAAGAGCATGGCAGGATTGCAGAAAAGAAGCCAAATTGGCTTAATTACCCCAGGATGCCAGGACCAAAGGCAGGAGAGAGAATAGGTAAAGCCTACATGGTGAAAACCCTAACGGGCACCATCAAGCTCTTTACTGGCTCTCCTGACCTTTCGTGTCAGATGCTCAAGAAAATTTGCAGGACTCTCTTAGCTTGCATTGAAGTGTTCGCGCCAGATAAAGCCACGACCTCAAGTCTACTATCGACGGCTGACACAGTGACTGATATGATATATGATCTTTCATTGCAGCCTTCTCCAAAAGTGTTGCACCTCCTATACCAGAGGATTATGTTTTTGCCTAGCTTCCACATGCAAACATTCGAAGAAGCTTTCTACACCGGCTTTTTCACCCACGAAAGCAAAATATTCGGCCCAACCTTGACCATCGGCAACCTACGATACGAATCACATTTGCAGATGCTCAAGACGACAGGACTTTATTGACCAAGCATAAAAGTCATGTCAGGGACGACATGAACGCGGAGGGGGGGAGTGTTGAGCCAGCAGAGCCAGCAGAGGATCACACCCACATTTTTTGCTCACACTCATCATTTTTGTAACCATTGATTTCAATAAATGTCTTTCCGACATTGATTTTGAATTGAGCCATTCCTTAAGTAACGGGACTCAATTGAGTTTCCAGCTTGTAAATCCGAAGTAATTTCACTTGCCGATGTAATTAGTTAGAGATGTTCTCACCTCCAAGGCTGTGGTATATAAGCCAAAGTTTTGTAACCTAAAGGGATTCAGTTTTATTAATCAAAGGTGAGTTTTTGAGCGCCGTGACTGTGTCTGAGAGAGAGAGAGAGAGAGAGAGAGAGAGAGAGAGAGAGAGAGAGAGAGAGAGAGAGAGAGAGAGAGAGTCTTATCTACTTGCTACGCGAGTTATGGAGCCTCCATTGGAGAAGCGACACCGCCATTGTGTTAGCAACGGCGAGAGCTACGCACAGATACCAAGAGTGCGCGCTATCGGCTTCTATGTGTGGTAAGTTCCTACAAGCTTCGGTGTGAGTTTTCTTCCAACTCATGTGTTGGAATGGAGCGTGCAGCATATCTATAGAACCACAACGAGTAGAGCTACACATTGGTACCATCGGGGTCAAGTTTCGATCACCTGTATTTTTCGGCCTGTCTTCATACGCGTTTACCGCACGGCGTGGTTATAGGTTGATTTTGCAGTTCAAGTCTTTAGGGTGTTGTTCTTACCTAGTGTATAGACTTCCCCTTGAGTTTGAGATCGAATCAATGATTCTAGATCCTGTTTCGTATAGCATTCGTTCGTAGTACGGATTTCAGTCACTTGCATATTTTAGAACTTAGATTTGATTTCCTTAGTAGTGATTGTCATTAGAAGGTCGAGTAGGTGATTTGACACCCACCTAGTTGTTTCCATGCGCCTGCGGGTCAAGCTCCGTCCTCGTCTGACAAATTCTGTTGTTGGTTGAGTTCTCGCTATTTAGCTTCCGCTAGCGGCGTAACCGCCTTAACAGTGAGATCTTAGGTGTTGGAGATGTTCAATTGAAGTTTCAGAATGGCTCTTCTTTCACGCTGAAGAATGTGAGACATGTTCCCGCAATTACAAAGAGCTTGATCAACACAGGTTTACTTGATGATGCTGGCTACGTCACCACTTTTGGACAGAACATGTGGAAGATATCCAAGGGTTCTATGACAGTAGCACATGGAGTAAAGTCTGGAGGACTTTACATGATTTATGTATCAAATGTCTCTAAAAATGTAATCAATGTAACCGAGCAGCCGAACGTTTCTTTGTGGCATAGCCAGTTAGGACATATGTCCAAGAAGGGAATGGAAATCTTGTCTCGTTCTGGTTATTTGCCTGGTTTTTCATTTAATGATTTTGAATTCTGTGAACATTGTCTGTATGGTAAGCAAACACAGCAGCCACATAAGCATAGAAGCAGTAGAAGAGATACACAGTTGGCACTTGTTCATAGTGATTTGTGTGGACCTATGCCTAACCTATCTCTAGGGGGAGCTTCTTACTTTATGACATTTATAGATGATTACTCGAGGAAAGTATGGGTTTACTTTCTCAAGCACAAGGATGAAGCGTTTAGTGTTTTCAAAACGTTTGTGACACTTGTGGAGAATCAGAGTGGCAAGAAGCTTAAATGCTTACGCACTGACAATGGTGGAGAGTATGTTTCAAAGGCCTTTCAGGACTTTTGTGAGTCAATAGGTATAAAACGTGAACTTACTGCTCCTTACAATCCTCCTCAAAATGGTGTTGCTGAGAGGATGAATAGGACCATACAAGAGAAGGTCAGAAGTATGTTGTCTAATGCACAACTGCCAAATGGGTTTTGGGCTGAAGCTGTATCAACAGCTGTTCATCTTGTAAATAGATCTCCTAGCAAGGTTTTGCAGAAGGATTCAGTGCCAGAGATGGTATGGTCAGGCAAAATTCCCTCATACAAGCATCTCAGAGTCTTTGGCTGTGAGGCATATACTCACGTTCCAAAGGAATTTAGGAACATACTTGAGCCAAAGAGTAGAAAGTGCATCTTTCTAGGCTATGGTAATTCTGGTGAGATGGGGTACAGACTTTGGGATCCCGAATCCAGAAAGGTTGTTCGCAGCAATGATGTTCACTTTAATGAATCCAAATATCATTCTAAACCAGAGAGGGTTGAGGAGATTAGAAGAGTTGTCTTCCAAGAAGATGGACCTGCACGTGCAAGACAAAATGTCAGGGCTCAAGAGGAGCAAGGACAGGATAGAGTGGAACCACAGGTTGTGGCTGAGCCTGAGCCACCTATTGTGCGTATATCTGGACGTGTCACGCGACCTCCTGATAGGTTTGTTCCATCTATGAACTATGTCATGTTGACTGATTGCAATGAGCCTTCATGTTACAAGGAAGTAGTGCAAATGAAGGACTCCTGGAATTGGCAATTGGCCATGCAGTCAGAGATGACAGCTCTACATAAAAACAAGACATGGAAGCTAGTTAAATTACCACAGGGCAAAAAGGCTCTACCTTGTAAATGGGTTTACAGGTATAAGATCACCGCTCATGATAGTCAGCCAAAGTACAAAGCAAGGCTTGTTGCCAAGGGCTTTAAGCAAGAACAAGGCATTGACTTTGATGAAGTCTTCTCTCCGGTGGTCAAGATGACTACATTGAGATGCTTTCTTGCATTGGTTGCCATATTAGATTTGGTGTTGCACCAAATGGATGTCAAGACAACGTTCTTGCATGGTGATTTAGATGTGGAAATTTACATGCAGCAGCCAGAAGGGTTTGTTGAGAAAGGCAAGGAAGATTGGGTATGCCAGTTGTTAAAGAGTCTTTATGGCTTAAAACAATCACCGAGGGCATGGTACCATAAATTCCACAAGTTTATGCTTTCTCAAGGCTACAAACGTAGTGAGTTCGATCACTATCTATATACAAAGAAGGCTAAGGATGGTAGTTGGCTGATCCTTATTTTGTATGTTGATGACATGTTGATTGCTGGCAAGCACTTGGAAGAAATTTCAGCTTTGAAGTCAAAGATGGCAAAATCTTTTGACATGAAAGACATGGGTGAGGCAAGTCATATACTTGTTGGTATGCACAATGAGAGAGACAGATCAAAGAAGTTGATTTGGTTATCTCAAACAGAGTATATTGACAAGGTTTTGCAACGTTTCAATATGGAGAAGGGAAAGGCACTGAGTGTTCCATTGCCACCATATGTGAAACTTTGCAAACAAGATTGTCCTGTGTCTGAGGAAGAACAGGCTGAAATGGATAAGATTCCATATGCGTCTGCAGTGGGTAGTTTGATGTATGCAATGATTGCTACTCGCCCAGACATTGCATTTGCAGTGGGAGTAGTAAGTCGATACATGTCAAACCCAGGCAAGAAACATTGGGAGGCAGTGAAAGGAATATTGAGATACCTGAAAGCTACAAAGAGTATGCGTGTATGCTATGGGAGTCAGGAGCTAAGTGTAAAGGGTTTTACAGACTCAGATTATGCAGGTGACTTAGACAACCGAAGGTCTACGTCAGGGTATGTCTTTACATTGGCTGGTGGAGCAGTATCATGGAGTTCTAGATTACAAGATTGTGTTACTCAGTCTACTACAGAGGCTGAATATGTTGCAGCATCAGAGGCATGCAAAGAATCAATTTGGCTTAATCGACTAGTAACAGATTTGGGAATCAAAGAAGAGATGCCTGTGTTATATTGTGATAGTCAAAGTGCTATACAATTGGCTCGCAATCCAGTTTATCACTCAAAGACAAAGCATGTGGATGTGAAGTATCATTTCATCAGGGAAATGCTCGAGGATAAGCAACTTCAGCTTGTCAAAGTTCACACCACAGAAAATCCTGCTGATCTACTTACAAAAGGACTTCCCTCAGAGAGCTTTGCGCATTTTCGCAAGCAGTTAGGTGTAGGGTAGTACATCACTTCTCTACATCTCTTGTATATTAGCTTGTATAGTAGCTTCTCTCACACTTAAAGTACCACATTGGACTTTAAGTGGGAGGTTGTTGGGGTATAAATCCCAATGTGGTCGCCCAGGTAAGTGGGCGGGCCACCAGGTATGTACACATATTCTTTTGTAAAAACCTAATAAGAACTCACTATGCTCTACACATTACAGTAGAGCGAGTTCACCATATCGTCGTGCTCTTCTTCTCGCACTCTCTCTCGTGTCGCACTTCCGCTCGTACTCCTTCAATCAAATAGATCTTCTAACCGCGACATGGGAAATCTTTTTTTAATAGTGATCCTATTTAGTGCTCTATAGTTGACACACATGTGATATGTGCCATCTTTATTTTGCACTAAAAGTATTGGTGAACAGAATGGAGAGAAGCTAGGCCTCAACCCACCCTTTTTCCACCAATTCATGCACTTGCCTCATGATATCCTCTTGTTGATCTTGTGAAACTCAATAAGGAGGTTTATTAGGCGGTGAGCTTCCTAGTAGAAGCTCTATTGCATGGTCATCATCCCCTCGTTTTGGAGGTAGCTCACTAGAGATATCATCAATGAAAACATCTTGGAATCCGTTTAGAAAATTAGACAACTGTAATTCCTCTTGATTCCCTTTATTGCTACTGTGAAAACATTAGAATCATTTATAGATTCTCTAATAAAAATCATATACGCAAAAATACAGCGTTTCATTTACCTATCAAAAGCAGACGTATTTACCGGGGATATGGTGTTCCCGACTCATTAGTATCTATGTACGTGCTCTTTTCCCTATAGGTGAAATAGATTCTCTTATCACGAAACTTCACGTTGGCAGCCATGCAGTTGAATTATGGTGCCCCTAGGATAACGCCCTCATGTTGGAGAGGAGAAATATAAAAAAAGTCTTCTTTGTCGACGTAGCTTTGGACATGAGGCCTCAACTTCCCAATCAAGGGAGTAATGGAGGCTTGCTATCCCTTGAAAGTTGTGTGAGCAGTTACAATATCTCCCATCTCAAAAGCTTAAATGCCCAACTTAGTGGCCAACTCCATTGATATGAAGTTGTGAGTAGAGCCAAGGTCAAAGAGAATTAGGGCACCATGCTCCCTTATTTTTCCCCAAGCATACGAGAGGTATGAGCCTTTTCAATGAGTATCCTCTTTTGGAGCTTCAACCATGGAAGATCTAGGAGTGTCATTGAGTATATTTCTTTTGGGGCAAGACCGACAACCATGTCCTTGCTCCCCACGCTTAAAGCATTTATGGTCTGAAAGGACTCTAATTCTTTGGGAGAGAGTTTATTTTACCTTTGTAAGCTCCTTTCTTCTTGGCCTTGTTGTTGTTGGTGTTGGTGTTGGTGTTGCTTTGAGAAGAGTTTTGAGCATTGCTCTTTCCTTTAGCTTCATTTCGATCCTTGTTTTCCATGGGCTTGAAATTTCTTTTCACCCCTTGTTGGAAATTGATCCTTGAAGCAACCATAGTGTGGTGGATGGCTTTGGTGCTAATTCTAGGTCATTGTGAGTTGACATACTCGGTCATCTTTTCAGGTAATACCGCAAAAAATTGTTGCTTTTGTTTGGAGAAGTCTATCCTTTAGAAGACTATAGCTTTGAGATGTAAATCCCAAAACTTGTCTACATATTTGTGGATAGACTCATTGAAGAGCAGCTTCAAGCTTTGCCATTCGGTAAGCACTTTGTCCTTTGCATTGCTTGCAAGGAATTGCTTCATGATGGAAACTCGTAGAGTTTTCCATGTCTTTGGGGCCTCACCATTGCCATGAAGGCTAGCCCACCATTGACGAGTAGATTTCTGGAAGTGCATAGCTACATGGTATAGCTTGGAGGACTCCATCAAGCCCTCGTCTCCAAAGGCCACATCAAATTGTTAGATGAAGGCCAATACTTTGTCTGTGGCACCAAAGATGCCATCATAGGTGAGAAAAGAGATACTCTTTCCTCCCTCTTTGCAATCTTGAGCTTTTGTAATCTTCGCTATGTAGGGTATGATTTGCGATGTCCTCCCCTCTTGTATTCTCTAGGAGAATAGCCACAGCTTTCATCGGAAGAGGAGGAAGGTGAAGAAGAAGGAGAAGAGGGTGACCTCTTTCTTGCCTTTTTCTTACTTTGTTTCCTCTCTTCCCTTTTGGAGTGACGAGGAGAAGGACTATAGGTTGACCATTTCCTCTTGGGAGGAGTTGGTGATAGTATAGACCTCCGTCTTCGTGGAGCAACATCTTTAAAGGAACTTAGGGGTTTGCTTCTTTCTCGTTCTTTGGACTCCTACTCTCTTATGGGAGAGAGTCTTCTTTTGGGAGTCTCATCAAGAGGCCTCCTGAACTCTCTCTCCTCTTGGAGAGGAAGGGAAATCCCATAAGCACGAAGTTGTTGGGTAACTTCGGCTTGCAAAGTAGGGTTGCCCATAGCTTGACGCAACCTAATAACAAGATAATTGATAAACATGGGGGCATCATCATTAGCACCTTCATGTGCAAGATCAAAGTTATCAATGTTCATTCTACTCTCTTGGTTATTGTCAGCCATGCTTATTATACTTATGTGTTTACTTAGTGTATTCTTTGGCAATTTAGAACCTTGGTTGCTACTCCTCTTAGCCTTTGAAAATAAGCACTTAAGTATCTACACCCACGGCTTAAATTGGTTAATCATAGAAAGTAGTGGAGTGGGTCTAACATAACAGAATTGCCAAGGGATAGCTTCTTTTGAACTTCTTATGGGTCAATAATGGTAAAGCTATAGGCAAGTCTAAAAAGACCCCATTATTAAGACCAAAGCTCCCGAGGTGTGCGCCATATCCCACATAGTGGGCTCAACAAAACCGATAATAGATCCCAGTCCCACCTACCCTAATATAATTAACAAAATCAACCATTAATAGGTTACTTAAGGACCTCTTTTCTTAAGCAAGAAAAGAGAAACCAAATAAAATGGCCTATGAACTTTGAGAATAGCATAATTAAGAGAATTAAAGTGAGCAGTTTTGTGAGATCACTTTGAGAACATAGAGGCTGAACTTAATTAATGGTAGCAACATGAACATAGTACTTAATTAACTTGGCATGAACTATAATTTTGCAAGAGAGAGAGTATTAGAGAACATGACAATAGTTGAGTCGGTCCCCCCTTCAAAAGGTGTTTGTATTATAGATTCTCCCATCAAGAGAGACTTGGTACAACACAATCTTTGTGTTCCTTGTGACCTTGGTGATGTTATGAAGATGAAAAGCTTCATGCATCACGAGCATAACATAAACATTGCAAAAATCATTAACTATCCCAAGCCTCAGTCCGAAGGCCTCAAACACCTTCAAAGGTGGAGAGAGCTAGCGGGGAATGAGGGTAGGGAAGAGGAAGAAGAATCATCCATAGGAGAAAGAAATAGTTCCTCACTTATCGTCACTCTTCTTGCTTAGCATAGCATAATAGCATAATAATGAAGATGAAGAAGATGACAACTTTAAGCATTGAAGCATGGCTCTTGGTTGGATTTTGCATTCCATAGCCAAGAGTGTTGGTGTAGGCGCTCCACTTCTCAACAAGATTGGATAAGGAGATGGAGCTCTTGCACTTTGCACTCCACACAATGAGAGAATGTGTGTGTGTGTGTGTGTGTGGGAGAGTATACCCTCCCCCTCATGCTTGGTCCACACCTCTCTCTCTCTCTCATATTATTTAATTATTTCATTTGGACATGTTTCCTCTTTTTCCTCTTTGAGAGAAAGAACTTAACTATTTATTTTTATGCATCTAAATTCTCATTGGACCCCTTTAAAACCTATCCAATAGGATTCAAGCACATCATGAGAGCCACATGTGGAGGAACATTTGAACATGTGTCTTTTATGCTTCTTAAGTCATTTGGTTTGGATCGAATACTTCAAGCACCTAGTCAATCAAACATGTAAACCCTTGATGCCTCTTGAGAGTTTACCTTTGAATTGAACACTTCAAGAACCTTAGTCATTTTAAGCATAAAAATCACCTCAAGCTTTGGGCAAGGTTCCCACAAACATTTTAAGCACTTTAGTTAGCAAGCTGACAAGCACCTCATGCTTGGGTAGGGTTCCCACCTCAAGGTTAGCCCTAGTTGCCTAAGGCCAAAGGACTTCTTAACACTAACTTTTGGAGGTATTTAATGAAGCTAACCCTAAGGTCTTTAAGCTCCATTAGGTAGCATTCCTCTTTAACATACCATCTCTCATTTGGAATCCTTTAACCTTGGCCCCGTGTTGAGACAGATCTATAAGAACATGTCTATATTCTAACCCTTGTTCCCATTTATTCTCCCACATTAAATGATCAGTTTAATATGAGAAAATCATTTGGGTTGGTTAGATACTAGGTTTTATGACAATGTGATACATGATATTTTGACTAGCAAACGAGTGCCAAAGTTCACACGGATGACAACCCTGCAGATGCTCTTACAAAGAGCTTAGCCACAGAGTGGTTCACACATTGCATTGATATGATGGGTATAGGGTGAAGCCTCGTGATGCTTCACATTTGTACATATTTGTACTAACATAGGCCACGTGGACCACTATGGCCTTCAAGTGGGAGATTGTAAGGGTGCATGCCATACTGGCTGGGCACTGTCCATTACTAGTGTTACCTTATTGATTACATAATACAAAAATAATAAGGGGTTGTGGATCATTATCCACTCATAGCTCCACTCGCACAACATCACTCTCGCTTCTGCACTGCTTGCCTCACTTTACGGAAACTACATATGGCTCTTAAGATAAATCTAATGCAAGAGGGTAGGTCTTAACACCAAACTTTGGGTTTGGGACAATGTCTAAACCCATCACAATACATTCTCATAAGAGAAAGTGCTAATGTCCCCTTCTTCTTCTTCTTCTTCTTCTTCTTCTTCTACAACATCTACTTTACCTTTGGAATCTCTACAATTCTTTTGGTTTTGAGCATTGTCTTTGAAGAATAAAATGTTTGGTGCATGTCTCTTCTTGTTTCAATGAGGGTATACCTTAACGCGGATGCAATCTTGTGATTTATGGTTGCTTTTGCGAGAATGTGAGCAACCTTTACCTTTTACAACAATTGGGTTACTTTGAGATCTTATGTAGGTGCCAATCCTTTTCTCTTACTCTAAAAGTGAATTGATTACATCTTCAAATGTAGGGATGCGATCTTTCTCCTTGAGCACAATTATAATATTATCAAAGCTACTTGGTAGGGTTTTAAAGAGGATGGCTATTTTATCCTTGTTTAGAACTTGTAGCTTGGAAAAAACAAGTTGACTTGAGATACTCTTAAGCTTGTTGACAAGGCTAGCAACATCATCTTGATCTTGGATAGTGAGACCATAATGTAATGTAATGGAAATGGCCTATGAACTTTGAGAGTAGCGGAATTAGGAAATTAGATGAAGCACTTTTGTGAGATTACTTTGTGAGCATAGCGAGTGAACTTAATTAATGGTAGCAACATAAACATGGTACTTAGTTAACTTGGCATGAACAATACTTTTGCAAGAGAGAGAGTTTATAGAACATGACAACAGTTGAGGACCGGATTCATATGGAGCCGGTCCCCCCTCCAATAGGCATTTGTATTATAGTTTCTCCCATCAAGAGAGACTTGGTACAATACAATCTTTGTGTTCCTTGTGACGTAGGTAATGCAATGAAGATGGAAAGCTTTATGCATCACAAACATAACATAAACTTTGTAGAAAGCATTAACTATCCCAACCCTCAGTCCCAAGGCCTCAAACCCCTTCGAAGGTGGAGAGAGCTAGCAGGGAATGAGGATAGGGAAGAGGAAGAAGAAACATTCCATAGGAGAAAGAAATAGTTCCTCACTTATCATCACTCTTCTTGCTAGCATACATAATAGCATACTAATGAATATGGAGAAGATGGCAAGCTTAAGCATTGAAGCATGGCTCTTGGTTGGATTTGCATTCCATAGCCAAGAGTGTTGGTGTAGGCTCTTACTTCTCACAAGCTTGGAGAAGGAGGTGGACTTCCTCAACTTTCACCAAGTGAGAATGATCCACAAAATGAGTGTGTGTGTGGTGTATATCCCCCTAGCACCCCCCTTGCTTGCTTGGGGGGAGTTGTAACTTTTCCACATGCTGCAAGCTCATTGGACCTCTCTCCCTCTAGCCAATCACATGCTGCATGCATTCAAGTACATAGGTAGTCTTTTGACAAGTGTCCTCCTTATCCCTTAGAGAGAGAGAGAGAGCTTGAAAATATCTAGATATTTGTTGGATGGAGCTAGAAGCTCATTGGACCCCTCTTTAGCCCAACCAATAGCATTCAAGCACACCATGTGGTTAAGCATAGAGAGAGTCTGACGTGTGTCCCATGTGCCCTTTGAAAAAGGGATGCCCTTTGGGTGAGTGGAAAGTTAAGTCAAAGATTCCCCTAACTTTGGGACTTTCATGCATAGGAAGCTTCTCAAGCACCTTCCTCATTAAGTTTGTAGGGTCTCTTTTTGACTCAAGCACCTTACCCCCCATGTATGGGAAGCTTCTCAAGCACCTTCCTCATTAAGTTTGTAGGGTCTCTTTTTGACTCAAGCACCTTACCACCCATGTATCGGAAGCTTGTCAAGCACCTTCCTCATTAAGTTTGTAGGGTCTCTTTTTGACTCAAGCACCTTACCCCCCATTAAGTATGACAAGCACCTCAAGTACCTTAGTCATCATGCATGACAAGCACCTCAAGCACCTTAGTCATCAAGCACGCACCTTAGTCAGCAAGCACGACAAGCACCTCAATCACCTTAGTCATCAAGCACGATAAGCACCTCAAGCTTAGGTTGGGTTCCACCTCAAGCTCAGTCCTAGCTTGCCTAAGGTCAAAGGACTTTTAGCACTAACCATTGGAGGTCTTTAATGAAGCTCACCCTAAGGTCTTTAATCTCCATTAGATGCACGTTTCTCTTTGATAGACTACCTC
The DNA here is from genome assembly GCF_014529385.1 of Adiantum capillus-veneris. Classification (NCBI taxonomy): domain Eukaryota; kingdom Viridiplantae; phylum Streptophyta; class Polypodiopsida; order Polypodiales; family Pteridaceae; genus Adiantum; species Adiantum capillus-veneris. The sequence goes on from NC_140937.1 coordinate 86,114,731, forward strand.
CTTTTGGACCCCTATCGAGATGTAACCATCTCTCCTCTTGGTCCCCTTTGAGGTAAGTTTAGAAGCACTTATTGCACATTTGCTCTTTGATAGACCATCTCCTTTTGGACCCCTATTGAGATGCAACCATATCTCCTTTTGGTCCCGTGTTGAGATAGGTCTAGAAGCACATGTCTCTATTCTAACTCTTGTTCCCGTTTATTCTCCCACATTAAATGATCAGTTTAATATGAGAAAATCATTTGGTAAAGTTAGATAGTAGATTTTATGACATGTAATTTTGAGGCTCATCTTGGAGTGCTTATCTTGCGCACCAAATAGATGCTCTAGGGTTTGCCAAACATGAAGAGCGGATGTAGAATCATCAATGGTGTGGATAAAGACATCTTTGAGGGTCGTGATGATGATTCCAAGTGCTTGCTCATCTTTGGCTTGCTGCTGAGCATTCAAGGTTCGTATCAAGGCTTCCCCCAAATTGGATGGCCATTTTACGATGCTTCAAAGATTCTTTTTCATGAGTACCTCCTCTACTTTTGTCTGCCATGTGTGAAACCTGATGTCGTTAAATTTTTCAATGTTCTTGGTGGAGATTGTGCATGTTGGGTGGTCTTACTAAACAAGTTGGCAGTGTCTGAATCCTTTTGACAATTTTGGAGTGCAAATCTAGTGAAGCCTACTAGCTCAAATTGTGCATACACAATAGTTTTTGTTACAACCAAGGAGACAAATCAATTAGCAACACAAGCACACAGAACGATTTAGTATCACCATTTGAAGTGGAGTTGAAAAGGCTTTGAAAATTGGTTGATTGGAATTCTTGATGTGCTTGAATTTTTTTGCTTCTTTGCTATGTGAACGGAGTGTTAGGGCTTAGGTGTAGCACCGAGTAAGCCAATAGCCCATGGGAAGAGGTCCTTGATTGAGGCTTAAGGGGTGTGAAGCTTGAGTGGCATGGAAATGAGCCTTGAATAAGGGTGGGGACCAAAAGTCAATTTAAATGGACCTTGGTGCCATGGAAATAATGCCTTTGGGGTAAATTGAATCAGGTCAAGATGAGAAAATCAAAAGATTTGTATTAAAAAAAGTCTCTTCCCAAAAGTAGTTCTCAACCTTCAAAAGAACATTAAAAAGATTCTTTGGATTTTACACCCACACGCATTCAAAAAGGGGTTTTTTTAATGCGATGTGTCTCTAAGGGTCATTGAGGGCGGGGTCCCACGAGTACTTCTTTATGCATTAAAGAGCTCCCCTTTGTATTCAAATGTACACAAACACTATGTTCAAAGGGCACACACACATACACTCAAACTCCACACACACAAACACACTTAATCAAGGGCAATGAGCCAAAAATTAAGAGGTTAGTTTGAGCACAAAAATCAGGAGAATTTAATCGAGACTTCATCGATGGATACTTGGGCCTAAAGTAGCATGGATTGGTGCAATTGAAAGCTCATGAAAGCCTCAATGCATTGCACACATATACCAATTTTCAATTTATGCTCTAAATGGAGGGTTCGCACGCACATATGCACAAATAGATAACTTGCAAGTGTCAAATGTAATCAAGCAAGTCAAATCAAGAAGAAAGAAAAATCACACAACCGAAAGGGTAGTGGTCTTATAGATGTGCCCAAAGACCAATGCTAGAGATAATTAGAATTGAGTAGCAACTAGCTTAAAGAGTTAGGATTCAACTTAGAATCGAGTAGCAATTAGCGTAAAGAATTATGATTCAACTTAGTGCTTAGAGATAGAGAGAGTATTAAGTATAGCATAGAGATTTAGCCATTGTAATTAAGAAGTATCAATTACGTGTTGGCTTCGATACCACGTATAAGTGCTACGGTAGATGAAACAGTGTGACATTCATCATTGTGTGAGAACCATAGCATAGGGATCTAGCCATTGTAATTAAGAAGTACCGATTACGTGTTGGTTGTGATACCACGTGTACGTGCTACGGTGGATGAACCAATGTGGAATTCATCGTTGTGTGAGAACCATAACAAATAGAAATATGAGTAGATTGGTTGGGGAGTGTACTTAATACAATGAAATGAACCTTTCTTGATTGATTAAAATTAAGAGAGAATACAAGCTTAGCATAATGGCCTTGTATAGGCTCAAGATGGAAGGTGGTAATAAATGGTGAAAGTGATATGCACCACATGTGGAAAAGGCCAAATAGCATGTGGGCTACGACAAGTAGCATATGTCTATACTGTATAGCATGTGGCTATCATGTGTAGTATGAGTGAGATGCATGTGTTAGGGAACTCTATGTAGGAGGTTGTTTCCATGCACATAAGAGTGCTTTCTAATATGCTTGGATTTAGGGAATGGTCACATATTAAGTGTAAGCTAAAAGCCTATCCCAACACACGAGAGAGAAGAGGAGAGAGGAGAGAGGAGAAAGAGCATCACCAGTCTCGGGGCAAGGCTAATCCCTCCACATGGGTCCCTCAACAAACCCATATGAACGTATTTATTAATTTCTAGAAAAGCTACAAAAATAGAGAGAGAGAGAGAGAGAGAGAGAGAGAGAGAGAGAGAGAGAGAGAGAGAGAGAGAGAGAGAGAGAGAGAGAGAGAGAGAGAGATTAAAAATAGAGGTGTCTTTGTTATTAATAACATAGCCTTATCCATATATTTGTGACATCATTTGTCAAATCTTCAGAGCCAATCCAATGATAGAGATATAATAGATACATATTAGTGCACTATAAATAAATACCAAAAACCATCGGAGGTTTGTGCCCAAAGTTGTTGCCAATGAAGACTAAAGATAGAAAAGAAACTATTGACGGTCATTGTGCTGCCAAGTATGGGCTAAAATGGGTTCTACCGCATACTCTTATGGATGGTTTCTAGTCTCGATGGAACACATGCAATAGGCTAAGAAGGGAGACAACGTAGATGTTTGCATAGGGAAGGCCAGAATACACTTAGCTACACTAGAAGCCTTTTGTGTGCATACCAACTCTTATCCTCTGCTTGCACTGCACCCATAGGATGTCAAAAGAATGGGAGAGTTAGAACTTTCCATAAGATTTGCTTTTAGTTCCACTTTTAGTGTTATGCATCCTTGCACGAAATGCTTGCTACCCTAAAATGTAGTATATCTGTACCTACTTACCATTTCCAAATAGGATCATGTTTGACAAAGAATCATGAAAATGGTGGCCTTAAGAGTGGATCACTTAGAGTCACCACTTAGCCAAAAGTTGTTCAATCCATGTTGGATATCGGCTCAAGCTTTTGGATCTAATTGGTGTATATAATGTCTATCCTTTCACCTAGTTCTAAGAGCACCATGGCTAGATGATTTATTTCTATGGTATCAATGACTTACCAATGTGATTCTATGTCAGCTTTTTCTCATACTTGTTTGGTTTATTATGCCAACTATCTTTCTTTGTAAGTGTCTTGTGGTGCATGACACTACCATTTCATCTACACTTTTCTCCTATATAGATACTTGTATACTGGATGTAAATGCAATCTCTTGAGATTAGCTAGACGAGTTCGATACTGTTCCCAGCTCCAAGCCTCTATATATTATCAACGTAAGCTCCTTGTGTGACAACTCTTATCATTGCAATTTGCTTGTAATTCTGGTTCTTTTTACATGTTGCTATTTATCCTCCAATAACAATGTTTTTTCACTGCCTTCCATATTTATCTTAGAAGTTGTTCTAACATCGCACGGGCCTTTTGTGGGTAGTGTCACTTGTAAATACTGCTTACCGACAACTTTCTAAGTTTGAAAGCAAAAAAGATGCCCAAAATCTTACCACTAATTTTGGTAAATTATGTGGATGCAGGCAAGAAAACAAAGACCTCTTTATGTAGCTTCTTTAAAATCTCCAAACTTAACCATGGCATGGGTTCATACTTAAGCTATTAATTTAGTCATAGTGGCCATATTTTCACGAAGCAAGAATGACTTGTTTCTAGGTCTCAATACAGATTTCCAGATATATATACTATATTTGAAATTTTTATTGCTCATATGTGTGGAAGGAGTCTCAACGCTTTTAACATGTGGATCGTCCCTTTTGTAGCATACATTTTCCTTTAGGTGTTTTTTCATACACTTTTTCATCAAGTAAAGATTTGTGAGTCACAAATAATAAAAGAGCTATGAAGTTTGATATTTTTGTGGTCCATTTATTTCCTTTGGACTAGGTCATCATGAAGGTTCAAGATGTAAGTATGCGCACATGCCGTGTGTGTGTGTGTGTGTGTGTGTGAGAGAGAGAGAGAGAGAGAGAGAGAGAGAGAGAGAGAGAGAGAGAGAGAGAGAGAGAGAGAGAGAGAGATTGTTGATGCACAAGGTATACTGAAACCTGACCAATGAATGTTGTGGTTGAGGTGTTGAAGCTCTGGGTCTCCCTCTAGGAACAAAGGACAACAACACAAATTCCAAGAACAAAACATTCCTAAGGTAATACTTTCTTTTATCCCTCCAACTCTGGAATAGAAGCAAAAACCCGCTTTCAACATTGGACGTGATTAAAGTAGTAGGGAAGGGTACGTTCCCTATGTGATTATGTATAATGTGGTTCTAGCTCCACACCATATGTGTGTGTGTTTTTTTGTATTTTAAAAAGCACAAGCATCTTTAAAGATTATAATCTGCAAATTCTTTCCTTCACACATTGGCTAACTCCAAATTCAATAGAGAAATTCAATTCTTTGGCTTTGATAAGAGACACTGGTGAACAAGCTATGGCATGAGGTAAAATGTACACTAGGCATCTATCTGACGAGTTTTGAACTCGAGAACTGTTCGGTGGGTACCGCAATTTTCGCGGGGGGGGGGGAGAGAGTGCAGTGATCGTTGTGCAAACCTAGTCTGCACTAGAGATGGCCGGACACAGAAATGAAGACTCGGACTCGGAGTCCCCGCCTCCGCGAGCGAGACAGTCATCTGCCAGGTAACCCTTCTTCCTTTCTGGTGCAATCTCTCCATCACGCATGGCTTTTGGCTCAAGTCTCTCTCTGCACTTTACCATCACAGCAGAGGCCGGGAATCAGAAGAACGCGAGAGAGCTATGGAAAAAAGCAGAGAAAGGGATCATCACCGGAAAGAAAGGGATTATGATCGCAATGAAGCAAGATACTCCGAGATGGACGAGTCACGCTCAAAGGACAGAGATTTTGCACGAGAAAAAGAGAGAGAGAGAGAAAGAGAGAGGAGAGATAGAGATAGAGATAGGTACAGGGATAGGGACAGGGACAGGGACAGGGATAGGGATAGGGATAGGGATAGAGAAAGAGGTAGAGATCATGCAAGGGATTCTGATAGAGAGAAGGAGCGAGAACGACACGTGGAAAGAGGACGAGGCAGAGAAGGGCGGGAAAGGTCACCTGATGATGAGAGGGTCAAAGAACGACGCTCACCTAGATCTCATTCTGCTCCGAGTCCACCAAAGAAGCGGGGTCGTGCTTCATCTCCTTCATCACCACCCAGAACGTCTACAACCTCGATGCGGGACGAGGTGTCTGGTGAAATCCACTCCTTCTCTTTGATTGCATCCTTCTTTATAGCTTGAAAACATTGCAAGTTACCTTAACAGAATAATTGAGCTTGCGGTTGGAATTGTCCGAGCTTAGGATTTGAAAGATTTGTTGTTGAGTTGATGTAGAACTTAAAAGTGCTTAGTTTTTGGCGTTAAAAGTCATTTGAAGCCTGCTAATAAATATTTGTATGTCACCTTATGAAACTTATTCATATTTTCTTGATCATCAAGGTTGTCAGGGAGGGCTTGCAATTGTGCTTACTCTTTGGTCTATCAAGTAAAGCTTACATGATTTTGTGTAGCTTACAAAATTGTAATTGCACCTATTATGTGCAAGCAAGCAAGTATTAACTCTGATTTTTGTAATGGTTTGATTGTTAATATAATTTATTGAATGTTGAAACTTATTGATTGTTAATATAATTTATTGAATGCTCATCCTATACCATTTGCTCAATGGCTGTTCCTAGGAATCTGTCTGTATATACCTTTGTTTGTCATAGGTTAGATCTTTCCATTATTTATTTTTCTTAGTTATGGGTATTTTTATTGTCTTGATATACATTTTAGCTGCATTTTAAAAACAAATAAAAGTTAGGTTTGGTGTCTGTTAATTCCACAGACAATTGCTTAATCAGTCTCAAATTTCAATCGTTATCAATCCTTTACAAAAGAACTCGTGTTATCCAACTTGTCACAAGACGGGCGGAGTGGCGGAATTCCCCCCAGAGAGTGTTGGCCCCAAACCTTGGCACCCCTTTCGGTATTTATTTATATTGCATCAACACAGTAAAAGCCGGTACTCCAGACTCTGCACCTTCTTCAGGAAGCATGCCAGAGAATGAGCCCTAAGGCCCTTGGCCTGAAAAGGAGTTACAATGAAAAGCTTCAAACTCAAAAGCAACTGGTCCAAAAAGTACTAGCGCCAAAAATCTGCCAGTGTGTTTTGCGGAAATCCGTAAAACTGCCATGTCAGTGCTGTCAGCGCGTTTTGCGGAAATTTGCCACGTCAACATTGTCAGCGGAACTTCAAGGCTGTCTGTACAGCTGCCACATCATCAATCTACGCGCGCGTGTGTGGATCCTGCTTTATTTTAATGTCTTTATGTCACTTGGGCCCCATCGGACGGGGTCCCCATAAGTTGGTAGGATTTCTTCTGCTGTTGCTTGTTCTTCCTAGGGTTTAGGCCCCTCGGCCGTGATGTGAAGGTTGGCTCTGTTCTTAAGTTACTTGACACGTCAGCAGTTTGTGACACAACCTGTACACATGACACAAGCCACTCTCACTCATGAACGAACGTGAGAGTGAGACATTAGGCTCACCTCCCAACTATAGAGTGGTGCGTATGCCCTATCAACGACCTCATTTTTGTGCTAATTTTTCCGATTTAATGCTTCTTTTAGTGCTAGGCTTCATTATGGCTGAGTCTGCCCTTGATCTCCGGAGTCATGACAGAAACTCAGCATGCTGAACTTTGTGTTGATGTATGCTCATGTGTGTGCGTGTGGTGTGTGTTGTGTGTTGTGTTGGGGAGCATATGTTAGTACCTAGTTCTACACCCACTATTGGGCATTGACGACGTTAGTGGGGATGTCGTGGTATTTAGTCAATACTATGCATGATGGAGCTGATGGTTATATTGTCTTGTGGGTGACTACCATGGGGCTATACCTTGCACTTTCCTTCAAGGGTGAATCTGGGCTTATCCTGGATTCATCTAGGTATATCACCTCCCAGCTATAGAGCCAATACGGGCTCACCCTTGAGCTTGCGAGCCTGTAGCCCATAGTTACAGGGAGTGGCCATTTTTAGGTCTACGTTCCCTGTTTCCATTCCAGCTTCGCGTTTCGAATCCTTGTTCCGTGTTTCAAGCGTGAGTATATGTAACAAGGAATGGCAGCCATCAGGCTAGCCTCTACCACAAGGGTTGGTGTCCCATACCACCACGGGGTAGAGCTGCCAAGGGCCTAGAGTCCAAGTGCGGTGATCACACAAGATAACTCATTAATGAGCCTAGGGTCCTATTTATAGGACTCCTTATCCACCCTGACCATAGGGCCATATTCACACTTGGTTGGACATAGCTCAGGTGCCCATCTTGATGTCTGGGACGTAACAATGAAGGTCTATGCGAAGAAAATGAGAGCGATTTATTATCAAGGGTGATTTTTTCCCTTTGTTTATATCGTTTTCCCTTTCTTTTTTCAAGTGTTAAAACAAGGGAGGTGTGGAGACTTGCTTGATGAGCCATCCTTGCAGTCGGTGCAAAGGTCTTGTCATAGTCCACATCTTGTCTGTGAGAGAAGCCCTTGGCAATGAGTCGTGCCTTGTGCTTGTCCAAAGAACCATCAGCTTTGTACTTGGTCTTGTAGACCCATTCGACACCAATCACCTTCCACTTGGGAGTTTGAATCAACTCCCTAGTGTTGTTCGTCTTGATAGAATCAAGTTCTTTCTGCATGGCCAAGCTCCACTTTGGTTGTGAAAGCGCCTTCTCAATTGTCAGAGGATCTCTGCCCTTGATCATTGTCGACATCAAAGCATAGTTCACATGTAATAAAGTCCCATCTACCTCAGCAAATCAAAGTCGCTGAGATCGTCGTGTAGTATCGCGTATGGGTAGAGGCAATTGTCGTATCATAAACCGATCTCCAACCTCTTCAGTTCCTTGCAAGACCGTCTTCGAGGACTTTTGGTAGAAAGCTTGATGTCTCTCAGTTTCGGTCACATGCACATCTAACCCTCTGTGCATGTGGACAAGCTACTTCAGGTTCAGGGTTCAGGTCATCTTAGGAAGTGTTTTGGCACCTTTGTGAGCCTATGCGCAGGTCGTGCATGTCCAGGCACATAGAGTAGTTGCATATCCTCTGGTTGCACACACCATGATCATCAGAATTAGTCAGTAGCCATCATGAGCATTTTACAATGCACAGAACCCACTTTCCCTCTTTTAGCCATTTTCACTTATTATTAATAAGTGTGTTGGGAAACTGGGTAGGGCAAATTGGCTAAAGTGGATATATAAGAAAAGCTAGCGCTAGCACTTTCTGGTAGAAGAGGCAGAAGTACCACACTTGTAATGCACCTTCTCAGCAAGACCGGTAGGACTTCCTTAGCGTTTTCAGCCATCAAGACTAGCGTGGCATTAGTGGACATTGCAGATCAGCCAGCATTTTCAGACTATAGCAGCTAGCGTTTGCAGATTGCAGATCAGCATAGCGTTTTGCTGCTGCTCCACCTAGCGTTACCAGTTTGCTGCACCACCTAGCGTTTTTGCTGTTGCACCACCTAGCGTTTCAGTTTGCTGCACCTCCTAGCGTTTTGCTGATTCCTGGCAACAATTCAGTCCATAGCATCAGCGTTTTCCATTTGTAGTAGCCCCAAATCGCAAATCTCACCTTCCCGCAGCAGATCCTTGCCGCACAGTCAGATTAGCCAGCGTTTTCAGTTTCAGCCCGCTGTTCCCAGATTTCAGCACCTGCGTTTTCAGCGCATCGCCGTCATGTCGTCGCCATCGCCGTCTTCGTTGACACAATGTCAGAATTCAGCAGATAGCAGATTTGCAGATTTCAGCCCGTCTCGTCGCCGTCATCATTGTCATCGACATTGTCGGCAAGTCCATTGCATCTAGACCATTGTACCAGATTTGTGTAATCAATAGCATAGACCTCTCTCGCCATAGAGAGTGGGGCCCTTGGAGGAGGGTTTGACAACATTCTGGTGTCATATTCTCTCTCTCTCTCTCTCTCTCTCTCTCTCTCTCTCTCTCGCAGTCTCAGCACCTTCATTTACAATGTCCTTCACTTTGTGATCATTTGCACTCTTTCATTAAAGGAACGGAAGGCTCTCCCTTCTGAAGTAAAAGGAACCCTTGAGCACAGTTCGGAGCACTCATCTTCCGCTGCACGTTACATTGGTATCAGAGCTTTGGCAGTGTTCTGTATCACTCAAGGAAAGAACCACAAGAATTTTTTTTTGCTTGTTGCGGTCGCACGTAACCCAAGTCCACTTGGGCGTGTCGATTCCTAATCGTGTTTTTGAAGAGTGACAAGAAACCCAAGAAAGAGGGCTTGTCCGGCCTCTCCTTGTTCCTCTTTTCACTCATTGAGAGCGGACTATGCACATAGCGGCCGACCAATCAACGTCAGGTGGGAAACAACCTTGGTGTGCCAAGGGGTACGCCCGCAAGGCAGAGTAGAGCTCGGGTAAGAGAAGATCCTTCTCTAACACAAATTGCAAGCTAAAGAAAGACATTGAGGATTCAAGAACCTTGAGAACTCAAGAACCTCAAGAACTCAAGTACCTCAAGAATCCAAGAACCACAAGAACCCAAGAACCACAAGAACCCGAGTTCCTCGTGAACTTAAGTACCAAGAACTCAGTGTATGGTCATCACCCGAAGCGGATTGGATACTTTGTGTGAAGGTGATGAGTATGGAGGTGGCGAAGAAGAATTTTCCCCACCAGGAGGTTTTTCCAACCCTCCTCTCTCCCCATCTACGCCACGGTTTGCACCAAATCCTATGGTGGCTTTGGTCAAGATGATGATGGACATGATGTTACAACAAGAAGCGCAACACGCAGCCTTGGATCGCGAGCGTGAGCAAGCGTGCTTTAAGGTGCAGCAGAAGTGAATGTTGAACTTTGCTCAAGATGAGTGCTCCGAATTGTGCTCAAGGTTCCTTTCACTTACGGAAGGGAGAGCCTTCCGTTCCTCTAGTGAGAGAGTGCAAATGATCACAAAACAAAGTGGCAAACACTGTGAATGAAGGTGTTGATACTGAGAGATAGAGAGAGAAGAATACGACACCAGAATGTTGTCAAACTCTTCTCCGAAGGCCCCACTCTCTATGGCGAGAGCAGTCTTCTATCGATTGCACAAATCTCTACAATGCTTTGGACTTGCCAACGTTGTCGACGACGATGAGGAGGACGACGAGACGGGCTGAAATTTGAAAATGCTAATGGCTGAAATCTGCAAATCTTTATCTGCTGAATTCTGACTATGACGATGCAATGATGACGCGTGAAAACGCAGATGCTGAAATCTGCGTTTTCCGGGCTGAATCAGCCAACTACATTGGATCTGACCGTGCGGAGAGGATCTGCTTCGGGAAGGTGAGATCTGCGAGGTTCGGGATTTGTTCTACTGTGTCTAAATGTTGAAGACTGAAAACGCTGGTGCTTCTGGTGGTTCCGTCGCGGTGAATCTGCAAAAGGTTGAGATGCCAGGCTGATGCAAAAGCGCTAGGCTGATTTGGGCTCTGTTGTAAAAATGCTATGGATCTGCTGCTTCTGCTAATGCCATGGATGATCTGCAATGCAAAACGCCAGGGTTGGTTCTGCCATGCAAAAATGCTAGGCTTGGTTCTTGTTGTCGCCAGGCTGCTGCAATGCAAAACATTGGGCTTGTTCTGCTGAAAACGCTAGTTGTGTTGATGCAGAAACGCTAGGGGTCATTTGCTCCAAAAACCGCTAGGTGTCCTATGGGGGTCTTGCTGAGAAGGTGTGTTGAACACGCGGTTCCCGCTGCCTCTTCTGCGATTTGAAGTGGCAGATTTGCCTTTGGGAGAAGGCCAAACAACTTACAGTTTAAAGGAAGACCTGATTGGGAGGAAAGTAGATTGTACTTTTGGACAGTTGATGAATATGGTGCCCAAACTTAACATGCTGTGGAAGTCATTAGTGAATCCAGAAAAAGAGCCGAAGCATGGACAAGTCAAAGTGTTGTCCATGGGAGAGTTACTCGACATCTGTCTTGTGGTGAACGTTTGGCACAAAGGTGTGGGCATGAGAGAAGTCTACATTGATGGAGGTGCTCAGTCATGTGTCGAGAGACCGGGTCTCATTACATGCGGAAGCTCTGGGTTTCAGATTCGAATAACAAACCATGCCAAGGTGAAATGTTTGAGGATGATCAAGAATTTGGAAGTTGAAGTCTTTAGCGTGAAGGTTATGGTGAACTTTCATGTTATGCTAGCTGGTATGGGAGTCTTTCCTCTCATTTTGGGACGACCTTGGTTGAGAGCTGTTGGTGCCGTGCAAGATTGGGGCAAGGGCACAATCGGTGTGCATGGCAAGAAGGGTGAAAAGAGGGTGTTTGATATGACTACCAAACAACCTATGGCACTTGAAGATGTGAGTGAGAATGATGAGTCCGAAACTACCAGTGATGATAGTTCTGAAGACTTAGAAAGTAGCACTACTTCGAGTTCCAGTGATGAGGGTGAAGTGTCATTCTTGTTGTTGGACGAGGAACAGAGAGAAGTTAGTGAAGTGTTGCAATTATCAGGGAATATAAATGCTTCAAGTCGTTTAGAGCAACTTGAAGAGTTGATGCAACCTAAACAGGAACTGCCAGTGAGGAAAGAGTTGATTCAAAATATGTTGAGTACTGATTTGACACAAGGAGAAAGAAAGAAATACTTAGCAATGTTGGACAGGTTTCCTAATCTTTTCATTACCTCACATCAGGAAATAAGGGCAGAGTTAGCGGGGAACGCCAATATGGGGGCTTGGAACGCCGAAACGGCGTTCCGGCCGGTCAAAATCTCTGGGAACGCCTCTGAATGGACTGTCGTTCCGACAGACAGGCAGTCACCGGAATGGACTGGCTGGAACGGGTTGGAACGGGCCGGAACGGCCTCAACGGGTAGAAACGGGCATATTTGAACGCTTAAAAAAGTAGCTATTTGGGAACTTTGGGCAGCCAACGGCCATTTACAGGCCTATATAAATCCCCCCCTCTTCCCCCATTCTTCACCAAAGCATCAAGGAAGTTTGAAGGCCCTCTCCCTTGCTCTCAACTCTCAAGCCATAGGGGCCTAGCCTCTAGCTCTCAAGTTTCAACCTCTCTCTCTCTTGGGCTAACCCTCAAGGCTCAAGGGTCAAGCTCTCTTCGGTCTCAACTTTCAAGAGGTGAAGCCTCTCTCTCAAGCTCTCTATCTCAACTTCTCATTGCTCAAGCTCTCACGGAATCAAGCCTCTCTCTCTCTCTCTCTCTCTCTCTCAAACCCTCAAAGATCAAGCTCTCTCTCTTTCACGGATAATCCATGGCTGCTTCTTCTCGTACAACCCCCTCTGTTCATGCGGGCAACACTCAAAAGGCGAAGGAATGGTCGTGGTGGGATGAAGTGACCTCGGAGGGCACCTTGTCGACGGCGGGAGGTTCTCGTGCATGGGCATGCAAGCTATGCTCTTACACGCGGAAAGGGGGGCATGACAAAGTGAGGGCACACTTTCTTCGAGTGCCTGGACATGAGGTGAGATTTTGCACCAACGTAACCATCGAGAAGAGAAAGGAGCTCGAGGAAAAGGATCGGCAATTCAACCATAAAGCCAAGCCTGTACGCAAAGGTATCGATCCAAAGACCCTCATTTTCCCTTCTTCCTCTCTACCCGGTTTAGGTGCCGGTGGATCTTCATTGGGTCCGATTCGTCGCCAAAGGACGCGTGCCACCTCTTGGGACCCAAAGAAGAAGGAAGAGGTGGATACGGCCGTAGCTCGATTCTTCTATTACGACTATATCCCATTTGTCGTGGCAAGGTATGTTTTATTGATTTATCAATCTTCTCTCTCATTTCTTTCGTTATCGTCGTTTTTGCCCTTTTGATACTAACCTCTTCTATGTTTGATCGAAATAGGTCGCGGTATTGGAAAGTCATGGTGCAATGGATAGGAGAGTATGTCACCGGCTATGTGCCGCCATCTTCAGAGGCTCTCCGAACTACTTTGCTCGATCGAGAGAAGGCTATCGTGGAGCAAACAACCCTCAATATTTAGCGTCTTTGAGTAAAACATGGCGTTTCTCTCATTGCCGACGGGTGGAGCGATACAAGGAAGAGATCTATTCATAGTCTCGTTGCATAGGTTAGTGGAGAGATGTACTTTGTGCACTCTCATGATGCCATCGAGAGTGGCAAGTCCGTCGATGTCCTCTCTGCAACGTGGACAACGGCCATAGAAACGATCGGTGAGCAACAACGGTGGCCTTTGTCACAGATGGGGAGGCATCAAACAGGGCAGCAACAACTATTATAGAGGGCCACTATCCGCATGTGAGTGTGCTTTTGCATGGCACACTACCTGAACAACCTTCTTAAAGACATCAGCAAGCTAGACTGGATTGCTCCAGTCATTGTTGATGCAGTGAAGATTGTTACTTTCATCAACAATCACAACTTGGTTCGGAGTGAGTACCTCAAGAGGTCGGGCGGCAAAGTGCTTCTAAAGTATTTAGACACCCGCTTCGCATTCAACTTTCTTCTTGTGCGCAGGTTGTCTGAATGTCAAAATGCGGTTCGACAGGTCTTCATCAATAATGAGTTCACCACCTCTCCCTATGCAAAGACAGTTGCATGGATTTTGTGCAAGGATAAGGCAGAGGATCTTGAGTTCTCAAGAGTCTTGACGCACAGGTAAAACCGGTGGTTCATTTGCTTCTAGTTTTGGATGGCATGGATCCTTGCATTGGCAAGATTTATGAGGCAATGGACCGCATGATCGAGCAACTTGCACAGCTTGAGCCGAAAGTAGAGCGATATGAGGAGATCCATGCGCTTTGCAACTGTCACAAACGGGAGCGTATAACAATATAAAGTACATTCGGATAAATAGGATTTATCACTTAATATTGAAGCCAGAGTATATAGAGAGAAATAGATAAAGAGAGAGAGAGAGAGAGAGATAGAGATGAGAAGATCGACACAGTACTGGGGACCAGAAGATGGGCTAGTCCCCCCCCCGTAATAGTATCTTTATTACTGAGGAGAAGTCTATACAAGCTCTTGAACTGAACGTATTACCACGCTCGTTCTAGAATAAGACTTGATGGTTCCTTGAAGCCTCGGCTTCCTATTCCTAGGGCAAAACCCTATTCCAAGGAACTTCCGTTCCTTATTCCAAATCCTCGAGAACTAAGGTTCTCGCCTCTGGATCTCACCTTCCAGACTTAGGGCATGAAATCCCTACAACTCTTTTCTAACTCTGTTTCTAGAGTCCTCTTTCTGCAGATTAACTCCGCTTTCCTGGACACAAAGTCCTTCCTTTGGGAATTTCAACTTCCGGATCACATCTCGAGAGTCTACCTCTCTTTGATCTGTGGATTTACCTCCCAAACTTGGGTACGAAACCCTTGGGCTGATCTAGCTCTAGTTCCTCAGAGCGCTTTTCTCCTGCAGAGGCTCATGCCTTCCTCTGCTCCTACTCCCTCACGAAGAGGAAGTACCACCTGCAATCAAATACTCAGAGATCATAACATGAAAATCTTACCTTCAAAGTCTCGACGCTCGAAACGCAACTCGGTTCTCGAAAAGCAATTCCCCGGAAGAGATTTCTACATAGAAAATCCTCTCTTTCAATCCTACACACAAAAGAGGTGTGTTCTCGGGTTCCTTCTCGTAAATCAGCCTCGTCTACGACGTTTATGGGCTGAAAACAGAGAAAAACAGCAGCTTGTCGCGATGGAAACACGCTCCGTAGACACTTCTTCGCGAGGGAACTCGCGCACTGAGTCTTGGTGACATCGGGTACACTTGGGACAGTCATGGGCATCACCGGCAACGTCTTCTTTGCGGGTGAACTCTGCAGCAGCATCTTCTTCTCTGATAAGAACTGATCCTCCCATCTGAGTGAGGGCATGTGATGCTTTTATAGCTCCTAGCCACGGGCACGAATAGCTGCTCGCGTAGAGATCGCGGTTGGGGTTTTTTTATTTTTATTTTTTTAATAATTTTTTTTTTCGTTGTTCTGCCAGAAAAAGAGAGAGAGAAAATGTCTGTTGCCTCATTTATCAGATGGCTGTCCACTTATTAAATGGGCGGCCGACGATTTTAAAAATAGTCTGAATCTGCCCAAAAACTCAATAAAACCTTATAAGTTAAAAACAATGCTTTCACACCACTTCCCGGGCGTCCTTGGATGCAATCACACGCACAGTTGCAATGCAGACATAAGACTTCCTCGCGGGAAAGCATTTGCTTTCCCGAAAAGCAATCCTGCTTTCTCAGAAAGCATCTGTTTTTCCTCAAAGTTTCATCTGAACCCATCTTTATTCAAGTGCTTGCTTTTCCTTGTGGACAATTCTAACACATTCCGGAATTTCCTCTCGACTATGGATATCCCCTTTTCGATGCACCCGTCACCCACCTTGTGACGCATCAGGAATACCCATCACCTAGTCACTTCCTACCGAACTTACGGTACAATCTCCTTCGCGATGCTCTATGTCACCCATCCTATGATGCATCAGAGATGTCTGTCCCGGATGGTCGAATACTTCTTCCCGATGCTCTGTGTCACCCATCCGATGTGATGCATCAGAAGTACCCGTTCCTGGTGGCCTTACAGATATTCCCGTTCTCACTGCTCCCGTCATTACTTTGAATGACGCACTAGGAATATTCTCTATTCGGATGTCTCCAGTGAGAAAAACCCTCACTTAAAATTTCAATAATTCATTTAGAATTATTTTTCCCGGTGTTCCAAGCGAGAAAACCCTCTTACTTATAAATCCAATAATTCATTTAGAATTATTTTTATGTCAGATAAAGCCAATTTAGCAACAGCAGCTCGAGGTGGAATTCATATGCCTCTCCTTTACACGGGGCAGTCTACATGGTGGATCCAAAGTTCCAAGGTGCAGGGCAAGAGACAGATAGAGAAGTCATGAACCAATTTATAGAGATCTTAAACAAGATGGTTCTAGACAGAAATGGGCGACGCATTGTCAGAGATCAGTTGAACAGTACAAAGAGATGCGGGGGTCATTTGGCAGTCCAGATGCTCAGATTGATCGTAGGAAAATAGGTTTAGTGCTATGGTGGGAGGACTATGGCTATGATGGCCCTGAGCTTCAAAGATTGGCGATCCGTATTCTCAGCCAGTCAGTTAGTACCTCATGCTTGGAGCAATTGAGGAGTACCTTTAGCCATATTGCTTCCAAGAAGAGGAATCGGCTTGGAGTGGAGAAGGCTAATGATCTTGTCTTTGTCAGCGCAAATTTGAAAATGCTTTGCAAGAGTACAGACAAACAGACAGATCCTTTTACACAGTGGGAGATGGAGCAAGAGGCTCCTTAGGCAAGTGAAGATTCATATCCAGCAACACCACGTACTTTATCCGTGGCTGAGATCGAGCTGGGCCTAGAGCTCAATGACGAGGAATGGGAGGATGTGCATGATTTACAGTCGGCTACTACGGATTGGGAGGCCTCTCAGGCTAGTGGCTCTTGAGTCTTGAGTCTTGAGGCTCGAGAGTTGCGAGTCGCGACTTTAGGACTTCCATTATGATTTATCCTTGCCTTTTATGGTTGCTTGAGCCTTGCTCTGTTTGACATTTGTAGCTACTAGCATCTTTATGGTATTTGTCACTTTCAGTCTTTTGGTATTGTGGTCATTGGTTGCCCCCCTTGTAGTCTCGACTCTCATTATGGTATGCCATCTTTGGCTTTTTTGTAGCACCTTGGCGGCCCTTGTTAGCCATAATTAAGCAAAAACATAATTAAGCATTGTGTTTGCTCAATGTTGTGTATGTGCTATGTACTCTGGGCACCGCACATCCCAATCAAGTCATAATAAGGTTGAATGGTCTTCAAATCGTGTTTTTTGTGGGTATTAGAGTCAAAGGACTCTAGGACTACTTGTATTCAAACACATAACGCTAAAAAAAACAATATGGGAGTTTTTTTAGCCTCCCGTTCCGCGCTGTTTCTGTTCCGGACCCATTCCCGTTTCGCAGGGAGGCCCGTCGCCGTTCCTGTTCCGCGTTCCGGGTAACTCTGAATAAGGGGCTTTGTTGGGGATCCTGTGAAGATGGAGCTAGTTGAAGGGGCAAAACCAATCAGACAGAAGTTAAGGAGGATGGGCAAGGAGCAGATGAATGCCTTAAAGGAAGAAGTGGATAAGCTATTGGATGCAGGGTTCATTGTGCCAGTTGATAATGCTGAATGGGTGAGCCCTGTAGTGGTCACTCCGAAGAAAGATGGGCGTTGGAGAGTTTGTGTTGATTACAAGCCACTAAATGCGGTGACCAAGAAAGATCCTCACCCTTTGCCTTTTATTGATTAATTGTTAGATGCAGTGGTTGGTTTTGAAAGATACAGTGTCTGTGATGGGTATTCAGGATACTTTCAGCTTATCCTTGCTCTTGAAGACAGGAAAAGACTACTTTTATCACGGCATGGGGTTGTTTTTGCTTTTGTTGCCTTCCTTTTGGGTTGACAAATGGGCCAGGAGCCTTTGAAAGAAAAGTAGATTGGGTCCTTATCCTGTTCCTTGGGAAGTTTGTCAAAGGATTCATAGATGATTTTTGTGTATAGAGTTCAAGGAAAGAGCATGTTCAAAAGCTTGAAATGACTTTTGCTAGATATGATGAATGTGGGGGTCAACTCAATCCTAAAAAATGTCATTTGGCACATCCACGGGTGAAGCTTCTTGGGCATGTTATTTCGGAAAATGGAATTGAAGCAGATCCAGAAAAGGTGGAGGCTTTGCTGTTACTGTCACCCCCAAAAGATATGAGAGAGTTGGCCACTTTCATACAAGAAGTTTAATATCTCTCGCTTCATACCTTTGGCATCACAGCTATTGTATCCATTGTAGCAAACAGTTAAGAATGATCCTTTGGAATGGTCTCATGACTGTGACGAGGTTTTTGACAGAGTTAAAGAGGTTTTGAGTACGCTTCCCATTATGCAGGCTCCTGATTGGGAAAAGGAGTTTTATGTTAACCCATTAGTGGGAGATGATGCTATTGGGGCTATGTTATTGCAAAGGGGAAAGGAATCTCAGTATATGAAGCCTGTTCATTATGCTAGCAGGGTGAAGACTCCTCATGAAAGAGATTTTTCTGAAATTGAATTGGTGATGACAAGTATGGTTTATGCTTGCGGACGATTCAGACACTACTTGCTGCAAAAGTCATTTACTTTTCTCACCAATTATTCATTGCTTCCCCAACTGTTAAATAATTCAAATGTATCCAAAACAGTGACGAAATGGGTTATTGAACTTCAAGAGTTTCAGTTCACCTTTTTAGTGGAGGAAAGTACTCGGGCTACCCTGGCAGATCTTCTCACTTATAAGATACTCCGGTTTTGGTCAAAGAAGAGGTGCTGCGGAAAAAGAAAGTCGAGACTCCTGCCATTTCTAATGCTTCATTGTTGTACTTTGATGGTTCTTATTGAAGAAGTCATGATGCTGCTTCAAGAGGCATTGCCATTTATGATGCATAGGGGAAGCTTATGAGAAAGCAAGGGCTGAAACTTGATGCCAAAAGTAACAAGGAAGCAGAATACATGGCTCTTGAAGGTGGTTTGCATATTTGCTTACAATTGGGAATTAAACGCTTGCAAATTAAAGGAGATGCTTTGTTGGTTGTGAAGCAAGTGTTGGGAGCATGGAAGAATAAGAACCCTAAACTGAAAAATTTATGCTTCAAAGTGAAAGCGTTGCTCAAAAAGCTCGAAGCATGGAGTTTGCAGCATATTGAGAGGTCTTAAAATGAAGAAGCTCATGATGCTGCTCAAAAAATGATCACTTGTGTGTTTGTGGTAAAGGGCCAAGGCAGATGCCCCTTTATATCATGGGAGGGAAATCTTATGAAAGGAAGTGGATTTTCTATTAACAGGTGTTCTACCTGAAGGTTTGCCGTCTTCTAAAAAGTATGCATTTACAAGGAAAGCCAGGAAATACAAAATGCTTGATGATGTGCTTTACATGAAAGGAGATGATTTGGTTTTGTGTCGTGTGCCTTGGAAAGAGGAAATTTACAAAATCTTGAAAGAAAATCACGAGGAATCTTGTGGAGGCCATTTTGCTATAAAGATCATGTTGCATAAGGTCTTGCAAGAAGGTTACATATGGCCGAGTATTCAACGAGATGTTAATCATTGGTGCAAGTTGTGTTTGCCTTGTCAGAGGATGGGAAAGAGAATTTTGAAGCCTGAATTGCGAAAGACTATTTTAGCTTTTGATGTGTTTGAAAAATGGGGTCTTGATCCTATCGGACCCTTACCTATGAGTAGCAAAAGAAATGCTTACATCTTGACAACAGTGGATTATTTGTCACGATGGGTAGAAGCCAAGGCTGTCGAACAGATTACCAGTAAAGAGATGGGAAAATTTGTTTATGAGTACATATGTTGCAAATTTGGTATGCCACTAGAGCTATTTTCTGATAGAGGACCAAGATTTAGAGGAGAACTGTTTGATTTCTTATGCGAAAAGCTCAATATACAACATAGGTACAGTTCTCCCTATTATCCACAATGCAATGGTCTTAATGAAAGATTCAATGGAGAGTTCGTAAAGATCTTGACAAAGATGACTCAGACACTTGGGAAGACTTGGGATTCAAAGTTGCCTTGTGCGTTATGCGCCTACAGAACTGCTATCAAGACGAGCACAGGATTTTCCCCTTACCACTTGGTTTATGGCAAGGAAGCTTTATTGCCAATTGAAGCGGAAATCCATGTTCTCAAGTTATTGTCATTGGAAGATGAGAAGCAAACAAATGCATGGCAGAAAAGGTTATTGGATTTACAATGCTTGCAATTGGATAGAGTTTAGCTTTGGGTTACTATGAGGAAGTGTCAAGAAAGACTCAGGTAAAAGCCAATGAATGCGTAGAGGATAAGAAAATTGAAAAGGGTGATTTGGTTTTGCGATACAATAGTAAATTGGACAATACCTTTCAGAAGAAATTTCAAATCAAATGGGAAGGTCCGTGTAATGTTGTAAGCAAATTTGAAAACGGCACATATCAGTTGGCCGATTTAAATGGTGCACAACATAAATATTGTGTTAATGGTTATAGATTGAAGAAGTATCTGGCACGTTTGATGGCAATTGTGACTGATGAAATACTATCAATAGAAGGAGACAATGTGGAGACATCTGAAAATGTGGATGAGGTTTTTGGGGATGAAATGCAGCAGTTATTCACCCTAGGGACCTCTGCTTGTCATGAATGACTAAGCAGGCAAGGGGGGGTTGGCAAGCTATGTCAGGCATTTTTTGGATAAGCATGAAGTCACTAAATCATGCCAAAAAGCTTACCCACTAGCCTCATGTCTATATGTGTACATAGCCCTGCAAGTTTTGGAAGTGGCCTTGTAAAAATTCATGTACAAAGGTGTGATTTTGCAAAGCTTGAATGCTGATGTTTTGGGTTGTTTGAGACTCCAAAATATGGTTTTTAATAAGTATTTTGAGCCGTGCTTTATAGCTTGTGAATTGGACTTATATATCATGAGTTATGATCATCCGAAACGGGCCGTCTCAACTTAGAAGGTGATTGTAGGTGCATGCGAGAAGGACAACTAAGCCAACTTGGGGGTCTAAGATTAGAAATGTTGAAGTTTTATATTTCTGGAGATAGCCGAGGTATGGGCTTCGAGCTGTGTGTTATGGTGCGTCATTCGGTGACCGGAGCAGCAAGGTATGCCTCGTGGAAAATTGTCCGAGAAGTCCTCTCATGCTTTGGGAGAAGCTGGGAATTTTTGGGGAAGTTGGGGAGGTGGGAGGATGGTGCCAAGTGGCAATGGAGTAATCCCACATGGGGAGGAGCAAGTGGAAATTGGAGGGTGTAAGGGGGGGAGTGGGTACCCCTTAAGGTTGTATCAAAGGGGCTAATGGAGCTTCCTTGCCTTGCTTGTGGGGGCTCATGGGTGTTGGGGGAGAGAGGGGGCGCCCATTGTGAGTTCCCACTGCCTGGACAAGCGCCTGACCACTTTTTTGGTCCTCGGACACTTGCCCCCTCCCCCATTCTTTGATCAAATGGTCACCGACAGCTCATTTTTGACCCAAAAAAGGCCAAAATTGGACCAATTAAAAGGTGCCCAAGGAGAGAACCATGTCGGCTAAGAGGAGAGAGAAAATCCCTTGGGATAAGAGCAAAAAAGAAATCCCCTTTTAATAGCTGCAATTCTTTGCACACCCTTTTTCCTAACAGAGACTAGCTTTTTTGGAGCTTTTGGGAGAGACCTCATCTTCGAAAGCTTATAACTCTCTCGTCTGTTGTTGGAATCAAGCATATGGATACTTTACGGAGGTCTACACGACACGAGCTTCATCTTTATGATCTTGGTTTTCAGCAATTTTAATCATGGTTTGGGTTATGGTTGTTTCTCGCCCAACTTTACTGGTGCTCGACATAGGTGTTTTCCGCAGCTTAATAGTGTTTCCTTTCGATGGTGTGGTGTGTGCAAGGCTATAGAGGTTCTCGTTTTCCTTCTTCTTTGCACGCTAACAGTGTCATCAAAATTATAGCCATATCTTCGGAAGAGATTAGCTTCCGTGCGTGAAGAATCACCTGCAACATCTCTTGCATCTTTTGTGTGAAAGCATCATCCACAAAATCTATGAATGCTTCTCTAGTGTTTAGTGTCCCCATCACGAGAACTCTTTGCAACATTCTTCCTCTTTGGTGCCATTGTCAAGACAATTGAAGGTTGCAAAGCAATCCTTCGTAGACAAGTAGAAGTGGGGCTGCAAGGCTGCAAGCAACCTCCTGGCGAAAGGGAGTTCCAATTTCCTGTGGGTACATTGGCTGAAATTGGTCCAAAATCAGCCCCCTCAGCCACACAAAAATCTCCAACGGGTTGGCTGAAGATCTGCAAAGGTACTGGGCATGAACCATTGCCCTTGTAGGCTCTCCTAGAGTTACCTTGGTTCTAGATTATGAGAACATGGCACTCAAAGCCCTTGTGAGAGAGAGAGCACTCTCTGTAGAAAGAACATTTGTGTTTTGACTTGGAAAGCATCATGATCACATCTTCTAAGTGCTAGAATTCCTTGGCAAATCGGGCAATCCACATACTTCTATAACCCTCAAGGAAAAGAACCTGTTGCATTATGTATGTTATTGGTCATCTAGTCGAATTGTATGCATTACTGTGTATGTTACAAAGGAAATAAAGGAACGCAAACAATTCTTAAAGCCCGGGTGCTTTGAGTCCAAGACATTTCAAAGCACAGTATGCTTTAAGACTTAGGGCTTAAAGATTAACATTCTTAATTTATATTGTAGGTCATTGTTGGAAGCTTGCTGGGCTTTGAAGCCTTAGTAAATAAAGTGTATCTTTTTCTTTGGTTATTAACTTTGATTGTGTGTTATGCATGCTTGATTTCACTTTTGCTAATTGGCACGTGTATTTCTGTGGTTACAGGCAACAAATCAGGAGGAGGAATATCAGTGAGTTTACTTTTTGTAAAAACTTTAGGAGGTTCTCTCATATCAATGTTATATATGTAATGGTGTGGTTTTTCAGGCTGGAGGGCTCTGATGATGCTCTGGCCAAAATGAGAGCTGCTGAAGCTGATCTTGAAGAGAAGCAGAAAAACAAGGTACTTTCTGAGGATTTATGGGATATTATGTTTGGGTATTGCCTGGTTATAAACTGCTATGCCAAACATGTGGAATATCAGGAATCAGGATTTAATTGCCCTTGAAGGTTTTCAGGACTCGATGTATTCACAGTTCAGCTTACAAAATATGTTTGTTGGCAGGAGAAGCCATCATTTGAGTACTCTGGGAAACTGGCAGCTGAAACAAATAAAGTTCGCGGTAAATTGAATGCATGCAATCAAGCTTTTACTTGTGTATATGTTCAAGCTCGAGTTTCTGCTTGCAACCACAAAATTGTGGGACTGTTCATGTACTACTCTTGCATTGCAGCTGCCACAATTCAGTATACGATGAGATATCAGTCTTGTTTTACCTGGTGTGTGCTTTTCACATGTGTATGTGTTTGTATACAGAAGCGTAGTAGGTTTGTTGAGATTTAAAGATCGGCCGCCCTGCAAAGAATGTGATGATTTTTTTTTGATTGGAAGCATTTGGCCTTTTGGTGCTCAGAATCAATTTGACTTCAAAATACTGTGAAAGAAGACAGTGGCGTAGGCAGCATAATCAAATCTCAGGACGACACAAAAAATGATAAGCATTATGCCATTTGAAGTTGTGTTTTTGAAGTTGATGCTGCGTCTAGGTTTTTGACTGTAAGGCAGCAAGCACGTGTGCGTGCGCACACACAAAACAAGAATAAGAATCTTACAAACATGCAATAACTTGTGAGAGTTACATCTTTTACCTGTTGGTGGCTTGAGTATCTCCAGGAGCAGTTTAGGGAGTGAGGGCTGCTTCGTGGCTGTGCCTGGCCATATTTGAGGTAGACATACTTTTTTAGCGGTACTACCATGTATATTGCCCACCCAGTAGGCTGGCATGAGGTTGGACCCCTCTTTCCTAGGGTTTTCCGAGGTCAGGTCTCTTTTATTCCCTTCTATGCCCGACTGGGGACCAGATTTGGTCCACTTGGCTACCTATTATCTCACTTGATGTATGACATATCTGTCATCAGTCACATCCGATTGATGAAGGAGGCGAAGCAGATCTGGGATTGCCTTGCCTCATTATATGATCGAGGTTCTTTGACAAAGTGGATTGCTTTTGAAGTGTGGACCTTGGATATCAAACAGACGTCCATGAGGGACCATATCAACAAGATGTAGGAACTGGAGCAAGAGATTTTTCATATGAGCAAGAGGATCAGTTTACGTGGCCATTCAGGTTTTGGCCCAATTGCCTTCTAACTTTTATTCTTTGCTGATTATGAGTGGCTGATTGAACAATATCACATGAGACAAACTATTCCAATGGTATTGGACCAGGAGGAGCGGTTCAATGCGGGAAAGATTCCAGACTCCAAAGCCTTGGCCGGTTCTTCTAACAACAACAACAAGAAGAAACAGAAGGGTAGGAAGAAATGTAGCAACAATATTAAGAAGATTGATGCTGAGAAGAATGTTTTGAAAGCCGATCGGCATTGCAATCGTTGTGGAGAAGAAGACCATTATTGGAGGAAATGTCCAAAGTGAGTTTGTGAGGCTTCTACTGCTTTGTTTGCAGTAAAAGGCCTAGCCTTTGTTCACTTGGAGATGCCACCTAGAGAGACTTCTCTTGGGACATTGGAGTTTGAGACAGCTCTTGTGGTTCGAGATTCTCGGAGTTGGATTCTTGATAGTGGTGCTTCACGGCACATGACACCTTCGAAGGATCTCTTCTCCATCATGTGATGACACTATGGTTCCATTTTCATTGGCGACAAGTTGGAGATTCCTATTTATAGCAAGGGTACCATGGAATCGATTCTAGACAGGAGAGGGGGTATCCACATCTCGAAGGTTCTATATGCTCCAAAGTTGGGATTCAATCTCATGTTGATTGCACGAAGTGTTGAAGTTAGGCATGGAGATGGTCGTCACAGAGGATGCAGTGTCCATATAGGATCTTGACTCCAACAAGGAGGTCAGAGGGGGCACGGTGGAGCAAGGTATCTCCATTGTCCAAGCTCCAAGCCCTTTCTTCAGTGATCGGTACTTGTTTATGGAATTATTTGTTTGGCCATTTGAATGTTGATGGTCTTTGTTGTGCTTTTTGTGAACAATTGATTGAAGGCTTATGAGATGGGAAATGCATCACTTGCATTGGTGGGAAGCAACATAAAGAGGCTATTCCGAAGTAGGCTACACGTCGAGCTACTATAGTTTTGGAGTTGGTTCACACCGACCTTTGTGGACCTATGAAGAGTCCCTTGGGTATACTTTCTAGAGCACAAGTTAGAGGCCTTCATTGAAGTTAAAGAGCTGGCGTACACTCGTGGAGAGGGAAAGTAGCAAAGTGTAGAAGACATTTGATCGGACAAAGGTGAAGAGTTCACCTTCAATGCTTTTATAGAGTTTTGTGCGAACTATCGCATCAAGCGGGAGCTTGCAAATACTGGATCCACTTCAGAGGATGGAGTTGTGGAGTGGAAGAATAGGATTGTGGTGGAGATGATGAGGACAATGAGCATCCGGACTTGTCAAAGTGTTTGTAGGTGGAGGTAGATGTGACACCAATTCATACGCTCAATTGGTCTCCTACGACTTCGCTTCCATGGAAGACTATATTTGAGGCTTACTTCTCTAGAAAGCCCAATGTCTCATTTTTTGATATTTGGGAGCCATGCCTACGTCCATTTATTGAAGAAGCAAAGGAGGAAGTTTGACCCGGAGCCTAACCGGATTGTTTTTGTTAGCTACAATCGTCTTTCTGAGGGATATCGACTTTATGATTTGGTGAAGAAGGATGTTGTATTGAGCTGAGATGTGTCTTTGATGAGAATCTTTCTTTTGAGGGGGCTTCCACTCCCAAGTCTTCCACAACAGATTCCTCTCTTTGAGGTTGATGAACCCTCTTTCTCCAATTCCTATCCATGATGATGCAGTTGATACCGGTTTGTCACCGTGGTAGTGATGTTGAGAAGAATGTACTAGTAGCTCCCCCTTCTAGGGGTAAACCCAACAAGTTACCGAAGTGGCTGTTGGAGGCTTTGCGAGATGGAGCTACTTAAGATTTTCCACCAGATTGGCGTGAGGGGGGTACCACACGGCAGTCTCGACGACGAGACAAATGAAACTTTATTACAGGTGAACTATGCTTTGATGTCCACAGTGGCAAAGGACAGAACCTCTTATAGTTGATGAGGCCCTTTCACAACCGAAGCGGAAGAAGGCCATGTAGGCAAAGCTTGATTCGATCGTGAAGACTAAGACATGGGAGTTATTCCACGCTCAGCAAAGCGAAGGATTATTTGTGTCAAGTAGGCGTACAAGACGGAATACAAATGAGATTGGCCATTGGATAAGCACAAGGCATGGCTCGTTGCCAAGGGCTTTTCTTAGGGATCGGGTGTGGATTATGACGAGACCTTGGCACCGATCGCAAGGATGGTGAGTATTCGTATAGTTGTTGCTTTAGTAACCCATTATGGATGGCCCGCGTTTTAGATGGATGCCAAGGGTAACTTAGAGGTGTGTGGAGCAACCTCCAGGATTCTCACTTCCAGGATTGAGCGACATGGTTTACATGGTCTGGAAGGCTCTTCATGGCCTAAAGCAAGCCTCATGAGCGTGGTATCAAAAAATGAACTCTTTCTTCCTACGACATTCCCGTCATAGTTCTTCTGCACATACGCAGTACTATGGAGACCTGTTGATGGCAGATCTCGGCTTGCTTCACTACTTTTTGGGACTGGGGATATGATAGATAGAGGGGGGCATCTCTCAAGAGTTGTTGGAAGTATTTGGTATGACCGAGTGCAAACCTATCTCTTCTCTTATGGATCCCAACCATAAGTTGTCACAATATTACCCCTATATGAGTAACTGAAGCTAGTCGGTCATCTTATTTGGGTGTTGAACACGGAGTTTGACATCACTTTCGCAATGGGTACATCTAGCCTAAGATCGTCCAAGTCACATATAGAGCAGACTCTTCAGATCTTAGGGTATTTGAAGTAGTCAAAGTCGTTGGCTATGCTATGTAGCTGGAGATATAGACCTCATAATCATTCTTTGAGGATGGAGTGATTCAGATTGGGGTGGTGATCGAGAGGGATGACGGTCGACTACAGGTTAAACCTTTTCATTTGGTATGAGCGATTCCATGGAGTAGTATGTGACGGAATTAAGCTAATAACATCAACCGTACCGGAACTATATTGATAAGAGAGAGAGTATTTCATTAAGGAGATTCCTTATGAGAAAGAGAGTGTGCTTGGTCGGAGTTTACAACAAGAAACAACATAATCAGATAGCTTGGCATGAACAATAACTTGAAAGAGAGAGAAATTAAGACTGACAACAGTTGAGGACCGGATTTACTTGGAGCCGGTCCCCCCCTCCAAAAGGACTTTGTATAATAGCTTCTCCCATTGAGAGGATACAATCTTTATGCTCTTCAAAGCCCCATTTGATGCCATGAAGATGGAAAGCTTCATGTACCAACAATTACATTTGGTTTGGCCTCAATCCCAAGACCTCAAACACCTTCAAAAGGTGGAGAGAGCTACCGGGGAGTGGAGAGGATGGAGAAGAAGAAGAAGAGAAGAAGTATCCATATTAGAAAGAAGTATTCTTCTCACATTAGTTCACTCATAGAGCATAGCATAACCTAGTAATGGAGATGAATTGCATGTGGCGGGGCCCGCGTTCCTAGGGTTTCTTGAGGTTAGTGTCTCTTTTATCTGTAGTTTTCCCCTGCTATGGCTGGTTGGGGACTAGATTTGGTCCCCTATATCTCACTTGATGATGTGGCATATCTTACAGGGGCAGGCCTATTTATCCATATCGTGGGGTGTAGGGATGCTAGTATGGCAAATCTGGGGAGTCCCCATAAAGGGATCCCCACCCCCTTGTATTCCATCATTGTGTCAGCGTTTGGGACATCACCTCTCTTTAGCGATTTTTCTCCTCTCTCTAGTGTTTTCTAGAGCTCTCTCTCTTGCAGCGTTTTTGCCAGCGATCTCTCTCTCTCTCTCTAGTCCTTCCCTCCACCTCTCTCCTCCCCCAGTTGTGGTTACTTACAGGTGTTGCACCGGAGGCACCTACAGTGGGCGGTCGACACATAGAGGACGATACGAAGGAGTTCTAACTTCTGTCGCGTAGATTCGAGATCTATTGGTGGTTGGTCTTGAGAGGAGGCTTGCTCACGGTAGCAGACTTGATCATCATCCGATTCACCTTTTCTGTTGCACCTTCGACATAATTATGATAATATTACATTATGTGCAAGTATAAGCAAACCTTGTAGTCCTAAGTCTGCTGACATAGGTCATAGCACTTATGTATAGGACAGATGTTCGAATCAGAGGGGTGTGATCAATCCACAAAGGGAAGTAAGCCTAAAGCTTTGCAAAAAGCTTCAAACCTTCCCAGCAAAAAGTTTGTCAAGAATGGTACACACATGAGCGTGGTTAGAGGAATGCGATTAATTGTCATCGTTCTTTGACTTCGAAGTTAGAATGTGCAAAATGGTCATAATCAATTTGACCTCAGAATTCCTTGAAAGAAGAAATTGGCTTAAATAGCATAATCAAATCAGCACAAGAAGAAAAATGGTGTGGCTAAAAGATTTCAAAAAGCTTTGAACTTTCACGAGGAAAAGCTGCTACAACAGAACAAAACACATGAGACACTTGCCGTCATGGAAATGCTCAAGAAAGAGCCATTATCTATGGTTGGATGGAATTGATAGCCGTAGAGCACTCTTATAGTTCTCTCGTGAAGTGTCGAAACAATGACTATGAAGTTTAATAAGTGGGGCCTTCACATGAAACGCATAACTTTTATAGCTCCTAGAATCTCCCAGGGACAAGTGATAGGGAGTGAGGGCTGTTTTGTGGCTGGTCTGCCAAGTGAGGTAGATATTTTTCTCTTGGCCACTTTCAGCCTTGTCGAGCCCCAGATTGGTTCTCTTTTTGTCTGGTTAGCTTCTGGTAGGTGACGGGCATTTTTCCCAGCGTTGGCATTTTTTTCCTCGGAGTCGTGCTGCCCTGATTTGGCCTATTTCCCACACCTCCACAGGGTGGCATCAGAACTGTTTATCACCAGTTTGTCAACCTGTTGGTTTGGCATAAATATGCCAAGTGGCTGATTTGGGTCGGGTAGCCATCTTGTGCGCACTATGTAGGGTAGAAGGCATAGTTACATGGAATGGCCATTTTCAAGTCTCCATTCCCCGGTCCCATTCCAACTTCCCGTTTCGTATCTCCGTTCCGTGTTTCAGACGTGAGTATCCGTAACATGGAATGGCATTCCATGGCCATTGTCTTTCCCCATTCCCCGTTCATATTTCCCGTTCCGGGTAACTATGGTAGAAGGGGAGGGGGGGGTGGAGTGGGGGTGGGTGGAACTCATTTGTAGTGCGTGTTCAGCCCAGCAGGGTGACCTTTTGGGGCAGCCCATGTGCTATGGGGCAGGAAGCCCTAGAGGAGTGCAGCCCCTAGCGTTTTTAGGGTGCAGCCCTTGTTTTTTTGGGCAGCCGGGTGGCATCGGGACGGTTTTTGTCAACCATTTGGGGCGGCCCATGTGTGCTATGTGGCTGTATATTATATGCTTTGTGGTTGTATATATATGGTGATGTTGCATTTTTTTTTCCAGCGCCCCCCCCTCCCTGCGAGGTGCATCGGAAGTCTTTAGGATTATGCTCGGATCTAGTACTCCGCACAAACACAAGGTTACTTTCCTTCACTTGAAAGACCTGAATTGAATTGAGAGAGAGAGAGAGAGAGAGAGAGAGAGAGAGAGAGAGAGAGAGAGAGAGAGAGAGAGAGAGAGAGAGAGAGAGAGGACATCGCAGGTCCCAACCACCCTCAAGGGCCCCCTTGCTTTGTTGCCAAAGCAAGTACTTGCTTTATTACTTGCACAAATGCTGATACAAAAATGCGAAATGCTGAGATGCTAATGGGTACTTGCGGCTATTGATATTGGGTACTATTGAGATACTGAAGGGTACTTGATGCATATGCTTGGTATTGTTGAAAACTGCTGGTACTTGGTACTGCTGGTGCTTGGTGCTGCGTCGGCGTCGTCGACGATACTTGCTAGAGATGCTTGTACGGCGAGGCTATGGCTGAATGCTGAAAACGCTAGGGATACTGTTGGGGATATGCGAATGCGACGAGGCTATGGACGGATCCGCTATTGCCGAGGCGTCGATGGGCTGAAAACTGAAAATGCTACTGACTTGAGGGCTGAAATCTGCGATCTGATGGCTGAATGCTGCTATCCAAAACGCTGAGGCAGATGCTCCAAAAACGCGGAAGTGGCTGGTGTTGATGGAGGCCAGAAACGTTGAGGATCTGCTACGGGGAAGGGGCTGAATGCTGAAGCAAACGCTGGTAGGCTGGTTCTGAAAATGCTGATGGCTGATGGCTGATGGGAAAAAGACTGGCTTTTACTGGTGCAAAAACGATGGTCCTGCTGGTGCTCCTTGAGAGGCTTTGCTATTGCTCCTCTGCCTTGTAGTGGCGCCCAAGGGGCTTCATTTATAGGTCTTTTAGCCATTTGCCCTACGTACTTTTAATAAACGTCATGTCAAAGTCACTTATTAATAAATGACTTAAGTGACTGTTCATATGCCTATATGCTTAAGTGGCTTAACTGTGCAAGTGAGGGTATGCAACTATGCCCTGCTTGATCATGCACGTCCTTCTAGAGGCTCACAAAATGCTAGGCTAGATTCTAAGTTAACTAAGATTGACGCTAGATTGTAGCAGTAGCTTGTCCTCCTGGCGCAAGCGCAGTGCCCACGTGAACCCCCCCCCCCCCCCCCCCCCCCCCCCCCCCCTCCCTCCCCCCTCCCTCATGTGTTGATTGTATGCAGATTCAGCCAGCGTTTGGGGGCTATGATATCCCCTCTTGCAATGTTTCTCTCTCTTCTTTCTAGCGGTCTCACTCTGAGAGCGTCTCTCTCTCTCTCTCTCTCTCTCTCTCTCTCTCTCTCTCTCTCCCTTCTCTATTTTGGATGATGACATATGGGAGTTCTCTAGAGATGGTGACATCATCATTCTAGGGGATTTCGATGCTAGGATTGCCCATCATCAGACAGTACTTTATGATACTTCAGAGGAGATGCTGAGAGAGTTGGATGTTGCAGAGACGGGCCTATCCAGACTATCACAGGATGGAGAACACACTGAATATGGACGACACTTGATAGACATGGGGACTGCACATGGATTGGCCATCTTGAATGGCCTACAGAGATTTCCCGTTGCGGGGGGTTTTACATGCTTTCCACATTGACATGGAGCCAGCACAATGGATTATGTCATGGCACAGCCGAGCCTCATCTCTAGTATCCAGGATCTCATGGTTGGACCCAGACCTGTTGGTGTGGCAGTGGACCATGCTCTTGTGTCGTTGACCATCTCTTTTAAGTTTAGTGTAGCACACAAGCTACGGGCAGCAGCCCCTACTCGCTACACCTTCATGCGGGAGACGGACTCTGTATACATAGATGGGATCTACAGACGTCTATGCATAGAGGAGCTAGGGAGACCTCTAGAGGAGCTTACTACTATACTGACACAGACACTACATGATGCAATAGCAGAGGCATATTGAAACCGGCCTGTTCAATCCAAAAAGGGCGGTAGACTTTACTTTAAACCTTGATTTAGCTTTCACCCATTATTAGTCGTCTATTTTACCTGTACTTTCAAGACACAACAAAGGGGAGAGGGATTCAGGCTGCTAGATTGCACCTGTATGAGTAGACAGACACCAGATTGGCCCCTAACTTAGGCGCCCCTTTCGGTATTTCTTTATTGTTCAAAAGAGGGAATAAACGCTGTGGTTCCTACAAGCTGCCCCGCACAAACTCGGCTGAATTTCCACTGTTCCAGCTCGATTTCGGCAGCATAACTGTACTAGAACCCTTCACGGTCAGTATTCCCACGCATTGACTGACTTTCCCGACGCATACGGGCACTTTGCAAAACCTGGCGAGAATCTGCAGCACGCTGAATTCTCTGTTTTCAGCCCTGAAAATGCGCCAGATCGCCTGTACAGCGGTCCCCTTGCGTCCCCGAACCTCCTGGGGGTATTAGGGTCCGTTTAGGGCCAAAACCCTAAACCTGCAAAAATACACAGCAGGCTGTAATTCACTGTTTCGGGCTCCGTTTCGCGTGCCGGTCGCATCCCTAGCAAGTCCTCGAGCTCCCGCACCTGTAGGGCTACTTGCCCTTTGAATCGGACGAGATTTCTGGCGTGAAACCTCTCCGAATTCACCTGTACCTGCGGGGGGATTAGCCGCTAGCTAATCCAGTACCTGTGCAAGAGGCTCTTGCCTCGGCAATCGCGCATGAACCCACACAACTGTTCATTGGTCAAATGAAGAGCCCACTAGAGGGGCATAACATACTGCCAAAGGGGAGAGAGAGGGCAGTGCGTAGCGTGCAGGGCATCACTCCTGGCACCGCACTGTGCATAAGAGGGAAAGCAAGCACTCCATAGCTCTTAACCTGTGACAGAGACTTGCAAAATGAGCCTCCCAACTATAAATCACGTTTTTGCCTTCTCTATAAGTAGTAAACTGGCCTCAAAGTGCCAAGTGTCACTCATTTGTGCATTTTCCCGCTTTAGACCCTCGGGTCTAAAAATATCTCACTTGCAGCCTCTGTTGACTTGGCCACAGAGTAACAAAATGATCCCCATGTCAAACTGCACGTAATGACGCGAAGACATTTTCAGGTCCCAAAATAGCAGTTCCCTAATTTTTAGGAGATGCTGCCATTGTATCTTTCTAGGTCATCCGACCCTCTTTGTACACTGCGGCCACATCCAGAACTGAAATGTAGCCTCTGTAGCAAAGGATTCCACTTTGGCTAGTCAATGACCCCACTTGGCTAACCATAGTCCTTGTCCAACCTTAGTGCTCTCTTGCCCTCAGGCCCGGACTCCCTCTGGACAGTTCCACACTAGCTATGCAATGCAGGGCAGTTAGATTTCCCGAGGGGTGTTTCCAAAAAGTGAAAGTAAATAGATAATAAGAAAGAAATCAACAAAAAGGATAGATAGTAGTCACACACTGGTGACATACCCCCCTCTTGAAATCTCAAACGTCCTCGTTTGCATCTATGTCGTACAAGCTCCTAGTCAACATTGATGTATTCAACACCTGTCGACACATGTACGACACATACATGCTCATTGTCAACCCTGGTGTATTCAACACCTCGTCGACTCATGTATTGCCTGCGTGTGAACCCTGTCCCAATGACATAGTGGTAGCTTCACACTCTGCCATTGCTTTGAGTCACTAACTTTCCAATGACAAAATGGTAGCTGCACATTTTGCCACTGTCTTATAGTACACGTTGGATCCCGTAACACTTTCGAGCATACCCAAACCGACAGTTTAAGAATGCAGTTACACATGTACTCTTCAATAGAAGCAATCACTGTATCCTTGACAAACTGACAAGAAATACTCACTTCTATAGCACTAATCAAACTTTTGGACATTCCATAAGAGCAATTGCCAAACTGACAATCTGTACAGCTCTAACATTCATGCAACAGGTATTTGATTTGAGCTCACTTTAAATACCTTGTACATCATTTGTTTCAGAAGCCATTGTCACACTGACAATCCATTTAGCTTTGAAACTCAAGGGGTCAAGGTAGGTTGCAAATCGAAGGCTTCCAGGTAAAGTGATAACACAGTTGGTGACTCTGCAAGTTCACCTTCTTCCATCCACTTAGCATCCATTGGTGGATAGTTTCTGAACTTTACCAAGTAACGCCTAGTAACCTTGCCTTTCACTTTCCTTTCTTTGTGTGCCAAAATCTGTTCAGGGACCAAGATCTCGTCAAGTTCCTCGACTTCCGGCTGATCTTCAGCTGGCATATCTTCTGGCACATCACCCACATAGGGTCTGAGAAGACTCACATGAAACGCATTGTGAATCTTCCAACTGTCAGGCAATTTCAGCCTATATGCAACATCACTGATTATGTCGCATACTTGAAAAGGCCCATAGTAACGCATGCTGAGCTTTGGAAACAGTCTTTCCTTGCCCTTCATCTTCTTTAACCTTGCCTTTTCAAAGCGTAAAAGCACCCAATCACCAAGTGAATATACTACTTCACGACGGTGACGATCAGCTGCTTTCTTTTGCTTTGCCTGAGTCCTTTCTAAGGCCACTTTGACCTTCTGGTACATTTCATCCATGTCCTGAACATACTTATCTGCTTCAAATATCTTGTCCTTTGTATGCAGTATGGGAGGAACTTTCTTGCCACCTTCAACTATCTCAAAGGGTGCCTTGCCAGTTGATGAATGCACTGTATTATTGTATGCATACTCCACCAATGGTAAATACTGCTCCCACTTTCCTTTATGCTCTGACACATAGCACTTCAGCAGATCTAGGACAGTAGAATTTGCCTCTTCTGACTGCCCACCTGTTTGAGGATGAAATGACGAAGAGAATTTGAGCGTGGTACCCATATTCTCAAACAAGCCTCTCCAGAACAAACTTGTCATGCGTGGATCACGGTCGCTAATAATCGACTGTGGCATGCCATGATACTTGAAAATATTGCTCATAAACAAGCGTGCCATCTGATCTGGCTTTATCTTCTTCCTGACAGGAATAAAATGAGCCTGTTTGCTAAATCTGCAAATAATGGTCCAAATACCATCATTTCCTGTCTGCGTTCTCGGAAGATCAAAGATAAAATCCATAGCAATACTTTCCCATGGTTTATCTGGAATAGGTAGTGGTTGCAATAACCCTGGTGCCTTTTGCCTGTCAAACTTGACCTTTTGGCATATTAGGCATTCTCGCACAAAGGCATCCACATCTCTTCTCAATGTAGGCCAATAGAAGAATGTCTCAACCGCTTTAACTGTAGCATCGATACCACGATGCCCTGCATACGGTGGGACATGACTCTCTTCCATAACTTTGCGTCGCAATGGCTTTGTGACACACAATCTGCCATGCATCATCATGAACCCATCTTTAAGAAGATAGTGTTCATGACGTTGTCCATCCATTAGTTGCTCGAAGACCCTTGCAAAATCTTCATCATTTGCATACTGTTCTCTCATATCATCAAGTTCATGATGATAAGGAATCGACACAGCTGAAATTTGTGGCTTCCTTGACAAGGCATCAGCCACAACGTTCTTCTTGCCTTCCACATGCACAATCTGAAAATGGAACATGGACAAGATATTTGCCCATCGCATATGCTTCTCAGATAACTTTGTCTGTGTCAAGAAGTATCGCAAGGTCTGATGGTCCGTTTGGACAACAAAGTCTGCACCTAGCAGGTAGTGTTTCCAACTTAAGAGCGCATGAATCACAGCCAGTAACTCTTTCTCATAGACCTGCATGGTCATCTCTGGCCCTTGCAAAATTCTGCTCTCATAGGCTACTACCCTGCCATCTTGCATTAGCACAGCACCAATGCTACTACCGCAGGCGTCACACTGGACCACAAATGACTTCCTAAGATCTGGCAACACAATGACTGGATCTGAAGTCATCTTTTCCTTTAAGAGATTAAAAGCTGAAATCTCTTTTTGTGTCCATCTAAAGGTGACTGCCTTCTTTTGAAGAGCATGTAAAGGTGAAGCAATCTCAGCGAAATTTCGGATAAACCTTCTGTAATAGGAGCATAGTCCCAAAAAGCTTCGGACATCATGCACCGTCTTCAAATTTGGCCATGACTTGATCGCTTCAACTTTTGCAGGATCCATTCTGACACCATCCTTTGAGACAATGTGTCCCAGAAAATGAATCTCTTCCAGAAAAAACTCACTTTTCTTTGCATTGATGAGCAACCTATGACTGCGTAACTCTTTGAACACAATGGCCAAGTGATGCCTATGCTCCTCTTCATTCTTTGAGTAGACTATCATGTCATCAAAGAATGTACCAACAAACTGCTGGTGTGGACGGAAAATTCTGTCCATCATCCTATTGAACGTAGCAGGAGCATTTGTGAGACCAAAGGGCATCACTAAAAATTCGTAAAGACCAAACGTCGTTCTAAAAGCAGTCTTGTGCACATCCTCTGATCTAATGCGGATCTGATGGTACCCACTCTTTAGATCTATCCTGCTAAACATAGCTGCTCCTTCTAATTTGTCCATAATATCATCAATTCTAGGTATAGGGAACCTATTCTTGATGGTATTCTTGTTCAGTGCACGGTAGTCGATGCACATACGCCATGAGCCATCCTTTTTCTGCACCAACAACACTGGAGAACAGAATGGAGATGAACTGGGCTGAATCAGCCCCTTTTCTAACAACTCCTGTACTTGGCCCATTATCTCTTTCTGCTGAGCCGCACTAACCCTGTACGGAGGCTTATTTGGTGGGCTACAGCCTGGCACCAAATCTATCGCATGGTCCTCGGGTCTCTCTGGCGGTAATTGAGACGGTAATGAATCGGAAAAACAGTCACTATACTGTTGTAAAAACATTGACCTTTCTTTATCTAGCACAGATAAATTTGATTCATCACAATCTGACACTTCACGTGCAAAAACCAAGTACGCAGAAAGATGCTTTTTCATTACAGAAGTAATAGCAGAAGCTGATACAGTAGGAATAGACTCCCCTTTAAGCTTTACATCCAGAATGTGAGTCTTTCCCCTACTCTGTACAGTGATCTTTTTGTTGTAGGCATCCATGATTCCCTGTACACGAAACAACCAAGGAATACCTAACAACACATCACATCCGTCCAGTGGCATGATGTAAAATTCTTCAGCATCTACATAGGACTGGATATGTAGACGCAACTTTCCAATGATGGGTGTCACAGCCTCTGTATGGCCAGGACATGCCAAACCTGCCTCTGCTGTATACCCCATCTCTTCAGGTCTGATTCCCAACTTTGAAGCCAATTCTGGGGAAATAAAGTTGGCTTTGGCACCTGGATCAAAGAAGATAAGCACTGTTTGATCCCTAACCTTTCCCCATGCTCTGCAAAGCTCACTTGCATCTGAATTTGGCTTGTCGCCCACCATATCTGGCACTAGACCAGCCATGGGCTTCTTTCCTTTCCTGTCCTCCTTGTCTTCAGAATCAGCTGGCCTTTTCTTTGTAGGACAGTTGTAAGCAATGTGGCCAGGCTGCTCACATATAAAGCATTTGTTCTCTGTCCATAATTACAATTCCCTGTGTCTCGTCTATGATCCCCTGTGTCTTCAAGCCGAAAACTGCCCAAGGCTCACTTCTATGGGAAAAAGTGATTTAATCCCGTCGATGGAACCATGAAACCGGCCTGTTCAATCCAAAAAGGGCGGTAGACTTTACTTTAAACCTTGATTTAGCTTTCACCCATTATTAGTCGTCTATTTTACCTGTACTTTCAAGACACAACAAAGGGGAGAGGGATTCAGGCTGCTAGATTGCACCTGTATGAGTAGACAGACACCAGATTGGCCCCTAACTTAGGCGCCCCTTTCGGTATTTCTTTATTGTTCAAAAGAGGGAATAAACGCTGTGGTTCCTACAAGCTGCCCCGCACAAACTCGGCTGAATTTCCACTGTTCCAGCTCGATTTCGGCAGCATAACTGTACTAGAACCCTTCACGGTCAGTATTCCCACGCATTGACTGACTTTCCCGACGCATACGGGCACTTTGCAAAACCTGGCGAGAATCTGCAGCACGCTGAATTCTCTGTTTTCAGCCCTGAAAATGCGCCAGATCGCCTGTACAGCGGTCCCCTTGCGTCCCCGAACCTCCTGGGGGTATTAGGGTCCGTTTAGGGCCAAAACCCTAAACCTGCAAAAATACACAGCAGGCTGTAATTCACTGTTTCGGGCTCCGTTTCGCGTGCCGGTCGCATCCCTAGCAAGTCCTCGAGCTCCCGCACCTGTAGGGCTACTTGCCCTTTGAATCGGACGAGATTTCTGGCGTGAAACCTCTCCGAATTCACCTGTACCTGCGGGGGGATTAGCCGCTAGCTAATCCAGTACCTGTGCAAGAGGCTCTTGCCTCGGCAATCGCGCATGAACCCACACAACTGTACATTGGTCAAATGAAGAGCCCACTAGAGGGGCATAACATACTGCCAAAGGGGAGAGAGAGGGCAGTGCGTAGCGTGCAGGGCATCACTCCTGGCACCGCACTGTGCATAAGAGGGAAAGCAAGCACTCCATAGCTCTTAACCTGTGACAGAGACTTGCAAAATGAGCCTCCCAACTATAAATCACGTTTTTGCCTTCTCTATAAGTAGTAAACTGGCCTCAAAGTGCCAAGTGTCACTCATTTGTGCATTTTCCCGCTTTAGACCCTCGGGTCTAAAAATATCTCACTTGCAGCCTCTGTTGACTTGGCCACAGAGTAACAAAATGATCCCCATGTCAAACTGCACGTAATGACGCGAAGACATTTTCAGGTCCCAAAATAGCAGTTCCCTAATTTTTAGGAGATGCTGCCATTGTATCTTTCTAGGTCATCCGACCCTCTTTGTACACTGCGGCCACATCCAGAACTGAAATGTAGCCTCTGTAGCAAAGGATTCCACTTTGGCTAGTCAATGACCCCACTTGGCTAACCATAGTCCTTGTCCAACCTTAGTGCTCTCTTGCCCTCAGGCCCGGACTCCCTCTGGACAGTTCCACACTAGCTATGCAATGCAGGGCAGTTAGATTTCCCGAGGGGTGTTTCCAAAAAGTGAAAGTAAATAGATAATAAGAAAGAAATCAACAAAAAGGATAGATAGTAGTCACACACTGGTGACATGCATATCCTCATACCCAGCCTGAGCAGAGACGCCGTTCGGGGAGCATGCCCCAGAATAGTTGGTATGATGAGGAATGCCGGGACACTAGAGCTAGACTTCAGAGGGAGGTGCTTTTGGGGGACATCACTCACAGACAGTCATAGTTTTGACTTCCGACGCGTAGTGCGGCAGAAGAAGAGGGCATTTTTGGCTCGCCTAGAGCAGGATCTACACCAGCTATTCTTGAGTCAGGACTCACGTGAGGCATGGTGTCTTTTTCATGAGCACTCCTCCCCTCCAGCCATCACTTCTACAGAGGCCTGGGACCGGTATGCATCATCTCTGTACACAGTTCCTGAGCAGCCTCCCCTTCCCGACCCCCTCGATCCATGCCCACACACATGTGAGGAAGGCCATTGACAGGATGAGGACTGGGAGAGCATATGATCATGATGGCTTAGTGGCTAAGCATTTCATTCATGCGAGAGATTTACTAGCAGAGCTTCTAGCAGTTATGTTTAACCGTGCCATGTGTGAGGGCTTGCCTGATACTCGGAACCTAGTTACTATTGTACCTATCTTCAAGTCAGGAGACCCTATGGAGCCTGGGAATTATCGCACTATCATGATTGGACACACATTGGCACGGTTGTACGCATCTATTCTTGAGCAGCAGCTGAGTAGATGGGCAGAGAGGGAGGGGATACACACAGCCGGGCAGGCAGTTTTCAGGAGGGGTTTTTCTACTCTTGACCATATCTTGACACTGAGAGCCATCATTGAGGAGGGCAGATCACGTGGGAGACGGATCTATTGTAGCTTTCTGGATTTCCGCAAAGCATTTGACACAGTGCCGAGAGCTAGATTGATGCGCAGATTACAGGAGATGGGAGTACCCACAGAGCTCATTTGGGGGGTCATGGCATTATACAGGTCAGTAGTGGGGCATGTACGCACCCCAGAGGGTCTATCCACACCGGTTTACTGCACTATTGGGGTGAAGCAGGGCTGCCTGCTCTCTCCTACTCTATTTGGTATGTATGTGGATGAGGTTTCTGACTACATCAAGACAGTTGGTGATAGAGGTGCACAGCTGGCAGGGATATGGATTCCACTATTGTTATATGCTGATGATATTGTGTTGATCTCTGACTCTTTGGAGGGGATGCAACGTCACTTGGATGCTTTGCATAGGGTTGCCCAGGAAAGTGGTATGTCCGTCAACCTTGGTAAAACCAAGGTCATGGTATTTAATACCACCCCACAATGGATCAGGAGGTCAGCGCCCGCATTCACATACGGCCAGGAGAAGGTGGAGTATACAGATGCTTACACTCACCTTGGAGTGGTATTTAGTGGGTCAACATTTTCATTGAGAAGGGTAGCAGAGACTAGATTGAGCAGAGCCCATGCAGCATTGGGTAGATTGGAAAGGATGTGTTCACAGGTTCAGTTTCAGGAGCCTCGGACGAAGCTCTGGCTCTTTGACACTTTGGTGGCTTCTGCATTGCTTTACGGAGTTGAGATTTGGGGACCTTCACTGGATCATCACGGGAGGACAGGCCGTAGTGATGGATGGGGGGACATGGAGAAGCCTCTGGTGTCTATGATCTCGCTGCTCATTAGAGCCAAGGCTTCTGTACCACGTGCTATTGTACGAGCAGAGCTAGCTGCCCCACCACTAGTGGTTGAGGCGCTCACCAGATCTGTCTCCTTCATACACCACATGTGGGAACTTCCCAGAGACAGATATGCACGCCTTGCACTTGAGTCATCTCGACAGTTAGCCATGCAGGGAGATATAGCATGCTGGTATGGGGAGATGACATCATGGTTTCAAGCGCATGGGTTCAGCATAGACAGATTTCCTCCCTTCCAGTACTCACTGGATGCGCCCTCTCTGACTCTTACACAGTCCGAGATCACTAGGCTCATTCGCTGGGACTTGACTCAGCTAGACACCAAGAGGACATGGATACAGCCAGCACAGGAGCTGGGCACGAAGATGGCTTTCTACAGAGAGCATCTCCTCCAGCTTACGGAGGATGGTTTTGTGACGAGGCCCAGATACATGGACACCCACTTGTCTCGTGGGATACAATGTGCTATTGGCCAGATACGCACATCTTCACACCAACTGCGGATCGAGACTGGGAGATACAGCGGAGTACCAGTAGAGGCCACGACATGCCTCCCTGTGTGACATCGAGCCTGAGATAGAGTTGCACTACACATGCCACTGCCCCGTCTACTACGAGATACGAGGCCGCTTCCATTGCTTGTTCAGAGAGGGCTTTGGACCATTTTCTAGAGTCATGCGCTACGAGGATCAGAGATGCCTGGGTTTGTTTTTGCTCGAGCTGCGCAGACACAGAGAGAGCTTGATGAGAGGAGAGGCTAGCCAGTCTCAGAGACTGATCACAGACTTCTTTAGAGCTGCCACTGGACACCTGGAGGAGTTACTACCACAGCAGAGCTCGTCGCCTTACATCAAAGGAACACTGATCGACCGAGCGACTGAGCTGGGGAGATCCAGACGCCCACGACTGCGGAGGACTACACAACATCGACGGAGGCTGCATCAGAGGATTTGGATCACTTTGGCTCGACATGCACGACGCCCAGTCAGACTACTGACCATGGAGGAGATTGATGAGATCCGCCAATGACCGATGCTGGATCTCCTGTGATCTAGCTATCCCAGCTAGCTGTTTAGCTTCTTAGTTCACACCTAGCAGTTTAGGATTCCATAGTATTTTATTTTGTCATTTTATCATTTTGTCATTCTGTCATCTTGTTACTTTGGCTTTGTATCAGATCTGCCACATTGTAACTTTCTGGTCTCATAGGTCACTTTGGCCTTTTGAAGACATTAATATAACATTTCATTTCATCTCTCTCTCTCTCTCTCTCTCTCTCTCTCTCTCTCTCTCTCTCCATTTTTATCTTGCAATCCCCCCCTGGCCTGTCACAAACTGATGACGTGGCATGACCAAAGACTTTATAAGTTGTTCCAACTCATGGCCATTAGCCGAGGCGGGGCCTAGGGACATAAAGGATTAAAATTCAGCGAACTGCCCAACTGTAAAGACGCTGCAAATTGGGTTGGCTGTTGACGTGGTAGAGCGTACGGGCTTTAGTGATTTGTGTTGACAACGTTGCCGTGGCACAATTGTATGGATTTCTGAGAAAAGCGTTGGTAGCCTTTGGGCTTATTGCTTTTGAACTAGAAGCTTTTGAGTTAGTGCTTTTGGGGCTTTGCTTTTGGCATCCCTTTGTAAGAATAAAAGGAACCCAAGGGCCTCACTGTGCAGGGCATCTGGACGGAGAGTCTGAGAGCAAAGATCCCTCGGGATTTGTACTTTGCAATGATTAATGAAAAATAAATGTCAAAAGGGACGCTAGAATTTGGGGCCAATACCTGGGCACGGAACTATGTCGATGCGTGTCCACTCTCTCTCTCTCTCTCTCTCTCTCTCTCAATTGAAGTTCAGTAATTCTGAAGTATCTGTTTGTGTGTTGCTAATGATTTTCGGGTTTGGAGTGTCCAAGCCGGTTACAATGGTATCAAAGCACTAAAAGATTCTTCTTTTACGGAGGATTCGATCCTTTTTGCAGCACACGCAAATCTTTGTGAAAGAATCTTCGTTGCCCGACCCGGACTAATTAGCCACTCCCACCCTTACTTCATCGCACATCGGGCGTGCTCCCGTCTCATCGCTCTGTCTTACAGGGCATAAGCCATAAAGAATTCCAGATTACTCATGGGTTCTCTCTGAGAATTTGACAGAGATAACACCTTTAGGTGGGCAGGCAAAGGGTCGAAAGTTTTGCCAGAGCGGAGTACAAACGTCAACTGCAGGTTGACACATGCGTGAAAAGATTGATCAAGTACTACAGAGACCCGAGACTTGCGAAACACTTGAAGAATTACCCGATTGATGAGATTTACTTGAGATGTAACAGACTTGGACACTCCAAGTCAAGAATCAATCGCGACAACACCAAATAACCACTTCAAAACAGTTCATAAGTCACAATAGATTTACATTGGCCCGGCGGAGTTCCGTGCCTAGAGATATTTGCCCCAAAGACTAGCGCCCCTTTCGGTATTTCTTTTTGTATTAATCAGTGTTCAAAGTACAAGAGTGGTTGGGTCTCACTCTCAGACTCTGCGTCCAGATGCTCTGCAGAGTGGGAGCCCAAACCACTTATTTATTTACAAGGGATGCCAAAAGCAAAGCCTCAAAAGCTTAAAATCAAAAGGCTCTTTTCTCTCACAAGCTCTCTTGAGCTTATCAAATTAAAGCAAAGACTCTCTCTCTCTCTCTCTCTCTCTCTCTCTCTCTCTCTCTCTCTCTCTCTCTCTCTCAGAAAAAGCCCTGTCGTAACTTGCGCCGCAAAAAGCGGGATTCTACCGTACGGTGCCACGTCATCATGTCTCCGCATTTTCCGAGATCTCCCTGTTGCCTTTAGGGTTAGGGTTTCTGTAGTTTTAGGGTTTCTGGCAGCAAGTTTTAGGGTTAGGGTTTTCAGAATTAGGGTGTGCAGGTTTTTAGGATTTCTGCAAACCCTAATTCATGTCATCCAAACCCTAGCAATCAGGCAGCCCCGTCATCACTCTGTGACATACCCCCCTCTTGAAAGCATTGTAATCGCCCTCGATTACACTTGCAAAACAGACAGAGGCCATAAACCGTCTTAGCAGACATTGACTTTTAGTACCTACGTACTAGGAACACACATCTAGCACATGTACCAATCGACAGTCACATCACACGACATCAGAGGACATCACTAGACATCACAGGACATCACATGACATTCAACATTCATTCGGATATTAGACCATGATTTATCGGCAATGTAGCTAGCAATCGCATCTAGATCCAGTCGGGACCTCATCGATGTCCGATTGACTAACCCCTATTGCAACCATGTCTATTCGAGATCAAGTAGACCAAAATGCTGCAGTCATTTCGTCTATTAGTTCCTGCACTTAAAAGAAGTCAAGAACAAATCAGTACCACATTCAGGAATTCCATTTCATAAAGTCATACAGCAGAATACTGTCAGCTCTCAGTATCCCTGAAGCTCAAAGAGAAATCAGTGACTCTAGTATCAAAATCGAGGCATCTGTTGACAAAGGAGCGGAGTAACTCCCCTCTTGTGCATCCCACTGCACCAGATTTCCGGCCAAGCTAAATTTTGGGTTCCATTTGGAGTAGACTATGCTAAACCAAAAGCCTCGAGGTAAAGTTTCACAATATGAGGAGTATCTGTTAGGTCCTCCTCCATCCACTTCGC
This sequence comes from Adiantum capillus-veneris, assembly GCF_014529385.1. Lineage (NCBI taxonomy): Eukaryota > Viridiplantae > Streptophyta > Polypodiopsida > Polypodiales > Pteridaceae > Adiantum > Adiantum capillus-veneris. Next base: position 86,158,655 of record NC_140937.1, read on the forward strand.
ATCCAATGCAGGATAGTTCTTAAACTTAACCAAGAACCGCCTTCGGACTTTACCTTTATTCTTCGTATCCTTATGTGCCAAAATCTGTTGAGGAACAAGGATCTCCTCGTTTTCTTCCACTTCGGGTTGCTCATCAGGCTCCCCATCATCAGGCACATCACCTTTGAAAGGTTTCAAGAGACTCACATGAAATGCATTGTGAATCCTCCAAGTGTCAGGCAGTTTCAATCGAAAGGAGACATCATTGATCTTTTCGGATATCTAGAAAGGTCCATAGTATCTCATATTAAGCTTTGGAAAAAGCCTCTCCTTTCCCTTTTCTTTCTCAGGCGTGCCTTCTCAAAACGTAAGAGCACCCAATCATCCTCCTTCAATTTCAAATGGCGACGATGGCGATCCGTTGCCTTTTTTTGTCGTTCTTGAGATTTCTGCAAAGCCTCGCGAACCTTGGCAAAAGCCGTATCTAAGTCTCGTGTATATTCATCTGCTTCAAAAATCTTATCTTTCGTGCTTAGGAAGGGTGGAACCTTCGCAGCACCTTCAACAATCTCAAATGGCGCCTTCCCCGTCGAAGAGTGTATCGTGTTATTGTAGGCAAATTCCACCAAAGGTACGTACTTTTCTTATTGAGTCTTTTGATCCGAGATATAAGACTTCAATAAATCTAGAACCACTGAACTGGCAATCTCAGATTGCCCGTCAGTCTGCGGGTGGAACGATGACGAGAACTGCAACCGCGTGCCAATGTTCTCTTAAATTGCCTTCCAAAACAAACTCGTAAATCTGGGGTCCCTGTTGGAGACAATCGTCTCAAGCATGCCATGTAATCTGAAGATATGGGCCACAAACAGTCTCGCTAAGTGATCTGACTTGACTGTTTTCTTCACTGGAATGAACTGAGCTTGCTTGTAATCTGTCAATAACAGTCCAGATACCATCGTGACCACTCTGTGTTCTCGGGAGATCAAAAATGAAATCCATTGCAATACTTTCTGAGGGGCGGGTGGTATGGGTAAAGGCTGTAACAATCCCTGTGCTTTATGCCTGTCAAACTTGACCTTCTGGCATACCAAGCAATTGCGCACAAACTCTTCCATATCCTTCTTGAGTCTCGGCCAAAAAAAGTATCTCTCACTTCTTTTATGGTGGTAGCAATGCCGCGGTGACCCGTAAAAGGTGGACAGTGGTAACCTTTTCCCTCAACAGCTGTGTAACGCACAACATGGTTTTTCTCATCAAGTAGCCATCTCGAATGGAATATCCCGCTACTGTCTCCCCATCCCGTATCCGTGTGAAAACGTCTGCAAAATCTGTATCTGTGGCATACTGGTCGACCATATCCTCAAAGCTCCAATGATGTATCACGGAAATAGCCAGAACCAACGACTTTCGAGACAAAGCATCTGCCACCACATTCTTCTATCCCTGAACATGGACAATCTGGAAGTGAAACTGTGACAAGATGTTCGCCCACCGCATCTGCTTTTCGGAAAGCTGCTTGTGTGACAAGTAGGAGTGCAAACTCTGATGGCCTGTAAAGACAGTAAAATCCGCTCCGAGTAGGTAATACCGCCACTGAGTAAGAGCGTGGATAACTGCCAAAAGCTCTTTCTCATAAATCTGTGTTGTCATCTCCGGCCTTGAGAACAATTGGCTCTTGTAAGCAATGACATGGCCTTCTTGCATTAAGACCGCACCCAGACTACGACCACAAGCATCACAATATACTTCAAATGACTTCTACAAGTCCGGCAGAGTCAAAACTGGTCTCGTAGTCAATTTCTCTTTCAATGTCTGAAAGGCAGTCACCTCTGTGGGTCCCCACGAGAAAGGGACTCCTTTCTGTGTCAAGATATGCAAAGGGGAAGCAACCTCTGCAAACTTCGAAAGAACCGCCTTTAGTATGAACGCAATCCCAAGAAGCTTCTAACTTCATGGACATTCCTCAAATCGGGCCAATCACGGATGGTCTCTATCTTTGCCGTATCCATTTGCACTCCCGCTGTTGAGACAATTTCTCCCAAAAAGTGTATCTCGGGTAGAAAAAATTCACTTTTCTTTGCATTAATCACTAACTTGTGATCTCGTAATGCCTAAAAGACCTGAAGCAAATGATCTCTGTGTTCTGCCTCATTCTTGGAGAAAACAATGATATCGTCAAAGAAAGTGCCAACAAATAGCCTGTGCTCTCGGAAAATCCTGTCCATCATCCGGTTAAATGTCGCAGGAGCATGGGTTAAGCCAAAAGGCATCACCAAAAACTCAAATTACCCAAAAGTCGTTCCAAAAGCTGTCTTGTAGACGTCTCCTGGCGCGATTCTGATATGATGATATCCACTCTTCAAATCAATCTTGCTAAAGCACGATGATCCCTGTAATCTGCCGAGTATATAATCAATCCTAGGAATCGGAAATCTGTTCTTGATGGTGATTTTGTTGAGAGCTAAACGATGCACATTCTCCAAGATCAGTCTTTCTTCAAAACCAACAACATTGGAGAGCAATACGGTGAAGTACTAGGCTGGACAAGACCCTTTTCCAAGAGGTCTTTCACTTGGTTCATAATCACTTCATTCTGTGCTCGGCTCACACGGTAAGGTGGCCGGTTCGGTGGTGTGCTTCCAGGTATGAGATGAATGGTATGATCTTCAGGACGAGCAGGTGGTAACTCGCCTGGTAGGCCCTCTGAGAAGCAATCGGCATGAGAGTGGAGAAAATCTTGGCGTTCTTTATCAAGTTTAGATATATTTGTCCTATATTTATCACTCAATTCTTTTATAAAGATCAAGTAAACAAACAGACTGGAGTTCATTAATTTAGAAATGGCCGAAGCCGATACAATAGGGACAGACTTGCCCTTCAATTTAATGTCAAGTACAATGGTTTTGCCCTTCTCTGTAGTCAATGTCGCTTTCCTCGCTCGATAATCGACCACGGCGTTGTTCTTGTTGTACCAGGGAATCCCCAAGAGAACATCACAACCTTCCAAGGGCATTATGAAAAAGTCCCCATGCCCCAAATATCCATGACAATGCAACCGAAGTTTGCCAATGACAGGTGTAATGGCTACGTCTTTGCCGAGTGCCGCTAGAACAGCCTCCACAAGTGGTCCCATCCGATCGGGAGTGATCTCGAGCCACGCCGCCAATTTTGGTGAAATGAAGTTGGCCTTGGCTTCTCCATCAAAGAAGATCAGGGCCTCTTGGTCTTGCCCCAAGCTCGACAAAGTTTTGTACTCTCGTCCATGGTGTTGGGATTGGTACCCACACAATCTGGAACTAGTCCTGTTTTCATCTTGCCTTTTCTTCCACGTTCCTCTGCTGCTCTCGAACTCTCAAGCCTTTCGTCGTCCTTGTCATTCTGTTCTTTTTAGGGCACTTCGCGGAGGTATGTCCATGTTCCCCGCATCCAAAGCACTTCCCCTCCCTGATGAAGCGAGCTCTCTCCTGAGGAGTAAGCTTGGGTCGTGCATCCTTCTTTTCTGGGTTGCTCTTTCTCTTTCTACTTTCGTTCGCTGAAGTCTGTTCGGCTCGTTGTGTCATGACCTCATCGGTGGGGTAGGTCAGACTGCCAAAGTGAATGGCAAAACCCCGTTTCGCATGACTCATCAACTCCTGAATAGAAGCTGACTTCTGTTCCAAGCAGGATCTCTGTAGGTAAACCCAAGGTAAACCGCTCAATCTGTTCTCTGAACGAGATCTTCTTGAATGAAGAGGCGGGTAGAAAAGAGCTCCAGAATCTCTCGCAATAAGCGTCCACTGTATCTCTCTTGGTCATCCGAAGATGGTTCCAAGCAACTCGATATCGCGTTCATACTCTTGAGTTAGCCAAGAAGAAATAAAAAGCTTCTTAAATTTCAGCCATTTAACTGGCGCAGTCTTGTTTAAAAGAAGCGTGGACCACCAAGTTCGAGCACTCCCCTTAAAATAAGAGGCAGCTCTTCGAATCTTGGAGTGCTCTGAGTAGCGTCCTCCCGCGAAAGCAATGTCAAACTGTTGTATAAAAGACAGCCTTCGAAGCATCTTTATATCTTCAAAACGTGTCAAATTTAATTGACTGTCCACCTTCCTTAAACTCTCGGACTATCTTGCTTTTATCTTCCAGAAAGTCATACCGGTTGGCTTTATAAAAATTCTTCTTGTTCGCATAAAAGTTGCCGTCATTAGAGTCTGAACTGTCTGTAGACGAGTCCTCTGTAGAACTGTCACTCACTGGGCGAGATTTAGACTTCTTTGCCTTTTTCTTGCCCTTTCCGAAGCGTTGTTTCTTGCTTCGCTTTTTGCCTTTTCTGTCTTCTTCGCTCGAGTCACAAGAGCTAGAAGAACTGTCAGAAGGAGAAGAAGAACTGGGTACTCCTTCAAATCGAACACGCTTCTTCTGTTTCTTTGCCTTATCAAATGTCGACTGACGACCCAAATAACCCAGGAAGTCAGTGCCTTTCTTCTGCATTTTGCCGTGCTTTTTAGCTTTGTTTTGCGTGTCAAAAAGCTGAGCAATCCGTGCATCAACCACCTCTTCTAATTCCTTCTCTAAATATTTCTTGCGAGCAGAAGGTTTCTTGAGAGCGGGTTTCGGGGGTGGTGTTGTGGTTTATTGCCACTCCGTATGCACCTCCTCCAAAGAGGTCTTGCTCATATATTTTGCCATCTTCTGGTCCTTTGCAAAATTAAGCATCATCTTTGTTGCATCGCCGATCAATTGACGACGCTCCATCTCTCGGCAGCTCCGCCTGAGTAGGCCGAGGCGGGCCATACTCTCTGCCGGAATTTTTGTTGTGATCCCTTGCCGCATCTTCGGATACAGAGGGAGTCGACTGATCCTTACGTGAAGCCATAGGTGCCGCGGGAAAAAAAATTTGGGATCGGATTTCCCGTAGAAGAGAAATCAGCCGTGCTCTGATACCGCTGTAACAGACTTGGACACTCCATGTTAAGAATCAATCGCGACAGCACCAAATAACCACTTCAAAACAGTTCACAGTTCACAATAGATTTACATCGGCTCGATGGATTTCTGTGCCTAGAGATATTGGCCCCAAAGACTCGCGCCCCTTTCGGTATTTCTTTTTGTATTAATCAGTGTGCAAAGGACAAGAGTGGTTGGGTCTCACTCTCAGACTCTGCGTCCAGATGCTCTGTAGAGTGGGAGCCCAAACCACTTATTTGTTTACAAGGGATGCCAAAAGCAAAGTCCCAAAAGCTTAAAATCAAAAGCCTGAAAATAAAGCAAAGGCTCTTTTCTCTCACAAGCTCTCTTGAGCTTATCAAATTAAAGCAAAGACTCTCTCTCTCTCTCTCTCTCTCTCTCTCTCTCTCTCTCTCTCTCTCTCTCTCTCTCTCTCTCTCTCGCGTAGAAAAAGCCCTGTCGTAAGTTGCGTTGCAAAAAAGTGGGATTCTGCCATACTGTGCCACATCATCATGTCTCCACATTTTCCGGGATCTCCCGGCTCCCTTTAGGGTTAGGGTTAGGGTTTTTGCATTTTTAGGTTTTTGGCAGCAAAATTAGGGTTTGTAGGTTTTAGGGTTAGGGTTTCCAGAATTAGGGTTTGCAGGTTTTTAGGGTTTTTGCAAACGGACATTCATGTCATCCAAACCCTAGCAATCAGGCAGCCACGTCATCACTTTGTGACATGAGGTGGCGTGAGGTCATTGCTTCTCCTCTCAGGTCCAGAGGAAAGTTGAAAGGACAGACGAGTGCAAAAAAGCGGAACTTGTGCTCGCAGGAAGAGTCAGACAGAACTCTTGAGCGAAGACAATCGAGAGGACCACTAGAAGATAAGCCAGAAAGTTACAAAGCAGCAGTCGAGCGTAGAAAAAGAAATATGAAAGCAGGACTGGTACCACATTGCGTGGGGAACGACCCGAATCAGATGAACGAAAGCACAAAACTTTGCCGCGCATGGGGCAAAGTGAAAGATCAAGAAGCCCTCGAATTTTTCTTTGGTGGGGGAGCCAAGGCCAACTTCATTGGCAGCTCGACTTGGAATTAGGCTCGATAGGCTAAGGCCACAAGCGAAGGTAGTTCTAGCGGCACCTGGACGGGATGTTGCCATTACACCTGTCATTGGCAAACTTCGTTTGCATTGTCAAGGGTATTTAGGGCATGAGGACTTTTATATCATGCCTTTGGAAGGATGCGATGTCCTCCTAGGAATCCCTTGGTACACGTCGTGGTTGACTATTAGGCTAAGAAAGCGACCTCGACGAATGAGAAGGGCAAAGAGATTGTACTTGATGTGTGTTGGGGGGGGACTGAAAGGTCGAATATGTTCAACCTCGAAAAGGAACGACAAGATTTCCTGCAAGCTGAGGCTTACTGTTTCTCTGAGGGCGTATCAGGCGAGTTGCCTCCTTTATGCCTTGAAGATCACATGATTGATTTTTGGTAGTACACCACCGAACCGTCCACCTTACAGAGTTAGTCGAGGCCAAAATAAAAAACAATGAACCAGAAGAAATTTCCACATTACGAGGATCGATGATATACTCAACAGACTTCGGGTTCTACTTGCCAAATTGATATGAAGAGTGGTTACCATCATATCTAAATTGCTCCTGGAGACGTCTACTCAGTGGCGGCACTATTTACTCGGAGCTGATTATACAGTCCTTACGGATCATCAGAGTTGACGCTACTTCTTGTCACAGAAGCAGCTTTTGGAAAAGGAGATGCGATGGGCTGCCCTCCTGTCACTTCCAGATTGTCCATGTTCAAGGACAAAAGAATTTAGTGGCAGATGCATTGTCTGGGAAGCCCTTGGTTTTGGCTATTTCCGCGATTCATCACAGAAGCTTCGAGGATATGGTTGGTCAGTACACCACGAATCTTGACTTGGTTGATATTTTTACTAGGATACAGGATGGTGAGTCAATTTTAGGCTATCCCATACGGGATGTCTTTTGATACGGAAAATGATGATGTGTGTTACACAACCGTTCAGGGAAAAGGTTTTGACAGAGTGCCATTGTCCACCTTTTACAGGCCACCGCGGCATAGCACCACCTTGAAGGGTGTAGAGCGTTACTTCTATTGGCCGAGGCTTAAAAAGTTGTGGATGACTGTTCGTAGTTGTTTAGTATGCTAAAAAGGCAGGTTTTGACAGGCATAAGGCACACGGACTCTTACAGCCTTTATTGGGTCCCACCCGCACGGGGGTACCCGCCCATGGGAAAGCATTGCTATGGATTTTGTCACAAGACGGGCACCATGTGCCAATAGAAAAGAACAGACTGAATATACTTTTAGCACTTCAATAACAACTGACTGAGAGAGAGACACGACACGGAGTGGCGGAATTCCATCCCAGAGAGTATTGGCCCCAAACCTTGGCGCCCCTTTCGGTATTTCTTTATATTACTTGAACTCTGTACAAGCCGGTACTCCAGGCTCTGCACCTTCTCCAGGAAGCATGCCCGAGAATGAGCCCATGGCCTCATATTTAAAGGCCCTAGGCGGGTGCAGTGGGTATGCACAAGAGGGGAGTTACTCCGCTCCTTTGTCAACAGATTGCCTCGATTTTTGATACTGAAGTCACCGATGTCTATTTGAGTTTCAGGGATACTGTGAGCCGACAGTATTCTGCTGTATGACTTTATGAACCGGAATTTCCGATAATATGATACTGATTTGTTCTTGACTTGTTTAAGTGCAGGAACTGATAGACGAAATGACTGGAGCATTTTGGTCTGAATGATCTCGAAAGACATGGTTGCAATAGGGATTAGTCAATCGGGCATCTATGAGGTCCTGAGTGGATCCAAATGTGATTGCTAATTACATTGCCGATAAATCATGGTCTGAGATCGGAATGAATTTTGAATGTGATTTGTCATGTGATGTCAAGTGATGTCCTATGATGTGACTTCCGATTTGGTACATGTGCTAGATATGTGTTCCTAGTGCGTCGGTACTAACAGTCAGTGTCTACTAAGACAGTTTATGGCTTTTGTCTGTTTTGCAGGCGTAATCGAGGGCGATTACAATGCTTTCAACCCAGTGACGTGGCAGCCCTTGTACACACACACTTACCCCTTTTGGCATGGACACTGGACAGTCCCGCTGAATACTCGGCTGAAATGATGACGTGGCACTGTCGTACGGACTGGCCCGAAAAATGTGGCACAAATCGTGGAATGCTGACGTGGCAACAACGTACAGAAAAGCAAATGCGTGGGCTGCTTTTGTCTACGCAATGCTTGAGAGAGAGAGAGAGAGCTTTACTTTTTTTAAAGCTTTGCTTTATTTACTCAAGAGAGCTTGTGAGAGAGAGAACATGCTTTATTTTTGAAAGCTTTTGAAACAACTTTTGGGGCTCTGCTTTTGGCATCCCTTGTAATCTCTTTATAAGTGTTGTTGAGCTCTCACTTCTCAGAGCATCTGGACGCAGAGTCTGAGAGTGAGTCCCAATCACTCAGTGTACTTTGTGCAACAGATTAATACAAAAAGAAGGGCGCCAGTCTTTGGGGCCAATATCTCTAGGCACGGAACTCCGCCGGGCCGTGTAGAATCAATTGTGAATTGTGACCTGTTTTGAAGTGAATTCTTGTACTGTCATGGTAGAATCTTGACTTGGAGTGTCCAAGTCTGTTACACCTTGAATAGTGTGAGATAGTGACCATTGAAGCCTTCAATAGTGTGAGACGTTATACTTTGATTAAGCTATACTGGATGCAAGGCTGCAGATATGCGCTGTCAGGACTGTTGATGCTGTAGTGTGTTGTCGAGACTGTCGAGATGATAGCATGTGGAGGTGATGGCTGTCACAAACTGCTGACGTGTCAAAACCCTAAAGAATGGAGCCAACTTGTAGATGCTGGCCAAGGGGCCTAAACCCTAAGAGAACAAGTAACAGAAGAAGAAGTCCTACCAACTTATGGGGACCCAGTCCGATTGGGCCCCAAGTGACATAAAGGATTAAAATAAAGCAGGACCCGCAAACTGATGACATGGCAGTTTTCCGAAAAGTGCGCTGACATGATGACGTGGCATGTTGTACGAATTTCCGCGTTTTGCGCTGGCATAATGAGGTGGGAGCTGTACAGATTTTCGTGATTTACGTTGGCAGCTTTTTGGCATTGCTTTTTGGACCAGATGCTTTTGAGTTTGAAGGCTTTTCACTATAATTGCTTTTTAAGCCAAGGGCCTTTAAATATGAGGTTAGGGCTCATTCTCTGGCATGCGCCTTGGAGAAGGTGCAGAGTCTGGAGTATCGGCTTGTACTGTGTTGATGCAATATAAAGAAATACCGAAAGGGGCGCCAAGGTTTGGGGCCAATACTCTCTGGGGTGGAATTCTGCCACTCCGTGTCGCGTGTCGTTTCTCTCTTTTAGTTCAGTTGTTATTGAAGTGCTAAAAGTCTGTTTAGTCTGTTCTTTTCTATTGGCACGTGGTGCCTGTCTTGTGACAGTGGTATCAGAGCATCAAGCGTGTGCTTTTCTGAAAGCATACCGGTCCTACAAAAGAACAGACAGAGCTATTGGAATTTTAGTCGAGGTATCTTCCTCCTCCAACCCGGACTTATTAGCCACTCCCACCCTTACTTCATCGCGCACCGGGCGCGCTCCCGTCTTCATCGCTGTGTCTTATAGGGCATTAGCCATAAAGAACCCAAGACTTGGAATTCATGGATTCAGCAGAATATTTGCAGTTTTTGCTCAACGAGCTTCACGACATTCTTTCGCGGCATCCTCAGCACAATCTTCCGATGCTGAAAAGTTTCCAACAATTTTTGAGCTACATGTTACCCCCTCTGATGCCCCAGGTGGTACCTCCTCCTCCGGCACCAGAAAGTACGAGAGCTTCCAACCGAGAACCTTCTCAGCCATCTGTTCTGATCAGGAATATGGTGCAGCCATCTGACCCTGATCCAGTGCAACCGCCTTTGCCACCGCCATTGCCCCCACCTCCACCACCACCACTACCAAGCCACAATGTTTGGAGCCCATATGGATACCCTTATTATCCATACCCGGGTCATGCGCCTAACCAACCCAAAGATTTCAAAGATGGTGGCACGACAGTCAAATTTTCACTTTTTCCGGGGTGAAAGATCGCAAGAAAGCATTGCAGTTCCTCCAACAATTCGACAACATCTATGCTTTGGGGAACTATACAGAAGAATCCAAGATTTCTCGAGCAGCGGGATTTCTTAAAGATAATGCTATGCAATGGTGGAGTTCAATCGCGACACAACCGCATGCTCCAAGGACGTGGCAAGCTTTCAAGACAATTTTTGCACGTAGTTACATGACTTCGATGTTTGAAGTCTGGATTTTGGCAGAGTGGGGCAACTTGAAAATGCTTGCGACCGAAACCATGGACGACTATAACCAAAGGTTTCTCGACGTGTACCTACCGGTGTCCATTAAGTTCATTCCCTTGGAGGACCAGTGCGAGGGCTACACCATTGGACTACCATCACCATTGCAGGAATAGTCTCTCCAAGCAAGTCTCTACCATGCAAGAGCTTATGGACCATGCCACGGTCGGCTACAAGCTCATGAAAGGAAAGTTGGATTTTACCACAGAAGAACCTCCGGCCACTAACCAGAACTCTCGGCAACAACGAACAAATTCTCGGGAATCCCCTTAAAACCAACCTCAACGGCCTTGTCTGACACAACGTCAACGAGACGCCTTGTTATAAGAAGGCCGATGCTTTGAATGTTTCCAAATAGGGCATACGTTCAATACATGTCCTGAGCGAGCCTCGACGTCCTCAGTGCAACCTTTTGCTCCCACGACAGACAGATCCCCGCGGCCACCTCCAGCCAAGAAGGCTAGACGTGCTATTGGACTAGTACCCGATATTTATGGTATACACCTCGAGAGTTTTAATGAATTATGCAGAGCTTCTGGAAAAGTCAACGGCTTGAACGCCCTTATTTTCTTTGAGCTCGGAGCTATGGAGAACTTCATCCAGCTAGAATTCTTGAAGCAGATGCACTTTGATTATGATGCAGAGGGTGGAGAAATTGAAGCTGAGCTAGCCACGGGGCAAACTTAGAAAGTGGTACCGCTCATTGGTGCACTTCCAGTGACTATACAAGATTATCATGGAAAAGCCGATGTCCACATTATGAAGTTGGGCAATTGCGACGTTCTCTTGGGCATGCCCTGGCATCACAAGAATGATGCAACTCTCCAAGTCTGGAACCGAACCATCACCGTGATGCAGAAGGGCAAGCCCGTTGTCCTCAAAGTTCGGTTGTTCGAACAAAACCCTGAATGATCTCTCTAGTGTTTTTCTAGTTAGATACTTTTGAACATTGTTTGAGAAAGTATTGTTTGAACTTTGTTTGAAATGGATGCTATCTGTTTTAAACCTGTCTTGGTGCCGATTTGAAATGTTTGACTCTGGTTTTAATACTGGTTTCATTGATTGGTGATTTTTATTCCTAGGTGGAGAAGTGAGAAATACTGTTTTGGTATTGTTTGAACCTCGGAACGACGCTGGCCGATGCTTGGGGGGCGTTTCGTTGTATGCTAGAAAACCTGCGAATGACGCAGGCCGATGCCTGGGGAGCGTTTGGTTGTATGCTTGAACCTCCGAGTGATGCAAACTGCAGTTTGGGGAGCGTTTGGTTGTACAGTCCTCTGAGCTCATGGCTCGGACCTTTCTAGGTTATTTGTGGGGGGAGTGACGAGGTAGTCGTTGAGTAGCTTCATACCGCAGACCGTTTGTCTCGGGAGAGTGCTCAGCGGCACTGTTTGTTGTGTCTTGTAACATGCATATGTGAGCATTTGTGTTGCATTGTGATGTGTCGATTACTGAATATTCCTAATTGGATGAGATTGCTTGGGTATGTAATTTAAGTGCATCAAGACACCCGTGGAAGATCAATACGGTTTGGGTGTGATGGCTAATTTTACTACGCCGAAATATCAAGAGTTTCGATCTGGACGAAAGGAGAAGCTAACTCCTTGATCAAAAGAGCAGAAAGGAGAAGCTAACTCCTTAATAAAAGAGCACACCGATTGCTCTTGGAATGTCCCTCGGAATTTTTTTAGCTAACTTGAGTTGTTTTGCAGATATGGTGTAATTGCGGACGATTACTCTCTTTCAAGAAGGGGAGATGTCACAAACTGTTGACGTGTCAAAACCCTAAAGAATGGAGCCAACTTGTAGATGCTGGCCGAGGGGCCTAAACCCTAAGAGAACAAGTAACAGAAGAAGAAGTCCTACCAACTTATGGGGACCCCGTCCGATGGGGCCCCAAGTGACATAAAGGATTAAAATAAAGCAGAACCCGCAAACTGATGACATGGCAGTTTTTCGAATGTTGCGCTGACATGATGACGTGGCATGCTGGACGGATTTTCGCGTTTTGCGTTGGCATGATGACGTGGCAGCTGTACGGATTTCCGTGATTTACGTTGGCAGCTTTTTGGCACTGATTTTTGGACCAGATGCTTTTGAGTTTGAAGGCTTTTCACTGTAATTGCTTTTTAGGCCAAGGGCCTTTAAATATGAGGTTAAGGCTCATTCTCCGGCATGCTTCTTGGAGAAGGTGCAGAGTCTGGTGTACCAGCTTGTACTGTGTTGATGCAATATAAAGAAATACCGAAAGGGGCGCCAAGGTTTGGGGCCAATATTCTCTGGGGTGGAATTCCGCCACTCCATGTCGCGTGTCGTCTCTCTCTTTTAGTTCAATTGTTATTGAAGTGCTAAAAGTCTGTTCAGTCTGTTCTTTTCTATTTGCACGTGGTGCCCATCTTGTGACAATGGCACTGAGCGTTGCTGAGCAGAACGTCTGCAGGTGGGCCGGGGCTGTTTAAGCTTGAGCAGGGTGGGGCTGAGAGTTAACGCCCCCGCACAGGGCTGCCCTCGCCCAGGGGGAGACAGGGAGGGAGAGAGGACTCGGTCTCGTGATCAGCTAGGGTAAACTCAAAAAGAGAGAGAGAGAGAGAGAGAGAGAGAGAGAGAGAGAGAGAGAGAGAGAGAGAGAGAGAGAGAGAGTTTATTTTGTACTCAGTAATATACAGCCCTGACTTTTTCCAGAGAGAGAGAGAGAGAGAGAGAGAGAGAGAGAGAGAGAGAGAGAGAGAGAGAGAGAGAGAGAGAGATGCCTCTTGCCATTTCATCTGGGCTAGTATCTCTTATACCCAAAGGTGGGGACTACTTATATACGCTAGTGGCGTCTGATTACTCGCATGTCTTTTGTGTACAAGATTCTAGCCCATATGATTGCTGCTGGATTGCGATCATTTATGCCTGATCTCATTCATGCTTCACAGATTGGCTTTGTTCAGGATAGATGCATCCTAGACAACATTTTCACTTTTTATGAGGCTTTGGAGTGGCCACAGTAGTCTGGGCAGTCGGTGGCTCTTATACTTCTTGACTTCGAGAAGGCCTATGATCGTGTGGATTGGGGTTTTCTAGAAGGCACGCTACAGAGGATGGGTTTTTCTACACGGTGGATTACGGGGGTTTCTTCCTTATACAGATTTTCTTATAGGGCAATTGCTATCAATGGTTGTATTGGTCGTTGGTTTCACCTCTCGAGATCTGTGCGATAGGGATGTCATTTGGCTCCACTTTTTCTTGTTCTTTGCAGAGGCTATGTCTTCATACTTGCGTGGCAGGACTCCTTCACTGCACGGTCTTCACATGCCAGTTTAAGGGGAACCAGATTTATTGGATCAGGAGATGATACCTTGGTTTGCTCTCATTATGCACCTCATTTGTTGGATAGATTGTGGGATGCTCTTACTGTTTTTTGCATTGCTAGCGGAGCTCTTATCAATTGGAATAAATCGTTTGGTTTCTAATTGGTGTTGATGAAGCTCCACAATGGGGTGTGCAGGATGGGTTTACTTGGTTGGCTCTTGGATAGTCATGTCGTTACTTGGGCTTTTAGGTTGGCATTGATGTATCGCCGGAACAAGGAGGAAGCTTTGTCATTGGTCGTCTATGCATCTCTCTCTTGCGAGCAGAGCCTTGATTGTGAACCAGGTTCTCTTGGCAACTGTTTGGTACACCGCTTCTTGCTGGACTATGCATGCTGGGGTATTCATTCAGCTTTGGCATTTGGTGCGCAACTATTTGCGGGGAGGTTCGGATGGCATGCACGACACCTGTCCCAGAGTTAGCTGGCGTACCGTTATATTGCCTTGCGAAGAGGAGGGTTGGGCATCATTGATCGAGAGATGCAGATCGGTGCTCTGCTGTCCAAACTTGGTAGTTAGAGGCTTATTTCTTGGGGTTGAGTCTTGGAAACAATTTTTGTATCATGCTTTGTCCTGTGCAGTGGCACGTTTTGGATCATTAGATGCAGAGGGGCCTTGGGGCACGACTATCCGTTTCATCTTCCCTGATGCTCCTTTGGATTATACTCAGGTATCTCCTTTTATGAGATCACTTTTACAGATTTGGCTGACTGTTCGTCAGGGTATGATTCGTTGAAGACTGCGATGCATTGAGGAGATTGAGAGACAGCCCTTGATTTGAAATGCATATGTTCGTGATCATGAGGTATGTCAGTTAGGGGAGCGGACTCATATTGACTGGGCCAAATGGGATATGGGCCAGTAGCTTCTGTACGGATTTGTTTAGAGGTAGGTTTTCTTGATGTGGATTTCATTAGCATTGAGTTCGGTATATGCAGGGGAATTGCCACCCGAATGCTAGAGTTTGAGGATGCTCTTCCTCCGGATTGGCGGCAGGCTATCCTGGGTGACTCGATCTGCCCATGCATGAGGGCTGGTGGGCTTTTTTTGATGATGACAGGCATCCCCACTTGATGCGCAGAGGCACTCTTGTCTTCTCACTTGCAGATCACGGACATAGTAGATGGCACATGCGCCTGACATTTCAGGGCTCTTCTCCTTTGGATGAGCAGCCTGATTTGCATTATGAGCCAGTTTGAGTGGTAGGTGCGTTTGGTAAGCTCTTATGTGTAGACGCTGTGTTTTCTTCAGAGGAGGCATCGTTATGGAGGTTGTGGGTTTTGGAAGGTTTACCATTGGCACAGCTTGTCTGGGATCTGGGAGAGTGGATGTGGCCGAGACACATTGCAGAGGAGACTGTGTCCTTTTTAGAGTACATCGCGCACATTGGCAGAGAGATCATTTTTTGCCACTAGACTGTCTGTCATCAGCCACGCCAGCTACAACATTGGTTGGAGCAGAAGCTCTCTTATCCATTCATGTATCAGTATTGGTCTTGCATTTGGAGCCTTCATGTCTGCAGGTCTCCTGGTTGGGACGTGGGTTGCTCGGGCAGGACATGATCCTGCTTGTTAGTGTTGTTTGACACAGGTGGAGGAGACGCTCCACCATTGTTTCTGGATCCGCCCACATGCACATTATGTATGGCATGCTGTTTGCTGCCTTTTTTGTAGAGTTGGGATTCAGGAGGGTTTTGTGACGTGGGGGGCCGTCACTTGGCTTTCGCAACATCAGGGCTCACATACCATGTATGAGGGATCTTCCACAGATCCAATATTTTTTGCTGACTGCCTTCGGATACAGACGAGGCACACTGGACATGGTGCGTGCTTAAGTACATGAATTTGACATACAACCTCGTGATATTCTATTTGCTACGATATGCAGAATAGTATTGTGGATTATATGGAAGGCTCGCTGTGATCAGGTTTTGGGTGGTCATCCTTACCATGTGACCCTACTTTTGTTGCAGTTTGGTCTGAGCTTTTGCATACCTTGCGTAGCTAATGGGATTCTTCAGCAGCCCTCTCTAGGGCAGCAGAGAGGAGACGACATCAGTTTCCTCGACTCTGGGTGCGTACTACGATTCTTTTCAGTATGGATAGAGGCACGATCATGTGACACTATGCCCCTCCGCGGTGGTTTATTCATCATTCTTCTGAGTTTCCACCTTGATGTACATACAGCCTTGCCACTGATCATCCACAGTTTGTACTTCTTCCAGAAGATAGACTCTCTTGAGCATCTCTAGAAATCTCTTTGTACTCAGTATATAGCAACTGTTCTTTTTAAGAGAGAGAGAGAGAGAGAGAGAGAGAGAGAGAGAGAGAGAGAGAGAGAGAGAGAGAGAGAGAGAGAGTACCTGCGCGACCTACTGGCTGCCCTGCGCGACCTGCCTACACCTGCTGGCTGCCACGCGCATCCTGCCTGCTGCCTGCTGCGCTGCCTGCGCGAACCCTAAAACGTCGCCAGCAGCCTGCGCGCACCTGCTACAGCCGCAAGAAAACCTAACAACCCGAAACTGCCATCCCTGTGCGAACCTGCAGCCAGTCGCGAGCAACCCTCCACGTGCACCTGCAGCCGCACCCTCCTGCCTGCGAAACCCTAATTTCTTGGAAAACCTAATTTCTTGGAAACCCTAATTTCTTGAAACCCTAATTCCCTGAAACCCTAATCCGCCAACCCCACCTGTTTCACACCTTCCCCGTCTGCATTGTTCTGCTACCTGCAAAGAAAGGAGAGAAAGAGAGCGAGCGTGAAAGCGTTCAAGCTTCACTATTGGGTCTTGCTTTTCCCGTTTGCCAGTCTCGCCCATTCTTCATGGCGGCTTTGCCGGTCTTGAGTGCCACACACGGTGCTCCATCACCACTTGCCTGTCGCGTGGATTGTACTGGTGACCTGTGGACACGCATTGACTCCAAAATTCAACACTTGGCACAGCATGCCTTGGTTGGCCGGATGATTGGACAGTCTCCACCTCGCTCTTCTATACGTGATTGGTGTCAGACTGCACTGGGCACTACTCAGGGACGGGTCTCGGAACTTACATTACTTGGCAGAGGCATATTCATGGTACGTCTTTCAAATCCCGCCACTGCCTCAGCTCTCCTGGCTCGCTCTCCGATACTCTCTGATCGCAGAATGATATACTTGACGAGGTGGTATCCAGAGTTCACTACTGAGGAGTTTGACAGCCGACATCTTATTCCTAGATTCCCTCTGACGCTTTCCTTCCCGGATATGCCTCTCCATTTTATTGATGAGCATCTCCTTCAGATGATTGCTGCTCATTTTGGCATAGTAGTTGCAGGATCGTGCATCTTCTCCTCTGGTCCACCTCGCATTCAGGTCCTGGTGTTTGTGGATACTTCATTACCAGATACAGTTACTGTGGCTGTGCGTGATTGAGACTAGTCCTGCTGAATGGTAGTCACTGGCCGCCCAAGACAGTGTTTACGTTGTCACGAGATGGGACACTTGGCGCGCGATTGCCCCACTCAGCCACGCCATCGGCGCCAACAACAGCCAACTCGAGGCACCCACACTCAGCCACGTGGTCAGCATCCACAGCCGGTTCCTACTACTACTACTCGAGCACCTCAACAGCCTAAGGGTGCTCCTAGAGCTTCAACCCTCCATGTTCCTCCCTCTGCTTCAGTTCCTATTGAGACTGCATGGCAGACAGTAGGTCGTAACCATTCCTTCCGTCCTCGTCAGCAACCCACCCCGCAAGCAACCCCCAGTGTTAACTCTCTTGCTCCCTCACAAGTTTCCGCCACTCCCTTACCCCCAGCTTCTCCTCGCCATTCTTCTTCTTCAGCCCAGGATCACTTACCTCTGCTTCCAGCTCCTCCATCACTTGCCATTCTCCTACCTGCTCCTTCCCCTATTCCCGAAATCCCTATTCCCATGCAGATGGATCATTCACCGTTGCTTCCTCTCCCTTTTCCTCCCCTCCCTCTCGCCCTTACTCCCCCCCCTCCACCATCTGGTCCACCCCCTTCCTCAGCCGCTCATACTTACATCCCACGCAGTTTTCTCAGCTCTTGCCCTCTTTCATGGGGCACTCATCGAGCTGAAATGTGCGGTGACTCAGAAGGACCATTGCGAGTGCAGCTCTATCTTATGCACCACAAGCCAGGTTGTGTTCCCTCTATAATAGGCAGTCGCTCTCAGCCTACCCATTCCTTTTTCCTTCCATTCCCTGCAGCTCAGGAATGGTTCGAGGATCAGGTTCTGCATTTTGTGCATGCACAAACTATGGCTCAGCTTAATTTATGGTTGTCTACTTCCGCTCCAGATGTATTGTCTCCACACTTCCCTTCCTGTGTTGGTGCAATGGAATGGAGTGATGTTTATGCTTGCTATTCATTGCCTATGATCATTCATGTATCCTCAGATGTGGTGCTTCCTATGTCTATGCGCATTTGGGGTGTCAAAGCTGCAACATCGGTCATGCAATGTAAACAAGCTGAGGTTCGCAGTTGGTGCAATGAGACGCCATATTTTAGAGAAGGGTTGCGGGTTGCTTTCCTCCCGCCAGAAACTCATCCCTTGGATGGCCCGGCTGCCTCCAAGAAGATACGCAGTTAGTCAGATGCTTTACCAATTCTTCCATGCAGACTATGGATTTACATGTAGTTTCTTGGAATACTAATGGTTTACAGACTTCTCGGGTAAGAGGTTCACGTAAGCTTTTACTTCACAGAGATTTACATGCTCATGTAGTAGGACCTGTGGATATATTACCAGTACAGGAGCATAAGATTGCCTCTCCCTTTGGTAATCTCATGCCCTCGGGGGCTCACACTTTTTGGGAGCCTGCTCTAGGCATTCATGGACAGAGTTGCGGTGTATGCATTTCAGTGGGGCCACGATACTTAGCATCAGTTCAGCAGCATGGCACCCTTGTCGCTGGCAGAGCCGTCTATGTTTCTATCCGGATTCGGGACTCTACCATTGGTTTTATGTCAGTATATGCACTCACTACTCCTCGGGAGAGAGCTACTTTTTGGTCCTCTTTGGTTGCTGCTCTACCTGCTGTGGACTCTTGGGTTGTTGGAGGCGACTTCAACAACGTAGAGAGCGACTCTGCTGGCGATCGCTCACTCCTCCAGTTCTATCATCCATTTCTCCAGATGAGCAGCCAGCTTGGGATCAATTTCTTCTAGCTATTCAAGGTGTTGACGCTTGGCACATACCTTCTTTTGGTCACCACCCTGCTACACTTCATTACTCGTGGGGGTTTCAGAGACAGCAGGGACGACTATTAGAGCGACTTGATCGTTTTTACATTGGCCCTTGGGCAGCAGCTCTTGGTGGATTTACTACTATTTGGCGAGGGACAAGCCTCTCAGATCATTTTCCCATCTCATTGTTTCTCTCTTTCACTAGATCCGCTGCACAGAGACGAGGCTGCCGCATCCCTGACAGTGTTCTCACCACCGAAGTCTTGCAGCAGCAGATTCGTGACTTGTGGTCCACAGGTGATTCTTATTGTGGTCCCCCTGGAGAGTTCCTTGCACATTGCATTACTCAGTCTAGTATTTACTGTCGTGATCAGACTGCTAGTATTCATCGTCAGTTGAGAGTACGCGAGTCTGACCTCCACATTCCTCTTGGTTCCACTCAGCGCTTGCTTGAGGAGTGGCCTCAGGATGCTTACCTCGCTGCTAGACAAACAGAGCTCACACAGGAAATTCGTCGCATACAGGAGGCTAGGTCTGAGTTCACTCATCATGCTTCAGTATCTCATTGGATAGCTAAAGCTGATCGAATGAATAAGGACTTCTTCACTGCGCATAAAGAGCGCCCTCTTGGCACCACCCTCGGGACTTTGTGCGATGCTCAAGGAACACTTCATATGCATCCTGATGTTATTCTTGATATGTCTGCAGATTATTTTGAGGCATTGTTCACTGCTGATGTATGCACTACTGAGGTTTTACTTGCCTGTGAGCAGATCTGGCATCACACCCAACGTCGTTGTACAGACACTATGGCAGAGATCTTGTTGGCTCCATTCACACTTGCAGAGCTTCATGCTGCTATCGAGAGTCTAGATCCATCTTCCTGTCCAGGCGAGGATGGCCTCACTAGAGCTTTCTTTTTGACCTATTGGGATGTATTGCGTACGCCACTGCTTCGTGGTTGTTAGGATATCTTTGCATTAGGCTATATGCATCCGGATCTTTGTTCAGGTCTCATATCTCTTATTCTGAAAGGGGGTGACACCACTCAGCTTCGCCAGTGGAGACCTATTACCCTACTCCCTTCGGTCTATAAGATATTAGCGTTACTGATCAGCCATCGCTTGCGACTGTTCTTACCAGATATTATTCACACTTCTCAGACAGGCTTTGTCATGGATAGATGCATATTGGATAATATCTTCACTTTTTATGAGGCAGTAGAGTGGGCCAGAACATCTTCTGAACCTCTCGCTTTTTTGATCCTTGACTTCGAGAAAGCATACGATCGTGTTGAGTGGGAGTTTCTAGAAGGATCATTAACCAGGATGGGTTTCCCTTCGAGATGGATCTCAGGCATATCTGCTCTCTTCAGGACTGCCAGCAGTGCTATTACTATTGGTGGTCGTGTCAGTCGCAGTTTTCAGCTCTCTCGATCTGTCCGTCAGGGATGCCCTTTAGCAGCATATCTGTATCTGCTTGTGGGAGAGACTATGTCTGACTTTCTTCGTGCTCAGACTCATGCATTTCGTGGCTTGACCATGCCAGTACCTTTAGCTCCGAACCTTATCGATCAGGAGTATTCTGATGACACTATGCTGATGTTGCGCTATTTGCTAGCAGCTCTTGATGCCATGCGAGGAGCCCTGGAGGTTTTTTGCATTGCCAGTGGTGCACGCATTAACTGGCATAAATCCTATGGGTTATTGGTTGGCAGTGATGACGTACCTACTTGGGGGGTAACTGATGGTTTCACATGGCTACAACCAGAACAGACATGCAGATATCTGGGCTTCCAGGTTGGATTTGACGTTTCCTCACAGCAGCAGTTTGCACCCGTACTACAGTCTATTCGCAGGAAGCTTTGTCATTGGTCTTCACGTCATCTGTCGTTGGTTGGCCGTGCATTGGTCGCCAACCAGGTCATTCTGGCTACAGTATGGTATACAGCCTCCTGTTGGATGCTACATTCTGGAGTGATAGCTCAGCTCCATAGACTCGTGCGGAACTTTTTATGGAGTGGCATAGATGGGAGTACTGATACTCGTGCCCGAGTTCGCTGCTCCACGATTATTCGCCCTCGACCCGAGGGTGGCCTTGGCATTATTGATCCAAAATTACAGAGCCGCGCCCTTCTTACCAAGCTTATTGTTCGGGGTCTTTTTCCCGGCCAAGAACCTTGGAAGATGCTTCTTCAGGCCGCTCTTTCCACAGCGACTCCGCGCCGCGGCACTAGAGATGGCCATACTTGGCATACAGGGTATCGTTTTCTCTTTACGGATGCCCCTTTATTCACCAGCACTCTCTCACCCTTCATCCGATCACTCCTTTAGATTTGGGTCTCCATGCGAAGGGCTATCATACGCTCACCTCCCTCATGTCGTGAGGAGATTGAGCGCCAACCTCTCATTTGGAATGATGCAGTTCTTGATTCTTCGGTTAATCCACCCCGTCAGCTTGGAGAGAGGACTCACATTGATTGGGCTGCTTGGGACACTGGCCCTGCTGCCTCTATGCGGTTGTTTCATGAGACACGTATGCTGGATGTAGATTTTGTGGCAGAACATTATGACATTGGTCGCGGGGTGACAGACAGACTGCTTGAGATTGACTCCGCCGTTCCTTCACAGTGGGATGCAGTCATGTGAGGCACGGTTCAGATGCCTCCCCATAGTGGCTGGGAAGGTCTCTTTGCTCAGAGCACTCTCTTATTAGTTCGTTTAGACACCATGCTGTTCACAGTTGATACAGACTGCTATGAGGGGATTCATGTTAGATTGACATATGCTACCACCTCTCCGCACCTTGTCTACCCCGGCGCTCGATGGGAGGCCATACGAGTAGTAGGCTCCCGTGGGAAGCGTCGTTGTGTTGACCCCCGTTTCGCTTCCGTTGATGCCGCCCTTTGGAGGCTTTGGGTGTGGGAGGGTCGTGCACTATCTCAGCTTTATTGGGACCCAGGAGAGTGGCATTGGCCTCACTCTAACCCCACCGGTGCACTTGTATCATTCTTTGAGTACACTGTCAGAATTGGAAGATTAGCATTGATGAGACAATACCCACAACAGCCCACTCGTATGCGTTTCTGGTTACATTCAAGTCTCTCCCACGCCTATCTACAGCAGTTTTGGTCAGCCATCTGGGATTTACATGCGGCTCGTCGTATTTCTTTTTTCATGTGGATGATTGCAGATGCAGGACTTCCAGTTGGGACTTGGCTAGCTACTATGGGTCATGATCCGTTATGTACTCGCTGTCCTCTGCGACTACCCGAGTCCCCTGCACACTGTCTTTGGTCATGTTCCTCTTCCCATATCGTGTGGCTAGCAATTTGCTTTTTACTTAGCAGAGCCGGTGTTCAGCATGGATTTCTCACTTGGGGATCTGTCTCATGGTTGATGCCGATGCCCGGGCCGCATCTTTTCTACGAGGGCTCAGACACAGATCCAGCTCTTATGCTTGCCTCGACTGGTTTTTCGGCAAGGGACTTTGGCTATGTTACCACAGATCGCTTGGCAGGGGGATCCTTAGACCCGTGATGAAGTTTTTTCAGTCATCACTAGCATTACACTATGAATATTTGGAGAGCTTGTTGTCTTCACATTCTCAGTGCAGCACCACAGCTCCTTCAGGATACCCTCACGGCCATTTGGCTGGACATCATTCACACCCTCATTTGGTAGTGGGATTCTTCCTCAGGTACCTCTACAGCAGCCGAGGCTCGTCGATTTGCCTTCCTACGGCGTTGGGCCAGATCACCACTCTTCCTCACACTTACAGGTGGCCAGATTACATGGCATTATACCCCCCCTCAGTGGTTTCTCCTTCACTCATCACACAGACCACCATGAGATTGTTCTAGTCGAGTTGTCACTATAGTGGCTCTCACCCTTCCATTCAGATTTTACACCCTGCGTGATAGGCTATTTTGGCATCCGCTGGGGATTATATTGTACTCAGTAATATATAGCCCTGATTTTTCCAAAAAAAATAAAAATAAAAATAAAATAGATAGAGAGAGAGAGAGAGAGAGAGAGAGAGAGAGAGAGAGAGAGAGAGAGAGAGAGAGAGAGAGAGAGAGAGAGAGAGAGAGAGAGAGAGAGAGAGAGAGAGAGAATGAAATGAAATGTTATATTAACATCTTCAAAAGGCCAGAGTGACCTATGAGACCAAACTGATACAAAAGTGGTGAATCTGTTACAATGTCTGAAAAGTGTGAAAGTAAATGCGAAAAACTAAATACAAAGTATTAGATAAACTTCTTAGGAGCATTCTGGGTGTCTGGCTAGAATGCTTCTAATCCTTTGTTGTAGTCTCCTCCGGTGAAGTGTGCTTCTGCATCTCGGTCGTGGTCGTCTCGATTTCCTAAGCTCAATCGCCCTGTCAATGAGGGTGCCTTTGGTCTGAATGTGGGTACTCCTTTGTGCTTGTTGCTGGCCTCTTGCTTCTCCTTCCATTCCTGCTTCTCTCGATCCGAAGAAATCTGTGATCTGCCTTTGAGGCTGTAGTGCTCTTTGTCTTCTCATCAGATTATCCTTGTGCCGATGTAGTTCCAGTAGGTACTGGCCTAAGCACCTTTGATCCTGGTATTGCATGACTCTATCTAGAGGTCCAAATCCTTCTTGAAATAGGCAATGGAAATGCCCGCGTATCTCATAGTATACGGTGCAATGACATATGTAGTGTAATTCTGTCTCCGGCTCCATTCCGCATAACTTGCAAATTCTGCTCTCATGTGGGATTCCCCTAAATCTGCCAAATTCAATTTCCAGCTGGTGTGAGGATGTACGAATCTGACCAATAGCACATCTCAAACCATGAGACAGGTGGGTATCCATGTAACTCGGGCGAATCACAAAACCATCTTCAGATATCTGTAGGAAGTTTTCTTTGTAGTCGGCCATCTTCATGCCCAATTCTTGTGTAGGGTCTACCCATGTCCTCTTAGTGTCCAATTGTATAAGATCCTGGTGGATGATTTTATTAATCTCCGTTCGTGTGATTGCCAGTGATGGAGCCTCAAGAGAGTATTGGAAGGGGGGTAGTCTTTCCATACTGAACCCGTGTCTCTGAAACCACGAGGACAGTTGCGCATACCAGCATGATGTATCTCCCTTCATTGCTAATTGTCGAGAGGATTCGAGGGCCAATCTAGTATATCGGCAATTATTTGTATCCCATAAACCGTGTATAAAGGACACTGATTTGGTAAGAGCTTCAATTTCTATCGGAGGGGCAGCTAGTTCCGCTCGGGTAATCGCGTGTGGTACGGAGGCCTTGGCTCTAATCATTCGGGAAATCATAGATACCAAAGGTCTCTCCATTGACTTCCAATTATCCTGATCCACAGATGGTCCCCAAATCTGGACCCCATAAAGCATAGCCGAAGCCACCACAGTATCAAAGAGCCAAAGTTTTGTTCGTGGTTCTTGAAACTGCACTTGTGAACACATCCTCTCCAACCCTCCCAAGGCCGCAGAGGCTCTGGACAATCTAGCATCCGCTGCTTTCTTAAGAGTAAACTTCGGTCCTGTAAATACCACACCAAGGTATGTGTATGCATCTGTGTACTCTACTGTATCCTGGCCATATGCAAATGTAGGTGCCGATCTCCTAACCCACTGCGGTGTGGTGTTAAACACCAGAACTTTGGTTTTACCCAAATTTACCGACAGTCCGCTGTCTTCCGCGAATTTCTGTAATGCATCTAGCTGCCTCTGCATTCCATCTGGTGATTCTGCTATCAATACAATATCATCTGCATACAACAACAAAGGGATCCATGACCCTGCAAGTTGAGCACCTCTGTCACCCTCTCTATCAATGTAATCTGATACCTCATCTATATACATACCGAATAAAGTAGGGGACAGTGGGCATCACTGCTTTACTCCAACGGTGGAATGAACAATGTCGGAATCCCCTTCTGGAGTACGTACATAACCAGTTACTGACCCGTATAAGGCCATGATCCCCCAGATAATCTCTCTGGGAACCCCTAACTCTTGCATTCTGTGCATCAATCTGGCCCTTGGTACTGTATCAAAAGCTTTCCGAAAATCCACAAAGCAACAATACATCCTTCTCCTGCTTGCTCTTCCTTCCTCAATAATGGCTATGAGCGTAAGAATATGATCTAAAGTGGAATAACCCCTCCTGAATCCAGCTTGTCCTGTTGCCCTTATGCCCTCATTCTCTGCCCATCTACTCAATTTTTGTTCCAGAATGGATGCGTACAGTCGGGTCAATGTGTGACCCACCATAATGGTACGGTAGTTCTCGGTATCATAGGATCCCCTGACTTGAAAATAGGTACGATAGTAGATAATTTCCAAGATTCAGGGAATCCTTCACACATGACCCGATTAAACAGACGAGCAAGGACTTCTGAAAGTAGATCCCTTGCATGGATCAGATGTTCTGCTACTAAGCCCTCATGATCATATGCTCTTCTTGTCTTCATCTTATCAATGGCTTTTTCCACCATTTCCGTCGTAAAGAAAGTACTAGTAGCAGGGCATGGCTCGAGTGGATCTGGTAATGGAGGCTGTCCAGATACCGTATATAATGATGTTACATATTGACCCCAAATCTCAGGAGAAGTAATTGTCGGAGGCGATGAGTGCGCGTGAAATAAACGCCAGGCCTCATGTGAGTCCTGACTCAAGAAGAGCTGATAAAAATCCTTCTCCAATTTGGCTAAAAATGCCCTTTTCTTGCGACGTACTATACGCCGAAGAGCAATCCGAGACTGCTTATATGTGATAATCCCAAGTGTAAGCTCTTTCTGGACCTGGGTTCTCGTCTCTCTGCATTCCTCGTCGTACCAACTGTTTTGAGGCATGTTCCCAGATCCTCTCTTTTGATCAGGCTGAGTATGTGGGTATGCCTCTTGTGCTGCTCCATGTAGTATCTCTGTTAGCTGAGAAGTAATCTCCTCTACAGTATATACTGGCTCAGCTGCCCACATCCTGTTATAGATCTTTTCCACATAGACTCAATCAGTCTCTGGCGTGAAAGTATATCTTGTGTGTGTCTTCTTCCTTTGTACTTGAGAGGCATTGTATTGGAAGGAGATTGACAAGGTCAAGAGAGCATGATTCACTGCAATCCCAACCGGTCTGGGTCCCACCTTAAAGTCCTCGATACTAGAAATAAAGCTTGGTGAAGTCATGACATAATCCACTGTACTGGCCCCATGCCTCTGCGGGAAGCATGTGAATCCCCCAGATAAAGGGAAATTCTCTAGACCATTAAGTATGGCCAAACCATGTGTAGTTGCCATTTCCATGAGATGTCTCCCATATTCAGTGTGTTCTTTATCCTGTGAGTTTCTAGTAAGCCCCTCCTGTGATAAATCCACTTCTTTGAGCATTTCCTCAGAAGTATCATAGAATACTGCTTGAGAGTTGGCCGTTCTGGCATTAAAGTCTCCTAAGAGAACGATGTCTCCATCTCTAGAGAACTCCCAATGTCATTATTCAATATGGAGAAAGGGGACTGTCCTATAGGTGAGGAGTAGACT
Source organism: Adiantum capillus-veneris (assembly GCF_014529385.1). Taxonomy (NCBI): domain Eukaryota; kingdom Viridiplantae; phylum Streptophyta; class Polypodiopsida; order Polypodiales; family Pteridaceae; genus Adiantum; species Adiantum capillus-veneris. Next base: position 86,185,040 of record NC_140937.1, read on the forward strand.
GATGTACTTGGAGGGAAGTAGCATATAGCGATATATAGAAATCTACCTGTCTCGGCTCTCATTCTCACCCACATATACCTTGCTTGTTCATCTTTCCTGATAATCTGTAGTAGTGGTTTCAATTCCTCTTTAAATAAGACTGCTACTCCTCCTGAACCCCGGCTACCTCGCAGAGATCTCTTGTCTGGTCGACCAGCTGTTTCCCATAAATATCCCTTCACATGTGGCATAAGCTGTCCCGGTATCTGGTGTGTCTCTGAGTAGAAAACTATGTCTCTGTCCCTAAAGCTGTCTTCAAAGGCACCTACATCTAGTCTATATGATCCATTACAATTCCACGCCGCTATTTGGAGTGTCGCCCCATAGGTCTCGCACCGTCATGATGAGCGCTTTTCCAGATTCACTACTTTCCCTCCTCTATAAAAGGCGATTTTGCCCTTTTCTCTTGCTGCCCTGATCTCTGGCATCAACTCTTGCATGTGTGCCACTTGTGCCAATGTAAGGTCATCTCCCAGGAAAATACCGGTTTTCTTAAGAGTTGGCCTCTTCTTTAGAAATTCTTTCCTTATTTCTATATTCGGGAAGCGGAGAATAAGTGCCCTATCCTTTATGTTTCCCTTCTCGTCGATTCCTTTCTTTCCCACTCTCCATGCACTTGTGTGAGTAGGCTCTGTGATGCCCATGTGTTGTAGCAGTTCCCTCACTTCTTCATCTACATTCTCTTTGTCTTTGACTCCTGTGATCCGCACATGCAGAGCCCGATTCTTCCTTTTCTGCTCTTCTTCAATGGTCATATTAATAATGGTGGAGGTAGGTGTGGTCTCAGGCATCTGGGCCTTCCCTTTCTTCGCATCCTCTATCCATTTCTCTGCTTCATCAACCTTTTCTTGTGTCTTAACAAGACGTTCCGCCCATGAAGATGCCGTTTTTGATTTCTGTTCATCTCCTTCCCGTAGAGCTTTCATCTGATCCTTCACGTCCTCGAGCTCCTTCAGCACCGAAGCTTGGTTGTCTCCCTTCTCCTTAGTTGCAGATTTGCAAGCCGCAAGTTCTCCTTTTAGCTCCTCGATTATTGCATCTTTTTCCCCCATGTGCTTTTCCATATTTGTTCTCCATGCTTCAAAACTTGCTACTGCCTCATCGAGTTTCTTTTGCATAACACATTCTGTTACATTTACTTCGGCCTTGATTAGGTTTCGTAATTCCGTTTTCAGGATCTGAATTTCCTCATTTTGTACCCCCCGGATCTCTCTCCTTAGTTCTCTCATCATGTCTCCATACATGGAGTTCCTGTAGCTCTCAACGTTCGTGTGCATTTCCTTTCTGATGTCATCCCTCATATAGTTTAGCTCTGATTTGAGCATCACCTCGACCTTCTCCATCAGAAGCTCATCATGTATCTTGGAGGTTTTCCCCACTCGTAAGGATCCTGGTGATAGCACAGTATCTCTGTTTCTCCGTTTGAAAGTAGCCGTCGTTTTTTTTGGGGGTGGTGTAGCTATCTATATCCGGCCCTCCCCCTTCGGTAGGTGGATCCATCGAACCCGCCCCACAAATGTGGGGTAGGGTACTAGGGTGAGGGACTGAGGATAAGGCAAACTTAAGAGTTTATTTTTTATTTTTATTTTCAAAGCTTAAAACCCTTTCAACTTTAAAAGTTTATTTCAAAGCTTCAAAACCTTTAAACTTTAACGTAGGAGATGGGAAGTCCTTCTACGCGTAGGTAAAGGATGGGTGCCGGGGACTTGCTACGCGTAGGAAGTCCTTCTACGCGGAGAGAGAGAGAGAGAGAGAGAGAGAGAGAGAGAGAGAGAGAGAGAGAGAGAGAGAGAGAGAGAGAGAGAGAGAGAGAGAGAGAGAGAGAGATTGCGACCTCAGCCCTGCATGCTCTGCACGAGTCCCTGCTCGACCTTCAACCCTGTGCGCCCGTGCCCTGCTACCTCTGCACGCTCACCTATCCTACTGTGGTCGCCTGCCCCGAGCTATCACCCTCTGCAGTGCTGGGAAGCCAGCAGGTCTGTGTGTGTGTGTAGCGAATCGCTGTTCTCTGCATTTCTTGCCCTGCCGCTGGGCAGCTTTTCTTTGTGCTGCTACAAAGTGCTGTGTGTGCTTCTTTGTCTGCTTGCTATGCTGCCCTTACTGCTCCTCAGACCTGCGTGTGCTGCCTACTTAACCCAGAGAGAGAGAGAGAGAGAGAGAGAGAGAGAGAGAGCCGGCAACTCAATAACTTTAGAGGCGATACAGAGGCCCTCACTTCGCAAGAGAGAGGGAGGGGGGGGAAGAAGCCTTGCTAGGCAATCTCTCTACTATACAAGAGAGTACAAGGCTCTGCCACAGTCTACATATCTACATACAAGGGGGAGCCCCCTTTCCCCTAGATATGGGGGGCCAACTGTCAACAACAATGCCCGACCCAAATCTCACACTCCATGACCCATAAAATGTGGAATATGAGGGGTCACCTGCATAAAACAGGGTGCTCACTAAAAACATTCAGTACCTGCAATATATCTGGTCTTTCTTGGCTAAGATTGTGATGGAGACTTAATTGGTCCCCTGCTCTAACCTTGAATTAATTTTGTACATTAATATCATGAATAAGGACGTCATAGCTGTTGGCCAAGCTATGATGATGAAGGTGATGATCTTATTCCTCCTGTTTGGACAAGCATGAAGTTACTGTCTAATGCTTCTTTCAGTGCTAGGCTTCATTATGGTTGAGTCTGCCCTTCATCTCTGGAGTCATGACAGAAACTCAGTACGCCGAACTTTATGTTGATGTATGCTCACGTGTGTGTGCGGGTGTGTTGTGTGTTGTGTGTTGTGTTTGGGAGCATATGTTAGTACCTAGTTCTACATTAGTACCTAGTTCTACACCCACTATTGGGCACTGACAACGTTAGTGGGGATGTCATGGTATTTAGTCAATACTATGCATGATAGAGCTCATGGTTATATTGTGTTGTGGGTGACTACCATGGGTCTATACCTTGCACTTTCCTCTAACGGTGAATCTGGGCTTATCCTGGATTCATCTAGGTATATGAAGTTACGGTCATATGTTGTCAAGTTTCAACATTACTTAATTTGGTTATGGTATGTTATTTCTTGGTCGTTATTTTGTGGAATCTCATTTTAGCCTTCACCTGTACGAGATTTCAAAAGTTCAGATGTTTTGTCTTTTTGCTAAGCGCTTTCAACTAATTGTTATGTTTGTTTTTATCTTTTTTGAATTAAAATAAGATGATTGTTCATTTAATCTGGTTTCATTATTTTTTTCTGGCGTCTCTTAATTGTGTCTTTTTTGTTACTGCAGTCTTTGACTCTTACATGCTTAACGGTTGCAACTCGTAAGTTGATTGGTATATTTTGCATCGCAGGTGTTACTTTACTCTTCACAGAACCTCCAGAAGCAAGAAAGCCGACAGTGCGATGGCGTTTGTACATCTTTAAAGATGGAGAACCTTTCAATGGTAATAACTTTCTTAGTAGTATTGGAAATATTTGTTGAGCAGGCTTAGCTCTTTTTTGAGTCATATTTGCTCAAATGCACATTCTCTTGTGATTTGGAGAAGATCCATGCCTCATATTGTCATTAAGCAGGCTTAGCTCGTTTTTGTGTGAACCAATGGATAAGTAAAGGGTTTTCATAGCTCTCTAAGACGATTTATCACAGTTGAAATGATCCTAGGAATTATGTAAAATCAATTAAGAATTTTGTGTTCTAAGGTGAGGTGATCTTTACATAACAGAGCCATTGTATATCCATCGACAAACTTGCTATCTTTTTGGGAGAGAAAGAAGAGTCGCTGATGTTCCAACTGACCATCCTTCTTGCAGCAAGCAGCATGCTGTTATTCAATACAGGTTTGTCTTTGTCTGCTACTGTACTCCCTATTTATTTGTTGGTGTGGCACACTGAACTTTTTGTGTGTTTCGAGCACAGATCTATAGAAAAAGAGGGGGAGAGTTCAAGTAAAAGTGAAGTCAGGTATCTGCACTTTTGTAGTGTTCATGGTTCATCAAGACAAGTTTTTTTAAATATCCTAAGGTTCTTGCTGTTCAACAGGCCATATCTCATGGATCTTGGGAGCACAAATGGCACCTTCATAAATGTGAGTGTTTCTTAATCATCTTGTACAAACATTTCTGGCTGTTTCATAAATGTGAGTGTTTCTTAATCATCTTGTACAAACATTTCTGGCAGCACCCATGAAAGCAAGTAGGCCATGTTCTTTGTTTCTTTGCATCTTTGGGTCTATCCTTCGTATCTTGCAGTATGTTTCACGTGCTGTTTATCTGGTCTCTCAGGGAGAACGAATTGAGTCTCAGCGATACTATGAACTTATGGAGAAGGATACAATTAAGTTTGGTAACAGTAGGTATGTGCTCCTTGATGATTTGAATTTAAAGAGGGAGATTAAATGTGATGTTTTTATGTCCTTGTGGCTTAAGCCTATGTGCTTGCTCATTGTATCCAGTGTTGTCATCTCTACTTCTTTCCTCGTAGCTTTGACCATAGCCTTGGCATTTCTTTGTTGTATAGCTTCAGCAGCACACTTCTTTTCTTGTGCAAGAGCTTCAATCTACCATAGTAATCCTTTTCTCTATCTAATCGTGGCTTCTTCTGAGCTTGTGTCCCTTGCACTTCCGAATTTCTCTTCTTTGGTATAGCATGTGCTTGATCCATCTTCTTCCAAGTATGCGTTTCTAGTATCGTGCTTTGTAGTTCTTCATCTCCTGCCTCTGAGGACAAGTCTTCTCATGGATTTTCAGTACTAGAAATACAGCCCTGTTTTTGTTCGAAAACAAAAAAAGTACGCTTTATGGAACACAGCGAGCTCATGTGTGAAAGTTTGATTGTGCAGTCGAGAGTATGTACTACTTCATGAGCATTCAGTAGATTGAAGGCATTGATTATGTTTCTTGGAGTGGACTCTCACTGGAGATTTGGATTGCTGTTGCCGACAATCTCTCATGCAGTGTATCTTATGATCTTTATCTGAGATCCATTATTTTTCAAACCAAAGGATGTGACATTAGTGTATCAACAGGGTCTTGCATTGCAGTGAATGGGCTATGAAACATCAGTTTTGGGTAGCAATCAGCAGCGAGCAATTCCATTATTATGAGGTGGCCACATATGCAAACAACTCTGGACATTGAAGATTTTCTACGATGACTCTCTTGTGAGCAAGTTGTGTGGAGTCGCCACTTTCCGACGAAGTACTTGGACCTGATCATAGCTTGATAACCTTCTACTTTGTATTGAAATTTGTTGTATCAGTGGCATATATGGCTGAGGTTTTGATTTCACTGCTTTTAAATGCACCAGCAATGCTGATACTGGTTTAACATGTTGATTGATAAATCTATGCAAGTGTCAGTTGCTGGCCTCATTAAGTTGGATTATTGCCTGATGGTGATCTGATTCACCTCGATTGTCTACCGATCCCTCTATAAAAACACCCACAAGGCTCCAGAAACATAGCAACCTCCAAAAAAGACTGCTGCTGACAAGAAACACTCTAGATTTGGGGGTAGTTCCTGCACTGAAACAAGATGACAAAGGGAATCTTTATACTCGTGAAGACAAAAATGGGACAGCATGACCTCAAAAGACTAAAAGTGGACGTAAATGCATATGCAGGGCCAATGTTGCCAAACGATGCTGGCATGTGGTGATGACCTCTCTCCATCTGACAGGTGCGAAAGTGAGAAGAGAGAGAGAGAGAGAGAGAGAGAGAGAGAGAGAGAGAGAGAGGCCCCCCCCTAATCAGCTCCACATGTCCACCATGAACCAACAGACAGCCAATAAACAATATGCAAGTGATCGATGTGATCGATAGACAATAGTGCAAGCCTCCCACATGCCCTGCTAATATATGGGTAAGAGGTGGAGGTAGGACGACTAATCCGACAAATATAGGGCCTAGTATGGGCGAGTGGGTATAAGTAGACTTGGGTGCAACCTAGATGCTTTGTAGTTGGTGGCCAGCTGAAGAGACAAACTAGCCATAAAAGTGTGCCCTAGACAAAGATGAGTCAGGAGTGTTGAATGCTTTGACATGAACTAGAATTGTAAGTAAAGCTGCCAGATTTGAGTCTTAATTAGCAATGTCCCCATAGATTATGTACCATTGCACTTTATTCCTCAGTGGATATCATGGATGCGGCAATATATTACAATGACTAGACACATCACAACTTGTAGATAATTGCCTTCTTGTACAAAGGATCACCACTCCCATTACTCAAAATATGCTTCAAAAGACAAGAACCCCCATAGCCACCACAATCTAGTGCCACGCGAAAACAATGGAGGGAGCATAATCTACTAAATGGGTGATTCATTGAAGAGGAGGGAATCATTTTTCCCTTTAAAGAGCAAGAACCTAACATTATGACTGAACATAGGTGTCCCTTCTTATTTACGAGTGACATTTGCTAGACTTGAGCCTACATCTCTTATTTAAGAGGCTGAAGCCTCTACCATTTCATCAACTCACCTTGTGATAAAGAGCTATACATACATACATACATACATACATACATATATATATATATATATATATATATATATATATAGAGAGAGAGAGAGAGAGAGAGAGAGAGAGAGAGAGAGGATGTTTGAAATCGGTGTATGGCACAAATCCATGTACAATGATGGCCATCTTTTGGTATCCATGACGCAAAGATAAACTACATGTGTGTGGTGAGAATGGACCTCCATCACTAATGGCTATGATGTAGTACTATATGCATCAGATATACAAGCATAAAATGCAAAGCTAGCTCCATCTTGTGTCATAATGGTGGTGAGATGGTATACTTCAAAGAGAGAGAACTGAAAGGAAATGAAATGTTATATTAACGTCTTGCAGAGAGAGAGAGAGAGAGAGAGAGAGAGAGAGAGAGAGAGAGAGAGAGCGGATTGTTCCCATGGCTTTTGAGATAGTATGAATTTGCCAAAATAAAAGTAAGTTTTGTTATTGCAAAGTGGGGTCACTTGTGCAATGAGCTGTAGGAATTATGGTAACATTGAGTTGTCACTTAGCCGGCAAGAATGTGTGGTATAGTATCTCGGTGTTTTTGGCCATGTTGGTGGGTGGTTCTTAAAATGTAAAAGACAATATTGAACATATGGATTGAGCATCTTAAAGCCATCTTTTTGATGTACAATACCCAAAGCTTTACAAAAAAAGCCTTCTTGTTAAAACAAAAACTTCCCAAAGGGACCAACAGCTTTACAACAAGAAGCCTTTCCTTGAGACAGGACCTTCCCCAAGGGACCAGAACCTTACAAAAGGAGGGAATGTTAATCAAATGGAGGAACCGATGTGGGCATAAAACAACAAGAAGAATTGAAAGAGGGAGGATATATGGGTCTCTTCATCCATAAGGGTAAGAGTGGTAGCCATGCCCTTCTTTGTTGCAAAACTGACACCTGCATATGTGACTATTGTAAGGATAGTAGTAGTAGTGATGCAAGGGCACCGCCGGTACGATTACATTGCCCACCGCTACAAAGGGAAAACAACAATGCCACATTAAGATTTGCACAAATTTTCTGCATACAATCACATTGAACTCTTTAACACCCCTATTAGGCATAAAGAAAAATGGCAACCCTCGCATAAACCCACTACACTCATTCTTGTCAAGTGGCATAGCTTCTTTATTGAAGATGCCACCTCGGAGGAAGATTTCCTCGAATTATTTAGAATCCATAGAAGAAAACCATTATTAGACAACATTCAATGCCAAACATGCGCACTGGATTTGTCGAGGACTAATCTGCATGATGGTTTTTCATTTCTTCTTCTTTGTTGGCCTTTGCTACGGAAGGTTGCAATGTTTTTGCTTTAAGTACTGCATAATTATATCCCTTGGAACTCTCTTGGTTCTCTTTTGATGATGCTTGCTGTTGCAGAAGAATATGCATTGCACGGAAATTATGATAGCAACATACCTCAAGGTAATAAGCAAGAATGCAGAAAGGACTAGCAAAGCCTCAACATTAAATTTTCAATTCTAATTGGAAATGGAAAATAGTGAGCTAAAGCCCACATGCATCCTCAAAACCTACCCATCTTCAAATCTTCTTCGACGTCCTCATACCTTGTACCGACATGTTTTATGAATATAGTATAGGCTCTGGGGTGCCCTTTCTCATTCCAGACATGGCTCCTGTAATGTTAAACCAATTACCAAACCAAAGAAGAACAAAGATTAAATAAGCCACCTTGAGGAGGAGGAGGAGGAGGAGGTGGAGGCGGCGGTGGGGGGATTTCTTCGGGTGGGGGTGGGGGTTGTGGTGGTGGTGGCGGAATTGGCTCTCCTTCCGGCGGAGGCGGCGGTGGAGGCTCTCCCTCTGGAGGCAGTGGTGGAGGTGGTGGCACCTCCTCCGGTGCAGGTTCAACCTCGCCGTCGAGGCAAACTGCACACCGTTTCTCCACCCACCCTTCAAAATCGAATGGCGAATCGCCGCCCAAGTGCCTGCCTCCACACATTCGCCCAATCATGCTAGCGACAATTGCCATGACAGTTATAACGGCCAGCAGCACAAAGAGAATCATAATGGCATGGGCGGACACTACCGGCTTATGGGAATGCTGACTGCCACTGCTTGCGGATGGAGTCGTCCCGCCTGTGCTGGGAACCCAGCCAGGGAAGGAGCTCAAATTTGCAGAAGCCATGATGCTCCTAGTAATGTTGCTGCTCTGTATCAACAAGAACTGCACCCATGGACTGATGAGAGTCCCAACAATAAAGCCACCTGTTGCAACATTCAAAAAATGTTCAAACTCTTGCAGATTCTTTCAAATGATAGAGCTGCTAGAGTGACACACGCACACACACACACACCCACGCTCTCTCTCTCTCTCTCTCTCTCTCTCTCTCTCTCTCTCGCGACACATGCTTTCCACTTTAGCAGAGGCTACACATATATGCACTTTCTTCCCGGATCACTATCACAATCAATCTCTCTCTCTCTCTCTCTCTCTCTCAAACACACACACACACACACACACACACACACACACAAACAAACAAACCGAACTTTCTCCCTCAAAAATCATTCGAAGGTGTACTGAGCCATCACGCAGGGCCTACCGTGCACAACATGGAATTCTTCCCTCTCTCTCTAAATCATGGAGAATTCGTAATGGGCCAGATTCCACTTTATACTTTCCCCATGATTGTTTACCATGCTTCCAAGTGTAATAGATTGGTTCTCTCAATTTTCTGTTGCATATCAAGTCTCGAGTTCGAAACCCATCGGACAGATCTTTCAGGTCTCTTGGGATCGTTCCTATGCTGGTAAAACCTCGTTGTTCAAACCTTTTCTCATGTGTGTGTGTGTGTCCGTGTGTGCGAAAATAGGAAGAGGAAACTGGAATAACCTTTTTATCACCTAAGTGTGGTGGATTGGTTAGTTCCCTTTGATGTATTGGTCTTGAGTTCAAGACTCATCGGATAGATCGTTGAAGTCTGTTTGATGCCGAGACCACCACTGTACTAGCCTAAAAAAGCAGTTTTTGCTTCAGTGGCTAGGCTCTGTTCTCTCTCTCTCTCTCTCTCTCTCTCTCACACACACACACACACACACTTGGTCACTTTAATTTGGCTTGGACTGCTAAATCCGGCTACAATTTGCTACTTTCCTTTGCCCATTATTGCACCGGTGTTAACTACTTCTACCTGTATCTTGCAGTTTTTGTAGTTGGTTTTCAATAAGCTTGATAGAGATGATGGTTATACCGTGTTATTGCCTCAATGGGAGAATGTGACTCTATTATGCATGATGGAGCTGAAATTTCCTCGATTGAATTATACTTGAAAAATTCTCATTGTTTCTCCCTTGGCTCCCGTCTCCCTCCCCTCTTACCTTGCTTACCAAGCATTAGGTATGGCTATAACTTCCCTTGATACTACCCACTTTTTGTGTAGGAACTAACCTTTGAAGATATTTGACTTGCTCTTTGTCCATCTAGTGGGAACACTCTATACCTACCGCATTCATAATGGGGTACTAAACTGATTTACTGTCGCCCTCGTTCTCTGTTATTTATTTCTCCTTCTCCCCTTGCACTGAACCGATGCCGACCTTGGTTTGCTTCTCTAAGGGTGCTGTTTGACATTCAAGGCTTACCTCAATATTTGTACCCTTTTGGGATTATTACTATCTATATCTTTCCTTGGTCATGGATACGCTTGAAGATTCACGGGATACTGGGCGACAATTGATGATGTGGATGGCCCTGCTCATGGATTCCCTAGCATACTTGCAAAATCTTGTGCTTATACTGAGGCTACTTGGAGTTTGGTATCCAGCTAGAATTCGCTCACAACCTCTTGTTCGTGGCATCTATATAACGGGTGAGGGTTTTTTTTCCTCACTTAGCCTTGCAATACTGTTTGATTGAATGATTATCATGGTGGTTGTGCATCTTTGCTGTCTATTGTATAATGTAGCTTGCTATTGCTTCATAGGAAGAGCACACGTTTTTTCAAAACTTATTGATTGTTTCAATTGATAGTACATCATTTGATGATTGTCATTAAGTTTTTTTTAAAAAAAAAGGAAACATATCACCCCTGCTGATGCTAATGATGGGGCTTACCTTCTACGTTAATATTTTAGTTATTTGAATCTATTGTTGGAATCACTGTTGGCTGACTGTAATAACATGCTACTATGGCATGAAAATGTGTGATTGATTTTTTGGATGTAGAATATTTCTCCTCTTTAAATTGAGCCTTGGTGACTACTCTGGAGCTTTATAGATTGTTGGCCATTTAGGTCCTATTCACTGGTTATATTCTTTTCACTAGCCGCAGTTCGTGGATTGCCTATTGTGGATTTTATTCTAATGACATTTGCAAATAGGCACTGTGGGTGATGCTTCCGGGTTATGACTTGTTGCTTTGATCATACATAAAAAACTGGAAATTGTTTAATTTACTGGTGTCACATGGCCCCGTATCCTTTTCATGTAATACGTATATGTTACTAGTTATTTTTGTATTAATGTCTCTTACAACTGGATTATAATGACTTTTGAAAGGTTTGCAGGGATATTCTGAATTAAACTGAATCTACTATTTTAAAATTTTTGCTTGGTCGGCCATAACCTGTTGACTATGGATACTTGGACTTTATACTAGCTGACTGCCCTAGCATATAATGTATTCCTTTGATAATTGGTAGGCTGATTTCTGATTATAGTGGCAGACACCACTTTGTGGTTTATCACTGGCAATGGTAAAATCTTAAGGTGTGCTATACATGAGGTTGTATGTTTATACTCTTAGCCTGAAACTCTAAAATTCTACTAAAGATCTCGGTGCTAAAGTGAAGGTTTTTTGCTTACATTGATAATGCATAACCCAGTTGTGATTAGGGTGTTGTTCTTTTGGTTTCAAGCTTGGAACATTAGTACTAATTTGGGGTGTTTTGACTGTCCCGGTGTTGGTCTACAGGTTATGGATTAATTTGGGGTATAGTTCTTGGATGGGAACACCATGTTTAAATTATAGCTGTCTGACCTCGGTTGGTTAACTGGTAATTGGCCTGTGTGTAGATTGAAAATATATTATTGCTTCACTTAGTTGCTTCTTTAGCACTCTGGTTTCTTTGATGGATTCAAACATCTGATCCCTATTTTTAATTTAGTGCATGATCTTATCGAATTTGCATACATCTACATACTTTAAAATGGTTCTCGATTTGTGATTCGTATGAACTCTTACTCTGGAAGTGCCTATGTAATAGTTGGGATATGGTTTACTCAAGGATGATCAATATGGATTTAGGATGAGAATCTTGTCCCTCCCACCCTCTTATCTTACTAGTATCTACAAGGGGATACTGGCTGCTTACTTACTTGTACTAGAGTTTTGATTAGGTAGCCGATCTTCTCGTTCCTGTCATGAAACACCAATACTAAATTGAGGTGTATTTGAATTTCCTTGTGATGGTCTATAGATTGTGGATTATTTTTGAGGTATATTTCTCGGTTGGGAACATCATGTTCAAAAGCTGTTTATCTCGGATGGGAGCTAGTTTGAAGGTTGAAAATACTTATTCTTTTATTGATATAGGTTCACTTGGGTGCTTCTAGGAATATCTTAGCACTATGTGGCTATAATGGCTTTGAAGGTAGAGTTTTGATTATGATGGTCGTCTTTTGGTTCTTGACATGAATACCAATACTAAATTGAGGTGTTTTTGAATTTCCTTGTGGTGATCTATAGATCATGGATTATGTTTGAGGTATATTTCTTAGATGGGAACATCTTATTCAAATGATGTCTATCTATGATGCTTGACTGGTTATAGGCTAGTTTGTAGGCTTAAAATACTCAATTCTTCTATTGATATAGCTTCACTTGGTTCGTCTAGGAATATCTTAGCACTCTGTTGCTATAAGGGATTTGAAAGTAAAACAACATGTGGTTATACGGATATCAAAAACGTAGTGGTTGAGGTTTGAGGTTACCTTGCTGATGCATCTGACTAGATGAAATTTTCTCTATCTCTTGGAATTTCTACTTGGTAAAGGCTCGAAATGGCATGAGGTAATTGAGGGGAAATTAATATTTTGCATCATACTAACAACAATCTCTGTAGGATGCAGTCACTTACTCAATTCTCCACTGTGTGCAAACTAGTCAAAGGCAGCTTGAAAGGTCTACAAAACAAGGAGGCCTTAGTAATAGGTCTTGTTGCTCCAAGGGCCTCTTACTATATTTTGACAATAATTTTGGCATGCTAACGTAATTGTTCGCTACAACTACAACTAGAGCCTAGTGGCATGTTTGGAGCAGCAGTGATGCAGTCCCTTTTGTTTGAGTCTCTATTTTTTTGTGTCGAGACACCTTTCCTTCATGTATCTTTGCTCTTCGATCTGTTTAAGGTGCTGTTATGCTCTTTTTGTGAACCTCAATTTTTATACGTATTGTGTATATGGGGATGCCATGGAGTGACATGAGAGTGTTTATGCTTTTGTATTATGAGATTTTTAGCTTGGTTTGTAAGGCATGTTGCCTATGTGGTGCCAGGTAATGGGTCACTCTATGTACACATATGTCTATTAGTTGAGGTGCTGCTTGTATATATATGAGATTTTATCTACAAGCAAGTAGGGGGGTATCTTATTATCAAACATTTGTAGGTTTGGGGGCTTGGTGCCTCCCTCATGCTTTTGATTGTCAATTTTCACCCTTGACTCGTCTTCTTTATGCGTAGTCATGCTATGGTAGCCTTCTGGTCGTGCCAATTTTGCACATGGTTATTTGTGCATGTTCAAAAATTTTCCTGCATAGATTGCAGAGGTTTTTTCAAGCTTTCACAACCCAATTTAGCCTTGTGGTGCTAGTGTATTCTCTTTTCTTGAAAAAAATGCATATGACAATGCTTAAACAAAACCGGGGTGTTTCTTTAGGAAGTAGAGGAGGAAATTTCTAGTAACAAGTCACATCCTCCAAGTGATAATCAAGGTATGACCCCTAGAAGCAATGGAGAAGACAAGGCAACATGTGAGGAAGTCCCTAAGCTTACATGGCTGACTTTGATGGAAGCTTAAAAGGAGAGCGCACACCCAACCTCTATTAGGATTAGGGAGGATTAATGTCACTAGCATTCATATTAGAGAAGTACTCAATTGACATAAGAAAAGTGGCACAAAGTAGTACTAAGACTTGATTAGATGAACTAGCTCAAAATGCTAAAACCACGTGTGTACAAGTCAAGCTTCTTAACTAGGAGTAGAGGTGGCACCTAGGGTTGGTACAACTCATGTAGTATGCCATAAATGAGGTCAAGATGCACTCCAAGTCAGCCCCTAAGAAGGTGGTTTACCCTAGTAGAATGGAGATTCTTGTGGCATGATGTACAACTCATTTGGACTCATATCCACCTCAACAACTACACACGACACACAAGGTAAATTTCCACCTAGGCTCCATGTAAGTAAGACATGGTTTATACACATAGGATAACCAAGAGATAATACATACGTCAAAGCCCACAATCCCCAACAACTTTCCCCGCAGCAGAGTTTGGACTACGATGTTGAAGAAACCCAAGAAAACACACTCTAATCCAAGAGCAAATAAACACCTTCAACTTTGAAGACTGCTTCACAATGCTCGGCTTGGAGTAAAGATCATCCCCAATCTAGGAGACAAAGAAAATATCCAATTGAGGAGCCAAAAGAGATATGTATCCTCAAACAATGTAGTAAAACAGGGACCAAGATCTCCTAGACTATCCCAAACATGGCTCCATTGCTAGAGAAAAAGGTAGGAAATAAGGAAATGTCTTTAGATAGTGATATGTCCATAGAAATGGCTATCCTTTTTTTACATATCTTCTTCTGTTGATAATTTACTACTATTGCTACTGCTACTATTGCCCTTGATCTTGGTTGCAAGCAAAAGTTTTAATGTGCCTAGTTTTCCTATGATTGAAGCACGACTTGATTGTTGTATTGGATGCATAAGATGGAATACCTAGTTTTCCTATAATTGAAGCATTACTTGATACTTGTACTGGATGCATAAGATGGAATGCCTAAAACTAACGAATTGTTCAAAATTCCTCCCCTTGAAATTGAGCTTCTCCTATCGTGCTCTTTCATTGTGCCTTGGAGTTGTCTTAGCACTTCGAATGTATTCCAAGCCCAGTGTTTGTCTGGACTTGTTACACTTGCACAATATATCATCCTCATACATGATAAATATAAAGACATACATTGTAATTAAGTGTTTGGTTGTGCTTGATTGCAAACAATTAGCTTTGATGTGAAAAGAAGAGAGGGAGAGAAAGAGAGAAAGAAGGGATATATTTTTGTTTTTCTTTTGAAGTCATTTTTTGCCTTGAAATTTACTATGTGTCTATCTTCTTGATTGGAGTGTATCTCTTTGCTTCTCTGTGTGAAACTTCCCTTGCCTGTAATTTGCCTCAAGACATTGCCTCTAAGTTGGGAGTTACTACCAATGGGAATGGGGTCTTTATTGTGGAAATCATCATAGACTCAAGTGGGAGTGCTCCATTGAATATATAACACCAGAGTAGAGGCTCAAGCCAATATAGAGACTACAAAATTTGGATGCACTTATCTCTCTCATCACACTTCCATGTGTTTGTTGGTTCTGGTCTACTTTTGATATTTGTAGTTATGCGACATAGATGCTTCCAAGAGTTCCACATAAAATCGACTTGTTTATTGTCATGGTTGCTCTTTTTTTTTGGTGGATTTTGCTCCTCCCATTGAATCATCTTGCAAAACATCACCCTTCCCTTTAGAAAGAGTAGGATCTTTTTTTTAGACGTAATTGACCACCATGGAAACCTATTCAAGAGAGCAAAGCTTCATATTTTTTTATGCACTCACCTGCAAGTGTACTTGGATTAATAGAATATGCATAATCAAGATGCAGTTGAAGCAATTTTTCCAAGATTCTAATCCCTGCATGCATTGAACAAATATGTACACTTTTTAAATCTATTGCTAGAACTCGATCCCAAATCATAGAAGACGATGGGTAGTCGACAACATTCACATGATTCATTGATGGTGGTTTCCCAAACTCATGTTTCTACAAGCCATCCTCTCGTTCGAGTGCTTGCCATGCAATACATACATGGATACTTGGTATTTGCACCTCCACATACACCAAACATGCCCTTCAATGTTTTAAGGTTGACACTCAAGTGCCATTCTACAATGAAGTCACCCCTGCCATCTACATGGAGTTGTTCACCTGCATTTTGGTTTTGTATAAAATAAGAGATGTCAATCTACAAAAAGAGCCATTTTAATGTATCGTGCTTCTCTACTAGTACTTGAGCTGCTCCAATCCACGATAGCTCCAATTCTGATTGAGTTTTGTGATATGGGAAATCTAGCTTACCCTGGCTATAGTCCAATTCTCTATTCACTAGGGATATATATACTCTTTTTTTTTGACATTTTTGAATTTGAGCCTCATCTAGTTTCATAACAAATACAAGTTTTCCTTCACAACAAATACAGTTTTCCTTCACAACCTACTTCTAGTTTTCCTCATCTAGTTTCATAACAAATACAAGTTTTCCTTCACAACCTACTTCTCGTATTTTATAGTATCTCACCATAGCAAATTGGAGTTTTTTAATACTTATCCAAATGTATTAAAAAACATTATACTCAAAGGAAGATTTCTTCTTGTGTTTTTCGTATGGCATCGTTCCCTCTATATGATAGTATTATCCAAAATGTTTGGGTATTTCTTCATTTAATATAGTACTCACTTTCCCAAGATTGTGAGGCCTAGGCAACTCAAAAGATTTAATCTTGTAATACTTAAGGACCTGGAACAGGTTTTAGACATGGGTCTATACCCCCTTCTACTCACTCCCACTATGTCACAAAATTCTTGCATTTGGGAAAGTTGGACCAATAAATCCATATCTTTCAACAAATTTTGATATACCAATTTCTTTTGGGTTTGATTTTTGGGAAGTTTCAAAAGTTTCAAAATGCCACTCTTGTTCATTACCTCATTCAAGATCTCACCCTTTCCTAAGCATTCGACATGTCAAATCCTAAGAGGCTAGTCACATGTTCTCTAGTAATTTTTAACCTTTTCTTTTTGGTATTCCGGATCCTTCTATCAAGTTTACCACATCTCTCATTTTTTTTACTCGTGCTCTTAATCCTATTGGAGATTTTTTTGAGGTTTTGAACTGATGATTTTCTTGTTTTAGAGAGGCTATTTGGTTTTCAAGCTCCAAAATTTTGTTGCATTCAAAGAAGACAAAGAAGTTTGTTGATAATGAATGTAAGGTGCATGGTTAATGTGTAACCGAGATAGCTTAGAACTATATCCTAGTAAGCCATCAACCCCATCTCCAACAAATCTCATCAAATCATGGGGTGTGTGAAATGATGGATACCTTCCAGTTCTAGGATCCGGTGGATACAAGCTCCCATCTGTCCATAGGTCAATATGCTTCTTCCCCTCATTGCAAATTTTTTGTGCTTAATTTGCATTGTAACTGGTCTTTGATAGACACTATGCGTAGTTGCATGTTCTTAGTTGAGCTTAATGTTCAAGTGAAAATTTTGCGATTACGATTAATGGAAGATGTATTACTCATTGCAAATAGTGAAGAGCACATAGTAGAAGGTATATGGAGATAACTATAGTAGCAAACCTGTTCGCATTATAAGTGGAGAGAAAGATCGTGAAAGTGAGTAGAGCACTCTAAAAGTTCATAGGAGAGTAAGAGAGAAAAAGGAGGGATTGGATCATTCAAAAGTGGAAACAACTATTTGCCACCAAGTCAATTGAATGAGAACAAAATTTGAGGTGAGCACAAAGGAATAATGTGAAAATGATATCTTTTTGGATATTTAGAGATATGTACCTAGATATGCTTTAACTTTAAATACCCAAAACGACCAAATTTAGAGCCGTTTAGACCGTCAATGGCTCTGCTAATGAGCAAGTTAAACAATTCCTTACACAACCCTTTTTGAGTCATTTTTGATCCTAATGTAATCATTTTCTGCCCCAAATACACCCTAGAGCTTAGCAATGATTTTCCTACACTTCTCCAATGCATGAAATGCAATTTTGTTAAGTAAATATTGAGTTATGAGCAAATTAAGGAGTAGGTGAGAAACAAAAAAACATAGTTTTACTGCGACAAAAGTACAATGTCACAAGCTTTCACTTGTGAATGCAATGAAGTAGATGCCACTTTATTTTCACGCGGGAGTTATGAGCTTGAGAAGAAAGCATGAGAGTACACAGTTCTCTTATAAAGCGTCATACTGCTTATTATCCAAAAGTTCTTCTTTAGGTTTTGCAAAAAATGGATTTTACACCTTGGCCAAAGGTTCTAGGTTCAAAAAGGAGAAACTTTCTAACTCCTTTGTAGCTTAGGAGTCCATTGATACAATCTAAAAGCACTTAGCCCACTCTGTCTGGCTCATAATTACATAATGGTTTACAAATTAATTTCAAAAATAAAATAATTACAAAGGCTTAGGCTATGGATGTCCAGATTGATAAAAAAAGTGAAAAATTACATCATAGACAGTATATATATAGGTTCTAATGTGATCTATGTGCTAACATTGAGTTGAGAAATCGACATTGAAGTACCTATTCATGCAAGGTGAGTGCCTAAGAGAAACAAAATCCTGGGGGATCCACTCTTTATTAAAAAAGGACATGCCACGTATGAGCGAAGTCTTGAAAAAGTTTTATGATTAGTACATGGTAATTATGATCTCCTTTCTTACACTTATAAGACTCAAGCAACCCTAACACCATGAGAAAGAAGAAGCATAAAAATTACTCGTAGTCGTCAGGTAATCCTCTCGATGGTAGCCTTTGAGTGTTGGTAAACTTGAGTTAATTTATGTGAAAAGGATCTAGGGCTTGTAATATCACAGACTAACTTTCAATGGACATCATATGGGAATTAAAAATAGTGTGCTAGCAATGTGGACATCTGATATATTTGCAAAAATATCTATCTATATATGTTAATGGAGATATATATTATTGATAGACTACATAGACACAATATATATTCATCTCCTTCCAATACATCTCTAACTCTTCTCCTTCCCTTTTCCCTCTCCACCTCTCAAGCGAGACTTGTATCCCACCTCCCCTACTTATAAATTTATAATGGAAATTATTCAAATTCTACCTCTAACTTATACGATTATTTAGATTGTTGAATAACCCCCTCACCTACTCTTATGTGGTATGATAAGTTTTTGATGGTTGATGCCTGTAAAAGTGCTTAATGCAATTATGGGATACTCTATATGCATACAAGATAATCATGCGGTGCAAGAATGGAGTTGATTTGTACTTCAAGAAACAAATATACCACATGTGACATCGAGAGACATCAAAATATTTCCACAATTCCAAGAAGGATTTCAAAAAAATTTGATATAATTGACCAACAAATGAATTGGGAAGAGGTGTTGCATGTGCATGGGAGGGGAGAATTTCAAGTCCAATGGCATCTTGTAGGTGACCTCAAAACATTGAAATTATATATAATTGTGGAATGGGTGCCATGGCTAGGTCTCCATTCTTGTTCTACATGGATTCTAGACCCAAAGCGGTGGAAAAAGGCTCCTACTTTTCACAATGAAGACCCCAATTTTTGTCAAGATATTCTACTTGTTGTTAATGTCCACATTTGTACAATGCATACCCTTTGCCAAATTTTGGGGGAGTTGGTATATCTCTACATTGGTTTTTCTTGGAAAATCAAGACATCAAGTGAGCGGTAGGTGGTTCCACAGGTCCTTGAACTAGTATTGTCTCCATGGAAGCAACATCAAAATCCAACAAAACAAAAAAAAGATCTACCAATGACAAGGACTTTCCTTTCAAACCATCCATCCTTGGGATCAAGGCACATAGGTTTTTATCTAAACCACTAGGCATAAAGTATGTGAAGCTAACAAAGCGTGGGAGGATATATCAATTCACCTATGTTAGCAAAGTTGAGCATCTACAATGGAGAAAAGATTATATGGCAGTGAAGGATCAAGAGTTACTCACAACACAAGGGTGAGGTGTGGTGTTTCATAGATGCACTCTTGTTGATCTTTGACATAGATGATTTGTCACAAGAGGATCTCAATAAGTTAAAGGAGAACCTTCAGCTACTAAAAAAATCATTCAAGGTAGCATGGATTGACACTCAGATTACTCATTAGATGGTATTCTTGAAGGAATCTTGTAATTAAAAAGAATGATGTGAGTGTTTTCTTTGCTTAACAATTTTTTTAATTTGGAGCACATCATTTTCAATCATTTACCATACTTTATTCAAAAGTATGGAAACCAAGGCATATAGATACCCAAGGGGTTGAAAAAGTCTCATTACATGACAAGGAACGCCTACTGTAGACACACATAGCATGGTAACTCTCGTGATAAAGCAAACACTTTGAAAGAGCTATTTCAATGATTCTATCATAGAATCATTCACCACATTTAGCAAAAGAAACTATTAGCCTCTTCAACAACCATACATGCAATTGTTAGGTTTGAGGACTATGGCGGATGATGGCGTGCAGACATGGCGAGCAGAAGGTAACGAGAGAGAGAGAGCAAAGAGAGTTGATACAAAAAAAAAAGCACGCGATACAATTATTTAAAATCCCTTATACATATAGAGAGCAAGCTTACCATGCAAAGTAAAAGTGTATCTTCATGCCTTATGAGGCGTTTTCCATGGATAGATAACCATGACTGGGGCTTGAAACCTAACAATCTCCCTCTCAAGCCCGAACATCACTCTCATGATACCTTGCGTTTTTGGTGTACTCGTCAACCGTGAGTTTTAGGTTTTCTCACAACCAAGGATTTTGGTGTATCCACAACCTGGTGCTATGATAGTGAACCCCCCTTGAACAGATAGGGCATAGGTTGAAAAATTAGCTACCAATAAATGGAGTTTTTGGTTCACTGCCAAACCTTGGGTTTAAGGTGTACCTAGTAACCTCACGAGAAGCGAGACAAAAATGGGCTGAACAAAAACTAATAGTTTGGGAGGCCTTACCACTTATGTGTGGTAGTGTCTATGACCTGCATAATTTATTTTGACTAGGAAAAAACATGAAAAGAGTTGATCTAAAAAACATCATTGTCAACAAAAAATATTGGAGACTCGGTGTCTCTCTCAATCACATGAATTTGATTTTTACCCTTTTGAAAGCATCTATTTGAAGGATGATTTGTTTTACCATAGTGAACACAGTGATTCTTCTTGAAATAGTCCTTTGTTTGGTGACTGTTGCACCCAGAAATGGCACAAGATCTGGTACCAATGGATGGTCGAGATGAAGCCGAGGTGGAAGCACAATAAGTGACTGCATAAATAGTAGAAGTATCGGAAGAATTGATGGGGGATACTGCATGGGCAAGAATATATGCACTAGGAATAATGGGAGAATTGGTATAGGATACCCTTCTTTCTTCTTCCTGCAATGAATTGATGATACTATCCAAGGCAGGCAGTGGGTGTTTCTCCTTTAAAACGGTAACAATCTGATGGAATTTATCAAGCAAACTTTTCAACAAAATAGCTATGAGATCTTCTTCTGGCCCTGGGGTAAACAAGTTGAGTTTTAATACTGTTCAGTCAGTTGACTAAAGATGTAATTTTTTCATCGGTACACTCCATCTTGAGACTCATCATTGAATACTTATCTTTAGCACCCAAAACCTTCTCTAGATTTATCCAAGCAGCACTAGAAGATTGCACATCATCCAAGTAATGAATAAAATCATCTTTGAGAGATGTTAGAATAATACCTAATGCTTGCTCATCTTGCACAATCCACTACCAATTTAAAATATCTTATATGTAAACTTACTAATATTAATTAGTGGTCATTTAATACATCATAAATCTTCAATTATTTATGGTCACATCTCCACCAAACTTGACATATCACATTTGATGGACGCGGATAAAGAGCATCCCCTTGACAAAAGAAAGTGGTATTTGTTATAGTTATTGATCAAGAATTAGGCATAGCAACACCCAGAGAGAGAGAGAGAGAGAGAGAGAGAGAGAGAGAGAGAGAGAGAGAGAGAGAGAGAGAGAGAGAGAGAGAGAGAGAGAGAGAGAGAGAGAGAGAGAGAGAGGATTTACTCACAGCACAAGAGCAACTATACCTTGAGTTGTTCAAGGAAGGACTTATACACAAAAGGGAATTACATTACTGAGCATTTTGTAAGTGCGTGCGTGCGCAGTGTAGTACGGGAAGGGGAGAAGCACGAGAGAGTGTGGGACGTGGAGCAACCTGAGGGAGGTGCTCCTTATTCATATGTATATAATGAATAAGGGCAAGTACACATGGTGGACGGGTGGCCGGCCAAACACCGAACGTTTGGCCCCGAGAAAAAGGCACAGTGCCTTTACCCCAACAAACTCCCACTTAAAGGTGATGTGTCGATAAGTGAGGCCTACTAGCTAAAGTTGTGAGTGTGCGTGTGCGCGGATGCGTGCGAGGTGCAGTGCGGTGCATGTGGGGAAGGAGAGAAGCACGAGAGGGTGTGGGTGGAGCAGGCTCTGGAACTATGAGTGAGGTGATCCTTATTCATATGTATGTAATAAATAAGGGCATGCACACATAGTGGGAGGGTTGCCGAACATCGGATGTCCGGCCCAGGGCAAAGGTGCAATGCCTTTACCCCAACAATCTCCCCCTTAAAGGCCATGCACCAATAAGTGAGGCCTACTAGCTAAACTACTAGTATGTACAAGAAACTAGGTGAGAGACTCTCTCAACCTATGTCCACTGGCTCACTCTATTGATCTACATGCAATCGTATCGACTCTGGTGGTAGGCGAGCATGCGTACCCACGCTAGAGCCTGCATGTAAATGCCGTAGACTAATCTGTATGGTATGGAAAACTCCACTATGCATCATGCTCGTGTTAGTCATTGCACGACTGACAACCCCTGCTGCAAATGCTCCCAATGTAGCTACTAGATCGGGCCTCGACACTAACAAATCAAACATGAGACACCCAAAGGCTGACAAAATCTTTGTAAACCTGGCTATACTCACCTCCCCTCTGCTATCTGCAATCATTGCAACATCAAGACTATCCATCACGTATGGATGTGTCAACACCAACACTGGGAAACCTACGTCCCTATCACCCATAGGCAAAAGTGTGCGCCTTGGAACCAACTTATCAACCTCTAACATGAGCATATCAAAGAACTCCATGTCTGTCATTTCTACCTGTGTCTGTAGGGAGTAGAACTACTCTATCTCTACTTGAACAAACTCTGACAACACTTGTTGTGTCTCACTAGAGCACTGCTGCTCTATCTTTGTCTCTACAGAGTCTACTGGCACGTCTTGCATAGCTAAATGCTCTTTCTCGTGAGCATGGTGGAGCTCACCTGTGAAAGAGATGTCTCATCTCTTGCTCAAAGCATGTTGGTAACAAAACCAAGACTACGCCATCTCGAACCTCAGACACATGCATAAGATATACTAGGCTGCTGCGGGCTCCTTTGGAAATCACTAATGAACCGCAATGCATCTGGAAAGACTGCTCTCTAAGCAATATCTGACAACCAAAGTTTTCTAAGTGTCTCACTGAGATCAATCTCTATCGCAGTTGAGGAACATAGCGCACATGCCGCAGTGTGTATGACGCACCACTAGGCAAAGACAAACAAACATCTCATGCATCCTCTATGTCGAAAACGTCGAACCATTGACCAAGTGTAGACAACCAAAACTCCCACTAGAGAAGGTGCTAAACCAATTACGATGCGGTGTGACATGGAAAATTGCATCCTCATCTAGCAACCAATGTGGACAAGTGTCACTGCTCAAAGACATGTTATCAAGAGGAACACTAAAGGCAATTTTGCATCATCATCACTGGCATATGAAGCCACTGCTCTAGCATGTGTCAAAACCTCATGTGCACCATGCATAGATCTTTGTTGCTATCTCATACACTTGAAACATGGTGCCTAATGTGCCCTATGTGGCCACAATGCCAGCAACGCAAGCATCGGCAAGAACGAGACTGCCGTCTCTCACGTCACACATGTTTGCTGCCATAAGTGAACGCAAAAATGGAAACAAAGTGGGAGATCACTCGACCACTACACAATCATCAAAACCATGACCAATCACATCAAAACTGATGCTCGCGTATGCACAAACAACTCCACAATCTACTATCTGCAAGCATAAATAGGGACAAACTGTTCAATCGAGCATAAAGCACATAAACATATACGCAAGTAGAGAGCAAACTAGCTCAAAATGTATAGCAAAAGAGAAACTGCTTGCAAAAATCTGCAAAAAACCTATGAAACATGTGACTGTCTATCTGTAGCCACACAAGCATACACAAAACCTCACTCCTACGAGAGTGGGTACACGAACACCAAACTATGTCCAAGCTGACAAAACCTGTCAAAGTGAAAGTGAACACTCAATCACTATCAAAGTGGGAATATATTGACCGTTGTACAAGATGGTATAACACTATAAACTTTTATGGCGAGAAGACGGGGAAAAACAAACAGAATTTCCTTTGTAAAATGAGTCAAAACTCAACGCAAATGACAAGTCAAAAAACTATAGATAACTACCAGGGTGGGAGTCAACTCGACCACTAAACCATCAAAGAGTAAACTGCAAATACTTGTAAAGCCATGGCAAGAATTTGGAAAAACATCTAGCAGAGTTTCCCTTGAAAACTAAGAAAAAACTCAAAAATCTCACCAAATACGCATGGAAATAGACACTCAGTGTCTCAATAGAAAATCCACAAATGGCATACATATCACTACCAAAACCTTGGCAAAATAGCTCACTCCCAATCGACTGGCTCTATGGATGTATACTTGTCCAAAAAACACATGTAAAAAATGCAAACTGCTACCTGCAAGCTATAGCTAGCTCAAATTGTATCCACATAATGTATACATATCATGAAACTACACAGATCGTGCCAAAAGGTCTCTGGGATGAAAGCTGTATAGAAAAGACTGTTCAACCTGTGAGAAAAACCGCTAGGAAACAGGCACACACTACCTCATCGGTCAATAAACTTGTCGATCAAAAACACTTGCCAAGAGCTAAGCACGCTCGTGGGAAAACAACCCACTCCAGAATGGGTTGTCGAAGCCGTATGTGTCAGTATGGGCTGTTGAAGCCAAAAATTGGAGAATCATTGAATTTTAAACATCATGGAGAGTACGTCGGAGCTGGGAGCTCCGGATGGGA
Organism: Adiantum capillus-veneris; assembly: GCF_014529385.1. Taxonomy (NCBI): domain Eukaryota; kingdom Viridiplantae; phylum Streptophyta; class Polypodiopsida; order Polypodiales; family Pteridaceae; genus Adiantum; species Adiantum capillus-veneris. The sequence goes on from NC_140937.1 coordinate 86,209,859, forward strand.
GTAGGGGAGAGTAGATGCCGCTCTCGCTCTATTGTCCCTTGCTGTGTTGAGGTCAAAAAATCGAGAAAAGTGTCAGGTTGTCGTCTTCACCATCGAATGAAAGTGCGCTAGCCAAATAGCCACCTGATTGTTGTCGAAACCAATGCCCATGCCAATCGTCAATGCTCAAAGCCATAGAGGAGGAATGCCAAGAAAATCGTATGGGAGAAAGGATCTCAATTGGACAATGGACCATCGATGACAAACCAATGCGGATCGGCGCAAATCCCTAAAGTCAGTGTCAAAAATAGCTCTAGTCGTCAATGTCAAGGTTACCTCCACCGCCAGACGGGAGTCTCCAATGCCAAGGAGAACCAAGAAAATTGGACTGATGTCGAGTGATGCCCGGGCTTACTCGCCGCCTGTGGCCGAACACCCTGTGTCTGCTCTCTATGATCAAGAGAGCTCGCCAACTCTGTCTATCTCTCAATTTCTCTCTCTCACTCGCTCTCTCTCAGTCAAGCTCTCTCTCACTCTTTCTCGGGCATGTGTGTCAACTAGGATGTGAGAGCCAAAGGGTCAGGGTGTTGAGGACCGCAACGGGCAGGGGGGGGGGGGGGGGGGGGGGGGGTAGAGGGCTTGGCAGGAATATCCCCTTGCACACAAGTGTGTAAGCAAGATTGTTTTTTTTCAAATTCTTTATAGCCTCTGTCGAGCTGTAGAGTTTGACGATTCCTCTCTACTACAGAGTGTGAGCGTGTGTGTGTCTATGCTTGCTTTTACTTTCTTGATTGCCTCTACTCACATTGCTGTAGTGGCTACGTGAAATTCCCAAGGCTTCAAACTCAACTGTCGACTGCCCTGCTTGTAATCTACTGCCCCAATTCAAGATCAATGCCTTGCATTTGATGTGGGAATGCTGTTTGTGACCTCAGAGAGAGAGAGAGAGAGAGAGAGAGAGAGAGAGAGAGAGAGAGAGAGAGAGAGAGAGAGAGAGAGTTCACACACAAGCAAAAGAAAGTTTGCTACTCGATGCCAACCTGCTTGACTTTTGCACTCGCTATGCTTGCCCCCAATTGCAAGGTTCTAGCCTTTCGGTTTTGTGTGTAGCACCACCACCATTCCCAAGCTTTGCCAAGCTTGACTGTCGGTTGCCCTTCCCACTGCTCGATATATTGCATCTGCTCAAGATCCCAATTTCAAGATTTTCCAAGAACCCTCTGTTCTTGTAGATCTCTATTTTTATAGAGATGCCAAAGCTTCCAAAAATGCTTCCCCAAGGGGGGTTGCGACGCGTTGCGGGGTGCCGAGATCCCCGATTTTGCCTGGATCCATCCCAAATCACTCCGATTCGATGCCACAAAGCAGCGAGCTCCGTTGCCACCAAGAGACCACCACCATCGCCAAGCCGTAGCTTTGATACCACTTGTGAGTGCACGTGTTCGTGGATGCATGCATGCACGATATGATGTGGTGAATGCGGGGAAGGGGAGAAGCATGAGAAAGTGTGGGTGGATAAGCCTCTGGAACTATGAGTGAGGTGCTCCTTATTCATATGTATATAATGAATAAGGGCATGTACACATGGTGGGCAAGCGATTGAACACCGAACGTCTGGCCCTGAGAAAAAGGCACAGTGCCTTTATCTCAACACACTTCACTTTCCTTAGAAGCTCCACAACCCAACGCTGACTCCATTTTTTGACTAGTTTGTCTCAAAAGGACCAATACTTGCCCCATGCATCATTAAAAAGAAGTTAGTTAGATTCAATACAGCCAAATGTTGTATTTGTATGAGAAATATATTTCTAGTTTTAAACATACACAAACACACCGAGACACCACACATTTTTTTTCCTATTTAAAACATACACACACAGAGAAATGTTTGATATATTCCATACATATCAAACACCATGTGTATATATGTCCATACATATCTCCTGCCAATGTCACGTGGGTGAACTTCCATTCACTACAAATGTTTGATATATTCCATACATATCAAACACCGTGTGTATATATGTCCATACATATCTCCTGCCAATGTCATGTGGGTGAACTTCCATTCACTACAAATGCTCCCCCTCAGACCACAATTCCACTCTTTATATAGAGGATCAACACCCTACAACCCCTAGCACACATACTAGTGTTTTCTTCTCCTAATGGCTTGCATGTTACATTTCATTCATTCCAAATGATCCCCGCGTGCCATAATACTAGTGTGTGTGTGTGTGTGTGAGAGAGAGAGAGAGAGAGAGAGAGAGAGAGAGAGAGAGAGAGAGAGAGATTTTATTATCGTCCTCGGAGTTCAAATATAACCTATGGGACCAAATTTACATGTGATGTAGTATGTGTATGGCTGATGAGTGAATCTCGATGCTCCAAAATTGTGGTGGTGAGAGTTTGTGCGCTCCTTGCCGCACTGTCGAAGCAAGGGACTTGCCAATACACCGTGTGCGAGCCACAAACGGCTCCAAGCACACAACAAGCCTAAACTAGCAAGCTCAAGAAAACAAAGGGTGTGTCACTCACCGCTCTACGCTCGCCTTCGTGGTGGATTCCTCGCCGCGATGAAGAAGAAGCTGCAGTTGTGCCGCGCTCAACCGCTTCGCTGCCGTCGTGCCTTCGTAATGCTCGATCGCACACACACTCTCCCTCTCTCTCTCTCTCTCACACACACACACACGGAGGTGAAGAAGAAGAAGATGGAGATGGAGCAAGAGCACTCTTCAATTGCACAAATGAGAGAATGAGTAAAAATTAGGTTTAGTTGGCTTTTATAAGAGCTCACCCCATTCACACTTGGGCGCCCATGCTTAGCCAACTAATCCCTTGAATGTCCCAGTTAGAGTGCGCCTCTCATCGGCGATCACTCTACCTTTCCCTATTGGCCCGACAAGCCCGGTACCTGACTCTAAATAATACAACGTTTATAGATCATAGGGTGTCCTTGTGCCGTGAGCGTTAACATGCCCCCCTTCCTGATGTAGATTCCGTCCTCGGAAGCTATTGAGTTGAAGCTAGTTCATTGAGGTGGAAGAGCATTTGAGATGAATGTCCTTAGCCTTCTTCAGTCACTGCAAAATCAAACAACATTGGCACAGTAATTGCATTCTCTTAAAAAGCATATGCAGTTTTAGGTAGACAAATTGATTGGTCAAAGAATTTCAAACAATTTGGTAGCAATGAACATTAAATTGCAATGTAATCAAATGCATAAACAGATGTAAAGGTAGAAAATTAAACAAGTCTGGGGTCGCTAATTTGACGGTCGAAAGGCACTAGAGATCGAATATTAATACCATGGGTAAGCTTCTTAATTTTCTGTGGTCAATTAAGTTGTTTAATCGTGAGAGCCAAGTATTCATGTTCGAGGGCTGACTAGAGGCTATATCTAGAAGACTTTGTAGTTAAGCTACCATAAAAGGAATTTCTCATGAAATCATCTCCTGACTGATTACTTTTTCTTTGACCCCCCAAAGTCTTTTCACATTGATTCAATTATGATGTGTGTGCTTATTTTGTATGCCTTGGGTTTTTTGCTTTTCAAGGAAAAGCGCCCACACTGGGAACCTCTAGGGCTCTAGTACCATAGGCAATACATGTGAGTGAAGTACCAATTTAAGCAGGGATTTCTCTTCCAGCTTAAAATTTTACATTGTAGCACTTTGATTTTTTGTTTGTTCATTTTCAGCATTTTAATTTTGTAACTTTGGGGGGTCATATAACACTGTTACACTCCCCAGGCTCATCACATTAGTAAACTCCCTTTATAATACTTAAGCTAAAGGTCACTAGTGTTAAGCCCACTAGAAAGCCCTAGTACATTTCATACAATGCTGCCTAAATCGGATTAAGAACCTAAGTAACCATTGCTTATTAGGAAGGCATTCCCCATGGTATTAAGAGAAGATTTCTAATACCTAGCTTGGTCAAACTAGCTTAGTCGGACTGCTTGATTTTTAAACCTAAACAAGTGATTATGACAAAACATTACATTGAATTAAATGTTTGATACTAAGCAAATGCGCTGAATATTATGCTACCAATCACAATCAAAGCAGACAATCATAGATGCAAAAAGATAACGGCAATGCTAATGGACAAGAAACACCTGTTTGTGTCGATGGTCGCGCTTGATTTGAAGAGTGAGTCGAGATAAAGATTCCATGAAGGTCCAAATCCTATCAATAGCAACACGCTCCTGTACACACTAGGAAACAAAAAGGAATACCTCCAGGAGGAACATCAGTGGGAAAAGAGAACTTTGCTAATCTCTCAACTCTAAAACAGAAACACTCTATCGTACTAATCTTACCTACCCTCCATCACTTAAGTGATGAGGATCAAAGGTGTTTTATGGCATAGGTTTCTGTTTCACTGTACCAAATGTGACATGTGTAGGTCTGAGTCAATGTTTTGACTTTAATGTGCATACTCGTTTGCTAATTGCTCTTGCTCTTTATTTTTTGTTTTTTGTGAGTATAAAGCTTTATATGTACATTCCCTAAGATCGGAGATATAGAGGTCAGGGAAAAAGGTTGAGAGGGAAGCAAGTGAATAATGGATGTCCACAAACACTCCCCCCTTCCTTGGGTAGATCATACCGTTTGAAATGAGCTTGTCACCCTTTGAAACCAATTGTTCCAGTTGGTAATAGGTGAGGATTTTTGCCAGTAGTTTTCTATTACCCTAGGTGCCTTGTCAAGTTGCAAGGGTGGTAAGGTACTCTCCCAGGATTGAACTTGAAGTGGTTCATCAGGTGATTCTTGAACACTGGGAGGTGTGGATTCTTTTGTAGCTTCATGGAGGTCCACTACTATAGATGGAGGCTGTGTAGAAGCTTTTACCTCTATGGATGTATTACATGATGAGCTAGAATCTTCATGGGACTCCCCCCTTCCTGAGCTAGGTGGAACAAATCGTTCTTTCTTTGGTACCCAAACTAGCTCGGGAGCGGGTGTGTAGCATTCTGTGATTTTTTCCTTTCCACGATCATTGATTCATTTTGGAGATACGGGATTGGGCTCACTTGGGTCAGGTGATAGGTAAGAGCACAATCTACGTTTTGGCACCCAGATTTGATCATTTCCTTGATAGTAGCCTTGGGCTTCCAATAGTCGTTTAGGGATCCATCGCAACATTTTCTTACTTTTCTTGGAGCGAGTGGTACGTTTCTTACAAGGCTTCTGTTTTTTAGCACTAGCTATGGTCACTAAAGAAGCTTTAGGGACCCACTTGTATGTTTTCTTTGTTACCTTAGGATGAGTCTTGTCGGAAGCGATACGCATTGCTTGTAGCATATTTAAGGGTACATGCATTTCATCCCCCTCAGGTGTTACCCAGGTCGTCCCCCTATTTCCCCAAGTGTCTATGGTTGATGCTAGGTGGACCCAATCCACATTGTCTGATTCCGTCATACCCGGTAACACATCCATGTAAGGAGAATCTTGGCCAATGTCTGTATCCTTCTTACAAGTGTAACAATATTGTAGTGGGGCCGAGTGAACTGTGGTGTCAGAGCGATGATCAATAATGGTTTTACTCCCTAAGGGGTGTACCTTACCAGTCACCAAATCCACTCTAAGGACAGAGTCTTGGAATTGCAAATAGACATGATTTTTAGACCAATCGTGAACCATTTGTGCTTCCCTCATGAATGGTCGTCCTAAAATCATTTCATATGACATAATGTGTTTAGAGAAATCCATTACAATGAACGTATGTCGTACCTTGTGTCCTAGAACTTTGATCTTAAGATCCTTGAGCATCCCCATAGGTTTGGCTATGGTACCATTTGCCATCTTTACCACAATGTTAGTAACACTGAGGCGGGGTTTTCCCATGGATTCCCAACAATCTTTTGTAACGATGCTAACTCCCGCACCACCATCAAGAATTCCCTTTATAGTTAATCCCTTGGTAGTGATGGGTAGGGTCGCATTAGACTCGTCGCCTTCAAAATACTGCCCTAATTCGTTAATGGGTACCTCGATCACAGACTCGTGTCCATCTAAGTCAAGTGATTGCACATGATTTTCCTCATCAATCATAATCGAGTCAGGCCTATTTGGTTGCGCAAACTGCGGTAATCCCGTTCGTAGCTCTCCGTTAAGGAATGCTCGAAGTGCAAGGAATAACTCAGGATCTCCATATAGCTTTGCTATGATCGTGGTTCGGACCTCAGAAGACATGAAGTCCACTAGTTTGGCAACATTCATTGGCGTTTTGCAGGGTGTAGGTCCTTGACTAGGAACTGGTGAGGATGGAATCTCATATTCCTCAATGGGATCAGGTATTCCTTCGTTAAACATCCTTTCCAACAAGAAGGGTGTATGCTCACTTTCTGATGTCCCGTCCTCACTCCCTTCTTGGATGATACTAGATATGGCTAACGGTCTATGGTTCATGTGGGGTGGATGAACTTGCGTGGGAAACACTGTGTCATGAATTTTGACCTGCATGGGTTCTGGTTCTAGTTTCCTTTGAGTCTCCTCCACTAAACCTCTTAGATGTTTCACCTGCTCAATCTCGTCTACTGGGTTTGGGTACGTCCCAATCTTCTTTTTACGATTCTTCCCTTTTTGCCCCTGCGGTTTATCTTGGGGATCTTGGATTGGATTTGGAAACACTTGTGGTGTTTTCAGAGGCTCTTTATGGTTTTCTCTTATTCGGTTTTCATTTGGTTCCATGTTACGGTTTTCTTTGTCGGTCTTTCCCTTTGTGGTATTGGTTCTAGTCTCCATTGTCTCGACTGAATCTGAATCATCCTCGAGGTCATTCATATACACGGGGTCATCTCCTGTTCCTATGTTTGTTTTGGAACTTGGCTTTGAATTTTCCGTATTCTGCGACTTCTTCCTTCGTGTCTTCTTTTTCTTTGCTTGGATAACTGACGCTGTATCTCTCTCTTCGAGGATATGGCCTAGCCCTTGAAGCATGGACCGTGTAATCGCATAAGCGGGTGCGACGGGTGGCATTGGCGATGTCACACTAGCAATTTCGACCAAATTCAGGGGTGTGATTTTAGGCGCATTTGGGTTATAGGGGCATTGGGCAATCAAGTGATCTATGCCACAACGATTACATGTGAGTATTGGCATTGCAGACGTGCTCCCTTGATTCACTTGCATCTGTGCAGCATTCTTTTGCAGCCTAATAGGGCACTCCGCTGCTCGATGTGGTCCACCACACTCGTAGCATTGAAGAGGTGGCCTCCTAGCCTGGGTGTTGATATTTTGACCTCTGGATGCGAGAGCAGCAGCTTGATAAACCGGCTTGACTTGCCCCCAACAATCTTCCATGTAGTATATAGGACACTCTTCCAATGTATCAAGTCCGTAGGCAATACTAGTGTCTATTTCCTCCTCAAAACCATCTGCATAAGCATTAGATGGCTCGCAACCCACTTGGTTCATAGGGGCGACTCTTGGATGCGGGGGCTGCGGTCCTAGCACAGGAGGTGGTAGCGGTGTAGCTTGTACAACATTTTGAGATCTAGGGACCATGTGTTGCGGTAGTTGCTCAACAGGTGGAGTAGGCATCAATACAGGAGCTCGAGGCGCATCCGTCCAGGCTACAGGTGGTCTATTTGCCATCATACGTTTGATCATGAAACAATCCTTAGCTTGGTGACCATACCTACCACATGCGTTGCAAGTTCCATTAAATTTTACTCTAAACGTAGGGCACTCACTAGTGCTATGTGGACCTAAGCAAATGGAACACCATTGTTGCTCCCTTCTTGGATACATGTGACTATTTTGAGGGGGTCGATTATCCTTAAGAGACTCTTGGATTGCCTTGGTGAGGTCTCTCAAGAATGTCTCAAATACCTTTGGCTCATTGGCAATGGGCTTTGCAGTCATGGGTTCATACTCAATGGCTTGTGAGCTAGTGGATCTCGTGTCGGTAGACACCCTCATGCCTGCTATCATCAAGTTGTCCTCTAATTGGATTGCATTGGCAGTGACATCTTCCCAGGTTGTGATACCTCTAATCACTAGTCCATTATAGATTCCTTCATTCCTCAACCCTCGAATGAATCGATCAAGCAGTTGGTTATTGTTGAAGCGCTCATTTACAGGGCAGCGAGAGTTTAAGTGCTTTAGACGACTAATGAAGTCCCTTACTGACTCTCCTTCCTTACGTTCGGCCTTCTGTAGCTGAGATGCTACACCCCAAAGCACACCTTCTCGTATGTACTCCTTTAGAAACAACCTTCGAAGGGTAGGGTAGATTGTTTTCTCGTCCACCCTTAGGGTTCTATACCAATCTCCAGCCTTCCCACTTAATGTCAAGCTTAAGGCATTGCACTTATGTAGTTCGTTGCATTCCCCTAAGGAATCACATACTTGTTCAAACACTTCAATGTGTTTTCTAGCATCTTCGTCCCCATTGAATTTTTGCGTGAGTTTGGCAATTTGTACTGCCTTACTTCTAGGCTCTCTATCAGATGCGTGACGCATATTTTCCGCGATAGATCGACCTATGGTTTGAGCAAACGCTGCCAAGTCACCTATGTGAGGAGGCAGGGCCGGTGGAGGTACTCTTGGAATCATATGTGGGAGAGGAACGGGTACCGGTCTTGGCATATGTGTGGATGATGCAGGATATGGAACATAACCGGGCATAGGTCCACTCGGATAAGAGCTAGGGAGCGGCACTCGAGGAGCATAAGCAAGTGGTACAATTGGAGGTGTGGGGGCCATGTGTCCATAAGGGGCTAGAGGCACATACGGTCGAGGCCCCATATTAGGTACTACAACACTAGGTAGTGGCACTGCGCTAACCGTAGATGTCATCGGTACATTCTCTGTTAGGCTTATCCCTGGAGTGAGCACTGTGTTTTCCTTGATAGAGGGTTGAGCCAAGTTAGGGAAGCTAAAGTTTTCGCTTGGAGGCTCAGATTGCATAGAGACCCCAGGTGAAATGACGTAAGATGGGTCCATGGGGCTCATTAGAGGAGTCTCCATTTGTGATAGAGTAGGCTGTTGAGCCTTGCTCGTATCCAGAAATCTCATGGGGCCATTTGAGAGTATATTTACCCCTCGGTTTTGCCTTTCTGATTGAATAATGCCATGGATAACATTACAGATCATTTTCTGTTGATCTTCGATGCTCGTGGCACTAGAGGTGGATTGTACAATCTCTATCCATCCTACATGGTAGGCGTGGCCAGAGTGTAGATCCGTCAACACCTCAGTGTGGAGGTCGTATGTCCAATGATCATTAATGAACAATCCTTCTAGAGTCGACGTGTTAATGGTTTCTTGTGAGGTAGAAGCAATGTTGCTCCCTGTGGTTTTACTTGTCACCAACGGTACTCTAGAGGGAACTTCTGAAGGAGGCAGCTCAACAGGGCCTTCTTGGTAAGAAGTTGGCAGGATATCCACATGGACACTCTTTGGGGGTGTGGGGTCCACGTGCGATGTGAAAGGAGAGTCCACTTCCCCACCCCCTTCGTGTGCTTCATTTGCATCAGGTTCCGAGCGAGTAGCTCTACCTAATGTTTCCATGAAACGGCTAAACATACTAGTACTAGGCTGTGGAGCTTCGGGAGGTGCATGGCCTTCTCTCTCAGTGTTTTGGGTAGGGTATGCTTCCATGATTTCTGAGTCGGAGGAGGAATCACTAGCGGCTATTTTAGGGTCTTGGGTGGTGCTACCTTGTGTCCCCGCTGAGGGTCTAGATCCTATCGTGGATGGGTAATGGGTGTCCGTATGAACAGAGGCACTACCAATGTGATCGTGCTCTAACACTCGTCCAGAGTGTAAGTGCATGTGCTTTTGATACCCTAAGGTGTCAAAAAGCTGCTCTAGGAGGCCTTGTGACTAGTTTTTAGCGTGTTTTTTGTTTGTTTTTTTGCTAGATTTTTTAGAGCGTGTCGTGGAATGGGCCGTGTGATAGCTCGAAATGAGCGTATCGGTCAGAGGGTCGTGCCGTGCTTTACAGCCCTCCGTTTGGTCACTCTATGCCCTCGGAATCCCTAAAACTGTCAATTTCCAGTAGGGAACTAGGCCCAAACTAGAAAGTCTAAGGGTGCAAGTGGGAAGAGAAAGGAGGAGAGTGGAGGACTTGTCCCACATGCTCTCATTCTCTCTTGAGGGAGTAGGGTATATATATAAGAGTGAGTCTAGTATATATCAGAGGACTGAGGCCTGGGCCTGGGCTTGGGCTTGGGCTTGGGAAAAGGATCCCGATCCTGATCTATCTTTTATACAAACCAACCCGTCCGTTTTAAGAGTCACGTTTTTTAGCTTGGGAAAATGATCCCGATCTATCTTTTATACCAACCAACCCGTCCGTTTTAAGAGTCACGTTTTTTATTTTCGAAAAATTTCGCCGCCCGCTCACTCGCGTTTTTAATTTCCGAATTTATTTTTTTTAAAATATTTTTTTCCAAAATTTTAATTTTGGAGAAAAAATAAAAAAATTTTAATTTTTTTTATTTTTTTATTTTTGGTGCAGAAAATACAGAAATTGAAAACGCAGATATGCAGAAATTGCAGAAATTGAAAACGCAGATATGCAAAAATTTCAGAAAACGCAGAAATTGAAAAAACGCAGATATGCAGAAATTGCAGAAATTGAAAACGCAGAAATTGAAAATGCAGAAATGCAGGAAATTGAAAAAACGTAGAAATGCAAAAAATTGCAGAAATTGAAACCGCCGAAATTGAAAATGCAAAAATTGCAGGAAATTGAAAAAAACGCAAGAAATGCAGAAAATTGAAAAAGCACAGACAATAGCAGAAATTGAAACTTGACAGAAAATGTAGAAAACGCAAAAAACAGAAATCTCCACACACTCCTTCCCTGCCTTTCCTATGATAGAAATTGCACCACAAGGAAGCGTAAAGTGCTAACCGAGCTTAGTGTAGGGCATATCTCCGGCAGCGGCGCCAAAAATGTGCGCTCCTTGCCGCACTGTCGAAGCAAAGGACTTGCCAATACACCGTGTGCGAGCCACAAACGGCTCCAAGCACACAACAAGCCTAAACTAGCAAGCTCAAGAAAACAAAGGGTGTGTCACTCACCGCTCTACGCTCGCCTTCGTGGTGGATTCCTCGCCGCGATGAAGAAGAAGCTGCAGTTGTGCCGCGCTCAACCGCTTCGCCGCCGTCGTGCCTTCGTAATGCTCGATCTCACACACACTCTCCCTCTCTCTCTCACACACACACACACACACAAGGAGGTGAAGAAGAAGAAGATGGAGATGGAGCAAGAGCACTCTTCAATTACACAAATGAGAGAATGAGTAAAAATTAGGTTTAGTTGGCTTTTATAGGAGCTCACCCCATTCACACTTGGGCGCCCATGCTTAGCCAACTAATCCCTTGAATGTCCCAGTTAGAGTGCGCCTCTCATCGGCGATCACTCTACCTTTCCCTATTGGTCCGACAAGCCCGGTACCTGACTCTAAATAATACAACGTTTATAGATCATAGGGTGTCCTTGTGCCGTGAGGGTTAACAGAGTTACAATGGAGAGCCCACATTGTGACTGGGAGAGCAAAGTGTATAGGTCTAAGTCATGGCTGAAAATGTGATAGAAGCAAGTTCGGATGTGACCAAAAGCTGAACACTCTAGTAGTGTGTGGTAGACTCTGAAACTTGTAGTGAGCATAATGTGCACAATCGATTTGACTCTTCTCGATTGCCCCACCACCCTGTCTCGCATTGAAGGGAATGGGAGCTAAGCCGAATGGCTGCGATAGTGCGTATCACCGATAAGGGGATAGGCTCAAGCATGTAAGTGTGAGTACTGTTTCCTCTTTCAACGAAGAGCATGGTTTTGTAGTTGGGGGCAATATGGTGGTGTAGTGTATGAAGCTTCATCCACTTGGGAGTCAATTGGAGCATCATGTAGCAAGTGTAATGCATCCCATCTCCCAAACCACTTTTTTATGTCTTGTATCCATCCCGTGCTCAAGATCTTGCTTTTATGCGTCTTTTGAACTTTTTTGCTTGCTTTCCATGCAATTGTAGAAAGTTGATGTGAGGGGTTTTGACGCATCTCTAACATGTACTCCGCAACCCTTTCCATGCGCATAACCTCAATTGGAAGAGATCCCCACTCAAGAAGTAGGAGCATATATGGTGTTTGTATCTTAACTTGGAGAAAGTTTGTAAGAAAACACTTTTGGAAATTCTCAAACTCTTTCCAAGTAGACTTTGAGATGCTCCTGCCCCACACTTCAACTCCATAAAGAAGAACAAGGTCACCAATGCATCAAAAAGGTACTTCTTGAGATCCACACTTGATGTTTCCCACACTACACATGTTCTCAAATGCATAATATGCTCTATTTCTTGCTTCCAAACGATGGATATCACATTCATGCCATTTGTGATTGGACGGAACCTGAAGGCCAAGGTACTTAAAGCTCTCAACAACTTCAAGTGTCTCATTGTTGTACACAATGCATGGCTTCTCTTATGGTTGGTTTTCACAAAGCATAACCTTTGTTTTGGATTCATTCACAATTAGCCCACTATGCAAGCAAAAGTTCTCAAGGACATCCATAAGCTTTTGTGCATCTTCTAAAGTGTGTTCTAGAAGAACTACATCATCCGCATACAACAGCATGATTACCGCATTGCAAATAGTGACCTCTTCAATGCCTTCTTCTTGCATAAAGTCAAGTATCATTTGGAGAGAGAGAGAGAGAGAGAGAGAGAGAGAGAGAGAGAGAGCATGTGTGTGTGTGTGTGTCCTACCAAGATATCTTCAAAGGTCAAGATTCTCAAGTGTTTTGAGACAGAGCCAAAATAAAAAAAGTTACATTTCAGCACAGTGAGGACAAAAAATTATGTAGGTACATTTATTTGTAAATCATAACAACTAAGAAGCGCTCACCCTAGTTTTTTGCACATCCAAGTGACTTGAAAAAAATATACCCTAGGTTTTTAACGAGCTTTGATATTCATTTTGCAATCTACAAGTCCCACTTTGCCAACTAACAATAAGTTACAATTATTGCACGCCAAGTATTAACCTTTGTAGGCTTTCACCTGTGTGTTTAAAATAACCCAGTATTGGAAAACTAGAACAGTTCACACCCAGTAGTCAACCCATGTTTTGAATACTACTCAAATACCTTACATTCAATTCAAAAATGCAAGTATACACAGTTCAAGCACCAACTATGTAATAATTTCCAAAATGACGATGATCACAAAGCTATGAAAGTTACTAAAACCTAGCAACATGTAATCCTTATTAGGTGATGATTAGTGAAATAAAAGGAACCTGAGAAGCAGCAAGTTTTTCCACAATGACCATGGCAATAGAGCTTTTCATCAGTAGAGATGGCACACCGACCCTTATACACTTTTTTTAAAAAGAACATGACTAGTAATGCAAGGCTAAGTGAGAAAAGTAAGAATACCTCACTAGTTATGCAGGAAAAATTTGGTAAGAGGACTCCAGTAGGATGAAACGTTCACAAGATCTTTGGAGTCTGCACAATATCCTAGTAAGCTAGGAAAGAATCTACACTCTAACAGAGTATGTACGAGCCTAGGGTATGTAGACCTTGGTAGGAAGCCATGTGAGTACGCATTGGCAAAGGAATAGGCGAAATAACCCATAAGCAAGGCATAATTAGCACTAGGAGATAAGGGCAGTCATTATTATACTCGAGTACAGAGAGTTAAGCTAAGCAACGAACGCAGAGGGTCTCGTGATTGATGCAACACAGGGGGGAAAGGAAAATAATATCAACATTAATCCCATATTGAAAGTGGTAGGTGGTATAGAGTGTTCCCTCTTAATGGGTACACAATAAGAAATAACCATCAAGTTTAGCTCCCACCAGCAAGTCATTCAAAAAAATTATTTGTCAAAACTATGGTTAGTCCCCAAAGAAAGTGGGTGGTGTCAAAGTAAGACTTGATGCCTAGCCAATAACAGGGAAAAATGAGAATTCTTTATGTATAATTTAAGAAAAAAGGAAAATCAGTGACCAAAGTGTGTGGGTGTGTGTGTTTGAGAGAGAGAGAGAGAGAGAGAGAGAGAGAGAGAGAGAGAGAGAGAGAGAGAGAGAGAGAGAGAGAGAGAGAGAGAGAGAGAGCGAGAGAGAGAGAGAGAGAACTTGGTTGGAATTTAGGATAATGGAAAGAACCCAGGTAGCTACAAGGAAAGCAGGGAAAGGGCCAAGTATAGTTACAAAGGCACATGCTAGATTAGCTAGCAAAAAGAAGAGGGTTGGAAAGCCAATGAAGATTTTGAAGGGGTCACGAATGAGGAAAATGCAAAGAAGCTTGCTCAAGGCAATTAGAAAGGTGGAGATGACAATGACTAGTGAGGGACCTAAGCCACTGGAATTAGGAGATCGGAACCATAAATAGCCAATGCAAGATGAACAAAAGACAAAAGAGGAAAGAGAAGTTATTCACCATGTGGAGGGAGGGGCTAATGAGGAAGGAGCCCAAGATTTTGAGATTATGGATAGTCCCAAGCCTCAAATTGAAGAGCCTAAATTCTCAACAATGGATAGTCCCAAACCTCTTTAGAGTCCCAAGCCTCAAACATAAGAGCATAAATCGATGGGGTTTAGCACATATTCAACATTGATTTTTGTTTTAAAACCTTGTTGCCTAATGGCTAGTGAACTTTAGATAGTGTCTTGCTATTGGTTACATCACTGGTTCAAGACTCCTTGGAAACCTTCCTCTCTTTTGGCTCGTGATGAATCTCCTAATTGGGGCCCATATTTGTTACTAACGTTTTGCACGTACCTTTGGGTAAATCAACACCACTGCCATAAAGAAGTCCTTGTCATGCTCACCACTAACGCCAAACATTGTATTCATTTTCTGTGTTTGGCATGTAGGTTTGTATCATACATTCCCCATGTCATTTTAAGCCTCTGAACACTAGCTTCTCATAGTTTGGTGTGTGTGTCAGTGGTGGATCCCGTTCTTGGTTGGTTATCCCTTAGATCCATGGTTTTTTGCTAACATCTTTTCCTTCTACCATTGGAGTACCATTGCGTGGAGGTACATGGATTGCGATCCATGTTTTGACACCTCTACTTTATGTTGATGATGCAACTTGATATATGACATTGAGATGAGCCTTTGATGTCAAACGTTTGTGGATTTATGATAATAGTTTTTGATATCTTATATGGATTTTGCATGGCCTAGAGGTCTCTAAAATGTACTCTTGGTTTGAAGCTAACCTTATTATCCTCTTCATATGTGTTTCATTATTTTAATCGAGCATTGTATCTGACCTCCAAGACTATATCTACTCTTCGCAAAGCATAGCTAAGATTTGTACGTCACTCTGGTTATCTTTCCATTAAGCATTGGTAGAAAATCCTTTATTGTGCTAATTTACTATATAGGAGGAGTATGTACAAGAGAATAGTGATGAGTGTTTTTAGACTAGAGTCTAAAACCTGGATGACCAAAGGGAATAATCGTGATGGAGAAAAGTGCCTTTGGTATGTACTCTTATTTGAGTTGAGCACTTGGCATTTGAGTACATGTTCATGCAAAGTGAGTGCCTAGGAGAAATAAAGGAAGAGTTCCTAATGAAGTGTCAATTATGGGACACTCTATATGTATACAAGAACATTGACAAGAAAAGCATGCAATACAAAAATGGATTTGATGGATGCTTCAAGGCTCCTTCAAGGAACAAATATATCACATGTGGCATCAAAAGACGTTGGTACAACCAAAGTTGGTCAGAGCGAGGAGGTATGGAATGCAATGCTAAGGATGCTCATGGGTGCCATTAGGAGAAAGCTGGACTCAGCGAGAGTGGCGCTCGACCAATGAGGAAGAGGCTAACGTTACGTTGAAAATCGACATTTTGGAGTCAAGCTCTTTAAAAAAAATGGAGGAAATATTATTTTGGTTCATCAAATTACACAATTTCATGCTTTCAAGGCATAAATGCCATAAGTCGTACTAACTATGTACCGAGGAATTTCAGAACTTTCATTGAAGACTCTATCTAGTATTTTTGTTCCTGCCCAAATATGACTTTGAGTAGCTCTACTTCCCTCTCAAAACTTCTTCCCTTTTTCATATTTGCGCGAACCTTTCTATGTATTCATTCTACTGCACACCATGTCAACTTCTCGAAGGCCTAGCACTACCATTGACTCTGTTAGCATTCTTAACAGTTATACTACAAACGATCAAGCATGGATTCCATCTTGAATAACTATCGGAAGTTGGGTTCTACTGCAAACTAGGAGGAGGAAGAGGAGGCAACGCAATGATTTCGTGGAGGCTTTTAAGGGTCAAGTTAAAGAGTTTAAAGTGTGTGCACAAAGCAAGCGGATGAAAGAGGTCCTCATACAACATGATTTCTAGCATGCAGACTTAAGGTTGCAAACATCTCCTCCAAGTTTTCCAAGGCATCGACCCAATTGTAAGTTATTTCAGCATCTCGCTTAGTGCATGATTATATTCGAATATTAAGTGGTGGATATCATCTTTGGTATGTTTCAGATATTTATCCATCGAATAGGATAGATTGGCAACCAGTTGAGAGCATAGTTGGGATTTTTGATGCTTTCCATGCGTTTATTGGTGAGCAAATGTACCGAGGAAGACAACACAAGGAACTTGCAGATAATGGAATTTTCTTTTATGATGTCATATGTGGAACCGATAACTTCCATTGGTTGGGGTCGTGTAGCTCCTTTGTCACTTCCATCCTTTGACAGCAAGGATTGGTCCTTGCCTGCTTCGCAAACTAGTGAAAGCTTTAGGAATAAGTTGTTTCAGGATATACAAAAGTCCCTAAGTATTCAATTGCCACAAAAATAGTTCGGCTCGCACTATTTATGCCTCTTGAAGTGTTTGTAGATTTTTTCTTCGATGAGCAAATAAGAACTACCGCAACAATGTTCATTTGCAAGTCCGAGAGCTGTTTGGACTTTTTAGATGATAACTGGGATAGGAAACAATCACAGAACAAAATTTGTATTTTGCAAAAGAAGTCCATAATTTTCAAGTTCATTATAAGCTCTCAAAATTTCTTAGTATTGTTTTACTATATTAGATATCATCTTCGTAGTGGGCAGCTTATTCCACTCGACCAAGATACAGAGAACAGCCTCGAGAACAAACCTTCATCAATGGAGCTCTACTTTCGAGACAGCCTACTTACTGTGATGGAGACAATGTCAAGCACAACTCTTGCATAGCTCAGGATAGATCTTACATGTGAATAACTTTCCACTTTTGTCGGAATTGTATGCATTCAGTCTCAACAATAGAAAGGTGCTTACTAAATTGATAAATTTTGATTGTCTTTAATACACTATGACATAATCTAACTTTTTCTTCTTTTCAGATTCCAAGGCATAAGGAGAAAACAACATTGTGCAAGGAGTCACTAACAAATACACTTCACTTAATTGCTTCCACTGGAAGCTAGGTCATACCTTCTGCACGCAAAGAGCTTTGGTGCCATGCAAACCATGATGTACTCTTCAAAATGACTAATGCAGAGACATTTTTTGGCGGTCAAACAATGTTTCAAAAATGTACATTTTCAATGTTTCAAAACTTTACATATTGTGTTGTTTCTGTCAAGATTTATACAAGTAATTTTCTCCCTTTCCCTGTTACTGTCCTCTCCCCCGGTTTGTGTCACTCGTCCCCTGTCCTCTCCCCCGGTTTGTGCCACTCGTCCCTTGCCCTCTGCTCCGGTTGCTGCTACCTCTGATTCTGAGGACGCTGGTCTCGGGTATCCTTTCACGTCACTCGAAATCATGGGCCTCTTCCATGGCTTCCCATGCTTCTTGCACTTGTGAAGCTTCCCGCTGTTCTTGCTCTTGCCGTCATCGTGTAGCCCATTCCTCTACTTCTGCGACGTCCGCATAATATTGGTTTATTGCTTCTTGCATATTTCAAACTTCTTCTTGAGTCTGATTGTGGCATTGCGTCATTTCGTTAATGCGAGCCTCTTTGAACTTCTCAGCTCTCGCCGCATCCTCTCTTGTGCGTCTGTTTATTGAGATTATAATATGTTTGATGGCCATTACAAAAAAATGTCGCACATCGTTGGGGGTGTAGTTATGTAATCAGAGTTCCTGTAGAAGCGTGATACAAACGTTTGTTGCTTCATACATACGTTGCAGCAAACTATAAAACAGCAGATTACTTACGTTCGGTACATCCATAATTTGACTGATGAGCAATAGGGCATTCAAACAGGTTCACCAGCCACATCTATAGTCATCAGTCTGCGTGGGCATGGTTACCCGTTCGTGCCAGACTAAATTTCCTAGATCATGTTCTAACAAAAGATGCTCTACACAACATACAAGTTTTTTCACGGCACTACATACATAACCAATTGAGTCAGCAACACATTACAAAGAGACACTGCTTTCGAAATGTACCCAAATGGACCTTACATTTTTACACGACCGTGAAACGCCCTGCTTTGCTTGGAGTTTGCGTAGTAAACAATCTTAGCTTCCATGTCAAATAACATCAGACTCCAATGATCACTACAGAGATACCATCAAAGATGAGGAGAGATTCTCAATGTAACATGCTTTTTACAAGGCAAAAAAATACTCACGATTGATTGTATGCAGTGACCAGAAAGCGTGCTAGATCAAAGTTGACTCTGCTAAACCAGTTCATCAGACTCAAAAAGGAAACTGAGTTGTTCTGCAGATAAGGCGATATCAACGGATCTATTACGTATACTTTCTCTTGAACCTCAGGGGATAGAAGCGAGACAGCGTGGCTAACATGAACAAATGGCAGAGATTAGACTTGAGGTATTTCAACCGGCTGTCCCTGCCACAAACCCGTGAGTCAATACCGAGCGAGTGGGGCAACTATCGAATTCCATTTGCCACTGACACGCTTGGTATTGACCCATGTCTTAACATAAGTGAGCCATTATAAAGAAAAACTTGATGACTGCCACAAAGACATGCGTCAATACCGAGTGAGTCAGTGGAGGATTCAAATTCCATAAGCCACTGACTCGCTTGGTATCGACCCATGTCTTTAAGGTAGTGAGCCATTATAAAGAAAAACTTGGCGAGGACTGCCGCAAAGACATGGGTCGATACCGAGCGAGTAGGACCACTATAAATTTCATAAGCCACTATCTCGCTTGGTATTGATCCATGTCTCGGTAGAGACCCATTTAATGAGCATGAGAATTAAAGAGCATGAGAATTACCACAAAGCAACATTGACGACCTCATTTGTTGCGAGCGAGTGACTGTCGGTGAAATTGCGCATGCACCGGAAGTCTAGATTATTGAGGTTGAAAATGCAGGCCTCCTTTGACCTTGCAGGCAGTTGTATCTGCGCATGCAGAGGCGCTGAGCTCAACAAAATTCTCAACTCCTCTTCATTCTCTTCGTTGATTTGCTCTAAATCAATTGACTCATCCGATACGTTCGACGGCCCTTGTGATGCAGAGCCTTGCCCTTGCCTTTCTTGAGCTGGCTCCCTGGCTGCCTCAGGCTCCTCCCTAACAGCTTCAGGCTCCTCAGGCTCAGGATCATTTTCCTTCAATATTGGTTGCTCCATAGATGCCTCAGGCTCCACCCTGGCCTGCTCTTGTCCCTCATCATCCCTTACTGGCTGCGGATCCTCCATGACTTGCTCATTTTGGTGTCTAGCTGGCTCCTCGATAACTGTCTCTGTTTCTTCCATGAGTGCCTCGGGGTCCACTCTGGCTTGCTCATGCCCCTCTACGGCTATCTCAACCTGCCCATCTGTGTCATTTCTCTCGACCCGTGATCGGGTACTTCCGCTGTTTGTTTCAGCCCTAGACGGCTCTGTCTATCGTGCACGAGGACGGAGAGGGGGGATGTTGAGAATATCTATGGTTCTACTATCCCGAATAGGCACTGGCTAAAGCAGCCCATCGTAGCGGAAACGCAGCCTACGAAGAGTACCAAAATCCCGCGGCATGATAGTGACGTGGTGTGCATGGGCAGCCAGGATATATCCATCGCTGAAGAATTCCACGAGGTAGTCTTCAACAATTTCTTGAAGGCAGAGTAGTGCACTGCTGGCCCATCGCATGCCGACTCTCCACTGCTTGCAAATCTCCCGCACTACTCGCTGGAAAGCGGGATGTGGAATAACAGGTTGAACGTGTCATTCTATCCTATGCAGCTCTTGTAGTACACCTCTGTGCGCCTCATATCGACGTCTTCTTGCTTGAGCATTCAAAGATTCACCTATTGCCCTCCTAGCGCAGGCCTTTACACGAGGCATCTCTACAAATAGCATAACACCAAAGGACAATTCATTTGTCAGCACAAGGGACTTCAGATTTTAGAAAAGTTCGGTACCAAGCGAATAGGTGCATAGGAAAGAGTTTTCCTTGCCTTATGCGCTTGGTAGTGACCTCAGAAAATAGTAATAGCAGGCATGACTTATATTTTCTGAGGTCACTAGCGAGCGAATAGGTGCATAGGAAAGAGTTTGACTTGCCTTATTCGCTCGGTAGTGACCTCAGAAAATAGTAATAGCAGACATGACTTATATTTTCTGAGGTCACTACCGAGCGAATAGGTGCATAGGAAAGAGTTTGCGTTGCCTTATTCGCTCGGTAGTGACCTCAAAAAATAGTAATAGCAGACATGACTTATATTTTCTGAGGTCACTACCAAGAAAATAGGTGCATAGGAAAGAGTTTGCCTTGCCTTATTCGCTCAGTAGTGACCTCAGAAAATAGTAATAACAGACATCACTTACATTTTCTGAGGTCACTACCAAGCGAACAGGTTTGCATCCCCTGCAACAAAATATCTTATTCGCTTGGTAGTGACCTTAGAAAAGTGTACAAGCAAGCGAACAGGTTTGCATCCGCTACAACAAAATACCAATGTGAAGGAGACGTTTAAATCCATGCGGTCCTAACTGTCATGTCGTTCCCTTCCATCACCTCTGCTAATCTCGGGGGGATGGTACCATTGATTCTCTCTCCCATGTCCACCTCTCATGAAACCGCATGGCGGTACCACCCCTCATAGACCACTCACTCATAAGCCAGAACCCAGGCTTTGCTTTTTAGGCATGTCCATCTAGTCCATTTAAGCAGCAGTTGTTTCAGAACCTCCCTCAGGGTTTTGCAGAACAACTACAAGAGAACAACGGGTTTTGAGTTAGAAAACACTTCAAACTTTACAAAGCGTGGCCTACTAATTTCCGGGGGTTTAGGGTTTTCAATAACCATGTAGTCCTTTTCCTTCACAGCCAGACTATCTCTTTCTGAAGCCTGTTGGCAAAGTTAATGGCTTCCTCATATTTACTAGCTAGCTCAACCACTTCATCCTTCATTTCCTGAAGCCAATTAATGATAGCCTCTACAGATCCATTCTCGGCGAGCAATCGCTGCATGTCTTCAGGCCTTCTTGCTTCCAGAGAGTCTTTAAGGATTGAGACCCTCTGCCTGACAATTAGGATTTGCTGCAGCTTCAGGCTAGCATCGTGCACAGAGCATTTAGCAAATAAGCTCTTCAAATTAGGAGCTTGGAAATTGGGAGCAGAAAGCAAAGAATTACCAGCGGCTTACCTCGAGAATTGACTCCCGTGTTGACAGCAGCCACTCCTTGGCTATGTCGGTCGAGAACATTAAGGGTAACATCGGGGGAGAGCCAATGGGGGACCTCATGAGGAGGGCCCGAATGCGGTGCTGCTGGCGCTGTGGGAGTATACCTTGGAAAGGCATCACCACTATCCTAAGCGTTAACTGTGTGCGCACCGAAGCCACTGCGTTAGGGTAAAATTAAAAGTCTCAAACCGCATGCATGATTGAAATAATTACTCCTTATGTAACCGTACCGCATGCATGGTTGGAATAATTACTCCTTATGTGACCGTGCCTGAGTTTGGGCATAGTGAGTGAGTAGGCCTATAAATCTATCACCGATAACATTAAATGCTCTGTTCTTATCCACCTGTTCCAAATGCTTGGGTCACAGGACAGAACCAAGAGAATAGGGCCCTTCGGAGATTCTTGGGGCCCCTAATCGCTTGGTTCTGACTCAACTAACATCACCTCTTATGACATTAGCGCACGGGACAGAACCAAGCAAATAGGGCCCTTCGGTGATTCTTGGGGCCCCTACTCGCTTGGTTCTTACTCAACTAACGTCATCTCTTATGACATTAGCGCACGGGACAAAACCAAGCGAATAGGGCCCTTCGGTGATTCTTGGGGCCCCTACTCGCTTGCTTTTGACTCAACGAACGTCACTTCTTATGACATTAGCGCATGGGATAGAACCAAGCAAATGGGGCCCTTCGGTGATTCTTGGGGCCCCTGCTCGCTTGGTTCTGACTCAACTAACGTCACCTCTTATGACATTAGCGCACGGGATAGAACCAAGCGAATAGGGCCCTTTGGAGATTCTTGGGGCCCCTGCTCGCTTAGTTTTGACTCAACTAACGTCACCTCTTATGACGTTAGCACACGGGACAAAACCAAGCAAAAAGAGACATTGAGGGGTACTCGAGGCTCAATATTCGCTTGGTTATGACACCAAATAGTTTTGGCTTGCTTTTTCTTTCAGTCATGGGGATCATAGTATTGGAGACAGACGTGAGCGAGGATACATGTGAAGGAAAACTATTCACGTTCTTATATAACGCCCGTGCTCATCATCGTGCACCAGAACTATCAGGAATGTTCAATGCATAGTTTTCTATACAGAGGATTATAGATTACTCATTTGAGTACCTACAAACCCATTTGCAACAATATGAGGCAGTCCCTTGTGACAATTCCATGACAGTTGATGGCATGAGATATGTGCACCCAGCCGACCTTGACCCTGACAAGAGTGCTTCAAGGAGACTGAATTGCTGTCTAGAAAAGTGTCCCTCCAATGCACTGCTTGTACAAGACAGGTGTATGAAGCACTTCAAAAAGTGTCGCTTAGTGGAATTCTACCATGGGTTTGTCTGTTACTTATACTTGCAGACGGATGGTGAGTCAGAGACTTCGCAGTCAACAACTTTCGGTAGTTGTCCATTGGCACCGGAGGAAGAGGTAGAGGATGTGGAGGTGCAGTTCAACCCAGAAGAAGAGCGGGTAGAGGCACTAAAGGAAACATTTGATGCGGGCTTAACTCTTGTTTCTCTTGCGGATGTAGCAATAGGGTGCAAGCAAGAAAGTCCAAGTAAGGAAGTGACTTTGCCTCTGAATTGTGCTCCCAGCTTTGCTATGGCGGGCGACACCTACTATGTTCTGCTCACAGATATCATGCATGAGCTCAATATACGGGAGGACTACTACCTAGCGGCAATTGCAAATTTTTATGAGGCAGACATGGGATTTGTGGACGATGATGGAGTGGACCAACATCTTATTGCTGACACAGCTGTCCGCGACTCACAATTCACTTCAGGGTGGAAACTGATCAAAGATATGTTCAATGAAGCGAAGTCTGGAGAGGCCAATTTGCCAACAGATGAGCAGTTTGAATCGACAACAAAACAACTCGGCTTGGAAAACATGGGTAGGCACGTGGCACCCAAAGATCAGATAATGAATAGTCAGTTTCACTTGCGGGGGAGGTCGATGCTGGAAATCAACGAGAATCAGATGGTAACTTTTGTCATGCATTCAGATGGTATTAGAGATGGCCCAGTGATAAAATATCATGATCATTTTTTTTTGCTTCCAGGTGCTAGTGTATGACGATAGTTTCCTTAGAAGAGAGGGAGGCTCACGGCAAGGGCTTGTCACTGGAGTCCAAGGCAAGGATGCGGCGTTGTCTCACTACATGGGGCGTTTCAACCACAAAAAGGTTTGTAGAAACAATTCAAGTACTTGGCAATTGTACTCATCTCACTTACGGCCCATAAATTCATTGCAATTTTTATATAGATCATAATATACCACAAGGAATACTCCGATGACAATGCAAATTTCTCACTGTTTGCAATGAAAGTTATTACAAGATTGTGCCCCCTCCTACTAAATGCAGAAAGACTAATTCTGATTGAGAAACAGTTTGCTCTACGCGTATTTGGCATTGGGTATGGGTGCCAAGCACTCAGAGCCCCCTATTTCATGTCCTACACAGCTCAGGCTCTGCCTGTAGGGGTTGGAGACCCGAAAAGCTTAGATCCATACAACAAGCGGCTGTTTTTGAGGGAAAGAAGATGCCTAATGCCCGTGGGGATGTTGCCATCAACAGAGGAATGAGCTCGTCTACAGAGCTTGCACATCGAAGAGGTACAAAGTGAGAAAGAAGGAGGTGCATCGAAGAGGATAAAAATGACGGGCTCAGGTCCATCTTCTCCCACCCCTGACTCGTGACCGTCGCCACCTCGCATGGCGCCCTGCCGCATTTGAATCTCCCCAAGCCATATGTTTCTTCTCTTTTGCGGATGTGTTGTAAAGACCGTGTAATTTCTGAACTCTTAAGAAGTTCCTTCTACCTTGCTCTATGAATTAGTCATCTATAAATGCATTGGTGTAACTCTAATAGGATATTCGCCTTTTCTTTTCCTCCCCCATGTCTAGTGTGCTTAAAATAACCTGTTCTTGCCATGTAGTGGGTTTTTTTCCATGCCTTGTGTGGACCATATTGATAGTGAGCCGTATGTCTTGGCAAAATATGGACCATGGTTGAACAGTATGTGCTGCATTGAAATAAAACAAAATGGTCAGTAGAGTACAATTTAAAATTTTGTTTTGTATACTAGAATGCCAACCCACCATGTAATGTGTGATATGTTTCCCACCCCACCCTGTAAGGTAAGCCTTTTTCCAATCCAGCAAGGCTGCTTGAAATGATGTGAGCTTACTTTGGTCCCAAGAATGCTGCTCAAGGTTGGAGAGGGGGAATGGGGAACACATCCGACACACAAACAGCTACCCCTATATAGCTCAGGGTATTCACAGCACCCCTGTCCTCTCGAAAACACCTTCAAAAAAGACGATTTACACTAACAGGGCCTCCCCTGCACTTCGCCCAATGCACACACGCTTTGCACAATCCTCAGAAAGCGATCACACCAATCTTACTCGCTTCCAGCTCTTCCACAACTCAACACCTCTCTCTCTTTCTCTCTCACACACACAGGAGGCCCGGGGGGATGCACACGCTCACACACACCGGCACCACACAACCCTGGAGATGAGCAAAGAAGAAAAGGGGGGAAGGGGAGAAAGAAGACACCAAAAATCGACAACGACAACTTCTCCTTCCAAGAAAAAACACCATATACAAACTCCATAAACTGTGCTCTTGGTCGCAACAAGGCCATCACCTGCTTCATACAGAGGGGCACACACCTCCCTCCAAACTCGACTACGTAGGCACACACATCGACGATAAAAATTCATCACTCGCTTCGCATCGGCGACAACTCCTCCTCTGGGTAGCCTTCGCTGGCTACTTCCTCTGCCAGGCCCTCGCCCTTTCGGTCGCTTCGCGGACAAACCCTCACATGCCGGCTTTGATCGCCGAGCGCACGAAAACCTCTCCCCTTTCTTGTTCTCAATTCTCCTTTCTTCCCAAAAGAAAAGCCCTCCCTCTTCTTTTCTAAAACCTGCTGCCCTCTTCTTTTTGTTTTGAGAGAGAGAGAGAGAGAGGCAGGCCTTTTTTTTAAAAAAAAGAGAGAGACAGGGAGAGCTTATTATTTGTTTTGCTCAAATCTTGTTACGGTAAGTGAGTGTAAGTCACTGGAAATAGTATGGTAAAAAGGTGATGAATCAAGAACGGAACTAAGCAAACGAGAGTTGGTAAGACTTTGAATGTAGCATGCAATAACTTCTTCACAATGAAACGGACAGAACTTCTTGGAGAAGAGGAGGAGGACTAGGTAACAACACATATTAGTGGGAGATTTTGATGCACGAAGTAAGGGCTATATCGGTAAGATGATCTTCAAAGTTGCACGTGTGACTAACTGGTTGGACAGGAAAATAGCGCAAAACGAATTGTTTAGCTGACTGAAGGTGGTTGGGAACCACATTAGAGTAATTCAATTCTATAGTCTCGACTAGGCCGAGCACGTTCACAATCTGCACGAACAACATACAATGGTGTTTTGTGGAGCAACTAGACAGCATGGCGATGTCGTTGGTGATTTCTCGACCGAGTGTGTTCCAAGTGATGCAATGTGGATGCCATGGGGTAGGTGGTTGAACTGGCCATAAAATGAACTCAGTCCATTTATGCATGTAGTGTCTGAGCCCCCGCTCTTGCAAATGTGGGTAAAGACAGTATTGTAACTTATACATTGCAGTCTCAAATTCTGTCTGCTGCTCAATCAGATCAGCTGGGATCGGCCTACCCATTGTAAACTGAAAAGAAAAAGCAATTAAATCAAAGAAACTGATAAGTAGTCAAGTCTGTCATAGTCTGAATGGGAAAAAAAAAAGACATTGTTGTGGCCAATGATTAACGTTATATGACGAAGACACTGAACAAAGCAATTCAATAAAGATGGCATAAGTTTGTAACTATATTTTCTTGTTTTTTTTTCAAAAAATAATATATTCTCAACCTTGGTGGATGTCCAGAATAAGTGTTATAACCTAATGCAGTTGTTGTTTTGTGTTGTTTAATATCTTGAAGACGAGGTGCAGCATTTGTATATTTATAATTTTTTTGTAAAATATATAAGTTGTTGCTACATGATTTGTCTCTTATTAGCTGATAAATTTTTGTAGAAGTATTAGACATGGGGTTGGTGGAATGGATTGTCTGTTTCTCTTGATGTTATTTTGCAGGCGATTTAGGTAATGTGGACGGACTAATATGTTGATCAGTCATTGAGCTGTAGTACTTGTAGCGGTTGAATCCTAAAATTTGAAAGCTGAATGATGTTCATGTAGAGGAAAGCAAGAACATAAGCTAAACATAATATGATATCAAGAAAGAAATTGCAGAACATAACCTAAACAGAACACAACATAAAGAAAGTCTCACAGATAATAGAGAAGCATAACATAAAAATTATCACAGATATTAGAGGAAAAGACTCTTGAGAAGTGATTGAATATAGAAGAGAAAACTGAATGAGAGTTGCTACCTCAGAACAAAGATTAAGTTTCATTGCACGCTATATTTTTCTATGGTGTTTTAAATAATAGTATTTCTTCCAGTTTGGAGGATGTCCCTTCACATTATTGTATCCTTTCGTGGACGTTGCATCTTGAGTAATTATCTCTTGTGCTTCCAGTGCAATAGCAGCGCTCCTATCGTGTGTATTGTGCAGTACATGAAACTCAAAGTTTTGACAAAATGGGGGAAAGGACGACACATCATGTTTCATCCGTTTTGGTGGATTTGTCATGTGTGCTCTTTTCCTAGCTTCAAAATCGGATGTCATGCCTATGTAAACACGGTTATTAATTTTGCACCTAATAGAGTAAACTATGTAGTTCTCTTCATGTGTCGTTGTCGTTTGGGAGTTGGAGCAGCGTCGGAACGTGCTGCTTCCTCTTGTGAAGTTGTTATGTTGTTGGGGATCTCCTTGTTGGTTTCGTTGTCAATGTCCTGCATTGAAGTGATGTGCTGAATTAGTATGTAATCAGATAATAATCAGATAATTATATTCTATAAGGGGTGCATATGATTACCATGTAGTGGTTCAAGCTTTCGAAATGGATCAGTTGTCTGACCGAACCGGGCATCAAAAAGGTCTCTATTAAAATGCCATGTGAATTTCTCATCAATTAAGATTGCTCTCTCGTTCCCTTTGAATTCGTTCCCAAACTCTTTGACCATGTTGGAAAGTGCCTGGCTTGCTGTATTCTTGTCGAGAACGACCAATTTGTCGAGCACAATTTTGTAACCGTAGTGTAGCATCTCGATTGCATAGGTGGTGATACCAGCTGTCTTTGTGTTCAGTATTTCTTGGGCTTTTGTGTCTAGCAGTAGTTTGTTTGACTCATCAAAGTCAATGCCCAACGATAGCAATATCTCCTTTTGTAACCCTGTAGAAAAAGAAGGATAGGTGTTGTAGAAGCAACCAAATTTGTTAACTTTTAGTGTTTGCAATACAAGAATATAAAGAGCTCTAAGTACCTGTTGCCAGCTTTAGCTCGTTATTTCTATATTCTTTGTTTCGATTGCTGCATTTATTGATGTATGAGTGGAGGAGTTGAGTCGTGCGGAACCCTTCGATGAATGCACTCGGAGCCTCGCCAGCCATATTTGCTAGGCGCATTTGATTTGAAGATGGGTATGCAGAATAATTGTTTTTTGGTTTTGAGGTAGCTACGATGTTGATGAATTTAGCAAACATCTGAATGATAGAGAAAGAGAAATATGATGGTTGAGTTTTCTACATATTGAATGGCATAAAATCTAGCTACAAAATAGATTAATTTGAGGAATGGTTACCTGATCGGTGTCCATGAGGAGATGCTGGAGGTTGTTACTTGCTATGAAGAAAATCTGCAGTCAAGAAAACTGTCGTCAAAGAATTGATTGTGTAGTCCATGCACCTTACGCGATGAAAGATCAAAAGAGCTAAAGGACTTGTTTGTGAAAAAAAGCGAGGAAATGTCTAAAAATAAGCGAGGAAATGTCTAGAAACAAGCGAGGAAATGTCTAACCATTGGGGGAGTGTTCTACTAGCCGGCTAGAACATCCTTGGGGTTAGGATGTTCAATATTTTTAGATGGCGTCTTTCTGTCACTCGAGAGAACATGACGTATGCCAATCCTGGGGCGAAAGCTTGTTTTATAATAAGGATGGCTTTCTTTGATATCATAGCTCCTTGAAATTTGTGTCCAGTGATTGCGTACGTGAGTGACAAAGGGAATGTGCTTTTGTGGAACCATTTGCAATTGATTGCTCTTGTAGCATGTTTAGTCCTTCGTATTGTCATGGTGGTATCAGTGGAAAATAGCATTACTTCTATAGAAGCAATTTGACCGGTATAGTCGTATGAATAGGAAAGTATACGACAAGTGGATCCATTCACGACACCCATAGCCAAGTTAATGTTTTCTGTAATCATACATCTAGCCCCAATTGCAGTATTGTCCATCTCATGGAATGCCTTGTCTTGGAGCCATTCCTGCAGCAATGGTTCGTCAAGAGCATTGGTCTTCAGTGGAATGGCAACAATATCAGATGCCGAGAAAGACTTTTGCAGAATCAAGTTGTTGAACTTATATGCGTTTTCCCTATGAGTACATATCAGTGTAGTAGCGTCATCGATTACTCGTAGGAGTTCAGTTTCATTAATTACACATTGTGAGAGCGTTTCTACTATTTTTTGTTCTGTTGGTTGCTTGACATGGATTGTATCCAAGAATTGGACGTAAGCGGGGTATGTAGCATGGCGAATTGAGAAGGTCATGTTGTGGGTAGTGGCTGCAGCGATGTAAGCTGAGTTTTGTATACTGCAAACGTGGAATAATGGCTCCTGGTGATGGCAGACTGGAGGAAGTTGCGCCAAATCCCTAAAAAGCAATATGAGCTTCTGACTGAATGGGTCAAGAAGTGTTCCGTTGGTGATGTTAACTATCTGGCGAACGACCATATTGAAGATTGTACTCATTAGCATTGATATCTCGTCTATGATAATGACCTTGGCACCATGTATAGCGACAAATCTTTCATCTGTGGGATGAATTGCTTGTGGGAAATGTTGCTTAGAGCAAGGGATCCTGAATTGATAGTAAAGTGTAGTTGCCAGGCTGCTAAGGCGAGTAGCCACTGCTCCAGTTGATGCGGTCAAGATAACGGTCTTATTATTTTTTATGAAGCTTGAGGTGAAGAATTTTAAGAGGAATGTTTTTCCACATCCTGGAACGCCTGTAATGACATGGAGGCCATTACTCAGGCCTGATATACGATCGAAGATTTCTTGCCGTTGAGAGGTCAGAGTTGCATTGTTGGTCTCAACAAACTCTTGCAGTAGCTTCAGCATTGTAGCACAACTTTAAGATACTCCTGGTTCAACTGTGTCATTCACTGTACAAGTGAGTGGATCTTCACGATTGAGGATGAAATTTTGTTTTATGAGGTTTAAAGTGTGTCCTGTATTTTCAGAGACAAGCATATTGCGTTGGGTGTGCTCATTTATGTACATCTCCAAGTCTTCATCATCAAGAATGATTCGACGGATTTTGCACTCCAGGAAGTAAGAAGGGAGTGTGTTGGTTGGTGATAGAAGTTATGTCTCGTTCCTAAAGGGAAGTTTTTGCAACAAGACATTGAAGAAGAATCCATTTGTTTGATGGCCAGGATTATACTCTGTAAATCTGACGAGGCATTGTTTCTCTATGATGCTGTTGTTGTACGCATCACGGAAACTCAGTACAGGAGTATGTTCGTGTGGCTTTAGAATTTTGTATCTTCTGTGGTAGTCATAGAATGTCAGCTTTTCAAAATGAAGGGGCCTTGCACAATATAAATCAATTGGATGCATGACTATAGTTTGGCTACGAGATAGAAACCTTTGTCGTAGTGATGGTGGAAAGGAGTCGATGTATTCAACCCGTTCACTCCTTGTGATGATTGGAATCTTCAAACAGTTGATTGCTGCCTCTGTTGCAGATATTGGTTTTGATAATACAGAGGCTGCAATTAGTTGAAGCTTTACTTTGTCCAAGTCGTGGAGTCCTAGCCTTGCTGCATCATCTGTGCAGAGGCTCAGTTTTCCAAGGGGTTCTGGTTTCATTGCATATTTGAGAAGGTAATGCGATATAGATGAATTTGTGACCCTTTGAATATTCATGTGTGCCTTCCACAGGAGCAAGATTGTGGGATGGTACGGGACACCATTTCGATGGTCATACCCAGGGCGGTAGTAAAGCCATCTAGCAATATAGGCATCCAAAGTTGAGGTCGTGCTATATTGTGGTTCAAACGGGAATCCGTATTTGCACACTCTACCTGATCCCATAACTCTGCAAGAGTCTCTGCATCTATGTATCTGTTTTGTGGTAACAAGGGTTCGCAGCTCGGTGGTGAAGGTGTCTTGTGATTCTGCTGGTATCTATGCAGCAATCTTGTTTGTAACTCGGCACAAATCTTCGTTAGAGATCCAAAATATGACATGTTCATGCAGTGAGCCTCGATTTTGCACTTCGTAGCGCAGCATGTGATGCTCTACATGGCCAAGTATGCTGCTTCCATTGATGATGTATTTATTCAGGAAAGCGTGCAAGCGAAGGTGAAACAGTGTTGCACACTTACAGCACAATCGTTCCACTTGAAGTCTTGGTTGTAGCCTTGAGAAAGTTTTTCAATTGTGATGACTTCTTGCCATCTTGTGTGGGAAACCTCATCAGTAGTGAATGTCAAGAATAGATGTGGTAGTCCCCATGTGTCTACCATTGTTATGAGGTCTCTCAAGTTTTGTCGATGCCATGGTGGAGTACCTGGCATTGTGGCTGGGAGATTGTATCGAATAATATGCTTTACTGCATCATGTGTAGATGCCGCGGTGTGTGCTCGTTTGTAGTTATTAATATCCCTTTGTAAAAATGTACTGTTTGTGGAGTTTGCAATCATGATAGCTTGTTTGAATTGGTACATCATGAGCAAATATGGCTTGTACAATGTGTATACAGAGAAGGAAGTTCCGATTCTCATTCTAATGTATTCACTAAAGTCCAATTCTCCTTGGTAGTTTCCTTTTCCTGTGGGAAAGAGGAAAGGGAATATCCTTGATTCTAATGTAATATCCTGCACTTCAAATTCATGACATGGAAGTCCATTGTATTGAAAGCTTACTGTCCGCTCGCTTAGGTAAGCGGTATCATGTACTTGTATGGAACCAAACTCGTGTTTGTCTTTAGCAGTAAATGCAGTTCTCTTTGTTGTGCTGAACAAATTTTGCAATATGCTAATTTCACATTGTGCTTCTGCTTGTTGCATAAGTTCAAATGGATTGTTCTCTGAGTGGTCCCTTACGATATTCTGTATAGCCGATGCTGATAGAATACAAATAGATGTCCTTTTGTTTGGCTGCTCAGCGATGCACCGGTAGTTCTTGAGAATTGGATTATTCTTTATGTTGTATGCTAGCACTATTGCTAGTGGCGTGTTTGCAAGTAACAAAGTTGGACGAGACATGTTTTGCTTTGTCGACCAGCAGATTAGTGGATTGTCGAGTAGTGATCTTCTATCAAGCAAGCCTTTTGCAACCGCAGTTGTTGTTTTTGTGACGCTGATTGTAACATCGATGACGCTAAGGAGTTGCACAATTAGTTGATTTGTGTTTAGGATGGCTTGTATGTAGTCGGGTTGCAAGATGACAACGCTGCTTGCTCTTAAATTTTTCAGGCAAGCAAAACAGCAAGTCCAATTCACTTTGAGATTATGCATTGCAGTTGTTTGCAATAAGGTTGCATTTGCTAGCTTCATGCGTGTGGTAGTAAGACCATCGTTCGCACAACTTCCGCCAAATGGAAATGTTGTGAGCTGTGATGTTGCATTCTTCTTGCCAAGCCTCATAAATATGTTGCACATTAAACCATGAAGAAGCAACAGGACAAAGTAGAACTTTTTGTTTATTCATAGTTTGAAAAGCGGTGTATTCTCGACGTCTTTTGTGGGTAGCATGTAGCGTAGTAGCGATTGCCATTGAGAAGACCTACACTTAAATGCAATTGTGAACACAATAGATATAAATTAGTCCAATTCAAATTAGAAGGGACTAATATAATGAAACTAGACGACAAAAAAAGAGGTAGAAGGGATGAATAAATGGAAGTAGGCAACAAATTTATGTTCAAAGAACTATTGCAAACCATAATGGAACTTTCAGCTCAATAAATAAAAAGATCTTGGTAATTGAGATAAATTTTCTAGGATCAGTGGAAAAAAGAAATACACATTTCAGAGATGGGACGCAAGCATTGTTCGCGGTGCATATGCAGATGTTCCAGATCTTTATCTAAATCAGTGAGCGTCTTTCTTTCAGACAGATTCTCCAAAAGGTAGGCATTGTTGATTATATTCTGTATGGCTTCAACCTCTATAGCAGTGCTTGTTTGCATCAAGTCAAGTTTGTAATACACACAAAATTCGTTGCAAAAAATACCGAGCTGATTGACGATCCATGCAAGTGCATATACATCGGTTGATTTGCTCCAAGGGCATGTAGATCTGGTATTCAATAGTTTAGCTGCTCGCCAAGGCCTCTTGGCATGGTCTTTTGGCTTACAGATATTTGTTGGTCTTCTCTCATACGGTGGTCAAAGGGCAAGACCCCAATCTATAATGCCTACTCTTGGTATTCCCTCTCTAGTGAAGTCTAGCATAATGTTCCAAGGGTGAAGGTCATTGTGAATAACTCCATTGTCATGTGCAAATGCCAAAGATTTTATTAGTGCACGAACCAAAGACAAAGCATGATCGATGATAAGCCTGCATTGCTGCAACTCTAGTTCAGTTGGTTTTTTGTGTTTGTGATCACCCATCGCAAGTACAATTTCACTGATGCTTCCAAAAGGTGTAGGCACACACTGCATCAAATCGCCAAGGGAAGATCCATTGAAATAAGGAAATATAAGTATCCATGATGATTGAATTGTATGTGCAAGAGCACGCACAATACCTCGGTGATTGAGGTCAACGCTGCTCTTGATTGCAAATGATTTGAATTGTTGTTTTGCTTGACCTTTGAATTCCTTACAATAGTACACATTGTTGGATGAAAGGAAAGAAATACCTTCGATCTTGCATTCATAAGTGTCTCCATATGACCCAGATCCTAGTTTCCTTCCTCGTTTTATAGCCTCAAATGGGATGCCCAAGGTGACAGAGCAAAATGAGTTGAATATAGTTTTCTGAGTGTGCAGACTAGACATCGATCCTCTGGTATCTTGAAGGGTCTCCTTCCGCAATTTCTTACTGAAGGTGTTCTGTGTGTCAATATTCCTTGTGCGAGTGGATTTTTCCTTTTCAATCTTCCAGCAGTTATACAATGTTGTAATTTATCCATTTGTATATCCTCTTGTAAGTCAGCTCGTAGGTCGCTAGCGCATTTTGGCTTGTCTCCAGCAATACTAAAAAGAAGATGTTGCACGTCACTAATATGTGCGCCCTCAAACTTCAAGGCTGTTCAGCGGACCACTTCAGAGAGCAAGGCTTGTAAGCGCCGCTCATCTTGAAAGGTTGTTGTTATCTCGTCTAATGTGAGGGCATCCACTACACGCACTAATTGTGTGCGGAATCTCTTTTTCAATTGCACTGCTTGTTCGGGGAGCATTTTACCTACAACCATTCAAACGACATTATGATGTATTGGAAAGACCATTTATCACTTCACAGCTCATAAGGGGAGCTAGATTTCTTGCAGCAATGACAAATATTGTATTGAATAAATTAGTGTATATAAATGAATTTTGTAAATAACATCAAATAGTTGATAAAGCAGTGCAATATGTATGGGCAAGATCCATGCTTGTGACCTAGGACGTGCCCTCCATGTAGAAACTAATAGAAAGTGCAATTGTTTCACATTGGATGACGTGCTAAGGGTAACAACTAATGGGAATTGTGCTCGTACAATGGGAACTAGCAGGAAGTGGCTCGGTTAGGCGCAACGACATGGGGGGTTCAAAATGATAGTCAATGTTATAGAACGGGATCGGAGCTTTGTAGCCGACAAGTTAAACAATGGAAATCTATAACTAATTGCAATTTTACAGTTTAAAATGGGTTGTGTACAAAGGACGCATCCAACACAGTGTGTTCAGATGGGAGATAACGACATTTGCAATCGAGAGGACGATTTGTGTCTAAGTAATCGTGCTTTTGGTGCGTGGTAAATTTTACAGTTGAAGACGGGGATGTACACAAACGAGAGATGACGACATTGAAAATCGATAAGACAGTTGATGTCAAAGTGATCAGGCTTTTCCAGTGTCATATAGGTCTCTACATTTACGCCACAGCAGAACCAAACTCAATTTTATAGTTTTAAGACGGGGGAGTGCACAAGTGAGATGGTGACTATACTGTGTGAATGGGAGAGCATGACATTTGCAATCAAGAGGACGATTGATGTCGAAGTGATCAGGCTTTTGGAGAGTCATACAATCCTTCACATGTACCCAGCAAACAAAAGTAAAATTCAGGTTTCTTCTTAATACCCTAAATTGAATATACACAAAGAAATTGGTATTAGGTAATCAAGGTAAAAAAATTCAGATTATTTCTTAATACCCTAAATTGATATGTACAAAAAAATGACCTCTAAACTTGGAATAGTAAATTGATAATACTAAACAATATACTAGCAATCAATTGATCCATGGATTTTCAATAACAACATCATAGTACTGCGTAATAGATGAGCAAATTTGATCACTAAATCACCAACTAATGACAGACTGTTAAGGAAATATGGTTTTTGAATTAAAAAGGCAATGCAGAAGTTTTGTGTTAATTGACAGCATGGAATTATTTGTTGCAGTAAACCGTACAATACAGCAACATGCACGTGGACGTACACAAATGGGAGATGGAGACATTTGCAATCAATAAGACAATCGATGTCGACGTGATCAGGCTTTTGGAGTGTCATATAGGTCTCTATATTTACGCCACATCAGAAGTAAATTCAATTTTATAGTTTAAGACGGGGGCGTGCACAAATGAGATGATGCCTATAGTGTGTGAATGGGAGAGCACGACATTTGCAATCGAGAGGACGATTGATATCGAAGTGATCAGGGTTTTGGAGAGTCATATAGTCCTTCACATCTACCCAACAATAGAAATAAAATTCGGTTTTGTTCTTAAGACGCTAAATTGATACATACACAATTTTTTTTATAAAACTTTTCTTCTTAATACCCTAAATTGATAGGTACACAAAATAAACGACCTCTAAACTTGGAACGATACATTGATGATAGTAAACAATATACTGGAAATCAATTGATCCCTGGATTTTCAGCAACAACATCATAGTACTGCATAATAGATGAGCAACCTTCATCACTAAATCACCAACTAATGACAGTGTTAGAGAAATATGGTTTCATAATAAAAAAAGGCAATGCAGAAGTTTTGCGTTAATTTGACATGGAATTATTTGTCGCAGTAAACTGTACAATTCAGCATCATGCACGTGCAAAATGCTAGTGTTTTTTGTGCAAACATCGTGCACAAAGTGCTGCTGTGTTGTGGAAATAAAACCATACATAAGTATGGTGTGGAGTTGACACAATTCTCCACATTTTTTATAATACCGTAAGGAATGTGCCTTTCCCCCGCCACTTTTATCCCCTCCAGTGTTGAAGGGGGACTTATGCTTTTCCTCTAGTGTTAGAGAGGTTAGATTTTTTAGTGAAATCTTTTTTTAAAAAAAATAACGATAGTTTGTTAGCTTTGCTTTCGTACATTTGATTCAAGGAACAAGCATGCATGCAATATTTTTTAAGAAAGGACTAGCATGGCCACTAACAATATCATCGTGAATTACTTCAAAAAAGTAATTGGCAATAGTAAAATTGAAAAGCCTTAGACTAACAATATGATAATGAATTACGCAAGATGCACGCAGGCTCCCTCTCTTTCTCTCTCTCTCTCTCTCTCTCTCTCTCTCTCTCCCACTTGGAGGCAGCTAGAAAATCAAAAAGCCTTCGACTAACAATATCTTCGTGAATTACTTCAAAAAAGTAATTGGCTACTGCTCAACAGTAGAATCGAAAAGCCTTAAACTAACAATATCATTGTGATTTTTTTTTTGTCTATATTAGCATCTTGCGATTGCAGACTGCACTCTCTCTCTCTCTCTCTCTCTCTCTCTCTCTCTCTCTCTCTCTCTCGTTCAACAGCTCCTCGGCGGCTAGATGTTTAAGGTCTCTTGGGATAGTTTCTTACGACGTTAAAAGTCTTTTAGACTAACAATATCATCGTGTTTTTTTTTTTGTCTATATTAGCATCTTGTGATTGCAGACTGCACTCTCTCTCTCTCTCTCTCTCTCTCTCTCTCTCTCTTGAGTTCAACTCCTTGTCGGCTATATCTTTAAGGTCTCGTGGGATAGTTTCCTACGACGTTAAAACTCTCTTAGACTAACAATATCATTGTGTTTTTTTTTTTGTCTATATTAGCATCTTGCAATTGTAGACTGCACTCTCTCTCTCTCTCTCTCTCTCTCTCTCTCTCTCTCTCTCTTGCTCGTTCAACTCCTTGTCGGCTAGATCTTTAAGGTCTGCTGGGATAGTTTCCTACGATGTTAAAACTCTCTTAGACTACCAATATCATCGTGTTTTTTTTTTGGGTCTATATTAGCATCTTGCTCTCTCTCTCTCTCTCTCTCTCTCCTGCTCGTCGGCTAGGTCTTTAAGGTCTCTTGGGATAGTTTCCTACAATGATAAAACTCTCTTCTTCTTTCTCTCTCTCTCTCTCTCTCTCTAGAATTTGGAATGAGCCAAGATGCACGCAAACTCCCTCTCTCTCTCTCTCTCTCCGCGACTTGGACGCAGCAGTCCCTTCTCTCTCTCTCTCTTTTGGCACTGGGCATGTTTGACATTGTGATGTTTAGATGAAATGAAAAGTGTACAATATAATTGTACAAGTATCAAGTATTATCGAAACCCACAAAACTTTGAGTCATGCTGACAACATAAAATCAAAATCTCTTGGCATGCTGATTAGGACCGACGTCACGGGAGCCTGTATTGATATAAGGACCTCTCATAATCACCTATGGGGGAGGCTTTTTTGTTCTTTGTTACAAAATAGAAAGGCGATGCCAGCAGCTGCAAAAGAAACAAGACGACCCGCCACTATGCTGTGCCGCAGGCTAGACATCTCTCTCTCTCTCTCTCTCTCTCTCTCTCTCTCTCTCTCTCTCTCTCTCTCTCTCCGGTAGTCCATCTCTGGGCAGCATGTAGGCTCTTGCTGTCTCCGTCCCAAGTTGATAGAATTCTCCTAAATACTGCCAATCCCTTGCTGCGAGGATGGAGAACATGGAAGAAGTCCTCGACTACAGTGGACGGAACTGTTTGACAGCTTCTCTCTCTCTCTCTCTCTCTCTCTCTCTCTCTCTCTCTCTCTCCCCCCCCCCCGGCAGTCCGTCTTTGGGCAGCACATAGGCTCTTGCTGTGTCGCTGTAGTGGACGGAGCTCTCTCTCTCTCTCTCCCCCCGCCCCCCCCGGCAGTCCGCCGTCTCTGGGCAGCAAGGAATAAACAGTGCAACAGTTCGTCTCTGCAGCAAGGTGCATGCCCTGCACGACTCTCTCTCTCTTTCTCTCTCCCCGAAAAGCAAGACTATAGAAAATATAATGAAGGTAACGAATTACCTCTCCAACTTCTGCTCTGCACTTGCTCCGCGTCAATTGCCTTGCTTGCTCTCTCTCTTTCTCTCTCTCTCTCTCTCTCTCTCTCTCTCTGTGCGCTAGGGAATTGCTTGATCTCTCTCTGCTGGGTGCTATATAAATCGGGTGGCCGCCGCCATGCTTTTCTCTCTAAAAACGTCAGGCCTCACATCCTTTATGCTTTTCTCTCTAATAAAAACGGCACGCCTCGCAAGCTTTATGCTGACCTCTCTCTCTCTCTCTCTATCCTCATTAATTCTTCAAACAAATTAATGGATGCCAAGTGGCATGCCTCCTCTTGCTCCGTTCCAGAAATTGGTATTACGTAATCAAGGTAAAAACTTTCTTTTTTAAGCCCTAGTGCCCGGCGCCATTGCCTCTAGGCTTTCTTTTGTGAATCCTTTTCCTTTTGCTTTTGAGCAAACTCCACCAAAGCTAAGGGGTCACCCTTTTCCCTTTGAACTTATAGCCAAAGACTTTAATCACCAAGCCTCCCTTTCGCATGCCATCGGTGCTCAAGACCACACATCCTCATCAGGTTTTTGTTCAGCCTTGTCATATCGGATTTTGTCTTGCTGAATTTATATCCCAAGAGCCTCACCACATTTCAGCCATCCCACATCCTCGAACATCAAGCCTCGAAAGCGAGAAAAAACTGATTCGCCTCCGTTTCGATTGTCCGCCAACCTAAATTGGGCGTACCATGATGCGTTCGACTCCGATCGACGAGCCATAAATTTTGGCTGACTCCCCACAATGTATGCTACCTTGCCAAACCTAGTCGAGGCAAGAAAAACACCTGGCCGCATGCCTTTTGATGCGGACAACCTTGCACACACCCGACCCCCGACAAATATTGCGTAGGCCATAACTTGCTCGTCTGAGCTCCGAATGGCAAACCGAAAAGACTAGCATGCTCCACAGCTTGAGCTTTACACGCGTATCCAATGATCCCAGTTTTCGCCACCTATCTATACCTGCACTGTCTGTCGGGACTTGCAACGCATCCCACTTCAACTTGCCATATCTCACACATCCGGGCTCCGTTTGACGAGCCGTCTGGACGGGCTTCTAGAGCACCTCGAACAATTCATTCTAGGACACATTTCCACACTTTGGACACCTTGACCTGCCATCTTGATTATCCCAATTTGGAGGTCCCCCTGGCCTAAAAACCACTTTAAGCATACATTTCCACATCCACTCTCCTGACAAGGGTCTTCATACTTGCTTTAGCCCTTTGCCATGCGCATGCTAGCACCCTTTGCACTGCATAGCACACTTGCCAACGCAGACCTGCACCAACATGATGGAAAATTTTATATAGTGATTTCCACACGTTCGCCTTGTGATTCTGGATTGCCCCACCACCAGCATTGTCTTTAACCACTTTATGTAACTGTTTCCATTTGTTGAACAGGTTTCTCCTTTGTTCTCTATCTGAATCTTTGAGGCTAAACCCAAGAAACCTTCTTGCCTTCACTCCGCCTATTGATGCTTTCCTCGGTACCTTGTACCAACTTTGAGACATCTTAGGTCCTCTTCGATTTTGACATTGCCTCCATGCAAACCAATGTCTAAGAGCACTCTCTCTAATGCTTTGATCACTCTTTTCGACTCACTCTCTGGCTTTAATGTCCATGCAAAACATATGTACAAATGAACCACCTTTTCAATTATTCGACAGAGTGCATGAAGTGTACAGAAGTGAACTCTACTCAGAGGAATATCAAGCACTGGTTTAAAAGTTTTATCTTGAAGATGTTTGTTGGGAGCTCTAATCCATTGCACATTCTCAAGTGATTGTGCATCAGCCATGCAATATAAGCATGGATTTGCCACAGCTGCTCGTTGTGTTATGTTGTACATACACTTAAGAGTCTTTAAGTCACTTGCCATGTGCCATTCCAATGTGTAGTCACCAAATCCTTCCACTAAAAGAACGGATCCGTTTCTTTGTTCACTGATGATAGAAGGAATTTGGGTTTGACTAAAAACCCAATCGAGGATTTCAAAATTTTCCTTATCAACTTGCAGCAGTGAAAAACAAAAACACAAAATTAAAAACCAAATAATCAATAATTTTGTTATCATAGAGTGAACGAAGTATACGTGAAATGATCCTAGAGTTAGAATGTTGTTTTCTGATTGCACGCTGAAGTATCGTGGATCCTCTTTCGTTATTGATGGATCCAGAGCTCTGTTCATGAGGGTAATGGTGACTCTCTCCAACTTCTTGTTCTTCAGGAACTCGCACTTGTCGAGATTCAAAACAAACTTGAGAACCCCACCGCACTCATAAAGATTGATGTCAAAGAAGTGAACTGCATAACTTTGCAATGCTTCAAGATCAACGAAGAGGTTGTTGTGCTCGTTAAACTGTACCTCTCTGCTTCCCTTGCCTAAGAACGTTGTTTCAATATGGAATGGTGACCCAAGTTTCTCAAACACCTCATCGTTTACGTGCCGGCGGGCAGCCTTTACATGTGATGGCTTTGGCAGCAATGATCCTCTCTGTAGTTTATTTTGAGACTTTTTAGCTAATGCTTTGAAGAGTGCCCTGTATCCCATCTGCGAGATGCCACTCTCATCAAGTATTGCTTGCACTTCCATTGGTTCCAGCTGATCCTCGTTCATGAAGGAGGTAAGTAGCCTCCCTTTCAACTTACTAAATTTTTTCTGAGTTATCATCTCTTCAACTACTTCTTTTGGAACTAAACGGCTGTAATGCACTCCAGCATTGAAGCCTGCACCGTTCGAGTTTGGATGCAGTAAAGACCTGCCAAAAAAGCACAATGCGTTCTGATCATGTGTAAGAAAGTAAGTGTATCCATTTCTTAATGAAGCACATTGAAGAAACAAACTTCGAGTTACCTTAAAGCTCGTATTCATTTCTTCAGGCCACCACTACCAACCTTCATGTTCTCAATGTTGCACAGATCTCGTTTTCTTTTTTGACTACCAAGCACGGTGTCTTTCTCTCACAAACTTGTGATCTTCTTCTCAAGGCCTTGGATTGTCTCTCTGTTTGATGAAATCTTTTGAGAGCATGCTTCATTAAGTTTCTTCAGCTGCATGTTCTCCATCGCCAGGAAGTTTCTTTGCCTTTCCGCATTCAATCCTCTCATTTCCAAATGTTCAGTGTATCCCAATAGCCCATCCTTGCCATCGCCTGTGAAATGTAAGAGGTTAGTGATATTAGCAAAGGGAGGTGGCGCATTTGTCGTAGGATCCTTTGGATAAATAGACCCATCGGTCCACAAATCCAAATGATGCTCCTTATTTGTCCTTCTAAGTTCTTTCTCCCGTTGAGATAAGAAAGACTCCCTCCTACATTTTTGCAATGGTGCGTACTCTTGCGATACATCAACATGAAGATGATGTGTGTTCTTTGTTTGGGTAAGTGTTAAAGATGAAGGGGCTGAGGATTGTAAGTTCAAATTAGTGTTTTCATCAGGAAAAGATGCGTTTGAGATGTTGTGAACGTTGATCTAGACAACTCCTCAAATAGAGCTATAGTGTGAAAGATATGGCAGTCCAAAGATGGAATGGTTTGTAGATCCCCAGCAGATAGGGTGAGTGGAGACATGTGGCTAGAGCTGATGTTAGTGGATGGATGTTAAATGCTTGAGTTGTGGAGCATGACGGTCTTTCCAGATCATCAATCAAAGCTCGGATGGACAAGTTATGACTAGTTGAAGGTTTTTTGGGGTCCATGTGTGTGGTAGATTGACCGCATTGGTAGGCGTGCCATATGATGGTTTTTTCGCCTCACCAAAGATCTAGGTGGTAGGGTACATTGTGTGGAGTGACAATATTTGATAGGTCATTGATTGCATTGGTAGACGTGTCATCTAATGGTTTTGAGTGGTTTTTTAGCCTCACCAAAGATCCATGAGGTACAGCTCATTGATCGTGATCATGGGCATCAAAATATGCCGGTGTGTTGGTGGTCTGTGCAATAGAAGCTACTTATGATGGTGTGTGGGTGTTGATTCCTGAATTGTGTGTACGTGTGTTTGTTCTTAGTGAGGACGTTGGCATGTCAAGTTATGTGAAAATGATGGTTTGTTGGTGAAAATGTGTTGTTTGAAGGTGTTTTTCAAGAGGATAGGGCTGCTGTGAATACCCTAGGCTATAGAGAGGCATCTTTGTGTGTGTTAGGTGTGTTTTCCATTCCCCTGTCCATCTTCTGGTGCCCCCAAGTGGAAATCAAAGTTTGAAGCCGATAGAAGATTGAGAGAAATGTTTGGTGGCCAAGTTTCAAGATAGCAGAGATGGTGGACCAAGCATTGGCCCCATTTTCACAAGGATTGAAGACCCAGAGGATGAGCTATGGATGTTGTCGGTGCGCATGGTGACATACACAGAGAAGTTGTAGACAATGCTGATACTGATGCACAAACGTGCAAAGGTATGGCTTGATGGTCTAGAGAATGGAGATCAAAGCTCATGTCACGAGTTGCGAACCCAATTTCTTGGGCGGTTTCCAAAGGTGGTTTCTCTTGTTGAAAAGCGGGTGCAAAGATGAAGGCGTTACATCAAGATGTAAGTCAAGATTTTATGGTTTTTGTCGAGCAATTTGAAGCTTGTTGGAAGTAGTTAGAGGTTGCTACGGGGTTTAGTGTCAACCAATACTTTAAGCTGTCAAAGTTTCTTGATTGCTTGCATCCAAAGATTAGAGCAAATGTGGAGTTTGGTAAGGAAAGCTATGATGATATGGTGTATTTGGCCAAAGTGAAGAGCAAGAAGGTGAATCTGGAGTTGGGCTTGCTAAAGCCTACAGATTATATGTCTCTTGCGGTGGCAGTATGTCCAACGATTGAAGCAAAGGTGGTGCCAATGGTTTGAAGTGCAGAACCTATTGAGGTAAGGCTAGTGGTCAGTTATGCTCCCTAGAAGTTTCCTATGTGTGTTGTGCCTATGAAAATGGTGGATGAGATTGTCAATGAGGATAAGCATTCCACAGAGAAGGACATGTGTGCAGAAGATCTAGCCGATATTAAGTCTCAAGATTGGAGTAAAGAGGTAAAAGAGTTTGTTTTTATGGAGGTTATGTATGAGAAGGTAGTAGAGTGTAGCCAGGTTGTAGATGCCAAGACCCTAAAAGTGGATGAAGAGCATGTGCAGAGCCAGGATGACAACTAATCTTTTGTGGAGCAGAAAGAAGATGAGGATGATGATATAGAGTCTGCATATGGTTAAGGTGGTGATCATATGGACTCAAAAATCAAGATTTTTGGAGACAAGCAAAGAAGATGGCATGGGTGAATCCACATACTATGGCAAGCAAACAGATTTTGATGGGCCTATGATGCGAAGAGTAGAGCTACCTTGTTGTATGTTTGATGATATGGTGATTGGCAACATGAAAGAAGAGCAAGTTGAAGCATTAGAGCTTGTGGATGAGTGTATGCAACCGAAGATGGCATGAGGCACTATGTTGATGGCTGTGTTGCTGAGGGCTGTGGTGGAAAGTGTTATGGCAATGCAGTTGGTTTGCAACTTTGCAAAGAAGGGAAAGGCCGCATCTATGGATAGACAAGCTGGACTACAATCTCGACAAGAGGACAATGACAAAGTGAAGACCAAGGGAGGTGGGCACGTGCAATTGTAGCTACCTATGGATTGTGCTTGTGATGCTTTGGATATAGGTTCTTTTGATCAAGAAGGTCCAAAGGATGAGCTTGAATGTGGATTTGATGACCCAATGGTTGACATGGATGAAGAGTTGCAAGTGCTTGTT
The DNA here is from genome assembly GCF_014529385.1 of Adiantum capillus-veneris. Lineage (NCBI taxonomy): Eukaryota > Viridiplantae > Streptophyta > Polypodiopsida > Polypodiales > Pteridaceae > Adiantum > Adiantum capillus-veneris. Next base: position 86,253,823 of record NC_140937.1, read on the forward strand.
GGTAAAGCTTTGGCCAAGATATAGGTGATGCGAGGGTTTGCCCCTCCACAAGTAGAGTTACCTTTGGATGAGTAGTTATCAGCTGCTGATGATGTGGAGGAGTATTTGTCTCAATCGCAATGTCCCTTTAGAGGAGATTCCTTGCATGGAGATCGTCGCTTTTATGGTTGGGAGGGAGAGTCATGTATGTCCAGTGAGAGTGATGGTGATTCTTTGTTGGAAGCAAGTGGTATGCCAATGGAAGCTTGGTGTAGGCGAGGTATGCCATGGGTAGTTTGTGTGTATGGTTGGCGGTGTGTTAGGGTATGACATTACAGGAAGTTGTTATAGGTGGATGGACGTGATCAAAGCTAGGTATTTGACCCAGGAGGAAACTATGTTGTGATGCATGGAATTGGGAAACCCGCTGAGAAGAGGGTCTGGGTAGAAAAAATCAGGTCCTTGTACATATGGTAGCAGGTTTGTTGATGTGTGTGCAATGTATGTTTTTGGTGCTGCAGTTTTTTTTTAAGGTCAATAAGCATATTTGTAGTTGAACATAAATGTTCAACAAGAGGGTTGGGCAATGATGGTGTAGACAAAGTTGTTTGGAGATGGGAGGTGTGGAATGCAATGCTAAGGGTGGTTACAGGTGCATGACAGGATGCTAAAGCAGGTGTGAAAGGTCCCAGGCAGGCACATCATAGCGGTTATGTATGTGTAATGTGGTTTTTTAGGCCAAAAGGGCTCCAAAATGGATCAATCAGATTGGCACGGTTGAAGTGTTCAAAGTGATAGATTGTACCATAAAATGTGCTTTTTGAGATGTTGTGCATGCCAATCTAGATGACTCCTCAAATGGACTATGGTGTGGAAGTTAGGCCAGCTCAAAGATGGAAGGCTATGTAGATTCCCAACAGATAGGGTAAGTGGAGGCAATGGTCAAAGATGATGTCAATGGATGAATGTGAAGTGCTTGAGTTGTGGAGCATGTTGGTCTTTTTGGACCATCAATCGGAGCTTGAATGGGCAATTTATGGCTAGTTGAAGGTTTTTCAAGGGCCAGGTGTGTGGCAGATTGACCACATTGGTAGGCATGCCATTTGATGGTTTTTTAGCCTCACCAAAGATCCAAGAGGTAGGGTACATTGTGTGGAGTTGAGAAGATTTACCAGCTTGTTGATCGGGATCATGAGCGGAAAAATATACCGGTGTGTCGATGTTCTGTGCGATAGAAGTTGCATGGATGGTGTATGGGTGTTGATTCTCGAAGTATGTGTACATGTGTTTGGTCTTGGTGAGTATGTTGGTGCATTGGGTTGTGTGAAATGATGACTGGATGGTGAGCACTATTGCATGTGTGTGTGTGTGTGTGTGTAACTATTGAAGAGATAGTGAGAGGTTTCTTGCTTGATGAATTTGAAGATAAATTGAGAAGCACTCCTTCAAAGAGAGAGGTGCTCTCCATTGAAAATAAAAAGAGATGCCTGCAAGAGGGATTCTATAACACTATTATAAGAAGAGAGAAGGAGAGAGCAATGTTGTCCAGAGGTGGGGTGTCAAGAGAAAGAAAGAGAGAGACAATATGTTGAGTTTGAAGTGAGAGTTTTTTTGTTCTTCTATTGATCTTGACTTTGTTGAACATTTTGTGTGGAACTTGAAAACATTGCTTCTTTGTGTGCTTTCACTTGTGCATTATTTGGAGTCAATTCCTCCAAAAAAAATGGTGCTGATTCAAGTATGTTGATGAAGACATCTGCATGTTGCTGCTGTACTCCCATGGTTTGTGGTTTTGCAGCTTCCATGACATAGCTATTTGCTCTCATTTCTTTTCTCTCAAATATAATGTTCTCATTAGCTTCTTTCAAAACACTCAACATAAAGCTGGGAATTGTTTCATAGCCTTCTTCATCACAAAACTTTGTTGGGGTGACCTTGTTTATGTAGGCATCCATGGTGGCTGGTATTTGAGTCCATTCTAAAGGTTCATGCAATGATATATTCCTATAGGAATCATGGAAAATTTCCTCTATCTAAAAAATAGAGAATTTTGTAAATCTTTTCGTTCTAGTGAGTCACTTGACTTGCCTCCGCTTTGACACGATACTTGACAATCTTGAAGAACATGTGTCTTTCCATAAGACACCTTGCCATCAACTGCCCTATCTAGGCTTAGCTTCGACTGCCTCCATCATCAACATCTTTGAGCTACCCCACATCAATTGTGGTGGGAGAGATTGAGAAGAGCACATCAATAGCTCTTCTTGGGTCGCTTGAGAGACAATTTCCTTAGCATCCTGATCAGAGGTGAAGATTGAGCATCGACGGCAAGTCGAGAGTGTTGGAATTTTGGCCGAGGATCACTATTCAGCCGAGGTTTTAGTGTGTGCACTTTTTTGGTCAACGGACATTTTGGCCAAGATTTTTTGGTCACAATTTGCATTTTTCAATGTGGATTATGCAAGACAGCTACTCTGCTCATGTATGACAATGTGGGTTACTTAAGAGAGTATTTCTAGCATGGTTTTGTGTAGATCTTTCCTAGGTGGATATAGAGTGAGCTAGTTATAGCTCGCACATGGCAAATTCCTAGCTTTACACGGATTTGGATAAATATAGTTGTCCATGCATCTGCTTGTTCAGGAGTAAGATATATTTCTAGGATTTTGGTAGTTTATGTATACTTTATGTGGATTTTCTACTGGTTTTGGTAATTCGTGTGCACTTGGTTGATGGTTTGGCATTTGGCATGTCAAGAGCAAGAGATGTATGCTCTTCATTTTCTAATGATGCATTCTACAAACTTCAAGATGTGCCTCAACTGAGATAGAGTTTGATCTTGGTGAGATAGCTAGCATATTTTGGGTGTCAGATACTACTTAGAGAGTTGTCTTTCTAGATGCATTGTAGATCACTTATGATTTCCAAGTTAGCTTGGTATATCCTATGCATGTATCCGAGGTACGATATGGCATAATCTTGATTTTTTTTCCTAGCATGTGTTGAGCGAGAGACAAGACATACCTCCTTTGCTTGTGAGATTCACCAAGCTCTATTAGATATGCAAGACATGTTAGTAGACTCTGTAGAGACAGAGGTAGGACAACAATGCTCTAGTGAGACACAATCGGTATTATTAGAGTTTGTCCAAATAGAGGTAGAGCATGTCTACTGCCTAGAGACACATGCAGAGATAACGAACATGGAGTTCATGTGTAGATAGAGATAGAGCATATTTGCTCTCCCTAGAGACATAGGTAGAGATAACAGACATGGAGTTCTTTGATATGCTCATGCTAGAGGTTGATGAGTTGATGCCAAGACACATAGTTTTACCTTTGGATGAGAGAGACGTAGCCATCAGTTAGCAGCGGCTAACAATTGCACCAAGCATGCACCAAGCAGGAAATATGCTATGGATGTACACAATATTTTCTATTCACATTGTATAAGGTCTTGGGCTCATTTGGGAGTTCCAAAGTTGTATATGCTAGCCAGAAATCTCAACTTAATCCCATAGTAGGAGGGTTTGTGGTGCATGCCCTTATAAGGAACCCTTTTATGCAAAGAGGTCATTCTAGAGTGGTCCTTTTGAGAACTCTCTCCCTAGAGTAGGTCTTGATGGCCTAGCCTTTGAGCTTAATGCCCATGCTTAGAAAGCTAGTGCTAATCACATGTAATTAGTGTAATCCTCTCTTAATTAATCTTAGTTTTCATTATGTTGTCAATCATGTTTCTCTACTTTCCTTCATTGTTTTGAAGTGTTGATCTTCTCTAATCTAACTCTTACTTATGCTAAGCTACTCCAACTAGTGGAGCCCTTATCTAACTCTCTCGATTAAGTGGAGTGGGCGTACTCGTGATTGAGGGATTAGAGTTGTCCTCTAATGGTGTGCTTGTGTGTGTGTAGGTTTAAGAATCCTTGAGCTTAATTTGATTATGTGTGACTTGATTTGGACACCATGATTGGCATGGTTGGGGTGGCCGACTTGAATGCAATCTTGTGTGCTTAATCGTCAATGCATGTAATTAGAGTTGTGCTTGAGAGACTCCAAGATTAGTGTGTTTCACTTCCTTGCTTGATGTGTGTAGATGATTGCTTGTATTGATGCTTGATGTGCGATTAGCATTAGTAGTTGATTTGGGATGATTTCTATTTGCATTGGAGGATGCACGCTCTTGAATCCTTTCAATCTTTGCATCCGATGACGCTCTCGAACATTCTTTGTGTGATGCCTCCAAGCCCTGGCCGGGTCATGCTCTCTCTCTCTCTCCGGATTGATAGATTTTGTGGGAGATTGCCTATACTATGGCGAGCCTCCAACATTGGCGTCGTTGCCGGGGAACGGGTTGCCTACGCTAGTGGAGTTGAGGTTGCAAAAGATAAGAGTAATTTGATTACCGATTTCTTGTAATTAGGCAGGATTTGATTTGTGTGTAGTGTAATTAGGTTTAATTAGATGTGTATAGAGTCATTTCACCCCAAAACCCCCTAAATTCTCTTTTGATTTTGCTATTTTTTCACTAACCTTCACTAATTTTGCATCCCATTCATGCTAATTTCGTGCTAATTGTACTAATTTCATGCTAATTGTGCTAACCTAACCACTAATTTTGATTTGGAATATATGCTAAATCCCCTTAATTGAGGAGGGTCATCACTCTTAATTGCTCTAATCTGTGCCTAATCATGTGATTGAGTGTTGATTTTGGTCAATTTTTTGATCAATTTTGGACCGAATTGGAGTTGCACACATGTGTGTGCAAATGGAGTGTCTACACGAGGAGCAAGGACTAAGCGAGCATACAATCAATTATAAGTGGATTGACCTACTCCGTTCAATTTTTGATTGATTAAGTTGATCCCATTGAGTTGCTAAATCATTGCTAAAATTAGGTGTGTGTGCCTAATTGATGGACTTTATGCTTAATTTGATGAAATTGGATGTTTGGATGCTTGAGGAATGGTAGTTTTGCATAAATTGTGTGTGCAAATCACTAAATTGATGTGTATGTGAGGCTATTCCAGTCATGGAGTAGGCCTAATTGCCAAAATTAGGGCAAGATTTGCATGTGTGTGCCCATTTTAAATAACTTTGATGAGAAGATTTATGGTCAAATTGAACACCTAAATGCTTGTAGATTGATGATTTTGCAAGAAATTTGTGTGCAAACATTAGGAATTGGCCTAATTTCGTTGCTAATTGAGCAATAAAATTGGATTTGTGCACCTAATCTTTGTGTGTGTGCAATGCTAAATTGAGTCAGAATTTGATCAATTTTTGATTAAAATTGAGTTGATTTAGCATGTATATACTCATGTATGTGTGATCAAGTGTGCAATTGATGAAATGCAATGAGTGTTTAATGAAATTTTTGCACAAATCGACGGCCTAAATTTAGGTGTGTGTGCCTAATTAATGGCCAATTATGCCTAAATTGTAAATGATTAATTGGTATTTTACCAATTATGATGATTAATTTGGCCATATAGTTGATGTGTATGCCACAAATTGCCTTTGAGGATTGAAATATATCGCTCAATTGACGCTCAATTGTGAAATTTTTTTGCCATGCTAATGATTGATCAAGATGAACATGGCAATGTTACATTCATTTGTGTGTAATTGTGACTAAAATTCACTCATGTCGAGCCATGCAAATCCCAAATGATAAACCTAATTGGGGTTGAGTGATTGTGGATATCGAATATGAGCAACTGAGTTGCAATGATTATGAAGGGAGATCCAATTGGCAATTGAGATGAAATTTAGGCACATCATTTTTTGAATTCAAAATTAGGACATTTTAGTGCATGAATAATCCAATAAATGAAAGTTTCGAAGGAATTGAATGAAAATGAACAAAAATAGTTGAGGCGTTTCAATCCTTGTGTGCAAAGGATTGTGCATCTCGATCAAGAATTGCAAACTTTCTTTTATGATGATCAATTGCTCTGGAGAAATGTGCTTGTAAAACGGACCCCCAATCCCACTTTCAAAGACACACACAATACTCAGCGTGCGAACCTCTTTTTAAAAGGATGTTTATAATAATAATATTTTTTTTTTAAAAAAAAGAGTTAGGCTCGTTTTGGACCTGCCACCTTTCGGCCTAGATTGGCGCTCAATTATACACACACACACACACACACACACACACACACACACACACACTTTCTTTGTGGCTCGCTATAGTCCATAGGCCATATTAGGCGCATAAAGACCCACCAATCACACACACACACAAAAGCTGCAAATACAGCTTGGCATTCTGCCACTGGCCTGACCCCGTGATCTCCTGCCAAATATGGCGTATAAAAGACCAGCCACTTGCTTGCAGCTGCCCGTGCTGTTGTCACTGACGCAAACTCACACAGACACACACACACCCACGATGACTGGCGGGCCTGAAGTCACGCATTACCTTCGCTTCTGTGGCTCACCGGCTCCACCTGAGCTCCCATTGGCCTCATTTGACACAGACCGATCTTGACGCTACTGAGCTGCACACCCGATTTTGGTGCCGATAACACACACACACACACACACACACACAACTCGCATTAATGCCCGTGGTTGTTGCCCACTTCACTGTGGTGCCTCATCACACGCACACACGTAGCATGGGGACCTTTGCTGCAAACCTTCCTCTGTCACACACTGTACACACACACCCCCAACCTCAAAAGGCACTAGTACCCTTGCCCCACTCTTCGGCTGCAGTTTTTTCCACACAGTCCGCATTTGCAGCATGACCACACGCACGTAGCATTGCGTATGCCCTTCTGTGGGTGTGCCTCTGCCCGACGCTCGCTGGATGCTGGCCTACCCTTGCAATGTGGCCCACACATTGACACATCCTCTGATTTGCTGCAGTCAGGTCGCCACGAGAAGAGAGAGGTGTATTAAAAATATTGACTCCTCTTGACAGGAAGTGATTCCCACATCGTCCAGATTGAAAACAATTTTTCTTGGAACAAACTACCTTCCCTTGGACATATTCTCACTTCAATTAATCGAGCCTTATCAGAGACATCCAAAGTGAGTCAGGGTGTATCTCATTGGAACCTTGAGTTAAATCAAAATGGTCGATCAAGAAGCAAAAAACCAAAAAAAAAAAAACGGAAAAAATAGAACAAATCAATTTTTTTATTTATTGGTATTGTGTATGCTTAAAAATTGACTCATTGGATTTGTGTACATTTGGGATACCTAGAAGTTATATTTTGAGCCTCATAGTGCTGATTGTTTTGGGTATATTTTGGCACTAAAAGGTGAGCTATTTTGATGCGATGATTGTTGCAAAGTCAAATTTTTAGTGGCTAAACCATGAGCATTCATAATGTTGAGTTGTGCAAAGTCCACCATCATCACGGCCATCATTGGTCACAGTCCATTGCACTTCATGAAGCTCTCTCTTTCTTTTGACATGTATGCCAAATGAAGTCTTCTTGATTACATCCATTGTATGAAAAGTAATTATGGCGGCTCATTGACATATTGTGCATGGATTGCCGTGTTTCTTACTCAAATACTTGGATTGATCGAGAACCCCTTTGCACTAAATGATGAGATCTTCTTTGCATATGATTTCACTTATGAGAGGTTACATTGGACATGCATGTTTGGTCAAAACACTTGATGCATAAAATTGGATTTGAGTGTTATACTGCTTGTTTTGATTGCAAAATCTCTACAAAATACTAAAATTGAGCTTATTGATGACCATGGGAAAGCAATAAAATGTTGAAATTGTGATTGAAAATGAATTTTTAGTGCTTATCTTGATTGAAATTTTTGCACTAAAATGGAAGAAATTTTTGCATATGGCTTCATTAGAGCTACATTGATGATGCATTCATGCTTGATGGAGAGTGTGAATTAAAAGTTTGGGCTTAACATTGCTTGTACATTTGAATGCTCGACTTGAATGAAAAATCATTGGAAAGCATTAGAATTGAGCTTGTGTTAATGGCCAAGAGTGAGCATTAAACTTTTGGGGTTGTGGATGATCATGCATTTTTAGTGCTTATGTTGAAATTCCAAATGCCTAAAAGTACTAATGATTGAGTTGTTTTTGAAGGGATGTGGCAAGGCAACAGAAACTTTCATTGATCCAAGAAGGGGTCATCATTGCAATATTGCAAAATTTGGCTAATTCGAGCCATTCTAATTGTTTGGATTAAAGTTGTAATGCTAGCTCATAGCTTGGTCTAAAAATGCAAATTTTTTCATTTGAGCTAGTGTTTAGCCAACTTTTGAGCTTTCAAGTACATACTTTGGCTAGTAAGAGCCATTCATTTTCATTTCATCAAGTTGCAGTCATCTCTAGCTCAAAGATTGCTCTAGAAATTGTAAAATTTATTGAGCTAGTTGTTAGCCAACTTTTGAAAAGCTTTGAAATGATAAATTCGGCTTTGAAGAGCCACTTCACTTCATACAGTTGCATTATTTTCAGCTCTTGGCTTGTTTAAATTCCATATCTCATAGAGCTAGAAACTAATCAACTTTGAACCATACATGAGAGGTTGTAAAAATTGTAAAATTTGCTTATGTAGAAGCATTTTACCTCTCTCATTGTTGTTATGTATGCATAAATTTTCTACTTTAGAGCATCATGTGCATAACCAAAGGCATTTTTTTCCCTTGGGTTTTTTCCCTTTGGCAAATTTGGGTACGCAAGACCCTAGCGTTAGGTTTTCATTAATGTTTTTTGTGTGCTTTTGGATTTCAATAATTGGCTTTTGTAGCTTGTGTTTACACTTAGCTTCAAAAAGCTTCTTTTGCAAATAAAAAGATCAAGAGACTTCTCTACAAAGAGGATGCTTGCTCAAGGATGCTCAAAAGAGCATGAATAGGTGTAATTCTTCTATGATTTTGCTTTTTTATTCATCTCTCCATTCTCTTGCTTGGCTTAAGTGAAAGTTTGCTTCTAAGCTATGGTTTTTTCATGTTTGAAAGCTAGGCATCCTAAAGTTTCAACACTTTGCTTTGTGAAAATTAACTCATCAAAAAATTAGGTTTTATGTGTGCTAATCATAGGTAATTGGCCTTGACCTTAGGTTAATGTAGGTTCATTTCTTGCTAGTCCTATACTCTTAGTGATAGTTTTAATACTCCGTTCATTTTTAACATGACTTAGGGCTATGATTAGGCTTTAGTCTCTTTAGAATTGTCATACGCATCTCAAGTTGGAAGCAATAAAAAATGTGCTAAAAAATGAATCATGAAGCAAAGAAGTGTCCAAAAAAGTAGCAAAAATGCTACTGGACATATGAAAAGAAAATTCTATGTTATGTTGTGTCTATGTGAGGCCTAGTGACTTATTGGCACTTGGCAGGCGAGGGGAATCACCTTGGCTTGCTTGGTCAAGGCCCTAAACCGATGCCCTGGGTTGATAGGTCGCCTTGGTAAGCTAGTAGGCTTTTGGAAAACCTTCTTGAGGGTTCAAGGAGCTGAGAGTCGCACCTAAACTTGCCTTGGGGTGGTAGCCTTGTGATTGTGCTTAATTTTTCAATGAATGACTAAATCAAAACTTCCATGAGCTCCAAAAAACTTTGACAATGTACTAATAGATTAGGAGCGTTTTATAGCCCATAGACATGATAGACTTGAATGATTTATTAAGATTGTTCACATAGTTTTTAGGCTAGTAGGTTTATTAAATTTCATTAGCCTAGGGTCATAATTGATTGCTTGTGTTTCATGCATAAAACTGAAATTTCAAGTGGTTTAATCTTCATAATAGTTCGAGTATTTTTTTTCTTTATGTTGTTTAGTTTTTGACTATGATTGACCCATCTTTTAGAAGCAAAAAAATCACTTTGCATGATTGTTCATTTATGCTTCATGTTTTGGTGGCCTTTGATGCTCATTACTTGTTCTTATGTTTTGCAGCTTAACATTTCTTCCATGGACTTGCTTTCTACCAAGTCACCGTGTCTTGCTTCACCGGCACACGAGGACGTGCGCCAAATTAGGAAGGGGGGAGTGTTAGCAACGGCTAACAGTTGCACCAAGCAGAGAATATGCTATGGATGTACACAATATTTTCTATTCACATTGTATAAGGTCTTGGGCTCATTTGGGAGTTCCAAAGTTGTATATGCTAGCCAGAAATCTCAACTTAATCCCATAGTAGGAGGGTTTGTGGTGCATGCCCTTATAAGGAACCCTTTTATGCAAAGAGGTCATTCTAGAGTGGTCCTTTTGAGAACTCTCTCCCTAGAGTAGGTCTTGATGGCCTAGCCTTTGAGCTTAATGCCCATGCTTAGAAGGCTAGTGCTAATCACATGTAATTAGTGTAATCCTCTCTTAATTAATCTTAGTTTTCATTATGTTATCAATCATGTTTCTCTACTTTCCTTCATTGTTTTGAAGTGTTGATCTTCTTTAATCTAACTCTTACTTATGCTAAGCTACTCCGACTAGTGGAGCCCTTATTTAACTCTCTCGATTAAGTGGAGTGGGCGTACTCGTGATTGAGGGATTAGAGTTGTCCTCTAATGGTGTGCTTGTGTGTGTGGGTTTAAAAAGCCTTGAGCTTAATTTGATCATGCATGACTTGATTTGGACACCATGATTGGCATGGTTGGGGTGGCCGACTTGAATGCGATCTTGTGTGCTTAATCGTCAATGCATGTAATTAGAGTTGTGCTTGAGAGACTCCAAGATTAGTGTGTTTCTCGTTGCTTGATGTGTGTAGATGATTGCTTGTATTGATGCTTGATGTGCGATTAGCATTAGTTGATTTGGGATGATTTCTATTTGCATTGGAGGATGCACGCTCTTGAATCCTCTCAATCTTTGCATCCGATGACGCTCTCGCACATTCTTTGTGTGATGCCTCCAAGCCCTAGCCGGGTCCTGCTCTCTCTCTCTCTCCCGATTGATAGATTTTGTGGGAGATTGCCTATGCTATGGCGAGCCTCCAACACCATCCCATTTGGCGGGCAATGACACATCATACATGATGAGTAGTCTTTATGATGCAGTGTATACAAAGAGCACCGAGGAGGCTAGTATAGACAAGTTTTCCAAGATTTCATTAGCGTTCGTGTATCTCATGTACGACCTCCTACTAGTGTCAAGGCCCAATCTAGAAATTGAAATGGGAACATTTGTAGTAGGGATTGCCAATCGTATAATGACTAAAACTAACTTGATGCATTGTGGAGCTATGTAGACTATACAAGGATGTCAGTGGGATTTGCATGTAGGATCTTGCATGGATACACACACTCATTTATCATTAGAGTCGATACAACTACACGTAGATTGAGTGACGCACTTGTGGTTGAAGATTGAGAGATTCTCTCACCTATTTTCTTGTACATACAGGTAGTTTAGCTAGTATGACCCACTTATCAGCACATTCTCCTTTAAGTGGGAGGTTATTGGAGTTAAAGGTAGATGTGCCTTTGCCCAGGGGTAGGCGTATGAAGTTTGGCTACCCACTGAATACATTGACTTACCTTATTACTTTATATTCAAAAAATAAGGAGATAGAGCTTACTACTCTATTCTCCACCCACACACAACCTTCTTGCTCTCCCGCACGGCACATGGTCACCGCACGTGCACGCTTTTGTGCACTATTGAGCATGGGCTATCATAGAAACATTACATCACATTTGGCATTGCCATTTAACCATTCATGACAAATTACAAAAAATACCCACAATGTTTTATCGCGTTTTTTGGGGGGAAGGGAGGGGGGGGGGGGGGGGGGGGGGGGTATTTGTGCTAGATTTATATCCCTTTCCAAACTTTGATTGGACTAGTTTCTATGACACACGAGTGTCCACTGTTACTTTTGTTTCATGCCGAAAAACTCATGCATATCTTGGTTGAGAAAGAAGTAGCCTACAAATGCAGCTTCTAGTTATGAGACTAAGTACATGGAAATTTCATAGCTAGGTTGGGTGTGTTTGGCTCAGACTCCTTATGATTGACTTAATATTGGATAGTACTCTGCCACCACTATCATCACTAGATAGTTGCAAGGAACTTTGTGCTCCATGCTTTCAAAAACCACATTAAGGTGCAATATCATAATGTCAGGGGGCGACTTTGTGCAAAAGGCGTTGGCCTGGCTTATGTGCCTACACATGATGACCTTGCTAATCTTTTTACAAAGACTTTGCCTCATCAAAAATTTGAAGCTTTTTGTAAATCTTTGAGTTTACTTCCACTTGTGGACTGATCGCATCGGGTTTGGCCCTTCCTTATACATGACTGCCAACTCGTGTTCATCAAATCACTGATCAGAGAGGGATTTGTTCTTTCCCATTCCCCCCTTACACCCCCACCATGAAAAGACTATGGTATTCATCACAATTTAAATCAAAGTGGCACATATAGTGAGAAATGAGGTGTTGTACTATTTTAAAAATACCTGTTGCAATTGGAATAAAGGTGTATATAAAGAAAACACTTTAGGTGGGAAAGTAATTTGTTGGACCAGCATGATTTGGGTAAGATTATTTAGGCTTAAACTACATATATTTGTTTCTTTTAATCAATGGAGTACCCCACTAGCTATTTGTGTCACGTATAGAAAAGCGAGGTCACTTATAACAAAGAAAGCTTTTCCTAAAAAAAAGTAAAAACCTTTGTAAACTTAACTTTAGACCAATTGGGCCACCTCCTTCTATAAAAATTTGCCATATGGCTTGCAATCTATGATTCCAAAAAGTTGCTCAAAGGTTTGATTCAGATCTATGATTCGAAACAGTTGTTCAAAGGTTTGACAAGAGTGTGGATAAATTATAAAACAAGTTAATTGATAATTAAGATGGTATATCTTTTACATTTTAAAAATAAATGCATCATAAATTATAAAAATTTATAAACATCAAATCAAAGCAAATAACCCCTCTCTCTCTCTCTCTCTCTCTCTCTCTCTCACACACACACACACACACACACACACACACACACACACACACAATAATTTCATTCTCAAAAGTAGCCGAGTAAGATCTTTTTTATACAAACATCTAAACCTAATTATTTATTTGAACCAAAAGTAAAATCTCAAAAGATATCATATCATACTTCCTTTTAGAAACCAAGAGAAAACACTCAAACTCATATAAAAAAGATTGTTATTTCCAGTGAAGGCAAATAAAAAACTGTCATCATTTTGGAGGTTAGCCAAAATAATTTCAGCTCTCCATATAGTCCTTCCTTTGGCATGCCAAAATTAATTAAGCTATGAAAACTCAAAGATAATCATGAAAAGGCATGTCTTTTTGCATCTCAACATAAACCTTAATTACAGATCTCCATCTCCAGATCTCTCGTCAAAATTACAATGGATTTACAGCAAGTAATACTCAATTTAGTGTATTTTTGCATAAATATTCACAATTCTGTTTTCAACTTTCACAACACAAAAGGGCCAAAAACGTATAAGCTCCCGATAAAGAGAAATCTTGATCAATAGGCTGTCTATGGATGGCTCTTGCTTGCTAGTACTAGTCTCCTGCCCAACCAATACACTAGCCAACCACAAACACCAAATTTTCACACTATTGAGCATGGGAGTTGTTCCTATTGGTGGCAGTTGTATGTTCTTTCGACTAAAAATTCATACTGTTTGTCGAAATTAGTTATTTTGTTGTAGTTGTTTACTAATGTGAGTACCAAGGAAAGAACATGAATTCTTCTCATTAAAAGTAAGCATGGAAATCTTTTCTTATAGCTCTATTTGCTTTTATATATATTTTGTCAAGCTATTGATAGCAAAAATAGCAATAATCTGCTATTAATACCAACTTGGAAAGAGTTGTGATTGACTCTTCATGATCGATGTCCATGTACTCCACGATATCTGTTGATAATGATTTTCAATGTTTTAGGTACATACTACAATCCCAAGAGACCTCAAAGATTGGTCCAACCTTTAACACGAGAGAGAGAGAGAGAGAGAGAGAGAGAGAGAGAGAGAGAGAGAGAGAGAGGGAGAGAGCTAGTGGGTCACTGTGTGACAAGTGATGCAACATAATTGTCTGTGCACTAACATGCCAACGTCAATACACACGGGCTCAACCCAATTGGAGCACAAAAACTACCTCTACCTATCAAGCACACCAGAATGGTCTATTCACACTGATTAATGTGCTAACAAACAAAGCAAGACTAATATGCAAACAATCTTGGCTACACACCTACTAGCTAGATTGGGTGTTTTGATGAGAAAACAAGCTTGAAATGCAAAAAAAAAACTAAACAAAAGTGTTATCCCAAACTTAGGTTAAAACACCTTTCCAAGCATTATCTATCTAGCCCTTCCCCAATTAAAATTGGTTTCAATTAAGTCACTCAAATAAGCGATAGGAAGCCCATCAAAAGCCAACACAAATCACGTATTGCAAACATTACAATTGAAGAGCAAAAGTTGGGCATCACCAATGTATATTGGGATTTGAAAACAAACATGGTAGACACGAGAAATCTTGATTTGAATTCTTGATAGAACCCGATTGTGTACATAGTGCTGCTCAACTTAAACCTTGCCCCCTAACAATGAGAAAAAACTGAGTTTAATACCTAGGGCTCTAAAAAGATTAAAGTACCAAGGTTGGTTAGGATAAATTTAACTCATTCTACTCCAAAATACTCACCTAGACTCAGCATCTATGAATTTGTTACAAGCTACAACTCTTACTGAGCCCAAGTGCTTTGTTACAATTTTGCTTTGCAAAAAATATGATAAGACTTTACATTTGAGTAGGAATTTTAATGTTGGTCTCGATGTCCACTTTGACCATCCAATATTAACTTAGCACTTCTCATTGGATACCAAGAACATATGAGAGAAAAATTTGTTATGGATTCCAAAATTTTGTAGAAAATGTAAAACGAACTGATTCTTGATCTCTTTGAGAGATGTTTGGTGAAGTTCCAAGTGATTTGGATCATTGTTGGGGTGTCACTTCCCACTTTTGTAGTTTGACTTCAGAATTCCACTTGAGCCCTTTTTCCCCCCTTTAGTTTCGATAAGTCAGTCTCTACAAAACTAGACGATGAGGCTTATACAATATCATAGATAAATTGGTATGTGTCTACGATTTTGGGTGCATTTGTTTGAGTAGAATATACCAAGATCTCTTTTGGAAGGCAAAGTTTAAGTAAAATCCCTTTTTGAAAACTTGGTTATGATGAATCACAATCCATGGATACATGCCGCACTCACTCTAATTCTTATACCATTGATTGTGTGTGGCAAGCCTTCTTATTAACTTTGTGCAATACAGAAGTTTGGATGTAGAAGGATTATGTACAAGAGGGTATTAAACCTAGATGACCAAGGGAAGAGTGCCTTTGGTATACAATCTTATGAGTGTGGGGCTCTCCAAATGCCAAGCATCACTATCTTATTGTAGTTATAGTGAGACCATAAATGTCATATCGTGGGATGGAGTTGACTCAAAAAGTGTATGGAAGCAATGAGAGGTTTTCAATCCCTTAAAAAATATCCCTATCTAACTCAAATTTACACTCTACTGCATGTCATGCAACAAAAGCTAACTACGGCACAACATGAAAATCTCATCGGTTCACTAAGAAAATGAAATCCAAACAAAACGAAACTTATAGGATGGATAGAAAACATCTCAAGACACATGGTTATGCCCTCCATCCCCCTTTTGACCACTTTCCAAAATTGCACTTATTATCTACAGGGCAAAATTGAGCTAATTGTTTTTAGTCCCAAATACACCCTAGAGCTTAGCAATGATGTTCCTACACCTTTCCAATGCATGAAATGTAGTTTTATTAATTAATTCTTGGGTTATGAGTAGATTAAGGTTTAGGTGAGCAACAACATCAACATGAGTAGGATCCATTGTCCCCTCTCCTGGTTGAGCTAGTATGCAACCAATAACAAAATTTGAAGCATCCACATGCACATGGAAAACTTTGTTCCAATCTGGGGTTTTCAATATTGGTGTTGATGATGACAAGGCTTGTTTAAGATTTAAAAAGGAAGATTCACACTCCTCAGTCCATTCAAAGTGAGTAATATGGCCATAAATGGGTTTTTCAATGACAACATATATGTAGATAAATCTATGGTAATAGACACAATGCCCCATGAATGCTTGAACTTCCTTGATACTCGTCGATCTAAGCATCTCAACAATTGATATCACCTTCTCCATATCAGTAGCAGTACCATTTTTGAGACAATATGTCCAAGAAATCTAACCATGAATACAAAACTAGAATAACTACTCATTACAAATGACGTTTATAGCCATAATCCTCAGCATTTCATAACTCGCAACAGATAAGACTTTGGTACGAAACTTGAGTTATGTTGTGTTGTTGACCCAACGGTCAACAGGCCTCTCTCTGGCTCGGGAAGAAGAAGAGGATACATATGAAGGGCTCATAAATTTGCTCCTTGATGACGCATCTCCTTCTCAAAGGAGAATTCAAGAGCCCCCACCGAAGGAACGAGAAAGAAGTGAGTCTCCTGCCACCTCGACGGAGATGGCTCCACGAAGACGGCGGGCTAAACGCTCTCCATCACCTCCAAAACAGAGAAGACCATCGCATACTTCTTCACACCATACTTCAAAGAGGGATGACAAAAAACAAGAGAAAAAAAAGGCGAGAAAGAGGACACCCTCTTCTCCATATTCTTCATCCTCTTCCTCTTATGAAACTGATGGTGAAGACAAAGAAGATCAAGGCAAGAAAAAGGTGAGAAAGAGGTCACCCTCTTCTCCATCTTCCTCAAATTCTTCACCTTCTGAAGAAAGTGAGGGTGCAACCTTTGAACCATCAAAAAGAAGAGGCCATAGGAAATCCTATGCCGCGGTGGAAGAGGTCGTCCAAGCTCAAGAAGTTCAAAGAGGGAGGGAAGAGCATCTCTTTCCTTACCTACGATGGCACCTTTGGTGCTATAGACAAAGTCTTGGCCTTTATCCAACAATTCAATGCGGCGTTTGGAGATGAGGGCTTCACGGAGTCCTCTAAGCTACGCCATATAGCTATGCACTTTCAAAAGTCCGCCAGGCAATGGTGGTCTAGCCTACGGGCCAACGGTGAAGCTCCACGAACATGAAAAGCTTTAAGAGCTTCCATTATGAAGCAGTTTTTGGTCACTGATGCCAAAGAAAAAATACTCACCGAATGGCGAAGCTTGAAGCTCTCTCCCTAAGAATCCATTCACAAATATGTAGACAAGTTTTGGGGCTTACAACTCAAATCCACTGTCTTCAAGAATATGGA
This sequence comes from Adiantum capillus-veneris, assembly GCF_014529385.1. Classification (NCBI taxonomy): domain Eukaryota; kingdom Viridiplantae; phylum Streptophyta; class Polypodiopsida; order Polypodiales; family Pteridaceae; genus Adiantum; species Adiantum capillus-veneris. The sequence goes on from NC_140937.1 coordinate 86,271,054, forward strand.
TTTTGGAGAGCAAAAGCAACAATTTTTTGCGGGCTTAACTACAGAAATGGCGGAGTATGTCAACTCCCAAAGGCCACGCACCATATTGGCGGTTATACACCATACTATGGTGGCTTCTCGAATCAATTTCCAAAGAGGGACTAAAAGAAATTTTAAGCCCATAGAAAATAAGGGTTCCAATGAGCCTAAGGGGAAGGAAAATGTCCAAAAGTCTCTTAAGGGCAACTCCAACAAAGCTAAGGAGAAGGGAGTTTACAAAGGTAAAAAAAAACTCTCTCCTGAAGAGCTTGAGCATTATCGCAAGGATAACCGTGTTTCAAGTGCGGCAAGCAAGGGCATGCGTACCGCGCTTGTCCCCAAAAGAACACCCGCCATGAGCCTCCTAGAGCTACCTTGGTTGAAATCCAAGAGGAGGAAACTCACCACAAAGGATCTCCTCTATGCCATGCTTGGGAAAAGGTAAGAGAACATGATGCTTTTATTCTCTTTGACCCTGGTTCTACTCACAATTTCATATCCACAGAGTTGGCCACCAAGCTAGGCATACAAGCTTACGAGATGAGAGATGTCCTACCCGCAGACGGTGCTTTCAAGGGGCAAGAATCTTCAGTCACTCCCTTAATCGAGAAGTTGAGTCTCCATGTCCAAAACTATGTGGACAAAGAGGAATTCTTTATCTCTCCTCTCAAGCATGAGGATGTAATCCTAGGGGCACCATGGTTTGATCGCATGGCTGCCAATGTTAAATTCCATGAAAGGACAATCTCCTTTAGGTTCAGGGAAAAAGATATGTACATAGATGCTAAGGAAATGGGTAACACCATACCCATTGTACATACGCAAGCTTTCAATAAGTCAATAAAGAGCTCTATCTCCGTGTACATGATTTTTGTTAAAGACTCTCAAAATGAACCTAACGTTTTAGCAAAAGAAAATATACACAATAAAAAGGAATTAGAGTTATCCAATTTTCTCAAGGGGTTTCAAGATGTCTTTATTGTCGACATCCCTTGTGAACTACCCCCTAAACGAGGCAATGATGACCATGCAATTGAACTTCTTCCAAGAAGTTCACTGCCTAACAAACCTCGTTATAGAGTTTCTCAAGCTCAACAAGAGGAGATTATGCAGCAAGTGCATGAGTTAGTTGAGGAGGGCATGGTTAGGCCTAGCTCATCTCCATTTTGTTCTAGTGTGCTTTTAGTGCAAAAGAAAGACAGCACATATCGTATGTGTGTCGACTATAGAGCACTAAATACTATCAAGAATAGGTTTCCCATTCCACGGTAGAAGACCTATTTGATAAGCTACAAGGGTCCACCTACTTTAGTAGGATTGACCTAAAAAGTGGCTATCATGAAATAAGGATAGTTAATCAATACATTGTAAATACTGCATTTCACACTACGTTTGGTCTTTATCAATATATTATCATGCCTTTTGGCTTGACCAATGCACCAGCCACATTCAACCGCTTAATGGAGAAGCTATTCAGGCCTCACCGAACCTTTACTGGAGTGTTCTTTGATGATATCATCATCTACTCGAAGTCATTAGACAAACAAGCAACACCTCCAAGTAATATTTCAAGTTCTAAGAGAGAATAGACTTTATGTTAATTTAAAGTTCTAAGAGAGAATAGACTTTATGTTATGACCAATGCACCAGCCACATTCAACCGCTTAATGGAGAAGCTATTCAGGCCTCACCGAACCTTTACTGGAGTGTTCTTTGATGATATCATCATCTACTCGAAGTCATTAGACAAACAAGCAACACCTCCAAGTAATATTTCAAGTTCTAAGAGAGAATAGACTTTATGTTAATTTAAAAAAAGTGAATTTTTCTTACAAGAGATTCATTATTTAGGTCACATTATCTCTCAAGATGGCATCCAAATGGATCCATCGAAGTTTTAGAGGTAATAAAACGATGACCTAAACCAAGGAATCTTCATGAACTAAGAAGCTTTATAGGTATGTGTGCATACTATAGACGCTTCATAGAAAAGTTCTCACTAATAGCAGTACCATTACATGACCTAACAAAGAAAAACGTTAGGTTCAGATGGTCTGCGAATGGATCACCAAAGTCTTAAGTACTTCATGATGCAGACCAAGCTCTCTGACAAACAAATGAGGTGGGGAAACTTTCTTTCGCAATTTCATTTTCATATTGCTCACATAGTTGGCAAGCATAATCAAGTAGTTGATGCACTCTCAAGACGGCCGAGAGTGAATGCGGTTCCGATAGCAACTCACAATGATCTATCTTCTATAATAGATGAGTATGCTATTGATCCCAATTTTAGAGATATGATTTCAGCCCTTGCACTAGGGAAGAAAGAAGAACCATTTACTTTACAAGATGGTTATCTTCTCTATGGCAATAGACTATGCGTTACTAACTTACTCCGTGAGAAAGTAATGTATGAATCTCATGCTCCTCCTTATGAGGGGCATAGAGGGATTCGGTCTACTCTAAAGGGAATTGAAACATATTTCCATTGGCATACCATGAAAGCAAACATACAAGAGAATGTTTCTAAATGTGTGGTATGCCAAAAGACAAAGTTTGATAGAGGGAAGCAACCTGGATTTCTTCAACCTTTGCCAATCCCTAATTCACCATGGGAGAGCATATACATGGATTTTATCTTTGGATTGCCTCAGTCTATCCATGGAATACGGGAATATGGACGATAGTAGATAGGTTCAGTAAACAAGCTCATTTTATACCTGTCAAAAAGACTATCAAAGCCCATCAAATGGCAACCCTCTTCATTTCACAAATCTACAAGTACCATGACTTGCCAATGTCCATAGTGTCAAATAGAGATCCTAGAATGACCAGTATTTTTTGGAAGGGTCTCTTTGAGAATTTAGGGACAAGGCTAAACTTCTCTTCGGCCTATCACCCACAAACCGATGGCCAAAGTGAAATGGCTAACCTAACAATTCTTGATCTACTAAAAGCCTATGTAATGGAAGTTAATCAAAGATCCCAATGGGAGAAGTACTTACCCTTAGTGGAGTATGCCTACAATAACACTATACATACTTCCACGGGAAAAGCACCTTTCGAGGTAATTGAGGGAAGATCAAAAAGTCCCCTGCTACTTAAGGTACATGGGAAGATCTTTGTTGCAGATGAGTATAGCCGAGACCTACAAGAATCTTTCCAAAATATTAAGGATGCTATCTCTATCTCACAACAAAGGCAAAAGGCTGCTGCTGATAAGCACATAAGAGCCCAAGATTTTAAAGAAAATGATTGGGTCTTACTCAAATTTCCCAAGGCTCGATTAAGGCACACGACATGCAAGAATCCTACGGGACACCAAAAGTACTATGCTAAGTTAGCAAAAAGGTACTATGGTCCCTTCCAGATTCTTAGGCCAATCAATGACATGGCCTATCAACTCAAGTTACCATGCCATTGGCTCATACACAATGCTTTCCATGTCAGCCTTCTAAAGCGTTACAAAGGAGAGCCACCACAAGAACCAACTATTGAAGACCCACTGGAGACCGAGGACCAAGAAGAGGTGCTGCAGCCCGAGTCTATTCTCCGACATGAAGAAAAGGTACTAAGAGGCGGTAAGACTACCCGACGATATCTTACTAAGTTCAAGAATTATCCTTTTGAAGATGCTAGATGGATGCAAGGCATACAATTAAAGGATAACCTAAACCTTGTCAAAGCTTACAATGCTTACCTAGAGTAAGCAAATGTACAAATGTTTAAAATGAACAGTCTTACAAGACTCTCTTTTTCTTTAGGTGCACAAATGTGAAGTAGTATGCATGCTTAGATCAAGTTTGCGGAGAAGACCTCTCCCAAACACCAAGTAGAGCTTGTCACTCTACTATGGAAGATTGATAGGACTAATGTGCAGTATGCTTTATCTTCTCTACCCGGACGACTATGATTTCAAGAGAGAGGTAATGTCATAATAACTAATATCTAATTCTCCTAAATGATTTTCTCATGTTAATTTGATCATTTAATATGGGGAAGTGCCAAGGGAGAAAAAGCTAGAATATTGGTTAAGCTGGTAGACCGGCCACAGTAGAGATGCAAAGGAGGGAAAATAGGGATCCAAAGGGGGGGGGGGGGGGGGGCATCTGCAAAATAGCAAGGTGCAACAATGGGCTTAAAAGACCCTAAGGTTCATCCCATTAAGACTTCCAAAATGCTAAGATTCTAAAATTCAAAGTTTGTGTCCAATTGTCAAAAGCTTAGGAAATTGGATGCTTTGTGTGTGTCCCAAAAAGTCTTCACAAACTCCTCCATAGGAGGGGGCGAGCCCAAGAAGTAGGGGATGAGAGAGAAACACACACACACACACACACTCACAAGGTTCTTTTGTACACAAGGGGAAAGAGGGACACATGTCAGCTCCCTAGGCCATATGCCCACAAGGTGTACTCAAATTCTATTGGATGGCCATGGAGGTGGACCAATGAGAATTAGGCTAGAGTAAATCTAGTTTAATTAATTTAAAAACACTTAATATAAGAACCAATAGGAATTAAGCTCTCTAGAAGACTATTGGGACAGTCTCCCAAGGGATCCAATGAGCATTCAGCAGCCAAATGGCTTGCATGATTCCTATTGGCCAGGAGGCAAAGGGGTCCAATGAGAGTTTAGTCGAATTAATTAATTACCTAAAGCTCTCACAAAAGGGGAAAGGGAGACACATGTCAGAAGGCTATTACTTATGCTTCTGAAATCCTATTGGCTAAGCCTAGGGAGGTCCAATGAGGTGCTAGCAAGAGAAAATAGCAAGAGGGGTCGACCAAGAGAGAGAGGGGAACATATTTTTCAAAGGAAATTATCCACACACACTCACACAAGCTCATGTGTAGAGCCCGTGTAGAGTAAGAAGACTCTCTCTCTCTCTTCTCAAGCTTTAATGGAAAGCTTATCGCCTACTCTAAGCTTGTGAGAAGGGAGGCCTACACTAACAACTCTTGGCTTTGTGATGCAAATCCAAGAGCCAAGCTTCAATACATGCTCATCTCCTCTACCATGCTGATTACTAAGCTAAGCTATGCTAATATGAATGATTATGTGAGGAGATGTACATCTTTCTCATAAGACTACTCCTTTTTCCTCTCAATCTACTCTCATATCCCGCTAGCTCTCACCATCTTCGAAGGTGTGTCAGGTCTTGGGTCTGAGATCATGAGGAAATTGATGTTGTGTTTGATAAGTGTTTTTCTTAGTGCTTGAAGTTTCCATCCTCATTGCACTAGCTAGTATTGAAGGAACACAAAGAATGGTATTGTAAAATGTCTCTCTTGATGGGAGAAACCATAATACAAAGCCTTTTGGAGGGGGGACTGGCTCAATGCAAATGCAGTCCTCAACTATTGTCAATTTCTGAATTTATCTCTCTTTTGAAGTATTGTTCATGCTATCTAACTAGGTGTTATGCTTTTTGTTGATCTCTTCACCCAAGCACTCTTGTTATTCTCATTAGGAATCTATTCTAATGAGATTCTCACTATTTTCATGCTATTTTCCGCTACAAACAAGTTACTAGGCCATTAAATGTTACATTTAATGACTTTGTGAAGCAAAAAAAGGTATTAGGTTGTTTTTAGTTTTTTTAGTTCAAGAGGGTAACCCTAATGAATCTAATGCTATATGGTATTTTTGTGGGCTTTAAAACGATAACATATGGAGGCTAATTTTTTTCCTACTATCACTATGTAGTGCTAGCCATTCCTCTTTGGAGGGGATCGTATCTCTAAAGATATTGTCAGTCATTTACAACAAGCCACAAACAAGTTATCATGTATTCTAAATTTTTTGTAAGAAAATTTCATGCTATGCTTGCTATATTTATTCATTGACAGGTATCTGCATTGACGCCATGTATTTTTTGTCACCATCAATTTGTATAGATTCAATTATGTATAGGTTGGAAACTAGCTTAGTTCTCTAGCTACTACTTGGTGAACCTTGAGCTTCTACAACTTTTGCTTTTGGAGAATTTATTATCTATGATCATGATCCATATTTAGAGGGGATCTTTTGGTGATTGTATCAAGTATAGTTTGCCAACTTGGGATTAGAAACACTTTTTGGTGTTTGATGTTTATTGACTTGTGTAATTGAGTTGATGCCATCATTTAAGGTCATTGTTTTTGGAGCATTTTCACTCGGATGATTTACCAAGTTCAATTTTAGTACATTGTTGGCTATTGTTTACTGAATTTTGTCATTTTTAGTTGATGTGATATTTACTGTGCTGATGCAATGTGATGTCATTTTTTAATGTTGATTGTTTGTTGATTCAAATTATTTCTTTTTTTTGGTGGTTGTCTTGCATTGTGCAAGTTTCAATGAAAAAAGCAGGATCTCTTTGGTTTGAACCCACTGAGGCGGTCCAGGGTGGGCAACAAGAGAGGCGACCTCTAAACACCCCTCAAGGCTCCCATGCTACTCAATTGGGGCTGGGGCAACCACACACACAACACAACAACGAACCCACAACCAAACCCAAACAAGATAGGGCCACCACCTAGTTATGGTATGTGAACTAGGACGCAAGAGATATTTTGTCACAACCAAGAAGATGCACCACAAAACACACACAAGCAACTTCACACCAAGACACACACAAAATGGACTAGAGAGAGCTAGAGCAAAGGGAAGAGAAGGAGGAATGGATATTGCGTAAGACCTTATTTGTGAATTGCAAATGGAGATGGTTTGTTATGATGCTATCATAGATATTGTACAAAACTAACTCAATGCTTAGTAAATGCTAAACATTGCCAATACACTCAGACTGTCTTAGGGTGTGGGAGACCTCTCACCATAATACCCTCTTACAACAGTCTTAGGGTGTGGGAGACCTCTCACCATAATACCCTCTTACAGTGGATACAAAATTGGCAATGAAAAACACACTAAAAAACACTTTCTAAAACAAGATCAAATGATAGAAACTCAAAATACACAAGTCACCTTGAATTCACTAAACCGTACCGCACAAGTGGAAGGGCGAAGATTTGAACGTCGAATCACGCCTTTGATGCACCAAACCTCAATTTATTGATGATGGAGGAACATATACAATAGTGGTTTTGAGATTTTGAACGCAGGCTCTCTCACTTGCAATGTGTACCTTGAAAGCTTCTCTCACACCAAGAGTGAAGCTCACAAAGTGGTTGCTACGCCTAAGTCCCTCGTCATGCATAGTGTTGGGGTGTTGTGTGAGATATTGCACGTTGTTTTACAAGAAGGAGAGCGGCCTATTTATAGGTTGGAGACCCCCCATTAAGATTATTGGAAATCCTAATTTAGAAGCTAACAAATCAGGATTATGATTTTTTCTGAATATCAAAACATTGCAGGCCTTCTTTGTCTGCTTGAGTCATGGATGTGGGCTCAAAATAGAGCATTATTGATGGTAGATAAGGTGAAAATAGAGTTTTAAGAAAGGAAGGAGAGAGAGAGAGAGAGAGAGTTACTATGCACATGTCTTGAGGTGAGGTGTCTTTTATGGTTAGGTCAATGGCTGTTTTGTGTTAGTATGTTAGTGGTTAGTGTCAGTAATCACTAGAAAGGTAATGATATATTTACAATGGGTAGAATGAGGTGGATGGTTGAATGAAGTGAGAAAATCCTTGTGATGGTGAAGCTTGAAGAAGTTTTGAACTTAATTGTGTACGTTCTCAAAATGACTATTGATCATCTTCTTCTTCTTCTCTTCTTTATGCCAGCGCCGTCAAGGTTGATTACCGCGATGAAAATGGCAATTTGGTTGATGAGATCTCTCAATTTGCAAAGGTTAAGCATGGTTTACATCTGAATTTTATGTATATAGAGAAGGGGTAAGATGGAATTGTACTTTGGAAGTAATAGAGAGAAGCATAGAGATGGTGTATGTACATGTAGAGCTCATATGAGAGCTATGGAAGTAAGAGGGAAGGTTAATGGTGAAGAAGGTGAAAGAAACCATGAAAGGTGCAGGTTTGAGTGAAGGATTGAGAGGAATGAGTGTGTGTGTGTGTGTGTGTGTGTGTAGAAGTGTGGAAAGAGGTGAGAGAAGACCATGGGCTACTTGTGAGAAAAGTGGGCAGACTGGGGTCCACTCAAAAAATCCTAGCTCACCAATGATTGCTCCAAAAATCACCAAAATTTTTGCTGTGATTATTCAGCTCTTGTTTCATATTTTTTCTTTTGACCACCGCTTCAAATTTGGAGTGGAGCTGAATATAAAAAATCCCACAAAAATACCTGTTTTTCTTTACATAAAAGTCTTCAGTGCCCCCCTTTTGTTGAATTTGCATATGGCTCCAAAGGTGAGACCCTCCTTGCATTAGAGCATGACCTAATTGATTCTTAGGGGTTTAAAAATGTGCATGGTTATGGATTATGCACAAATATAATACATGGATATGATGAGAAAAAACAGGCTAGTATATATAAACAATTTATGGAATCTAGAATAGTAGTGTCAGCTATATATAAACATAAAATGGAAAAAAGAGATATATGAAAATATAAAGAATCAAATGAAGGGGACCCTTATTTATTTTTATTGAAGTATATTTATTTACAGAAGATAAGAAAAAATAACTCTAGGAAATAGGAATTTAGTGAAAGGCAATGACTGATGGTGAAATGTATTTTTGAGGTTTTTCCTTGGAGTGGATTCACACCAAAAAAAAGAGAAGCTTGGCATGAAATTATTTTTTATAGAATACATAGGTAAGAAAGATTATGGTAATACTGAGTAAATGTACATAGCATACTTAGAAAAATAACGCACACCTAGGTAGAAATATTTAAATAAATATCAAAATAATTATGAAACTTTCTTATTTTTAGGCCCTATATAGAATGAGATATTTACACACCAATGGGCCATAATATACTTTGGATTTTGTTTTTGTTTTTTGTTTTTTGGCTCGACTAGCTTAGTGACTAGTTAGCTGAGGGTTTTAATGAGATATGGAAAAATTTCCCAAACTCACACACGCCTATGTACAGTGAAAAGATAAGAATAGCCACAGTGTTTAGGTGATTTTGGTAGGGTGAGGTAACTCACTATGGCAATTACGGAGAGCCAAAAAATGGCTATCATTAGCCCTCCCCTAGGATGATGGTATATTCATGTCCCATCATAGAGCATCGTTTGCAAAGAGCGTGCTTTTTGAGTCCTCTACTATATCTGGTCCTTTGACAGGATTTTCATTGTGTGGCTTCTTATCACACTCATGCTTCATGCAGCAAAACTTACATGAGATAGTCGATTTTTGACAGTCCTTCGGTAGATCCTTTGGTAGAAGGTGACTCAAATAGGGCTTCAAGCGATACCCGTCTACCTCCCTGGAGACCTCTTTACCATTCAAGTCCATAAGCTATAGTAACTTGAATTGAAAGCCTTCTTGACTATGTATGTCCCTTGCCATCTAGTTTCAAACTTGGCATCAAAATGATTGTCAAGTCGATTGTCATACCTTAGCACAAGCTCTCCTTCCTTGATGCCTTTGTCCTTGAGTTTCTTGTCAAGATTTTGTTTGTGTAGCTTTTCTTTTGTAGCATTTGTAAGCTGCTTCTCTTTTCCACTCAAGCTCCACTAGTGTAAGAAGTTGATCCATCCATACCTCTTGATCATCTTGTGAACCTCTGCCATGAAGCCGTATTGTTGGGATGTTGAACTCAATAGGTTGCAAAGCCTCTTGACCATACACCAAGTGAAATGGCGTGAACTCTGTTGCCTCTCTATATGTGGTTTGATATGCCCACAAGGCACCATCCAAGAAGTCATCCCATAACTTTGTTTTGTTTTGCACCATCTTTCTAATGATGCTTGCAATGAAACCATTAGCCTTATCCACCAAACCATTTGATTGTGGGTAGTAGGGTGTGCTATGACGATGTAGAATGTGAAGCTCTTCACAAACTTCTGTGAGTAAACCCTTCTTGAACCCCGGACCATTATCCAAAACAATCTCTAGAGGTGTGCCAAATCTACAATAAATATTAGTGTAGACAAACCTGCTCACTGTTTTCCCATTTACCCTTGCCACACTTTGAGCCTCCACCCACTTAGTCATGTAGTCTACAGCCACTAGAATGTAGAGTTTACCATTCTTTTTTCTAGGCAGAGGACACATAGCATCAATGCCCCACTTTTCAAAGGGTCCATTTGCAAGCACTATTTGCCTCGGACCATGCACCGGCCTTTTATTTCCATTTACCTGACAGTTGTGACAACTTTTACACCAATGTTGGACATCCACATGCAAGATTGGCCAAACATATCCTGCAAGCAAAACCTTTTTCACGGTTAATTCTTGGGCAAAATGACCACCACATGCCTCTTTATGCAAACCTTTTAGAATGGCTAGAATTTCCTTGATAGTTGGTACTCTTCTGCACACTTGATCCTTCCCTCTTTGATAGAGGGAGACTTCTAGGAAGAGATAGAAACTTGCCTTCTTCATGAGTCTCCTCTTTTGAGCTTTTGTGAAGTCTTGTGGAAACTCGCCCTCCAAAATGTGGCCAATAATGGGAACCAATGATTTCAATCCCTGGTATCTTGGTTGCTTGATAGCTGCTGCCACCATGACGACCTGCACTTCTTTCTCAACATATGTAACTGCTTTTTATACAAGTAAATTGGCATCTCATTTTGTTTCCTAGGAATATGATATAATTGCACTTCTTCACACAAATTAAACAACCTATGAATGGCATGAACTTTTGTCCTTAAGCTTTCATTCTTGCATGCCCAAATGCTTAAAATCTGCTTCAAAATGAGAAGTGAATCCCCCTTTACCATGAGATGTCGTATACCTTGACTAATGCACATATTCAAACCATGAAGTAGTGTGTCATATTGTGCTTCATTGTTGCTAGTTGAACCTGGTAGATTTTGACCTTCTCTTTCATGACCACCTATCGACTTGGGTTGAGCAACACAAGCCCTCTTCCTGCTTTTCCTGTGACTCGTCGAAAAGCTCCATCAAAGAACAAGGTAAAAGCATTAGGAATACTTTTAGGTGGTGGCAATGGTAGGGTCTTTACTTCAGGAACCTTAATCTCCTTTTCATGCACCCTATAAGTGAGAATCCCTGCCAATTGTGCACGCCCACTATCTTCTACCTTGAAAGAGTATTGAAACTCTTGTAACTCCAACCCAAGGGAACAAATTTTCTCCAATGAGAATTACAAAAGGTTTTGGTTTCAAGTAGGATTTAAACTTTCTCATCGCAAACATGAGAGAAAGCATCATGAGTTCTGCCTCCGTGTAGACTCTCTCCAAGGCATTCATGACCATATTAGCAAAATAGATGGGTCGCATCCCAATACAATGGGGATCTTGTTGTAGCAAAACAACACCAATTGTTTCTTTCCCAACATTAGAGCTAACAAAGAACGTGTACTCCCAACAAGGAGGCATGAGTGTTGGTAGCTCTGACAGAATGACTTTGATGTTACAAAAATATTCTTCAAGCTCATCAGCCTTGTTGTGTCAACTTTTGCAAAGGGTGAAGTAACTCTGAGGCTAAGTGAATGAAGCGTGACATATACTTCACCTTTTGAATGAATGAGATGACCTCCTTAAGACTCTTTAGTGACGATAACTCAATAAGAGACTTTGACTTTGAAGGATCCACCTCGATGCCTTTGTAAGAAAATTTGTGGCTAAGCAAGATCACTTCATCCTCACCTATGTGGCACTTGTCGGGGTTGAGTTGACCTCCCATGTCATAGAGCTTCTTCAAACCTTCTTCTACCCTTTGTAGATGTAATGATTTTGAACTATAAATGAAGAAATCATCAATGAACACCCTAATTGACTTTCCAAAGAATGCTTGAAACACCATGTTCATGAAATGTTGGAAAGTTGCAGGAGCATTTGTCAGGCCAAATGGAATGACTCTAAAAGCATAACAACCCCAAGGAGTGATGAAGGTGGCTTTCAGCCGATCCTCCAATGCGATACCTATTTGAAAGTAACCTGAGTAGCCATCACACAAAATGTACTTACCTCATTTAGTATCTCATCCTGAAATGGGAGGGGAAAGTGATCTCTTTTTTGTTGTCTCATTTACTGGACGCTAATCCACACACACCCTCCACTTGCTGTTCTTTTTGAGAGTGACAACAATGGGAGAGATCCACTCCGAATTCACCATTGAACTTGCAAAGCTTTCTTACCTCCTTGAGTAAAGCCTGCTCCTTGATGACTCCTAGCCTTCATTTAAGTGTCTCATGGATGTGCATGCCTAGTCTCTGCATGAGTCCCTCTGTCATGATGCAAATTTGTGCACCCCCATCCACTAGACCTTTCCTAACCAATCTCCCTTTGATGTAGCAATCTAGCACAGGTGTAGTATCCTCATTCATTTCAGCTTGTGCAATTTTTACAACAGGCACACTCTCTTTTACCTTTCTCCTAGTGCTAACTGCCTTTGTTAAATCCCTCCTAACGTGTGGACATAACATGTGAACCTAATGCAAGAAATTGAGGCCATGATATATCAGGACCCTTACCTCTCATGTCTTCCAACAAGTTGTACAGAGCCATACCATGTCCAAGAGGGAAGTCTTGGAGGTTGATACGACATCAAGTCCTCTTGGTTTCCTTTGTCTCCTTTGCCTTATTTTCTCTTCCATGATCACTTTGTGACGTGAGTCCTTCTTTCTCCTTACCTTTTCCATGGCCACGCTTAATTACATTTGCTTCCATGTCCACCTCATTAGAATTTGTCACCTCTACCACATGCACATTTGGGTCTGGTAAAGGTGGAACTCCTTCCACTCCTAGTGGAGGTGGTCTTGCTCCATTTGGCCTTTGTAGAAGCCGTGGTTGCTGACTAGTTCCTTCACTTGCATTCATCACTGGGTAATTCAAGTTAGGTCTCCCTGGCTCCCCATGGGGCCAAGGACAATTATACATCCCATGTCCAAACTCTGTACAATTCCAATATTGCAAGACTCTCCTAGGTCGTGGATCTCGCTCTTCAGACTTCTTTTGCTTGTCCCTTTGGACCTACAGCTTGTGCAAGGTGGATTGACAAGTTGCTTAAGGATTAATTTAACTTTTCAATTACCTCTGCTGTTACCTCAGGAATCTCTCTAGATGTTGATGCTTTCAATTTTTCCTTAGGTCTAGGACCCTCCATTGGAACCTCTCCCCTTAGGCACTTGAGTTTTCTATACTTCTTAACAGCCCTAGTTTCAGCTGCATCAAAGGTAGTAGGTGTACCCACCTCAACTTTTATCTTGAGTGTGGGAAAGAGACCGGCTATGAACCTCTCCTTCTTTAGGAACTCTGCACCATCACCAGGGTTAGCAACATTTCTCACCCATACAACCCAAAGACGTAGAAACTCTTGTTCATACATGTAGTAGTCATCTAAGTCTTTTTGTTTGTGAGAAACAATGTCTTGCCATAGCTTTTGAGTGTTTTGGGGATCAAAGAAGTATCTCTTGAAATGATTCACAACTTCCATGTAATTCCCTTTAATTTCCTCAGGCAAAGAGTCAAACCAAGTGCTAGCATCTTTCCTAAGGACCACCTCAAACATTTCTACATGTTCTTGATCAGTTAGTATTCTCTTGATATGGCAAGACATCTTGAAATTTGCTAAAAATAATTCTACATTCTCTCCAGGCTCTCCAACAAAAAGAGGACATCTAGACATTTGACGTTGGGCCTCCATTGAATCAATTTCAAAGTGATTCACGTTTTTTTTTCCTTAAAAAGATCTACACAATAATGTTTTCTAAATGGCAGTTTGTTCTACAACAAAATAAAAATATGCACATCAAATGATCTATGATAATCAACAAGAGGTAGGATGGCAAAATTTGGTGATGCAAGAATTTCTCCTACTCTTTGGGCACCAAACATGAACGCCATACATTGTTGAAAATGGATCTTTCTACTAATTGCAACATTTATTCTAATGTGTGGAGTGAAAAGAAAGGGAAAAAACTCTATTCCTGTGCCATTATCCATTGTCTATGCATGACCTAATGATTAAAAAAAAACAAAAATATAGATGTCCAAACTAAGGTCATACCTAATGAGAGGCAAAATAAAAGGATTTACTGAAGCGTTTATCTCGGCCAACCTAAGAGGACCTAAAATTCTACGAATTACACGTTGAAATTGCAACTTAGTACTAACAATTATGTGTACCTTTTGCCTTGCAATGGGAATGAAAGGATCATACATATTCTCGTGATTCATGCAAACTACTTGACTATGCTAAAGGTTGATCCTACACAAAAATACACAAGCCGTTGGTGCGGCTAAAGTTGGTCGAAGCTATCAAGTGGTCTATGCCAAGAAAAGGGTGCAGTCGAGTGCAGTGCAAAAGGCTAGGGCAGGCACCAAGGCCCTTGGCAGCCAAAGGGTAGCGGGAATGCTTGCTTGAAGAGGTTTTTTAGGCCAAAAGTGCTATGCAATGGTCCAGATGGGATGGCAGATGGAGATGTACGAAATGCCAAGTCAAAACTCTAGAATATAAGGTTCAGTGTGCTCTAGAAGCCGGTCTAGACGGCTTGTCAAACAGAGCCCCGGTGTTCTAGATATTGCAGTTGAAAGAAAAAGTGTGTTGCAGATCCCCGACGGACAGGGCAGCTGGGGACAGATGGCCCAGGCTGATATCAGTGTATATGTGTGTAGTGATCGCGTTGTGGAGCATGCCTGTCTTCTCAGATCGCAAATCGGAGCTTTGGACAGCAAGATATGGTCAGTTGAAGATTTTTCGGGGGCCGGGTCTGAGCCCACTTGGCCACATTGGAAGATGTGCCATCTGGCGTTCTTTGAACCTCGCCAAGGTTCTCGGTGGGAGTGTTCACCATGTGGAGCTAGTCGGAATCAACTGCACGTCAATCGGATGCTTAGTCGGCAAGTTATAGCAAGACAAAGTTGGGAGCATTTGGGTAGTGAACAGTTGTAGATGGTTTTCTTCCGTTTTGGAGGCTTTAGTTCGAGGGCGCCAAGGGATCGAAATGCAAAGAAGGCAAGGGTAGTCGGGGCCAGGAATGTGGAGCTTTAGAGAGTTTTTCCTGCTCGGTGATCGGACCCGGGAGCAATGAATGGGGTGCTGCTTAAGTGGGTCACAAAAGGAACCATTGTTATGTAAAAGCTTCAACCCCCAAAGGGGCAGCAATCGAAGGAGCCGGCGCCACGTGGCATGGCAGTGGTCCCACATGCGAGGAGGAAGCCGAATGTTGGGCCCTATATGGGCTGGGGCGAGTAAACCTCATAGGTATCACAAGGTGAAGGGGGAGAGTAAGCCCCTTGAGCTCGTAGCTATGGCGAGCGCGCTGGCGGCGCTGTTATGGCCGAATGCGGCGCTGCATGGGCGTGTTTTGGCGAAGCAGGGAGGAGCAAGTGGCGCGCCCGCGTTGAGGCGGTTGACGGTGATGTGGCAAGGGAGCCGAAGTTCCCGCGGCGGCCGAAATTTTGAGGGAAAGGGAGGGGGCAATAGCGACATCGCTATTGCCTCCCCCCCTCATGTAAGGGAAAGGTCCCACATCAGAGTAGGTGAGCCAGATGGAGAGAGATAAAGCCCGAGGGCAGCCAGATGGACAAAGCAAGGAGCAATGTAGGCCGGACAAGTTAAGTTGGGTACAAATCAAAGGTGGGCAAAGTGCAAGGCCAAGTAGCCGGACAAAGAAGGGCAAAAGTCCATGGGCGTCCGGGCCAAGCAAATGCAAAGGTAAGAGGGACCAAATAAAGGAGAGAATCAAAGCTAAGCAAGGACAAAGTGGAAGCCAAGGTCAAAAGAGGAGTCGGATAGAGGAAAGGGAGAGTCAAAGTAAAAAATGGAGCAGTGTAAGGTTGAGGCCAATAGGGGTAAAAATGAAGATATAAAAATTAAAAAAAATTCCTAGGGGGCAATAGCCCCCCCCCCCCCCCCCCCAAGTGCAAAGAGTGAGGAAGAGAGAGATGGAGCAAAGCGGTGCCCTCTTTCCCAAAAGATACCAATTCAAGATGCTAGGTGGACCAATTGAAATGTAAATTCCCAAATCAAAGTCCCCCCCTATAAAAGTCAAAAATTAATCAAATTTGGGGCTTTTTTCCTTGGCCTTTTGAGGTGCCGTTTGAAGCCTACAAAGTGGAGTTCTCTAGCAAGCTAGCCCCTTTGTAACTTTTGCTTGAAAATGGCCATGGTGATGGCATTGCAAGCCGGTGTATGTGTTTTCTGAAGTGCAATCAAGCCACAGTTGCCTCCGGTGCTGTTGTTTCCCCTTCCCCCCTTCTCTTTCTCCTGCTTTCATGTCCCTCCTCGGTGCCGGCTGTGTGTGTCCCCCCGGACCGATGGTGTTTTGAGTGAGAGAGTGAGATTGAGTGGATGTGAGCGTGTGTAAGGGTGGAGACAGGCAGGGGTAGTATGTGTATCTTATGTGGTGGTTTTGTGGAGTGTGTGAGCAGTGGCAATTGAGCAGGCAGTGGTCTGCTAGGGTTAAGTGTTTCTTTGAAGGTGTTTTCCGAGAGGATAGGGGTGTTGTGAATACCCTGAGCTATAGAGAGGCCCTTTTGTTTGTGTTGGGCGTGTTTCCCCATTCCCCCTCTCCATCTTCTGGTGCCCCCACGGAGGAGCACAGTGATTGCTCCTAGTTGATCGAAAAGAAGCGGTTTTCGCGTTGGAAGTCATGGGAGGTAGAATCTATGGACCGATTTTCACAGGAGAAGAGAGCCCTGACGAGTGGATGTCAGATTTCGAGCTGTACATGCTATCGTTGCGTATGCCGAATGAGGATAGAAAAATGCAAACTTTTCCTCTGGTGATGCGTGGTAGAGCTAAAGCATGGTACGACGCATTGGAAGGTGAGCAGAAGCAAGCATGGCCGGCTCTACGGGCAAGGTTTCTTCACAACTTTTGCAAGGATACTTCCCCAGTCAAAGTGGATGCAAAGCTGAAGACGCTTAAGCAAGATGTAAGTGAAGAGTTCAATTTGTTTTTGGGTCATTTTGAAGAGTGTTGGGCAGAGTTAGCGGCAGCCATGGAATTGGCTAATGGAAACTATTTCAAGCTCGACAAATTCATGGCGTGTCTGCATCCCAAGGTGAGAGAGAAAGTCGATTTTGAGAGCCCAGAGAATTATAATGGTGCAGTAGCCATTCAATGCACGGTCAAAGAGCAGAAAGATAAAGAAGAAGATAGAGCAGGGTGTGTCAGGCTACGAGACGATGGCCCATGTTCAACCGCAGAGTCCGAGAGAGACTGGACATGAAGAAAATCAGGGAATTCGAGGTGTAGCTGTTGTGCCGCAAAATTGGGTGCGCACAGTGCAAGATTTATCCAAGCAGATGCAGGAGTTGCGGCTCAGTGTCATGGATAGAGGACATCCAAGAGGAGCGAGAGGCGGGGCACGGCCACTGCTTGGTAGGTGTTACAATTGTGGAGAAGAAGGGCATTATGCGCCTGATTGTCCTCAACCGCAGAGAGAAAGAGGAGGTATGTACCCGCTTTTTGGTAGAGGTCGAGGTCAAGGGCAATACAATGGCCCAAGAGAGCAAGCGGTGGAGAATCCGGTGCATCCAGCTCCGCAAAACGGAGGTGAGGTTCCAAGAGTAAACAGCATAGGGGTGGACAAGCAGGATGTCGAAGTTTTGGCCAATAAGAGGGCAAGAGTTGAGAGGGAGACAGAGGTAGAACGGGAAACTAGAGCTCGCAAGGGTAAAGAGAAGGTGTATGAAGGCAGAGAGCACCCAGAGACTAGCAAGAGAAGGAGGCGCCGCAAGATCAAACAAGCGGATTTCCAGCTAGGACATGGCTATCCCGAGTACAATGTTGTGAGTGATGTTCAGAATCAAAAGGCAAATATTACATTTGGTCAATTGTTACCCTTAAATCCAAAGCTAAGGAGGCAATGGTCCACCAGTGTTAGCACCAGGCTGCCAAGAGCTAAGGGAAATGTCCAAGCAGTGCAAAACATGTCTTTGAGGGTAGGTAGCCCCACTGATGTTCTTCCGTTGGTGGATGCAATTATAGAGAAGAGGATGCAGGTACAAGCCTACATAGACGGTGGAGCACAGGTTTGTGTCATGACGGAAGCAGCCATGAAAGAGACGGGAGTCAAGGCAGTAGTCAGGTCAAATGTGCGTATGAGGATGGCTAACCATACTAAGGCCAAGTGTCTGGGTGTGGCACAGGATGTGAAGGTCAAGGTGATGTGCATAGAGTGCCTGATTGACTTCTTTGTGATGAAGGCAGGGGATAATGCTTATCCAATCATTTTGGGTAGGCCATGGCTTTTGGCGATAGAAGCAAAGCAGGATTGGGAGAGCAAAATGTTCACTTTACCTGACAAAGAGAGAGGCAGACAAATTGTGCTTGATTTGAAGACCAAGGAGATCAGTTCTCGTCCTATGGCAGTTAAAGATGAGGGCGACACGACGAGCTATGAGTACGAGACCGAGAAGGGCTATGATGAAGGCTATACTAGCATAGAGGAAGAAGAGAGCAAGGAAGACATGTTGAAGATAGATGCAAACTTGTTCGGAGTCACCATAGACTACTCTCCACCTAAAGAAGAAGGTATGCAGCCTCAAGCTCATGGTTTAAGCATAGAGGAGGTTTCGAGTATGATAAGTGAAGACCTTACCAAAGGGGAAAAGGAGGGCTATGTTCAACTATGTGAATCCTATTCAAATCTATTTGCTACGGAGTACAAGCATTTGCGAGGTGTAAAAGGGGTGGAGCACAAGATTTTTCTTAAGGAGGGGCATAAGCCTAAAGCACAGAAGCTAAGAAGACTAGGAGAAATTAAAAAAGAAGCCCTTTGGCAGGAGATCAATAAGCTATTGGATGCAGGCATCATATATCTTGTGAAGGAGTCAGAGTGGGTCTTGCCAGTGGTCATAACCCCTAAGAAGAATGGGAAATGGAGAGTATGTGTCGACTACAAGCCATTGAATACCGCGACCAAAAGGAATCACTACCCCTTGCCGTTTCAAGACGAAATCCTAAACCAGGTGGCTGGGCATGAGAGGTATTCGATTATGGATGGCTTTTCGAGGTACTTTCAAATAGGGATTGCACTTGAAGACCAGTTGAAGACCACATTCATATCGCCATGGGGTTGCTTCGCTTACCGCCGGATGCCATTTGGATTAGTAAATGCATATGCCACCTTCCAAGGTTGGATGAACAGGGTATTTGGTCCATACTTAGGCCGTTTTATTAGGGTCTTCATGGATGATATCAGCTGCTATAGTTCAAGGTTGGAGCACCTATAAAAGCTCCAACTATGCTTTCAAAGGCTTGATGAAGAAGGAGGCCAGTTGAATCCCAAGAAGTGCAAGCTAGCATAGCCTCGAGCGCAGCTATTAGGTCATGTGGTGTCACAAAACGTTAAAGAGGCGGATCCTGAGAAGGTGAAGGCGTTGGTGTTAATGGAGCCGCCATCAGATGCTCAAGGTTTAGCTTCATTTGTTCATAAGTTGAAGTATTTGTCATGTTTCTTTTGGATGCTGTCGCAATATGTGCATCCTCTTCAAAAGAGGGCTCAGCAAGTGCATGGCTATGAGTGGGATGAGGAAGCTCAAGAGGCTTTTGATCGGGTTAAAGAGATTTTGTGTCAGTTGCCAGCGGTGTGTCCTCCCAATCGAGAGGACGACTTCTATGTGTCTATGACAGTGGGCACAGTTTCTATTGGATCAGTTCTATTACAAAAGGTAGGAAGAAGCTACAAGCCGATATACTTCGAGAGCAGGGTGATTAGCCCAGGAGAGGCTACCTACACCGAGGTGGAGCAATGGGTGATGGCTCTAGTCTTCTCTTGAAGGAAGTTCAAAGTCCATTTGATTGTGCGTAAGTTTTTTGTGTTGACGGCTAATAATCTATTGCCAGAGGTAGTGCTACATTTGAAGCCAGGAAGGAGGATTATGAATTGGGTATTGGAGCTACAGGAGTATTGGAGCTACAGGAGTTCGGGTTTGAGTTCAAGGTGGATCACTCGAGTCGGTCTCACCTGGCAGACATTCTTGTCAGCAAGGCTATCGATTTTTCGGTCTATCCAAGGGTGGTACGAGATGAAGCCAAAGAGGAACCCGACTTGGAAGATGCTTTCACTATGTGGTTCGATGGAGCATATCGAAGGGTAGTGCAGAAAGCAGGAGGAGGGGTGGTGATACACAACCCACACGACAAAAATATATTTTCGAAGGCGTATGATTTAGAAGATGTCCACACCAATAATGAGGCGGAGTATCTCACTCTGCATTTGGGTCTTAAGCAGTGCATAGAGTTTGGCATTTCAAGGTTGGTGGTGAAGGGAGATGCATTGCTAGTGATCAAGCAACTACTAGGCCAATGGCAGGTAAAGCGCGATTCTTTGAAGCATTGGTTCTTTTCCATCAAGAAGATGTTGAAGTCTTTTGAAGAAGTCCAATTCAAGCATGTGAGGAGAGAGCAGAATCAAGAGGCGGATCAACTAGCTAGCAGCAAAGTACAGGTACATGTTGCAGGTCTATATGTGGCCCCAGCCACTTATGCAGGTAGGGAGACTCTAAAAGAGATTGAAGGCTTTTTGAGTACAGGACAATGTTCAGAGGGTTTGTCCAAGCTACAAAAGAGAAGAGTGGTGCAAAAGGCCCGCAAATTCACATTGGTAGGTGAAGATCTCATGAACTATGGGCGTGACGGAGTGCTTAGAAGGGTGCTATACAAAGAAGAGATAGGGATGGTGCTGGAGCAATGCCATGAAGAGAGCAGACATCAGGGCAAAGATCAGGTTCTGTTTTGAGTGCTTAGAGCAGGCTTTTGGTGGCCTTCCATTGTGAAAGACGTGCATTACTGGTGCAAGACGTGCCACGAGTGTCAGACTATAGGTGAAAGACGATTGGTAGCGGAGTCACAGGGCGCCATCATTGCACAAAGAGCCTTCGAGAAGTGGGGTCTTGATGCTATAGGCCCTCTCCCAAAGTCTACAAGTGGTAAGAAGTACGTGGTGGTAGCCATTGACTACCTTACAAGGTGGGTCGAGGCCAAAGCAGTGAAAGAAGTAAATGCTAGTGTTGTGGCTCAGTTTGTGTTTGATAATATATGTTGCCGTTTTGGTGTTCCATGGGTGTTAGTTTCTGATAGGGGTCAGGGGTTTAGAAGCAAGCTCATGAGTGCATTAGTGGAAAAGTTTAAGATTCAGCACAGGTTTTCCTCACCCTATCACCCCCAATGCAATGGTCTAGTCGAGAGTGCTAATGGTCAAATTGTCAAGATGTTGACGAAGTATGTGCATAAGCAGGAAGCTGAGTGGGAAGCAAATCTAGAGAAGTGTCTGTGGGCGTATAGAACATCTTATAAGGTGGCTACAAACTTCACTCCATTCGAGCTTGTCTATGGTAAGGAGGCGGTGTTGCCAATGCATGCACAGTTAGGTGCTTTAAAGGGTATGTGGCATGTCAATGCCACTCAACAAGGAGTTCTACAGGATCGAATAGAGAGCTTGGAGGCTTTGCAGATGGACAGAGAGGCAGCGGCGAACTACTATGTGAAGCAAAGACAAAAGCGGATTGCCAAATTCAATCAGAACCTGCCGGACAAGAAGATAGAGGAAGGAGACCTGGTCATGAAGTATGAAAGCTACCTCGATTTCACATTCCAGAAGAAGTTCAAGAAGAAGTGGACGGGTCCATATAAAGTGAAGAAGGACTTTCCGAATGGGATGTATCAACTGGTAAGAGCGAATGGCAAGCTTCTCAGGAATAGGGTAAATGGTGTGCGGCTCAAACTGTATTTCTAGAGGAGTCTAGTGCCTAAAGTGCAGCAGATTATCGTCAAGGGGGGTGGGCAACCCACTTAAAGCATGCAGTGTGTGAAAGAAAGAAGATGAAACTTTTGTACATAGACTGTACATACAGTTATGGTTTTGTGAGTTCTTTCAATCATGGTTTGGTGTGCCAGTTTTAAAGTTATGTACATATGCTTTTGGTCGAACATAAATGTTCAACGAGGGGACTGGGCAATGATGGTGCAGATAAAGTTGGTCGAAGCTATCAAGTGGCTATGCCAGGAAAAGGGTGCAGTCAAGTGCAGTGCAAAAGGCTAGGGCAGGCACCAAGGCCCTCGGCAGCCAAAGGGTAGCGGGAATGCTTGCTTGAAGAGGTTTTTTAGGCCAAAAGTGCTATGCAATGGTCCAGATGGGATGGCAGATGGAGATGTACGAAATGCCAAGTCAAAACTCTAGAATATAAGGTTCAGTGTGCTCTAGAAGCCGGTCCAGACGGCTTGTCAAACGGAGCCCAGGTGTTCTAGATATTGCAGTTGAAAGAAAAAGTGTGTTGCAAATCCCCGATGGACAGGGCAGCTGGGGAGAGATGGCCCGGGCGGATATCAGTGTATATGTGTGTAGTGCTCGAGCTGTGGAGCATGCTTGTCTTCTCGGATCGCAAATCGGAGCTTTGGATAGCAAGATATGGTCAGTTGAAGATTTTTCGGGGGCCGGGTCTGAGCCCACTTGGCCGCATTGGAAGATGTGCCATCTGGCGTTCTTTGAGCCTCGCCAAGGTTCTCAATGGGAGTGTTCACCATGTGGAGCTAGTCCGAATCAATTGCACGTCAATCGAATACTTAGTCGGCAAGTTATGGCAAGACAAAGTTGGGAGCATTTGGGTAGTGAACAGTTGTAGATGGTTTTCTTCCGTTTTGGAGGCTTTAGTTCGAGGGCGCCAAGGGATCGAAATGCAAAGAAGGCAAGGGTAGTCGGGGCCAGGAATGTGGAGCTTTAGAGAGTTTTTCCTGCTCGGTGATCGGACCCGGGAGCAATGAATGGGGTGCTGCTTAAGTGGGTCACAAAAGGAACCATTGTTATGTAAAATCTTCAACCCCCAAAGGGGCAGCAGTCGAACGCGGCGCTGTTGTGGGTGTGTTTTGGTGAAGCGAGGAGGATCAGGTGGCGCGCCCGCGTTGAGGCGGTTGACGGTGACGTGGCAAGGGAGACGGAGTTCCCACGAGGGCCGAAATTTTGAGGGAAAGGGAGGGGGCAATAGCGACATCGCTATTGCCTCCCCCCCTCATGTAAGGGAAAGGTCCCACATCAGAGTAGGTGAGCAAGAGGGAGAGAGATAAAGCCCGAGGGCAGCCAGATGGACAAAGCAAGGAGCAATGTAGGCCAGACAAGTTAAGTTGGGTACAAATCAAAGGTGGGCAAAGTGCAAGGCCAAGTATCCGGACAAAGAAGGGCAAAAGGGCATGGGCGTCCGGGCCAAGCAAATGCAAAGGTAAGAGGGATCAGATAAAGGGGAGAATCAAAGCTGAGCAAGGACGAAGTGGAAGCCAAGGTCAAAAGAGGAGTCGGATAGAGGAAAGGGAGAGTCAAAGTAAAAAATGGAGCAGTGTAAGGTTGAGGCCAATAGGGGTAAAAATGAAGAGATAAAAATAAAAAAATAAAAAGCCTAGGGGGCAATAGCGACATCGCTATTGCCCCCCCCCCCAAGTGCAAAGAGTGAGGAAGAGAGAGATGGAGCAAAGCGGTGCCCTCTTTCCCAAAAGATACCAATTCAAGATGCCAGGTGGACCAATTGAAATGTAAATACCCAAATCAAAGTCCCCCCCTATAAAAGTAAAAAATTAATCAAATTTGGGGCTTTTTCCCTTGGCCTTTTGAGGTGCTGTTTGAAGCCTGCAAAGTGGAGTTCTCTAGTAAGCTAGCCCCTTTGTAACTTTTGCTTGAAAATGGCCATGGTGATGGCATTGCAAGCCGGTGTATGTGTTTTCTGAAGTGCAATCAAGCCACAGTTGCCTCCCGTGCTTTTGTCTCCCCTTCCCCCCTTCTCTTTCTCCTGCTTTCATGTCCCTCCTCGGTGCCGGCTGTGTGGAGGTGTGTGTCCCCCTAGACCGATGGTGTTTTGAGTGAGAGAGTGAGATTGAGTGGCTGTGAGAGTGTGTAAGGGTGGAGACAGGCAGGGGTAGTAGGTGTATCTTGTGTGGTGGTTTTGTGGAGTGTGTGAGCTGTGGCAATTGAGCAGGTAGTGGTATGCTAGGGTTAAGTGTTTCTTTGAAGGTGTTTTCCGAGAGGATAGGGGTGCTGTGAATACCCTGAGCTATAGAGAGGCCCTTTTGTTTGTGCTGGGCGTGTTCCCCCATTCCCCCTCTCCACCGTCCTCGGTGGGGGCACCAAAATTGAGGCGGTCCGGGGCGGGCAACAAGAGAGGCGATCTCTAAACACCCCTCAAGGCTCTCGTGCTGCTCAATTGGGGATGGGGCAACCACAAGCACAACACAACAAGAAACCCACAACCAAACCCAAACAAGATATGGGCACCACCTAGTTATGGTATGCAAACTAGAACGCAAGAGAGATTTTGTCACAACCAGGAAGATGCACCACAAAACACACACACAAGCAACCTCACAGACACACACAAAATGGACCAGAGAGAGCTAGAGCAAAGGGAAGAGAGAGAGGAATGGATCTTACATAGTACCTTATCTGTGACTTGCAAATGGAGATGGTTCGTTATGATGCTTTCATAGATCTTGTACAAAACTAAGTTAATGCTTAGTGAATGCTAAACATTTCCAACACACTCACATTGTCTTAGGGTGTGGGAAACCTCTCACCACAATACCTTCTTACAATGGACACAAAATTGGCAATGAAAAGCACACTAAAAAACACTATATAAAACAAGATCAAATGATAGAAACTCAAAATACAAATACATAAGTCACATTGAATTTACTAAATCGTACCGCACAAGTGGAAGGACGAAGATTTGAACGTCGAATCACGCCTTTGATGCACCAAACCTCAATATATTGATGATGGAGGAACATATACAATAGTGGTTTTGAGATTTTGAATTCACGCTCTCTCACTTGCAATGATTAGCTTGAAAGCTTCTCTCACACCAAGAGTGAAGCTCACAAAGTGGTTGCTACGCCAAAGTCTCTCCTCACGCATAGAGTGTTGGTGTGTTGTGTGAGATATTGCAGGTTGTTTTACAAGAAGGAGAGGGGCCTATTTATAGGTTGGAGACCCCTCATTAAAATTATTGGAAATCCTAATTTACAAGCTAACAAATCAGGATTATGATTTTTTTTTAATATCAAAACATCGCCGGCCTTCTTTGTCTGCTTGAGTCATGGATGTGGGCTCAAAAGAGAGTATTATTGATGGTAGATAAGGTGAAAGTAGAGTTTTAAGGAAGGAGAGAGAGAGAGAGAGAGAGAGAGAGAGAGAGAGAGAGAGAGAGAGAGAGAGAGAGAGTTACTATGCACATGTCTTGAGGTGAGGTGTCTTTTATGGTTAGGTCAATGGCTATTTTGTGTTAGTATGTTAGTGGTTAGTGCCAGTAATCACTAGAAAGTTAATGATATATTTACAATGGGTAGAATGAGGTGGATGGTTGAATTAAGTGAGAAAATCCTTGTCATGGTGAAGTTTGAAGAAGTTTTGGACTTACTTGTGTAGATTCTTAAAATGACTATCGATCATCATCTTCTTCTTCTCTTCTTTATGCCACCGTCGTCAAGGTTGATTACCGCCATGAAACAATTTGCGGAGGTTAAACATGGTTTACATGCTGAATTTTATGTATATAGAGAAGGGGTAAGATGGAATTGTACTTTGGAAGTAATAGAGAGAAGCATTGAGATGGTGTATGTACATGTAGAGCTCATATGAGAGCTATGGAAGTAAGAGGGGAGGTTAATGGTGAAGAAGGTGAAAGAAACCATGAAAGGTGAAGGTTTGAGTGAGGGATTGAGTGTGTGTGTGTGTGTGTGTGTGTGTGTGTGTGTGTGTGTGTGTGTGTGTAAAAACGTCTTCAGTGGCCCCCCTTTTGTTGAATTTGCATATGGCTCCAAAGGTGAGTCCCTCCTTGCATTAGAGTATGACATAATTGATTCTTAGGGGTTTTAAAATGTACATGGTTATGTATTATGCACAAATATAATCCATGGATATGGTGAGAAAAACAACCTAGTATATATAAATAATTTATGGAATCTAAAATAGTAGTGTCAGCTATATATAAACATAAAATGGAAAAAAGAGATATATGAAAATATAAGGAATCAAATGAGGGGACCCTTATTTGTTTTTATTGAAGTATATTTATTTACAGAAGATAAGAAAAAATACCTCTAAGAAATAGGAATTTAGTGAAAGGCAATGACTGATGGTAAAAGGTATTTTTGAGGTTTTTCCTTGGAGTGGATTCACAAAAAAAAAAAGACAAGCTTGGCATGAAATTATTTTTTATAGAATACATAGGTAAGAAAGATTATGGTAATGGTGAGTAAATGTACATAGCATACTTAGGAAAATAACGCACACCTATGTAGAAATATTTAAATAAATATCAAAATAATTATGAAAATTCCTTATCTTTAGGCCCTATATACAATGAGATATTTACACACCAATGGGCCATAATATACTTTGGCTTTTGTTTTTATTTTATTTTTTTGGCTCGACTAGCTTAGTGACTAGTTACCTGAGGGTTTTAATGAGATATGGGAAAAATTCCCTTACTCACACACGCCTATGTACAATGAAAAGGTAAGAATAGCCACAGTGTTTAGGTAATTTTGGTAGGGTGAGGTAACTCACTATGGCAATTACGGAGAGCCGAAAAATGGCTATCAACACCAAGAACTTCAAGCAGGGCAATTGAATTTTTGGTTGTGGCTGTTGTTTAGCTTCGACTACCTTTCCACAGCCTATGGGTTTCCTTGGCTCCCTCATCAAACTGAGTTAACGCACATTAAAATTGATGAGAATGAAAATGCTACTGAAGTAAAAGTGCTGGTTGCTCGTGGTCAACGATAATAAAATTTGATGTGTAAAATAGGAGGACAATAGTGCCTGAACAAGTATTTTTTAAAGATCTCAATGTTGGGTGGCAGGGTTCAGACACTTATGGGTAGTGCGTATCTAGCCTAAATGTGGTGTACTTAAGATAGAACAAGAATGGCATCAATGCAATGGAAAGAAGGGTCTCTATTGGAGGTGTTGTTGCTGATGGTGAAGGCGCCAGATAATGTATTTATTTAAAATAATAGATTTGCTAGTTTGCTAGAAGAATGTAGGTATGGTCAAAAGAGGTGATGAGAATGGGATCGTGCTAGCTAAACATAGTGCAAGTGTGTGAATGTGTGTAAGCAAGATTATCACTCAGATGAATTAGGTTCCAAGATAGATTAGTTTGGACTCATAAACACAACACTGATTAGCTTAGCACGGGCTCACCATAGACAAGCATGTAGTGCAAATTTGAACTGTGTTGTTTATTCATGAAAGTGAGCTTTAAGTAGCTCTATATCTTGAATCCATTACATGTGGGATAATCCCCCCTCTTCCCTTCTTCACTTAGACTCTAGGACAAAACCCACACTTTACAACCCTCCCTTGGGATTTGGACTAAGACAAAATATTGAAGATGCAATATCCACATAGGATGATAAGTTGGTATCCACACAGGAAAAGAAAAGTCCTCCCCATAGGAAAATAAAAGTCATCCCCTATAAGTAGAGAGGTTGCATCTTCAAAATTTGTCTTCATAGAAGACAAGATTGTTCTCGCCTTTGTCTTCTTCTTCGTCCTGTACTATATGAGCTGATCCTTTAATAAGTCTCTTTTCTTTGTAGCTTTTACTGTTGCTTCTACTAGACTGGTTCTTTCTCCACTGCTACTACCTCCATTTAAGTAGCATCGAGAAGGAGGATGTCCCGTCTTAACGCATTTGTTGCATGGTTTGTTTGTTTAGCAATCTTTCGCTACGTGTCCCATTCTTCCACATTCATAACACTTTCTCTTTCTCCCAGTTGATGATGTCGATGGAAAATATCTTCCACTTGAATATGTCATGACAAAAGCCCCTCCTTATGATGTTAATGAGTCTTTTTGCTTTCTTTCTTCTGCTTGGATTGAGCTGATGACATCTTGGAAAGGTGGAGCGGGTTCTTTTTCTACAAGAATTGTGACTAAGTGGTCATAAGAGGGTGGAAGTGCACTTAAAAGTACGACCACTTTGTCATATTTTAGTACTTTGCACGGATGTAAGTGAGCTGTGTGACAATGCTCTTAAGCCTATTTACTAGGCTAGCAATGTCCTCCCCTTCAACCATAGTGATCTTGTAAAGTTTTCTTTTGAGGCTAACCTTACTTCTTTTAGTCCTTGCTCCAAAATTACTTTCTAGGACATGCCAAGCTTCATGTGCATGTTTACAGTCATCTATGAAATGCACATAGTTTTCATGCAAGGAGGTGCTGATGATTCCTAACGCTTGTTCGTCTTTGGCCAAATTTTGTGCACTTGCTATGAGTGTAGATGTCCTAGTGTGCACTCCATCAGTTTGGGATTGTTGTTCTATGCTGATAACAAACCATAAACATTTTTTCATTAGGTAACCCCTTAACTTTGTTTGTCAGGTGTGAAATCCTTGCCCTTTGTACCTTTCTATTCCATTCTCTCTCGTTGTGCTAATATAGGGGTCTTAGCTTAGGAGACTCTCCTAGCCAGTGTCTACCTCTTTACATGAGCACAAATTTCCCTTAGGAGATGATAGGAAATTTATTTGCAAATTATTGTGCTTGGGGGCAAAATTTTAGGGTTCAGTGCGAGAGAGAGAGAGAGAGAGAGAGAGAGAGAGAGAGAGAGAGAGAGAGAGAGAGAGAGAGAGAGAGAGAGAGAGAAATCCCCTTTTGTGAAGATCCTCTTCACTAGAGTAAAGCCCCTCTTCACAATAGAGGAATAGTGTACTTCACTTTGAAGCTTCGATGATGAATTTGGCTTTGAGTGGCCTTGATGGAGCTTAGAGAAACTTGGAGTTTTGAGACCTTGGCTAGGTGCTCAAGGCTCCCTTTGTGTGCACAATTTTGTGGGACAGCACCCTACGAGGGTTGAGTGCTTTGGAGCTTGAAGGCAAGGTTTGCTCTAGGTTGCCATGGGAAGGGGGGTCTTGGTGTTGGAGGTTTCTTGGTGAACAAGAGATTCAAGAGTAGGGCCAATGGCCGTGGGAAGGGGGGTCTCCGAGCATGTGAGGACAACTCGGGAAGAGGGCAGACGGGGTTAGGCCGGGTAGTGGGGCGACATCCCCGGGTAGGCGGGCAAGCTTTCGAGCATCAGGCGGGGGCAGGGCGTCGATTCACAAGTAAAAAGGTTGTTCGCATGAAGCTCCCCTTGCGGACCCGCCGACTAGCTGTGTTGACCGCCTACTTCAAGTCCACCCACGAGCCCAACTTGAACCCATGACCCACACCAACATAAGAATAGCCAAGTTAAGCTAGCCAACAAGGCTATTAGCTTTGCTTGTCAAACACTCCAAATATAATAAATGTAATCTAACCTCTGCATAGCTCCACGCAAACAAACTCTCACACACATTTTTGGAATGAAGACAGTGAGATGTTTGAAGGAGCTCCCAAGCTCAGAATGGAGTGTTTGAAGACTCTATGGAAAGTTTGCAACGAGCACTATTTCCACACATAAAAATTGTAAGCAATAGGTATGCGGGGTAAAATAATAGAGGGATCAAAAAACTCAAAACATGCAGAGGTCGATACCAAAAGAAAATGCAAGAATGTACTTAATGATGCTCAATTAGAGAGATTATTGGAAGGAATATCGAAGGGGGAGGTACACTGCAACCATACACTAATTGAATGCAAAGAACCTACGTCTCTTAATTATGCTTGACCTAGCTATGGAGGGTAGTGGCTCAATGGACTTTCACCATGAAGCATAGTAATGAACGTAGCTAGCACACCAAAGCTCTGATACCACTCAAGGCAATGGGATCGTGCTAGCTAGGGTGGATGAAAGAGAAACATAGTGCAAGGGTGTGAGTGTGTGTAAGCAAGATTATCACTCAAGTGAATTAGGTTCCAAGATAGGTTAGCTAAACTCATAAACACAATCTTGAGTATTGACTTAGCTTAGCACATGCTAACCATAGACAAGCATGTAGTGCAAACTTGAACTGTGTTGTTTATTCATGAAAGTGAACTTTAAGTAGGTCTACAACTTGACTTCATTACATGTGGGATAATTCCCCCTCTTCCCTCCTTCACTTAGACTCTAGGACAAAACCCACACTTTACAAGAGGTATGGAGAATCCTATAGGCTTGCTCTCTTCTCTCTTGATACCTAGTAGTGGCTACCCTAGTTTTTAAGTAATGAATGTAGTTATGGTCAAGAGAGGTAAGGAGAATCCCATAGGCTTGCTCACATCTCTCTTGATACCTAGTAGTGGCTAACTATCCTCTTGTCCTCAACTAGTGGCTTCACTATTCCCCACACATGCTTCTTCATTAGATACCCTTTTACTTTGGCTTGCCAGGTATGAAAATTTTCTATGTCAACTTTTCCAAGAGAGCCCATTAAATTTGAGAGGTCTGACCAATGAAATTTTGTTTTGGTAGTGTCTAACCTATTACAATATGGAGCATAGGAAGCCTGAAATGATGATCCTCCTTGAGAAATACTCTGGTAATAGACAAAAAACAACAAACTATGGTTCTCTGCATCCTTTTAATGAATATTGAAAGTTAAAATTTGAAATCAATTATGAATTCAATTGGATGTGACAAATTGTTTACAGAGAAGGCTCGTGGAAGGTTGAATACAAAGCTTGTGATCCTTCCAAGCTTGCACACATACTCTCCTCCATGAGAAGGTGGCTTGTAACCCCCCCTTTAATGTAGGTGGTGTTTGCCAATTTGATAGGGCGGCATGTGTGCAATGGAATCAGTGTGCTAGCAATAGGTTACGAGGAGTATTGAATAGAAGCTTAAGCATGCAAGGGTGATCGAGGGTAGCCTAAGTTTGAGCATATAAATGTGATAAAGAGCAGCCTGTATAGGCTCAATAAAAAAGCGTTAGGTAGTGGTTGAGCAAGTAGCTAGGGGCATGCAAGATTGGTTGAAATGTGATTGAGAGGAGCCCTTACAAGTTCAATAGGAAAGCATCGAGTAGTGGTTGTGCAGGTAGTTGGGTGCATGCAACATTGGTTGAAGGTAGTGCAAGCTTGAGCTTTAGCATGGTTCTTGCCTTAGATTTATAGGCCAGTGTACAAATTGATTGAATGCTCAAAAGGTTTGTAGATTTATATATTGTTGAAGGTTTATAGGTTTGCAGGTTTATAGGTTGCCGAAAGCTTTACAGATTTTTATATTTATA
Source organism: Adiantum capillus-veneris (assembly GCF_014529385.1). NCBI lineage: Eukaryota > Viridiplantae > Streptophyta > Polypodiopsida > Polypodiales > Pteridaceae > Adiantum > Adiantum capillus-veneris. Next base: position 86,302,187 of record NC_140937.1, read on the forward strand.
GGTCGTCGTAGCTTTTCAGGGTCGCAGGATTGAAGGTCACCAGGTCAAAGGACTGATTTCAAGGTTAACAGATGAATTATTTGGTTTAGGGAAGTACCCCTCCAATTTGTGGAAATTCCCAAAATATCCCTCAAATTTTCAAAAATTCCCAAAATACCCTTGTATCTATTTTGGTTGGATTGGTCAAGATTTTTTAATCTTTATTGACAATTAATTGAGATCCGTTTTTGCATGCTTAGCATGTAATTTGTCACAAATTACCTCGCAAGAAAGGAAATTATGTCTAAAGATAATGAAGCAATTCATCTCCAAGCCTACATAATCAACTCAAGTTCTGGATTTAGCACCTTATATTGATAAGCAGTGAGTCTTCTTATGAAAAGCTACAAATTTCTTAACCTTTGGAGAAATTTAATTCCACAACCGGGGGTATTTAGGAAATTTTGAAAATTTTGAAGGGCATTTGGGAATTTATGACAAAATATTGGGTGTATTTTGGAACTTTTTGAAATTTGAGGTTTATTTTGGGAATTTTGCACGAATTAGAGGGGTATTTTGGCAATTTTCCCTTTGGTTTATTTGCACTCAAGATACTTCACCATGGGGTTGCACTTTGTGTTTCAAATGAAAATGTGCAAGCTCTGGTGAGAGAAGACCAAGGGTTTAAGTTTGTTAGTATTTTGGTGCTGGCTTTGAGACGAGTTTGGTGTCGGTTTTCAAAGTGTTTGGGATCTTCTGGTTACCAATGACATGGTTTTGGGTTCTTCTATTGCAGGTGTGCCCACATTGGAAAATTCTGCAAAGAGAAAGACAACTAAGTCGACACCCGCCAAGCAAATTCCTAACAAAATTTTAGAGAAAAAACCTCGACTCTTGTATCAGCTCAGGCTGAAGTGATCGATGTTGACACTAAACCTTCATATTAACTAGCAAACGTTGTACATGAAAATAGTAAAGCATCAGAAAAAGATGTAAAATTTGAAGTTATAGAGGTTACTGATGAAGATGAAAACAATGCTCTTATGGAAAATAATATCCAGTTGGCCGTAAGTGGTGATGTTATTGAGCGTTGTAGTGTATTGTCTGCTGATAAGTGTCCTTACATACTTATGTGCAGGTTATTGCCACTTGACAAGGTGAGAGGTCTCCGAAAATATGGCACTTCACTTAAAACTACACTTGCTACAAATAAATGTATGCCATAGAAGGGAACTTTTGTTGTCTCCACTTATCTTTGCAATGAGGAAGAAACCTTGGTAACAGATATCATTAAGGCTTCTTGGGATCCCATGTGGACCGAGGCACGTATGGAGTTTGGAAAAGAGATGTCCTCAAAAATAGAGCTCAATTTTATGGCAAAGAAAATGCTTTTTGTGTGGTAAGGGAATTATAGAAAAAAGCCTTGGATAGAAGTTATCACTAAGCTTTTCAAAGAGGGTAAGTCTAGATAGATGAGAATTATGTGCACTCTCCTAGATCCTAGGAAGGTTCTAGAGATAGCTCTTCTTGCTTCTTTGCAGCACATGAACATGTAAGTTATTTTTCTTGTAGTTTTCTTTGTACTCCTTCAAAAGTTTAATTTATAAGCTATTAATTTTAATCAGTTCCTTTGAATATTTTAACTAAACTCTTCTTTGTGTCAAAAAGATTTATGTTTATGGTTCTAATGACAAAGAAGTCATGGATGTTTATGCCTTAACCCTATGGTAAGCATGCCACAATTGTTGTGCATGTATATAGGTAGTTTGTGGGTTGGCTTTCAAATGACTATGGCTATTTTACTAATAATACATTTTTTGGATTATTTGTTTTCTCCTCACATCAGTAGCACGCTCTTTGATCTCATCAATTCTTCAAAAAGTGTGTGGTAAGTATTAACTTAAGGAGAGAGTTGTGATAAATATAATCTAGAACTAAAAATGCTCAATAAATATCCTACATGGTGTTGAGGAATAAACAAAAAAAAGATACGTCGAAGCTTACATAGTCTATATACAAACATGGGATAAAATTAAAGTCAAGTATAGTAGAGTATTACTAGGATTTTAACTACAAGATATCTCCAACTCATTTGTCTCACTCGCTTTATATCCTTCGCTTGTTTTTCAAGGCTCATTAAATGGTAGCACCCGGGAACAAGTTGTCGCCATTAACAATGGCTTGAATTCAAAACCCTAGAAAAAAGACCTAGTTTTGTCTTGCTATCCAAAACATGACAAAACCTAAAAAAACTAGAACTTTTTTGGCTTTATGAACTCCACACAGGCGCCAAGGAATCCTCTTCCTTGGCTTCTTTTCCCTAGAGAGCACAACCACTCCCTTTCCAATGGGAAAAGCCTAATAGACATTTATGCTATAGGAATGGAATTTGATTGATCAGGTTGACCTGTCCATGATTGACAAACTGAGCTGATCCCTACTTTTCACCCCACACTCACACATGATCATTAATTTTCTACTTACTATCACACTATTCTTGATACGTAAAATAATGGTCCGTTCCTTATTTCCATAGAAAATTTTCTTCAAAGCGGCCATTGAAAATAGTACTACAATCATTCTTTCTCAGATAGATATTTTTTCGACTTAAGATAAGGTACTCTCAATAAAAGAAACCATGACCAGTACTTAAATTATCTCAAAACCCCTAGACAGGGGTGAAAAAAGACACTTTTTTATTCCTAAACCAAGGCGGAAGCAGACATCACCCAAAAAGTTTGGATTCCCTTACACCCTAACCAATTGCCTATACAATCTCGCGGCTCTTGTAGGATAAAAATGGTATATGAACATGTGTATAAACATAGACATGAAATGAGCAAAGGCTTCACATCCAAGGGTGGCCAACTCAGCACTAGCCTCTAGCCAATTGTGACTCTTCACCTAAAGATAAAAATGTAACAAGAAATCAGAGGTGGTCCTAAGACAAGTTGTCATAAGGATGATCAAAGCCCATTCAAACTATCCAAATCATTTCTTTCTTAATTTTTCAATCAAGTGCATGGTGTTTTTTGGAAGTTAACTTTTCATTTTCAACGAGTTTTATCATTTTTAAAGATGTTTATCTATTATATAGTAGATGCAATGTGACAACTTTAGAGAATTTAGTGGAAAAATGTAAAATTTATAAAGACTAATAACCCATTTGGGACTAATTCAAAGTGAAAATTTTTATATAGTTGGTGCAAGCATGCTCTATCATTGGTAAGGCACTGCTCGGACCGGCTTCATGATTATGTGCAACTTTGGCTCTCTGTGGAGCAACCTCCTCCAAATGGAAGTTCAAATGTGTGCTTTTTATAGACATATCTACTATCTTTTTCTAAAAGGATACTTAATCATTAAGTAAAGTATGAAAACTTATAAAATTACCATGAAAATTTGAGCGACTAAGTTTTCAAATTAATATAACCTTTTATTTTCTCAAAATTTCAAGAATGTAAGCTATTTAATTGATTATAGAGTAGTTCTTGCTATGATATTTTTATCGTCATTTTCTACTCTATTTCAATCTTATATTTATCCAATATTTTTTTCACTTATTCAACAAGTGAAAAATCATGCAATTTTGACCTTAATAAATAATTAAACTAAAAATTTTCTTGTAATATTTTATTTGGCTTCCTAATAGTGTGTTTGAACTCTAGAAATTTACCCATATTTTTCTAGATTATTTTGAGATTTTTTCCTTCACTATAAAAATAAAACAAAATTGGCCTTAACCACAAAACTAAATGGACCAAAGCAGACTTTCGATGTGGAGAATTTTCATTAAATCATGTTGGTTCACATTCAATGTACCATCATATTGGGTGAGTTGTTGAAGGTAAGACCACATCTTTGGAGGGATCTGCAAGGTACCATGGAAAAAATGGGCAAAATGGGATTGACCAAAGAAAACCTTGAAGAATTTGGTAAGGAAGAATTACGGGCAAAATTTGTTAAATCCATGTCTATGAACAAAGTTGGTGATTACTGCAAAGGAAACTAAGAAAACATGACTCTTCCAGGACAATACAATGATGCAACAACTATGGATGTTCTACACAGTGGGGCAGTATTACCATTGCAACAACTGGAAGCTTGGGGAAAGCCAGCAAATAGGAAAACATGAATGACTCTACAATTGGTAGATGGGCACATTGAGAAACCCATGGGAATACTATAAAATGTGATAGTCAGCTTTGTGGAATTGACTACCAACACACTTTTTCCATTGTAGAGAAAAAAACTAAACTATGGAATCCTTTTAGGAAGATTTTTCATGAGACAGCTACAATTGATCCAACATTTGGGAAATGCCTATCTCTACTTGAAACAAGTTGGATCAAACCAAATTATAGCTTATATAAAGATGTCTTGAGGACACCAATCCAAGTGTCGGATTCAGATACATCAGCTGAAACTAAAATGCCATCATGACTGAACAAAGACGCACCAATTTGGATATGTGGAGCCTTTGAGAGTGGTAGTTTACGATGAGAGGATTGTGTCTTAGACCAAGAGGTAAATGATGATTATGAGTATGTGCCATGAATCCTTTCCAGAACACTTGTTTGAACCATTTGAGTGGACACAGATTTTGGCCACTATGGATGTATGCATCAACGAATCCACACACACAATTTTGTGATGAGGAGGGGTATAACATAATTCCTATCAAAATGGTATCCATTGGGTTTATCAACAAACAACAAGTTTTCTTTGATCATTACTATGATGCCATTGATGAGTTAGAGGAGGAAACACTCATGACTGAGGAATCTGACTCTTAAAAGGAACATGTCAGTGCCAACCTGCTACTTAGGGGAGGAAAAAAAGTTTTTTGAGTTTTCGAATCAGCATTGTAGATGCCAACAGAGATATCACAGGAAACAAGAGAACAAATTGAGAAGAAAACAATCAAAATAAAGAATAGGGAACACAGAAGCCGGGGTGCAATGGCACTTCCAGATTGTAAATACAAAGCCATTTGACCCTTTCAACCCCATTTTTGGTTAAACCTAAGGTAGCCTTAGTATATAAGGTACCTAGGTCATTTTGTAAGAAGACTTTTAATCATAATCAAAACTTTAGTGCTGCCGTCTACTATGTGTGAGAGAGAAAGAGAGTGTGTGTGAGCTTCATCCTCTTGCTACGCCCTGCTCGCTCAACACATTGGAGATCCGACTGCACCATTGTTGTAGGCTCGAGGAGAGCTACACTACAACGCCAAGCATTCCACACGAGACGAAGCGCACACGCCGACGTATCTACGAGCTATTTGTGGCCGTAAGTGTATCAAACGATGCCTGTTTTCTGCGTGCTAGTAGTCTATAGAATTGTGGCGACATAAGCTACGCATAGGTACTCATAAATTTCAGTTTCGGGCACTTTCAAAATTCTGTTCTGTCATCCTACGCGTTTTCTGCAGATGGGTTTAGAGTGAGGGTTTTGAGTGTAGAAGCTTAGGGACAGGTGTATCCTAGTGAGGGGATGGTGTTCCTTAAGTTTCCTACGAATCTGGCATGATTAGGTGAGTTACCTTCTGTATGTGTGTATGTGTCTAGGTGGTGTAGTTGAGGGTAGTGAGGTTCTTGATTGTGGACTAGTTGGCCTTCCAGAGTGTTCTATGTGTAGGATGGTCTCAGCCTGACAAGCTTAAGAGATTTCCTCCGTGTGCCTATCGTGTCATCTGTGTTCTCGATTGACATTATGTTGATCTAGGTAGTGTTTGCATGCACTTCATGGGTGTGTGAGTCTCTCCAGTCCAACATTGGCGCCGCTGCCAGGGACACAAGGACCTAAGTAGGTTTCCTACTAACACTCGTGTAATGGTTGCTTGATTTAGTTTCGGCTAAAGAAGGCGTTTTTCTTAAGTGGATCCGGAAGAGGATATTCCGCGTTCAAGTGGATAGCCAGGAAGCGTGTGTCTTGCCGAGGATCTGCAACTAGATAGGTTTAGTTAGGATTTGTGGATTCGAGTAGTTGTTGGTGGTCGAGTGATTTGTGAGGTGATAAAAGTGTTTACTAGTCCGTGTGTGGCAGTGAAGCGTTTTTCTACTCATAGATGCAAAACCCCATATGATTTGTAGGAGTAGCTTTAGGTAAGTGATCCGATTCTGATCTAGAGCTATTCATCACTGAATTATTTGCTAAAGTGCTTGATTGCATTTGAAATCACGGAAAAGTGTGATTTTGAGGGTAAAAATGTATTAAACAAGCTTTTGTGGATATTTTTGTATGACTGACTGATGTTGTGCATATAAAAGAGCATTTGCAAGGGTTCTGTGAAGAAAACCTGCAATTTTGTAAACATAGACATCCTACGCGTAGGATGTCTCAAGGGGGTTCTGGAGACCAAATTTGAAAATTCTGACTGCTCCAGTGGGTTCAGAGGGTAGGTTTTACCCTAGTAACATATTGACTTGGGTGTTTTTCCCTATTTTTGTTGACCAAAAGCCAAAAGGCGGAGTCAAAAAACGTAAAATTTTAGAAAAGGCTTAAGTTGAGTGATTTTTGCATGTTTTTGCAATTGTGAAGCATACTTGCACTTGCTGAGAGCATAAGGAAGCATCAGAGACACTTCAGTCTCAAAAAATCAGTAGTAGACATCCTACGTGTAGGATGTCTATAGGGTGATCTGGTGGAAATTTTGAAAATCTGAGGTTACCAGTGTGTTTAGAAGGTAGGTTTTACCCTATTTTCACCTGGAAAGTGGAAATTTGACCAAATTTTGACAGATCAAAGCCAAAAGACTGAAATTGCCAGACATCCTACCCAAATTGTGCCAAGGCATTATTCCAAGACCAAAACCATAGGATGGTTGCAGGAGCATGATCTGCATGATATATTGAGTGACTGAGAGAGTTTTCATCTCATTTGGGGAAGAAAAGGGGGTCCTAAGCAGACTTTAGCACTTTTGACTGAAAAAGACTAGAACAGCTAAAATTGGGATCTTTTGAAATCCAAACCACTGGGTTGCTGACATCAAGGGGAACCTGTGGGACAAGTCTAGGGTCAAACAGGACAAAAAGACATCCTACGCGTAGGATGTCATATGTGTGATTTGGCACTCCAAACTTAATTTTGAGCATACCCCAGTGATCAGCACCTTAAGGAGAGTCTGTAGTTCAAATTTGGGTTCATTATGAGCAAAAAGACATCCTACGCGTAGGATGTCTTCTGCATGATTTTGAGACCAAAATTTTCCTGTGACCATACCATGTTGTTGTATAACCTTAGGCAAGCCTCCTAGGCAAATTTGGTCCAATTTGGCGTTGATTTGACTTAGGAATTCATCAGAACAGACATCAGGCTTCTAAAGAAGATTCTTGATCATTTGACCAACCTATAGGTGTCAGAATCAAAAAGTAAAAATAGCTGTGAGCTTAGCACATCAAGGGGAAGCTACAGGGCAAGTTTGAGCTGAAACAGAGCAGTTAGACATCCTACACGTAGGATGTCTCTAGCTTGATTTAGGACTCCAAACCAACTTATGAGCACACCACTGTGATCAGCACATCAAGGAGAAGCTAGGGTGAAAATTTAAAGTCATTCTGAGCAAAAAGACATCCTATGTGTAGGATGTATCAAGGCCACTTTTGACATTTAAACTCAAATTTGAGCATACCATTGTGTTGCTCGACTCAAGGGGAGTCTCTGGACCAAATTTTGTTCAATTATGAGCATATAGACATCCTACGTGTAGTATGTCTCTAGGCCAGTTTTAGGGTCCAACTGTACTTTTGACCATACAGAAGTGTTCACAGTGTCATAGAGATCCCAAATCTTTTTTCAAAATTGAATTTGGACTCATTTTGACCAGTCTAAATTGCAATTCACTGTTTTGGCCATAACTTTCACAAACGGTATCGGATCGGAAAAGTTTTTATATCAAAACGTAGCCTGAGAGCGGCTCTACAGATCTTAGAGCAAAACTTGAACTAAATGTGCCGACGGCAACCATTTAGTTCAACTATGAAAAAAACATCGTTTGAGGCCTCAAAATTCATCCGGAAGTCAGGGGTGTCTGAAAGCGACAATTTGCAAGAATTGTGACGAAACGGTTGCGGTTTTGGACATAGTTTTGACTTTTCCCTAACCAAAGCACTTGAACACAGTGGACTAAGTCTACTTGAACCAAGCAAAATCTCTTAAGCCCAGAAATCATGTCTACCCTAGATTCAAACGCAGCTTACACAAGCTTGGAGATCCCGACGATAGAGGAATATCCTCCCACAATGGATCTTCCAAACTTGCAATTGATAAAGACCCATCTTGTTGAGAGAGTCTGGATGATTGGTCATGAGAGTGAAGGACTATATAGATACATTGATGACAATGAGGTCAATCTTTATAGGTGCTCAGATCCATACCTAGAAGAGATAACGGATTACATGTTATAGAATTGATATTTTATTATCTAGTTGCAGCTGACAGGTGGCGAGAGCATCAGCAGATAATGGATTATGCAGAAGGATGTTACATTTTATGTATATTTGATTATTCAAGTGCTCTTTTATGAGCTTTGGCCAATTATGACCGGCCGGCCAGTTTGTAACCAATTTGACCATTCAAGAAATCTATATAACAAATACGTGCAAGAGGGAAATGGTCACTCTTGCACGGGGGGAGATTGCACCCAGTGTCTGCGTTTCTCTTCTCATCTCTCATCTCTTCTCTCTCGTTGTGCCGGCGTAGCACTCCGCTCTAGGAGGTGCGCCTACACGTGCTCGCTTACTCTGTCTCGCTCTTTGCCTCTCTCATGTGAGATTTGCTATGGCGTTTACGCGTACACGATGGTGCAGGTATGGAGATCTATTGATTTATGGTTTGTAGCATGTTATTCTATGTATTTTGCAGGGAGCCTCGACTTCCGCTTGTAGCATTACAAGCTCTTATATGTCTACACATACGGAGTCGACTGTCAATGGAGATCTATAGTTGTCGACAAGTATGGACGAGAATACGGAGTTGTAGAAAGCACAAATCCACAGACTGTTCTAGAAAGAGGTGGATATTTGGTCAACGAAGGACCACAAATGCCTCCACCAAACACGAGAATTCCTATAGGAATTCCAAGAAGAGAGCCACCAGGATTCCCTTCAAGAGCGATAACGAGAGAAGGATTGGGAGAGTCTCTGGTTAGACTTGTAGACAATCGACGAGTTAGACCATCCCAAGTCCAAAAATGGGTAAACAGAAAATACTCCGGAGATAAAGATCCGAGAGATCATGTAATGGCTTTTAGAAGAGTGATTAGAGTAGAGGAAGTTTCAGATTTTGCGACACAGTTTGCGGGATTTGGATTGACTCTAGAAGATGATGCGGCTACATGGTTCGACTCGGTGGAAAAATGGGATTTTGAGACCCTAGATGAGTTGTTTGAGGAGTTTATTGAATAATTCTCGCCAAAAGGCATTGCTCACAACACGGTCTCGCAAATCCATAGATTCAAACAGAAAGAGGGTGAATCAGTACGCAAAGCATCATTACGGCTCAAGAGATATGTTAAGCTCTGTCCGAGAGCAGAATTACCTACGCAAGCACGATTGATGCTGATCTTTATCCAGGGAATGAGAGATGAGGGCCTTCAGAAGGATCTGCATATGATAAGGAGGATGACGCTAAACGAGTTGATCAAAGAAGCTCTTTATCTAGTGGATAACTGTGAGGCATACAAAGAAACGGACTTAAAGAGTCAAGGAGATGACACATCCTCTCAACACAGTGTTTCACAGATAAGTGAGTCCATTGCCAAGCCAACGGCACCTATTGATCAAGAAAAGCTTATCGACGACTTGGTAAAGAGGTTGATTCCTCTTGTAAGGTCTGATTCGGGAGAGCCAAAGTGGTGTGAAATTGAGAGAAAATGGACGAACCATACAGGGGAAGAGTGTTATTATAGCATGGAAAATTCTAGGGAGAGGTATGTACAACCTATTCCAGAAGCACCTACTCCACCTAGATACATTACGGGAAATGCGCCAAGACCAGTAGGAGTCTTAAGGCCACATCTTGTCTTAGGACAACAACCTCCGCTGCCAGGTGCTAGAATGGAGGTAGACATTAGATACATGCCAATGATGGAAGCATCAAATAAACCAACACCAGTACCCGCTACAATGTGGTATAGCAACCAAAGTGAGTACTACCCTTCGGAGCAACAAAATGTGAGAGAAACACATGGAGTGGTGAGGCCGGTACAACCTCCACCTCCTGGGTTTCAGTCGAAAGAAAGAAGGTATGAAATGGACGAAAGGACATTGCGATTAATTGCAAATAGCGGCTTATCTAGGTCAAAGCTTGCTTATAGCCAAGAGGAAATGCTAAAAGAATCTCCTCAACCAGAGACAGATTGTCACAAAAGTCGTGACAACCACTTGGTCAAACAATGTTCTCATACGGAGATCACTGAAGTAAATGCCTATTGTCTTGAGTGTGGCATCACTCACTTGATCCCCGATTGCCCGAAAAAACCAAACCAAATCAGGAAAATCACGACAAATGTATCAGGAATTGTTCAGCTCCCTAGTAGCTCAGAAAATGAAAATGTTGTACCAGTGCAAGTGGTTACGAGAGCACAAGCTCAAAAGAAAGCTGATGAGAATCCAGAGACAAAGAACACGGAAAGTGACATGAGTCTAAAGATAGATGATGGACCAAAGACAGACACACCTAGTCAGAAAACCAAGAGCAAACGAAATAGTTGGAAAGCTAGAAAGACTAGGATGAAAGCACGCAGGGAACGAGAGCAAAAATCCCTAGCTGAGAAGCTTACCGAAGCTGACGAGAAGATAAAACAACATGAGGAAAAGGAGGCACCTTCTCTTACACAGATGGTTAAACCTCTAGAAGAACCATCCACGGATGAGAAACCGAGAAGTGCTAGTTCAGGAGGATCTGTGTTGGCAGAGAAGGTTAATGAGACATTAGATGCCCTCTTGAAAGCCTATGATGCGAGGCTCAAAAACAACCAAACCCAAGAACACAGGTGGATGACATATCCCTATACGGAACTAGAAAAGCAAAGGTTTGAAATGTGCAAGAAAATGATTCAAACAGCCCAAGCTTTACTAGAACCACCAGTTGCAAAACCTGAGGATGTGATCCATGTCATGCCTACACAAGTAATCCCACCAAACCAGGAACTAAAAGAGCCAGATTCTAGTCACGAGCACAGACCAAACCTCAAAGACCTAGCATTAGAACCAAGGATAGTACTGAATACCACAGATAACTCTTTCGAGGGATTTCACCAAGCTATACCTCAGGATTTTAAAGAGATAGATGGTTTTGAAGAATTGTGGAAACAAGTCAGAGAGGCCAATGAAGCCGATGACCTAAGAAGACGAGCAGACAAGATTGGTGATGAACGAGGAGTGTTTCTACCGCCAATAGAGGAATTTGAGACTGGATCTCAAATGAATCTAAACGTGCGATCGTATTGGGGCGACAAAGGATCTGTACAATCTATGGATAGTCAACCCCATTCGCTAAGAACACTACCGTCCTACATGGGAGAGTACGAGACCAAGTCAGATGTGGTTGCAGTCCCATCACAGAGACTGTCTCCCAACAAGGCCATCGATTTAAAGGGGCTAGTAGATATTCTATCTACCCCAGTCACCTGTACAATAATGTTAGCCGAGTTGCACAGAATAAGACCAAAAATTTGGGCTAATGTGGGTAAATGTCTAGAGAAATGTGGTGTAAAAACCCCAATGACTCGAATTGAGGAAGGCATCAAAGAGCTTGAAATGCCTCAACTAAATACTAGGCCAGTGCCATTAAACAAGGTAGGCGAGTATTACGAGGGAGAATATGGAAACACCACCCTTCCTATGGAATTCAATGGTGTAAAAACCATGGCAATCCTTGACAGTGGAGCTGGTGTGGCCATTGCAACGAAAGAGGTTTGGAAAAAATGAGGAAAACCTGCTTTGATATCCACACAAATGACCCTGCAGCTTGCAGACGGACACAAGGAAAAGCCCCTAGGTCTGCTAGAAAAAGTACTTGTTACTTCTTGTGGCATTGAATATGAACACACTTTTGATGTTGTTGACTTTGGCAAGAAGAACAACTATGACATCATTCTGGGAAGACCATTCATGCGACAATTGAAAATGGTCCAAGATTGGGGTTATGACCATATATACCTGAGACATATGGAAACCATAACAAAGATAAACTTGAGGGACCATAGCTATAGGGATGTGACGAGAACACCGGTTGAGGAGTTTGATTCCGCCACAGTAGCAGGATCAGAACTTCCAGCTTGGTTAGGTAAGCCTAAAGAATTGTGGATGTGTGGAGCTTCACAATGTGGTAGCTTGAAACATGAGGAATGTATCCTAGAGCGGGTTATAGAGGATAAGGACTATATCCCAGAACCATTTCCTGAAGAAGAGTTAGAGTCTTTTGGACGGGAACACATCTTGGCTACTCTGGACGTGTGCACCGTGGAGGATGCTCCCACAACAAAGTTTTGTGATGAAAATGGCTATGATATCGTTCCTTATTTTGCAGTGAGTGTAATCCAGGAAAACGAAGAGAACCAGACATCAACAAACTCTTGAAATAAGGAGAAAACAAAGAAATGTGGAGAATCAAAAGATGAAGAAGACGACGAGTTCTATGACTCTGTAGAACACTTCGAACTTCAAGAAGATCAACGACCCGGGAATCAATGTCGTCGCTACATGAATAAAGTGCATCAAAAGTGGATTCCAAAGTCCTCCGTGAAGACACAACCACCACAATCATCCTCATACATGACTCCTAATAAGGATGCAAAGACTCAGCTAGGAGGAATACGACCAGAGCAACGAGCTAACAATGCTCCAATCAATGGGCTAGAAAAGTCCTCCAAGAAACTACCACCCACAAGCAAACAGATAGTAACTTTCCACTACCAACCAAAAAATCAAGGGAAAGTACAAGAAGTCAACCTTGTTGAGGATAGTAACGATAGTGATGAATCTTACGACATCCCCTATCATCAACTCACGCCATCACTATCACCAACCCCTTCAGCAACAACCATGACAGGTCAATAGAACAGGACAACAAGTCAAAGCCAAAAAGCTCGACAAATCTGGATACCAAAAAGCCAGATCGGCCAAAAAAAGATATGGATCAAGAAGACAAAGATCTCTAATGACAAATCACAAGATCCAACACCAAAACAAAAGCAAGGAAAGCGTGCACGAACGGGTAAGAATATCACAAAGTCGCAAGCTTTCACAACTCAGGTTTGGGCTCCAAAGAAGTTGATTAAAGCACAAAAAAGTCAGGAATTCATTTGGATTCCAAAACAACCATAGTATCAATTTTCAAAGCCTAAATCCCATCCCCAACCAAGCGTACAAGGGCTGAAGCAAAGACCACTGTCGACTCACACAACAAAAAGGTGGATCCCAAAGAAGTATCTTCAAACACAAACGAAGCACGGGCAAGTATGGGTTCCCAAACGAGCGTCAGCAAAAAAACAGCCAATCATCGCAAAGAAATGGGTCCCAAAGAAGATCAACAAAATTGTTGTCAGTGCATCGCCGCTTGAATTCTTACAATTCTTCCTACGATTACAGTACAGTTAGAAGAGAGCAAGTCGCTTCAATCAAGCAACGATACAGGAGCTTCAAAGACCATTACATTGCTTAGAATAGGAATCCTTGCCAACAAATGCCAATAAGAAAATTGCTTATACCCACATCTTGCACAACATAAATCTTTTCCGTGCATTGACTGTGTATGCATAATAAGGCTACATTACAAGGCCTGCATAGGCACAACTTTTAATTGCCCAAGCACAATACATACCCTTTGCGATACCCTGTCGTAAAGGATGACTCCAAATAGGAAGGGGGGAGGCATTCTGAATGCGGACCTAACATTATGACTATTAGAGGGAAATGTTTTGTGAGACGCATTGAATTTTTGCGTTTTATTGTGATAATTTTTTGACGAAATTTAGAGTATATGTCCTCATAGTAGTGTTACAGAGGAGTATGGGGACAAAATCCATATATGAGCCCCTAGGGACATGTGTATAGTGTACATAGCATTTAGATTTCTATTTGAATGATTTTTCTTTTGTTAAGTTTTTTTAAAGATTTTCTTTGTTTATTATTAAGAAAAAAATTAAAAAATCCATAATCCACATGAAGAAAAGACTAACGAGAGGCCTGAGCACTACAAAGAGAAGAATGTACAGGGAAACGATGAAACTTCACGAAGTATGTCTCAGCAGCCACTACAACAGCCGAAGAACTTGTCACAAAGCAGTGTCAACAGGCAACCGACAAGTCATAAAAGTCAGAATCGAGTCGCTAAGCCACAAAATGAGTGAGGTGTTAGTCCCAAAGCTTCAAGTAATATTCTCTGTGGTCTAAGCGTCTTAGCTATTTTAGGTACTGCTCAAGCTGGAAGAGTTGAGCATATTTACGTTGTGTCGCTCATGCTGGTATAGGTGAGCAAAAGAGTCGAAGTCTAAGTACTTAAGTCTGGTGAATTGAAGGAGAAGGTCCAAAAGACACTCACGTACTGAGCACAGTGAGATACGAGTGGAGAAACTTCTACATCGAAAACCCTTCTTGGAATGGTGGAAGCTATTGAGACATCTTTTGATGTCACATGTGCTACATTTATTCCTCGAAACACCCATCATCTCCTTCTTTCACATTGCATGCTTTTGTTGACAAATTTCTCATATGCATATAGAGTGTCCCATAATTGGCACTTGCATCAGGCACTCTTTCCGTGTTTCACCCAAGCACTCACCTTTCATGAACATGTACTTCACGTTCAACTGCTCAACTCCAATAAGAGCGTATACCAAAGGCATTTTTTTCCCACCGGGTTTTTTCCCTTTGTTCATCAAGGTTTTAGACCCTAATCTAAACACACCTATCACCATCCTCTTGTACATATTCCTTCTACATCAAAAATAAGGAAATGCTACTCAAATCAATTGACAAATGAATTGGAGCACCAATTTCAGATCATAGCATACTTCTCCTCAATGGCGAGTCGAAGAATGGCCTACAATGACAAAGCTGAAGACAACACTAACAACATGATTGCACAGGAACAAAGAAGTCCCCAATGAAGAAGAGCAGACACAAAAGTAATCAAAGGGTCTCAAAAGATGAACGGTTTTGATGATAGATGTCCGCTCTAATGGATCATAGTTCTTGTTGTGGTTTGACAAAGTTACAAGCAGTGCAGCAGATGAAGCCAAACGACAGCAAAGACCACATCGCCATCGACAATCAGGTCATGTCGGGGACGACATGAACGCGGAAGGGGGGAATGTTGACCTCTGGGTCAACAACACAACATAACTCAAGTTTCGTACCAAAGTCTTATCTTTTGCGAGTTATGAAATGCTACGGATTATGGCTATAAACGTCATTTGTAATGAGTAGTTATTCTAGTTTCAGAAGCTGGGGTGCAATGGCACTTCCAGATTGTAAATACAAAGCCATTTGACCCTTTCAACCCCATTTTTGGTTAAACCTAAGGTAGCCTTAGTATATAAGGTACCTAGGTCATTTTGTAAGAAGACTTTTAATCATAATCAAAACTTTAGCGCTGCCGTCTACTATGTGTGAGAGAGAAAGAGAGTGTGTGTGAGCTTCATCCTCTTGCTACGCCCTGCTCCCTCAACACATTGGAGATCCGACTGCACCATTGCTGTAGGCTCGAGGAGAGCTACGCTACAATGCCAAGCATTCCACGCGAGACGAAGCGCACACGCCGACGCATCTACGAGCTATTTGTGGTCGTAAGTGTATCAAACGATGCCTGTTTTCTGCGTGCTAGTAGTCTATAGAATCGTGGCGACATAAGCTACGCATAGGTACTCATACATTTCAGTTTCGGGCACTTTCAAAACTCTGCTCTGTCATCCTACGCGTTTTTCGCAGATGGGTTTAGAGTGAGGGTTTTGAGTGTAGAAGCTTAGGGACAGGTGTATCCTAGTGAGGGGATGGTGTTCCTTAAGTTTCCTACGAATCTGGCATGATTAGGTGAGTTACCTTCCGTATGTGTGTATGTGGCTAGGTGGTGCAGTTGAGGGTAGTGAGGTTCTTGATTGTGGTATAGTTGGCCTTCCAGAGTGTTGTATTTGTAGGATGGTCTCAGCCTGACAAGCTTAAGAGATTTCCTCTGTGTGCCTATCGTGTCATCTGTGTCCTCGATTGACATTATGTTGATCTAGGTAGTGTTTGCATGCACTTCATGGGTGTGTGAGTCTCTCCCGTCCAACAAGGCCTCTTTTTGAAGTCTCGCAAGGAGGCTTCCTAGGTGCTCTCTCGTCATGGTGGGGAGCTTGGAGAATCCCATGAGCACGAAGCTACCGTTGCACTTCACTTTGGAGGGATGGATTGCCCATGGCTTGCTGAAGCCTAGAAACAAGGTAGTTAACAAGCATAGGGGCATTATTAGTAGCCTGCTCATTAGCAAAATCAAAGTTATCAACATTAATTTAATTCTCTTTACTATTGTCAGCCATTCTAACAACTTTTAGGTGTAAAATTTTTAGGTGTACTTTGGCACTTCAAGCCCTAGTTACTACTCCTCTTTACCCCTTTAGAAAAAGCACTCAAGCTACTATACACGTGGCTCGAATACCATTAAGTGCAAGGAATAGAAGACAGGGTCGTTACAACACCAAAACAGTAGCGGCTCCTGTCAAGCTTCTAATAGCTCAATAGTGGTTAAGCCATAAGCCATAGGCAAGCCCCGTAGGACTCCACTATTAAGGCCATAGCTCTCGACGGTGATGCCCCGTTAACTGCACAAAGGCAGGCGCACTGCAAGGCTGAAAAATTCCTATTCTACATACTCACATGCAATTAATAATACCAACCATTTATAGCTAGCTTGAGGACCTCCCTTCTTGAGCAAGAAAAGAGAAACCTTGTGCTTTGATACCAATGTAACATTTAATGGCCTAGTAACTTGTGCATAGCGGAAAATAGCATGAACATAGTGAGCATTTCATTAGAATAGATTCCTAATGAGAATAACAAGAGTACTTGGGTGGAGAGAGCAACAAAAAGCATAACACCTAGTTAGATAGCATGAACAATACTTCAAAAGAGAGAGAAATTAAGCAATTGACAACAGTTGAGGACCAGATTTGCATGGAGATGGTCCCCCCTCCAAAAGGCTTTGTATTATGGTTCTCCCATCAAGAGAGACATTTTACAATATGATTCTTTGTGTTACTTCAATACTAGCTAGTGCAATGAAGATGGAAACTTCAAGCACTAAGCAAAACACTTATCAAACACAACATCAATTCCCTCACAGTCTCAGACCCAAAACCTCACACACCTTCGAAGATGGTGAGAGCTAGCGAGGTATGAGAGTAGTTTGAGAGGAAGGAGTAGTCTTACGAGAAAGATGTACATATCCTCACATAATCATTCATATTAGCATAGCTTAGCTTAGTAATCAGAATGGTAGAGGAGATGAGCATGCATTGAAGCTTGGATCTTGGATTTGCATCACAAAGCCAAGAGTTGTTAGTGTAGGCCTCCCTTCTCACAAGCTTGGAGTAGGTGATAAGCTTTCCATTAAAGCTTGAGAAGAGAGAGAGAGTCTTCTTAATCTACACATGAGCTTGTGTGAGTGTTTGTGGATAATTGCCTTTGAAAAATCAGTCCCCCTCTCTCTCTTGGTCGACCCCTCTTGCTATTTGCTCTTGCTAGCACCTCATTGGACCTCCCCAAGCTTAGCCAATAGGATTTCAGGAGCATAAGTGATAGCCTTCTGACATGTGTCCCCCTTTCCCCTTTTGTGAGAGCTTTAGGTAATTAATTAATTCAACTAAACTCTCATTGGACCCCTTTGCCTCCTGGCCAATAGGAATCAGGCAAGCCATTGGGCTGTTGAATGCTCATTGGACCCCATGGGAGATTGTCCAATAGTCTTCTAGAGAATTAAGTGTTTTTAAATTAATTAAACTAGATTTACTCTAGCCTAATTCTCATTGGTCCACCTCCATGGCCATCCAATAGGATTTGAGTACACCTTGTGGACATATGGCCTAGGGAGCTGACATGTGTCCCTCTTTCCCACTTGTTTACAAAGAAGCTTGTGAGTGTGTGTGGGTGTGTGTGTGTGTGTGTGTGTTTTTTTTTCTCTCATCCCCTACTTCTTGGGCTCTCCCCCTCCTATGTAGGAGCTTGTGAAGACTTTTTGGGGCACACACAAAGCATCCAATTTCCTAAGCTTTTGACCATTGGACACAACCTTTGAATTTTGGAACCTTAGCATTTTGGAAGTCTTAATGGGCTGAACCTTAGGGTCTTTTAAGCCCATTGTTGCACCTTGCTCTTTTGCAGATGCCCCCCCCCCCCTTTGGATCCCTATCTTCCCTCCTTTGGATCCCCACTGTGGCCGGTCTGCCAGCTTAACCAATATTCTAGCTTTTTCTCCCCTGGCACTTCCTCATATTAAATGATCAATTTAACATGAGAAAATCATTTAGGAGAATTAGATATTAGTTATTATGACATTAAACCTCTTGCAATCGTTCTCATTCAATGTGTACTTATCTTGATTAGAATAATATGTTAGGTTTTCCAAGACAATAATAGTTTCTATTTCAAGCATCTAAAGATTCGTTGAGTCATCCCTTCGGTTTTTCCATACCAACCAAGCTCCACCTCCAAACCTTTCACTATATCCAAAAGATAAATTCCCATTTTGTACTCCACAAGCCTACCTCCATGTTTTTGTTTCATCCTTTGAAACCTTCCCAAATAACACCATCCAATTGTACTTTTCGTTGGACTAGTAGCAAGGATGCATTTGGACCTTGTTTTAGGAGCATCCATTGTTGCATCTTGAAGGAAATAAATTGCTTAGTCTGAACCTATGCCATATAGATTTGCATTTTTCATCATCTTTGCCTTGACCTCTTCATCAAAGTAAACCCCTTGTCAAACCCTCATGAGCCTATCCTTTGACAAAGTAGGACTCCCATTAAATTGACTTATAGGGGTGGATTTGAACACATGTCTTTCATCCACCTCAACTACCGGTGAAACACTTTGTGGTCTTCTATCATCCAAGATGGCATCAACCTCGTGACTAATTCTCCTCATTAATGTCGTTGTTGGGAATTGAAACTTCAACACTATCCACAAAAATATTTCATCTCTCATTTCTTGCTTTTTATGTGTTGAGATAACACCAATCCACTATCACTACATGCAATAGTTGCAAGGTTGTTGAGATTACTTGTACAATGCAAAAGATCTCATAAATCAAATACTCTCTCCATCCCAATCATTCCTCCAATCTTACTAAAAAATATTTATGTTGCATCGAATCTTGTTGGATATTATGGGCATTCCAAGTCCGAGTAGAAATCTCAAAAACATCTTCACAAGCAAGAGCACAAAATGGCATGAAATTTGTGTATCCAAGTAAGATTGGAGGCTCACAAAGTTCTTCAAATTGTATGCCTCGTGATGATGGAT
Source organism: Adiantum capillus-veneris (assembly GCF_014529385.1). NCBI lineage: Eukaryota > Viridiplantae > Streptophyta > Polypodiopsida > Polypodiales > Pteridaceae > Adiantum > Adiantum capillus-veneris. The sequence goes on from NC_140937.1 coordinate 86,321,671, forward strand.
CCATAACCTCCAAAGCTCGAAGAAGAATGCTATCTTTGCTATTTTGTATGTTCAACTCATGATGGTGTTGAGTGTCCTTTTTTCTAGTGTCATTCACTTGGAGGTACTAAGTGCAAGTTTCTCATGCCACAGAGCAAGGCCTAACAAGGTGTGGTGAAGAACAAGGTAGGGCCTTCAAGTAGTGGCGAGAATTACATCCACTATTTAGTAGGGTCCTGGAGATAAGTCCTCCACATTGATTTGCAATGCTCGTTAGAAAATTGAGATCGACCTAAAGTAGGTATTATACTCGAGCTTAGAGAGCTGAGTTCTCATATTGAACTGAACTACTCAAATGAATATAAGAGGAGGAAGAGAAATATTATATGAGGGCATTTTCACCTTGAAATTCATATAGTGCAACTTTTCAATGTTGTTTAGTGATTTTGGGGCAGGGACTGCTAGCACCATGCTTAGTAGATAAGTGATGTGTGCTCGTGTGTGTGTGTGTGTGTGTGTGCGTGCACGCATGCATGCATGCATGCATGTGCATGCCATTGTTTAGTGTCACCATCACAAATTCAAGTCGAATAAATTGGTCACCAGTGTGAGTGAAGGCTGCTATAAAGTTGCTAATACAAAGTGTTTGATACCCACTAATAACTACTGTTGAGGATGCTTCACAATAGTAGACATAAAGGCTCCACTTTTCATTATACCTACTTGGTTAGGCTACATTCACACTCTACTTACTGTCTACCGTGAATGAGGCTTTGCTTTGTTCCTGGTACTCAGAGCATGTGTCTGCACACAGGCTTGCATGCAGACGTGCATACATGAAGAGGTAAAAAATTGTTCAATGTGCTGGCATCCCAAAAACACCTCCACAGTTTCTTGTTTGGCTTGGGTTGGATATATGATAGCATACTTTGCCATGGCACCCATACCCTAGTGGTTAAGGTGAATACCAATGTCCGTAAAGACTCAAGTTCAACACCCAACGGCATCTTTCAAATTTCAAGAGTGCTTTTCAAACAAAAACAAGCTTATTTATCTGCTCCTTCAAAAAAAAGACGAACTTTACAGCACAATCAATGGTGCATGCAATTCAGCATGCACAACCTAGATAGCAAACAACGTTCATAAATTGACTCTCACCCTCAATTAGAAGAGACACAGCTCGAACGACAATTCAATAGAAAAGCATTATATGATAAAGACACAGCTCTAGCAAGTGCCGTAAAAGGGGGGCACAACTCAACCTCATTGTTTCGATTATTGGAGCAATTACCCTCTCTAGCAGGGGCCACAAACAACTATAAAGAATTAGCATACAAACAAATCGGTACGGCGGTAACTACAAGCAGGAGACGGACTGTTGCACTTTAACAACATTCAAATATCATCCGGTAAATGTACAAGCTGGGCTCCATAGACCTCCATAGTCAATGGATTCTGCAAAAAAACCGCCATCCCACACTTGGTCTTAGAGTAGCCATCCCATAGTTTAATGCTAACTTGCCCTTGTGCCTTCTTAGTTTGTCCGTTTTGTAGCGTGCACGCCTTATCCAAACTTCTAACGATAAAATCATTGGTAAGGACTCGTCCCCTGTTCTCACCTTTCCCACAATCTGTGACCTGCCCATTCTCAAACACCGCGACCATCACATCCAGGTTTCCTTCTACCTTTAGCTTGCAAGATAAGCTCAAGGACATTTCCAAATCCGAGGGCGATGGCCTCTTGAAAGAAACCTGCGACAGGAAACATGCTTATTTTTCAGTTTTCTCATTTGATTACCATCCATTGTCCATTAAAACTTCGAGAAATTTAGCACTGTGCAGCCCAAAGCGCACACACTCACATCAATCGACACAATAGATTATCCAATAAGCTAGCCCTAGATAAGTTAAACTGTATAGCCTTCGTCGAAAAGACAAACTCATGGAGTTAAACAAACACCCTCATAGAGCCACCCGACACCTAGCCTGCACAAAGTACTGGAAGCAAGCGCACATGCCCCCATAATTACAAGCCTTCATGTTCAAAAGGCGAGTAGGTGAGAAATTGTGGAACATAAAAGCTTCTCAAGCATCAAATCAGTGGTCACATGATCAGGTTTGTAGTGCAATTTCCTGGCTAAAAATCAAAATTCCAGTTGAAATACAACAAAACTTTGCAAGGATAGGGAATGGATCAACCCCCCTGTGCCGCAAAGTTTCATTGCAATCGGAGTCCAATGACCTTCATTTTCAAGGTCAAATAAACCCTAGAAAATAGCTTTGGATTTTGTGTGAATCCTGGTTGTTGAGCAAGAATACTCTGGAAAATAGAAGATGAAAAACAAAGACAGCCCTTTTCAGAGCAGTGCATCATATCTACTGGCTAAAATACATACCATTTTTGCAGTCGCATCTACACAATCCTCTTTAAAAACATCCAATGGCAGACACTACGTCAGCAAACTAAAAACTACAAAAGATTTCACAATGTGAGCCAATCAAGACCAAACTTTTGAATCTCTTCGAGCCTTTTTCTGCTAAAGAAAACTCCTCCGCAACTATGTTCCGCTCCACTCACATACAAGCCAACTTAATCACACACGTGCTTTAATGCCTCTCATATGTAAAAACCCATGTCTGAACGAGCGAAGCCCTTACATCTGTGAGCTAATCTCTCAATGTTGGAAATTGCTTTTGTAAGCCTCACAGAAGGCTCTATGCAGTCCTTATATAAGAAATGAAGGACAACAAGCCGTAGAAAAAGACATTGGAGAGTTGCTTACCCGGAGGTCCAGCGCAGGGAATTGAGGGGCATCCTTGATGAGAGCTGAGACATTATCCTCATTTGAGCCAATGCAATGAGAACGCCCCTGTACTACAACCTCCGGCGTGTAGATGCTATCCTGTTGGAGGGCCTCACCATAAGCCCGCTGTCGGCTGCTCCAGCGATGATTTGCAAAGGGGTCCTTCCACCCCAGGTAATCCCAGTAGTCTACATGGTATGCAAGCACGATGAGCGGTGGTGTCCCCGCCGTCGTCGTAGCCTCGTCTTCTCCGCTAGTGCTTCCCCTAACGCTCTCCTGGCCTAACTTAGATAGCAAAAGATCTGAAGAAGGGCACGAGCTGCAACCCTGAGATGTGAAATGTTCAACCAACACAGGGCTGGGGCCTTTAGCAGAAGACTTTGAGCGATTTTCCTGCCCTGCAGTCGTTGGCGCTGTCTTCGTGCTTCCATTTGAAGCTTCTGAGCTTACCTTGCTCATCTTCTCCGCAGACCCACCCCCGGAGAAGCAGCAACAGAACCGCGACATAGCTGGCCTCTGCGAAGCTAGATCTGACGCTATGCAGGAAGCTTAAAGACCCTGGACGATGGCTTCCTTACAGCAGCAACTTCACAAGGGAGTAAAGGTACGGTGTGTGTGTGTCTTACTGGTGTGTGTGTGTGTGTGTGTGTGTGTGTGTGTGTTTTTGTTTGTGGAGAGAGAGAGAGAGAGAGGGGGGGGAAGAGGACACGCACAAATCAAGCTTTTGTGAACAGTGCGCCATCTGGTCGGTAGCATCTCCACATCCCCATCCTAACCCCTTCAATTGTCTTTGTCTAATTTGCCACCCTCGCTCGAAGTTGATAACGATGACTTTGGGCGTGAATAGGCGCTACGATTTTCCAAAAAAGAAAATCGGATCGAATCCCAGAGAAGCAAATGGCCCCGTGAAAAGTCTCGATTGCAGGCTGCGGCGCAGAAGGGAGGGTATCCCGATTGCAGCATGTGGAGGAGAGAGAAGGAGAATGTATTCGAATGCAGCATGCGGAGCCGACGAGCAGATGCGAAAGCAGGATTTGTGCTTTTTACATTACATGTCAGGCCTTCTCGAGCAGGTCAGCTGGGAGCTGAAGTGGTTACGGGAGTAACAATAGGGTGTATAATGAATTGGTGGGGGTTCAAAACCAATAAACCCTGTTGTAAAGGTAGTGAAACTTTCACGTGAGAGGAGGAGCTGAAGTGGTTATGGGAGTAGCAATAGGGTGTATAATGAATTGGTGGGGGTTCAAAACCAAAAAAACCCTGTTGTAAAGGTAGTGAAACTTTCACGTGAGAGGAGGAGCGAAGGAATCTCAGAGAGCATCTCAGGCACTCGTGAATAAAATTAAAGTGGAGAGAATAGGAGCAATTAGATGATTAGCCACTATTTTCTGCCACAAATACAACATTATCATTGTTTGCACTAAAATTATAGAAAAATAACTTAAATGTGACTTCCATAAATATTTATAATATCCATGTGCTCACTCAGAGTTTTTAAATTTTCCACCCAACCATATCACCTTAAGGAGCCCCTGAACAAGTATGCCTATTTGATTCGTTGTCTTGCCAAGGACTGAAGCATGCTCATCATATTAGGGCCAAAAAACGTCCAAAAATGGGCTATTTGGTAATCCACGAATTAAGAAATAGGCCAATACTCACTTGACACGTATACAAAGTATGGCATTCGTGTCTCTCTAGCTTGAGCTTTTGTGCTCCTACTTTAGCAGAAAATGTCTAAGGGTGGGTTCAGACTAGGTGGCGGAAGAAAAAAGCAAAGGGGCGTCGATCCTTCATGGCGAAATTTCATTGGTTGGAGGTGAGGCACTCTTCCGCCGGGCCCTCCATTTTTCTCCGACCCCCCCCCCCCCCGAAGGGTTGATGGCCTCTCTCAGCCCCCTTCACTTTTTCATTTTTTCTCCTCCACACTGTTCACACTAGGCGGCAGCACATTTAGGAAGGCTTGTTTCTTCTGCCGGTTCCAGCCTAAATGTTACTTTCATTTGGCTAAATTGCCTAAACTTGATGGCGTTCCTGTTGTTTTTTTACGGATAACATCATATTCTGGGCTTGATGTACAAGTGTTCTTTTCTATTTAATATTGTACAATATTAAGCTAGAAGATACGAAATCTTTCTTTTCAAACAGTGGTGATGACACCTATTAATGACTAATCCGTATTTTTTTTAATGTCTACTTTTCACTTACCCTCTACTTCTAAGCACTTACCCTCTACTTTTCACTTACCCTCTACTTCTAAGCACCGCATCAAGAGCTTGCACTCATTATGCGCGTACATAATATCTACATCAACATGGGACCACACCTGAAGACATCCTTTCTCACATTGTTTTGGATCAATGACCACAATGTGCAATTGTGGCTTGATTGATCTAGTCACTCTACCCCCAGTCGCCCCGTTTCGGCAGTGTATCCACATCGTGCACAAAAGGACTCAATGAATTTTTCACTCCTCCCCCTATCGCAACGTTCCAACTCTTGCCCACACTGCGCTTGTCATGTGTGAGCTTGTCACCCTCCTATCGCGTTGTTCTAGCTCTACGACCACACCACATAAGAACCTTGAATCACCTTGTTAATTGGATTCCTAAGGTTTTTCTAAATCATGTGCAAAAGCGCTCAGAGACTATGACACTCCGCCGGCTGCGTCATTTTAGCTCATGCCCACCCTGCGCAAAGAGGGCATCATAGAGCTTGTCACTCCCCCCCTCATCGCGTCATTTTGGCTCCATGCACACACCATGTAAAAGAATCTTAAGTGACCTTATTATTTGGATTCCTATGGTTTTTCTCATATGTACAAGATATTAGGAAAAGGCCTATTTGGTGCCACACCGCCTTGCTTGCACAATGGGATAGGGGGTAGTTTTAGAATCTCACTACCCCAACCCTCATGTTGTGTGGGTCATTTTCAGAACACCAATTTGGTGCCACTCTATGCCTTGCTTGCACAACAGGATAGGGGTTAGTTTTAGAATCTGATTACCCCAATTGTGACGTGTGGGTTATTTGCTATAACATTTAATGCACTAGTAAGTTGTGTGTACCGGAAATTTGATAACATAGTGAGCATTTTATTAAGAACAAGGTCCTAATGAGCATAGAAAGAGTACTTATTTTGAGAAAGCAACATAGCAATTTACACCTAGCTAATTTGGCATTGACAATTCTTGAAAAGAGAGAGAAATAGAACAATTGACAACAGTTGAGGACCGGATTTACATGGAGCCGGTCCCCCCTCCATAAAGGCTTTGTATTGTAATGGGAGTGGCCTATGAACTTTGAGACTAGAGGAATTAAGAGAATTTGAGTGAGCATTTTTGTGAGATTACTTTGAGAACATTGAGGGTGAACTTAATTGATGGTAGCAACATAAACATAGAACTTAATTGATGGTAGCAACATAAACATAGTACTTAATTAACTTGGCATGAACAATACTTTTGCGAGAGAGAGAGGGAGTATTAGAGAACATGACAATAGTTAAGGACCCGATTTACTTGGAGCCAGTGTCTCCTCCACAAGGCGTTTGTATTATAGATTCTTCCATCAAGAGAGACTTGGTATAATACAATCTTTGTGTTCCTTGTGACCTTGGTGATGCTATGAAGATGGAAAGCTTCATGCATCACGAGCATAACATAAACTTTGCAAAAAGCATTAACTATCCGAAGCCTCAATCCCAAGGCTTCAAACACCTTCGAAGGTGGAGAGAGCTAGCGGGAATGAGGGTAGGGAAGAGGAAGAAGAATCATTCATAGGAGAAAGAAATAGTTCCTCACCTATCATCACTCTTCTTGCTTAGCATAGTAATGAAGATGAATAAGATGGCAACCTTAAGCATTGAAGCATGGCTCTTGGTTGGATTTGCATTCCATAGCCAAGAGTGTTGGTGTAGGCTCTCCACTTCTCAACAAGCTTGGAGAAGGAGATGGAGCTCTTGCACTTTGCACTCCACACAATGAGAGATTGTGTGTGTGTGTGTGTGTGTGTGTGAGAGAGAGAGAGAGAGAGAGGTGTGGACCAAGCATGAGAGGGGGAGTATGCTTGGTCCACACCTCTCTCTCTCTCTCTCTCTCTCTCTCTCTTATTATTTAATTATTTCATTTGGACATGTGTCCTCTTTTTCCTCTTTGAGAGAAAGAGCTTAATCATATATTTTTATGCATCTAAATTCTCATTGGACACCTTTAAAACCTATCCAATAGGATTCAAGCACATCATGAGGGCCACATAAACATTTGAACATGTGTCTTTTATGCTTCTTAAGTCATTTGGTTTGAATTGAATACTTCAAACACTTAGTCAATCAAGCATAAAAATCACCTCAAGCTTTGGGCAAGGTTCCCAAAAACATTCTAAGCACTCTAGTTAGCAAGCCGACAAGTACCTCATGCTTGGGTAGGGTTCCCACCTCAAGGTCACAGCCCTAGCTTGTCTAAAGTCAAAGGACTTTTTAACACTAACTTTTGGAGATCTTTAATTAAGCTAACCCTAAGGTCTTTTAAGCTCCATTAGATGCACGTTGCTCTTTGATAGACTACCTCTATTTGGACCCCTATTGAGATGTAAATATCTCTCCTCTTGGTCCCTTGCTGAGGTAAACCTAGAAGCACTTATTACACGTTGCTCTTTGGTAGACCGTCTCCTTTTGGACCCCTATTGAGATGCAACCATTTCGGTCCCTTGTTAAGATAGGTATAGAAGCACATATCTATATCCTAACTCTTGTTCCCCTTTTATCTTCCCATATTAAATGATCAGTTTAATATGTCAAAATCCTTTGGTAAAGTTAGATATTATATTTTATGACATGACATCTCTCTTGAAATGATAGTCGTCTTCGACTATGAGGTAGAGAAGATAAAGCCTAGTCATTAGTCCATGTTTCTTAGCGGGTAGAGGATCCCTTTTTACACTATGACATCATTCCAGAATGGATGACTAATCCATTTGGTGCTCGGGAGACTTAGCTGCCGCAAGCATGTCTGCTCTTTAGTCCATATCATACTTCCAAAGTAGAGTGACAAGTTCTACTTGGTGTTTGGGAGACGTCGTCACCACAAACATGATACTAAGCATGCATACTTCTTAAATTTTATGCACAATAAAAGAAAGAGAATGAGTCTTATAAGACAAAAACATTGTTCATTTAAAATGCATTTTCATTTTCTTACTCTAGTGTAGCATTTTAAGCATTGACAAGGTTCATATTATCCTTAAGTTAGGTTCCTTGCATCCATCTAGCATCTTTAAAAGGATATTCTTAAACTTAACAAGATATCATTGGATAATCTTATCGTTTCTTAGTACCTTGTCTTCGTGTCGAAGAATCGATTCGGGCTGCAACACCTCTTCTTGATCTTTGATCTCTGACGGGTCCTCAATTATTGGTTCTTTTTGTGGCTCTCCTTTGTAAGGCTTGACTAGGCTCACATGGTTAGCATTGTGAATGAGCCAATGGTTGGGCAATTTTAATTGATAAGCCATCTCGTTGATTGGCTTAAGAATTTAAAAAGAAAGGACCATAGTATCTTTTTGCTAGTTTAGCATAATAGTCTTGGTGACTCGTAGGATTCTTGCCCATAGTATGCCTTAGATGAGCCTTGAGAAACTTTAGCAAGACCCAATCATTTTTTTTAAACGCTAAGGCTTTTCTGCGCTAATTAGCAGAAGCCCTTTTTGCCTTTGCTTTGAGATGGATATAACCTCTTTAATCTTTGTAAAAGATTCTTGTGAGTCTCGGCTATATTCATCAGCAACGAAGATCTTCCCATGTACTTTAAGTAGTAAGGGACTTTTGGATCTTCCCTCTTTAACCCCGAAAAGTGATTTTCCCATAGAAGTATGTACAATGTCATTGTACGCATACTCTATAAGAGGTAGGTACTTCTCTCATTGAGAACGTTGATCCACTTCCATGACATAGGCTTTTAGTAGATTCAAAAATCGTTAGTTATTTCACTTGGTCATCCTTTTGTGGATGATAGGCTAAAAGAGAAATTTAATCTACTTCTTAGATTCTCAAATAGACCCTTCTAGAAATTACTGGTCGCTCTAGGATCTTTGTCTAACACTATGGATGTTGGCAAGCCATGATACTTGAAAATTGATATCTAAAGAGGGTTGCCGTTTGATGTGCCTTAATAGTCTTTTTGATAGGCATAGAGTGTGTTTTCTTGCTAAGCCTGTCGATTGAAACAATTCAAGTTGCTTCCCTCGATCAAATTTCAATTTTTGGTATACCATGCATTTTGAAACATACTCTTGTATGTTTACTTTTCATGGTAGACCAACAGAAACACATTTTTACTCCTCGAAGAGTAGATTATGGAATCCCTATTTGTCCCGCATAAGGAGAAGCATGGGATTCATACATGACTTTCTTATTGTATTGGCAAGTAACACATAGCCTATTGCCATTTGGAAGATAGCCATCCTTTAAGGTGAATGGTTATTTTTTCCTTCCCTAATTCAAAGGTTGTAATTACCTATTTAAAGTCTTGGTCAGTAGCATACTCATCTATCATAAAAGGTAGATCATTATGAGTTGCTATAGACACCACATTTACCCTTGGTCGTTGTGAAAGTGCATCAACCACTTGATTGTGCTTGCCAGCAACGTGAGTAATATGAAATTTAAATTGCGAAAGAAAATTTTCCAACCACATTTGTTTGTCGGAGAGATTGGTTTGCGTCATGAATTTCTTGAGGCTTTGTGATCCATTCGTAGGATGAATGGACTCCCCAAGAGATAGTGTTTCCATGTGTCTAGGGTATGTAGAATAGCTAAAATCTCTTTTTCGTATACGCACAAGACCCATTCGTCGGCATTGAGCCTTCGGCTCTCATATGCTATGGCATGCCCTTCTTGAAGTAAAACTGCTCCAAGGCAATGACCACAAGCATCACATTGGACCTCAAAATGGCTTTGAGAGATCCGGAAGCATGAGGACTGGTTGAGAGGTAAGCTTCTCTTTGAGCTTGTGAAAAGCATTTTGTTCTTTAGCAGTCCATTTGTACTTAACATTCTTCTTTGTTAAGTCATGCAATGGTCATGCTATTTGAGAAAATTTTGCTATAAAGAGTCTATAGTATGCACACATACCAATAAAACTTCGTAGCTCATGTAGATTCCTTGGATTAGGCCATGCTTTTATTACCTCCAACTTTGATAGATCCATACGGATACCATCTTGAGAGATAATGTGACCTGAATATTGAATCTCTTGTAGAAAAAAAATCGCTTTTCTTTTGATTAATGAAAAGCTTATTCTCTCTGACAACTTGAAAGATTACCTCGAGGTGTCACTTGTACTCCTCAAGAAAATTTGAGTGGCCTGAAGATTTTTGTTCATCGTGAGTTTGAATGCAGTTGGAGCATTTGTCGGGCCAAAACTTGTAACTTATCAACAAATAGATCTTCTACTCGCTGCACGAGAAATCTTTTTCTTTTAATAGTGATTCTATTTAGTGCTCTATAGTCGACACACCTGTGATATGCGCCATCTTTCTTTTGCACTAAAAGCACTGATGAACAGAATGGAGAGGAGCTAGGCCTCACCATCCCTTTTTCCACCAATTCATGCACTTGCCTCATGATCTCCTTTTGTTGAGCTCGTGAAACTCAATATGGAGGTTTAATAGGCGATGAGCTTCCTAGTAGAAGCTCTATTGCATGGTCATCATCCCCTCGTTTTGGAGGTAGCTCACTAGGGATGTCATCAATGAAAACATCTTGGAATCCATTTAGGAAATTAGACAACTCTAACTCCTCTTGATTCCCTTTATTGCTACTTGTGAAAACATTAGAATCATTTACATATTCTCTAACAAAAATCATATATGCAAAAATAGAGCTTTTCATTGAATTATCAAAAGTAAGAGTATTTACCAAGGGTATGGTGTTCCCTGAATCATTAGCATTTATGTATATGCTCTTTTCCCTGTAGGTGAAATAGATTCTCCTTTCAGGGAACTTCATGTTGATAGCCATGCGGTTGAACCATGGTGCCCCTAGGATAACATCCTCATGTTGGAGAGGAGAGATAAAAAAAGTCCTTGTTTGTCGACGTAGCTTTGGACATGAAGCCTCAACTTCCCAATCAAGGGAGTAACGGAGGCTTTCTATCCCTTGAAAGCTATGTCATCAATTACAGTATCTCCCATCTCAAATGCTTGAATACCCAACTTGGTGGCCAACTCCGTCGATATGAAGTTGTGAGTAGAGCCAGGGTCAAACAAGATGAAGGCATCATGCTCCCTTACTTTTCCCCAAGCATAGGAGAGGGGTGAGCCTTTGCAATCAGTATCCTCTTTTGGAGCTTCAACCATAGAAGCTCTAGGAGTGTCATTGCGTACATTTATTTTGGGGCAAGAACGATAACCATGTCCTTGCTCCCCACACTTAAAGCATTTATGGTCTTTACGAAAGGCCTCTAATTCTTTGGGAGAGAGCTTATTTTTACCTTTGTAAGCTCCTTTGTCCTTGGCCTTGTTGTTGTTGGTGTTGGTGTTGCCTTGATGAGAGTTTTAAGCATTTCTCTTCCCTTTAGCTTCATTTCAATCCTTGTTTTCCATGGGCTTGAAAATTCTTCTCGCCCCTTGTTGGAAATTGATCCTTGAAGCAATCATAGTGCGGTGGATGACTTTGTCTGGTGATAGTCCTATGCCGTTGTGAGTTGACATACTCGGCCATTTCTTTAGGTAATCCCGCACAAAAATGTTGCTTTTGTTCGGTGAATTCTATCCTTTGAAATACTTTAGCTTTGAGATGTAAATCCCAAAACTTGTCTACATATTTGTGGATAGACTCATTGAAGAGCAGCTTCAAGCTTCGCCATTTGGTAAGCACTTTGTCCTTTGCATCGCTTGCAAGGAATTGCTTCATGATGGAAACTCGTAGAGTTTTCATGTCTTTGGGGCCTCTCCATTGCCACAAACGCTAACCCACCACTGACGAGTAGATTTCTGGAATTGTATAGCTACATGGTGTAGCTTGGAGGACTCCGTGAAGCCCTCGATTCCAAAGGCTGCATCAAATTGTTGGATGAAGGCCAACACTTTGTTTGTGGCACCAAAGGTGCCGTCATAGGTGAGAAAAGAGATACTCTTTCCTCCCTCTTTGAACTTCTTGAGCTTCTGTGATCTTCGCCATGTAGGGTATGATTTGCGATGTCCTCTCCGCTTGTATTCTCTAGGAGAATAACTATTGCTTTCATTGGAAGAGGAGAAAGGTGAAGAAGAAGGAGAAGAGGGTGACCTCTTTCTTGCCTTTCTCTTCCATTGTTTCCTCTCTTCCCTTTTGGAGTAACAAGGAGAAGGACTATGGGTTGACCGTGTCATGATAGCTAATATCTAATTCTCCCAAATGGTTTTCTCATGTTAAACTAATCATTTAATATGGGGAAGTACCACGGGAGAAAAAGCTAGAATATTGGTTAGGTAAAATAGGGATCCGAAGGGGGGTCATCTGCAAAAGAGCAATGTGCATCAATGGGCTTCAAAGACCCTAAGATTCAGCCCATTAAGACTTCCAAAATGCTAAGGTTCCAAAATGCTAAGGTTCCAAAATTCAAAGGTAATGTCCAATGGCCAAAGTGTGGGGGAATTGGATGGTTATGCGGAAGACTAAAAAGTCTTCCCACATCCCTAGGAAGGAGGGGGCGAGCCATATTAGTAGGGGATGAGAGATTAACACACACACACACACACACACACACACTCTTCCAAGCTCCCTTTACACAAAGGGCATAGTGGACACATGTCAGCTTCCTATCCCAGTTGCCCCCAAGGTGCACTTAAATCCTATTGGATGGCCATAGAGGTGGACCAACGAGAATCAGGCTAGAGTAAATTTAGTTTAATTCATTTAAAAACACTTGATAAAACAACCAATAGAAATTAAGCTCTCTAGAAGACTATTGGACAGTCTCCCAAAAGGTCCAATGAGCATTCAATAGTCTAATGGCTTGCCTGATTCCTATTGGCCAGAAGACTAAGAGGTCCAATGAGAGTTTAATTGAATTATTTAAATACCTAAATCTCTCACAAAAGGGGGACACATGTCACAAGGCTATCACTTATGCTTCTTAATTGTCATTGGCTAAGCTTTGCAGGGGCCAATAGGATGCCAGCATGACCAAATAGAAAGAGGGGTCGACTAAGAGAGAGGGGGGGCTGATTTTTGCAAGGCATTATCACACACACACTCACACAATCTCATGTGTGAAGTAAATAAGACTATCTCCTTCTCAAGCTTTAATGGAAAGCTCATCATCTACTCCAAGCTTGTGAGAAGGGAGGCCTACACCAACAACACTTGGATTTGTGATGCAGATCCAACCAAGAGCCAAGCTCCAATGCATGCTTATCTCCTCTACCATGCTAATTACTAAGCTATGCTAAGCTATTAAGAGTGGTTATGTGAGGAGACATACTTCTTTCTCGATCTACTCTCATATCCCACTAGCTCTCACCATCTTCGAAGGTGTGTGAGGTCTTGGGTCTGAGACCGTGAGGGAATTTTGTTTTCAAGTGTAAGCTTGGTGCTTGAAGCTTCCATATTCACTGCACCAACAAGCTGAAGGAGTACGAGCGGAAGTGCGACGCGAGAGAGAGTGCGAGAAGAAGAGCACGACGATATGGTGAACTCGCTCTACTGTAGTGTGTAGAGCATAGTGAGTTCTTATGAGGTTTTTACAAAAGAATATGTGTACATACCTGGCGGCCCGCCCACTTACCTGGGCGACCACATTGGGCTTTATACCCCAACAACCTCCCACTTAAAGTCCAATGTGGTACTTTAAGTGTGAGAGAAGCTACTATACAAGCTAATATACAAGAGATGTAGAGAAGTGATGTACTACCCTACACCTAACTTCTTGCGAAAATGCGCAAAGCTCTCTGAGGGAAGTCCTTTTGTAAGTAGATCAGCAGGATTTTCTGTGGTGTGAACTTTGACAAGCTGAAGTTGCTTATCCTCGAGCATTTCCCTGATGAAATGATACTTCACATCCACATGCTTTGTCTTTGAGTGATAAACTGGATTGCGAGCCAATTGTATAGCACTTTGACTATCACAATATAACACAGGCATCACTTCTTTGATTCCCAAATCTGTTACTAGTCGATTAAGCCAAATTGATTCTTTGCATGCCTCTGATGCTGCAACATATTCAGCCTCTGTAGTAGATTGAGTAACACAATCTTGTAATCTAGAACGCCATGATACTGCTCCACCAGCCAATGTAAAGACATACCCTGAAGTAGACCTTCGGTTGTCTAAGTCACCTGCATAATCTGAGTCTGTAAAACCCTTTACACTTAGCTCCTGACTCCCATAGCATATACGCATACTCTTTGTAGCTTTCAGGTATCTCAATATTCCTTTCACTGCCTCCCAATGTTTCTTGCCTGGGTTTGACATGTATCGACTTACTACTCCCACTGCAAATGCAATGTCTGGACGAGTAGCAATCATTGCATACATCAAACTACCCACTGCAGACGCATATGGAATCTTATCCATTTCAACCTGTTCTTCTTCAGACACAAGACAATCTTGTTTGCTAAGTTTCACATATGGTGGCAATGGAACACTCAGTGCCTTTCCCTTCTCCATATTGAAACGTTGCAAAACCTTGTCAATATACTCTGTTTGAGATAACCAAATCAACTTCTTTGAGCCGTCTCTCTCAATGCGCATACCAAGTATATGACTTGCCTCACCCATGTCTTTCATGTCAAACGATTTTGCCATCTTTGACTTCAAAGCTGAAATTTCTTCCAAGTGCTTGCCAGCAATCAACATGTCATCCACATACAAAATAAGGATCAGCCAACTACCATCCTTAGCCTTCTTTGTATATAGACAGTGATCGAACTCACTACGTTTGTAGCCTTGAGAAAGCATAAACTTGTGGAATTTATGGTACCATGCCCTCGGTGATTGTTTTAAGCCATAAAGACTCTTTAACAACTGGCATACCCAATCTTCCTTGCCTTTCTCAACAAACCCTTCTGGCTGCTGCATGTAAATTTCCACATCTAAATCACCATGCAAGAACGCTGTCTTGACATCCATTTGGTGCAACACCAAATCTAATATGGCAACCAATGCAAGAAAGCATCTCAATGTAGTCATCTTGACCACCGGAGAGAAGACTTCATCAAAGTCAATGCCTTGTTCTTGCTTAAAGCCCTTGGCAACAAGCCTTGCTTTGTACTTTGGCTGACTATCATGAGCGGTTATCTTATACCTGTAAACCCATTTACAAGGTAGAGCCTTTTTGCCTTGTGGTAATTTAACTAGCTTCCATGTCTTGTTTTCATGCAGAGCTGTCATCTCTGACTGCATGGCCAATTGCCAATTCCCGGAGTCCTTCATTTGCACTGCTTCCTTGTAACATGAAGGCTCATTGCAATCAGTCAACATGACATAGTTCATATATGGAACAAACCTATCAGGAGGTCGCGTGACACGTCCAGATCTACGCACAATAGGTGGCTCAGGCTCAGCCACAACCTGTGGTTCCACTCTATCCTGTCCTTGCTCCTCTTGAGCCCTGACATTTTGTCTTGCACGTGCAGGTCCATCTTCTTGGAAGACAACTCTTCTAATCTCCTCAACCCTCTCTGGTTTAGAATGATATTTGGATTCATTAAAGTGAACATCATTGCTGCGGACAACCTTTCTGGATTCGGGATCCCAAAGTCTATACCCCATCTCACCAGAATTACCATAGCCTAGAAAGATGCACTTTCTACTCTTTGGCTCAAGTTTGTTCCTAAATTCCTTTGGAACGTGAGTATATGCCTCACAGCCAAAGACTCTGAGATGCTTGTATGAGGGCATTTTGCCCGACCATACCATCTCTAGCACTGAATCCTTCTGCAAAACCTTGCTAGGAGATCTATTTACAAGATGAACAGCTGTTGATACAACTTCAGCCCAAAACCCATTTGGCAGCTGTGCATTAGACAACATACTTCTGACCTTCTCTTGTATGGTCCTATTCATCCTCTCAGCAACACCATTTTGAGGAGGATTGTAAGGAGCAGTAAGTTCACGTTTTATACCTTTTGACTCACAAAAGTCCTGAAAGGCCTTTGAAACATACTCTCCACCATTGTCAGTGCGTAAGCATTTAAGCTTCTTGCCACTCTGATTCTCCACAAGTGTCACAAACGTTTTGAAAACACTAAACGCTTCATCCTTGTGCTTGAGAAAGTAAACCCATACTTTCCTCGAGTAATCATCTATAAATGTCATAAAGTAAGAAGCTCCCCCTAGACATAGGTTAGGCATAGGTCCACACAAATCACTATGAACAAGTGCCAACTGTGTATCTCTTCTACTGCTTCTATGCTTATGTGGCTGCTGTGTTTGCTTACCATACAAACAATGTTCACAGAATTCAAAATCATTAAATGAAAAGCCAAGCAAATAACCAGAACGAGACAAGATTTCCATTCCCTTCTTGGACATATGTCCTAACCGGCTATGCCACAAAGAAACGTTCGGCTGCTCGGTTACATTGATTACATTTTTAGAGACATTTGATACATAAATCATGTAAAGTCCTCCAGAATTTACTCCATGTGCTAATTTCATAGAACCCTTGGATATCTTCCACATGTTCTGTCCAAAAGTGGTGACGTAGCCAGCTCTGATACCAGTTGAAGGAGTGCGAGCGGAAGTGCGACGCGAGAGAGAGCGCGAGAAGAAGAGCACGACGATATGGTGAACTCGCTGTACTGTAATGTGTAGAGCATAGTGAGTTCTTATTAGGTTTTTACAAAAGAATATGTGTACATACCTAGCGGCCCGCCCACTTACCTGGGCGACCACATTGGGCTTTATACTCCAACACAAGCTATTGAAGGAACACAAAGTATTGTATTGTAAAATGTCTCCCTTGATGGGGGAAACCTATAATACAAAGCCTTTTGGAGGGGGGCCCGCCCGGCTCCATGTAAATCCGGTCCTCAGCTGTTGTCAATAGCTTAATTTCTCTCTCTTTTTGAAGTATTGATCATGCCTATCTAACTAGCTGTTATGCTTTTGTTTCTCTCTCCATCCAAGCACTCTTGCTATGCTCATTAGGAGTCTATTCTTAATGAAATGCTCACTATGTCTACATTATTTTCCGCTATACACAAGTTACTAGAACATTAAATGTTACATTGGTATCAGAGCACAATGTTTTTGTTTTTTTGCTCAAGAAGAGAGGTCCTCAAGCTGACTATAAATGGTTGGTATTATTAATTGCAATTGAGTAAGTAGAATAGGGATTTTTCAGCCTTGCAGTGCGCTTGCTTCGTGCAGATAACGGGGCATCACTGTTGAGAGCTATGGTCTTAATAGTGGAGTCCTACGGGGCTTGACTACGACTTAACCACTATTGAGCTATTAGAAGCTTGACAGGAGCCGGTACTGTTTTGGTGTTAAAAGACCCTCTCTTCTATACCTTGCATTAATGATATTTGATCCACGGGTACAAGAGCTTGAGTGCTTTTCTAAAGGGGTTAAGAGGAGTAGCAACTAGGGCTTGAAGTGCCAAAGTACACTTAAAAATTTGACACCTAAAAGTTGTTAGAATGGCTGACAATAGTAAAGAGAGTGAAATTAATGTTGATAGCTTTGATTTTGCTAATGAATAGGCTACTAATGATGTCCCTATGCTTGTTAATAACCTTGTTACTAGGCTTCAACAAGCCATGGGCAATCCATCCCTCCAAAGTGAAGTGCAACGGCAGCTACGTGCTCATGGGATTCTCCAAACTCCTCACCAAGAAGAGAGAGTACCTAGGAAGCCTCCTTGTGAGACTTCCAAAAGAGTCCTCCCTCCGATAAGAGGATCCGTACGAAGGGCTTAAAAATATACTACTTGACGACGCATCTCCATCCCAAAGGAGAACTCAAGTTTCAATAGTAGAGCCCCCACCTCCAACACCCCCTAAATGGAGAAGACCATCGCACACTTCTCTACACCATAATTCAAAGAGGGGTGACAAAAAACAAGAGAAGAAAAAGGCGAGAAGGAGGTCATCTTCTTCCCTCCTCTTCCTCTTATGAAGAAAGTGATGGTGCAGACAAGGAGGAACAAGGGAAGAAAAAGGTGAGAAATAAGTCACTCTTTTCTCCATCCTCCTCAAATTCTTCCTCTTCTGAAGAAAGTGATGGTGCAGCTTTTGAACCACCAAAAAGAAGAGGCCATAGGAAATCCTATGTCGCGTGGAAGAGGTCGTCCTTTGTTAACCCTCATGCACATTCCTATCACCTTCGACGGACGTTGTATTATTTATTTGGTAGAGTCAGGTACCGGGCTTGTCAATCCAATAGGAAAAGGGTAAGAGTGATTGCCGATGAGAGGTGCACTCTAACTAGAACATTCAAGGGATTAGTTGACTAAGCATGGGTGCCCAAGTGTGAATGGGGCGAGCTCATGTAAAAGTCAACTAAACCTAAAATTCACTCATTCTCTCATTTGTGCAATTGAGGAGTGCTCTTGCTCTATCTCCATCTTCTTCTTCTTCATCTCCTTATGTGTGTGTATGCGTGAGAGAGAGAGAGAGAGAGAGAGAGTGTGTGATCGAGCATTGCGGCGGCACGACGGCGGCGAGGCGGTTGAGTGCGGCGTAGCGGCGTCTTCCTCTTCTTCGTGGCGAGAAATCCTCCACGATAGCAAGCGTAGAGCGGTGAGTGACACACCATCGCCATCTTTGAGCTTACTAGTTTAGGCTTGTTGTGTGCTTGGAGCCATTTGTGGCTCGCACACAGTGTATTGGCAAGTTCCTTGCATTGACACGTGCGACATACGTGCACATTTTTGGCGCCGCTTCTGGGGAATGCCATACACTAAGCTTGAATGGCACTCTGTGCTTCTTTTGTGGTGCAATTTCAATTGTAGGAAAGGTAGGGAAGGAAGGTGTGTGTGTTGAGAAGAAGGATTTTGTGTTGCTACTGTGTATTTCTTTGTTAATGAAGTTTTGGAAGGTTACTGTGTTTTCTCTGTGATAAGATCTTAGTATTAAGGTTGTTAGTTCTGTGTAATGTAATGTACAGTAAGTAGAAAGTAGATCCGTGAGAGCTAATGAAGTGTGTTAGTGTGTAACAGTAGGTGTATTAGTTGTAAGTAGGTAGGTAGAGTGTGTGTGTGTATGCTCGCGCACACGCCGAGGCGACCTTATCCCAAAATAAAAAAATAAAAAAATTAAAGATAGGACTGGGATCGGGAATATCTCCCATACCCAAGCCCAAGCTCACGCTTAGGCTTAGGCCTCAATCGCCCTTTAAAATTACGTATTTTACCTTCACACGTAGCTAAAAATTGACTTTTTTGAGGACCAACGAAGATTCACGTGACCGAACGTTGTGCTGTAAAGCACACCATGACCCTTTGATTGATACGCTCGTTTTGAGCTATCACACACTTTAATTAAAAAAACCGATCATTAAAAAATATTAAAAAAAAGAAAACGAGTAAAAACGGACGCCTAAAAAAGTAAGCGGTTAACCTTCGAGGCTATTTGCCGACGCTTGTAGGGTGTCAAAGGAACATGCATCTGTGCTTTGGCCATGTGCCAGAGATGGAGCAACTAGAGAGAATTTCGACTTACGCAAATTCTCAATATCCACCTACCTTAGGTTCCAGGCCCTCGGCGGGGACCCAAGGTAGTACAAACCAAGACCCGAACATAGCGGCTAGTGACTCTTCCTCTGACTACGATGTCATGGAGGGTTTCCCAATGCCTAATCCCGATAGCTCGAGCCAAGACATGCATGCCATTGGCCCACGATCCGGACTGAGCGTACTTAGCCGCTTGAAGGAAACCTTTAGTAGAGCCACTCGCTCCGAACATGGAGCTAATGATGTAAATGAGGGGGGTGGGGAAGTAAAGTCTCCATTCATGACCAACATAGACCCTATGCCCTTAGAGAATGTGCACGTGAATACTTCATTCACTGCATCTCCTGACTCTTCAGAGTTATTTCTCTCCGAGGTCATATTACCCGATGGTAGAAGCCTTGCCGAAGTGCAAGAGGTTGAGCGATATCATTAGGAAAAATATGAACCCTCTAGTGGCCCTTTGGGATTAAGGTTAATTAGAGGCCAGCCAATGACAAGAGGGTGGTGGACACACTCTATGCCCTAAAAAATGTAGGGGGACAAAGTAGTCTTACACTTCTTAAATGGGCTCTTACCTAGTGAGAAGGTGGGGTGGGTGGGTGGGGGGGGAGCGGGGGGGGGGGGCATATGGAACCTCCAACTTCCCTCCTTTTTGATCCGGTTATGAAAAAATCCCAAAAATTTGAAAATTTTCAAAATTTTCAAAACTCAAATTTCATCTCTTAAAACCCCACTAAAACTGTTTTATGGTCAAAAAAGCATTTTTTGACCTCAAAAAGTCAACACGTGCACCCAAAAACCCTAAAATTCAAAATTTTAAAAAAAATTTCGAAAAATCTTTTTTTGCTATCCAGAGCTCCCCCAAAAGTAGTTCTTAGGCAAAAAGTGATTTTCTCTCTATAGAACCCCTTTTCCAACCCCTCCTTGGTTGGGGTGCTACCATTTAACGAGCCTTGAAAAGCGAGCGAGGGATACAAAGCGAGCGAGACAAATGAGTTGGAGATATCTTGTAGCTGAAATCCTAGTAATACTCGACTACGCTTAACTTTATTTTTATCATTCCTCAACATTATGTAGGGAATTTACTGAGCATTTTTAATTCTAGAATAAATTTATCTCTATTTTCTCCTTAAGTTAGTACTTACCATATGTTTACTACTTACCATGCTTGCCATATGTTTAAGGAATAAATATCCATGACTTTTTTGTCATTAAACCATAAACAAAAATATTTCTGACATCAGAAGGATTATAATTACAATCTTCTATAGAGACACACAAATAATCCGCTCATAGTTCTCATATGTAGATCATGACTAGAGAGAGTGTGTGTAACAAACAAACTAAACAACAAAGAGAAACTGATGAAAAACCAAAGAGATTAGAATAGAAAGCATGATTCTAATGTAAAAAAAAACACAAAGATTTAAGACCAAAGAGACCATACTATGGAAAAGACACCAAAGTAGACGTATTGCTTGAGAAGGACATATTAACAACCACACTCTCCATATTAACAACCACACTTTACATAAATTGCTTCATCCACAAACACATGGTTACCATTCATAAGAGACAACAATTGGTTTTTCAAAATCGATAATAACACCTTACATACCCTTTGAAATCAAAGCATAATTAGCGAGCACTACAATAAGATGCTATCAAAGTAAACATCCAGATAAATGTTTTCAAGTTGTACAATTATTTATCCTCCTCACACTCATCATCAACAAAATCACACTTTCTTCTTTCCCTCCTTGGAGTAGCAACAAAATCATCATCAAATGAGTCATTTTCCGCCATTCTTTGTGCCTCTAGCTCTACATAAAAAGGAAGCGTACTGGGAAAGTGTTCCCACCAATAACAATCAATATCCACAATGATACCTATCTTGAAGTTTAACAAAGGCACAAAGAAAAAAGTAACTTTTCATGACATACACATTGATAAACAAACATACATAAAGAAAGAGCATTGACTAAAAATCAATCATTTATACTATAGCTACTAACTACATTATAAAAGGACTAGCTAACTTCAAAAGAAGGCCACAAAGAACATCATCATGTCTATGGCACACAATCCACCATCTCAAGACTAAAAACTAAATAAAAAAAGTACCAAGAGGTTACTTATAAGTCAAATATCCATGCAAGTAAGCATCCAAAGTAAGTAGCATAGGTCTAAGAGACACCCAATGTAAAACTTACTAGTCATCCATCAAAAAAGGATTTCCAAGCGGTTTGACCACAAACTCCTCCACTCCTCTTGTACGTTCTTTTTCCTTTGATGCAATTGGCCTCTTCTCACTTGATAGCTTAATAGGTTCCACCAAATCCTTGATGATTGATGCATCATTGTCAAAAGCAAAGCATGTATATCCCAATATCATGGCTGCATGTGATAGTGGTGCCGTACCACAACCCATGTCAATCACTAAACCCCTGGAGAACAACAAGTGCGTAGGACACAAGCCATGAAGCTCATACTCTTTTGAACTGCTCCACGAATCAATCTAGAGGATTGTGGATGTTGTGTCTTCTTACTTTCAGGCATGTAATGAGCCCAAAAATCATCATCACTTTGCAATGCCTTACCTTTGAAAAGAGCTTTACTATCCTCAAAATACAAAGTTGGATAGTAACCCATTCGATGAGCAAATATGAGTATGCTGCATCGTACCTATCATGCACATCACAATAGAAAAGTATTAGTACTAAATCATCAAACCATTACTTTTAGAGCTTGGTATTATCAATTGTTATGCAATTACTCACACTGCGAGTGTTTTCTCCTTGTTTGCAACCTCCATATGGTATTTTTCTTCCCATCACCACTCTTCTTGCCACGACTAGACCTTGACAATATGCATACTTTTCAATCCAAGTGAGGCAAGGACCTACAAGTTTCAACCACAAAATTTTCAAAAAAGAAAAGAACAAAAATAAAATCTTTTAAGAAAAATTCAATGTAAGTAGGATTACCATCCAATGGGCTAATCATGACCAACCAACCATCATCAGCAAGACTAGCAGCCCCTATGGAGATACCATAGCGTACATGAGCCTCTGTCAACATATCCCACAAAGGAACCTCCTCACCAACATCTATTCCTACCATACTTGTGGGAAAGTCTATCAAAACAAGTCCTGCTGTCCATTTCACTTTTTTCCCTCCATGATGATAATGATGGTCTTTATAAGCATGGAAGCTAAAAAACTCATGCATCTTCCCATATGCCTCATTCTTTCTTCCTTTCTCAAAATCTCTACCCATTTCAATATAGTCACCAACACAACATCCAAAAATAGATTCAAAACATGTGTCTCTATAAGATTCTATCTTTGATGGCCCATTGTGAATATATGTCACAAATTCCTTTGCAAGAGTTGAGTCTTCTGCAAGTTACACACACACACACACATAAATACTCTTTAGGAAATCAAAAGAGCACACAAAGATATCATGCTTTTTATATAAAAAAACTCACCTAATACATTATCACTTTCTACAAGAATTTCTGCAATCTCTTGAGTATGAATGTCTTTCTCACCATAACCTAATATAGAGAAAACCCATAAAATGACACACATTCAAAGAGAACCCAAAAGCTTGTAACACTTGTATCAAATGGTTGTATTTAGGAGAAAAGACTAACCTCTTGATTTGCTAGTGATGTCTTTCTTTGATGCTTTCTTTGTAGCCTCTTTGTCCAAAGGAGCCGTAGAAGCTGTGGATCTCTTACCATCATGCAATTCATACATATCAATCTCCTCCTCCAAACGATTCCCCGAAGGAAATTCTATCCACCATGGACAGTTTTCTATCTCCCATTTACTCAATCCTTGCATGGTAGAAGGAAACATGCATAGAGGAGAGTCACCCACTTTACACCATGCCTTGCAAACACTTGGTATTTCACCAAGCAACTTCTTGACAACAAGGTGTTTAAAAAACCTAAAATAGACACATATATTAAAAAAAAACATTCACATCAATGGACATAAAAAACAATCAAAGCAAAGAGAATTCAATTTACCTAAAAACAACACGTTGTGCCGCTTTTTCAAGTTCCATGGACTTATTCTCCTTCGTCTCATTACCACTTTTTCTTGATTTGAGATCCCCTCTTGCATCTCTACTTCTCAACATTTGAAACATATACTTATGGGTTTCCAACTTCACTCCATCAAAGTACTTTCTTAAAGTAGGGTCTAGTGGCATTGTCGGTGGCTCCTCCATGCTTTCAAGTGAAGATTCAAGTAAGGACATGGCCACGCTTTCAACCCTATCCAAAAAGATTTCTCTCACCAACCAACTGTCACAAATTAACATGCAAAAACATGAATTTAGTATTTAGACATACCAATGTCTTCCAATACTTCTAAATGATAAATTGACTTACCCTTTAAAATCAGCTTCTCTTGTAGGTATCAAGTATTGCTCCCTTGTAAATCTTGGAGCTTCTAATAGTTTCAAAATTCTAACTCTTTTTTCAGATTGTAAATCAGAAGTTGCAAGCATTCTAAGTTTCTACGATGTCACATATGAATCTTTACCCTCAAATTGCAAATCAAACAATGTCTTTTTCCATTGCTCACCCAGTTTGGGATGTATGCAAAGTAAAACCTGACAGAAGTTTAATTATATATACCTAAATTCTCAAAATGAAATATAAACTCAATTACTTGTTTTGTGAAAATAAACACACCTTGCCAATTCTATCCGAAATTCGTTTCTGAATCTTTGACTTCTCCTTTCGTAACATATCCTCCCTTTGTTCTTCTAGCATAGTTCTTTCAATTGTTTCCGTTGCCGATGCAACTTCCTTGTTATATTCAACCTTTACATAGCTTACAAATAAAAGTTATAATTTCATATACCAAATCTATCTATACAAAAAAAGTTTAATTAAGTACCTGAAACACAAGCCTTGCCAAGTAACCTCTCGAAAATGGAAACCATGACTCTTTGCTTCTGCAACCTTTGACTAACTTATTCTCCTCCTCTTTTAGAGACTCAATATACTCTTTTGTATCACTCCCACATATGTTGTTGGTGTTAATTAGCACATCTCGAAGCAATGGTTTAATCACTGCATGCTCATTTAAGAAGGATATGATAAGTTATTAATTAAACCTTTGAGAGAACAATGCACAATCAAAATTACAAAAAAAAAGTAACTTACACGTTCATGCGTTGCAAAGAAGCAAGAAGGGATATCTCTGGAACCTTCCTTGGATCTATGAGAGTACAGATAACTCTCACATGTCTTGATTTATCCTCTTTAAAAAGTTCGGTTATAACTTCCATCCAAGCCTTTGTCCTGTGATTCCCCTCCCACACATAAAACATTTTCTTTGACATAAATTTTAGCTCTCTTTTTAAGGATACCTCTTTTTCAAACTCCATATCTGCTTCCAGCCACATAGGATCCCAAGAAGCCTTAATGATATCTGTTACCAAGGTTTCTTCCCCATTGCAAAGACAAGTGGAGACAAAAAATGTTCCCTTCTCTGGCATATAGTTCTCTGTAGCAAATGCAATTTTAAGTGAACTTACATCTTTTCGGAGACCTCTTACTTTGGCATGTGGCAGTAACCTGCATAGAGGTATGCGAGGACACCTATCAGCTGGCAATACCCTGCAACGACCAATAACATCACCACCTGCAGCCAGCTGGATATTACTTGCTATAAGAGCATTGTTTCCATCTTCATCATCATCCTCTATAACTTCAGAGTTTATATCTTTGTCCTGCATGACATTTGTTGGTTGAGGTAAAGGGTTTGTGTCAACATCAATCTCTTCAGCTTCAATTGATACAAAATCCAGTTTCTTCTTTAAACTTTTTTTGGGACTTTGCTCGGCGGATGTTGACTTTGTTGTCTTCCTCTTTGCAGATTTTCCCATTGCGAACCTGCAATCATAAGCTTTGAGTTGAAACCACATTGCTTGAGATCTTTCTCACTGATGTCATTTTTTGAGCAAAATAAATGAATTCATTGCTTCACCAGAGGCTTCAAACTTGCGTTTGGAAACGCAAGATGCAACCCCATGGTGAGCACACAATTTGTTGCGAGAAACTTTTGGCTACTTTGGACACCATAGCTTAGAAAAGGATAAAGTGCAGTAAAGTTGCATGTACAAAATACAAAAGATTAACTTAGAGCCATGCTCCCTTGCCTTTGGTCACTGAGAGGACAACCGACAAAACAAAGTAATCTCCTCCCTCTCTCTCAATTATTGTTGCGGGTCGATAAGCAAAAGGGCAAAAGGGACTCGACAGCCATTGTCATAATAAGCCATTCTCATAATAAGCAATGCAATGGAGGGCAGTTAGAGGGACCATGTATCCCAAGCGCCGACTCCCACCAAGTCATTGCCCAAGTCATTTCATTTTTAATGATCCCATCCTCTCCTCTCTCTCTCTTTCTCTCTCTCTTCTCTCTCATTTAGCCTAACCATTAAATAGATTTTACCTGCGGACTTGGAACTGCTTGGGACTGCGAAGATTTGCTAAACTGTTGAAAAATCTGCAAACTGCAAAAATCTGCGAGCTGTAAAAATCAGCGAACTACAAAAATCTACAAGCTGTGAAAATCTGCAAACTGCTGGACTGTAAAATTCTGCGAACTGCAGAAATCTGCGAAAAACTGCTGGACTGCACAAATCTGATGGACTGTGAAAATCTGCAAATTGCTAAACTGCGAAATCTGCGAACTGCTTGACTGCGAAAATCAGCGAAATGCGAAAATCTTGAACTGCGAATAGGCGGAAGTTTGCGAACTGCCAGAGATTTTTTCACACCTTCTCCTCACCTGGCGTTTCCAAAGCTTCTCCTCACCTGGCTTCTCCAAGTTGCGTTTCCAAACGCAAACGTCAAAGCCTTGGTGAGTGAAATTTTCACAGCTTGATGAGTGAAACGTTAAAGCCTTGTTGAGTGAAACGTCAAACCCTTGAGCGAAAATCTGTCCACATCTTCTCTCCTCAATTAGCTTCTCCAAGTTGCGTTTCCAAACGCAAACCTCAAAGCTGTGGTGAGGACTCAAAACCTCAAAACCTCAAATTTCAAAGCCTTTAACTCCACACTCATGTCTCACTAGCACTGCCATGAAAGCGTTTCCAAATGTAAGCACAAAACCCTTGGTGAGCAAAATAAAGTCCCCTCTCTCACCGATGCTCTGAGATTTGCTTTTCCAAATGCAACAATGAAACCCTTGGTGAGCAGATGAAAACAAAATGATTCATTTCTCCTCACCGGCCTTGTTAGAATAGCATCTCCAAATGCAATAACACAGACCCCTGTGTGAGCAGTTCTTGGAGAGCCCCTGTGAGCAGTTCTTGGAGAGTGCAAAAACAAAGTTCAGTTCTTTATTTAGCTACAACCAAAAATGGTGAGCTTTTGCCAAGAGCGTGACTTCTACACAATATTATTTAAAAATCAAAATTAGTTAAAAATTAAAATTGATATTCACAAAAAATGCTTTAAAACTTTAATGAGCATAGACCAAAAGGAAATGTTTTAAAATTTAAGTGAACATAAATCAAAAGCTACTTTCCTCGTAAATTGTGACAAAAGCTTTTACTTTCCTTGTGGATTGTGTTCTTTTATCAAATAGATGATTGCACGAACAGATCCTGCTCCGTCCCTATCAAATAGATGATTGCATGAACTTTTTAAATGCCATCCCATTTATTACTAATGCCAACCTTTTTCTCGATATTTTCTCAAGGCTCAAGAAAATGATTTCTATGGATCTGGCTTTGGATATTAAAAGCGAACCTATCTTGTCCTGAGCTCTGCATTTGTCTCTGGATGCTTCACTCTTACAATGCCTCACTCAGTTCTTATTACATATGAAGAAAGAGTTCTCTCAATTAGATATGACACAGAGATGTGTGATATTAGTCTCACTGCTCTAAAGGAGTATTTTCAACTTGCAGACCAAGACATTATTCTATCTGAAGCAACTTCTATAGATGATGTAGTTGTATCTCTTTCTATAGTTTCATTAGAGGATGGAAGTCATGGGTATAAGCTTCATGATAACAATGGAGGTGTTTACAAGCTAGAAAAGCGACAAGTACAAAAATTAGTAGAAAAAGAGATTAGAATTCTTTCAAGTCTTCAGAAGCTTCCACTGTTTATCTCTCTTCATGTTGCTCTTTATTCAGCACAAGTTAGTCAAAAACTTGATGAGCTTCCGCTTGAATATGATGGCTACTGTTTGTTTGAGCTTCCACCTTGCAAAGATGGTTCTAACATGAAAGGCATGGAGAAAAGGCTTGATGGACATGTTTGGAGAACATACAAGACCAGCTCTGTTGATGCCTTTAAAGGAATAGTGAGAATAAGTAGGTGTTGTGGACACTTAAGGTGTTATAACATTGATTGTGCTTGTGTAGATATGTTTGGAGCAGTGAATGAGACTCAGTGGAAAGGCAAGCTTCAATTTGCGCCACCTGTTGGACCATTGAACAAAGAAAATGGAGTTCTTCTTTGTAAGCACTGTGGTGAATCACCAAAATGTATCAAAACTTGTCAAGCATTCATATACTACTGTATCCCTCGAGATAGAGATGGCACAACAAGATGTGCCATACACATGGGCTTTCATAATCATCCAGTGGCAAAG
This sequence comes from Adiantum capillus-veneris, assembly GCF_014529385.1. Lineage (NCBI taxonomy): Eukaryota > Viridiplantae > Streptophyta > Polypodiopsida > Polypodiales > Pteridaceae > Adiantum > Adiantum capillus-veneris. Next base: position 86,349,751 of record NC_140937.1, read on the forward strand.
GGGTTATCAAAACGGGTGGAGGAGGTTGTTCACAATAAGGTGTTCACACGGGAAACCATTGAGCCTTCTAGCACATGCAAGCAAATTGAAGTCTCAGTCACAAGGGACTTGATCATGGAGCTGTTGATTCATGAGGATGGTGCTTCTCACAAGACTTCTTTAGAGGGTTACTTGCACAAAGTGCTAGATCGAATTACTCCCATCCCTCAAAAAGCTCGAATCAGAAGGTCCATCCAGGCTGCTAGAAAATATTTTCTTCAAGGGGACAGTGGGCTGGATGCTATTTTGAGACTGAAACAAAGATGCATATATCCATTTATCCAAAGTGTTCTTTTTCCTGATCAACTTGGTGATGATAGCCAGCCACATGTGTTTAAGATGTCATCTAAGTGTCCAGGTTCAGGAGTGGACCTTGTTAATCGAATGCAAGCAAGTGGCTCATTGGAGGGCCAATGGGTGCATTTTGATCATGTGCATCGGGTGAAGGGGTGGTGCACAATGGGAGCCCATGTATATGATCCACATGTACGTGAGTTGCTCACAATCGCAACTTGTGAGTTTAAGGTGCAAGATCACCATGCTCAGGTTCAATTTTGGAAAATGTTAAACAACCAAATGGTGCAAAATGGTTTTCCACTTCCTCAATTTAGAGGTTTCATGTCAGATGAGGCTCAACAAAATTGGATTGTAGTGCGCACAGTCTACTTTGGTGGTCCAAATAATAAGGTGGAGGAGAAAGAGAGGTCTTGCAAGTTTCATTGGGAGACAAATATGGTGGATCACACTAAGAAGTGCATTAAGCCAGCCTTTCAAGAAGAGCACAAAGTATATGTGCAGGCAGTGGAGAAGTGCACCTACTGAGATGGAGAAGGAACGATGTAAGCAAGCTATACAAAACTATTGGACTGACAACCACATTATTGAGGGACAACTACAAAGCTTACAGCTATGGCTTGCATGGTGGGATGCACGAGCATCACATTGGATTGATCAGTTTCTTACACAACACAAGGATTTGGGATTTGTACCATCAACTAACCTATCTGAATCTAAACATGCAAGTATTCGTGCTGCACATGGAGCAACAAAGTATGTCTCATTGTATGAGGCTACCGCTATTGACCTATGCTTAGCAGTGCAGAAAAGTGAAAAATATAAGTCTTTTATGGATGGAAAATATCATGGTACTGGTCCGGACTTGAAACAACTAGCTGAAAGGCTAATGGAAGGACACACAACTCGAGCTATTGAGAAGAAGGTTATTGATTTGACTGCTTCTACAATGGATGCAGTAGGCCTTGCCTCTTTGGAGTATATGAGACAGCCCATGGAGCAAGTAAGTTTGCGTCGAAAAAGAAAGTTGGATCACTCAACTCCGATTCATGAGACTGACAGTCATAGACCTGAATATAATACCATCACAACCTCTAGAGCTATTCCACAATGTCCAAGCTTCAAAGTACAACAGGTAAAGGAGTCTGAAGTTGTAGAGACCACTTGGGCCATTAGGAGAGCACCTCCTAAGGCTAAAGTGAGTTGTTTTGGGTTAATCAAGGAGACAGGTTAGAAATACAACATTGAATCTATCATTTTTGGTCGCTAACCTTTACTCTATGGTCTTAAATTTTTCTTGTTGATGTAGGTGAGAGGTGTGGGGTTGAGATCAACATAAATGGGGGAACAACATTGCATGGTGTTCCTGCCCCTTGCTTCAAGGGAAGAAGAAGATACCCAGGTGGCACACATGAGCAGGTCATTTGGTTTTGCAATAGCAATGTACAACATGCTTGGAATGTGCATGGATCTGTTATTTTTCCACCAGGTCCTGCACCTGGGGTGTGGCCCATCTCAAAGGGAACGTTTCTATCTTTAGAAGAGACAAGTTTATTGCGAAAGTCAGGCTTTGTTTTGGATGATGGCTCTCAAGAAGGTGCAGTTGTAGAAAGCTTTAGATCTCAACCTCCTGCAAGTGCAGCATGGCCACAAAAGAGGGATGGTAGAATGTTCAAGTGGAGAAGAAAACTCACCGAAGATTTCAAGGATAAGATTGGCTTGGCAACTAAAATTCATGCAACTGTTCTTAGAGAGAGTATAATAGTCCCAAACAAAGTGCACGTTTTCTTCTTGGAATCAGAGGGATCAAAAGCACGTGGGATTTCATATTCCATCACAATAAGTCAATTTCCACGGTGTACATGTGAGGACTTTGTGAGACGGGATGCAAAGGCAAGTACTTATATTCCATGCAAGCATATATACTTTGTATTTTTAAGGACTCTTGGATTGGATGCAAATGTTCATGCATTTATGCATCAAGCTGCTCTCTCAAATATAGAGTTATTCCAAGCCTTGCATGGAAGATGTGTGCTAGTGGCTGCTTAAGCTAGTTTCACCTTTTAGCTATCAACTTCATCCTATATAGAACTAGATGTTTTAGGCCTTGTATGGAAAACATATGCTAGCGATTTAAGCATGTTTTTCTTTTTATCTATCATCTATATCCTATTTTGGCAACTTACTTTTTTTGTACTAGCTATCCACAACAACCTACTCTCCCCCCCTCCCTTTCCTCTATTCCCTCTTTCTCTATTTCCACTTAACCTAGGTGGTGTATGGAGATCATGATGTTTAATTAAAAACCAAGTTATTTATGTGTACGTTTTTGCAGTCAAAAGCTCTTTGCAATGAGTCAAATCAAACCAGATTCTCTCACTTTTAGTCGGCAAACTTTAGGTGTTGAGTTACTAAGAAATTTGAAGAGTATTCTTTTTGGTTGTTTCCTTAATGAGAACTGGAAAAGTTTGCTTTTGTGCATTAGTTATTTTAGAGTGTCATTTTTCATGTTTGAACACACTCTCTCTCTAGTCATGATCTATGTATGAGAAGTGTGAGTGGATTATATGTGTGTCTCTGTAGAAGATTGTAATTATAATCTTTCTTATTTTGAAAAGCTTTATGTTTATGGTTTCAATGACAAAGAAGTAATGGATGTTTATGCCTTAAATATATGGCAAGAATGTCATGATTGTTGTGCAGGTATATAGGTAGTTTATGGGTTGGCCTTCGGATGACTATGGCCATTTTACTAATGATAAATTTTATGGGACTCTTTGGTTTCTTCTCACTTCAGTAACACGCTCTTGGAGCTAATCAATAAAAAGTGTGTGGTAAGTACTAACTTAAGGAGAGAGTGGGGATAAATATAACCTAGAACTGAAAATGCTTAGTAAATTTCCTGCATGGTGTTGAGGAATAAGCAAAAAAAGAAAATGGAGCGTACACAGTTTGTATACAAACATGGAATAAAAATAAAGTTAAGCGTAGTCGAGTATTACTAGGATTTCAGCTACAAGATATCTCCAACTCATTCGTCTTGCTTGCTTTGTATCCCTCGCTCGCTTTTCAAGGCTCGTTAAATGGTAGCACCCCTTGGTTGCAACCATCACACTCATCCTCTACTCCAACACACTCTCTCTCTACACCATCTCCATTGCTGCAGCAAGGAAGCTCCTCTCTCCTCCCCTACCACCTTCCATTGCCACACCAAGCAAGGGTTATCCACCTTCTCCTCCCATTGCCACAAGGGTTAACCACCTTCTCATATCACTTTATTCCACCTACATTGTAGCAACAAGCAAGGTCCTTCTCCTCCTAGTTTTCTTTGCTCAACCATGGCCAACTCTACTTCGCAAAGGCGGCCAAAGGATGAGGTCACAACACTTACATGCCACAACACTAGAGGTGTAGATGATGAGTGGGTGCCACAAGAGTTCACCAAAGGTGCTTGGGTATACATGCAACCATATGCTATTGGCCCTCATCGTGTGCGGAATTGTGCAAACTTGGATCTTCATTGGAAAGGAAAGCTCCTTGGCTTCAAGAACCGCAAAGACAAGGGGACCGTAGCCATTGTGCAACATGTTTTCTCAATGTCAACCATGCATTTGCAACAACCACCTCGATTTCCAACACATTGTAAGTACATGTTTTGAGAATACAAAGCTAGGTGTGAAATCACAGTGTAATGTTATTATGGATTCATACTTAAGATTTATCATGCATTTATAGTCATATTTCCATCCACGTTGGTGGAGCAGCCACTAAGTCTCTCCGGCACATTCAATGCTATACATGCGGATATTGGAGCAATAATGTTCCCACATCTTTGCCCAACCAAACTGGTTCAAAGAAGGATTTTCTTCTATTCTCACTCCTATATTGTCCCTACTTCTACACAAGCGTTTGGAATGCTTGAACCCATCAAAGTAACTTCCTTATTAAGTATGGAGTGGTCGGTGCCAGATTTGTGGTTGGTAGCATCTTTCAAGAAAAAGATGATAATGGACGTCCAAAACTCTTTGAAATACTCTAAAGCTTCTAGGTCTGTGGGCTTGAGTTGGTGTTTGCCTATTCATTGTTTTGTGCACATTTTTAAAGAGTTTGGATTTGTGGAGACTACCACAATGCTTGTATGTAAATATGCGCATTATGAGGAATTAGGAAGGCTTTTAGAAGAGGAATGGGGTTTTGTGGAGGGCATGCACAATGGGACCATAACCATTGTAAGGTTGGAGCTTCAGGTATTGGAATGCGCTATTTGAAATCCACACCTCCTTGTACATACGATTTCATTATGATCGTTGGATGTGCAAGCTTGGAGTGTGGACTCCCTTACAGAGTGTAGACGGCGCTATTGCAAGCTTTGACATTGCAGTGAAGATGCCCAACGATGCTTTGGAGGCAGTCCAAGTGAACAAGCATTGGACTCTCAGTAATGTTCTAGAACATTTGGTTATTATGGGTTTTGAGGTCCTTTAACAAGCACAATTTCGTTTACAAGGTCACAAGGTGAGAATCCTTCCACCACATTTTCAATACATCATGGTTTGTTGATCATTGGATGCTTATTGTAATGAATGTCCGCAGATTGGGAAGAGAATGGAAGACAAATTGAAGGTCGAGGAGGACTGGGGGATGGATGGAACTATGCTATCGATCTTATAACTTTGTAACTCTTGCAATTTTCAAATTGATCCCCGTTGTAATCAACATGATTTGCTTCGGAAAATCATGCCTTTGAATATAATTTTTTGCATTGGGATGAGAAATCATTTTTTGGTGAAAGTGCCTTTTTTTAATGTCTTAAAAAAAGGGTCCATTATAAAAGGGGGACCACCTAACTCATTCAATATTTTCACTTTTGCAACTCTTGAGCCCCTCCACTCTCTATCTACACCCCAGGCTAGACATGGATGCTTCCACAGCCTCTGCATCTGCAGCCACATCCACCCCTTTGTCACGCTTCATCCTCTTCCTCGAGGACACCAAATACAAAGGGAAGTTGGACCTCCACACCTTTTTTACTCATCTCCTTGACCTTGACGCCACAGTTTCCCTTCACATGGATGCATTTGCTGAGATTTTTGCGTTCATGGAGGAGCACATCATAAAATATTCTGTATCTATGCCCCCACATGTAGGGATCTGGGTGCCTTGCGATCATTTGCGCTATATACACAAAGGTGATCGCCCATTCTCCTAGCGGTTGCAACGATTCCAAGAAATTGCAACCGATGCAGGCCATTACTTGGACGAGCAAGCCCCAGGGGTGTTAGTGCTCAAGAAGCGCAAGTTGGGGGTGGAGTATCTTTCTCGGCTCGCAACATTTATCTTCTTGGTGAGCGAGAAACCTGATTTGGAGGAGCTCCGCTTACCACACCTTCAGGTTGGGTCCTTTATCAAGGACACCAAGGAGCAGCAGGTTATCCCCATGAACCCTGTAGCGGAAGGAAAGGCACACCGGCTCGAGTACCCTAGGGGTCTTGAGGAAGTGGTTGAGAAATCCATAGTTGCGGCTGGCCCTACTGACATTCCAGTGCCACTACCACTGACGGATGTGGCTATCCCAGAGGTAGAAATCAGCCGCTTCTCCTCAGTGTTAGTGGATGGGGAGGAGTATGTGTTCCTGCATGATTTGGAGAAAGCATTTGGCCTGCGCATGGATGAATGCTTGAGCGTGCTATGCAACAACACCAAATGTCCCTTAGACAATACGCCAGATGCCCTAGAAAGAAAGCTCTTGCCAGATGGGGACTCTGTTGTTGCTGACACTATTGCAGTTGTATGTGCGGAGGTCTTGGCAGCAAAGCAGTTGCATGTGGCTGATGAAGAATTCCAAGCCACGCAAGCCAAGGTTGAGGCTGCTAGGATGCCTATGCCATTATGCAACCTCCCATCTGATGATCCAAAGGTCGTATCTGTGGTGCATGGGAGCATTGACTTGGATGCAAAGGGAAACAGGGAGGAGGACGACAAGGAGCAGGAGGTAAACTGTATCCTAGTTCTCATGTTACTATTTTATCCTTCATTGTCTTTTTTCTCAACCTTCATCGGTTTATGACAAGATGTCGTGGAGGTTGATGATTTTGCTGCAAGGACGGGTGGCAAGCGGACCTCAAGCTTCCCTTACGCATTACCTAGGATAACTCCCCCCTTGCGATGTGGCCATTATCCATAATGAATTTACTCCCCAAGCCCATTTTATGACTTGGTCGTTAAAAGCTTTGAGCAAGTTTTTGTGTTTGAGCACCATTGCTCAAACTGCGCATCAAGTGTTCCTAGTGCGTAGATCCCTTGTATGCACAGCGTTTGGCACTGGCTTTCGTGGTAAAGTGCTTGCCCAAATAGGGATACATGCTTCCATTGGCTCAACTGACCCAAAGGCCATAGCGCAGTCCCTCTTGATTGGGGAGTTGCCTTACGTGCAAAATAGGCGCTAGGAAATGGTAAAACAAATTATGAACTCCTCAGATACATGATGTAAAATCACCATTTTGGAAGTAATAAGAAATATTTGAAATTGTCTCTCTATCTTGAAAATTCTTTTGAATGTGATTTGTCAATCTTGAAATTGTTTCAATTGGTGATATGAAAATTGTTTTGATTGGTGACTTTGTAATTTCAAGTTCTGTATGTAATTTCAGTCAATTTCAGTAAATTTAGGTATTTTATGTTCCCTAGGGGGTAGATAATCCTACCAAGGGCCAAAAAAAGCATGGCCACAAGGGCGCACAAATGGCCCATCCATCAGTTTTGGATGGGCCATTTGTGCGCCCTTGTGACCAGGCTTTATTTTGCCCCTGGTAGGCTTATCTACCCCCTAGGATACTTACAAAGCACAAATTTATTGAAATGAATTGGTTTTGCATCATTAATTTAGATGCACCCTTTTTATGGCAATTCCAGCATATGTTCACACTCAAGGACACTAGAAAAGGTGAAATCAATTATGAAATGAAGTTTCACACTATCACCTGCTTTAGCTCTACCTAGTACACCCCTGCACCAAAAAGTCCAATTACATTGGACATTTGAAAATTCCAAATTAATGTTGCATAGACACTTGGTTTCACAATATGTTATTTTTTTTGATATCCTATAGGGAATTCAAAGCTTGAAATGGCCAAAAAAGGGTGTCCACAAGGATCCCTGTAAAATAATGTTGCAAAACCAATAGGTTTCAGTAAATTTGTGCTTCTTAAGTACCCTTGGGGGTAGATAAGCCTACAAGGGGCAAAAAAAAGCCTGGCCACAAGGGCGCGCAAATGGCCCATCCAAAACTGATGGATGAGCCATTTGCACGCCCTTGTGGCTAGGCTTTTTTTTGCCCCTTATAGGCTTATCTACCCCCAAGGGTACTTAAAAAGCACAAATTTACTGAAATTGACTGAAATTACATACAGAACTTGAAATCACAAAATCATTTCATTACAAAGATAATAGACACAGTAGACACAACTGTTGATCATATTGTCATTGGAAAGTCAAATCATTACAAAGATAAGGGTGTGCAATACAAAAAGAGGGGTAGCTTCGGCTAATGCTCGAAGTCTCGTCACAATCGACGTGCAAGCTGCATATCTTTTGGCTGTATTGTCACTCGCTTTGAATAAATGGCGCATAGGTTGGTATCTTCCAACACCAAAATGATGTGGGCCTCTGCAGCTTCTTGAATAGCCTCTAGCGCTATTGCTTGCATTCTATACTGATTTCCATAGCTTTGAAGCACCTCCTTCACAGTGCGAGCAAAGGAGGCGCGTCGAATCAAAAGCTCCGTCGTCTTCTGGTAGTGGCAGATTTGCAAATGCCCTTGCTATTTTTCGGCGCCGCTGCGGTTGTCTTGGGAGCACTTGCACATTTGCTGGCGGGCGGCGTTTAGGCTTCTTGAAAAACTTAGACTTGCGCCTATTTACATGCTTAGGGGCTGGTTCTGCAGCCTCTTCTGATTCTTCCTCTTCCCTTGGCTGCCGATCTGTCATGTGGGGAGAGCTCCCTGGCCTCGAGGCAATGTCTTCCCCCCAACGGCCACCCGGTGTGTGCGTGGTATTTTATCTCGCAGCCATGGTGGCTCACTCTCTGATTCAGTGTCTGTATGGACCACCCGAGTCCTGGATGGTCCTGCTTGTGATTGGTGGCGCGACGACTGCTCCCTATCGGACTCTGTTGTTTGCTGGCCCTCTTCTTCTCTCCAGCGTTGGGCACGTTGCTTCATTCTCCTTCTAGGTGTTATATCTTGAGGAGGTGGAGATTCAACAGTCCTTGATGACTCTCGTGCCCTACCACCATGCCCACTACCAGATGAGTTCCTGGAACGGCCAGGCGTTCGTGGCCGTTTTCTTGTGCCTTTAAGCCATGATGGCTTCTCACATCCTTGGAGGGTTTTTTTGTTGGCAGGCAGATGCTCTTTCGCGGTTTGTTTGGTGCATGCCATTTCGTTGGTAAGAGCTCACCTGTTCTTAAGAAATGAGTGGTTTATGAGAGCATGCAATATTTATAAGGGCCCATTTAAAAAGAGCCCTGTTCACACTAATTTTTTTTAAAAAGTATTATTTTTTAAATAAACATGTCGCTAAGAGTTGGACCCTGCGTTCACGTTTAGTGATTCGCGCAGTATCCACTTTGATCCTTGTCGCACTCTGCATCACCGCCATGTAGCATGCTTGGTGGGACCTTGCGACATTTGCCACTTGTTGCTATGCTATTGATGACTCCATTTCCGCACTTCAATAGCAATCTTGGATTGTCGCGCACGCTCCATTGTGAGCTTACGAGCAAATGTTGTGCGAAAAAACCAATTGAACATCTCCTCCAAATAATTGGATTGCACCATTCCACCACCATGTCGAGTATTTTTGAAGTACACTCCCCTTGCTTGATAATGGGACTTCTCCATGCCTTGAGTGCTAAAAATTTCAAGCGGTCCATACTTGTGCATAAAAAATGCACCATGCGCAAACAAGATATGCTGTTCGCATGAGTAAACGATCCACATTATTAAATAAAAACAATCCCTTGTAATGAATACACCATGTAAAATGACTTACCATGTAATGTGTGATGTTATTTTCACCCCAAGAAAGGATGAAGACCTTGGTAAAATCAGCTCAGGCTTCTTGAAATGATTGGCGTTGTTTTTCTGTTGTGCTGTTAAGGCCCATAAGCTTGACCATTTTATCAAAATGTGCCCAAACTTGCTTGCGCTTGTTTGCAAGCTCGCCATTTGAATCATTGTCGGTAGTAGCTTTGCATAACTCCTTCCAAAGCTCCCAAAGGTTACCTGCCTGTTGGTTGGAGCTGTTTTGAGCATCATATCGACTTGGCTTTCCTTGGGAAACTTTCTTCAAAAAGTTTCTAGCTTTTTGTCCACTCATTGACACTTGTTGAGCAATTTCATGGGCCTCCCCTATGTTCTTTGCAACAACGATAGACACATTTCCACCGTGACAACCAATGGAATTCAAGAGTACCTCCACTCTTTCGATCACTTCCTGGGACTTTTCCAACGGTTTCATTGTGAAAGCATAGTCAATGTAGAGCTTCAATAGCCTATCAAAAATGCACATGAATGCGTGTAATGTAAAAAAATGTACATTCGATAGAGGAAATCGAAAGATTGGATTCCAAGCGTGGTCCTTTTGATCACGGTCTGGGGCATTGAGCATGGGATATCTCAGAATAGACGCTTCCCATTCTCTACCTTCATCTCTGACATCATGAAAATCTAACCCTTGTTCTCCATGCCCTTGCCATGGAAGCATGGAACCGGCCTTTGCAGTGCTCTTATGTGATTTTTGTCCATTAGGTTTGTACCCTTGCGTGCAAAATGGACAAGGCATGAGAGAAGAAGCCCCTTGTTTGCAGCCTAGCAAACACTTTATGGTCTTCAAATCCCCACCTAAGTGCCACTCCACATCATAACTACCAAAACCCTCAATCTCCAACTTCTGACCTGTAATTTGGGAGTGTATTACTTCTGTGATCCATGGAGTTCTCTCAAAAATCCATGAAAGTACTCCATTGGTCTCTTTGGGCACCTCAATAGCACCCAACCACCAAATGTCTTTCTCTAACTGCACGCTAAAAGATGGGGTGGGAGATGGCTCGACTGAATCCCTTCGCTTGGTTTGCAGAAGGGCCTCGTTCATTAGAGTGACACTTAGCCTCTCTAACCTTCGGCCTTTCACTATTTGACACTCATCAAGTTTCAGCACAAAAGCGACTTTTGTGCCAAGCACTACAAAATAAATAGTGCTAAGACCTTAAACTTCAGAGTCTATGATAAGAATAATACCAAAGAAAAAAGTAAAGTGTGTCACCTTCTTCAGGTAACTCATAAAATCTAAGCATGGCTTCTTGAAGCCTTCTAAGATCCAGGAAAATATTGTTCCACATTGTGTAAGGAAAGCCCTTCTCCGAAGGTCTTATGGATTGTTTCTTACCTTTTCCCCTTGTCTTTGTTGCGCACGAAGCATAAAGGGAAGTTGGCATTGTGTCCTCAATGTGTAGGTATGTCCCAATGCGGGAGAACACATCTTCGTTTGTGGCCTTTTTTGTGAGCTTGACCTTGTGAGGAACGGGAAATAGGTTTTCCACAATGCCATGTTCTTTGAGGGCATCCTTTAGGAGTTGAAAAATAGCCTGATATGCTTTGGTGCTGATTCCAGCCTCATCACAAGCTTGTTGAACGTCATCATCACTAACCACATTTCTTAATTTACGCCTAAGGTCCTTGGTGACTGCATCCTTAATGTGCTTACCTCCAAGTGATTGTAAGATAGAAATCACGTCTTGGGTATTGAGACAACTAATGAGAAGGTTGACTCGATCATCTTGGCTTGTTCCACCGCATGCCTCCTGGATGAAGTTTCTAGCAACAAATAAACATAAATGTTAGAAAATAGTGTGAAGTAAGAATGCATCATGCAAGTAAAGACCAAATCACCTTGTGGTTGTAACTCGTCGTTTGTGTGCTCCTCCCGAATGTGCAAGAGTTTCAATGGATGAATACGTGCGTTTGCGTTCCCTTGCACCAAGGGGTGTTTCTTTCAAGTATGTGATGGTGTTGGTAAGCTTCTGGATGTGGGACTCCTTTTCTTGCATTTGTTGTTCAAGAGTTTTAACTACCCTCTCCAAAGAGGCAACACTCTCTTGTAATGCCGTTATCTTGAGGTGAAGAGCTTGACATTCGTGCATCCACATATGCAAAGAAGCACTTGCACCCATACACAACCGCTTGCAATAGCCTAACAAGCCTGCTTCTCCCCTCCCAAGAAATTGAAGAAATGTGAAAAGGCTATTAAACGGTGGATGGAAGCGGCTTATAGGATCGTAAGGGTACAAATGGCCATCCACCCAAATGTCAACATTGGTCTCACAAGCGGTGCGACGTTCCTGTGATGACCTTTGATCACCTTCACTAGTGGTCTTCGGTGCAAATGCCGTGGGTAAGCGAATATGTATGCTTTTGGTGTGCGGAGTACATGGTGGTGGAAGCAAACCATTTGTGATGTCCGTGAGCACCATGGAAGCTGTTGCGTGAGGAAGCAAATGATGAAAAGATACAGGGAGAAGGGTAGAGAGGTTGAGGAAGATGGGAGGAGAGAAGGAGGGAGGGGGGGGAGGGAGAGATTGGGGAGGAGGAGGAAGGTAGGGGCAGGGAGGGAGAGGAGAGGGAGAGGGAGAGAGGAGGGAGGAGGGAGGAGGAGGAGAGAACAAAATGTTTATTACTTTTTGGGGAAAAAGATTTTTGAAAAAATGGACTTTCTAAGCTTGTGGGTTTAAAAATGGGTCAAAAAATGATTTTTGGATATGTATACATGTTGGGAGGGAGTTTTAAGTAAAAAACAAGTAAAAATTAATTTTTTTTAAAAACGTCAAATTTTGACTCTTTGTGACCCACGTTTTTGCTGATGTGGACACACCCCTATGCTTCCTTCACTTTTAAAAAAGCTAGAGAGAGAAAGTAACCCTTTAGGTCCACATCCTACATTTGTCTAAAAAAAAGTCTAGAAAAGCCTACTCAAAACTACCTTCTTTAATGCCCTTGCCCCCTAAACCCCACGCAACATTAGCCTTAATCCCTAAAAATTAGGATTTCTTACAAGGCCCATGCAAGGTTCATATTTCCCCTAATGTATCATTGCGGTTAGGGAAAAGGAAGTCGAGTGCTTATGCAAGGTGGAGCAATGAAGAGAGTTAAAAGCGAAAGCCCCTATGTCAATATCCTTGCTAAGAGAGCAATCGAGTGCTCCTAACTTAGCAACCGCTAAGGGCCAACCCCTAGAAAGCAACATTGCATCTAGCTCAAATGACACCCCTAGCACCTCAACCCTAGATGGAGCATTCTTAAATGAGAACTGGGAGTACGAACTACAAACGGAAACTCTGCCCGACCTATATGTTGGGTTAAAGGCCCGTGTGCCCGGCTGCCCGTTGTTCAGCCGCCCATGTACAGCCATTCATTTACTCATTCATAATAACTATACTCATAACTACACATTGTAGTGTGAGTACCGCCCCGCCATACACTGTGTCTATCTCCTTCTTCGTGTTGGCTCTGTGTGTGTGTGCTCTACGATCCCAACAAGTGGTATCAGAGCTTGGTAGTGAGAGCATTGAGAGCTTCATCATCATTGTTGAGTGTGTTGAAACTTGCTGCTGTTTCATTGCCGTTTTTCGATTTCGCGCACGCGCGCATTTCCAAAGAGCAGAAGGTTTTTCTGAGCTTGGCATTGGAAGGTTCAGCACTCTGCGAGTATTTTCAGCAGGCAACCTGTAGTTTAACCCCCCTTTCGGAGCCATTCGTGCCATTAGAAATCCCATCCGAGCTACAGACTAGGAGCTACGTTTTTCATCTCTCTTTGGTAGTTTTCTGCTGCCAGAGCTTCCATAGCCATTACAGGTGCCATTGTTGTAGTGTCTTCCACTTACGTGAGCCCACAGCTCATTTGAGAGTGTGTAGCCTCTTCTTGGAGTGGCCTCATACACACAGATAGAGTGGGAGTTTGGCGACATTGTCTTCTTCGACTACACGTACAGGTACAGGTACGGGTACAGGTTACAGGTTACAGGGAGCTTTGGATACAGGTTTCTTCTGTGGTTACAAAACATGTATTTTGACTGTGGGACAGCCATGCATATGGTTGTGGTTTGAGTGGGAGCTTCTACTCTTCTGGGCAGTCTGTTTATGCGTGTTCTTGAGCTACAGGTTGACATCATCTATGTATGTTGATGGATGTGGATATGGCAGTTTGACAGACACTCTTTATGCATGATATTGTGGAGATTTGGTTCACTTATACATAGAGCGGGTTTGCTCTTGCTTGCAGTGTTGCGGTTTGAGTACGGACAGGTACTTGGTTGACAGTAGAGATTGGACTTCGTTGAGCTTGTGCATTGGTTATATGCTCACTTGGATCCATTTATGCTCACGGATTTGTGTAAGCTTGGTCAGCTTATGTCTCTATTGTGGTTATTCAGACATGGAGTATGTTTATGCCTCTATGACAGCTCATTGTTGATGCATTTTGTGGCATGGTTTGCCTAGGCCGGTTGAGTTACAGGTGTCACGGGTTTATGCATTTGTTTGTGGATTTCTACGTACGTTTTTTGACCATATTATGGGCTGATTTATACTCTATGCGTTTGCTCTTTGATTGAGCAGCAGGTGTTGTCAGATTTGCAACACTACTTTGTTGTGGCAGTTTGTTGGTTGGTTACAGGTTTCTCATTGTTGCATTCTTGTTGTAATGGGCACTAAAGAGGACACAGTTTTCAATATTGAGAAGTTGGATGGTGCTAACTTCTCATATTGGAAAGATCAGATTTGGGATGTCTTGGTGCAGAAGAAACAGATTCGACCTCTAAAGTTGCAGGGAGTTAAGCCAGAGAACATGGAGAGGGATGATTGGGAGGAGTTGGATGAGATGTGCAGGTCTACCATTAGGCTTTCCCTTTCAAAGTCTGTTTATTACAATGTGAAAGATGCACAGGGTGGAGCTTATGAGCTATGGCAGCGGATTTGCGATATGTATGATAAGCATTCAGCTGCTTCTATGGTGTATTGGATTAAAAAGCTTATTGATTTGCGAATGGAGGAAGGTGCTTCCATGAATGCGCATTTGAATGAGTTCAATACAATTTTCAGCCAACTTGCTACGCAGGAAATTACGTTTGAGGAAAATGTAAAAGCTATGTTTTTACTTGTCACGTTGCCTGAGTCATGGGACACATTTAGGACAGCCATAAGTAACTCGGTTCCTGCGAATGAGTTGACAAGTACTAATGTGGAGTCTAGTCTTCTCACGGAAGAGATTAATCGAAAGAATAATGCAGGTAGTAAGTCTTCTAGTGCAATGGTTGTCAGAGGCAGGACTATGGACAAGTATAAGTCCAACAGGGGTAAATCTAGAAGCAAGTCCCGTGCAGGCACAAGTAAAAAGGATGTGGAATGTTTTCATTGTGGTAAAAAAGGCCATTTCAAAAAGGATTGCTACAAGTGGAAAAGGGAAAATGGAAATGGTAAGAAGAAAGACTATGATGCTAAGGACAAGCCTAAGTCCAATGTCAAGATTGAGGAGTTAAATGCAACACAGGGAGAGTGTAGCTCTCAAGATGACCATGTATGTGCTCCGACTAGTGCTACTAGTGAAGAGCTTGGAGATGTGTTGCTTGCATCCTATTTTGATGACGCTTTTCTTCTCACTCATGAGCGTAGTATGCCTATGGATTGGGTCATTGACAGTGGTGCTTCTTTTCACGTTACGCCTCATAGGTCGTGGTTTCATGACTATGATGCTTCGAGCACAGGTACTGTCAGGATTGCCGATGGGCGTTCTATGCAGATTCATGGCATTGGGGATATTCATTTGGCTATGCCAAACTCTACTACGTTTGTCTTGCAGCGTGTGCGTCATGTGCCGGCTCTTGCAAAAAGCTTGATTAGTGTGGATCAGTTGGATTCACTTGGTTTCAATGTATCTTTTGGTGATGGAGGTTGGAAGCTCACTAAGGGCAGCCTTGTTTTGGTTAAAGGTGCTAAGAGGAATACGTTGTATTCCCTTTGTGTAGCTAGTGTGGCTGATCACATTGTGGGGATCACTGAGCAACCTCCTGCTTCTTTATGGCATCAGCGTTTGGGGCATATGTCACTAAAAGGTTTGAAGTTGTTGGCACGTGCGGATTACATTCCCGTTTCAGATTTTGGTGGTTTTGAGTTTTGTGAGCATTGCCTTTATGGTCGACATGCTCGGTCTTCTCATAAGAAAAGTGTTCCACACAGATCTTTGGAAAAGCTAGCTTTGGTGCATAGTGATGTATGTGGGCCGATGCCCAATGCTTCTCTTGGAGGTGCTATGTACTTTGTTACGTTCATTGATGATGCTAGCAAGAAGGTATGGGCATACCCCATTCGTAAGAAGGATATGGTGTTTGATATATTTAAGCAATGGTTGGCTCTTGTCGAGAACCAATCAGGTTGTAAGTTGAAGTGCTTACGTACGGACAATGGGGGTGAATTTATGTCTCATGCTTTCACAACATTATGTGTTGAGAAGGGTATACGGCGCGAGCTTAGTGCTCCCTATACACCTCCTCAAAATGGTGTGGCAGAGTGCATGAACAGGACTATACAGGAAAAAGTCCGTAGTATGCTTTCTATGGCTGGTTTGTCAAATGGATTTTGGGCTGAAGCTGTTGCCACTTCTGTGCATTTGATAAATCGTTCACCTAGTGTTCCTTTGGGCTTCAAAGTGCCTGAAGAGGTATGGACAGGTTTGACACCTTCGTATGGTCACCTTCGTGTTTTTGGCTGTGAAGCTTATGTACATGTACCTAAGGCAAAACGCAACAAATTGGATCCGAAGAGCAAGAGATGTATCTTCTTGGGTTATGGTAGCTCTGCTGAGATGGGTTATCGATTGTGGGATCCTATTGACAGGAAGATTGTGCGCAGCCATGATGTTGTTTTTCATGAGGACTCTATGTATAGAGCATCACCGCGAACGGTTGAGGTTCGGCATGTGATATTTGAGGAGGATGGTCATCGGTATGATGGTCCCATGGCTGCTCATGGGCAGCCCATTGACCCTCAAGTGGGAGATCAGCCCTTTTTGGGAGATCATGTAGATGTGGGACAGCCAGATCAGCCCTTGTTGGGAGATCATGTAGATGTGGGACAGCCAGATGCACCTCCTGCACAGTCTTTGAGGCGTTCAGAGCGGCGTGCAAGACAGCCTCAGCGTTTTGTGCCTTCTATGGATTATGTATTGTTGACTGATTGCGGGGAGCCATCATGTTATGATGAGGCCATGTCTAGTGTTGACAAGCTCAAGTGGGAGCAGGCTATGCAGTCAGAGATGGATTCGTTGATCCAAAATGAAACGTGGGAGCTTACTCCTTTGCCAAAGGGTAAGAAGGCAATACCATGCAAGTGGGTTTACAAGATAAAATTGTGTTCAATGGATGCAAAGCCTAGGTACAAAGCAAAGCTTGTGGCTAAAGGATTCAAGCAACAGAAGGGCATTGATTTTGACAAGATCTTCTCCCCAGTGGTGAAGATGTCTACTTTGCGTATGTTGTTTGCCTTGGTAGCTACAGAAGACATGGAGTTGAAGCAAATGGATGTAAAGACAGCTTTCTTACATCCGGACTTGCACGAGGATTTGTACATGGAGCAACCAAGTGGGTTTGTTATTCATGGTTCAAAGAAGATGGTATGCCGGCTTCTTAAGACCTTGTATGGGCTGAAGCAATCATCTCGTGAATGGTATCGTAAGTTTGATGCATTCATGAGTTCATTGGGCTATGTACGCAGTTATGAGGACCCATGCCTCTATACTCGCAAGGCTGTAGATGGTAGTCTTATTGTTTTGGTTTTGTATGTGGATGACATGCTGATCGCAGGGAAGTGTATTTCTGATGTGGATGCCTTGAAACATAGGCTACATGAGACCTTTTCCATGAAGGATCTGTTGGGATTAAAGCCCAAGTGGCCTCTTATGCGGATATGGCCGGCCGCCCGCCTAACTCACTTACCTCTAACTCTTTGTATATACTAACATATTCTTTGTGAATACTAAGGATTTGGGAGATAACCCTTCTAACAGATCTCTGCGTACTGTACTGTGTAAGCTCACTGTGTGTGTGTGTGAGAGAGAGAGTCGACCCACGCTCCGCTCCGCGACTTCAATTGGTATCAGAGCCTTGGTTCAGTGCGGATTTGCGCAATCGCGCGCGCGCGCACTTTTCTGGCAGATTCTGGATCTGGAGTTCGAAAATTCACACTCGGCGTTCCGGGAGCGTTTCCACCAGGCGACCTGGGGTTTTACCCCCCTTTCGAAGCCGTTTATGCCCTCAGAATTTCGTTCTAAGCACTACAGCAGAAGATAGATTTCAGCCGCAAAGAAATCCGTCTTGTGTAGATTGGCAAGCAGGAGGTGGTCGACATCAATATCGACATCGACATACATCACTTATTCGTCTTCAGAGCATCATCTATAGACCAGGTACACATATATATCATCAGATATATATATTGCAGTCTGCATTGCTACTTCTTGTGCTTGCCAGGTTCCAGGGGAGGTGTGGCCATACGACGGCTTGACACCACTGGCATGTATTGCAGATTGATGTACTGTGATTGTGGGTCTGCTAGTTGTGAGTCACGCTAGCAGACAGACCGCCGCAGCGGTCATAGGACAGTGATTGGTCTATTATAGGATGTATGCTAGTTCTGGGCAGTTTGCTGAGCCATCTGAGAGGGTCGTGTGTGAGGTTTTTTGAAGCCAAGCACTGGGGGCTGGGTTACCCAGTGTGAGGTGGATTAGGTTGCTGGAGTTCCCCTCTACACGCATCCTCTTCGGCGACTTTTATCCCTTAGGATGTATGACTTTGTGTAGACACTGGATTGCATCTTATGCGTCAGGCCGTTGAGGCATTGTTCAGGGTTCAGTCTTGAGACAGATACAGGTTCTGTCATCGCCCAGAGAGGAGACAGTGTATGCTTACAGGACAGCATATTACAGGGATTTTTTAGATTTGTCATTGGTCAGCTATTTATGATTGTTTCTTGAGCTATCTTTTGGTTCCCAGAGCTCAGTTTACAGGGGAGACTCTGTCAAAAATTTTCAAAAATACTGACAGTTCCTGAGGAGAGGTGTTCAGCTTGTTGATTATAGCTTGTTTACTGTGTACAGAGGCCAGTTTACAGGGGAAACTCTGCCGGATTTTTCTCAGGAGTAAACAGTTTGGCAGATATGGCATCTTCTCAAAGTGAGACTCTTTACAACATAAAGAAGCTGGATGGCACAAACTTTCCATTCTGGAAAAAGCAGATTTGGCAGGTTTTGGTGCAGAAAAAACAAGTGAAGCCACTGAAGCTCAAAGGGGAGAGACCAGAAGGTATGGCTCAAGATGAGTGGGAAGAGCTTGACGAGTTAGCTTGTTCCACAATCATGCTGACACTGGCAGAAAATGTTTACTTCAACGTAGCAGAAGAGACTACAGCGTATGGCGTATGGCAAAAGCTATGTGATATGTACGAGAAACAAAGTGCTGCTTCTCAGATTTACTGGCTCAAGAAATTGGTGGATTTGAAGATGAAGGAAGGGACAGCCATGTCAAATCATCTGAATGAATTTCACTCAATTTTCAGCCAGTTAACAGCACAGGAGATAGTCTTTCCAGATTCAGTGAAGGCTATGTTTCTCTTAATCACTTTGCCAGACAGTTGGGATACTTTTCGTACAGCGTTAAGTAATTCTGTCGCGCCAGAAGGTCTTACAAGTGCCAATGTAGAAGGCAGCTTGCTCACAGAGGAAGTGAACAGGAAGAATATTGACAAAGGCAAAGGCAATAGTGCTTTGGTCGTTCGAGGGAGACAACAGTTTAAAGAGAAGAAGGGTAAGAAGGCACAAAACCGAAGTAAGTCTCGTGATTCGAAGTCAAAGGATGACATAGAATGCTACCATTGTGGCAAGAAGGGTCACATGAAGCGAGACTGTACGAAGTGGAAACAAGAAAAAGGCAAAACAAAGAGTTTTGAGCAAGATGAAAAGAAGAGTTCAGTGAAGATTGAAGAGGTGAATGTCACAGGATCTGGTTCAGACAGTGATTCTGGTATAGCAGCTGGTGACATCTTCCTTACAAGCAATCTTGATTCTGTTTTCTTGACTGCAGAGGATGGACATGCTATGAGTGATTGGATTATCGACTCAGGGGCATCTTTACATGTTTCTCCGCACAAAGAGTGGTTTACATCATATGTGGCTACTAAAGACTATGTCAGACTTGGCAATGAGCAGGTTTGTGACATACTTGGAGTGGGAGATGTGCAGTTGAAGTTTCAGAATGGCTCTTCTTTATGGCTCAAGAATGTCAGACATGTTCCAGCAATCCGAAAGAGCTTGATTAGTACAGGGAAGTTGGATGATGCGGGTTATGTGACAGTTTTTGGGAACAGCGCTTGGAAGATCTCCAAAGGTTCGATGACTGTAGCACATGGCAGCAAGTCAGGAACTCTGTACACTTTACATGTTTCAGAGGTTAAAAACCATGTAATTAATGTGATTGAGCAGCCAAGTGTGTCACTGTGGCATCGTAGGTTGGGACATATGTCAAAAAGAGGAATGGAAATACTTTCTCATTATGGTTATTTGCCTGGCTTTTCATTTCAAGATTTCGAGTTTTGTGAGCATTGTGTTTATGGTAAGCAAACACAGGAACCGCACAGATCAAAGAGGAATCGTAGGGACGAACGGTTAGCTCTTGTACACAGTGACCTATGCGGACCAATGCCTAGTTTGTCACTAGGGGGAGCAGCGTACTTTTGTACATTCATAGATGACTATTCTCGCAAAGTATGGGTTTACTTCTTGAAGCACAAGGATGAGGTGCTCAAGGTCTTTAAGACATTCTTGCAGCTGGTGGAGAATCAGAGTGGTCAGAAGCTGAAGTGCTTGAGAACTGACAATGGTGGAGAGTACGTTTCCAAAGCTTTTCAAGACTTTTGTCAAGAAAAAGGGATTAAGCGGGAACTTACTGCACCATATAATCCTTCACAAAATGGGGTTGCAGAACGTATGAATAGGACCATACAAGAGAAGGTCAGAAGCATGTTGTCAAATGCTGAGTTGCCTGATGGATTTTGGGCGGAAGCAGTGGCTACAGCAGTCCATTTGATCAACAGGTCTCCTAGTAGGGTTCTGGATAAGAGTGCAGTGGCCGAGATGCTATGGACAGGCAAGGCACCTTCGTATAAGCATCTCAGAGTCTTTGGTTGTGAAGCTTATAGCCATATTCCTAAGGAGTTCAGAAATAAGTTAGAACCAAAGAGCAAGAAGTGTATATTTCTTGGCTACGGAGAATCGGGCGAGATGGGTTACCGGCTTTGGGATCCTGAGTCCAGAAAGCTTATTCGTAGCAATGATGTGCATTTCAATGAAGCCAAGTTTCATGCTAAGCCAGAGAAGACAGAGGAGATCAGAAGAGTTGTCTTCAGGGAAGATGGACCTAGTGCTAGCACATCAAGACAGCATGGTCAGGCTCAGGAACAGCCTATAGTGGCTAGAGAGGCAGAATCAGTTGTGGTGAGACGTTCTGAGCGTGTCTCCAAACCACCTGATCGTTATGTGCCATCTCTAAATTATGTCATGCTCACAGATTGCGGAGAACCATCTTGTTACAAGGAAGCATTACAAGTGGTTGACTCGAAAAAATGGCAGTTGGCCATGCAGTCAGAGATGACAGCTCTGCATAAAAACCAGACATGGAAGTTGGTTAAATTACCACAGGGCAAAAAGGCTCTACCTTGTAAATGGGTTTACAGGTATAAGATCACCGCTCATGATAGTCAGCCAAAGTACAAAGCAAGGCTTGTTGCCAAGGGCTTTAAGCAAGAACAAGGCATTGACTTTGATGAAGTCTTCTCTCCAGTGGTCAAGATGACTACATTGAGATGCTTTCTTGCATTGGTTGCTATATTGGATTTGGTGTTGCACCAAATGGATGTCAAGACAGCGTTCTTGCATGGTGATTTAGATGTGGAAATTTACATGCAGCAGCCAGAAGGGTTTGTTGAGAAAGGCATGGAACATTTGGTATGCCAGTTGTTAAAGAGTCTTTATGGCTTAAAACAATCACCGAGGGCATGGTACCATAAGTTCCACCAGTTTATGCTTTCTCAAGGCTACAAACGTAGTGAGTTCGATCACTGTCTATATACAAAGAAGGCTAAGGATGGAAGTTGGCTGATCCTTATTTTGTATGTGGATGACATGTTGATTGCTGGCAAACACTTGGAAGAAATTTCAGCTTTGAAGTCAAAGATGGCAAAATCGTTTGACATGAAAGACATGGGTGAGGCAAGTCATATACTTGGTATGCGCATTGAGAGAGACAGATCAAAGAAGTTGATTTGGTTATCTCAAACAGAGTATATTGACAAGGTTTTGCAACGTTTCAATATGGAGAAGGGAAAGGCATTGAGTGTTCCATTGCCACCATATGTGAAACTTAGCAAACAAGATTGTCCTGTGTCTGAGGAAGAAAAGGCTGAAATGGATAAGATTCCATATGCGTCTGCAGTGGGTAGTTTGATGTATGCAATGATTGCTACACGTCCGGATATTGCATTTGCAGTGGGAGTGGTTAGCAGATATATGTCAAATCCCGGCAAGAAACATTGGGAGGCAGTGAAAGGTATCATGAGATACTTAAAACATACAAAGAGTATGCGCATATGCTATGGTAGTCAGGATTTGAGTGTCAGAGGATACACTGACTCAGATTATGCAGGAGACTTGGATAAGAGGAGATCTACATCAGGCTATGTCTTTACATTGGCTGGAGGTGCCATATCATGGCGATCTCGATTACAAGATTGTGTTACGCAGTCTACTACAGAAGCTGAGTATGTTGCAGCAAATGAGGCATGCAAAGAAGCTATTTGGCTTGGTAGATTGGTTGCAGACTTGGGAATCAATGCAGATATGCCAGAGTTATATTGTGATAGTCAAAGTGCTATACAATTGGCAAAGAATCCAGTGTTCCATTCGAAGACTAAGCATATTGATGTGAAGTATCACTTCATTAGGGAAGTACTTGAAGACAAGCAGATACAACTGCTGAAGATCCACACCAAGGACAATCCTGCTGATCTACTCACAAAGGGACTTCCAGGAGAGGGCTTTGTGCATTGTCGTGAGTTATTGGGCATTGGATAGATGGCAGCCATGTAAATCTTTGTACATTTATGTTCATAGATTTACAGTTACTTAAAGTGCCACATTGGACTTTAAGTGGGAGGTTGTTGGGATTAAAGCCCAAGTGGCCTCTTATGCGGATATGGCCGGCCGCCCGCCTAACTCACTTACCTCTAACTCTTTGTATATACTAACATATTCTTTGTGAATACTAAGGATTTGGGAGATAACCCTTCTAACAGATCTCTGCGTACTGTACTGTGTAAGCTCACTGTGTGTGTGTGTGAGAGAGAGAGTCGACCCACGCTCCGCTCCGCGACTTCAGGATCTTGGGGATGCCAGTCATATTTTGGGTATGCGGATCACTCGTGATCGTTCTCGCAAGATGCTCTTTCTTAGTCAGAAAGAGTACATTGACAGGGTGCTTGAGCGTTTTCATATGGAAGGGGGGAAGGCCATTAGTACCCCGTTGCCTCCATATGTAAAACTCAGCCATGATGACTGCCCTCAGACAGATTTGGAGACTACAGAGATGTCTCAAATTCCCTATGCGTCAGCTGTTGGTTCCTTGATGTATGCCATGGTGGCTACGCGTCCAGATCTTGCTCATGCAGTTGGTGTGGTTAGCAGGTACATGTCTAACCCGGGCAAGCGTCATTGGGATGCAGTGAGAGGTATTCTCAGATACTTGAGAGGGACTTCAGAGTTGTCCCTATGTTATGGTGAGAAGGATATGTCTGTTTGCGGATATACAGATTCAGACTATGCAGGGTCAGTGGACTCGAGGAAGTCTACTAGCGGCTATGTGTACACAGTTGCAGGTGGACCGGTTTCGTGGGCATCACGTTTACAACCATGCGTTGCTTTGAGCACTACAGAGGCTGAATATATGGCTGCCACTGAGGCTGCTAAGGAGGCCGTATGGCTCTCACGACTAGTGGGAGATCTTGGTATGGCTGGTGATGCTCCGATTCTACATTGTGATAGCCAGAGTGCCATAGCATTGGCACGGAATCCTGTCTTCCATGCGAAGACAAAGCACATTGAGGTGAGGTATCACTTCATACGAGAGGTGCTAGAGGACAAGCGCATAGAGCTTGTCAAGGTACACACTGACGATAACCCTGTTGATCTACTCATGAAGTCGTTAGCCTCACAGCGGTTTGCACACTATAGATCGCTGATGGGTATGGCTTGACTTCTTTTGCTGTACTTTGGCCACTTTAAAGGCACACTGCCTTTAAGTGGGAGATTGTTGGGTTAAAGGCCCGTGTGCCCGGCTGCCCGTTGTTCAGCCGCCCATGTACAGCCATTCATTTACTCATTCATAATAACTATACTCATAACTACACATTGTAGTGTGAGTACCGCCCCGCCATACACTGTGTCTATCTCCTTCTTCGTGTTGGCTCTCTGTGTGTGTGCTCTACGATCCCAACACTATACACAGGTCACACCTATCACGTGGGTTGGTTAGATGTCCTACAATCCACAATTGGTGCTACTAGTGTGGAGGATCAACAACAAAGAGTTTGTGAGGTCATCCATAGGGTTATTGAGTTGGAGAGATAGAACAAGGGGATAAACATGCCTTCAACGGGTCTCATGAGATTCTTGGATACAGGAAAGGCGAAACAACCGAACTTATCGCAAATGGAGACTCCCTCAGTAAGTCCAATGGATCCCCCATATGTTGTTTTGCCAGGGGTCTCAGTGCAATCTGAGCCCACAAGTGATAGCTTTACCTTTCCAAGTCTAGCTCATCTTTTCCTTGATTACACCACGGCTACCATGCCTACCCCAATGATGGGCATGCCGAGAAACACGCCATGGACCTCATTTGTTAGTAAAGCACCACTACATGGTAGCTCAATGCCTGCAGCAGTACCTACAAGCGTGTACCAATCGTATATATGCATGGGTCCTCGTACTCATGTAGTTCCTACCCCTCCGATTGTTTCAACTACCTATGCTCCACAACCACAACACCCAAGTTCTTATTTCCATGGGACTATACCGGCTAGCATTAGCATGTCACATCCGATGTCTGCTATGCCTGGGGCCACACATATGCACTTTGGGCTGCCACATGGCACAACATCGTACCCAACGTGGAACCCAAGGGCTTCCTACGCGCCAAGCCCAATGCCAATACCCACTCCACATATAGTCTCTGGAGTGCCTTCACCCACGGTGCCTGCTCACTTAGGTGACTTGGCAACATTTTCTCAAGCTATTGGTCGATCTATTACTGAGAATATGCATAACACGCCTGATAGAGAGCTTAGAAGTAAGGCAGTACAAATAGCCAAGCTCACACAAAAATTTAGTGGAGACGGGGATGTGAGAAAGCATATCGAAGTGTTTGAACAAATATGTGATTCTCTAGGAGAACACAATGACATGCATAAGAGTAATGCTTTAAGCATAACCTTAAGTGGGAAGGCAGGGAATTGGTATAGAACCCTAAGGGTGGAAGAAAAAACGATTTACCCGGAGACTGTTCTTGAAAGAATACATACGAGAGGGAGTGCTTTGAAGTGTATCCTCTCAGCTCCAGAAAGCCCAACAAGAGGAAGGAGACTCGGTGCGAGACTTTATTAGTCGCTTGAAGCATTTGAATTCTCGTTGTAATCCAAATGAGCGCTTCAATAATAACAATTTCTTGATAGATTCATTAGGGGATTACGACATGAGGATATCTACAATGGCCTAGTCATTAGAGGTATCACCACTTGGGAAGCAGTCACCACCAATGCGATCCAATTGGAGGAAAATTTAATGATTCAAGGAGAAAGAGTGTCTGTTGAGCCTAAATCTATTAGCTTGCAAGCATCGAGGCATCAACCAATGACCTTAAAGTCTATTGCTAAGGAGCCAAAGATATCTGAGATGAATTTAGCAGATCTCACCAAGGCTATTCAAGAGAGTCTTAGAGACAAGCGTGCTCTGCAAAACAATCATATGTATCCAAGAAGGGAGCAACAATGGTGCTCAGTATGCTATGGACCTCATAGTACCAGTGAATGCCCTATGTTTAGAGTAAAATTTAATGGGAATTGCAATGCCTATGGAAGGTATGGTCATCAAGCTAAGTATTGCATAGTATTTAAGCGCGCGATAGCCAATAGACCACCAACCTTAGCATGGACAGACACACCTTGAGTGCTTGCATTGATGCCGGCCCTACCTCTTGAACAAACAACACAACACATGGTCCCTAGGGCCCAGAAATTTGTTCAAACAACACCCTTATCACCTCCAGTGCTAGGACCGCAACCACCACATCCAAGAATCACTTCTGTGAATCAAGTGGGTTGTGAGTCATCTATTGCTTGTTTGGAAGGCTGTGAGGAAGATATAGACCCTAATATTGCCTATGGGATAGATGTGCTTGAAGAAAGTCCACAATACTACATGGAGGACTATAGGGGACAAGTCAAACCTGTCTATCAAGTAGCTGCTCTCGCGGCAAAAGGCCAAAATATAAATTACATTGCTAAGAGACCACCTCTTCAATGCTATGAGTGTGGAGGTCCACATCGTGTAGCCGAGTGTCCTATTAGGCTACAAAAGGACGCTACACTAATGCAAACCAATCAAGCGAGCGCGTCTACAATGCCGATACTCATGTGTAATGGATGTGGCATAGATCATTTGATTGCCCAATGTCCAAATAATCCAAATGCACCAAAGATCACACCATTAAACTTGATTGAGGTTACCAAGGAGCCATCACAAAGTACACCTGTGGTACTAGTAAACGTACTCACATGATTGATGCTCCAAAAACAAAATTATATTCTTGAGGAAAGAGATGCAGCATCAATTGCCCAATCTCAAAGAAAGAAGAAAAAACGAAGGGAGAGATCGCAAAAAGCAGCGAAGTCAGACCCCAGTTCAAAGACCAACATAGGGACTGGTGACGACCCCGTATATAGGAACGACGCTGAAGAGGATTCAGATTCAGGTGAAACCATGGAGACCAAAGCAACCACTAAGATAGAAACCAACAAGGAAGATCTTCATGAGCCAGAATGGCCAGATCCAAGAAGAAGATAGGAACTTATCCAAATCGTACAGAGGAGATTGAGTGAGTCAAGCAATTAAGGAGTTTGGTAGAAGATACCCAAAGGGATCTAGAACCAGCACCTAGGCAGATCCAGATTACAGACACCGTGCTCCCTACGCAACAACAACCTCACCAAGTCCATAGACCCTTAGCCATACCTAGTGTCATCCAAGAAGAAAGTGACTTAAATTCATGGGAAAGTGGGCATACTCACTTCTTGATGGAAAGAATGTTTACAGAGGGACTACCTGATCCTATCAAAGAAATGGAGATCCCATCTTCCCCACGTCAAGGGACTGAAGCCCAAAAGGTGCCGTTAAACATTTCCAAATTGATGGATTTCATGTCTTCAGAAGTTAGAACCACCATCATGTCCAAACTATATAAAGTCCCTGAGCTAGTCTCAGCTCTTCGAGCCTTCCTCAATGGAAAACTAAAGTTTGGGCTACCACAATTTACACAGATGGATGGAGCTGGGGAGATGCCAATAGAGGAGGAACACTTAGATCCACAACCCAACCTAGATGAGAACCTTGTTATATAAATACCTGTTAACAAGTTGGGACAATACTTTGAGGGTGATGAATCCAATGAGACAATACCAATCACTACTAAGGGATTAAATGTGAAGGGAATCCTTGATGGTGGCGCTGGGGTTAGCATTGTGACTAAAAATTGCTGGGAAACTATGGGAAGACCTCACCTTGCGACCACAACCATTGTAGTGAAGATGGCCAATGGGTCTATCGTTAAACCTATTGGGATGCTAGAAGATCTCAAGATCAAGGTCTTTGGACATAAAATAAGGATTACCTTCATTGTTATGGATTTCTCCAAACACACTATGGCATCGGAGATGATCTTAGGATGTCCTTTCATGAGGGAAGCAAAAGTGGTGCATGACTAGTCTAAAAACCATGTCTACTTGCAGTTCCAACATTCTGTCATTCGAGTGGATCTTGTGACTGGTTGAGCACATCCTCTAGGAAACAGTTTTATAATTGATCATAGATTTGACACCACAGTTCACTCAGCCCCATTGCAGTATTGTTACATGTGTAAAGAGGACACTGATGTTGGGGAAGATTCTCGTTATATGGATGGACTACCTGGGATGACTGAGTCGGACAATGTGGATTGGATCCACCTAGCAGCAACCATAGACACTTGGGGAAAAAGGGGGACGACCTGGGTAACACCTGAGGGGAATGAAATGCCACCACTCGTACCGTTAAATATGCTAGAAGCAATGTATATAGCTTTTGATGACCTACAAGATGAAAGTTTGACTGGCATTAGAACCATTAGCGCCTCACAAGACTATAGCCCACACAATTTGGGGTCAGAATCATCAATTGAAATTGACTCTGAGGATGAAGAATCTGAGTTAAATCTTAGTACAAATGTGGGGACAAACCATTCAGGGCCCAGTGGTACCCTAGATGACAATCTATCCAAGGGACACAAAAAGAGATTCATTTAGTGACTCTTCACTAGAGATCTGTTGTAATCAAAAATTAGACAAGAAGAGTAAGAAATATAATAGGCGACAATATCAAGCAAATGTGCGTGCTAGAATAAATGAAAAGAAATCTACCGCAGAATGGCTTAGTTATATAGGGGCATGTGATGCTCATTGAAAGTTGGTAGATAACTGGGGTGAATACCTTCAAAGCGTTATGTGGTGTAGTCCACAACCCATTGACATCGCACAATTAGAGGCTACAGAGAAGCCAAAGTTGAGCCGTACCGTAAGGAGACAACAAAATCGAGAGTTAGCTCAACAACAAAAGGAATCGGAAGTGAAATCACAGTCCACAAAACAACAGGACCCCACAGACTTACACCTTGCACACCTGAACATTTCAAATCCTACACCATAGAGGAACGTAAGGTTGTGTATACAAAGGCTCAAAGAAAACCTATCAATGGGAGCAATGGAGTCTATGACGGTCCAGCAATAGTTAAGGAAATAGAGTTAGCAGACCCAGGAGAAGAGTTCAAACTTGTTTTCATTGCCCAAGACCTGATAGAGACTGAGGAGTGTGTACTTAAAAGAACTTCTCAAGGAATTCAAGGATATATTTTCCTGGACATATCATGATATGAAAGGTGTTCCACCTTCCGTGGTGCAACATACAATCCCCATGAATAGCATGGCTAAACCAGTTCAGCAACGACCCTACCCAATGAATCTTAAATATGCAAAAATTGTTCAAGAAGAGATTGAAAAGCTTGTGGAATGCGGAGTCATATACCCTATTGAGCACTCCGTATGGGTGTCTCCAATAGTGATTGTGCCAAAAAAGAATGGGAAACTCAGAGTGTGCGTGGATCTCAAGAAGGTCAATGCCGCCACTAGGAGGGACCATTACCCCTTGCCATATTCAGAACATGTGCTTGAAAGAGTTGTAGGGAAGGAAGCTTATAGCTTTTTAGATGGGTACTCTGGCTACAATCAAATCACAATTGCGCTGGAGGACCAAGCTAAAACAACCTTTATAACCGAATCTGGAGTGTTCACATTTTGTGTTATAGCTTTTGGCTTAACCAATGCCCCTGCTACCTTTCAAAGATGAATAAACACTGCTTTTAGAGAATATTTGAGGGAGTTTTGTGAAGCTTTCTTAGATGACCTTTGTGTTTATTCCTCTTGGAAACTTAACATCTATCATGCTTACGAAAAGTGTTTGAGAAGTGTAGATTGTATCGCATCTCCTTAAACCCTTTCAAATGACAATTTTGGGTTAAACATGGAGTCATTTTAGGGCATATAGTGTCCAAAAATGGGATTTCCACAGATGATAGAAAAATTAAAGCCATTGCTGAATTGCCACCACGTGAATTGCCACCACATACAAACTATAAAGGAGTTCAAAGGTTCATGGGCCATGTTGGTTATTACTGACGGTTTATTTTAAACTTTGCCGAGATAGCTCGTCCTTTGTACAAGCTTCTTATTGAGTTCCAATGGATTGCAGAGTGTGACCATGCTTATGAGTCATTGAAAAAGACCTTGACTAGTGCTCCTATTCTACGAGTGCCCGATTGGAATGTAATTTTCCATGTGCATATTGATGCATCAAACTTGCTATTGGGTGTGTTCTAGCTCAACCAGGAGAACATAAACTGGACTACCCCATTAGCTTTGCAAGTCGTCAGTTGAATGATGCCGAGAGAAACTACACCACTACAGAGCGAGAAGGTTTAGGTATGATTTATGCAGTGAAGAAATTTCTAGCCAACAAGCTTTTGTTCTATGTTGATCATCAAGTCTTGTTGTATCTAGTAAATAAACCTTGTTCCACGGGAAGAATTACACGATGGTTGTTAATTCTCCTTGAGTTTGATTTTACCGTTGTGGTGAGACCTGGTAAAAGACATGTCATGGCGGATCATTTGTCTCGCATACCCAATGGTGAAGCCGCTACTGGAGTTGATGATGAGTTGCCCGATACTTCTCTATTCCTAGTCAAAACCATACCTGAATGGAGTGAAAAGATTGTGAACTTTCTAGTTAATGGTTTTCCACCCAAAGAACTTCGTAAAGACATAGCTCAAAAACTGTTAAAAGAATGTGAACCTTACTCTCTCATTGCAGGAACTCTCTACAGGCTTGGAAAGGATGATATTCTTAGACGTTGTACCCGTGAGGATGAGTATTTATACATACTGCAAGAAGCCCACATGGGTATAGTCGGAGGACATTTCTCAGGGGAACTAACAGCTAGAAAGGTGTTGCAATCAGGCTATTGGTGGCCTACCTTATTCAAGGATGCATCACTTTTTGCAAAAGGATGTGATGAATGCCGACGTTACAAGATCACACAACGAAAGGATAGGATGCCCTTACATCCTGTTAAAGTGACCCAACCATTCAAAAAATGGGGTTTGGACTTTGTAGCCCCAATTAGTCCGGCAGCTTGTAGCACTCAATCTCGATATATTATCGTTGCCACTGACTATGTGACAAAGTGGGCAGAAGCCAGGGCAACATGTAAGGCCGATGCGAGGTCAATTGCCAAGTTTCTCTTTGAGAACATTATTACAAGATTTGGTTGTCCCTTTGAGATTGTGAGTGACAATGGTACTCATTTTATAAATGGAGTAATAAAAGAACTCACTACCAACTTTATGATAGCTCACCATAAGTCCACACCTTATTATCCACAAGAAAATGGCCAAGCTGAGAGCACCAACAAGACCTTAATCTCTATCTTGACCAAAATGGTGGAAGCTCATCGCACAGATTGGTATTTAAAGCTTACATCAGCTCTATGGGCTTATCATACTGTGTACAAAGTTTCCATTAACTGCACACCGTTTAAGATGGTGTATGGCCAAGAAGCGGTTATGCCATGGGAGTTTGTCATTCCTAGTCTTCGAGTAGCTTCTCAAGAAGGTTGGGATGGTAACCCCTTAGTTGAGCGATTATATATCCTTGATAATATCATCAAAGAACACTCCAGTGAAGGTTCGATGAGGCCTGAACAACTTCTCCATCAAGCGATTGAATGTGGCTGGTGCATTGGTCAAGCCAAAAGGCATGACAATGTATTCATAAAGACCAAATGTGGTGCGAAATGCGGTCTTTACAATATCTTGATCAACTATCCTTATTTGATGATAGCCACTTTTTAGGTCAATCCTACTGAAGTAGGTCGATCCTTGTAGCTTATCAAATAGGTCTTCTACCCGTGGAACGGGAAACCTATTCTTGATAGTGATCCTATTTAGTGCTCTATAGTCGACACACATACGATATGTGCCGTCTTTCTTTTGCACTAATAGCACACGTGAGCCAAATGGAGATGAGCTAGGCCTAACCATGCCCTTATCAACTAACTCATGCACTTGCCGCATAATCTCCTCTTGTTGAGCTTGAGAAACTCTATAAGGAGGTTTGTTAGGCGGTGAACTTCAGGGAAGAAGTTCAATTGCATGGTCATCATTACCTCGTTTAGGAGGTAGCTCACAAGGGATGTTGTCAATAAAAACATCTTGAAACCCCTTGAGAAAATTGGATAACTCTCTAATTCCTTTTGGTTGCTTTTATTTTCTTTTGCTAAAGCATTAGGTTCATTTTGAGAATCTTTAACAAAAATCATGTACACAAAAATAGAGCTCTTTATGGACTTGTTGAAAGCTGGTGTATGTACAATGGGGATAGTGTTACCCATTTCCTTAGCATCTATATACATGTCTTTTTCCCTGAACTTAAAGGAGATTCTCCTTTCAGGAAATTTAACATTGGCAGCCAGACAGTCAAACCATGGTGCCCCTAGGATTACATCCTCATGCTTGCGAGGAGAGATAAAGAAGTCCTCTTTGTCCACATAGCTTTGGACATGAAGCCTCAATTTCCCGATTAAGGGAGTGACTGAAGCTTCTTGCCCCTTGAAAGCACTGTCTGCGGGTAGGACATCTCCCATCTCGTAAGCTTGTATGCCTAGCTTGGTGGCCAACTCTATAGATATAAAATTGTGAGTAGAACCAGGGTCAAAGAGAATAAAATCATCATGTTCTCTTACCTTTCCCCAAGCATGGCATAGAGGAGATCCTTTGTGGTGAGTTTGGTGAGTCTCCTCCTCTTGGATTTCAACCAAGGAAGCTCTAGGAGGATCTTGGCGGTTGTTCTTTTGGGGACAAGCGCGGTACGCATGACCTTGTTCTCCGCACTTGAACACCGGTTATCCTTGCGATAACGCTCAAGCTCTTCAGGAGAGAGTTTGTTTTTACCTTTGTAAACTCCCTTCTCTTTAGCTTTGTTGGAGTTGCCCTTAGGAGACTTTTGGACATTGTCCTTCCCCTTAGGCTCGTTGGAACCCTTGTTTTCCGTGGGCTTATTATTTCTTTTAGCCCCCGTTTGGAAATTGATTCGAGAGGCCACCATAGTATGGTGTATTACCACCGATATGGTACGTGGCCTTTGGGAGTTCTTAAATCTTTCCATGTTCGTGGAGCTTCACCGTTGGCTTGTAGGCTAGACCACCATTTCCTGGCGGACTTTTGAAAGTGCATAGATACATGGCGTAGCTTAGAGGACCGTGAAGCCCTCATCTCCAAACTCCACATCAAACTGTTGGATAAAGGCCAAGACTTTGTCCGTAGCACCAAAGGTACCATCATAGGTAAGGAAAGAGATGCTCTTCCCTCCCTCTTTGAACTTCTTCACCTTGGATGACCTCTTCCATGCGGCATAGGTGGAGAAGAGGGTGACCTCTTCTTGCCTTTTTCTTGTCTTGATCTTCGTCGTCTTTACCATCACTTTCATAAGAGGAAGAGGATGAAGAGATGGAGAAGAGGGTGTCCTCTTTCTCACCTTTTTGTTACCATATACATGTGGTAGTGATGTGTGTGAACACACTAGGACCGCCGGGGCATTTTTTCCCTCTTTAGGAGGTTTTTTCCCCCGTGCATTGTATATACGCCCATCACTCTAGGGCTATCTATCTTTCCATTGCACACTAAGTAACACACTCTCTATTGTGTGCCTTGAGCTTCCTTCGTCTTCTCCAAGCTGTGTGTGTTTCTCTGCAACCCTAATTCCAACAATTGGTATCAGAGCAGGTCACGTCCTCCCGGGCTTAGTCGCCAGCTGCTCCAGCACACGCCTGCTCACTTTCTCCGATTTCAGTGAGCTTTGGCGAGCGTTCGCAGGTCGACAAATATTTCGGGTGAGCTCGAAGAGCTCGGTCTGCTCAGAATTTTGATTTGGGCTCATTTCGGCCTCCGTTTCCACTACGGGCAGTACTGCACAGGTTATTTCGTCATTTTGTGCAGATTTTCTGTCAGTGCCGTTTTCTGCATAACAGGTGCCTTATAGTCTTCTACGGTTTGTGCTATATAGCACAAGTTGTTCCCGCTGCATTTCTCCTATTTTCGGGCAGTTTTCACATCAGGTGCAGCATTTACCATGGCTGACAACAACAACACAGATGTGTTCAAGATGTTTGCTGCTGAGGACAGGTTGGATGGGGACAACTACCCTATGTGGGCTTATATGATGCAACACGTTCTTGTGTCAAAAGGTGTCTGGAACATTGTGCAGGGCATTGATGTACGTCCTGGTTCTGAAGATGTAGGCGATATTGAGGATGTTGCAGGTCTTGCTGCAAGGATTGCAGCTGTTAGAGTTGTTTTGCCTACAGCAGAACAAGCTCGTTGGGATGTTAAGGATGCGCAGGCTCATGCATTGATTGCGTTGTCTGTGAAGCGCACCATTATTCCTCACATCCGTTCAGCAAAATCTGCAAAACAGGCTTGGGATATTCTAGCAGGTCTTTATGCAAGCCGCAATGAGGCTAAAATTGCTTTGCTGCGTAAAGAGCTAGAGTCGAAGATTATGCATGAGGAAGATGATATGGACACTTTCCTTGCTAGTGTCAAGGATATCAATGAGCAACTCATTTCTGCAGGTGAAGTCATTTCTGACAGTTCCCTTGTGCAGACTGTTCTTGATGCCTTACCAGATTCCTACCAGACTTTTGCTAGTACTTGGAGACTGATGACCCAAGGAAATCCTGAAGTTGTCAAGTTTGATGCATTATGCACATTGCTGTTGCAAGAGTCACTTTCTAGAAAAAACAGGACTAGGCAGTGTGCAGTTGAACAGGCTTTTATTGCTTCTCAAAGAAAGGGTGGTAACAGTAATGCAGCCACTTCTTATGGTTCTGCTGCGAGTGGCAAAAATTCTGTTCCTAATGCTTCTGCTGGCAGCACTTCGTCTGGCAATTCTGGTGATAAGGGCAAAAAGAAGATGCGTTGCCATTATTGTAAAGCCAATGATCACTTGATCAAGTCGTGTCCTAAGTTGAAGGCCAAAGAGGCTAAGAAGAAAGAGGGTGGTTCCACTGCAAATGCTGGTTCCACTACAAATGCAGCCATTGTTGAGTCTTCTGTGAAAGGAGATTGTGATGCTGATGTTGATGCAGAATGGGCTTTTAGCGCAGAGTGCACTTACAATCCTGCTGTCCATGATGCATGCTTGTCAGTTGCTGCACATTCACATGTGTGGTATTTCGACAGTGGTGCTACAAAGCACATTACCTCACATCGTGAATTGTTTACCTCTCTCGAGTCTGTCCCTCATGGGAATTCAGTCACTTGTGCCAACAACGCCTCTTATCCAGTTCAGGGAGTTGGAAAGATTGTGCTCACTGCTGCTAATGGCAGTTCCTTCACACTTGTTGATGCACTTTATGTACCTGGGATCAAGAAGAATCTATTGTCTGTATCCGCACTTGCTAGACTTGGACTTGTAGTCAAATTTGTGGATGACAGATGTACAGTTCATGATCTCAGTTTTGGTGATGAAATTGTTGCATCTGGGCTTTTGTGCCGTGGGCTGTATAAGCTCACTTTGTATGACAAGTGTGGACAAAATTTTGCAAATGCTGTTGTAGATTCAAGGGCTATTTCAGATGCAAAACTTTGGCATGCACGTTTTGGTCATCTGAATTTTGCCAGTTTGCTACGTTTGCAGAAATCTGATATGGTTGCTTCTTTGCCACCTCTTGAAGCACCTATCAAACATGTTTGTGAAGGCTGTATTCTGGGTAAAATGCAGCGTTCTAAGTTTCCAAAGGATGG
Source organism: Adiantum capillus-veneris (assembly GCF_014529385.1). Taxonomy (NCBI): domain Eukaryota; kingdom Viridiplantae; phylum Streptophyta; class Polypodiopsida; order Polypodiales; family Pteridaceae; genus Adiantum; species Adiantum capillus-veneris. Next base: position 86,384,953 of record NC_140937.1, read on the forward strand.
TTCAGTTAGGGCCACATGCAGGTTGCAGCTTGTGCATAGTGACGTTTGTGGGCCCATGCAAACTCCGTCCTTGGGCAATTACCTGTACTTCGTGACTTTCATTGATGATTACTCCAGGCATGCGTGGGTATTTCCGCTTAAAGCGAAGTCCGAAGTTTTTATGTGCTTCAAACAATTTTTGGCTATGGCTGAAAATGTCTCAAAATGTACTATGGGCACCCTCCGTTCCGATCGAGGGGGGGAGTATATGTCTCATGAATTTAATGCATTTCTGGCTAGTCGTGGGATAAAACACCAATGTACAGTGCCTTATACACCTCAGCAAAATGGTGTTGCTGAGAGGAAAAACAGGTCACTAACAGAAATGGCACGATGTATGGTCAAAAGTCAAGCTTTGCCGCATTCTTTTTGGCTTGAGGCCATCATGTGTGCCACTTATGTACTTAACAGGTGTCCTACGAAAGCTTTGCAGTCTATTACTCCATATGAAGCATGGCATGATAGAAAACCTTCTATTGAGCACATGCGTGTTTTTGGCTGTTTGGCATATGCTTTGGTGCCACAAGTGCAGCGCAGAAAATTGGATGATAAGGCTGTCAAATGTATTTTTGTTGGTTATAGTACTGAAAGCAAAGGTTACAGGTTGTATCATCCGCAAACAAAACGTATTTTGGTTTCACGGGATGTAGTGTTTGTGGAAGATTCTGTTCAACCCTTGCTGTCATGTACTAGAGACAGTAATGTAAGCTCACAGGACATTTATGACACTTTGTTGCCTCTTTTCAGTGGTGGAAATACGAATGTAAGTTCCAATGAGGCAAATGTACAGCCTATGGGGGTTTCTGAAAATGTTTTAGAACAGCCTATTACTGATGCAGATGTACATGATGTACTTGATGAGGAAAGGGCTGAAAATGAGCAGGCTAGAGGTATGCCAAAATGGCTGGTGCACACTTTGCGTGACAGTAAATTGGATGCACCTTTATCTAGTCGTACTCGTTCAGGCTCTCGCCATGCATCTTATGCATCAGATTGTTATGCTTTGGCTGTGTCTAGTTTACATGATGTTGAGGAGCCTCTGTCTTTTGATGAAGCACAGAATTCAGAAAATTGGATTGCTGCCATGAAATCAGAATATGATGCACTTATAGAGAATGACACATGGACTTTATGTGATTTGCCTCCTGGCAAAAAGGCCATTGGTACGAAGTGGGTTTACAAGTTGAAACGCAAGCCGGATGGTGAGATCGATCGCCATAAGGCTCGACTTGTTGCAAAGGGTTATGCACAACAAAAAGGCATAGATTATGAAGAGACTTTTGCTCCCACTTGTCGTATGACTACTGTGCGTTTTCTATGTGCATTGGCAGCTCATTTTGGTTGGGATGTACATCAATCAGACATTGTTACTGCTTTCTTGAATGGTGACATATTTGAGGAAGTTTATGTAACGCAGCCTCGCGGTTTTGTCATAAAAGGACAAGAGGACAAAGTGTGCAAATGTAAGAAGGCTTTGTATGGGTTGAAGCAATCTCCTCGTGCTTGGTATGAGAAAGCTGACACTCATTTGGTTAAACGAGGCTTTCGTAACAGTCCAACAGAAAGCACATTGTATGTAAAGCGTGAGGATGATGTATTTCTCATTGTGGTTCTTTATGTTGATGATTTGCTGATCACTGGACCAAATGAGAGACATATTGCTGAATTTAAGGCTGATTTGAATGCTACTTTCAAGATGAAAGATTTGGGGCTGTTGCATCATTACTTGGGTATACAGTTTAAGCAGTGTGATGGTGGTATTGCCTTGTGTCAGAAAAGTTACATAGAGACATTGCTATGTAAGTTTGGACTTGAGGATTGCAAACCTATTGCCACTCCCATGGAAACAGGTTTGAAGTTGAGTCTACATGATACTGGCGATCCTGCTGATGTCACTCTTTACCAAACTGCTGTTGGCTGCCTCATTTATGTATGCAACACGAGGCCAGATATTCAGTTTGCAGTCTCGCAGGTCAGCAGATTTATGCATAGCCCAGGGTCTAAGCATTGGCAGGCTGTCAAGAGGATTTTCCGCTACCTTAGTGGCACTTTACATCTTGGCTTGTTTTATCCCAAGGGGGGATCATTGCCACCAGACTTACATGCTTTTTCGGACTCAGATTGGGCTGGTTGTTTTGACACGCGAGTGTCCACAAGTGGTTTTTGTTTCATGCTTGGCAGTTCATGTATATCATGGTTGAGCAAGAAGCAACCTACTGTGGCCACTTCGAGTTGTGAGGCTGAGTACAGGGCAGTCTTCACAGCTACGGTTGAGTGTGTATGGCTCAGACGCCTTATGGCTGACTTGGGTGTTGGACAGGACACTGCCAACACTATCTACACTGACAGTCAGAGCGCATTGGCAGTTGCGAGGAACCCAGTTTTTCATGCTCGCACAAAGCACATTGAGGTGCATTACCACTATGTCAGGGAGAGGCTCTCAGCAGGAGAGATCAGCTTGGCTTATGTGCCAACACAGGACAACCTTGCAGATCTTTTCACAAAGGCATTGTCTCGTGAGAAGCTTGAAGCTTTCCGCAAAGCTTTGGGCTTACTCCCCTTTGTGGACTGATCCTGTCCTCAGGGCATGGCACTTCCCTTTACTCATGTGCCAGCTCTCGTTCACCGCATCACTCCAGGGGGGATTTGTTACCATATACATGTGGTAGTGATGTGTGTGAACACACTAGGACCGCCGGGGCATTTTTTCCCTCTTTAGGAGGTTTTTTCCCCCGTGCATTGTATATACGCCCATCACTCTAGGGCTATCTATCTTTCCATTGCACACTAAGTAACACACTCTCTATTGTGTGCCTTGAGCTTCCTTCGTCTTCTCCAAGCTGTGTGTGTTTCTCTGCAACCCTAATTCCAACACTTTTTCTTCTGTTGCTTTTTATCATCCCTCTTTGAATTATGGTGTGGAGAAGAGTGTGATGGTCTTCTCCGCTTTGGTGGTGATGGAGAGCGTTTAGTCCGCCGTCTTCATGGAGCCATCTCCGCCGAGGTGGCGGGAGACTCACTTCTTTCTCGTTCCTTTGGTGGAGACTCTTGAGTTCTCCTTTGGGAAGGAATTGCATCATCAAGAAGTAAATTCTTGAGCCCTTCGTATGGATTCTCTTCTTCTTCCCTAATCGGAGAGAGACCTCTTTTGGGAGTCTCACAAGGAGGCTTCCTAGGTGTTCTCTCGTCATGGTGATGAGCTTGGAGAATCCCGTGAGCACGGAGCTGCCGTTGCACTTCACTTTGGAGAGATGGATTGTCCATGGCTTGTTGAAGCCTAGAAACAAGATAGTTAACAAGCATCGGAGCATCATTAGTAGCTTGCTCATTAGCAAAATCAAAGTTATCAACATTAATTTCACTCTCTTTACTATTGTCAGCCATTCTAACAACTTTTAGGTGTAAACTTTTTAGGTGTACTTTGGCACTTCAAGCCCTAGTTGCTACTCCTCTTTACCCATTTAGAAAAAGCACTCAAGCTACTGTACCCGTGGCTTGAATACCATTAATTGCAAGAAATAGAAGAGAGGATCTTTCAACACCAAAACAGCACCGGCTCCTGTCAAGCTTCTAATAGCTCAATAGTGGTTAAGCCGTAAGCAAGCCCCATAGGACTCCACTATTAAGACCATAGCTCTCAACGGTGATGCCCCGTTAGCTGCACGAAGGCAGGCGCACTGCAAGGTTGAAAAATCCCTATTCTGGTTGGATTTGCATCCACATGCCAAGAGTGTGTCGATGTAAGGCTTCTATCTCACAAGCTTGGAGTAGGTGATGAGCTCTCCATTAAAGCTTGGGAAGAGATAGTCTTTTTCTTGCTTCTCACATAGACTATGTGAGAGTGTGTGTGTGATAATGCCTTGCAAAAATCAGCCCCCTCTCTCTCTTGGGCGAGCCCTCTTGCTAATTGCTCTTGCTATCCTCCCATTGGACCTCCCCAGGGCCAGCCAATGACTATTAAGCAGCATAAGTGATAGTCTTCTGACATGTGCCCCCCTTTCCTTTTGTGAGAGCTTTAGGTAATTTAATAATTCAACTAAACTCTCATTGGACCCCTTTGCCTCCTGGCCAATAGGAATCAGGCAAGCCATTAGGCTGTTGAATGCTCATTGGACCCCTTGGGAGACTGTCCAATAGTCTTCTAGAGGACTAAATTCTCATTGGTTCTTTTATTAAGTGTTTTTAAATTAATTAAACTAGATTTACTCTAGCCTAATTCTCATTTGTCCACCTCCAAGGCCATCCAATAGGAATTGGGTACACCTTGTGGGCATCTGGCCTAGGGAGCTGACATGTGTCCCTCATTCCCTTTGTGTAAAGATAGCTTGTGTGTGTGTGTGTGTGTGTCTTTCTCTCTCATCCCCTACATGCTAGGCTCGCCCCCTCCTATGTAGGGATTGCAAAGACTTTTTTGTACACACACAAAGCATCCAATTCCCTTAAGGTTGACCTTTGGACACAACCTTTGAGTTTTGGAACCTTAGCATTTTGGAAGTCTTAATGGGCTGAACCTTAGGGTCTTTTTAGCCCATTGTTGCACATGGATCTTTTGCAGATGACCCCCCCTTTGGATCCCGCTATTTTCCCTCCTTTGGATCCCTACTGTGGCTAGTCTGCTAGCTTAACCAATATTCTAGCTTTTTCTCCCCTGGCACTTCCCCATATTAAATGATCAGTTTAACATGAGAAAATCATTTAGGAGAATTAGATATTGATTATTATGACACCATTCATGTGGAGACTCTTGATGGAGTTGAAACCATTGGATTCCTCAATGGGAGAAAATTTAAAAGATACTATGATCCTTTAAGCCAAGAGAAGTTACGTGCCATCCATACAAAAAAGGTAGCCAAGGCACAAACAGAATTGAAGAAGATACAAGCTCAAGCTGAGGCTAAGGAGCGACAAAAATGCATAAGACGGAAACGAGAGGCTAACCTTGGAGTCACACATGCATTCCACGTTGAAACCGACGAGGATTGGTTGGACTCTTACACACCTCTACTATACCCTATTGAGCTAAACAACACCTACGGAAAAGTTCTATATAACGCCTTATTGGACACGGGTGCTAAATATAATATGCTATCATATGGGGTGTGGTGTCAGTTAGGGAAGCCACCTCTATCTAAGAGTATTATCCAAGTCAAGGGTGTCAACAAGAAAAAAACTTCGGTTTTTGGAATCTGGCACACTTCTGTCAGTTATGACAATGGGGTTGTAGCTCAAAACTTTTTGGTCATGCCTGCTGGAACTATGGAGGGTAATATAAACCTAGGACGCATGTGGAAGATAGCCACCAAATGCACTATTGATTGGGGGACAGGGGGTGTCACAACACAGAAACCAACTCTTAACCCTGCCACTCAAGCCATAGTCCCTGAGATATTGCCTTTTAAGGAAATAAAACCCAAAACATTGCATGTCCAAGAGGTTGAACCATATGTCCCCATAGCCCAACTCTCTAGAGCTTCAACTGATGTAGTTGAAATAAAGCTTGAGACACACAAGGCCCATCCCAATATAACAAAGAAAACATACAGGTGGGTCCCTAAAGCTTCTTTAGCGACCATAGCCAGTGCTAAAAGACAGGAGCCTGATAAGAGACGTCCATTCGCCCCAAGAAATGTTGCGTTGGATTGGAAGCCCAATGCTACTATAAAGGAAATGATCAAATCTGGATGCCAAAATGTAAATTGTGCTCTTACTTGTCACCGGGCCCATGTGAGCTCAATCCTGTGGCTCCAAAACAAATTGAAGATCGTGGAAAGGAAAAAATCACGGAATCCTACACACCTGCTCCAAAGCTAGTTTGGGTACCAAAGAAAGAACGATTGTTCCACCTAGCTTAGGAACATCGAAATCAAATGAAGCTTCTTGCTTTTCGTGTAGTTCCTATACGGAAATAGAAGCTTCAATACAACCTCCACCTACCATTGTGCATATCCATACAAGCAAGAAAAAGTTTGCATCTCCCGTTGTAAGTTCACCACCTACAACAATGTACCAAATAAAATCATGGGAGAGTACCTTACCACCCTTGCAACTAGATGAAATGCATAGGGCGGTCGAAAACTATTGGTTAAACCATTCACCCATAACAACTTGGAACAATTGGTTTCAAAAGGTGACGACATCACTCCAAAAGGTATGATCTACCCAAGGAAGGGGGGAGTGTTTGTTGACATCCATCATTCACTTGCTTCCCTCTCAACCTTCCTCCCTGACCTCTTAATCTCCAATCTTAGGGAATGTATATATAAAGCATTATACTCACAAAAACAAGATAAAAAAGTAAAAGAGCAAGAGCCATAACACAAAATCATAAAAACACATTATGCACAAGAACACGACCCTTGTAATGTTTGCACTCTAACCATCATCTATTTGCGTGTACAGATATGGCTAGTACGCTAGAGTCATCCACTCCTGCCTTGGGTGAGAGGTACCCTCGTTACTTTTCACAAATGTTTCACATGGTCTTTCCGGTGCTTGCATGTGAATGGGATTTGGTAGGTACGCTAGCATGTGAGAGGAATTTCGAGGAGTTAGAATGGCTGATACGTCTCTTGACCACGACTGATCCATACTTAGTAGAGAGCATTTCTCCCATTGCACAAGCCTACCCTTTTGACCAAGATGACTATAGGCATCTAGTGACCTTCTTAGTAAACATGGGTACCTATGATGAAAAACAAGATTTACATGAATACACGGATGGCACATATGGTCTCATGGATGATGACTTTGTTTATCTCGACGACGAGGATAGGGGTTTAGCCTTAGGGTTTCCCCCCAATCTCTACAATATCCTATTCCCTTGACTCTCTAGGGGGAGTGCAAATAATTAGGTTAGGGTTCCTTATGTTTTTTAATTGTGTTCAATAAGTGTTGGTACCTTTTCCCACTAGAGGTATTCTTTGTGTTTCCTAGTGTGTACAGGAACGTGTTGCTGTTATTAGGATTTGGTGGAATCTTTCTCTCGTTCACACTTCAAATCAAGTGCGACCATCAAGACAAACAGGTGTTTCTTGTCCATTAGCATTGCCCCTTATCTTTTTTTCATCCATGTTTGTCTGCTTTGATTGTGATTGGTAGCATAATATTCAGTGCCTTTGTTTAGTATCAAACATTAAATTCAATGTAATTTTTGTCATAATCACTTGTCTAGGTTTAAAAATCAAGCAGTCCGACTAAGCTAGTTTGACCAAGCTAGGTGTTAGAGATCTTCCTTTTAATACCATGGGGAATGCCTTCCTAATTATCAATGGTTACTTAGGTTCTTAATCCGATTTAGGGAGCATTGTGTGAAATGTACTAGGGCTTTCTAGTGGGCTTAGTCCCTATTGACCTTTAGCTTAAGTATTATAAAGAGACTTTACTAGTGTGATGAGCCTGGGGAGGGTAACAATGTCATATGACCCCCCAACGTTACAAAATTAAAATGATGAAAATGAACAAACAAAAAAATCAAAGTGCCACAATGTAAAATCTTAAGCTGGAAGAGAAACCTTAGCTTGATTTGGTACTCCACTCACATGTATCGCCTATGGTACTAGAGCCCTAGAGGTTCCCAGTGTGGCCGCTTTTCCTTGAAAAGAAAAAAACCCAAGGCATACAAAATAAGCACGTACATGAAAATTGAATCACTGTGAAAAGACTTTGGGGGGTCAAATAAAAGGTAATCAATCAGGCGATGATTTCATGAGAAATTCCTTTTATCGTAGCTTAACTACAAGGGCTTCGAGGTATAGCCTCTAGTCAGCCCTCGAACATGAAATACTTGGCTCTCGCGATTAAACAACGTAATTGACCAGAGAAAATTAAGAAGCTTACCCATGGTATTAATAGTCGATCTTTAGTGCCTTTCGATCGTTGAATTAGCGACCCCAACCTTGTTTAGTTTTTTATCTTCACAACTGTTTATGCTACCAATCAATTTGTCTACCTAAAACTGCATATGCTTTTTAATTGTATATGAGAATGCAATTACTGTGCCAATGTTGTTTGATTTTGCAGTGACTGAAGAAGGCTAAGGACATTCATCTCAAATGCTCTTCCACCTCAACGAACGAGCTTCAACTCAATAGCTTCCAAGGATGGAATCTACATCAGGAAGGGGGGCATGTTAACCCTCACGCACATTCCTATCACCTACGACGGACGCTATATTATTTATTTGGTAGAGTCAGGTACCGGGCTTGTCGGTCCAATACGAAAAGGGTAAGAGTGATCGCCGATGAGAGGCGCACTCTAACTGGAACATTCAAAGGATTAGTTGGCTAAGCATGGGCGCCCAAGTGTGAATGGGGCGAGCTCATATAAAAGTCAACTAAACATAAAATTCACTCATTCTCTCATTTTTGCAATTGAAGAGTGCTCTTGCTCCATCTCCATCTTCTTCTTCTTCATCTCCTTGTGTGTGTGTGTGTGTGTGTGTATGCATGAGAGACTCTGACTATTACACGAGACAGACGACGAGCTTTCTAGTAGCTCAGATCAAAACATCAAACGGAAGGATCGACGGTTGGTCTACTATGATTTTCCGAACCAACATCCTTGAAGACAACGTAGATATCGGGATAAACGCATGAGGAATACTCAGTACCTCTATTAACTGACAAAACACAGTACTTAAGTTTAGTGGAAGCAACTGATTGCCTCAAGGACTGGATATTGAAAAAGGTACATGAAACCTGACTCAAAAAAAATAAAAATGAAAAAGAAAAAACAAAAACCACAAACATAGAGCATTTCCAAAAAAGAAATGACGTTGACCAAAACCGAGTGCAAAAACAAATACAATGAATTGAAACGAGCTTTGAAAGAAGTTTGGACAACAGACTTGAAAACTGATAAGGAATCAAATAATGAAAAAATTGATGCAACTTCCCACCATAAGAAGTATACTATTCAAGACAGGAAAATCATGGTGCAAAAACCCAAACGAGATCCCAAAGGGCCAGGAATTTTGTATGATAGGCCTGAAAAAGCCAAATGCATAAATTTAGCAAAACCAGGAGAGGAACCTAAACCGGCATACATTGCCACGGACCTCACCAAAGAAGAAGAGCGAGTTTTGATAGATACGCTCACATGTTATAAAGATGTCTTTGCTTGGGATACAAAGACCTGAAGGGGATAGATCCAGAGATATGTCAGCATATGATACCCCTTAAAAGTGATGCCAGACCATGCAAACAATGTCCTTACATATACAATGAGACTTTTGCCAAGAAAATAGACAAATTGAAGGATGCAGAGTTTATCTACGAGATTGAACACACCGGTTGGGTGTCCCCTATTGTGGTAATACCCAAAAAGAATGGCAAATTGCGTATTTGTGTAAACCTCAAACATGTAAATGCTGCCACCATCAAGGACAAGTATCCACTACCAATAATGGATCATGTTATTGAGAGGGTAGCAGGGAAAGAGGCCTATAGTTTTCTAGATGGGTTCTCAGGCTACAACTAGTTGACCATTAAAGCAGAAGATCATCATAAAAGATAGATTTTGCAACAGGGTGGGGTATATTTGCATACAGGGTAATGCCTTTTGGCCTGACCAATGCACCTGCTACTTTTCAAAGACTAAGGAGTCATGCATTCAAAGAATATCTCAGACAATTTTTAGAGATATACATGGATGATCTTTGTGTTCATGCTCACCTGAGAAGTGATTACATAACTCATCTAGGAAAAGTCTTTGAAAAGTGCAAAATTTATCGTATTTGCTTAAACCTTGAAAAATGTGTCTTCATGGTAAGTCAAGGAAAATTTTTGGGCCACATTGTGTCTAAAAACGGGATTTCCATTGATCAAGAAAAGATACAAATAATTGCCGCACTACCAAGACCAACAAAAATGAAAGAAGTACAGGCATATATGGGACATTGTGGGTACTATAGGTGCTTCATATACATGTATGCAGTAATAACTAAGCCGTTGTATGCCCTCATTACTATGATGGATCAGCCTACACCATAGGATGCATATTAGTCCAACCAAGAGAGAAGAAAATGTATTTTCCCATTTGCTACTCTAGTAGGCAGCTGAATAACGCAGAAAAAAGTTATACCACTACTGAGAGAGAAGGTCTAGGAATGATATATGCTGTCAAAAAATTTAGACACTACCTTCTTGCAAACAAGTTCGTTTTCTTCGTAGACCACCAAGCACTGTTATATCTGGTCAACAAACCTTGCAACACTGGAAGGATTGTTTGTTGGTTTATACTATTGCTTGAGTTTGATTTCATAGTAGTCGTAAAAAAAGGGACTACACACAGACACACACAAGCTGATCATTTTTCGAGACTGTTTCATGGTGGGGAAGCGCCTGAAGGTATTGATGATGATCTTCCAGATTTGTACATGTTTAACATCGAAATGGTTCCAAGGTGGAGTGAAGAGGTCATCCCTCTACTCACAATCGAATCATTACAGGTGGAAAGACAACCATCAATAATCCATCAAACAAGAAATCTCTAGCTTTTAGCAGGACGATTGTACAAGCACGATAAGGATGGGATTTTAAGACTATGTGTACACCTCAAAGAATACAAAAACTACCTCAAACAAGCTCATAGACAACATACAGGGTTTCACAATGGGGAAATGCAATCATACCAAAGACTAAAGAGACTGGGAGTCTACTAGCAAAACATGGAACACAATGTCCATACTTATGTAAAATCATGTGATATCTGCACAAAGCAACCTCTAGTAGAACATGCCACCCTGTTTTGAGTGGTACAAGCACCCAAATGGAGTGCTCACAGAACTGAGTACTTAAGAAACAAGACCTTCCCTGAGGGATGGGGCAAGGCAAGAATGAGAACCATAGAAGAAGAGGCCAAACACTATCTGCTAATCGCAAACCAACTGTATGAGCGAGGAAAGGACGAACAACTATGATTGTGTGCTACGAAAAGCGAATATTACGTTATCCTAGAACAAGCTCACTCAGGCCAGCCCAGTTAGGGGAACACTTCTCTGCTGACAAAACGACAAAGCTAGTACTTCACTCAGGTATATGGTGGCCAACCCTATTTGGAGATGCAGAGGCCTATGTCAAATGATGTGATGAATGCCAACACACAAAACCACCCCTACGAAGAGATGAAATACCTTTACGACCAATGATGGGTATACACGCTTTTGCCAAATGGGGCATTGACTTTATTGGCCCCATAATACTGCCGCCATATAGGTCGCACGCACAATACATCATAGTCGCAACCAATTATATGGCCAAATGGGTGGAAGTGAAGGCAACACAGAAAAACGATGCACGGACTACGACTCAGTTCCTTTTCAAACATATCTTTACAAGATATGGTATACCCATTCAAATAGTGAGTGATAGGGGAAAACACTTCCTAAACAACATCATTGAAAGCCTCCTTGACAAATTCATGGTGGTCCATTGCAAATCAACACTCTATGACCCACAAGCCGAAAGCACCAACAAAATCTTCTGCACGGTGCTCACCAAAATAGTTAGCGACTCAAGCAATGATTGGGATCAAAAACTACACACTGCATTATGGGCTTACAGAGTAGTTTTGAAAACCTCCATCAAGACAACTCCTTTTAACCTCCTATTCGGGATTAATGCGATTCTACCCATGGAATTCTTAATTAAAACACTACAAGTTGTAACACGATTAGGATGGACGGGACACGAACTATTGGAGAGACTAGATACACTGGAGCAATTAGATGAGGCCAGAATGAGAGCGATAGCTGGGATATATGCTAAAAAAAACAAATGAAGGCTTTCCATGATCAACATGTGATCAACAAGGAGTTCCAAAAAGGGGATTACGTTTTAATGTATACCCTCAAACAACACTCCAAAAATCTTAAAAAGCGAGGGATGGGGCCTTTTGTAAAACATGATATATCACAAAGTGGAGCCATCAAGCTTGCAACAGTAGTAGGTGAGGAGATGTCTAATTGGACGAGTGGCTGCAGATTAAAGAAATATCTTCTTCTGCTGACACCAAAAGAAGTCGACATAATACATGCAACAGATCAGCATAGAAGTCGAGCGCATGACATTCGGGAACAGGCACACCAAAATCATAATATATTAAAGCAAAAGGAGCGAGCAAACTTTCAAAAAAATTCCCAACAAAATGATTATATCGATTCCATTCTGCTGGCATCCATACAAACGGCGGCTACATGGTTAGGTGACATGGATTTGCGCATTATGCTGCAACTTGCAGATGGCACCACCGAGCGTACCTTAGTAGACACAAGAGCAAGGGCAAATGTTGTTAATTACTCCACTTTCAAGAAATTAACAAAGGAACCTCTAACGCCAAATATAATGGGGTTCAAGGTGGCAAACAAAGGCACAATGGACAGTTTAGGACATCTGAATTTACCAATAACTGTTGTTGACTGCTGGGTCAACAACACAACATAACTCAAGTTTCGTACCAAAGTCTTATCTTTTGTGAGTTATGAAATGCTGCGGATTATGGCTATAAATGTCATTTGTAATGAGTAGTTATTCTAGTTTCAGGAGCCGGGGTGCAATGGCACTTCCAGATTGTAAATACAAAGCCATTTGACCCTTTCAACCCCATTTTTGGTTAAATCTAAGGTAGCCTTAGTATATAAGGTACCTAGGTCATTTTGTAAAGAAGACTTTAATCATAATCAAAACTTAAGCGCTGCCATCTACTGTGTGTGAGAGAGAAAGAGAGTGAGCGTGAGCTTCATCCTCTCGCTACGCCCGGCTCGCTCAACACATTGGAGATCGGACTGCACCATTGCTGTAGGCTCGAGGAGAGCTACTCGACAACGCCAAGCATTCCGCGCGAGACGAAGCGCACACGCCGACGCATCTACGAGCTATTTGTGGCCGTAAGTGTATCAAACGATGTCTGTTTTCTGCGTGCTAGTAGTCTATAGAATCGTGGCGACATAAGCTACGCATAGGTACTCATAAATTTCAATTTTGGGCACTTTCAAAATTCGGCTCTGTCATCCTACGCGTTTTCCGCAGATGGGTTTAGAGTGAGGGTTTTGAGTGTAGAAGCTTAGGGACAGGTGTATCCTAGTGAGGGGATGGTGTTCCTTAAGTTTCGTATGAATCTGGCATGATTAGGTGAGTTACCTTCCGTATGTGTGTATGTGGCTAGGTGGTGTAGTTGAGAGCAGTGAGGTTCTTGATTGTGGTTTAGTTGGCCTTCCAGAGTGTTGTATGTGTAGGATGGTGTCAGCCTGACAAGCTAAAGATATTTCCTCTGTGTGCCTATCGTGTCATCTGTGTCCTCGATTGACATTATGTTGATCTAGGTAGTGTTTGCATGCACTTCATGGGTGTGTGAGTTGCCCTCATCCAAAATGTTGGACGGAGCGACTCACACACCCATGAAGTGCATGCAAACACTACCTAGATCAACATAATGTCAATCGAGGACACAGATGACACGATAGGCACACGGAAGAAATCTCTTAAGCTTGTCAGGCTCAGACCATCCTACACATACAACACTCTGGAAGGCCAACTAAACCACAATCAAGAACCTCACTGCTCTCAACTACACCACCTAGCCACATACACACATACGGAAGGTAACTCACCTAATCATACCAGATTCATATGAAACTTAAGGAACACCATCCCCTCACTAGGATACACCTGTCCCTACGCTTCTACACTAAAAACCCTCACTCTAAACCCATCTACGGAAAACGCGTAGGATGACAAAGCAGAATTTTGAAAGTGCCCGAAACTGAAATTTATGAGTACCTATGCGTAGCTTATGTCGCCATGATTCTATATACTACTAGCACGCAGAAAATAGACATTGTTTGATACACTTATGGCCACAAATAGCTCGTAGATGCGTCGGTGTGTGCGCTTCGTCTTGCGTGGAATGCTTGGCGTTGTCGCGTAGCTCTCCTCGAGCCTACAACAGTGGTGCAGTCGGATCTCCAATGTGTTGAGCGAGCCGGGCATAGCGAGAGGATAAAGCTCACGCTCACTCTCTTTCTCTCTCACACACAGTAGACGGCAGCGCTAAGTTTCGATTATGAAAAAGTCCTCTTTACAAAATGACCTAGGTACCTTATATACTAAGGCTACCTTAGGTTTAACCAAAAATGGGGTTGAAAGGGTCAAATGGCTTTGTATTTACAATCTGGAAGTTCCATTGCACCCCGGCTTTTGAAACTAGAATAACTCCTCATTACAAATGACGTTTATAGCCATATTCCGCAGCATTTCATAACTCGCAAAAGACTTTGGTACGAAACTTGAGTTATGTTGTGTTGTTGACCCAACGGTCAACATTCCCCCCTTCCGCGTTCATGTCGTCCCCGACATGACCTGATTGTGTTGATGGCGATGTGGTCTTTGCTGTCGTTTTGTTGTTGTAAAGAAAGTATAGACTATAGCCTTTGCAGTAGCTTGTCTTGTTCATCCAATCCGATGTACATAGTCTTCACATGATTCAGGAAAATCATAATTGATGGCGAACTTTATGTCTTTCACATCCACGCTCCGAGCTGCAGCATCTATTTCTATCATTATAGGTCTACTACCAGATCTAAATTAAAAAAGAACCCAATGTCGTTTAACTTGACTCTTATCATCATGGATAGAGAAAGCTCCATCCATCACTTGCTCCAGCAAATCTGTCAATTCGGAGTATTTGTGATTCTCAGAAACAACTTCTACAATCTGTAGAATTGAGTGATTGGCTTTCTGATCTTGTGAGCCAATGACAACTTTGTAAGGATTTTTTAGAAATTGTATGGCTAAACCCTTAACTTCTTTAGGCCAAGTAGCACTCCAATGCAAAGTCTGTTTGTCAGGCCGAATCCAGGACTTAATTATTATAATTTGAGGTTCAAAACCCTGCCGAGCATTCGATGCGCATTATCAAGGACAAGCTTTTGAGATCCTCTGATTACCCTTATGTCTGCTCTTTGTCATTGAGGACTTCTTTGTTCTTGAGTAATGTTGTGTTGTTGACCCAACGGTCAACACTTTGCTGTTGTTTTGGCTGCATCTGTTGCACTGCTTGTATATTTGTCGAACCACAACAAGAACTATGATCCATTAGAGCGGACATCTATCATCAAAACCGTTCATCTTTTGAGACCCTTTGATTACTTTTGTGTCTGCTCTTCTTCATTGGGGACTTCTTTGTTCCTGTGCAATCATGTTGTTAGTGTTGTCTTCAGCTTTGTCATTGTAGGCCATTCTTCAACTCGCCATTGAGGAGAAGTATGCTATGATCTGAAATTGGTGCTCCAATTCATTTGTCAATTGATTTGAGTAGCATTTCCTTATTTTTGATGTAGAAGGAATATGTACAAGAGGATGGTGATAGGTGTGTTTAGATTAGGGTCTAAAACCTTGATGAACAAAGGGAAAAAACCCGGTGGGAAAAAAATGCCTTTGGTATACGCTCTTATTGGAGTTGAGCAGTTGAACGTGAAGTACATGTTCATGAAAGGTGAGTGCTTGGGTGAAACACGGAAAGAGTGCCTGATGCAAGTGCCAATTATGGGACACTCTATATGCATATGAGAAATTTGTCAACAAAAGCATGCAATGTGAAAGAAGGAGATGATGGGTGTTTCGAGGAATAAATGTAGCACATGTGACATCAAAAGATGTCTCAATAGCTTCCACCATTCCAAGAAGGGTTTTCGATGTAGAAGTTTCTCCACTCGTATCTCACTGTGCTCAGTACGTGAGTGTCTTTTGGACCTTCTCCTTCACTTCACCAGACTTAAGTACTTAGACTTCGACTCTTTTGCTCACCTATACCAGCATGAGCGACACAACGTAAATATGCTCAACTCTTCCAGCTTGAGCAGTACCTAAAATAGCTAAGACGCTTAGACCACAGAGAATATTACTTGAAGCTTTGGGACTAACACCTCACTCATTTTGTGGCTTAGCGACTCGATTCTGACTTTTATGACTTGTCGGTTGCCTGTTGACACTGCTTTGTGACAAGTTCTTCGGCTGTTGTAGTGGCTGCTGAGACATACTTCGTGAAGTTTCATCGTTTCCCTGTACATTCTTCTCTTTGTAGTGCTCAGGCCTCTCGTTAGTCTTTTCTTCATGTGGATTATGGATTTTTTAATTTTTTTCTTAATAATAAACAAAGAAAATCTTTAAAAAAACTTAACAAAAGAAAAATCATTCAAATAGAAATCTAAATGCTATGTACACTATACACATGTCCCTAGGGGCTCATATATGGATTTTGTCCCCATACTCCTCTGTAACACTACTATGAGGACATATACTCTAAATTTCGTCAAAAAATTATCACAATAAAACGCAAAAATTCAATGCATCTCACAAAACATTTCCCTCTAATAGTCATAATGTTAGGTCCGCATTCAGAATGCCTCCCCCCTTCCTATTTGGAGTCATCCTTTACGACAGGGTATCGCAAAGGGTATGTATTGTGCTTGGGCAATTAAAAGTTGTGCCTATGCAGGCCTTGTAATGTAGCCTTATTATGCATACACAGTCAATGCACGGAAAAGATTTATGTTGTGCAAGATGTGGGTATAAGCAATTTTCTTATTGGAATTTGTTGGCAAGGATTCCTATTCTAAGCAATGTAATGGTCTTTGAAGCTCCTGTATCGTTGCTTGATTGAAGCGACTTGCTCTCTTCTAACTGTACTGTAATCGTAGGAAGAATTGTAAGAATTCAAGCGGCGATGCACTGACAACAATTTTGTTGATCTTCTTTGGGACCCATTTCTTTGCGATGATTGGCTGTTTTTTTGCTGACGCTCGTTTGGGAACCCATACTTGCCCGTGCTTCGTTTGTGTTTGAAGATACTTCTTTGGGATCCACCTTTTTGTTGTGTGAGTCGACAGTGGTCTTTGCTTCAGCCCTTGTACGCTTGGTTGGGGATGGGATTTAGGCTTTGAAAATTGATACTATGGTTGTTTTGGAATCCAAATGAATTCCTGACTTTTTTGTGCTTTAATCAACTTCTTTGGAGCCCAAACCTGAGTTGTGAAAGCTTGCGACTTTGTGATATTCTTACCCGTTCGTGCACGCTTTCCTTGCTTTTGTTTTGGTGTTGGATCTTGTGATTTGTCATTAGAGATCTTTGTCTTCTTGATCCATATCTTTTTTTGGCCGATCTGGCTTTTTGGTATCCAGATTTGTCGAGCTTTTTGGCTTTGACTTGTTGTCCTGTTCTATTGACCAGTCATGGTTGTTGCTGAAGGGGTTGGTGATAGTGATGGCGTGAGTTGATGATAGGGGATGTCGTAAGATTCATCACTATCGTTACTATCCTCAACAAGGTTGACTTCTTGTACTTTCCCTTGATTTTTTGGTTGGTAGTGGAAAGTTACTATCTGTTTGCTTGTGGGTGGTAGTTTCTTGGAGGACTTTTCTAGCCCATTGATTGGAGCATTGTTAGCTCGTTGCTCTGGTCGTATTCCTCCTAGCTGAGTCTTTGCATCCTTATTAGGAGTCATGTATGAGGATGATTGTGGTGGTTGTGTCTTCACGGAGGACTTTGGAATCCACTTTTGATGCACTTTATTCATGTAGCGACGACATTGATTCCCGGGTCGTTGATCTTCTTGAAGTTCGAAGTGTTCTACAGAGTCATAGAACTCGTCGTCTTCTTCATCTTTTGATTCTCCACATTTCTTTGTTTTCTCCTTATTTCAAGAGTTTGTTGATGTCTGGTTCTCTTCGTTTTCCTGGATTACACTCACTGCAAAATAAGGAACGATATCATAGCCATTTTCATCACAAAACTTTGTTGTGGGAGCATCCTCCACGGCGCACACGTCCAGAGTAGCCAAGATGTGTTCCCGTCCAAAAGACTCTAACTCTTCTTCAGGAAATGGTTCTGGGATATAGTCCTTATCCTCTATAACCCGCTCTAGGATACATTCCTCATGTTTCAAGCTACCACATTGTGAAGCTCCACACATCCACAGTTCTTTAGGCTTACCTAACCAAGCTGGAAGTTCTGATCCTGCTACTGTGGCGGAATCAAACTCCTCAACCGGTGTTCTCGTCACATCCCTATAGCTATGGTCCCTCAAGTTTATCTTTGTTATGGTTTCCATATGTCTCAGGTATATATGGTCATAACCCCAATCTTGGACCATTTTCAATTGTCGCATGAATGGTCTTCCCAGAATGATGTCATAGTTGTTCTTCTTGCCAAAGTCAACAACATCAACAGTGTGTTCATATTCAATGCCACAAGAAGTAACAAGTACTTTTTCTAGCAGACCTAGGGGCTTTTCCTTGTGTCCGTCTGCAAGCTGCAGGGTCATTCGTGTGGATATCAAAGCAGGTTTTCCTCATTTTTTCCAAACCTCTTTCGTTGCAATGGCCACACCAGCTCCACTGTCAAGGATTGCCATGGTTTTTACACCATTGAATTCCATAGGAAGGGTGGTGTTTCCATATTCTCCCTCGTAATACTCGCCTACCTTGTTTAATGGCACTGGCCTAGTATTTAGTTGAGGCATTTCAAGCTCTTTGATGCCTTCCTCAATTCGAGTCATTGGGGTTTTTACACCACATTTCTCTAGACATTTACCCACATTAGCCCAAATTTTTGGTCTTATTCTGTGCAACTCGGCTAACATTATTGTACAGGTGACTGGGGTAGATAGAATATCTACTAGCCCCTTTAAATCGATGGCCTTGTTGGGAGACAGTCTCTGTGATGGGATTGCAACCACATCTGACTTGGTCTCGTACTCTCCCATGTAGGACGGTAGTGTTCTTAGCGAATGGGGTTGACTATCCATAGATTGTACAGATCCTTTGTCGCCCCAATACGATCGCACGTTTAGATTCATTTGAGATCCAGTCTCAAATTCCTCTATTGGCGGTAGAAACACTCCTCGTTCATCACCAATCTTGTCTACTCGTCTTCTTAGGTCATCGGCTTCATTGGCCTCTCTGACTTGTTTCCACAATTCTTCAAAACCATCTATCTCTTTAAAATCCTGAGGTATAGCTTGGTGAAATCCCTCGAAAGAGTTATCTGTGGTATTCAGTACTATCCTTGGTTCTAATGCTAGGTCTTTGAGGTTTGGTCTGTGCTCGTGACTAGAATCTGGCTCTTTTAGTTCCTGGTTTGGTGGGATTACTTGTGTAGGCATGACATGGATCACATCCTCAGGTTTTGCAACTGGTGGTTCTAGTAAAGCTTGGGCTGTTTCAATCATTTTCTTGCACATTTCAAACCTTTGCTTTTCTAGTTCCGTATAGGGATATGTCATCCACCTGTGTTCTTGGGTTTGGTTGTTTTTGAGCCTCGCATCATAGGCTTTCAAGAGGGCATCTAATGTCTCATTAACCTTCTCTGCCAACACAGATCCTCCTGAACTAGCACTTCTCGGTTTCTCATCCGTGGATGGTTCTTCTAGAGGTTTAACCATCTGTGTAAGAGAAGGTGCCTCCTTTTCCTCATGTTGTTTTATCTTCTCGTCAGCTTCGGTAAGCTTCTCAGCTAGGGATTTTTGCTCTCGTTCCCTGCGTGCTTTCATCCTAGTCTTTCTAGCTTTCCAACTATTTCGTTTGCTCTTGGTTTTCTGACTAGGTGTGTCTGTCTTTGGTCCATCATCTATCTTTAGACTCATGTCACTTTCCGTGTTCTTTGTCTCTGGATTCTCATCAGCTTTCTTTTGAGCTTGTTCTCTCGTAACCACTTGCACTGGTACAACATTTTCATTTTCTGAGCTACTAGGGAGCTGAACAATTCCTGATACATTTGTCGTGATTTTCCTGATTTGGTTTGGTTTTTTCGGGCAATCGGGGATCAAGTGAGTGATGCCACACTCAAGACAATAGGCATTTACTTCAGTGATCTCCGTATGAGAACATTGTTTGACCAAGTGGTTGTCACGACTTTTGTGACAATCTGTCTCTGGTTGAGGAGATTCTTTTAGCATTTCCTCTTGGCTATAAGCAAGCTTTGACCTAGATAAGACGCTATTTGCAATTAATCGCAATGTCCTTTCGTCCATTTCATACCTTCTTTCTTTCGACTGAAACCCAGGAGGTGGAGGTTGTACCGGCCTCACCACTCCATGTGTTTCTCTCACATTTTGTTGCTCCGAAGGGTAGTACTCACTTTGGTTGCTATACCACATTGTAGCGGGTACTGGTGTTGGTTTATTTGATGCTTCCATCATTGGCATGTATCTAATGTCTACCTCCATTCTAGCACCTGGCAGCGGAGGTTGTTGTCCTAAGACAAGATGTGGCCTTAAGACTCCTACTGGTCTTGGCGCATTCCCCGTAATGTATCTAGGTGGAGTAGGTGCTTCTGGAATAGGTTGTACATACCTCTCCCTAGAATTTTCCATGCTATAATAACACTCTTCCCCTGTATGGTTCGTCCATTTTCTCTCAATTTCACACCACTTTGGCTCTCCCGAATCAGACCTTACAAGAGGAATCAACCTCTTTACCAAGTCGTCGATAAGCTTTTCTTGATCAATAGGTGCCGTTGGCTTGGCAATGGACTCACTTATCTGTGAAACACTGTGTTGAGAGGATGTGTCATCTCCTTGACTCTTTAAGTCCGTTTCTTTGTATGCCTCACAGTTATCCACTAGATAAAGAGCTTCTTTGATCAACTCGTTTAGCGTCATCCTCCTTATCATATGCAGATCCTTCTGAAGGCCCTCATCTCTCATTCCCTGGATAAAGATCAGCATCAATCGTGCTTGCGTAGGTAATTCTGCTCTCGGACAGAGCTTAACATATCTCTTGAGCCGTAATGATGCTTTGCGTACTGATTCACCCTCTTTCTGTTTGAATCTATGGATTTGCGAGACCGTGTTGTGAGCAATGCCTTTTGGCGAGAATTATTCAATAAACTCCTCAAACAACTCATCTAGGGTCTCAAAATCCCATTTTTCCACCGAGTCGAACCATGTAGCCCCATCATCTTCTAGAGTCAATCCAAATCCCGCAAACTGTGTCGCAAAATCTGAAACTTCCTCTACTCTAATCACTCTTCTAAAAGCCATTACATGATCTCTCGGATCTTTATCTCCGGAGTATTTTCTGTTTACCCATTTTTGGACTTGGGATGGTCTAACTCGTCGATTGTCTACAAGTCTAACCAGAGACTCTCCCAATCCTTCTCTCGTTATCGCTCTTGAAGGGAATCCTGGTGGCTCTCTTCTTGGAATTCCTATAGGAATTCTCGTGTTTGGTGGAGGCATTTGTGGTCCTTCGTTGACCAAATATCCACCTCTTTCTAGAACAGTCTGTGGATTTGTGCTTTCTACAACTCCGTATTCTCGTCCATACTTGTCGACAACTATAGATCTCCATTGACAGTCGACTCCGTATGTGTAGACATATAAGAGCTTGTAATGCTACATCGTAACCATTCATATTTTGAGATCCTCTGATTACTTTTATGTCTGCGCTTCTTCATTGGGGACTTCTTTGTTCCTGTGCAATCATGTTGTTAGTTTTGTCTGCAGCTTTGTCATTGTAGGCCATTCTTCGACTCGCCATTGAGGAGAAGTATGCTATGATCTGAAATTGGTGCTCCAATTCATTTGTCAATTGATTTGAGTAGCATTTCTTTATTTTTGATGTAGAAGGAGTATGTACAAGAGGATGGTGAGATAGGTGTCTTTAGATTAGGGTCTAAAACCTGGATGACCAAAGGGAAAAAACCCGGTGGGAAAAAAAATGCCTTTGGTATACGCTCTTATTGGATTTGAGCAGTTGAATGTGAATTACATGTTCATGAAGGGTGAGTGCTTGGGTGAAACACGGAAAGAGTGCCTAATGCAAGTGCCAATTATGGGACACTCTATATGCATATGAGAAATTTGTCAACAAAAGCATGCAAATGTGAAAGAAGGAGATGATGGGTGTTCGAGGAATAAATGTAGCACATGTGACATCAAAAGATGTCTCAATAGCTTCCACCTTTCCAAGAAGGGCTTTCGATGTAGAAGTTTCTCCACTCGTATCTCACTGTGCTCAGTACGTGAGTGTCTTTTGGACCTTCTTCTTCACTTCACCAGACTTAAGTACTTAGACTTCGACTCTTTTGCTCACCTATACCAGCATGAGCGACACAACGTAAATATGCTCAACTCTTCCAGCTTGAGCAGTACCTAGAATAGCTAAGATGCTTAGATCACAGAGAATATTACTTGAAGCTTTGGGACTAACACCTCACTCATTTTGTGGCTTAGCTACTCGACTCTGACTTTTATGACTTGTCGGTTGCTTGTTTGACACTGCTTTGTGACAAGTTCTTTGGCTGTTGTAGTGGCTGCTGAGACATACTTCGTGAAGTTTCATCGTTTCCCTGTACCTTCTTCTCTTTGTAGTGCTCAGGCCTCTCATCAGTCTTTTCTTCATATGGATTATGGATTTTTTTTTTCTTAATAATAAACAAAGAAAATCTTAAAACAACTCAACAAAAGAAAAATCATTCAAAATAGAAATCTAAATGCTATGTACACTATACACATGTCCCTAGGGGCTCATATATGGATTTTGTCCCCATACTCCTCTGTAACACTACTATGAGGGCATATACTCTAAATTTCGTCAAAAAATTATCACAATAAAATGCAAAAATTCAATGCATCTCACAAAACATTGCCCTCTAATATTCATAATGTTAGGTCCGCATTCAGAATGCCTCCCCCCTTCCTATTTGGAGTCATCCTTTACGACAGGGTATTGCAAAGGGTATGTGTTGTGCTTGGGCAATTAAAACTTGTGCCTATGCAGGCCTTGTAATGTAGCCCTATTATGCATACACAATCAATGCATGGAAAAGATTTATGTTGTGCAAGATGTGGGTATAAGCAGTTTGCTTATTGGCATTTGTTGGCGAGGCTTCCTATTCTAAGCAATGTAATGGTCTTTGAAGCTCCTGTATTGTTGCTTGATTGAAGCGACTTGCTCTCTTCTAACTGTACTGTAATCGTAGGAAGAATTGTAAGAATTCAAGCGGCGATGCACTGACAACACTTTTGTTGGTCTTCTTTGGGACCCATTTCTTTGTGATTATTGGTTGTTTTGTTGCTGACTCTCGTTTGGGAACCCATACTTGCCCGTGCGCTTCGTTTGTGTTTGAAGAGACTTCTTTGGGATCCACCTTTTTGTTGTGTGAGTCGACACTGGTCTTTGCTTCAGCCCTTGTACGCTTGGTTGGGGACGGGATTTAGGCTTTGAAAGTTGATATTGTGGTTGTTTTGGAATCCAAATGAATTCCTGATTTTTTTGTGCTTGAATCAACTTCTTTGGAGCCCAAACCTGAGTTGTGAAAGCTTGCGACTTTGTGATATTCTTCCTTGTTCGTGCACGCTTTCCTTGTTTTGTTTTGGTGTTGGTTCTTGTGATTTGTCATTAGAGATCTTTGTCTTCTTGATCCATATCTATTTTTGGCCGATCTGGCTTTTTGGTATCCTGATTTGTCGAGCTTTTTGGCTTTGACTTGTTGTCTTGTTCTTTTGACCTGTCATGGTTGTTGCTGAAGGGGTTGGTGATAGTGATGGCCTGAGTTGATGATAGGGGATGTCGTAAGATTCATCACTATCACTACTATCCTCAACAAGGTTGACTTCTTGTACTTTCCCTTGTTTTTTTGGCTGGTAGTGAAAAGTTACTATCTGTTTGCTCGTGTGTGGTAGTCTCTTGGAGGACTTTTCTAGCCCATTGATTAGAGCATTGTAAGCTCATTGCTCTGGTCGTATTCCTCCTAGCTGAGTCTTTGCATCCTTATTAGGAGACATGTATGAGGATGCTTGTGGTGGTTGTGTCTTCACAGAGGACTTTGGAATCCACTTTTGATGCACTTTATGTAAAGAAAGAGGATGCAAGAGACCTACACAGGACAAGCACGAAGCACACAAAGATGGAAAGCTTCTTCTTCTTCGCACAAAAAAGAGAGTACAAAATGACTAAGTGCTAAAACTGAAAAGTAGCACATATGTACATGCGGTCACTAAGTGTGAACTCGCTAGAAGCGTACTAGGCTGGCACTATAAGTGTAGTCCAGCTGTAGAATCACTGGCAGAGATCCTCCGTGTCGGTCACCTAACGCGCCAGTGAGTAAATGCCGTAAGGGGCCAAGTCCTGTAGTGGATGCCAGCTCAAGATGTAGAGCTTGACATCTCAACACTCCCCCTAGAGCTCTGCATGTCGCAGAGTCCAAGCATAGTCCGAAAATGCCGAAGCTTCTCAGCTCCGCGAGCCTTGGTAAAGATATCCCGCTATCTGCTCCTCTGTGCTGACGTAGATCAAGTCGATGTCGCCCGCCAACACTCACTCTCGAACGTGGTGGTAATGGACCTCTATGTGCATGGTCCTGGCATGGAACACTGGGTTCCTAGCCAACTGCATGCTGCTGAGGTTGTCACAGTGGATGACAATCTGCTGGTCCACTTGCACTCCCAAGTCCTCAAGTAAGTGCGTAGCCAAGCTACCTCACACGCCGCAACTGCTGCACCTCTGTACTCGGCCTCTGTGCTCGATAAAGCAACCGTAGGCTGCTTTTCGATGCTCCAAGTAACAGCAGCACTCCCAAAAGAGAACATGAAGCCACTCGTAGATCTCCTATCAACAATGCTACCAGTCCAATCTACATCTGTATACCCATACAATGCTATTGGCACATCTGCTGCATAGAAAAATGCGTAGTCAAGAGTCCCTTGCACATACCAAAGTGTGCGTCGTACTCCATCCAAATGTGGCTTCCTCGGAAGCTGCATGAACTGACTCTCCAAGCCTACTGTGTAGCTCAAGTCTGGCCTCGTGATAGTCAAGTAGATTAGACTACCCACAATCTTCCTGTACATCTTGACATCCTCAACAACATCACCCTTCTCTGCACTCAGCTTTGCATTCACATCCAAGGGAATAGAAATTGGTTTACAATCAGCCATACCATACTTTGACAACATGTCCAAAGCATACTGTCTCTGTGACAGCCATACACCCTCTGGAGTCCTGATCACCTCAATGCCAAGAAAGTAGCGCAACTCGCCCAAATCTTTCATTTCAAACTCCTGTTTGAGAAGACCCTTCACATGGTCAATCTCCATAGCATTGTCACCCACAATAATAAGGTCATCTACATATATGGTAATGACCACAATCCCCACATCACTCTCACGTACATAGCGTGAATGATCAGCATGAGCTCTCCTAAAACCAATACTGACAAGATACTTGGCAATCCTGTCATACCATGCTCTAGAGCCCTGCTTCAAACCATACAAAGCTTTGAGAAGCCTGCATACATAATTTGGGTAACCTGGATCGACATAACCAAGTGGCTGATCCATATACACTTACTCTTGCAACTCACCATTCAAGAAGGCATTCTTTACATCCATTTGATGCATAATCCATCCTCTAGATGCAGCCACTGCTATGACAGCTCTCACAGCCATCATCTTTGCCACTGGAGCAAAGGTCTCCTCATAGTCTATGCCATACGTCTGTGCATAACCCTTTGCGACCAGCCTTGCCTTGTGATGCTCAATGTTACCATCAGCCTTATGCTTGGTTTTATACACCCATTTACAGCCAATAGCTTTCTTGCCACTTGGCAATGGCACCAACTCCCATGTGTCGTTTGCTTCTAATGTAGCCATCTCTTCATTCATTGCATCATCCCAATGCACATTTCCAACTGCATCCTCAAAACATGTGGGCTCCACATCCTGTATCACCTTAGCCATGTAGGCTTGATGATGCGCTAGATACCCATCATAAGTCAATTTTTGAACTGGATTTCTGACTCTGTTAGATCTGCGCGGTCCTGGGTCACTCCTTTGCCCTCTAGCATCTTCTTGTACTTTCCTTACACCAGGTGTCCTAACAGCCGGAATTCCAAATTCCTCATCAAGACTTTGTTCAGAACCATCTGAATCCATGTCTACATGTGAAAACCCTAATGATGCATCAGCCATAAAGGGAGGTTCATCTATTTTTTCCTTTCCTTTTCGTGATACATTCCCTGTACCTGTTGTTGGTGGAGTAACCTACGTACGTAGTCTACCATTCCATGGCTTCTCAAAAGAGGCACGAGAAGAGGACTCTTGTGGTCCACTCAAAACCTGTGACTGTGGCCTCACATTTTGTACAACCACATCATCTTTTACATCAGCCCCAATAGTGCCATGTGCATTACTGTACCAGCTGCTCATCTCATCAAAGACTACATCTCTGCTCACTCGTAATTCTCGTGTAGTAGGATTGTAGCGCTTGTATCCCTTTTGTTCAAGGGAATATCCCACAAGAATACATTTCTCTGATTTAGGATCCAATTTCCTACTCAACTCATCTGGTACATGCACGTAAGCTATGCAGCCAAACACTTTCAAGTGTGCCAAATCAGGCTTTGTACCTGTAAACTTTTCCTCAGGCGTTACATCATGCACCGCAGCTGTAGGTGTCCTGTTCATAATGTACACAGCTGTATTTACAGCTTTAGCCCAGAAATGATGAGGCATGTTCTTCTCATTCATCAATGCACGTGCAACCTCTGCAATGTGCCTGTTTTTCCTTTCTGCGACCCCATTCTGCTATGGAGTATATCTGCATGTAAACTGCCTGCATATACCATGCATTCGCAGAAAATCAGAAAAATCATTGGAGAAGTACTCTCCCCCTCCATCTGACCTCAATGTCTTGATTTGCATATCTGTCTCCTTCTCAATCATGACTTTGAAGTCCTGAAAGTGACCAAACACTTCACTTTTGTTACGCATGAAGTAGACCCATACTTTCCTTGTATGGTCATCAATGAAAGAGACATAATACCTGCAACCATGTATACTTGCAGTATCGGTTGGACCCCAAGCATCTGTGTGCACCACCTCAAGTGGCTTTTTTATATACATTGCGCTCATGTGGAAATGAGCCCTTTGACTGTTTTCCAAACTGGCATGCTGCACACACTTTATGCATACCATCCACCTTGAATTTGGGCAAACCTTTTACAATCTGTTTTGATTGCATGCTGCGCAATCTCTACTCATTGACATGGCCAATGCGTTTGTGCCAAATATCAACATCAGCCACAACACCTGTGCCCTGTGCAAATAATGCAGCTTTTACCTCAGGCATGTCTACATTAAGCGTAAACATTATGCCCACACATTTGCCCTCTGTGATCAGCTTACAGCCATTCTGGAAATCTTCTACATAACAACCATTTGGATTGTAGCGAACCTACAAACCCTGCTCAACCATTTGTCCAACAGAAACAAGATTCTTTGTAATGTTTGGGACATGAAGTACATCTGCTAAGTACTTTGATTTCCCACTCTTCGTATTTAGAGGTATGTCCCCTACATGAGCAATGGGGTGAGCTTTGTCATCTCCTGTCTGCACATAGCCTGACACATCTGGTTTGCGCATATCTCTAAACAATTCTCCACGAGACATCATGTGATTAGAGGCACCTAAATCCACATACCAAACATCATCTTGGGTGGAATTCTCTGCAGTCATTGTATTCATTACATGTTGCATAACAAACATATGCTCGTTTTTGTTGTCATCTGCATCTCTGCTAGTAGATGCATAGTTGCCCTGTTCTCTCTTTCCACTTGCTTTTCCCTTTGGACAGTCACGTGACATGTGACCTCTTTCACCACAAGTCCAACATTCTCTGCTATCTGCAGTATGTTGATGCCTGCTTGATCCTGCACCACGACCTCTTTGACTCCCCCTGCCTTGAGACTGGTTTCCCATGCCACCTGTATTGTTTTGATTTGATTGACCTTCTTGAAATTGCGCCCCTGCAACCACTTGGGCCTCGACCACGACCTCTACCTCTACCTCTGTTGGAGTTAGAATAGAAGGCCTGTTCAGACCTATTTCTGCCCCACGAGAAGAAGATGTGTCAAGACCAAGGTTCTTCTCCTCGAGAATAAGCATAGAAATCAAATCTTGGAACATGGGGATGTCGTCTCTTGTATTCATGGAAGACCTGAAATGTACATACTCATCTCCTAGACCATCCAAGCATGCACGGACAATGTCATCGTCTTCCACTGAGACTTTAATAGATCCAAGAGCCTCAATGATACTCTTGATCTTCAAAGCATAATCATTGATGGAGAGGTTGTTCCTCTTAACCTGATTTAGCTCCGACTTTAGTTGAAGCTTCCTGGCCTTGGTGTTCACCTCGAACACTCTGCCTAAGTTTTTCCATGCAATGGCGGGGGTTTCAGCATCCTGTAGATAGCCCATCATGCCATCTATGATGCTCATAGAAAGCCAATACATCACTTTGCTCTGGCCTTGTTGCCAGTCCCTCAAAGCTTTCCTTTGTTCTGCTGTAGCATTTGCCTCAGGAATCTCTTGTTCCTTTTCATTGTCTCCTTCTACATAGTCCCAATAACCTTTTCCTTTTAGGAAATTTGTTATTCTGAACTTCCATGCAGGGTAGTTATTTTTCTCAAGCTTCTCAGTAACAATCTGACTGAAACCGTCAGACATCTTGAAGCACTAAGACAAAATAGTTGCAATCTGCAAAAAGCTTCAAATCTGTTGAACCTGCTATCGTGGTACCTGTAACGCTTTCTACACTCAACGAGTGTCCACAATCAAGCGTACATACAAGCACTGTACTTGTACAGTAAATCTCTGTGTACTACACTTTGGAGACCTGTTCAGAAACTTGTACGAAAAACCCCTAAAATTGCGAACGAAGGGATTGTGATGCTCTTGCTCTCTTAGCCTCTCTTGCCTGCACCAGGCTCTGATACCATGTAAAGAAGAGGATGCAAGAGAGCTACACAAGACAAGCACGAAGCACACAGATATGGAAATCTTCTTCTTCGCACAGAAAAGAGAGTACAAAATGACTAAGTGCTAAAACTGAAAAGTAGCACATATGTACATGCGGTCACTAAGTGTGAACTCGCTAGAAGCGTACTAGGCTGGCACTATAAGTGTAGTCCAGCTGTAGAATCACTAGAAAAGATCCTCCGTGTCGGTCACCTAACGCGCCAGTGAGTAAATGCCGTAAGCGGCCAAGACCCGTAGTGGATGCCAGCTCAAGATGTAGAGCTCGACATCTCAACACTTTATTCATGTAGCGATGACATTGATTCCCGGGTCGTTGATCTTCTTGAAGCTCGAAGTGTTCTACAGAGTCATAGAACTCGTCGTCTTCTTCATCTTTTGATTCTCCACATTTCTTTGTTTGCTCCTTATGTCGAGAGCTTGTTGATGTCTGGTTCTCTTCGTTTTCTTGGATTACACTCACTGCAAAATAAGGAATGACATCATAGCCATTTTCATCACAAAACTTTGTTGTGGGAGCATCCTCCATGGCGCACACGTCCAGAGTAGCCAAGATGTGTTCCCATCCAAAAGGCTCTAACTCTTCTTCAAGAAATGGTTCTGGAATATAGTCCCTGTCCTCTATAGCACGCTCTAGGATACATTCCTCACGTTTCAAGGTATCACATTGTGAAGCTCCACACATCCACAGTTCTTTAGGCTTACCTAACCAAGCTGGAAGTTCTGATCCTGCTACTGTGGTGGAATCAAACTCCTCAACCGGTGTTCTCATCACATCCCTATAGCTATGGTCCCTCAAGTTTATCTTTGTTATGGTTTCCCTATGTCTCAGGTATATATGGTCATAACCCCAATCTTGGACCATTTTCAATTGTCGCATGAATGGTATTCCCAGAATGATGTCATAGTTGTTCTTCTTGCCAAAGTCAACAACAGCAAAAGTGTGTTCATATTCAATGCCACAAGAAGTAACAAGTACTTTTTCTAGCAGTCCTAGGGGCTTTTCCTTGTGTCCGTCTGCAAGCTGCAGGGTCATTCGTATGGATATCAAGGCAGGTTTTTCCCATTTTTTCCAAACCTCTTTGGTTGCAATGGCCACACCAGCTCCACTGTCAAGGATTGCCATGGTTTTTACATTATTGAATTCCACAGGAAGGGTGGTGTTTCCCTCTTCTCCCTCGTAATACTCGCCTACTTTGTTTAATGGCACTGGCCTAGTATTTAGTTGAGGCATTTCAAGCTCTTTGATGCCTTCCTCGATTTGAGTTATTGGGGTTTTTACACCAAATTTCTCTAGACATTTACCCACATTAGCCCACATGTTTGGTCTTATTCTGCGCAACTCGGCTAACATTATTGTACAGGTGACTGGGGTAGATAGAATATCTACTAGCCCCTTTGAATCTTGACCATTTTGAAAGTGCTCGAAACTGAAATTTATGAGTACCTATGCGTAGCTTATGTCGCCACGATTTTATAGACTACTAGCACGCAGAAAACAGACATCGTTTGATACACTTACGACCACAAATAGCTCGTAGATGCATCGTCGTGTGCGCTTTGTCTCGCGTGGAATGCTTGGCGTTGTCGCGTAGCTCTCCTCGAGCCTACAACAATGGTGCAGTCGGATCTCCAATGTGTTGAGCGAGCCGGGCGTAGCGAGAGGATAAAGCTCATGCTCACTCTCTTTCTCTCTCACACACAGTAGACGGTGACGGCAGCGCTAAGTTTTGATTATGAAAAAGTCCTCTTTACAAAATGACCTAGGTACCTTATATACTAAGGCTACCTTAGGTTTAACCAAAAATGGGGTTAAAAGGGTCAAATGGCTTTGTATTTACAATCTGGAAGTGCCATTTCACCCCGTCTTCTGAAACTAGAATAACTACTCATTACAAATGACGTTTATAGCCATAATCCGCAGCATTTCATAACTCGCAAAAGATAAGACTTTGATACGAAACTTGAGTTATGTTGTGTTGTTGACCCAGCGGTCAACAACTGCTGATGGAACAGTTTATCCTCATCATTTTCATGTGGTCGAGGATAAGGATCTTAACGAAGCAGTTATTCTGGGAGTGCCGTGGATGGGCACTTATCAAGCCACACCGAACTGGCAGGCTAATACCTTGCAGCTCAGACAAGAGGACCAATCTTTTGCCACACCCTTTGTACAATTAGACCACGTATGGGAACCTTTCCAATCACCACCTGCTCCAATCCAGCGATGTTTGCCAACGAAGGTCAGGAAAATATGAGTTAAAAAGTCCATCATGCAAACCAATCCGAAGGAATTATGGATACTAAAACAACAAGGCAATGCAAGCCCCCCCATGATGCATCAACATAAATCCGACCTTGACAAATCGACCAAGGCTTTTTGTCAAGAAACCTAGGCCAATCCAATCTCAACATGGACAAGCAAAACATGGCAAGTGGGTATGGAAACCAAAACAACGTAGCTCACCGGATGCCTCGCCAATGAAGACCATATCCAAGCAATTTCAATGGTGACCAAAACAGAGCCCACAATCACAAAACAAGGTAAAGTCACAACTTCAGGAGGCCACTATCAAACAAAGAGCACGTCTTCTACAATTACTTCTGTTTGGACCATGCAGCTTCACCATAACCTCACCATCGAAATCCTCTGAACTTATTGTTCGGAACCCATCTCTTGCACAACATTTTGTTACCACATGCATATCCTCGATTCGCATCATAGAGCCACAATATACGGCTATGTATAGACACATACTTCGTTCCCATGCGACACATGTTCGTTTGGGACGACTCACTCTAGGAAGGGGGGAAAATGCAACAGGATCATCATTTCTTTTTTCTTTTCTTTTCCTTTAACAAGTTTTTCAGAGCCTTAGAAACCCTTAGCCGGCATAATCATGAGCCATACTGACACCATCTAAATACCGGGTTAAGAATATGTATGTATGAGAGATTACACTAATTTTGGCTAATTTTTGGCCAAATAATATAATTGTAAATAATTTTCCTTTACTAAAAAGCTAAAAACAATAGATAATCAACAAAAATTGATAAGTCAAGCCAGGAAAGTCGGAATTGAATTTTGCAAGCAAACACTGAAACTTCAAAGCAAGGGCTTTAACCATGGCAAATATGGAAAGGTTTGGCACACGACAAATTTTGTGCCAACTTCTAAAGGATCAAAACTGCAAATTGAAGGCCATTTGTCAACCGAATATCAAAATAAAGAATGGTTCAAACTGCAAGTGATATGAACAGCAAGATACAATCAATGGAGGTAAATATGAATGGGGCATTCCGGGTAGACTAGGAACATATAGCCAAATGGGGTAACATAAACTCATTTGCATTTAGAGAGAGAGAGAGAGAGAGAGAGAGAGAGAGAGAGAGAGAGAGAGAGAGAGTAGGAGCCACATAAGCATAGGGTTTTTGGCTTTTTTTATGTCCGCTACGACTATCTCGGTAGCTCTTACTACACCGGATTTGATAGTATGATCATTAACCCTACAAAAACATGTATGTATGCCCCATACTGCATCAACATTGCCAATGGGGGACTTCAAAACTCACCCAAAACCAAAAACGTTTCATCACCAAACCCCTGATAACTGGCAGAATCAGCTAGAGCAAAAACAATTGCAAAAGGTGGTGGAACATGGATCACAATCCATGTTCCTCAAACCCTAAATTCAGAAAAAATTGTGCAGTAGCATCCACATGTGGCTAGGAACAACCTCCCCTGAGTGGAATTGCAAAATGCTTCCCAACATGGATCGTGATCCATATGATATCATTGCAATGCACTGGCTATATACCGACATCAGCACACTATTAATAGCTAAGACCCTTTCAGTTGTTGCACTATGGGGGACATGGGGATTGGGAAATCCAATGGAGGAAAATGTGTTGCATCGTCATCATCATCATCTAAGTTACATAAGTGTGACAAATGTGGCAAGCAATGACAAATGATAAGTTATCATGAGCAAAATACTTGTCAGTTACCCCCCCCCCCCCCTCCCATTACAATTCAGTTGTTGGAGCGTGTTCCAAATACTTGATTTGTAATAATATTGATATTTGGGTCTCTCCTTTAATTAAAAAAATAGTTTTCAATATCCGCTCTATGAAATTTTGGTTTAGAATGATTGGTTGGTAGTTTTTGTAAGTTCTAAAGTGAAAAGCAAGGTTGTTTTCATGTTCGATAGATCAAACGGATGTTCGATTTAATTTTGAAAAAAAATCATTTTTTAAAGCCTTTTCATGATTTTCAGTGTTTTTTTTTTGCAAAAAGGAGGGCTGGATCCTTAATCTACAAGTCTTGGGGAAGCTATGTTCAATTTTGTAAATATTTTCTTTTCAAGCGCTTTTCTCACTAGTTTTAGCTTTTCATGATTTTTAATGCTTTTTAGTAAAAAGTGTTCTGTCTTCTTGTTTCGGTGGACAAGGAAGACTTGTGGTTCAATTTTTGTTTTAAAACGCTATTTTTAGATTTTTGTGCTTTTTGGAATTTTTGAAAAGCAATATGCTTTTAAAAATGACATAAATATAAAAATATTATTTTTAGTCACCGTCAGATATTGAAGCGACCAATCGATGAAGAAAAGAGATTAAATGCGATTTTTACGAGAATTATTTTTGTAAAAAGCAACATTGTTAATACGCTGGGGCAGTATGAGAAAGTCGCAATTATGGTGGGATATCACGATGCAGCATAGTTTAGTCACGGTCACATTAGTTACCGGGATAGTGTCCAATTAATCAATTTTACTGAAAAAACTTAAGGGAAATAGGGGTGTTGACCACCAAAAGCAAAGTCCTTGTTTTTAGCAAAGTTCCAAAAGCTGTGGGGCTATTCCTGGCAAAGAAGGGGGCGCAAGCTACTGCCTTGGGGCACACTCCTACCTCACCCTACACCTATAAATTGGCCTAGAGTGCCCAGTTTTCAATGCCGACAGTTGTGTCTACTACTGCACCGCAATACACACGTGCAAGATCTCCATCACCATCTCCATAAGATCTTCTCTATCGTTTGTGGGAAGAAGAAGAAGAACACTGTCTCTCTCTACTTGCTTACTATCTTCTCTTCTCTTTTCACGGTGCGCACGTTCTCTAATGACTTTGTAGTGAAAACTCCATAGCCATCATCTCTTTCTCTCTCTACTCGTTTTTGTGTGTCACTACCATCTCGGTGGTTGCTTTTTGGTAGAGGAGGGCATATATGGACTTTCCGAATGTGTATGAGGATTCTCCATGTTTGTTTCATCATGTTTAGCATGCCGATTTATGCACACGATGTGTTCGTGGTCACATTTGTACATAAAAAGTGCTTTTCATTTCACGTCATGTACACGATAGGAACACTGTTTTGGTCATACCTCTTAAACCGTTATTAATCACGTCAAACCCTTGAAACCAGAGATTAAAGACATCATTTAAAACATTTTCTCTCTTGGATGTCATGTGAAAATTCCGCATGAGCGAAGAGTTTTAGTCAAACACATCTTACTACCCACTACACTTGGTCAACATTTTGGACCCCAAGCTCCTTAGAGAACCACCATATAAATTCATTGGATGAGAAAACCCACGTAACCAGATTAAAAACTTGATTAAACTTGCTAATAAATGTATTTAAGTCTCTGAGATCACTTCGTGAGCGCGAGCTATTAACCCTTCCTTTTACGGGGTTACCTATGTTCCCATATACATGTGGTAGTGATGTGTGTGAACACACTTAGGACCGCCGAGGCATTTTTTCCCTCACTAGGAGGTTTTTCCCCCGTGCATTGTATATACGCCCATCACACTAGGGCTATCTTATCTTTCCATTGCACACTAAGTAACACACTCTCTATTGTGTGCCTTGAGCTTCCTTCGTCTTTTACAAGCTGTGTGTTTTCTTGCAACCCTAATTCCAAAAATTGGTATCAAAGCAGGTTGCATCCTCTCGGGCTTAGTTGCCAGCAGCTCTAGCACATGTCTGCTCACTTTCTCCTACTTGTGTGAGCTTTGGGGAGTGTTCACAAGTCGATAAAATTTTTGAGAAAGCTTAAAGAGCTTAGTCTGCTCAGATTTCTGATGTGGGCTCATTTCGGCCTCCGTTTCCACTGCAAGCAATACTGTACAAGCTATTTTTTCATTTTGTGCAATTTTTATGTCAGTGCCCTTTTTTGCAAAACAAGTCCCTTACAGTCTTCTACGGTTTGTGCTATATAGCACGTGTTGTTCCCACTTCGTTTCTCCTCTTTTTGGGTAGGTTTCACATCAAGTGCAGACATTTGTCATGGTTGACAACAACACAGATGTGTTCAAGATATTTACTGCTGGAGGACAGATTGGATGGGGACAATTATTGTATGTGAGCTTACATGATGCAACATGTTCTTGTGTCAAAGGGTGTCTAAAATATAGTGCAGGCCATTGATGTACGTCCTAGTTCTGAGGATGTAGGCGACGTTGAGGATGTTGCAGGTCTTGCTGCAAGGATTGCTGTTGTAAGAGTTGTTTTGCCTACGAAATGTTGGGATGTAAAAGATGCGTAGGCTCATGCATTGATTGCGTTGTCTGTGAAGCACACCATTACTCCTCACATTCATTTAGCAAACATGCTTGGGATATTCTGGCTGGTCTATATGCAAGTCGCAATGAGGCAAAAATTGCATTATTGCGTAAAGAATTGGAGTTGAAGATTATGCATGAGGAATATGGTATGGACACTTTCCTTGCTAGTGTCAAGGATATCAATGAGCAACTTACTTTTGCAGGTGAAGTCATTTCAGACCGTTCCCTTGTGCAGACTGTTCTTGATGCCTTGCCAGATTCTTACTAGACTTTTGCTAGTACTTGGAGACTTATGACCCAAGGAAATCCTGAAGTTGTCAAGTTTGATGCATTATGCACATTGTTGTTGCAAGAGTCACTTTCCAGAAAAAATAGGACTAGACAGCGTGCAGTTGAAAAACCCTTTATTGTTGCTCAAAGAAAAGATGGTAACAACAATGTAGCCACTTCTCATGGTTCTTCTGCGAGTGGTAAATCACCTGTTTCTTATGCTTCTACTGGCAACAATTTGTCTGGGAAATTTGGTGATAAGGGCAAAAAGAAGATGTGTTGCCATTACTGTAAAGCTAATGATCACTTGATCAAGCAGTGTCCTAAGTTGAAGGCCAAAGAGGCTAAGAAGAAATAGGGTGGTTCCACTACAAATGCTGGTTCCACTACAAATGTAGCTATTGTTGAGTCTTCTATGAATGGAGACTATGATGTTGATGTTGATGCAGAATGGGCTTTTAGTGCAAAGTGTACCTATAATCTTGTTGTCCATGATGCATGCATGTCAATTGCTATAGATTCACATGTGTGGTATTTTGACAGTGGTGCTACAAAGCACATTACCTCATATCGTGATTTGTTCACCTCTCTCAAGTCTATCCCTCATGGGAATCTGGAAAGATTGTGCTTATTGCTACAAATGGCAGTTCTTTCACAGTTGTTGATGCACTTTATGTACTTGGGATCAAGAAGATCTTTTGTCTGTATCTACACTTGCTAGACTTGGTCTTGTAGTCAAATTTGTGGATGAGAGATGTACAGTACATGATCTCAAATTTGGTGATGAAATTGTTGCATCTGGCATTTTATGTTGTGGGCTGTATAAGATCACTCTGTATGAAAAGTGTGGGTAGAATTTTCCAAATGTAGTTGTGGATTTAAAGGCTATTTCATATGCAAAACTTTGGCATGCACGTTTTGGTCATCTAAATTTTACCAGTTTGCTGCGTTTCCAAAAATCTGATATGGTTGCTTCTTTGCCACTTCTTGAAGCACCTGTCAAACATGTTTGTGAAGGTTGTATTTTGGGTAAGATGCAACGTTCAAAGTTTCCAAAGGATGGTTCAATTAGGGCCACATGCAAGTTGCAACTTGTGCATAGTGATGTTTGTGGGCCCATGCAAACTCCATCCTTGGGAAATTACCTTTACTTCGTGACTTTCATTGATAATTGGCATGCATGGGTATTTCCGCTTAAATCGGGGTCTGAAATTTCTATGTGCTTCAAACAATTTCTGGCTATGGCTGAAAATGTCTTGAAATGTACTATGTGCACCCTCCATTCCGATCTAGGGGGGAGTATATGTCTCACGAATTTAATGCATTTCTAGCTAGTCGTGGGATAAAACACCAATGTATAGTGCCTTATATGCCTCAACAAAATGGTGTTGATGAGAGGAAAACAGGTCACTTACAGAAATGGCATGATGTATGGTCAAAAGTCAAGCTTTGCCACATTCTTTTTGGCTTGAGGCCATCATGTGTGCCACTTATGTACTAATAAATAGGTGTCCTACGAAAGCTTTGCTGTCTATTAATCCATATGAAGCATGGCATGGTAGAAAGCCTTCTATTGAGCACATGCGTGTTTTTGGATGTTTGGCATATGCTTTGGTGCCACAAACACAACGCATAAAATTGGATGATAAGGCTATCAAATGTATTTTTGTTGGTTATAGTGCTGAAAGCAAAGGTCACAGGTTGTATCATCCACAAACAAAACATATTTTGGTTTCACGGGATGTTGTGTTTGTGGAAGATTCTGTTCAACTCTTGTGCTGTCATGTATTAGAGATAGTAATGTAAGCTCATAGGACATATATGACACCTTGTTGCCTCTTTTCAGTGGTGGAAGTTCGAATGTAAATTTCAATGAGAAAAATGTACAGCCTATGGGGGTTTCTGAAAAAATGTTGTAGATCAACCTATTACTGACGTAGATGTACATGATGTACTTGATGAGGAAAGGGTTGAAAATGAGAAGGCTTGAGGTATGCCAAAATGGCTGGTGCATACCTTGCATGATAGTAAATTGGATGCACCTTTGTCTAGCCGTACTCGTTCAGGCTCTCACCATGTATTTTATGCATCGGATTGTTATGCTTTGGCTATGACTATCTTACATGATGTTGAGGAACGTTTGTCTTTTGATGAAGCACAAAAGTAAAAAAATTGGATGGTTGCCATGCAATCAGAATATGATGCACTTATAGAAAATGAGACATGGACTTTATGTGATTTGCCTCTTGGCAAAAATGCCATTGGTATGAAGTGGGTTTACAAGTTGAAACGTAGGCCGGATGGTGAGATTGATCGCTATAAGGCTCGACTTGTTGCAAAGGGTTATGCACAACAAGAAGGCATAGATTATGAAGAGACTTTTGCTCCCACTTGTTGTATGACTACTGTACGTTTTCTATGTGCATTGGCAACTCATTTTGGTTGGAATGTACATTAGTCAGACATTGTAACTGCTTTGGGAATGGTGACATATTTGAGGAAGTTCATGTAATGCAGCCTCGCGATTTTGTCAAAAAAGAACAAGAGGATAAGGTGTGCAAATGTAACAAAGATTTGTCTAGGTTGAAGCAATCTCCTCGTGCTTGGTATAAGAAGGCTGACACTCATTTGGTCAAACGAGGCTTTCGTAACAGTCCAACAGGAATCACATTGTATGTAAAGCGTGAGGGTGATGTACTTCTCATTGTGGTTCTTTATGTAGATTATTTGTTGATCACTGGACCAAATGAGAGACATATTGCTGAATTTAAGGCTGATTTGAATGCTACTTTCAAGATGAAAGATTTGGGAATGTTGCATCATTACTTGGGTATACAGTTTAAGCAGTGTGATGATGGTATTGCCTTGTGTCAGAAAAGTTACATAAGACATTGCTATGTAAGTTTGGACTTGAGGATTGCAAACCTATTGCCACTCCCATGGTTTAAAATTGAGTCTTCATGATGTTGGTGATCCTGCATACGTCATTTTTACCTAACACAAGGACGAAAATTCAGTTTGTAGTCTCACAACTCAGCAGATTCATGCATAGCCCCAGGTCAAAGCATTGGTAGCTTATCAAGAGGATTTTTCGCTAATTGAGTGGCACTTTGCAGCTTGTTTTATCCCAAGGGGGATCATTGCCACCATACTTACACGCTTTTTCGGACTCAGATTGGGCTAGTTGTTTTGACACGCTAGTGTCCACAAGTGGTTTTTGTTTCATGCTTGGCAGTTCATGTATATCAAGGTTGAGCAAGAAGGAACCTACTGTGGCCACTTCTAGTTGTGAGGTTGAGTACAAGGCAGTCTTCACAGCTACGGTTAAGTGTGTATGGCTCAGACACCTTATGGCTGATTTGGGTGTTGGACAATACACTGCCAACACTATCTACACTGACAGTCAGAGTGCATTCGCAGTTGCGAGGAACCCAATTTTTCATGCTCGCACGAAGCACAAGAGGTGCATTACTACTATGTTAGGGAGAGGCTCTCTGTAGGAGAGATCAACTTGGATTATGTGCCAACATAGGACAATCTTGCATATCTTTTCACAAAGGCATTGTCTCGTGAGAAGTTAGAAGCTTTCACAAAGCTTTGGGCTTACTCCCCTTTGTGGACTGATCATGTCCTCAAGGCATGGCACTTCCCTTTATTAATGTACCAACTCTCATTCACACATCACTCTAGGGGGGATTTGTTACCATATACATGTGGTAGTGATGTGTGTGAACACACTTAGGACCGTCGGGGCATTTTTTTCCTCACTAGGAGGTTTTTCTCCTCGTGCATTGTATATACACCCATCACTCTAGGGCTATCTTATCTTTCCATTGCACACTAAGTAACACACTCTCTATTGTGTGCCTTGAGCTTCCTTCGTCTTCTCCAAGCTGTGTGTGTTTTCTTGCAACCCTAATTCCAACAACCTACATGTGTAAGGGTGCTGCCAAGGGGAGTACCATATGACGTTATGAGCTAGATGAGTGGATCACATATGTTTTATGGTTTGTTTTGGTAAATTGATTTCAAGTCTTTGATTTCCATAAACTCATATGGGGTTACATGGTTAGTTATCCCGAACCGTACGGGCAATTATGAATAAGTGGGTTTTTTTTGTGTGTTAAGGTTTGTTACATGAGTCTCAGATGGGCAAAGTGATGTGATAAGGTGTTAGTCTATATTATGGAAGTGAGCTTCATGTTGTTAGGAGGTCAAATACTTTCATTTGTGTGTTATACATGCACCCAAAAATGGCAAAAAGTTGTTTATCACATATATGTGGTGTTATGATAGTTGGTTGATAAAAGTGATGGGGCTATTTTGCATCATGGTTAAGTTGATGGAATGATTTCATATGATGTATGGAACCACATAAATGGATATGGATGTCTCATGTGCATGCATCTATAGATTTTCACACTTCTAGGACTAAACTAGCTTTATGTGCTAGGGGGTGAGGTGTGGTCATAGTTAATCACTTATTCATGGTTAGACATTGTCAAAAATGGGATTTTAAAGTTATGATTAGTCACTGGTAAGAATAAATTTATGCATAAAATGTTCATGTCTCAAGGTCCATGTGTATGGGTTGAGTTTGATTGCAGTGGATATGGAAAAATCCAAGTGTGGAACTTGGAAAAGAGAGTGTTTGAACTCATACCAATGCATCACTCTCATCCCTATAACATAGACTAACACCTCATCCCATCACTTCACCCATATGAGACTCATGCTAATAAAGTTGATACAAAATGAATGTCGTTTTATGAATTTTGTTTCATACGGTTCAGGTTGCTTAACCCTATATCCACACATAAGTTTATGGAAATCATACACATGAAATTAACTCACCAAAACAACCCAAGAAACATATATGAACCACTCATCAAGCTCACAACTCTATATGATACTCCCCCTAGGTAGCATCCCTCCATGTATAGGTAATCATGTACAAAAGAATACACATTTGGTATTTGAATTGAAAAGGCAGCCGAGTCACTGGCCAAGAGAAAAGAAGGTGGTCCAAACTGGCTACTTCCAAATGATCAAGAAAAAGAGAGGAAAACCTTAGAATTCTCAAGATCAACAAGCATCAGAAGCCAAAGATTAAAGCCAAGGCATTATTTGGAAATATAAAGTCGTGTTTGCTTGAGAGTACACTGATTTGAAAGGCATGTGATATGGATTTCAATACAAATCTGAAGAACAGACTGGATAATTGTTGAAGCTAACTGAGATTAAGCAAAGGACTATGTTAGAGCAGAAAGTGGTGTAGCAAAGGAGGAAGCACTGACATGATAGCAAGATAAAGGTTTGAGAATTCAAGAAAGGGATTTGGCTTTACTCTAGCGGTCAAATCTAGGCCCAAAGAAGCCTAATCTAAAGGTTGCATGGTCAGGTCCATATGGAGTTGACCGGGGGGGTCCACCTCAGAATATGTAAGTATAACACGTGAGTTCACATGGAGGAGTTTTTTGTATATCAAATAGTACAGATTTACATGTACAAGAGGGGTTTAAAAATAGAAAATTGGAAAGAACGTATAGATTTATGAAGGAAGAGGGATCTTTTAATTTATGGTCAAGTGTGTGCATAGAGGGGTTTTATAAATACCTCTTGAATGCACGTGCTATAGGTATTTTTGAAAGGCGAACCCCTCGGGAAAGTTGATTGGGTTTTCTCCAATGACACAATCAAGCTTAAGGATATATCACGCTTATTGTTGCCAATGGTCTATAATGTGACTAAAATCAAGCTGTACTATTCTAAATCAAACAAACCCTTAGTTCCAATATCCCACCAAGTGGTTAACATGAGAAACCTTTAGACTTGTTCGATATCAAATCAGAAGTACTGAGAGAAAAGGAAAGTTGGGAACAAGTAGAGCTATTGGAGAGGGTTCTAGTTTAGGATCAAATCAATGAGAAATCGATGGAGTTTGAATTGCTTAACAATAACTCACAGGCCATTAATGGTCAAATACTTTTGGAAATATTTTTAGTAATCATTATAAAGAGGGACCAATGCAAGCACGCCATGTCAAAAAATAGGGGTATGACTTTGAGGCTATAGGAGAGTGGCGCATTCATGGCTTAAATTTGTATGATTATGTGATGCATGCATGATCTAGCTTTAGTCCCTCAACATCTCATGCATTAAGTACCTTGGCCTGTAGAGCTCCCTATGCCATCATCTGCATCCCATTATGCTCACTCTACAAACATCACCATCTCCTTTACCTTCTACAATGTTCGCTATGTAATCAGATACTTTGAAGTGCTCTTGTTTCAACTCGCTTTCC
Organism: Adiantum capillus-veneris; assembly: GCF_014529385.1. Taxonomy (NCBI): domain Eukaryota; kingdom Viridiplantae; phylum Streptophyta; class Polypodiopsida; order Polypodiales; family Pteridaceae; genus Adiantum; species Adiantum capillus-veneris. The sequence goes on from NC_140937.1 coordinate 86,426,947, forward strand.
TCATCAAGTGAGTTTTTTTTTTATATGCAGGGTCTTTTGTATAGTTCAAAGATGAAAGAAGAACAAGCAGTCAATGTCGTAGGCCATGCAAGAAGTAATCAATGCTAAAACAACGGAGTTGAAGGAGATGCTACATTCAATCAAACAAGAATGTTTTATACCACCCCATAAGTCAGAGAAGTATGCATTCCATAAAAATGAGACAGTTTGTGGGGCATGGAGGTGGTTCTTGAGGCCACCAAAACCAATTTTGATGCAAGGATACATTCAGCCTAGACACTGGTGCATTTGAGATCAACGGGAGAGCATTATACAGGCAACATCGGCATCACTAGCTCATGTTTTGCATTTACCATTTTCAGCAAAAGAACAACCATGTTCAATTGACAAAGTCAACGCATTTTTGAAAGAAGACAATCATGAAAAAAGACAAGTAAGACTAGAGGGTAGGGTATCCCAATATCAACACTAGAATATAGACCAGCATACACATTTATGGTAGAGGCTATCAATCTAAAGAACAATCCAACATATGTTTAGGAGAAACTTTTCAGCATGTTGTTTGCAAGGATAAAAAATCCCAAAGGTGATATTAGCCTCAATAATTTTTTTCATAACAGCCTAATGTAGCAAAGTGTCAAGGTCAAAACTCAAAATTTGTTAAAAGCATGGTGGATGCCTGGCAATTTTTATATTGGGCCACTTGTATTCCACATGTTGTGAATGCTACCCCTACTTGGACAAAAGCCAAAGTGGAGGGAATTTTTGACACTTAGAACACTAAACAAGAGACACAAGAAGGTTAGGCAAGTGAATTGGCTTTGGTCAAATCTGGTTCAAAAAGGTCAGCAAAACAATTGAAGGCACATACATCACAATCAGAATTAATGAAAAAAAATAAAAATATGATGGCATAGTGTAAAGCAAAATAGTTGACTAATCTAAAGAAGGCATAGTCTTGAGTTGATCAGACCAAGAGGCCTTCAAATGACAAGGCTATTGGACTATCTAGTAAACCTCTAGAAACTACTGGGGACAAAGGGAAAGAACAACCCCATGCCAGTAATTCGGAAAAGGATCTAGTAGTTAGCACTAATGTTCAACATTCAATACTAGACTGCCTTCAACGAATTTTGAAGAAGCCTATTGTGGGCAGCCTAGCTATAAAGGTTTCTAAGAAACTCTTGGTGCCCTACGAGAATCCCTTGCTAGTGTATGAAACAAAATAGAATGATCATGACACTGTCACACTGAAGGTTGTGTGTCTACCATTAAGGTAAGGTGGAACACAATTGTCAATGCTAGTGGCCAGATGATGGAAGCCCACTGTTCTATTTCAACTTCTTAGTTGACTAGTCTATAGGAGGAACTAAAACATGTCAAAACCTAGGCAAGAAGGAAACACTGCTTGAAAGATCTTATTCTAAAACATCAGATTGAGCAAGAGGAAGATGGACAAATCATGACAATTTAGAAAAAGAACTTGGTTCAACTGACTACACAAAACTCAGTTTTGGAGAAAGAGAAATAGGAAATGCTCAAAGAAAACATTGCACTAAGGGTTCTCCTTAATTGGAGAAGAGCTGCTTTGAGTACTCTTCAAGCTATTCACAATACCCTCAAATAGTCTATTATGGATAAATACATCTATCAGTCTCCAATGGACATATATGACCAAGAAGGTAATCTCATATTAAATCTAGAAGATTTGCAAAACTTAGTGGGGTCAATTAAGTTTGACTTGGATGAGAAGTTTGAAGAGTATACTACTACATTAGTCAATCAAGCATTGATGGATCATTTAAAGAACCAAGAAGATTTTGAAGAAGATGGAGATGAAGACCATGAGCAAGAGAAGGAGGATGGAGCTGGCATAAGCAATTGCAAGAATGATGATGATGATGGACAACCCACTCCTCCAGTGCCATTTTCGGTGGGAAGAAGATTGGCAATATACAAGGAGCTTAGGAAACAGGTGGGCAAGTTGTAGGTCATACTGGAACCAGACAGATCAGACCTAGTTTGATCAAACTCAACAATAGACTCAACAAGAGTCCACATGGCAACAACAACCTCAAGAGGCTCAGAAATTAAGGAAAGGGAAGAGTATTCTCATAGACCTAGGTTCAAACACTAAATATGTAACCACCTTTACGAAGATGGTTTACTGTACGTTCCAAAGGTACATATATTTACTATGTATTGATAGCCGTTTTTTCATCTCTCAAATTATGTCATAGAGTAAGCCGCTTCACCCAACAAAATCACCTTAATACTATGGCCATATTCACTCTTATATTGTACATAGGCGTGTGTGAGTTAGGGGACTTTCCCCATGTCTCCTTTAAAACCCTCAATCAGCTAGTCACTGGGCTAGTTAAATCAAAAAAATAAAAAAAGTATATTATGGGCTTTTTTTAGTGTAATTACTTCATTGTATATAAGGCCTAAATATAAGGATTTCTTCTTATAATTATTTTGGTATTTTATTTAAATATTCCTAGGTGTGTGTTTTATTAGACCTATGTATGTCTTCTTTTATCCTCTTTCACCATAAGTATATTTTTGTTGCCAATGTGTACATCCTCTAATCTCATAAATATTTTTTTCTTTTATACAAATCACCCCCACATTTCCACCCTCACCCTTGTGAAAAAACTCTCTTAGTCACTTTCATTATATAATTTTTATTTACTTGCATACTTTTTCCTCTTTCACCCAAAATAATACAAAAGAGGGACATTCCACTATCTTTTTTGTTATCCATGATTCTTCCATATTACTCATAATTTAAACACCATATGCTCATTAAGCTAAAGTTTATAAATAGTCCATACACTCAATTTTTTTCATAATTTTTGGAGCTACCATCCATGAAATATGAATTTTATGGTGGACCCCACTCTGCCCACTTTTTCTCACAAGTCACCTTAGTCTTCTCTCACTTTCATTCACACTTCCACACACACATAGGCTCATTCCTCTTTATTCCTCACTCAAACCTACACCTTCCATGGTTTCTTGCCCCTCTCACCTCCATTAGATCTCATATGAGCTCTACATGTATATACACCATATCTATGTCTCTCTTTATTACCTCTAAATCATAATTTTATCTTACCTCTTCTCTATGCACATAAAATTTAGCATGTAGGACATGCTTAACCTCTGCAAAATTGGGAAATCTGGTCATTGAATCATCATTTTCATAATTGGTGATCGACATTGGCAAAGAAGGCGTGAAGAAGAAGAAGAAGAAGAAGAGGAAGAGGATTGGCAGTCAGTCTTGACAATCTACACAAGGTAAGTCCAAGCTTCTTCAAGGCTTCACTATATCAAGTATTCCCACTTCATTCACCATCTCCTTTTATAATCAAACTCATTCTACCCATTGTAAATTGTACCACTTGCTTTTTAGTGATTACTAACACTAATCACTAACATTATTGTAAAAAAAGCACCCTCTACTATCCACTAAGTAGGCACTCCCAAGTTATTCACTCAAACCTCTCTTCTTTCAACCTCAATAATTCTCTCTCCTTGAGCCCACATTCATGTGACTCAAAGGTTAAGAGAGACCAACTCTCATTTAAAATTAAAAAAAATCAAAATCCATGTTTCTCTTGATAAAATTGATTAGGCTTTAAATCCTAACCAGGGCTTCCAAAAATATATAAATAGAGCCCTTCTCTTCTTTGTACAATAGATCCATTGCACACATAACATATCACTCTCCAACCCTAGTTGAGTGAGGAGATTGCTAGCTTTGAGAGCTCTCTATCACATTATACTCATATGTACATAGAGATACTTTGAGGCTATTGAGAGGAATTGAGTGATTCCCTACTCTCCATCACATTTGTAGCTTCCACTTGTTTATAAATATGATTGATAGTTTGGGGGTGCAATTGTGTACAGCAGCTACGTCTCTTCTCTCCAAAATCAACTCGACAAGCTACCTCAATGGCTTCTAAAAGGTGAACTTCTCCTCAAGATTATTTGTGTCCTTTCATGCTTTGTGGTTTTAAGGGGCTTGTTGAATTGTTTGCTTACAACTAATTCTAGGAGGTGATACAGTGAGAGGGCTCCCGTAACCCTAAGACAATGGTATAATGGCAATAAGATCAAGCATTGTGTCGTCTCTCTAATTTTTCTAATCTTGGAATCATCTAATCTTTTACGCCAAGATCTAGTTGTTCAAGTTGATTTGTACTCTCTACCTTACTCTCTTCCACCTACGGTTGTGAAGGATTGTGTTTGGTGTGTGTTTGTGTGGCAATTTTTTCATTCCTCTCTTTGCATGTTTATCTACATACTATTTGCATCCTAATTCACATCCATAACTAGGTGGTGCCCCTTTCTTTTGTTGGGTTTGTTGTTGTCTTGTGTGCTTGTAGTCGCCCCAACCCCAATTGAGCAGCACGGGAGCCTTGAGGAGTGTTTACCCGGGGCGTCCACTAGGAAATATGTAAGATAGCACATGCAAATAAAATAAGGGACTTATAATTACATACATTTACAAAAAATATATACTTACATAAAGGGTTTTTCAATCGAAAAAGTGAAAATTTTCATACATAAGGGCTAGTTTTTTTACAAAAATGCATACAAAGGAGTACATATAATACTTGAAAATATATAGGTAAGGGATTATTTAAATACCTCTTGTTCTCATGTGCTATATGCAATTTTTACATAGTGAACTCCTCGAGAGTGTTTACAGGTCGATTCTCTTGTTTCCCGCCCTGGACTGCTCCATCAATTATAACATTTATAGACATAAATTTTGATGGAGCAACTTGATCAATCAAATAATTTTTAAGAATAATCACCTTTCCATTATTAGAAAAAGGTTTGATCGAAAGTAGGAAAGAGAGTACAAGCCATAAGGATTAGATAGAAACTTTGGTAAGATAATAACTCTTTAAACATAAAACATACTAATTCTATATGATGATCGAGTTCATTTAGCTATTAAAATTAATTACATAATAATTGTTTGAAATTCTCAAAAATTAAATTATATTCTTATTTAAATAGCCTCTCTTCTCTCTCTAATCCCCTTGAATTTGTCTCTGTAAATCGCTCTTCACCCTCTTCTCACTCTTTTGTTTTCTCTCTCTCTCTCTCTCTCTCTCTCTCTCTCTCTCTCTCTCTCTCTCTCTCTCTCTCTCTCTCTCTCTCTCTCTCTCCACTGCCCTCCCTCCCTCATGTTCTTCCTCACTCACTCTCGACTATCCCTCCCTCTCTCACATTCTCCCTCACTCTCTCCAACCACTCCGTCCCCCTCTGCCCCTCCCCCCCCCTCTCTCTCTCTCTCTCTCTAATCCATTTGCCCCTCTCTCTCTCTCTCTCTCCTCCCTCCTCTCCCTCCCTCCCTCCCCCCCTCTCCTCTCTCTCTCTCCCCCCCCCCCCCCCCCCCCCCCCCTCTCTCTCTCTCTCTCTCTCTCTCTCTCTCTCTCTCTCTCTCTCTCTCTCTCTCTCTCTTCTTAACCCACATGTGGGACGGGTGTCTAACCTCACTCCTATCTTATTGCAGACATAGCGCCAACCATGAATAAATTGTCAATTTATGGGACGAATCTAATTCGACTAGGTACACTCAAGTGACTGAATTCACCAAAAGCCAATCGCTCATCGGCAAACAAATCACATCCGTTACAACATCAAATGACATCAAAATGTAATGAAACTTCTAGGACATGTTTATAATACATGAGTACATATGCTTATGGTCTCAAAGCTCACTTTCGGTCAAGTGAAAAAATCACGATTATTAACAATAGTGAGTTTTTGACCTAGTAGTTTTCGACCCAGAATGCATCGAAATGCTTAGCAATGATGCCCCAATACCCCGCCTATACTTAATTTTTGATTTTAAAGCTTAAATTCCTACTTATGATGAGATTAGGCCGCTGGTCGGTGACACCAAAAGCTACAGAATATCATGAATTGCTTACGTCAATACGTAGAGCTCTTACCTGCAGTTGCAACGCAACAGACATGACTGCAATGTGACAATCGGGGAGGGATTGTCACATTGCAGTCGTGTCTGTTGCGTTGTTAGCTCACGCTGTATTTCATTATCTAAAACTTATGAAAAACTTACAAAAATTGGTTTTTATATCTTAGCCAAGGTTTTTGGTGGTGAAAACTAATAATCTGGGAGCTCTAACTAGAGACAGGTTGATACAATCTAGAGGCTTGTAGCCCTGGCTCATCAATTACAAAGTTTATTCGGAAAATAAGAGTTTACAATATTCCCGATTCATCAAAATAAAAATGTTTTTACAATGAAAACTCCGAAAAATGGTATCCGAGTTAGCTTACTGCTAACATTCCCCCCCTCCTCACCTATGTCGTCCCTTGACATAGCTTTATGGAGTGAAGTAATCTTCGGGTTGACGGCTGGCAAGGCGGTCTTTAAGTGCATGTAAAGCTTTCTCATATCTGATCTTTCTTTCTTTGTCTAGAACCTGTAAGAATTGCATGGTAACCCTGTTTTTGAGCTCAATGGCTGAGTAGCCAACAAATCTGGAGGTTAAGTTGCTGATCACTGACCCAAATATCTTCATTCACCAAGTGAAGAACCCTGTATAGAACGCTTCCTCAAACGCCAACATATTGCTAGATGGCAAGAACATGCATCGAACATAGAAGCCATAAAGGACTTGTTCGGAAGGGTGGCCGCTGAGGTTGTAGCAAAGACCCTTGTTGCCCTTGAGGAATGACATCTACGGTGCTCTTGCTTGCTCTGGATCGTAAAAAGCTTCAATGCATGTGAACAGCATTCGGCAAATTTTGTAGAGCATAGCACATGAGAGATCAAGGAGACTTTGAAGAATGTCATGGCACCTGTTAGGGTTTTCACCATGTATTCCTCCGTTGGTGTTCCCTACTCTGGTGCTGGCAATCTTGGATAATTAAGCCATGTAGGCCGCTTCTTTGTCATTGCTTCACGTGCTTGCCATGTCCTCACCCTTGGTACAAGACAAAGGGTCGGGTCTTTCTGAAGTGTTGCAGGTGCTCTTGTGAACAGAATCAAGTATCGTGGATTCTTGTTCAACCAGCTCTTTCTCCACTTGGGGTGGAATTCCTCTACAACTTCTTCCTACATATCTTTGTATAATCTTTCTTTGACTTGTAAAAGTTCTACCTTGATCAAAGGATATGGCAGTGATTGTTGATGCTGACGAAGGAAATTTGGAATGGCAGCCTCTACACCAAAACAAACTCCATTGCGCCACAAGGGAAATGAGATGAGGGCACCACCTAGTCTTGGAAGCGTGGACTAGGACCGCTACGCAAAGAGGGAGAGAGAGAGAGAGAGAGAGAGAGCTATCACTATGAATGAAGCATTAACCTCAATGTGTGTACAAGGAATGGATAATTTCAAGCACTCCCAACACAAATAACATGTAGATTACTAAAAAAAAACTCAAGATTTAACCAAAATCACATCAAGCACTCTCACACACACATAAAAGATCTCTCTTAATTAACATAAGTAAGAGGAGGGGAGGCTACTAGCATGAAACAATTTGCACTCTAGAACGTGCAAAGAATAGAGTGAATGAATGAGCTTTATGGGCTCATGATGAGTGATACAAAGACTCAATGAGGCTGAGGGAGACTTGAAATTACAAAGGGGGGGGGAGGTGGGGGCTCTTTATATAGGCAAGAGAGTGATTAGGAGTGAGGTTAAGATCCAAGTGCAATTTGTACAAATGAAGCTTGATTAGGGACATTCCACCAATAAAGAAGCTCCTTCCAAGTGATTTGTTGACCAATTTGCAACTAATTGGCTCCATCATCACTTGTGTTGTCTTCACTCCTTCCTCCATAGCTTGAGTCCAAGAGCTTCCTTATTTTAAAATGTAAAGAATCTACATAAAATCAATGCATATCTAGTAATAATAGAAAGGGATTGAATGAAAACTAATGAATTACAACAAGATTAAGCATGATTTGAGAGGTGATTAGAAGAGGAATTTGTGATGGTTTTATGAGCTTGAGAGAGAGGAGGAAGGAGGGGAGGGTGAGGAGACTAATGGATGATTTTTAGAGAAAGACTCAATGTGGAAAAGGAAGGGTGTGTGTGTAAAGGTAGAGGGGGTGGTCTCCACCACAGTTGAAAAAACTGGCGTCCACTAGTTTTGCCATATCTCCTAGACCGTAGCTGCAAAAATTATTTAAAAAAATATGGTCAAAATCTCCAGCTCATAAGCTAAAACTTTGATGAAGATAACTTTTCTTGGATCGGAGTGGACGTATTTTTTAAAAATCCAGCAAAATCATGTGTCTGTTTCCTTCCTTCACCAAGTCTTCCACCTGGGTCCCATCTGTTTGAATCATCATATGGCTCCAAAGCCATGATGATATGAGCCCCTCATGACCCTTGAATCATGGGTGCATGGCTCCACAAACACATCATATCTTTTCTTTTCACATTTACATATTTTCCCTTCCCTTTACCACTAGGTTCTACCTTTCACCTCCTGTGAACTAGTCAAGGAAAAATTCCCATCAAGTCATTTTTTGAATTTTTCCAAGAGGTTGTTCTCACTCTTTCTTTTATTGTAAACCTCTAGAAGCAGGGAAAACCAACAAAATATAGTAACCAAAAAATTTGTGATAGGCTCGGATCATAGCCCCCCCAAACCTGGCTAGAGGTATTTATGCCTCTAGCCTACTTTCTTTGATCTTGGGCTGACCTTATTCTGATGTGATAAGGCTTTAGACGCCATCCATTTGTCCTGGTCTTGTGCACTTTACCATCAATGTCTTGAAGTCTGTAAGATCCATTTTTGAACTTTTTGGTGACCAAGAACGGGCCTTCCCATCGAAAAAGAAACTTTCCATCCTTACGAGTGTCGAAGCGATTGTCATATCGAAGCACTAGAGATCCCTTTTTGATGTCTTTAGATGCTAGCTTTTTGTTGAACTTTTCTCTGCGCTTCTCTGCTTCTTGAGAGTAGTGGTTGATGGCTTCTTCACGATCCAATTGCAGCCTCTCTAGATCCATGATCCTTTGATGTACTTTCTCCTTTTGAGAGCCTACCTGGCTACCCAATATTCGAAGACTTGTTAACTTCACTTCAATGGGAAAAAGAGCCTCCTTTCCATAAACTAAATGAAAGGGTGTGTACCCTAATGCGGTTTTGAAGGAGGTTCTATAGGCCCATAGAGCTCCATTCAGGTGTTTGTCCCAATCTTGGCGCCTGGCATGTACCTGTTTGGTGAGAATTTTGCAAATGATTCCATTTACCTTTTCCACCAAGCCATTGCACTGAGGGTAGTAAGGAGTAGAGTGTTGATGCTGAATATTTATCTTCTGCATGAGTTCTCCTACCAAGTCTGCTCTAAACCCTGGTCCTCTATCAGATAGTATTTCAAGAGGGGTGCCAAACCGGCAACAGATGTGGTCAAAGATGAACTGACTCACATCCTTAGCAGTAATTCTATTGGTTGGAATAGCCTCAGCCCATCTAGTCATGTAGTCTACTCCCATAATGATGTACTCTTTACCTAACTGAGTGCGTGGTAGAGGCCCTATGGCATCAATTCCCCACTTCTCAAAGGGCCCATATACCTTTATGGGGTTCTGAGGTTCAGCTATGAGCCGTCGTGGTCCTGCTTTCTGACATTCATCACATGTTTGACACCAGTATTTCACATCATGATGAAGACTTGGCCAAGTAAACCCAGCTTGTAGAACCTTTCTACTAGTGATATCGTGTGCAAAGTGTCCTCCGCACACATCATCGTGACAAGATTTTAAAATCTCTTCAATTTCACTCTTCAAAGGCACTCTCCTAAGCACACCATCCTTACGAAGACAATACAAATTATCATTTACTATGCGATACCTTGTAGCCTTCCTAGCTAACCATCGCCTTTCCCTTGCATTCAAGTGTTTAGGGGCCTCTCCTTGCTCCAAAATGTGCATAATATCTTCTAAGTCCTCCTTGCCTTGCTGAAGTGGAAGTTTGATGGCCACTGCTCCCACTATTGACTCATTTAACTTCGATGATGCTAGGTGGCCTGCATCCTTGTTCTGGTCTCTTGGCACATGATGTACTTGTGCCTCCCTAAATCTCCTCATAAGAGCTTTGGCTTCTCTCATTTTAGAAGAGAGACTGGCATTTTTGGAAGCCCATGTACCTTGCATTTGCCTTACCAAAAGCATGGAGTCACCAAAAGAATTTAATCTCTCAATTGAATTATCCAGGCACCAACAAAGGCCATGAATTAGAGCTTGATATTTTTCTTCATTGTTGGAGTGGACATCTTCTAGAGTGATCCCTTCACCATGGATCCTCTCTCCCAATGGAGATAAGACCACGATGCCTGCAGCTGCCTTATCCTTGGTTCTCTTGTATGCTCCATCAAAGTAGAGGCTATAAGCATTAACCAGAGCCTCTAGAGTTGGAGGTGGTGGAAGTTCCTTTCTCTTCAAATGGAAAACTTTTTCATAGCACTTGTTTGTTAAAATGTCAGGTAAGCATGCTCGAGTTGTTCTTTCAACCTGTATTGTATAATCAAACTCTTGAAGTCGCACCACCCACTTTGCTATTTTGTCAGAGATTTCCATATGTTGTAGTGCATAGGGAAACATATCCTCCACAGTGATAATTACAAACCTCTTTGGCAGCAAGTATGGCCGAAATTTGGTTACTGCAAACATGAGGGCTAACACTAGCTGTTCCATCAGGGTGTAGGCATTCTCTGTGTTTTCCATGAGGTGGCTAGAAAAATACACAGGCCTCATAAACGATGTTTTTGGATCTTTTTGTAGGAGGGTAGCACCAATGGCCTCTTCTCCCACACTAGGGTTTACAAAGAATGTTTCTTCCCAACAAGGTTGGAGGATTACAGGGAGTGACCCTAACATTTTTTTAATCTCTCTAAAATGCCCATCACTTTCTTCACTCCAAACAAGCGTCTCTTGATGAGTCAGCTGTTGTAGAGGAAATATCACTTGGGAGAGTAAGTGTATGAATCTACTCAAATATCTTAGCTTTTGCAAGAAAGAGATTAATTGTTTGTTGGGGAAGGTAGATTTAGCAATGTTTCTATCTTTTCAGGATCTACCTCGATTCCATCAATGGACACTACATGCCCCAATAGTGTAACCTTGCTTTCCCCAATGTGACATTTGTCCTTGTTTAGTTGTCCACCCAGCTTAGCTAAACGAGTAAATCCTTCATCAATCTTGCCGAGATGCATACTTTTGGAGCTGTAAATACAAAAGTCATCTATAAAAACCCTTATGGACTTACCAAAGTAAGGTTGGAAGACCATATTCATGAATCGTTGAAAGGTGGCTGGAGCGTTGGTGAGACCAAAAGGCATGACTCGAAATGCAAAACAGCCCCATGGTGTGATGAAAGTAGTCTTTTTCTGGTCCTCCTCTGCAATGCGTATTTGAAAGTAGCCGGAGTAGCCATCACACACTGTGTATCACTCGTGGCCTGCTACTTCATTTAGAATCTCATCTTGAAATGGGAGAGGGAAGTGGTCCCTCTTTGTTGCAGCATTTAGTGGCTTGTAATCCACGCACACTCGCCATTTACCATTCTTCTTTGGCCTCACCACTACTGGGGAGACCCATTCTGAATCTTCTACTGGGTATATGAATCCTGCTTCTAAGAGTCTCTTCACCTCGGACAATAGTGCATTTTGTTGCACAACTCCTAATCTTCTTAGTTTTTGTACTACTTGCTTGCTCTCTTCTTTTAGATGGATATGATGCTTCACTGCAGTGACACCTGTGATGTGAGTGTAATCAGAAATAAACAATGATGCATGCTTCTTGAGAACATTTACATAACCCTCCCTTTCTTCTTCCTTTATATCCTTGGATAACATCTTCTCTAGGCTGGCATCCCACACATTCTCCATTTGGATCCTTGGGTTGTCTTCTGATGAGGTAGTTTCCTTTATGGTGACGCCCATGACTTCGAGAGTGCTATCACTCTCTTCACTTGAACTCTCTTCCTCGTCCATGGATGAGGAGCATCCACTTGAGCTCCACTCATCAGCTGACGTCTCTAGTTCAAGGTTCTCTTGTCGCCCATTCTTCAAGTTATAAACCACCTTCCGACTATGGCCACCCACACGAGGCCTCAACTCCAAGTCTCCTGTTGCCCAATCTTGCCTAGCTCCTATACCCATGAGCCAAGGTCGTCCTAAAATAAGGGGGTATCCTTCTCCCTTCACTGGCATCACATAAGCATCAACCTCTGTAGTGATTCCAAAAACAAAAACTCTCAAAGCTTTCACTACACCCACACAAGTGACAGAGACATTATTGCCCATTTTTGCCCTAAAGTTTGATGATTCCATTACCTCTAAACCCAATTGATGCATTAGCTTTTCTGTCATGACACAAACCTCTGCTCCACTGTCAATGTAAGTTTTTGCAATCCGTTGTCCCTTGATTTGAGCCTCCACCAAAGGCACTATATCCTTGAGACCATAGGCTTTGATTACACTTACTAGCTTACTTCGCTTTGCCCTCGTGCTCACCATTTTTGACCACTGTCATCGCAGCTTTCGGGAGATATGAAGTAGTTGTGGCCAAGTAATCTTTGGTCCTTGAGAACTCACATCAGCTGTCAAGTCATAAGGTTGTGTCCGAGATCCCATAGGGAAATAAGAGATGTCAATTTGAGACCTAGTACGGGTCTTTCTCTTCTTAGCTTCATCTTTAGTTGCCCGAGATGTACTTGCTTCATTGCTTGCATCCTTGCTTGTTTCTTTACTTACTTCATCTTGGACACGCGCACGCTTGATAGGCATTGTAGCCACTTCATCTATCTTCATCTTCCCTTTAGCTATTTCTTCCTGGTTACTTCTCCCCTTGACGACCTCCTCCATCCTTATGATGCTCACATTTGGTTGAGTAGCAGGGGCTTGAGCTTGAGCACGAGGTGGCTGCAAAATTTGAGGTTGCGGTTGCTCTTGTGCTTGAGCTCTAGCACGGGGAGGACTTACTTGTTGTCGAGGACCTCTGATAGGGTAGTCATATCTTTTGGGATGAGGGAAATTATACATGCCGTGGCCATTTTCCCCACAATTGTAACACAACATTTCCCTTGCTTGACGTCGCATTGGTGGACGATTCCCACCATTCCCCTCAATAGGCCTTCTTGCACCCTGCACAAGATTTACTCTCAAACCCTCTAGCTGGTTTGTGAGATTGTTTATTTGTTGGAGCATATCTTCTTGTTGACCTCTATTGAGGTCTGGTGCATTAGGCACATTTGGAGGTACGTGAGAAGCTTCCATAGTTGTGATATTGCCTCCCAAAGCTAGCTGGCCAACTTGGGCTTGATAGAGAATCTTTCGATTCTTTTCCCTAGCAGTTCTTAAGGCATCTTCAAAAGTATTTGGAAATTTTCTCTTTACCTTCTCCCTTAGCAAGGGGTACAAACCTGAGATAAATCGATCCTTTTGGAGGCAATTGGGAGCTCGCTCACCAAGGTTTAGTGATTCTGACCATTGCCCCCAAAGTTTCAGAAAACCTTCCTCATAGGTTGCATAACCATGAGGGTCAACTTGATGAAGGGCCAGAAGCCGTTGCCATAGTTCTTCTGCCGAATTGGCTCGTTGAAATCTTCGTAGGAAAGCCGCCTTCAATCCCTCCCATTCAGCTCTTTGGGTTGGATCTAGAGCCTGGAACCATACCCTAGCTTCTTCTTTGAGCACCAAAGGAAAAGCTCTCAATTTCAATGCTTCGTCATCCCTCCCAGAGACAAGAAAAGCCATCTCCAAGTTATCCAAAAAATCCCCAGCATTTTCCCCACTACGCCCAAAAAAATTAGGGAAAGCCATGATAGGATGGGTTACCTTCCTCTCAATACAGCACAAAGATGAAAACATCTAGGCCCAAATCATATCTTATTAAGGATAGAATAAATGGATTGATAGATGCATTAATCTCAGCTAGACGACAAGGGCCTAGTAAGTTCCTTATGATGTTTTGGAACCTAAGCTTTGTGCTAGCTATTATATGCATAGTTTGTCTAGCAAGAGGTTGGATAGGTCCATATAAATCCCTATGATTCATGGAGTGTGCTTAAAGCAAGATGAAGATGTGAACATCAAAACATACATTATACTCCAAAATAGGAAGTATTATAGGGTCAGGGGACAACAATATCTCTCTCAACCTCTCAGCTCCAAAATAAAAGACCAATCTTTGTTGGAAAAAAATCTTTCTATCAATGCGCACATTCACCCTAATATTTTGAACTGATTGGAAGTTGTAGAAAATGGGATTATTCATTTGTGCATTAACTACAAACTTCCATGAAGCACTTCATTGAAGTTCAGCTCTCTTGGATCCCACCATTTGAGAGATGCGAAGAATTTGCTCACCAGTGATTAGCCTAGCTTTGGTGTGACCATCTTCAGCTTTGTAGAGTTCATAGGGTTCAATGGCTACCTTCTCAACCACCTTGATCCTTCTTGCTAGTAGTAGTTGGAGTGCATCACCATATGTAGCCTCTTGCCAATACCGCACACCATTGATGTGTAGCTCCCCCTCCAAAAACTTGTTAATACCCGAGTTTGAGAGTGCTTTCACCACCTGAAGTCGAGGCTTCAAAGGAAGTGTCTTCATACTAGCCACGAAGCACTCAACACAATGCTTTGACCTAGGGACTTGATGACTACAAGATTTTCCTTGAAGCAAAGAAGTGTGTATGTAGTTAACTCTCTTTACCCGCATACATGCCGTTTGTCGATAAAGACGCTTCTTCTCTCGAGCTTCTTGGGAAGACCATAGTGGAAGTCTTGGATAATTTGATGGACCTTCCTTCATAGGATTGGCAGAGCACTGCTTGAGAACTCCTCCTTGGGGACACCAATTTATGACGAAGGAAATTTGGAATGGCGGCCTCTACACCCCATTGCGCCACAAGGGAAATGATATGAGGGCACCACCTAGTCTTGGAAGCGTGGACTAGGACCGCTACGCAAAGAGGGAGAGAGAGAGAGAGCTATCACTATGAATGAAGCATTAACCTCAATGTGTGTACAAGGAATGGATAATTTCAAGCACTCCCAACACAAATAGCATGTAGTTCAACTCAAGATTTAGCCAAAATCACATCAAGCACTCTCACACACACATAAAAGATCTCTCTTAATTAACATAAGTAAGAGGAGGGGAGGTTACTAGCATAAAACAATTTGCACTCTAGAACGTGCAAAGAATAGAGTGAATGAATGAGCTTTATGGGCTCATGATGAGTGATACAAAGACTCAATGAGGCTGAGGGAGACTTGAAATTACAAAGGGGGGGGGGGGGGGGGGGGGGGGGCTCTTTATATAGGCAAGAGAGTGATTAGGAGTGAGGTTAAGATCCAAGTGCAATTTGTACAAATGAAGCTTGATTAGGGACATTCCACCAATAAAGAAGCTCCTTCCAAGTGATTTGTTGACCAATTTGCAACTAATTGGCTCCATCATCACTTGTGTTGTCTTCACTCCTTCCTCCATATCTTGAGTCCAAGAGCTTCCTTATTTTAAAATGTAAAGAATCTACATAAAATCAATGCATGTCTAGTAATAATAGAAAGGGATTGAATGAAAACTAATGAATTACAACAAGATTAAGCATGATTTGAGAGGTGATTAGAAGAGGAATTTGTGATGGTTTTATGAGCTTGAGAGAGAGGAGGAAGGAGGGGAGGGTGAGGAGACTAATGGATGATTTTTAGAGAAAGACTCAATGTGGAAAAGGAAGGGTGTGTGTGTAAAGGTAGAGGGGGTGGTCTCCACCACATTTGAAAAAATTGGCGTCCACTAGTTTTGCCATATCTCCTAGACCGTAGCTGCAAAAATTATTTAAAAAAATATGGTCGAAATCTCCAGCTCATAAGCTACAACTTTGATGAAGACAACTTTTCTTGGATCGGAGTGGATGTATTTTTTAAAAATCCAGCAAAATCATGTGTCTGTTTCCTTCCTTCACCAAGTCTTCCACCTGGGTCCCATCTGTTTGAATCATCATATGGCTCCAAAGCCATGATGATATGAGCCCCTCATGACCCTTGAATCATGGGTGCATGGCTCCACAAACACATCATATCTTTTCTTTTCACATTTACATATTTTCCCTTCCCTTTACCACTAGGTTCTACCTTTCACCTCCTGTGAACTAGTCAAGGAAAAATTCCCATCAAGTCATTTTTTGAATTTTTCCAAGAGGTTGTTCTCACTCTTTCTTTTATTGTAAACCTCTAGAAGCAGGGAAACCAACAAAATATAGTAACCAAAAAATTTGTGATAGGCTTGGATCAATGCCATTGTGCATTGCTTTGGTTGGGAGTGAGTTGAGTAACGTTGGCTGAATGGAGAACCCTCAACTCCCAATCCATGGCTGCTTTCCATTGTTCATCTGTCTCTTGAGTAACTTGCTCCTTGAGTGCATCTTCTTCAACTTTTGACAGTTGGACCATTGGCACTTGCTCAGCATATGTTTATGGTACCTCGAAATCTTCCTCTCCTCTTAGCCCTTCTACCAATTGTGTTTCCATCTCAGCGAAAGAAACTGATGGAATTTCAATGCTTGGTTGCTCTGAGGTACAGCTTCTTCTTGCATCTCTGGTTGTCCGTCTTGCAGCAGCTAATTGACTCTCTTTAGCTCGGTTATCTCCTCGAGCAGCTGTTCTTCTCGTTGTACCCGCATCAATGCAAGGTCTCTTTGTTGTGACTGCTATAGCTTTATCTCTAGCTCAAGATCTTTATTCTTCTTTTCCAAAGCCTTATATACTTCATCAGTACCTTTGATCGAGGCAACTGTGGAGTTTCCCTTATCTGTCTCAAGAAAGCTGCCTGATCATTGATCCTTTGCTTTGAATATTGCAGTGAAGCATTCCCTACGTCCTAGATCTTTTGTACTGACAGAGTTGTAGTTAAGAGTTTATTGGTAACCTCTGTCAGTTGTTCGTCTTTAGTCTTGCAGGCATCTGATAACTTCGTGAGAAGTTTATCCAATTTCTCCATTTCCTTTTGTTGCTTCTCTCTGGCCACTTGGTGTTGTTTAGCTTCAGCTCTCAGCTCTTGGATTTATCTCTATAGATCTATGATGACAGTCATTCTGTCTTCTAGCTCTCCTTGGAGAGAGTCTATAACCATCTCCAGCTCTCTAGCCTTAGTACTATGGCTATGTGCTATTGTTCGCAATTTCTCAGTCATCTCCTGTATCTGCTTGGCATATTCATTCACCTGTATGATGACTTCATTGGTTGTCTGCCAATATTCAGGCTCTGTAGGTTATCTGGATGTTTCAACCGTTTTTGTGTGTTCCTTGGGTTGTTCTGTAGCGGTTGCTTGTGGTTGCGAGGCGGGGGTTCTACCTCTGCTTGAGTCTATGTGGTTGCCTTGGCTGCTTTATCTTCATGAGGCTTCATAAATGCCTCAGTCGTTTCCTGTTGGGTGGTGGTAGAAGGTGTGGTTTCTACCTTTGTTGACTTGGGTTGCTCAAACATTGTTGCCTCCTTTGGTTCAGGCTCATGCTCCTTTTCTTTAGCTTGCTCGCTCTCAGTGGAGCTAACTATCAGTGAAGGGGGAGGGCTTGGCATAGGTTGGTCTTCCTGTTCCGTATATGGTGATGATGGTCTGGGAGACATCTCACCCTGTTCATGCTGGGCTTCACTCTGTTGGGCCGCTTTAGCTTGTCTTTATTGCTCCACCGCATCTTCCCTTGCTTTTCTTTCTGCTTCTTGAGCTTCTTTTTGCTTCTTGAGCTTCTTTTTGCTTTAAGGCTTCTGCTTCCTCGTAAATGCATTCAAGAGAATCCTTGGGATCTTCTGGTTGTCTCCTGGCAGGATTCTTGGTTTGGGGGCCTTTTATATCTCTTGGAACCAGCCATGTCGAGTCCTCACCTGCACCTTGTTTGGCGGCTTCTTTCGTAAGTGTGTTTCTCTCTTTCAAACCTCGCCTTCTTTTGTTGAGGTTCTTCCTGATGTGCAGTAACTGCTTTCTTCTTCATCTCCTCTCTTCTAGCTCTCCTCTCTTCATTGTCTGAACTTTCACTGCTATGTGCTTCATGAGAGCTTTCTACCGACTCTTCATCAGATTTGTAAACTCTCTTTGTCAAGCGGGTGGTTCTTGGAGATGGCTGTGCCGACACGATCCATGTGTTCTGATCTAGGGCAGGTGGAAAATTGTCTGCCATGCCAATAGCATGGTACACTATTCTTGTTAATACCTCAGGTGCACCCAGATATGTAATCTTACCCTCTTTCTTGGTACCTTTCAGCATTGATAGCACAGACTGTGCGTGATCAATGGGTTGCCTGGTTGTTGACTTCAACACTTGGGTGAATGTAGTCGCAACTGCATGATTTGGTGTTGTGTACCTGGTGGTCTCTTCGCTAGAAAATGGAAGTGTTGATGATATAATCGTGTTGTTTCTTCCACTTGCTTCTGGATGAGATCAACAAAGGTTGCCCCAATAGTTTCTGTGGTGAAGGTGCCTGCTGTCTTCCTGTCACACGGGCCCTCATTGTCATTCCTTATGTTGGCAACTTGAGTGTCTCGGCCAAAATCTCTTTTGTGATAACCACTTCGACTTTCTGCCCTTGTTGGTTAGTAATTTGGGCTAATCCGTCTTCCTTAATTGTAGACAAGAGCTCATAGGATTTTTAGAAGTCTATGCCACATGGTTCTTGGTCGTAGAATTCCCTGATGCCGAGCCTTCTGTTGGCTTCCTCTATGTCAGGCTTAGCCATGACATCATAGATTCTTTGGTAGTAGTTGCAGCTCTACCTGATGTCCTTCTTCATGTTTAAACCTGCCTATGAAACTGCGGTGTTATTCTCTTCAAGCTGTTCTCTGGATAGATATGTTGCTTTGGCCGTCTTTACTGAACTGGGGTCCAGTTTGGTAGGGTGGCAGCTCTTGCAGCTTCTCTTTTTGAGAGATCCTCTTCTTGGCATTCTCCGCAGCTTGCATTGCTCCTGTTAAGTGAATAGAGTGCCAAAGTTAGATTTTTTTTGCAATTTCCGCTCTGAAATGCCCTTCAGTCTGAATTGTTGACAAATTGAGTCCAATTTTGCTTCAAATCAATTTTTGAACATGCATAGATGCATAAAAACATGTAAAGGTCAAATTCATAAAATCCCAACAAAATTTTACAACAAAAGTAAATAATCGCGATTTTTTACAACTAAGGGATTTTTCCAACTTTTTGCAATTTTGGCATCATAGGCTTGAAATATATATCAATTAGATACTTTGAGTGAAGTGGGGGCTCATTTGAGTGCACAGGGTGAAAATGGTGCCAGAGTTAGGCTTTCAGTCTTTGAAATAGTAGTTATAAAGGGATTTTGAGATTTTGAGATCCAAATTAGCTCAAATTTGGTCAGTGGCACTAGGACATCATGTGCTTTGGTCCCACGAAGTCAAAGTTGCAATTTCCCCCCATCTTGGCGAAAAAGTAAATAATCGCGATTATTAACTTTTTCAACAAAATGAACATTTTTTGAAGCAACTTGGTTCTATGCATGATGTAGACTCTATGTATGAGATTTGAGGTGATTTGGATCGAAAAATGTGACTCATAACTCAAAATTTGGATTTGAAGGACGTCTTTGAAGTTATCATTGATCAATTTGGCTCATACTTGAAATGTGGTATGTAATAGGTGTGTACAAATGATAGGTGATGTGAAGGTACCATTTTCAAGCCAAAAAATTACAAAAGTAAATAATCGTGATTATTTACAACAGTCAACTTTTTTTGCTAAACTTGACAAATTTTGACATAAACATATTCAATACACCTAAAACAAGTTCTAAATTGAATTTGGTAAAGTTTTGTCTTGTCGGCATCACTTCGTGCTTTGTCGACTCTGAAATCACGGATTTTTGTGACTATATGGCCTATGAAGTTGGTTAGTCACTTTTGAGGCAATGGACTTGTCCGCTACATAGTCCTGAAGCTACTCATCCAATTTTGGCCCATTTGGAATCAGTTTGACTTCGTATGTCAAATTTGACGCTTTGTAGCCTTCAAGCTGTTTTTTGCTTTTCGAGAGCTTTTCTTGATTGATTTTATTGAAACCAACCATATACATTGTATATAGACCCAATCTATAAGCTGTCTGTGGAGTCAGAATCCAATTCTGCCATCTGGCAAAAACCTAGCTTTTCTACTTGGAACCCCCCTCGACCCACCCTGCCGAATGGTCAACTATTGATATGGAAGTGTTCTATTATGTAGTGGCATGCTACGGTTCAAGTTTCGTCCGATTTGGTTGAGCTGACAGGCCACTATGGTCAATTTTTGGTCGTAGGCTTCGTGCACTGCTCAGATTCTAGGGTTTTTTTCTTGGGGTTTAGACTAGCTATCAGCCATACAGAATGGATCATTGATAAGTATAGAACTTACCCCTCATGTCTCGTGTGAGGCGGTGTTGTAAACGGACGACTGTGGACTCCGAAAAATGCGCGCGAAGAAGGTCGAAAGCTCTCTCTCCAAAGGCGACAGTGGAAATGAGGTGGTTTTAGGCTACGTTGGATATCTATACTCGGACTTCCCGAACCATTTTTTTTCCACATTCTCCTGTTAGTCCTGCTAGGCCGTGAAATCTATGTTACACTCAAAAATTTCCCTAATCGGATTCCTGTAGCTCATTTTGCAAGAATTTTGCAAAAGTAAGCCAAGGCCGCCTAATTTAAGCTTCCCGCTTCCATCTGCCGATTTGATTGAAAATTTTTGTGCATGTTCATCTTGTTCTTCTGATCATCAGAATATCTTCAATTTTTTCATTTGAGCTCATTTGCTATTTATTATTAATTTTTTACCTATTTATTAAAAAAATCAAAGAAAATAACAAAATGCGCTAAAAAAGCAAAGTGAAAATCCAATAATTAAGAAAATCCATTGAAAAACACAGCTTTATTGTTTTTTGTTGGATTTCTCCTTTTTTAAGTCCCAATATCAAGAAAAATGATGAAAATTAACAAAAAAAGACTATTTTTTGATGATTTTCTCATACTATATACACTATTTACACTCGTCAGGGAGATGTTATCAGTAAAATTTCCCCTATTGATGATTTGTAAGGGCATTATTAGGTGATTTTGCAAAAAATCACACGTTAACATCAAACTTTTTTCTCCCTCTTCGAACATTGCCCTTAATTACTTAGTTTCCTTCCACCCCTCCTAGATGGCGTACTCCGGGACGATTGTGTGCATGGATTGAACAATTGTGTCTATGCATAGCCTTGATTGGCTCTACCATGCTTTGAAGATCAATGCAGTTCAAACCATTATGTTGTGCAAGAGTTCGGTCTTGAGTAATTAACTCAAGGGTTTCTGATGTCAAAGATTTATTTTGTTGTCTTCCAAAGAGAAAATCTTGTAGCTTCTGTGCTCTTTGCTTTATTGTACCGTTAAGATGCTTTGGTATACTGATACCCTGAGCTGTCGATATCAATAGTGATTGTTGTTGAGCTTTTACCCGCCATTGGTATCTTGGTTTGCTTGGGTCAGAATGATGTGGTTGAGTCTTATGAGACTTAACTCTCCATTGCTTGATTGGTTTTACAGTTTGCGGAAAAGATAAGTGCTGCTTTTTCTTCCAAATCCATTTTGTTTTACATTTCCTGCTCGGAGATTCTTTTCTTTGTGTTTTGAACCTTGGAACCGTCTTTGGTACAATAGATGATGTTTTGGCACCCAAATTTGAATCAACTTGTCCTTAAGCTGTGCCTTTGGTACTCAAATTTGCCTGACTCCTTGTATGCTACTTGTAGCATTTTCTTTTCTGTAGGATGGAGAAGATTGATTGCTTCGTGGTTTGCTCTGCTGGTAACCTCCTTTCCATTCCTCCTTGCTTGGTGCAATTGGAACAATGAGCTGTCCTCCTTTAGGTGATAGTTTGAGCTGATTGGTATCCCAATCTGGTATTGCCTTGTACGTTCGCATCCATGAGAGTCCAAGAATCATTGTTTCATTCATGTGTTCATCTGGTAAGAATACAAATTGATGAGGGCACAAACATCCATGTACTATCACATTTACGTTGACTACTCCCAATGTTGGTGTTAGGTTCTTGTTGCATCTCTTAATAGTCTCTATTCATGTTGTCAAAGACTGACTTGTTGCTTTCTTGTATATGGAATAACTGACTGCATTTACTCAAGCTCCTGTGTCAATCAATGCATTTGTGCTATGATTGTTCAGCTATACTTTGATGCGAAGGTCCATTCCATCTAACCATTCATCATCTGTTGACACTGCATCTTTCTGTAATTCCCATTGTCGGTCATCTGGTTTCAGAGTGTTGATGGGAATAGGTATTTTTTTATTCTTGAGAGTAGCTTTCCCTTTGAGTATCCGAAGCCGAGGTATCCGAAGCCGAGCTTCCTCTTGGGCTTCATCAATAACCTACTATCGTTTTATCTTTCTTTTCTTAGCTGCATGCATCCTTTCTAGCAATTCATTGGTTAGTGGAAAATTGTACTTCTTTCAATGGCATCCACTAATCCAATTAGCCATGGGTTCACCATCAGGGTGGACAACTTAACAACTCCACTTGGAGATACATCTTCAATGATAGACTGTCCGTTTCCTTTTTTCTTAAACTTGGGAATGTGTTGCTTAAAGGAATAGAGTAAAACTAAGTCCCCTTTTTTGAAGATTTTTGTAATTATATGGGAATAAAAAAACTGTTTTTGTTTCCGCTTTTGTGCATAGATGTTAGCTACAACAGTTGGCCTTTGATCATCAAGCTTTTCTAAATCTTCAAGCCTCTCTGTCAATTCATGTCCATTCTACTCGAGATTTTTAGCTACCCTTAATGTCGGCAATAGAAATTCTATTGGCACTATGGCATCAAGACCATAAAGAAAGTTAAAGGGTGTAGCATTTAAAGCTATTTTGAATGAAACTCTATAAGCCCATAGAGCAACATGGAGATTCATTTCCCAATCTGTCCTTCCTGAACTAACCACTTTAGTCAATATCGAGCTAAGAATTTTATTTGTATGCTCAGCTTGTCCATTTTCTTGTGGGTGATAGGAAGCTAATTTGTTATGGATAACCATAAACTCATTAAGAAAATACTCAATTACCTCATTGAGGAAATGAGTTCCCCTATCATTGACAATTTCTAGTGGCAGTCCATATCTTGTGAACACGTACTCATATAAGAATGCGGCTATAGTTCTGGCATCATTCTTTTGAGTTGCTTTAGCCTCTACCCACTTGGTCAAATAGTCTGTAGCTACAATGATATATTGAGATTGGGTTCTATAAGCAGGTGGCTGTATTGGCCCAACAATGTATATACCCCATTTTGCGAAAGCTCTAGCCCCCGTCATTGGTCTTAAGTGCATGCTATCTACACGAGTTGGCATTTTAGCTCGTTGACATGCATCACACCTTCGAACATATTCCTTGGCATCCGCAAAAAGTGTTGGCCACCATATGCCTTCCATTAAGATTTCTCTTGTGGTGGTCTCACTAGAAAAGTGACCTCCAGCTAATGTAGCATGTGCTTGTTCTATAATAGGAATGTATTCATTTTCATTTGCACAAAGATGCAAGTGTTGATTCTTACCTCTTCGATGCAATTGGTTTTCAATAAGTGCATAGTCTCTTACTTCTGTTTCAATTGCTCTTTGATGGCGTTTACTCATATCCTCAAGAAATGTTCGTCTTGATAAGTAAGTAACTAGATAGTTACTCCACTTAGGAACAAGTGATTTTGAAACAATGTCAGATGAGGTATGGTGTTTGTTTTTGACATTGAGGAAAATTTTTCACAAAAGAGTGAACATCCCTCCTCATAGTTGGCCAAAATACTCCAAGTCTCAAGATCCTTTGCATAGTTTGGTCTTCCACAAAGTGAAGTCCTACTATGGTAATATGTGCTTGACTCAGCTATTGGTTTATCTCCTCAGGGTTAATTCATAAAAGCAATATTCCATCTCGATTTCTTTTGTACAATCTTCTAGCTAGTAATTGATACATAGCCAATTGCTCAATTAATCCGATTGTAATAGGAAGTGGTATTTGCGAATCCACTTGAGCTATGGTTATCAAGGATACCATGTTTTTCGACCATCGAGGTATCATTTCCACGGAGAACAGGTATGCATATGGTAGATCATCATCTACTCCTTTAGGTGGTTCTCCTGAAACAATCCTTGACAAATGATATGCTCTTTGATGAGTGGTGCCCTTTTTTACAACTACAATGAAATCAAATTCTAGAAAAATGATGAACCATCTCACTATTCTTCCTGTGTTGCATGGCTTGTTGACCAAGTACAATAAGGCTTGGTGGTCCACAAAGAACACAAATTTGTTTGCTAATAGGTAATGTCTATACTTTTTGACGGCATGGATCATTCCTAATCCTTTCCTTTCGGTGGTTGTGTAGTTGTTCTCTGCCATATTCAACTGTCGTCTAGCATAAGAAATATGAAAATCAATTTTCCTGTCTCCTAGTTAAGCTAGTATACACCCGATGCCAAAATTGGAAGCATCTATATGTATGTGGAATATCTTATTCCAATTTGGTGCTTTCAATATTGGAGCTGGGGTGAGAGCTTGCTTCAGCTTCATGATGGATTCTTCACACTCATCAATCCATTCAAAGTGTGCGATCAAACTGTACATGGATTTTGCAGTTATAGCGTACATGTAAATGAATCGTCTATAATATCCACAATGTCCCATGAAGCCTTGAAACCCTTTGATTGTTGTCGGTCTAGGCAATTCAGCAATAACATGAATTTTATCCATATCAATAGATAGCTATGCCATTTTTAGACACTACAGGTCCAAGAATTTTTCCTTGTCTACCCATAAATGTGCACTTTTTAGGATTTAAGCAAATCCTATAAAGTCTACATTTTTCGAACACCTTTTTGAGGTGTTCAAAATGATCAACCCGGATTGATGAATGTACACATAGATTGATGAATGTACACATAGATTATCCATATATACTTCCAAGAAATTTCGAAGATATTCTTTAAAATCATGGCTCATTAATATTTGAAACGTGGAAGGAGCATTAGTTAATCCAAAAGGCATAACCCAATAGGCAAAAATACCCCATTCAGTTGCAAAGGCAGTTTTATGCTGATCAAACATGCTTAGTGATTGGAAGAGGAAAGTTGTCTCTAATGGTAGCTGTATTCACTTTCTTGAGATTGACACATCCGTAATTTTCCATTTTTTCTTGAGTACTACCACAATTGGAGAAACCCAATCTGTGTGTTCAATTTCATAAATGAATTTGGCTTCCTTTAGCTTTGCAATCTCTTCTTTAATCTTCTGGAAAATGTCTCATTATATGTGTATGGCCTTTGTCTACTTGGTTTCACATCATCTCTCATGGGTATGGTATGTTGACAGATTTTTGGATCGACTCCCTTGAGATCCTTATAAGACCAAGCAAAGATATCTTGGTATTCTTTCAGTAAGCTTAACAAAAGCTCTTCTTCTTCTTTCGTCACGTCATTTGCAATGTAGGCAGGTCTAGGCTCTTCTCCTGGTTCGGCCAGATCTATCTTTTTGCGTTTTTAGGTCCTTCGTAGGACTCGCCCTGTTTTCATATTTCCTTGACAGGTTGTTCAACTATGATTTTTCGGTCTTGGAGAGTATATTTCTTGTAATGGGATGGAACACTCATTTTATCTTTGCCTTCCTCCTGAGTGGTTTCCATTTCAGTTGTATATATCTCCTTTAGAGATTTTTTAAACTCTTAATATTTCTTTTTCCGTTCAACTCGTGTCATTGTTAAATTCTTGTCCTGTTGTTTTAGTTTTGCTCGAGTTTCCTTTCTCATTTTTCTCGATGTTTTTGATATTTCCAGTTTTTCATTTAAAGGATATCTACCAGTGATTTTGTCCTTGACACAATCATGTGCATCTATCTGCATCAGAAACTGTGTTCTACTGGAGACTGATGGCATTGGTCTAGTTTTCAAGTTTTTGGTGTCTCTTTTTCTTCTATACCATTTCTGCCTTCTCGATTTCTAGTTAGAAAAAGTCAAAAAACTTTTCCTCCCCTCCTTTCATGATTAGTTTAGCTCTCACATGTTCTTTTTCTGA
This sequence comes from Adiantum capillus-veneris, assembly GCF_014529385.1. Lineage (NCBI taxonomy): Eukaryota > Viridiplantae > Streptophyta > Polypodiopsida > Polypodiales > Pteridaceae > Adiantum > Adiantum capillus-veneris. The sequence continues at coordinate 86,453,043 of NC_140937.1, forward strand.
ACCTGAATCATCTAAGGTAGTTGAATGTTCTTCTAACTCATCTGTTGCATCATAGTAGATGTCTGAAAAGACTTGTTGAGCTTTCATCAAGTCCTTGGATTATGGAATCTCGTCTTCAACGTGAAGGATTGAGATCATTTGTATGGGAATTATGTCATAGCCGTCCTCATTGCAAACTTGAGTAAGCATACACGTATTTACACAGACATCCATTATTGCTAAAATTTGAGTCCACTCAAATTGCTCAAACACACGCTCTGGAAAGGGTTCAGGTACATAGGCTTCGTCTATGCAATCCCTTTCTAAGATACAATCTTCTCGTTTTAAACTCCCGTTTTTTGAGGCTCTGCACATCCAAATAGGTGTCTTTGTTCAACCAAGATGGAAGCTTAGTTTCAGTCGAAGAGACTGAATCAAATTCTTGTATGGGTGTTTTCATGACATCTATATAAGTATGACCTTATAGATTAATCCTTGTTATTGATCCCACTTGCTTTAAGTACAGATAATTGTTTCCCCAATCTTGGATGAGTTGTACTTGTCGCATGAAAGGTCTTCCCAAGATGATTTCGTAATTGAGTTTCTTTCCAAAGTCTACTATGGCAAAAGTGTGCTGATATTCAATCCCACAGGAATTAGGGTCTTTCATGTGTCCATCAGCCAATTGAAATTTCATCTGAGTTTGTCTAATGGCTGGTTGTCCCCATGATTCCCTTACAGCTTTAGGGGCTATGGCTATGCCTGCCCCACTATTCAGTATTGCCATGGTTTCTATATCATTATATCTCACTAGAAGGGTTATGTTTCCTTCTTTCCCTTCGTAGTATTCTTCAACTTTGTTCATTGGAGCAGATCTAATCTCTTTGGTATCATTTTGTGTTTCCATTTTTCCAATTTTTTTGCGATTAGCCTTGTTATCCCCACCTTCTCCAAAGTTTTCTGTCAATCATTCCATAAATATGGTCTAATTTTTAACACTTCTCCTAAAGGAAGAGTGCATTGGATGGGTGTAGACATGATTGCAGGGATGTTGTCTATCTCTAGGGTCTGTTCCGCTCTTTTTACCTGAGTGGTTTTACACAGTATGGATTCATCTTTGTTATCTCCCAAGTAAGAGGGTAGTGTTTTCAAAGTCAACGGTTTAAACATTCCTGAAGCTTCAGATCCGCAATCCCCATACAAGGATTGTACATCCATGTCCATATCAGGAGGTAGGTTGTCTAACGAAACTTCCTCCATAGGGACTGACTTCAAAGTTAGGCTCCCATCATTAATCTCTTTAACTTTTTCCCATAAATGTCCTAGCCAGTCTTCTTCTACGAATGGAATTCCGTCTAAGGCATCTTCGTTGTCCAGCACTATAAGTTCTGGCTCTTTTGTTTCAAGGTGGGGTTCTACCACCACTTTGGATTTTTTACCATACCCTCAAGCTTGGATTTTTGTTTTTCTAGTATCTCTTGAGTAATTCTTACCAAATTTTGATAAGCTTCAAGCTTAACTGCTTCCATGTTTGGAGAAGGATAGTTTTTCTATTTGTTTTTTATGTTTTGGCCTGCTTTAAGTCCTGGTTGGTAAGCTTCCAAGGCTGCATTAATTGGCTCAAAAGTCTTGTCTACCAAAATTGACCCTCCAGATTTCACTGTGGTTTCCTTGATTTCGCTTCCAGTTTCTTTCACCTTTTCTAGGAATAGTTTCTTTGCTTTCTCCTCAATTTCAGCCCTTTGTTTCTGTTTTCTCATCTCATACCTTTTGCTTCTGCTTCCTTTGGTTTTTTGAGAGGAAATTTTAGTATTCTCTGAATCATCAGAGGAGTTATGTTTCTTTTTCTTATCCTAGGCTCTGGTGATTACCTTGATTGGAACAATCGGTTCACTCTCCAATGAGCTACTAGGTGTCACTTGGACTACGTTCACCTGTTTTTCCCTTGTTTAAAGGATTTTTTGGACAATCTTCAAGGAAGTGTCCTCCCTTTTTGCAACATTGTATGCAATAAGCTTCAACTGGCTTGAGGTTCTTGTGAGGCTCTGGGCATTCATTTTTCCAATGATCATCTACACCACAGTTATGACAGTTTCTAGTTCTTGGCTTAATCATGGGCCTTGCCATAGGCGGTCTAACACCTTGATTAGCTACATAGTACATTGGTGCAAGCTCGGGTGTAGTATAAGTCACAGGTTCTTCCATTGGTGGTGGATGTGAATTATACCAATCTCCTTCTACCATTACTGTAGATGGACTAGGCTAAGCATAGGGTGTAACATGCACTAGTGCTTGTTCCTCTATGACTCCTTCTGAATGCATGTACTTTACAGGCACTATATTATATCCCGGATATGGAGGTTGTTGACCCATTGACTCAGGCTGAGGTCTTTCCATACCCACAGTGGTCTTTGAGCTGGGACCATATTAAGCTGATATATGTACATGGGTTGTCCTTGTGGCCTCATAGGCATGTATTGAATGTGTCCATCATACTTTGGTCGATAATAGCACTCATTGGTCTCATGCTTGGTCCATTTACCCTCGATTACGCACCAGTTTTGCGGTCTAATTGGTTGTCCCTGTTGAGGTATCCCTTGCCCTGGTCCCCTCATAGGTGCTTTTTGCATGTTATTCATCATGTCATTCATCCTTTTGAGTATGTATTCTATGGCTGATAGCAGTGCTACAACAGTCGTTTCCACTTGTGCTTGTTTGCTGGATGTTGTTTTCTTGCTTTGGTTATCCTTAGGGACATATTCTTCGTTGTAAATATCACAATTGTCTCCTAAGTCAATAGCATCTAACACACACTCTTCTAGGGTTGTATGATTCTTGCTATACAATATAGCATGAAGTTCTTTGTTTAGTCGTCCCTCTAGAAAAAATGATACTAGTCGTTCTTCTGCAGGTATCTCTAGCTCTGGGCATCTTGCAATGTATTGCTTCATTCAAGTTACACAATCCTTAACAGACTCACCTTGTTTCTGTTTAAAGCTATAGATTTGAGCCACAATATTATGTTTGATCCCCGTTTTGGAACAAGCAGTTACAAATCCTTGAGCTAATGTATTTAAGTCCATGATTGACCTTGGTGGAATTTTTTGGAACCATGTCAATGCTTTTCCTTTTAATGTCATTCCAAACCCCTCGAATTGAGTATGCAAATTAAATATGTGTTCTGCTCTTAGCACTTGTTTAAAGCTTGCTAAGTAGTCATATGGATCCCCAGATCCACTGTATTTCTTGACCCATTTTTGAAAATCAGCTGTCTGACATGTCTATTTGGTTCAACTCCCTTTCTCCTAGCAGTTAGTTCTGTTCCGAGTCCTTCAAACTAGTCTGTTGGGAATAGTGACTCATGTAGCCCTAGATTGGCCTTAGTGTCATCCGGTTTTCTTCGTGATGAGGTGATTTTTGGTTTTTAACATTGCTCTCAAAAGATCTCTCACGGTGTTCATCTCTTGGAATAGTTTCTGGTGCTTGGCCTAATATCCAATCCCTTATAGAGTACCCTTGGTATTTGGTTTGTTCCACCTCTACAGGAGTCATCATAACAAAGTTATTGTTATAACAATCCCTAAACAGGTAGGTTGGTAGGTCTGTAGATCCCTTGTCCTTGATTTTGTAGATATAAATAATCTTCATGGGTGTTAGCTGTCCTGATTTGGCATGAGAAGTTTAAAGAAGACCTTTTTGACGTTTCTATCCTCCCAACAATAGACTCCGATACTAGTGATAGTCGTTTTTCGGCTCTCCGTAATTGCCATAGTGAGTTAACCCACCCTACCAAAATCATCCAAACACTGTGGCTATCCCTACCATTTCACTGTATATAGGTGTGTGTGAGTTAGGAGAGTTTTTCCATATCTTCTTCAAAACCCTCAATTAGCTAGTCACTCGGCTAGTTGAGCCAAAAAATAATTAAAAAAATAAAAAATATATATAAGTATATTATGACCCATTTGTGTGTAAATATTTCATTGTATATAGGGCCTGAATAAAAGGATTTTTCATAATTATTTTTGGTATTTATTTAAATATTTCTACCTAGGGTGTGTTATTTATGCTATGTACATTGACTCACCATTACCATATTTTTTCTTACCATTTTGCATACTCTTTATTCCATATACAAATAATTTCATGCAAGATTCTCTTATTTTTGGTGTAACTCCATCCCAAAAAAAATCCAAAAAAACTAGTTCTATTTATGTGTATATTTTTTCACTATTGTGATTTTTTCCTTCCTACATCTATTCTCTATTACTCTCAGAAATTAGACCACCAAAATATTCATCTTTTTATAGTAGACTTATAATGAGAGATATTTATTTTGACCCCTTTATATTTATTTTTTCCACCTATATTATTAATATTTGACATGTGCATATTGTTTTAGACCCCTCAATATTGATTTTCTTAGTTGTACTATTCACTTATATCATGATCTCAACAATATCTTCAATTGTAGACCTACCAAATAAGATTAAGGGTATGTGGCATGCATGCATGCACTATGGAGGGCTCACTCTTGGAGGTATTCAAAAGAATCATCCAAAGAAGGACCCCACAAGGACTTTGTGCAGTGGAAAAAAACAATCGGTTGTGCTGAATTTTTGAAGATCACTTGCTCTCCGAATTTGAAAAGGTGATACAAACAAAAGTTGTAGCTCCTGGACTGAACTTTTACCTCAAATGTTTTCATATTTTTGAGCTACGAGCTGTGAGCTATGATTTTATTGGTGGGCCCCAGTTCGCCCATGCTATGCAGCCACACTCCCTCTTCCACTTTATCATTTTCCTCTTTCACACACACTTCTCCACTCATCATCCCCACCTCTCTCACCACTCCTCTCTGCACCCTACTCACCTTCTTCTCAACCTTGAAGAATAAGAGAAACCATGGTGAACTCATGTCTCCTACACACACTTCCATTCCGAAATTGACCACCTAGTCTCATTTTTCCTCATCCATATTACCCATATCTATAAAAAAAACCACAAAATTCAGCCTCTTCTCTTGAAAGACAGCATCATGGTGATTGATTACTCATGTTCACTTATCTTGGCTCCCAAGGAAGGTCAAGAGTGGAGAAAAAACGTACCATCAAAGCTAGTGGACCGTCAAAACAAGCGTCAAAATTGACCCTACTCAAGACACTTGGAGCATCAACATTATAAGAAATCCATATTTTCTTAGCTATTAAGAGTTTTTTCTTTCTTATTTGTATCCTACATGGATACTCCCATTGTAAATATCCAATTCCATTTGTAAATCAATAAAAATACTAACTCTACTAATTTACTAACACTAACCTACTATGAAAAGTCCTATCACCTCGACTTCTCTCCTCTCTCTCTTCTTCATCTATCCCCACCAAATTCTTGATAATTCCAAGCAAAAGAAATTAGATAAGTGCTGAAAATCTAACCCAACCATGGTTAGAGGAGTAACCCTAGTCCTCAAAATTGCTATAAAAGGAGGGTGTAGCTAGCACAAAAGGGGGGAGCCGTAAGCAAGAGCACTATGCTATAGCTTGAGAAGCCAAGCTCAACCTCTCTAAAAGGAGCTCTTGAATGAAATCTCATTGTCTTATGCATATGCATGTGTTGTATTAGGGGTGATTAGCAAGGGAACTCTATGCCATTGTAAGAGATAGTGATCATTCAATTGAGAGTAGGAAATCTATCATTTCTCCTACTAGTGTAAGCTCAATATTTGCTGAATCAAGGAGGGTGGATTTGGACTAAGCTTGGATACTTTGTCTCTCTTCCAACGTGAAGTAATGGACTACAATGATGTGTAAGTGTCTTGGTGTTTTGTTAAGTTCTTGATAGCTTGTCTCTGGGTGTTGTCATCAATTTCGCCATAAATCCCACATACTGTAAGAGGGCGACAGGGGGGAGGACTCCCTTGGCCTTAAGACAGTGATTGGGGTGGCTTTTCTTGTGATGTGTTGTGGTGTAATTTACTCAAGATATGTTGAACAAATACTAATCTCACTTTGATTGGTCATGACAGATTTGTAAGAAGGTATTAGTGCAACAAGCACCCCCTCCCCCTTCTCTCTCTTTCTTACATATATAATTGTGTTTGCTTGATCACTGCCGATACATTTCAAAGCAGCCCGAGCACTCTCTCTCTCTCTCTCTCTCTCTCTCTCTCTCTCTCTCTCTCTCTCTCTCTCTCTCTCTCTCTCTCTCTCTCTCTCTCTCTCTCTCTCTCTCTCTCTCTCTCTCTCTCTCTCTCTCTCAAACCCTAAGCGGTTCTCTCGTTCTTCACCTTCACGCGTCCCCAGCCTCCCCCTGTGGGCGAGGGGCTGCCCTAGGGGGGGCGCCAATAGCCTTGCCCCATCCCAACTAAGCTTCGTCGCACCTGTCCCCCACGAGCAGGACCCGGGTCGGCTTCGCCACATCTGTCAGGCTCGGTTCCCTGCGAAGCTCGCCTTGCTGCATCTGTAAGGCCCGGCATCGCTGCATCTGCCAGGCTCGGCCCACGAGTAGGAGAAGCCATGCGCGCAAGCCCGTCGACTACCCTGCAAAAACCCGTCCTCCTACGAAGGCCTCTCGACCACCCCGCCCCGCACAGGCCTGTTTTGTCAACAAGACTGGCCACTTGGGTCCGAGGCTCTGCTCGCCCACAATCCCGCACGCTCGACTGTCGTGCTCGCCACTGCAGGTCCGAAACCCTGCTCGCCCACTAGGCATGGACACTTAGTGTCTCTCTCTCTCTCTCTCTCTCTCTCTCTCTCTCTCTCTCTCTCTCTCTCTCAACTGCAGGTTTGATCACGAGCCCATATGTCCTCAACACCCCCAATGCACCCCTAGCTGGAATGCATCCTTCGGAAACAAACAACCAGTAAATACAGAGACATCTTTTAGGCACAAGGGCTGCAGCAATCATGGCCACACGGGCGTCGTCCCGAGGCAAGCTGACTTTTGCCGGGGTTGTGGCAACACCCCCGAAGATGGACACCACGACCCGCCTCCAACATGAAGTCGAAAGACTCCGCAAGGAGAACGATGAGCTGAAACAAAGACTGGTGGTCATCGAGGCTAGACTCACCATAGTAGAGAACTCCAAGGCGGAAACAATGGAAGAGATGGAAATCAAGATCAACCAAACAAAAGTAGAGGTGGAGACCTCTCTCACCAATACGGTCAAGAATCAAGTGCAACAAGTTATCCTCCACAAGGTCGATGATCGGGTGACGTCCACGCTACTCGAACAACAACGGCAAGATAGTATAGCTCTCACCGTTCGCATTGGTGGGCTTCCTAGCAACTGGCAAGGTGAGGGGGATCTCAACAACAAGTCTTTTGCCCGCATTCAATCCGCAACCCACATGATATAGTGGGACCTAGTCACAATCAACTCTCTTACACACGAATACCGTACGAACCATGCAATCATCACTTTCAAGACCAAGGCGGACCGAATCAAACTCCTCGAGCAATCGAGGCTTCTTAAAGACACTAAAATCTGGTTTGCAGAAGACCTTACTCCCGCCCAACTCAAGCAGAAGAAAGCAGAACTACAAAAGATGCGAGAGGCGCGCATTGCAGGAAAATGGGCAGTTTACCGAGGAGGCAAAGCTATTATCCAGGAGTTTCGAACTCCCAAATTGGCTTCCTCCTCATCTACCCCTCCTTAGGTTTTGGTCATTTTCTTTTTGTTCACCCCTCGATGGACCCTTATTCCTTAACTGAGATTGTATCTGACAATGTATTGTTTTTATTTGCGGTCCCATAGGTCATATCTGACCTCCGTGGACGATAATTCAATCTATCTATCTATCTCTCTCTCTCTCTCTCTCTCTCTCTCTCTCTCTCTCTCTCTCTCTCTCTCTCTCTCTCTCTCTCTCTCTCTCTCTCTCTCTCTCTCTCTCTCTCTCTCTCTCTCTCTCTCTCTCTCTACGCGTCCTAGTTCGCATCCAAAACTAGGTGGTGCCCTAAATTTGTGAAGGGTTAGGTTGCGAGTTTGTGTGTGTGTTTGTTGTTGTTTTTCCAACCCCAACCCAATTGAGCAGCACGGGAGCCTAGAAGTGTGCTTAGAGGCCACTCTTCTTGTTGCCCGCTCCGGACCGTCTCAAATTGGTGCCCCCACAGAGGACGGCTTGTGTATGTTTTGTGTAGGCTCAACCTTTAGCATAATCAAGTAGCTTGCATGAATCACGAGAATTTGTATGATCCTTTTATTCCCATTGCAAGGCAAAAGGTGCACATAATTGTTAGTACTAAGTTACAATTTCAACGAGTAATTCGAAGAATTTTGGGCCCTCGTAGGTTGGCCGAGATAAACGCGTCAGTAATTCCTTTTATTTTGCCTCTTATTAGGTACGACCTTAGTTTGGACGTCTATATTTTTGTTTTGTTTTAAGAATTAGGTCATGCATAAACCATGGATAATGGCCCAACAATAGAGGTTTTCCCCTTCCATTTCACTCCACACATTAGAGTAAACATTGCAATTAGTAGAAAAATCCATTTTCAACAACGTATGGTATTCATGTTTGGTGCCCAAAGAGTAGGAGAAATTCTCGCGTCACCAAACCCTATCATCCTACCTCTTATTGATTATCATAGGTCATTTGATGTGAATATTTTTATTTTGTTGTAGAATAGATTGCAATTTAGAAAATATTATTGAAAAAAAAACGTGCGTCACTTTTGAAACTAATTCAATGGAGGCCCAACGCCAAATGTCCGGATATCCTCTTTTCTTTGGAGAGCCTAGAGAGGATGCAAAATTATTTTTAGCAAATTTCAAGATGTCTTGTCGTATCAAGAGGATAGTAACTGATCAAGAACGTGTAGAGATGTCTTATCGTATCAAGAGGATAGTAATTGATCAAGAACGTGTAGAGATGTTTGAGGTGGTCCTTAGGAAAGATGCTAGAACTTGGTTTGACTCTTTGCCTGAGGAAATTAAAGGGAATTACACGGAATTTGTCAATCATTTCAAGAGATACTTCTTTGATCCCCAAAACACTCAAAAGCTATGGCAAGACATTGTTTCTCACAAACAAAAAGATTTAGATGACTACTACTTGTACAAGCAAGAGTTTCTACGTCTTTGGGTTGTATGGGTGAGAAATGTTGCTAACCCTGGTGATGGTGTAGAGTTCCTAAAGAAGAAGAGGTTCATAGCCGGACTCTTTCATGACCTTAAGGTAAAAGTTGAGGCGGGTGCACCTGCCACCTTTGATTCAGCTGAAACTAGGGCTGCTGATAAATATAGGAAACTCAAGTGCTTCAGGGGGGAGGTTCCAATAGAAGGCCTTAGACCCAAAGGTAAGTCCCAAGCATCAACATCTAGGGAGCTTCCTGAGGTAACAGCAGAAGTGATTGAGAAGTTAAATGAATCTTTAAGCAGCCTGTCAATTCACCTTGCACAAGCTGTAGGTCCAAAAGGACAATCAAAGAAGTCTGAAGAGTGAGATCCATGACCTAGGAGAGTCTTACAATGTTGGAATTGCGGAGAGTCTGGACATGGGATGTATAATTGTCCTTGGCCTCGTGGGGAGCCAGGGAGATCTAACTTGAATTACCCAGTGATGAATGCAGGTGAGGAAACTAGTCAGCAACCACGACTTCTACAAAGGCCAAATGGAGCAAGACCACCTCCACAAGGAGTGGAAGGAGTTCCACCTTTGCCAGACCCAAATGTGCATGTGGTAGAGGTGACAAATTCAAAAGAGGTTGACATGGAAGAAAATGGCATTAAGCATGGCCGTGGGAAAGGGAAAGAGAAATAAGGAGTCACGTCACAAAGTGATCATGGACGAGAAAAGAAGGCAAAGGAGACCAAGGAAACCAAGGAAACCAAGAGGACTCGACGTCGTATCAACCTCCAAGACTTCCCTCTTGGACATGGTATGGCTCTATACAACTTGTTGGAAGACATGAGAGGTAAGGGTCCTGATATCTCATGGCCTCAGTTTATTGCATTATGCCCACAAGTTAGGAGGGATTTAACAAAGACAGTTAGCACTAGGAGAAAGGTAAAAGAGAGTGTGCTTGTTGTAAAAATTGCACAAGCCGAAATGAATGAGGATATTACACCGGTGCTAGATTGTTACATCAAAGGAAGATTGGTTAGGAAAGGTCTGGTGGATGGGGGTGCACAAATTTGCATCATGACAGAGGGACTCATGCAAAGACTAGGCATGCACATCCATGAGACACCTGAAATTAAAGTCAAGATGACAAACAATAGCAAGGCTAGGTGCATAGGCATTTGTAATAAAAATGTTTTTGTGGAGGCCTTTGGCATTAAGAAGGCAGTGGATTTCTATGTCATGTCTACCAAAGGAAATGGTTACCCATTTATCCTAGGAAGACCATGGCTAATGAAAATGCGAGCTTTGCAGGATTGGGAGAGTGGAAAGCTAATTTGCAGGAATGACAATCATAAGAAGGTTGTCTTTGACATGAAGGAGCAACGCCAAGAGGAGCTCCATGAAGAATCATCTCAAAGTGAGACGGAGGAAGGCTGGACCGATAGCACTTCAGAAGGAGAAAGTAGTGGCAGCATTACTGAGGAGGAGTCTTCCATTGAAGTCATGGGGGTAAGGTTTAAGCCAAACAACCAAGAGACCTCTTGCCCAGGTTTGGAAGAGGTAGGTTCCCAAGAGAACCAAAAAGTGGAAGACGAAAGAATGCTAGAAGGTATGTTATCTACAACCATTACAAAGGATGAAAGAGAGGAGCTCAAAGGTGTGTTAAGGAAATTTCCTAAGCTTTTTGCTAAAGACTACATCGATGTGCGTGGAGTAGATGTTGTTCACAAAATTGAGTTGAAGCCAGAGGCCACACCTAAGGCTCAGAAGCTACGAAGTCTAGGAGTCATCAAGGAGCAGGCTTTACTCAAGGAGGTAAGAAAGCTTCTAGCAGCACGTTTCATTTATCCAGTGGAGAATTCAGAGTGGGTCTCTCCCGTTGTTGTCACTCCCAAGAAGAACAGCAAGTGGAGGGTGTGTGTGGATTACCGTCCACTCAATGAGGCAACAAAAAGAGATCACTTTCCCCTCCCATTTCAGGATGAGATACTAAATGAGGTAGCTGGTCATGAAAAGTACACTGTGTGTGATGGCTACTCGGGTTACTTTCAAATAGGTATCGCATTGGAAGATCAGTTGAAAACAACCTTCATCATTCCTTGGGGTTGTTATGCTTTTAGAGTCATGCCATTTGGTCTGACAAATGCTCCTGCAACTTTCCAACGCTTCATGAACATGGTGTTTCAAGCATTCTTTGGAAAGTCCATTAGGGTTTTTATTGATGATTTTTGTATTTATAGCTCAAAATCATTTCATCCACAAAAGATAGAAGAAGGTTTAAAGAAGCTCTATGACATGGGAGGTCAACTCAACCCCGACAAGTGTCATGTAGGTGAGGATGAAGTGATCTTGCTTGGTCACAAGGTTTCCTATAAAGGCATTGAGGTGGATCCTTCAAAGGCAAAGGCTCTTATTGAGCTCCCATCACCCAAGAATCTCAAAGAGGTCATCTCATTCATTCAAAAGGTGAAGTATATGTCACGCTTTATTCACTTAGCTTCGGAGTTGCTTCATCCTTTGCAAAAGTTGACACAACAAGTAGAATTTGCATGGTCTGATGAGCTTGAAGAGTACTTTTGTAACATTAAAGTCATTTTGTCAGAGCTACCAACACTCATGCCTCCTTGTTGGGAGTACACATTCTTTGTTAGCTCTAGTGTTGGAAGGGAAACAATTGGTGCTGTGTTGCTACAACAAGATCCCCACAGTACCAGGATGCAACCTATCTACTTTGCTAGTAGGGTCATGAATGCCTTGGAGAGAGGCTACACAGAAGCAAAACTCATGATGCTTTCTCTCATGTTTGCGGTGAGAAAGTTTAGATCCTACCTGCTACCAAAACCTTTTGTAATTCTCACTGCAGAAAATTTGTTCCCTTGGGTGTCATCTCAAACGAATCTTAGTACTAGGATCTCAAAGTGGATTATGGAGTTGCAAGAGTTCCAATACTCTTTCAAGGTGGAAGATAGTGTGCGTGCACAATTGGGAGGGATCCTTACTTGTAGGGTACATGAGAAGGAGATTAAGGTGCCTGAAATAAAGACCCTACCATTGCCACCACCAAAAAATATTCCTAATTCTTTTACCTTGTTCTTTGATGGAGCTTTTCGACGAGCCATAGGAAAAGCAGGGGGAGGGCTAGTATTGCTCAACCCAAGTGGAGAAGTGGTCATGAAAGAGAAGGTCAATCTACCAGGTTCAACTAGCAACAATGAAGCAGAATACGACACACTACTTCATGGTTTAAAGATATGCATTGGCCAAGGTATAGAACGTCTCATGGTAAAGGGAGATGCACTCCTCATTGTGAAGCAGATTTTAGGCATTTGGGCATGCAAGAATGAAAACCTAAGGACAAAAGTTCATGCCATTCGTAGGCTGTTTAATCATTTTGAAGAAGTGCAACTATATCATATTCCTAGGAGACAAAATGAAGATGTCGATTTACTTGCACAACAAGCAGTTACATGTGTTGAGAAAGAAGTGCAGGTCATCATGGTGGAAACTGTTGTGAAGCAACCAAGATACCAAGGATTGGAGTCATTGACTCCCATTATTGGCTACATTTTGGAGGGTGAGTTTCCACAAGACTTCACGAAGGCTCAGAAGAGGAGACTCATGAAGAACGCAAGCGCGTATCTCTTCCTAGAAGGATCCCTCTACCAAAGAGGGAAGGATCAAGTGTGCAGAAGAGTACCAACTATTGAGGAGATCCCAGCCATTCTAAAAGGTTTGCATGAAGAAACATGTGGTGGTCATTTTGCCCAAGAATTAACTATGAAGAAGATTTTGCTTGCGGGGTATGTTTGGCAAAGTCTGCATGTGGATGTCCAACATTGATGTAAAAGTTGTCACAATTGTCAGGTAAATGGGAATAGAAGATTGGTTTATGGTCCAAGGCAAATCGTGCTTGCAAATGGACCCTTTGAAAAGTGGGGCATTGATGCTATGGGTCCTCTGCCTAGGACAAAAAATGGTAAACTCTACATTCTAGTGGCTGTAGACTATATGACTAGGTGGGTGGAAGCACAAAGTGTGGCAAAGGTAAACGAGAGGACAGTGAGCAAATTCATCTACACTCACATTTGTTGTAGATTTGGCACACCTTTGGAGATTGTTTCTGATAATGGTCCAGGGTTTAGGAAGGGCTTGCTCACAGAAGTCTGTGAAGAACTTCACATTCTACATCATCACAGTACACCCTACTATCCCTAGTCAAATGTTATGGTAGAAAAAGCTAATGGTGACATTGCAGGCATCATTAGAAAGATGGTGAGAAACAAGACAAAGTTGTGGGATGACTTCTTGGATGGTGCCTTGTGGGCGTATCGAACCACATATAGGGAAGCCACGAACTTTACACCATTTCACCTGGTCTATGGTCAAGAGGCTTTACAACCAATTGAGCTCAACATTCCGACAATGCGACTTCATGGCAAAGCAGCACAAGATTATCAAGAAGCATGGATGGATCGACTTCTTACCTTAGCTGAGCTTGAGTGAAAAAGAGAAGTAGCATACGAGTGCTACAAGAGGAAAGCTACGCAAGCAAAAGAAAAGCTCGACAAGAAACTAAAGGACAAAGGTATCAAGGAAGGATATCTGGTGCTAAGGTATGACAATCGACTCGATAATCGTTTTGATGCCAAATTTGAAACTAGATGGCAGGGGCCATACATAGTCAAAAAGGCTTTCAACTCAAGTTACTATCAGCTTACGGACTTGAATAGGAAAGAGCACTCCAGGAAGGTAAACGGGTATCGCTTGAAGCCTTATTTGAGTCGCCTTCTACCAAAGGATCTACCAAAGATATGTCAAAAGACAGCTATCTCATGTAAGTATTGCTCCATGAAGCATGAATATAACTCCAGTCAAAATTCCGAGGGGCCAAACAACGAAGATCTTGTCAAGGACTCTGAATTACTCTCTTTGGAAAAGATGCTTTATGATGGTACATGAATATACCATCATCCTGGGGGAGGGCTAATGATAGCCATTTTTTCGGCTCTCCGTAATTGCCATAGTGAGTTAACCCACCCTACCAAAATCATCCAAACACTGTGGCTATCCCTACCATTTCACTGTATATAGGTGTGTGTGAGTTAGGGGACTTTTCCCATATCTTCTTCAAAACCCTCAATTAGCTAGTCACTCGGCTAGTTGAGCCAAAAAATAAAAATAATAATAATAACAAATATAAGTATATTATGTCCCATTTGTGTGTAAATATTTCATTGTATATAGGGCCTAAATAAAATGATTTTTCATAATTATTTTGGTATTTATTTAAATATTTCTACCTAAGGCGTGTTATTTATGCTATGAACATTGACTCACCATTACCATATTTTTTCTTACCATTTTGCATACTCTTTATTCCATATAAAAATAATTTAATGCAAGCTTCTCTTATTTTTGGTGTAACTCCATCCCAACAAAAATCCAAAAAAACTAGTTCTATTTATGTGTATATTTTTTCACTATTGTGATTTTTTCCTTCCTACATCTATTCTCTATTACTCTCATAAATTAGACCACCAAAATATTCATCTTTTTATAGTAGACTTATAATGAGAGATATTTATTTTGACCCCTTTATATTTATTTTTTCCACCTATATTATTAATATTTGACATGTACATATTTTTTTAGACCCCTCAATATTGATTTTCTTAGTTGTACTATTCACTTATATCATGATCTCAACAATATCTTCAATTATAGACCTACCAAATAAGATTAAGGGTATGGCATGCATGCATGCACTATGGAGGGCTCACTCTTAGAGGTATTCAAAAGAATCATCCAAAGAAGGACCCCACAAGGACTTTGTGCAGTGGAAAAAAACAGTCAGTTTTTCTAAAGATCACTTGCTCTCCGAATTTGAAAAGGTGATACAAACAAAAGTTGTAGCTCCTACACTGAACTTTTACCTCAAATGTTTTCATATTTTTTTGAGGTACGAGCTGTGAGCTATGATTTTATTGGTGGACCCCAGTTTGCCCATGCTATGCAGCCACACTCCCTCTTCCACTTTATCATTTTCCTCTTTCACACACACTTCTCCACTCATCATCCCCACCTCTCTCACCACTCCTCTCTGCACCCTACTCACCTTCTTCTCAACCTTGAAGAATAAGAGAAACCATGGTGAACTCATGTCTCCTACACACACTTCCATTCCGAAATTGACCACCTAGTCTCATTTTTCCTCATCCATATTACCCATATCTATAAAAAAAACCACAAAATTCAGCCTCTTCTCTTGAAAGACAGCATCATGGTGATTGATTACTCATGTTCACTTATCTTGGCTCCCAAGGAAGGTCAAGAGTGGAGAAAAAACGTACCGTCAAAGCTAGTGGACCGTCAAAACAAGCGTCAAAATTGACCCTACTCAAGATACTTGGAGCATCAACATTGTAAGAAATCCATATTTTCTTACCTATTAAGAGTTTTTTATTTCTTATTTGTATCCTACATGGATACTCCCATTGTAAATATCCAATTCCATTTGTAAATCAATAAAAATACTAACTCTACTAATTTACTAACACTAACCTACTATGAAAAGTCCTATCACCTCCACTTCTCTCCTCTCTCTCTTCTTCATCTATCCCCACCAACTTCTTGATAATTCCAAGAAAAAGAAATTAGGTAAGTGCTGAAAATATAACCCAACCATGGTTAGAGGAGTAACCCTAGTCCTCAAAATTGCTAAAAAACGAGGGTGTAGCTAGCACAAAAGGGGGGAGCCATAAGCAAGAGCACTATGCTATAGCTTGAGAAGCCAAGCTCAACCTCTCTAAAAGGAGCTCTTGAATGAAAGCTCATTGTCTTATGCATATGCATGTGTTGTATTAGGGGTGATTAGCAAGGGAACTCTATGCCATTGTAAGAGATAGTGATCATTCAATGGAGAGTAGGAAATCTATCATTTCTCCTACTAGTGTAAGCCCAATATTTGTTGAATCAAGGAGGGTGGATTTGGACTAAGCTTGGATACTTTGTCTCTCTTCCAACAGGAAGGAATGGACAACAATGATGTGTAAGTGTCTTGGTGTTTTGTTAAGTTCTTGATAGCTTGTCTCTGGGTATTGTCATCAATTTAGCCATAAATCCCACATACTGTAAGAGGGCGACAGGGTGGAGAGGACTCCTCTGGCCTTAAGACAGTGATTGGGGTGGCTTTTCTTGTAATGTGTTGTGGTGTAATTTACTCAAGCTATGTTGAACAAATACTAATCTCACTTTGATTGGTCATGACAGATTTGTAAGAAGGTATTAGTGCAACAAGCACCCCCTCCCCCTTCTCTCTCTTTCTTACATATATAATTGTGTTTGCTTGATCACTGTCGATACATTTGAAAGCAGCCCGAGCACTCTCTCTCTCTCTCTCTCTCTCTCTCTCTCTCTCTCTCTCTCTCTCTCTCTCTCTCTCTCTCTCTCTCTCTCTCTCTCTCTCTCTCTCTCTCTCTCTCTCTCTCTCTACGCGTCCTAGTTCGCATCCAAAACTAGGTGGTGCCCCAAATTTGTGAAGGGTTAGGTTGCGGGTTTGTGTGTGTGTTTGTTGTTTTTTTTCCAACCCCAACCCAATTGAGCAGCACGAGAGCCTAGAAGTGTGCTTAGAGGCCACTCTTCTTGTTGCCCGCCCTGGACCGCCTCACTAGCATTATACGTTCTAAGCCGTTTCAAAGGCTTCAAGTCAACTTGATAGTATCCCTCGAATTCTAAGATTGGTGGTTCTTCTTTTGCTGCCATATCTGGAATTATGGTATTTACCTCTAACCCCCATTTTTCTATCACGTTAGGGTTTTCAACTTGTAAATAATGAGTTCGGTTTCTATCCATGTACATTTTTCCTTGTTTGTTTGCCCTGATTTCCTCTTCAAACTCTATGCCATGGTCATCAATGCGAATAGCATACTCTTCATTAGGATCCAGGTAAACCTATGCTCCATGGCGATTAGTCTTATAAAAAGAGATTATGTGCTTATATCGCACTGTCATTCCGGTTTTTAAATGAATCGAATAGGAAGACATTGTAGATGTTGATTATGAAAAAGTGTCTGAGACTTCTTCAAGGATAGTTTGCAAGGGATTTCCTTGATTCACACTCTCTTCGATGGATACTCTATTAGAGGTCTCTCCAAAGATGCCTTGGTTTGCTAGTATACAACCAAATCTAAGGTTCATAAAGACTTGTGAAGCCCTGGATAGAGTACTTACCGTCGGATTGACTTATTGTCAACTTCTTCCACTTGACTCGATTGCATCTTCTGTCAAGCTTTGAATTCTTTGTCTGCAACCTGATTTCTGTATCAATTTTGATCAAATTAGCTATTCTTTCACAAAGACTATACAATTCTTGCTACCTATTGTAATTGGTCAATGTGTATCACTTCAACTCGGGCTAAGTGAGTCAGCAGTTGAGACTTTCAGATTCTACTTTTACAAAAAGTCAAAGGACTAATCTATAACCTAGAAACTGAGTGAATATGTACCAATTTGGATCCAATTGAACCCAAATTTCTTGGTGGCCTTGTATTATGTTGGTCTAACACTGTACAAGTTCAAAAGTCAAAACTGGTGTCTCTATGTAGCAGTAGTAAATAATTACGATTATTTACTTTTCTTAAATTTTTACTCTTTTTGGCTTGATTTGCCAAGTATACAACTTCTTAAGGTCTCTGGACAAGTTTCACTAAGTTTGAACAAAATTTGTTCAAGTTATCATCCGTTTTGGGTCCGCATACTCAGTTTTCAAGAATCTGGCCTAAGTCTGACTTTTGTTATTCAAATTTCACCAAAATTGATTTGTGTGGTCTACTTGATATGCTTGACCTTGTGGTATACTCAAATGTGCAAGATGACTAAGTTTTGTAGCAGATGTAAGTAATCATGATTATTTATTTCAGCTATTTTTTTGTAAGTTTTTGCAACAATCTTGACACAGGTATGTTAAGCAGCTTAACTTAAGCTTTCTAGCCAAGTTTCATGAAGTTTGGACAATTTTTGTTCAAATGGTCATCAATTTTGTATCTATAGAAGACTGACTTTGCAAATTTGGTCACAATTTCCAATCCAATGATCCAAATCTTACCAAATTTGGTTTGTGGGCTTATTATAACATGGTAAAGCTCGTGGTATGCAGACTTGGTCAAAAAAGTTGAAAAATGGAACAGATGTAAATGATCGATTATTTACTTTTGTCAAATGTTTGCATCTTTTTGGTCAAGTGAGCATGTACACTTGTCTATCGCATCAATATAAGCCTATGAATCAAGTTTCATTGAGTTTGAACAAAATTTTCCCGAATTTACACTCAAGTTCTCTAAAGTGAATACATAATTTAGTTTTTACCCAATTTTTGGTCAGTTTGGTGATCCAAATCCTATGTGCTTTTACAAAAGTTGTTTGTACACATGCATAGAGTCTATAGTATCAACCTTGGTCACTTTTTAGCTGAAAGTAAATAATTGCGATTATTTACTTTAGGCCTAAAATGAACACTTTTTTGAACTTTTTCATTGAACAATCTTTTCATGAGCTATTTTAAGCCTCTAGGTCAAGTCAAAACTTAATCTCGCCTAAAATGTCAAGAAAAAGTAAATAATCCGAGTTTCTGTAAACTCTTGAAATTTTACCTCAATGCGTCCATGAGCTTACCCGGTTCATACAACTTTAAAGCATACTCTCCAGCCGGATTGGGTGGTTGGAAGCCTTTTGGTGCTATCTCTAGCTGTAGACCTGAAGTTCTGCAACTTCACATAACAACCACAATTGATTCTTTCAGAGAAAGCAATGTTCTGAAATCCACCTCCGATTCTACTTGCCCTACTCCTAGGTTCTACTACAATGGGGTTGTGGAAAGTGTCCCACAAACACTCGTTTTCTTGTTTTTTATGGTTTTCTGAGCTTTGATCTTAAGACTCGTCTCGTCCATCAATCATTCTCAAAATCCTTATCTAATTGTACAATCTTATAATCCTAAAGGCACTCAACAAATACGATTACTTCCAGGCTACCTCTACACAGCAAAAGACGACAATCTTAAGCTATGCGGTTTCAAAAAGAAAGTTTTGACTCTAGGTGAATCTAGAAGAAGCTAAAGGATAACTTCACAAGACGCTCGTGTTTTTCCCTAGTTTAGGTCTGTTAGATCCTTGGCAAGGCGCCAAATGTGGGATGGGTGTCTAACCTCACTCCTATCTTATTACAGACATAGCGAGAACCAAGAATAAATTGTCAATCCATGGGAAGCTGACTCGATTAGTGCATAGAGGCTACAAGAGGTTGTCAATCTCTTGGAAAACAACAAACAACTCGCATCTAGCTCAGGCTACACTCAAGTGACTGAAATCACCAAAAGCCAATCGCTCATCGACAAACAAATCACATCCGTTTCAGCATCAAACGACATCCAAATGTAACGAAACTTTTGAGACATGTTTATAAGACCTAAGCACACATGCTTATGGTCTCAAAGCTCACTTTAGGTCAAGTGCAAAAATCACAATTATTAACAATAGTGAGTTGTTGACTTAGTCGTTTTCGACCCAGAATGCATCTAAATGCTTAGCAATGATGCCCCAATACCCCGCCTAAACTTAGTTTTTGATTTTAAATCTTAAATTACTACTTATGATGAAATTAGGCCGTGGGTCGGCGGTGCCAAAAGCTACAAAAGATCGTAAATTGCTTACGTCAATGCGTAGAGCTCTTACCTGCGGTTACAACACAATAGACGTGGCTACAATGTGACAACCAGAGAGGGAGTAGGAAGCGCGAGAAGGAGAGAAGTGAGCACTGTTAGCTCACGCTGTATTTCATTATCCAAAACTATGAAAAACTTACAAAAATTGGTTTTTATACCTTAGCCAAGGTTTTTGGTGGTCAAAACTAATAATCTGGGAGCTCTAACTAAAGACATGTTGATACAGTCTAGAAGCTTGTAGCCCAGGCTCATCAATTACAAAGTTTATCCGGAAAATAGGAGTTACAATATTCTCAATTCATCAAAATAATAAATGTTTTTACAATGAAAGCTCCAAAAAATGGTATCCGGATTAGCTTGCTCCTAACACCACATGACCCTCTCCCTTCCTCTCTCTCTCTCTCTCTCTCTCTCTCTCTCTCTCTCTCTCTCCCCCCCCAAGGCGTTGGTGCCCTGTTTTTTGCTTATCATGTCAAGAGGGCATTGCGAACAACTGAGTGAGTGTGGTGAAGCTACTGAGCATGATAAAGTTGCAAGTGGGCGTGATGAAGTTGCTCCATGCATCGACTCTATCAACAACTCTCACACTAAGTATATTCTTGACACTTTGTACATACTGTTAAATTTTTTGTGAAGCACAAGGTGTTTGCAACAACACACAAGCTTTCAATGATACCTTTTAAACAACAAAGTCCATGTTCAATGCCTTCTTTGAGCTAGACAACACTCAAAGTCCAACCGAGGAGGATATCAATAATTGTGTCACTCTTGCCCTTGGTGTAGTAGTTAAATGGGGAGAGCTTGGCTACTATAGTGCAAACGAGTGTGATAACTTCCAAATACATGTGGAGGCATGGAGACAAATGTGAAGCTCGCATGCTGGTGGTGACAACGATGGAGGTGACAATGACAATGATGGAGGGGACAATGACAATGGCAACAACAACAATAACTGAAGTATGTATTATGTTAATTTTGTTTGGATGAAGATGTAAATCCTAAATCCATTTTCCATTTATTGTATGGTTTGGTTTCACTCAAGTTTATGCATTTGAAATACACATTCCACTGTGTATTGCAGGTTATAGTTTTGTTTCCCAAATGTAACAAATGAATGATAGTTTTTTTAGTGCAAAGTGTCATTTTCAATATATGTGTCCATGTGTTGCAAAGTGGATAGTGATCCCTCCTAAGAAAAGGACCCTCTTGGGAATCTCCATGAATTTGCTCATCGAATTTCCAAAATGTGCTCACCATTCAATGCTTGCCAAAAATTTATGTCCCACACCAATCCTCTAGCAAACATGCTCCAATTTGCATAATTTCTCCCACTTGCTGCATAATCACTCTCAATTACACACCCCAACACCATCAAACCATCAAAATCCCACCTTTCTTTCTCAGATTCTCACAAATTCTCTTACCTATGCACACACACAACCAATGGTACACACAAACACCCACATGTCGGGACACTTGCACAAACCCAAGAAAAATGGAGCAAAATATAGAGACAACACAAAAAGGTAGGCAAACCAATAGCTATTGTGAGATTTGTCCATTGATTGAGTATGTACAATGGGGGAATAGTGTGCTTGACCAAAATTGATGTTTTTTCTTCCAAAAAAAGCCTTGTTTCACTCCTTGCAACTTTTGGGACCTGTCTCCCCTTCTTCGTAGTAAGAAAGGGCAAGCCTCCATGCATGGGAAGACTCTCCTTTCGTGATCTTCCTTGAGCCCTTCCCAACCAAAAATTCTCCTTCTGTCCTTCTTCCTCTCTCTGCTACTACTCATCCAAAAAGGCCCCCTCTCTTTCAAAAAATGTTTTTTTCCCCTTTTCTTTGAACTCCACCCAACTTGGGCTCTTTTACCCACTAACCATGCATGCCTCCACTTTTCATATGTGCCATCCACCATCCATGCAAACATACATCTTAATAAGCTCAAAAGATGGCCCTTGGGAGCTTGGGACATTGTGTCCTTGGGAATAGGTCCCCCAACCACATCCGAGAGTGCGACCACTGCTTTCAACAAGAGTGTTAATAGTGCTAGAACTACGCTAGTGTTACACGCTTGTACACTCGCATGAAGGGGGGAGATGGGAACACCATGAACATGAGGGGCTAATCTCCTTTTCTCTCCCTTGGTTGCTTTATGACATTGTCTTCAAGTATCTTATATACTATGGCTTACTGAATCTCCGAATTGTATATGGGTTAAAATGGCTACCACATGACAACATGTGAGCAGCCCACCCAAAAACCAAAAGCCACAAACTCCATTAGAATCCCAAATCACTTGATTTTGGAATCAACTTCTACTAACTATAACTTGCAACTGCAAGATCCGATCCCCAAGCCATAAAGACCATCAAAAAATTTGTATCTAGGGCTTGGAGTTTGAGCCTCCACATTGCACTTCGACGTTTTTGATCACCTGCACTAGGCTCTTGAAAATTAATGGAACTCAAAACTTCCACCCATTCCCTTTTTATTGCTAACTTCAATTGCAAATATCTTTGTGTATACATATCCAATTGACGAGCTGTGAAGCAAAGATGCACACATCCTAAAGGGGGCATCATTCCAAACTAGATGCCCGAAAAAAATTTAATTGCTCATATCTTCTTCTTTTGGGCTCCAAATGGAGAATTGGAAAGCTCAACTTGAAGAGCATGCTCAACACTTCAAAACCATGACCTCAGCGAACATTTGGGCGTCACACACATCAACACCCATTGCACAAATCTACAGACCATTGAAATTTAAATTAGATACCTTCCTACTGATAGCTCCTTTTTTATGAGCTGTAAATACAAGCTTGTATAGCCCATCAAGGATTTCAAAATTTATCAATAACCTCCAACTTTGAAACATTCTGGTCAACAAGCCCAAAAGACATCAAAACTAGTCCAAAAACCACATTTTTCAAACATATCATTAGTGCATTATCTTTCCACCGCATATGAAAATCGTCCATACATCCCCCAATCACTTTTTATGCCTATAAACACATATACATTTCCTTGTGTTGACTATTTTTAGTTGTACCATCACTTCCCACCCTCAAGTTGTGCATTTATGCTCAACCACAAACTTGAAAACTACAACACTAAGAAAATCTATAATTGAAAGAAAAACTTTTAGTCTACCATATGGTTGCCAAACATACGATTACTAGGTGGGTTTCCCACCCCCTTTGCTTTCTTCAAGAACCAGTAACTATCAAAATAGCGCTTCAAATAAACTGCATTCACCTTGTGCCCTAACTGCTTTCCATTCATCCTTGCCAACTAATATGTACCATTGGGAAAAACTTTCTGTACCTTGTAAGGTCCTGCCCACATCTTCTTGAACTTGTTTTGGAAGGTAAAATCCAAACAACTCTCATACTTTATCTCCAAATCTCATTTATGTATATCTTTTTCAACAAGATTTGATTGAACTTGGCAGCTCTCTTCTCCCTTTACTTCACATAAAAGTATGGAGCAACTTCTTTGTTCATTTGCAAAGTCTCAAGACAAGCAATCCGATCCTGTACATATTGCTTCTTTACCATAAATCAAATCAAATTGTGTGAAGTTAGTCTCCACTTTATACGAAGTCTTGTAAGCCCACAAAAAATTAACAAGATTGGCATCTCATTCTTCCATCTAGTTGTAGATATACTTGGTGAGCATCTTGACTATTTTCCCATCTTGAATACCTAATGCATGTATGGTTGAGAAATTGGGTATTCAACTTAGGTTATTTGGATGCCATATGTGGTGCTGATCTTGTGTCTTGAGCACTATTGGGAGACATTTCTATAGAGTGCCCCTTGCTCTTATTTTTGCAACACCATTAGCAATAGTTCTATGCATTTTCTAGAGAAAATTTGGATTTCCATATGCGTTCTTGGCATTGATGCATGTTATCTATGGTACTGCTCATACATAGCCATTGATGGCTTCTTAGAGGTCGCTCCCAGATATGGTTTCTACACACATTGGGACAATCATAGGTTCTTTCGACACAATAGATCTGCAAACATATTTGGCAATTACATCCATTACAATTCCAGTGGGAGTTTGGATGTACATGGTTTATGTGTGACTAGAACTTGAGAGTGCTTGTGCTCTATTGAGAGTGTTTTACTCCCCTTAGGGAATTGGTTCTGTGATTTTTCTTGCATACTCATTGGCATCTGTTTGAGCATGTGTCTTATGGTTTTGCAATGATAATTCTATTTTTTGTATGTATGTTGCGTTGCAGATACTGCCATTCTATGTTGTTGTGGAGTCAATTTTTGGCAGTTCTGATCATTTTTTACCTAATCTAGAAGAGCCCTTTTTGAGACTATGGCTAATTGTGTCTACATAGCCTTTTGAAGCTAAGCACTAGGGGATAGGCTACCCAATGTGAGGTGGATTGAATTTCTAGAGATCCCCATTCATGGCCTCACCATAGGATATGTATAGATGGGTATAGGTGCTTCGTTCAATAGTTATTTTGAGTAGCATATACCAATTTATGCCTAGAGAGCACACTTGTTACTTTATGGGTTGATTTTGTCTTGAGTTTTTCTTGAGATTTTCATCATACAGAGGAGACTCTTTGGAATTTTTCTTGTGAGTCTTGTAGTTTGCCTATAGCACTCTTTTGCATTGACCTCTCTTGCTTTTCACTAAAGTTGTGTATTAGTGTCTTGATGTGTGTGTATTAAGAATTAATCACTCTTTAATCACTTGAATACCTGATACTTTGATCTCTATGCAAAGGAGACTGTCAAATTTTTTGCAAAAAATTCACCATAAATTTCTAGTCTTACTTTCCTGCATTTGCTTTTGTCATTCATGGCTAGAATTATAAGAAAGAAGAGTATTATAACAATTATCAAGAAATTTGATGGCATAAACTTCACGATATGGAAGCAGCATATGCTTGATGTCTTGGTCAATAAGGACATTGCAACCCCATTGAAAGAGTGTAAAGAGGGTGTTTACATTGATGGTGAGTGGGAGGATCTTGATGCTCGTCCTATGGCCACCATTCGCCTACCCCTTGGTGAGTCCATTCTCTTACCCAAGCCAAACACACAAGAGACATCCAACCACCCATTACTTGTACACACCTTATTCTTTATTAGATAGAAGGATAAGGGGCTCTCTCTCACACACAATGTGGTGAGATGTTCCACCCTCACCCCATGTTCTCATTCTCTCTCTCCTTGTCCTCTCCACACATGCACCATGTTTGCGCACTCACAATTGGTATCAAAGCGGATGTATGTTGAGTGTGGATTGCCATTGTATATGAAATTGTGGACCAATTTTGGCGTTTCTACTCATTGGCATTGACAAGTGTTATAATTTATGGTTTAGAGTCCTCTTTCAGAAACTATAGTGGTCAAGGTTTACTCCTAGTTTTCCATACTTTTGGTTTGACAGATTTTGATCAGATTATAGTGGTCAAGAGCTTCTCCCACTTTGGCATCTTGGATGCATTTATGATTAAGATTTACATTGAGATTTTGCTCCAATTATAAAGGCGACTCTACTGGTTTTTTGTGAGGTTTTATGCGCTTTGTGACAGGTGATAGAGAGCTATTTTAGCCAAGTTTTGGCTTGTGCTTATACGGATGGTCATTTTGCTTGTGCTCTCACTATGTATGGTCACGATGCATGCATGATTGATTCTTGGTTTTGGCAGAGGGTTATGCGCTTTATGAAATATTTTCCATATTTTTGGTGGTAGATGTTTGGTCAACTGATTTTCTTTTGTAGTGTGTTGAGTGGTTATGCTCTTGTGGTGGATAATGCATTCTATGTGGGCTGATCTATAGACTCATTTCTCTCTCAGTTATGGCATCTTGCACTAACACTTTGTCATTGGATACACAGGATGGTGTCTTAGGCAAATCTCAGCGGCGTAGACATGTGGTTTGCTGGCATTGTGGCAGACCAAGGTACACGAGAAAACATTATTTCATGGGTTGGAGATGGTGGAGGATTCCATTGGTTGTTGTTGAGATTACAAGTGTGATAGACACTCCTATTTTTGTAGGTTCACCCAAACATGAGTGGACTTTGTCTCATGATTGGTAGCTAGACAACAATGCTTTATGCCATGTTACTCCTTGCAGCTTCTGTTCTGAGATAGGATGGTGTTCATGGTATGGGTGACATTCATTTACACTTTGCTAGTGGGAGTATACTTGTGCTCCATGATGTTCAATATGAACCTGTGGGAGTATGCTTGTGCTCCCTGATACAAACTTCTCCTCATGATACACTAATGTTTTCCACAATGGCATCCTTCATGAATCCAACTGTTTACTTGACCGAAACACGGTTCAATAGGAGGTTCAATGAAACCAAGAGTAACATCTTGATTTTCCACATTTTTGTTCATTTGCAACCATCTGATGGTACTTGTTCCTATCCAAGCATAGTGTGTAGATTCCATTTAGGACACGCATGAGCATGCTAAACGAGTTTATCAGAACAAAGATGTACCAAAAAGAGTACCTCTTGTCACTTTCCATGAAAGTAACTTGCTGACATAACACATCAGCCAAGTTTAAGTCCTTGACTTGTTCTCAATCAGTAAACAACCCTACCATAACTAGTGTTTAAGGTTGAGAACTCGTCTTATACATGAAGAGACTAAACCTAGTCGCGAACATGCTATAACTTATGGTAAAAAAACTCCAACTAGAGCAATAAATGCTTACTAATTGGATTGTTGGGTGCTAATATATGCACTTTGCATATCCTTTAGCACAAGATTATACTTTGTAATCCATCTATCCCCTTGGATAACTGACAGTACTGAGGTGTTTTCCCCCCACGGTTTACAGACAGTTTTCTCAGATGACTGGTAAATGGGGATCATATCGTACAACATTGATGAGGAATCAACAATGTCCTGAATAACCATCGTGGTTAACTTGAAAAATCCACAATCATGCAAACCGAGCCATGACCTCTATTGTTGATTGGTAGACCCAAGAGTAAGCTCATAGAGATACTGCATGTAGAGTACAAAAATGCTTCATAAGCAACAAGTTGATGGATACGCATGCAATTTTAAATCAACCTTTGCTCAACACTAGGGCCCATAACACATAGTGTGCATGCATTTAGCAAAAAACATATCTGAACTTGTATATCCATGGTCATATTTACCAATACTTATGCCAAATATGATGCTTGTAGCATACAATAAGAGGAATGTAAATAGTTCTGAAAAGAAACTAAATAATGTCCGCTACAATCTGTTGCAAGCCTTGTTGAAACGCTTGAACCATAATAGAAGGTGAAACATTAAGCACTTCTAGGAACAAACAATGATACATTTTCATTAACAACTCAGAGCCTTGCTATATGTATAAACAACCATCTGTAAGGTTGTTTAGCAACACTTGTACCTTAACAAGTCAGTCTAAGGATCCAACAATTTCTGGCCATTGAAATTTCTCCTAATACGGCGTGCTGAAAACGGTCTAAAAAACAGATATGAATAGCACCTAGGGACATTGTCGCAACACATAATTGAAATAGCGGCATCTATCCGAGAGACTCATATTCTCCACATGTGGAATATGTCTCAGGTAAGGGTGTCTAAAAAAACAACATCCTGCAAGTACAATATGTACTTGGGTGTGGAGGTAACTGTAAACACGCATACGACGTGTGTGAGAGAGACCCTCATTATCTATGCTCCACACTGGCTAAACCGAACTCCTTGAGTTCCTAGACCATGTCATGTCCCATGTGACAACATGTGCCAAACAGAACCCTACCATGTAGGTCGGTAACTGTGTCAACAAGAATCAAACCTAACATGGTATCCTGATGAATAATGAAAGGAGAAAGTGACAACACTTGCTCAAAATTCTAGGCTCTTACATGACCTTGTCACATGGTTGCAATCTCCTTGAGATTCCAAAACATTGCAAATTTGCTATACCTTAGGCGGAGCAAGGCGGTTAGCACTCAAGCCATGCTTGATTCCAATCTTTAACCAATCAAATTTCTGGTGCTTACAGTAATTTTCACGATCCATGCTTGTGCTTTGCGTGCCTAAAGTGTATGCACGGCTATTACATATCATAGTTATCAAGCAAATGCTCAATAAACAAAAATCAACTGCGTACCTCATTAAGTACACCTGCCGACAAATCTTGCCGACCCGAAAATCGAATGAGTTGCAAGCAAAAGAAACCAAGAAATTATTGTCCAAACATTGTTGCTTGGTGCAATAGATGATCTACTTCCTGCTGCCAAGGGCCTTGCCCGATTTGCAAGAAAATTGGAAACCTGTGATCAAGTCAATGCTTGAGTTAGGTTACACAGACCGTGGCCATGAGCGTCGGTGAATGATTTGATCGGCCTTGCCAATTACCGCTATCGTATACAGTACAGGCCATGCCTGAGTTACTTGTATTGCGAGGCAATGTTGCTTTGTGGGAGCCATTAAAACCCTTGTATGGGTTATCTTTGGTGGAGCCTTGCTCCTTAGTCCAAATGGTGGTAATGACCAACTGAAGCGGACATAATGTACTGACAATGGTCATACTTGACCCATAGGTAATCTCGTAGAGAAACATAGCCAAGATTAGCATTTATGTTTCTGCAATACAATTGCACACATAAAGCTATGAAAACTGCAAGAACGGGAAAGTGCAAACCTCATATCCAACAATTTGTCGTCTTGTTGTCTTGGAGCCTTGCTCCGCTCTACATGATGTCCTTGCACCTTGTGCCTCTTCCAAAGGCAACAAAGAGGTGATCTACATCATTGTACTTACTGGCCATCAAAGATTATGACAGCCTTTTACGTGTCGGTTGTTCTAGATGACCACTGCCATGCCTTGCAGAACTCTTGCCAGTCTACCGTCATGTGTGATTGGCTCGTAGCTACAATTTTGAACCCCAAATCTTCAATTACACCACATGGCTTCTCTGGCATGGTATGACCTTGACCTACATATTGTTGTCCATGTCCGATGATGTGCTATGGGATAAGCCCCTTAGGGTGACCTTAGGGCACCCTTAGGGTGCCCACCATGTGTAAACCTTCCTAAAAAAAAATACATGGCGATGGCGGCCGTCT
Source organism: Adiantum capillus-veneris (assembly GCF_014529385.1). Classification (NCBI taxonomy): domain Eukaryota; kingdom Viridiplantae; phylum Streptophyta; class Polypodiopsida; order Polypodiales; family Pteridaceae; genus Adiantum; species Adiantum capillus-veneris. Next base: position 86,481,902 of record NC_140937.1, read on the forward strand.
GCACCAAGGAGTAGGGAGACATAGCTTCCACCACAGTGCCCGAATGAGGTCAGTGCAGAAACGGGATTCTTCCCACTTGCCGTTGTGCACAATTCAAGCTTAACCTTGCCCGATTCTGTGCAGATTGATGTTGTCCCTTTCCTCCCTCACTAGGGTTGCTGCACACGATCACCCCTGCTTCGGCCTCCTATGTGGAACCCTTGCCCACGTGCATGGTCATGCAAACTTGAGCCCGTCATGGAAGAGGCTGCTCCTGCGGCCCTATTCTCTTCCTCCTTCCAAGAGACCCTACCCACGCCATGGCAGCCTAGCTCAAAGCATGGAGCGAGAGAGAGAGAGAGAGAGAGAGAGAGAGAGAGAGAGAGAGAGAGAGAGAGAGAGAGAGAGAGAGAGAGAGAGAGAGAAGAGCCCCTGCCATGCCATGCATGAACATGCAATACTTGCAATACTTTCCCCCCTCCTCCATAGCTCCCTCTTCCATCGAGCTTTGATACCAATATAAGACCCTGGGACTGCCTAGCCTCGATCCTCCGCCCAAACCTCCCTTTATAGGCCTTTCCCCTAGGATCCCGTCTCCATTAGCAGCCGGCCCTTGGCCGGGTCCTTGACCTCGAGGGTGACCCTTGGCCTGACATTGATATGTGATGCCAGGACATGTGGATACAGTCTCTATGGATGATGAGGGAGTGATGACTATCCTTAAGTCAAGATTAGCATGTCCATGCACGACTAATTCTTGCGGTAATGCAATGAGGATTGAGATACCTATTGCCGATAGATTGGCGTAGGTCATTGCACATGGCATTGATACAATTGCCATGGAAATCTTGGCAGAGATTACACATTTATCATCAGCTTTAAGACTCTCATGTATGACCTCTTAGTGTCGAGACCCAACATAGTAGCTACAATGGGGGTGTTTGTAGTTGGGGTTGTTAGTTGTGTGATGACTAGCTGCATCATGGAGTAGTGAAGATCATTACAGGATAGCTGCAAGATATGCAGGCTAATTCTAGCAGGGACATATTCTTTTGCATATTGCTAGAGTCTATATGATGGCATGCATCGGTTTTGAGAGAGCTAGTAGCATAAATTGAGACAAATTTACTCCCTATACCTCATGTACATACTACTAGGCTATAGTAGTACAACTTGTCAACACATTTTCCTTTAAGTGGGAGATTGTTGGGGTCAAGATGGTGTGCCTCTTACTTGGGCTGGACACACCACAGACGGCCGACCACCCATTACTTGTACACACCTTATTCTTTACTAGATAGAATAATAAGGGGCTCTCTCTCACACACACACATTGTGGTGAGCTACACCACCCACATTTTTTGTTCTCATTCTCTCTCTCATTGTCCCTCTCTGCACATGCACCACATTTCTTCACTCACAGGGGACTCACTGTAGGAGTGTCAATTCAATAGTGTTTTCACACATTGACTTCTAAAGGGTTGAATTTTAATGATGAAATGAAATCCATTTTCTTGCTATGTTCTTTGCTTGCATCGTGAGACACATTTAACATTTCCATTAGTAACTCTGCCCCTTAGGGCAAGATTGTTTTCAATGATGTTACTAGTGCTTTGCTCACGAAAGAGATTTAACGTCAATCTCTTGACACTCGTGGACATGGTGATGCATATATGGTTGGTGGGAGTAGCCAGAAAAACTATCAACAGCAAAGAGGTCATAGTCGTAGTCATGGTTGTTCTCAAGATTGCAAGAATACACGTAGCAAGAGCCATGGACATGACACTAATGGGCATGGTGATGCATGTATGGAAACCATCAATGGCAAAGAGGTCATAGTTGTAGGCGTGATTGTTCTTAGGATTGCAAGAATGCACGTAGCAAGAGTCATGGACATGACACAAGGAACATTGAATGCTACCATTATCACAAGAAAAGAAACATGAAGAAAGATTTTCGTTTATTGCAAAGAGAAAAGGGTAAAGCCATTGCTGTAAGTCTTGCACCTCCTCCTAAAAGCAGTGTGAAGATAGAGGGGCTCAAGCCTCAATTTCATTGAGTCTCTACATGTTGATGTTGTTCTTGACGTGCCGCAATCGTCAGATGTACAAGTCTTACCTTTTGATTTGAGTCCAAAGGTGTTGTTAGCTCTTGACAAATGCTATGCATAGAATTGGATCATTGAATGAAGTGCCAATTTTCATGTTACTCCTCACAAGGAGTGGTTCTTCATTTATGCTTCTACACATGGTTCAATTAAGCTAGGTGATTCTTATTAGCTTGACATATGTGGTGTTGGAGATGTGAAGTTGTGTATGCGCAACGATAACGAGTTCATGTTGTAAGGTGTCAAACATGTGCCAAAGCTAATTAAAAGCTTGGTTTCAGCAGGATACCTTGATGATCTTGGATGCACTACAATGTTTGGCAATGGCTCTTGGATAATCAGAAAAGGTAACTTGGTCATGTTCAAAGGCCAAAAGTATGGCTCATTATATTCCTTGTATGTCTCTTTTGTGAAAGAGAAATCTATCTATGTAGCTGACCGGGTTGCCTTTTACTGAGTTGTGGCATAGCCACACTCGTTATATGAGTAAGAAAGGAATGAAGTAATTACAACGTTTGGCTATATCCCCGTGTTAAACTATTTTGAAAATTTAATTTGTGTGAGCATTGCATATATGGGAAATAGAATAGCCTTACCACTTCACCATTGGATATGAAGTTAGGATATCCTCTAGATTTCATTCATGGTGAGATCAATATAGGCCTATGCCACACAAGTCTCTAGGGGGGCATATTTCCTAACTTTCACAAATGACTATACTCAAAAGGTGTGGGTCTACCTCTTGAAGAGGAAAGACGAAGACTTTCAGAGGCTCCTAGCTATGGTCAAGAACCAGTTAGGCAAGAAGTTGAAGGCTTTGCTTACTAATAATGGGGGAGAGTACGTCTCCTTTGAGTTTGATGAACTTTGTAGCAAACAAGGAATTAAAAGACAATTTACTACACTATACACACCTATTCAGAATGGAGTGTTGGGATAAGGGCAGTGTGCCTCTTACCCCCGGTCGAGCATGCCAGAGGCATTTGACCGTCCATCACTTGTACACACCTTATTCTTATTAGATAGAAGAATAAGGGGCTCTTTCACACACATTATGGTGAGTTACTACACCCACATCTTGTGTTTTCTCTCTCTCTCTCTCTCTCTCTCTCTCTCTCTCTCTCTCTCTCTCTCTCTCTCTCTCTCTCTCTCTCTCTCTCTCTCTCTCTCTCTCTCTCTCTCTCTCTCTCTCTCTCACACACACACACACACACACACACACACACAATGGTGCACAACAAAATTCAAGCAACCTTACAAGAAAACCGGCTACAAGAATTCGTTAGCCTCAGGGTTCGGATTGAGGAACTCCAGTCACCATGGTGCACAAGCGAGGATACTCTTGAAGAAGCGATTGCAAAGCTCAATGACATCCTCCAACCAGTAAATATCAAGCCAGCAGTTGTCTCTTGGATCAACAACACACATAGAAATGTGCCACATGAGCATTGTATTCTTACTCTCAAGGACAAAGAAGAGAGGTGGAAGCTACTGCGTCAATCTCGTCTCCTAAAGGGAAAAAGGCTTTGGATCACTGAAGAATTGACCACAAATCAACTCAAGGCCAAAGCAAGTGAACTCAAAAAGATGCACGAAGCTCAGAAACAAAGCAAATGGGCAGTCTATCAAGGTGGTAAAGCCATCATCCAAGAGTTTCAAACTCCCAAACCGGCTCCCCCCTCACTTGACACCCCTTAAGCTTTATCATTTTTGTTTCCATTACCTCTTGATGGACCCTCAGTCCTTAACTGATATGCATCTATGCTTCACTTAAAAGTATCCGTTGTAATGCTTTGTTTTTTGGTCCCATAGGTCATATGTGAGCTCCGTGGATGATAATTCAATCTCTCTCTCTCTCTCTCTCTCTCTCTCTCTCTCTCTCTCTCTCTCTCTCTCTCTCTCTCTCTCTCTCTCTCTCTCTCTCTCTCTCTCTCTCTCTCTCTCTGGACACACATTACATTCACGCACTCACAATTGATATTAGAGTGCATGGTGATTGCGAAGAGCATGATGGTGTTGAGAGCTTTGAGGTGATAGCTTGCTTGCTACTATTGTTGGTGGAGAGATCAAGAAAGCTTGGAAGATTTTTGTGAAAATGCAATGGGAGCTTTGAGCTCAGCTGAGAGTGATGTATGCTCTTATGGAAGCTCAGAGAAGAGTGTAAAAGATAGTGTGTAGCTAAAGGTGCTACCCTAAAAAAACTATGTGCACAACAACACTATTTTCAAATTCTTTTTTCTCCTTGTAGAATGCAGATCTAAAAATTCCACCCACAATACCCCTCCGTTTTGACGTGTCTACAACTTTCCATAAGTAAATTTTTGCAAATAACTCAATCATTTTGTTGAAATTTAGCTCTGGTTGACTATATACTAGAAATTTCAAGTTTTTTGTTTCGTGCAATGTGCGAGTTTGATGCCACTTTTGCAAGTACTATTGGTTCTCAAAGTTGAGTGCATGAATTTTGAGTTGAAGATGCAATTTTAGCTTGTACAGAGCTTGAGGTTTGAGGTTTATTGGTAGAATTGGGTATACAATCATGGAGGCATTTACACACCATCGAAGTTGTCTTTTGAGAGACGTGGTTTTTCAAGCACACAGGTGGAGCTTCTTTCACAAGTTTTCACATGATACTTTGGAAGCGATTTTGTGCTTTGGTTTATGATCTTTGTGCATGGATTTGCATATGGTTATGGTGCATAGATGATGCCCATTGTACATGCATTTTAGCAAGAACTTTTGAGTGCCAATGAGCTCTCTCTCTAGCATGCTTTTTGCATTGATCAATTTTCAAATTGAATCTCTTTTGGCGCTTGTTTATGCATGGACACTTTGTCAATGTATGTTGAGTGTGGATTGCGATTGTATGTCATGTTGTGGAGCCATTTTGGCATTACTCTTTGGCATTGAGTAGTGTTATGGTTTATGGTTTTGTATCCTCTTTTGGAGACTATAGTGATCGAGGTTTACTCCCACTTTGCCATACTTTTAGTTGACAAATTTTTTGGTCAAATAGTGGTCGAGATCTTCTTCCACTTTGGCATCTTTGATGTGGTTTATGATTTGAGAGTTTGCATTGAGATTTTGCTCATTTTTCATGGGAGAATCTATTCGATTTTCCTTAGATTTCTTGGCATAGTTTTGGCTTGATTTCCATACACTCTTTTTTTTTATGCATTTATAGTCATTGGATTGAGACGTAATTCACTCTTGTTGTGGTCGACTTTGATCTCACATTGATGGGCATATGGTTGTTATTTGGACATGGATTGGTGTTCTTGTATCCACTCTCACAAGAGTGAGATTTGTGTATGATAGAAGTGGCTACAGGTAGACTTATGGTATGCACTATTTTGGATCGAGGAATATTCCGATCATGAGTCTATTGCATACAATTTACAGGTGGTCAACTAGTTACAAGTTCCATGTATTTTAGGCACTTGATACTTGCATCAATGTGATGATTGTCGAGCAGAGCTTGGTTACACTAATGCGGAAGATTTTATGCATTGATGCACTTGAGCACTACAAGTTTCTAGTGAGCTCTTTTGAGGGTGTTTTCTCTCTACATGGAGATCCTTTTGTTCCAAGTTTAGTGCACTTCTCTTCGGCATTGGTTTATGCACATTCCTCTTGTACATGTTTAAGAGACATAGCTTCACTTATGGCAGTTTATATGTGTGACAATTCTGAGTCTATAATAATGACTCGTGTGCTATTGGGGCAGGAAACCCCTCTAGTCATCTAGGATGGATGAAATGATTAGTTGGGCCAATAGGAAAGTGGTGCAATGCTTCTAGCCAATGGATGTTAACCTCAAATACTATATATGAGACTCACATGTATGGAATTTTGTATGAGATTGTAAATACAGGTTCATTTTATTATTTGTACATGTCCATTTCTTCAAGCCCTAAAATTCCTACAAGTTGGTATCAGAGCTTGGTTGGAACTATACTTGTTGTGCATTTACGTTTTAGTTTAAGTGGTAGTTTTCCTTTTCTTAGCCTCTTAAATTCCCAAGAGGCATTGCACATGGCAAGTTGTGGATGACAACGCACACAAAGCCTCACCTACTCAATGCTCAAGGGCTTAAGGGTGTGGCTTTCACTGCTCGCTTTTGACTACCTCAAGCTAGTTGAAGATCTCTGTTTGCGGCCCTGCACACCATTTCCATAATCACCAAGCTAGTTTCAGCCCTCAGTTATTCTCGGTCTTGCTCCTAGGTTTTTTCTTTCTCAACTTCAACCGCCATCACAAGCAGCTTACTGCCCCAATTGCTACACACAACCACTAGCACTGCATCTTCTTGCATCAAAAGCAACTGCAACAGTCATGGTGTTTTAACACTCAGCATAAAGCTTTGTTGCAACACTAATCAATAGCCACCATGCTTTGCCTTCAACTTATCGATGTCAACCGCATGGTCACACCATTTTGGCCTACTCTTGTACCTGACTCGCATGGCCTATCGACTCATCATCCAATTACAAACCAAGGGAGGTAAGAGAAGCACTACAACTAAATCCAAATCCCGGCACTTTAATTGCTCTCGGATTATTACAAAAGATATACAAGCTCCACTTGTGCCAACTGCCAACCTGCACATCTCGGCTGTTGCACTACCGGTAGTTGCCATTTCTCTCCATCAAGCCCTCGGTTGCTGCCCATCAACAATTGCTGAGACTCCTCACCATCAGCTTATCCATGTATGTAGCTCCACCAACCTACTAGCTATCCACATCACATGTTGCATATGATTTCCAAGGTGACATGTCATTGTCAAGCTACGCCCAAGTCATTATCATCACCATCTGCACCCCCTGTGTACCACCACTTTCCTGCACTCTGGTGAACCGACATTACCAATAGCACCTAAAGAACCCCCAATGCTGACACGTGTTCATGGGCTAGCTCATAATGAGCCTTTGATTTATTCAATTTCAAATTGAATCTCCTTTATTGTTCTTAAACATTTATTACCATAGTGTGGCTAGGATATCTTGTGCTGATAACTTGCACCTTGCAACTTAACAATCAAGCTAAACGTCAATAGCCAAGGAGTCTACCACAAAGAAGTTTTTCAAGTATTGCATTAATTTATTTGCATTTTCTTTATTGTAATCACCTTGATAATCATTTGCATTTGCATCATTTCATTTAGGCATAGACAATGTCATAGTGGATATTATCTCTAGTGGTAAAACCCTGAGCTGGCATCGAGCATTGCCTTCTTTTTTTAAAGTTTTCATATTTTTGCATCAAATAATTATGAGCACAAATTTCTTTGCACCCTCAACCAATCTGACCATCAAACATCAAGTTGAAGATGAAAATGAAGAAGAAATAATGATAATGAATCATGATGGAATCATGACACTCAATGAGTTTGCACGACATCAACCGCATGAATGAATGAATGACATGATAATCGTATCTCTTTAGGACTACATTATGAGCCTAGGATGAGTATTATTGAGCCATGAGTGATGAATACATTATGAGAACCACCATGATGAATCATGTGCTACACCTAGATGTATCAATAGTATCCTAGGAGTACACTACCTAGGATAGCCATGAGCCATTATATTAGTCATTGTAAAACTCCCAAGTTTGGCTTAAGGGGGCATTTTTTGGGGCTAAGACCAACTTGAAAGCAAGTACAAGAATGCAGGTCATCTAGGATGGATGAAATGATTGATTGGGCCAATAGGAAAGTGGTGCAATGCTTCTAGCCAATGGATGTTAACCTCAAGGCCTATATATGAGGCTCACATGTATGGAATTTTGTATGATATCGTGAATGGAGGTCATTTTATTATTTGTACATTTCCATTTCTTCATGCCCTAAAATTCCTACAACAGCTGTCTCATTCATATCACACTTGATATGTTGGCATTGTGGTCACACAGGGCACATTCGATGACGTTGCTTTAGATGCCTGAAGCAATGATGCAAATGTATGAGTGTGGAAAAGATGGTTTTGATGACACAGACTAGAGAGGTGGATTCATATGCTAGTGATGATGATGTCACATTTACCTCTAGCATTCCTCTTGCTTTTATGTTTGATAGAGATGCCACTTGTTTTCAATGGCTTCTAGATAAGTATGTAGCATTCCACGTCACATCATGTCCTGATGAGTGGTTCAACACTTTTGCTAGGAGGATCCTTGATTGTGTGTATCTAGATGATGGACCAGCATATGGCATAGAGGGTGCAAGAGATGCATGCTTGTCACTACCCAGTGGTGCATCTTATATGCTACACCATGTGCGTTATGTTCCTGAGATTGCACATAGTTTGAGAGTCTCGGTGATATAGTTGAGAGATTGTGGTTATCAGGTATGGATTAGAGAGGAGTCGTTTTAGATGCATTGTAGATTACCAGTCATTGCACGGGTAGCTCAAAGTGGCTTGGTTTACCCTATGCATGTATCTCAGGTGCAAGATACCCATGAGATGGAATAGTTTTGATCTTGTTTTGATTACATTATAGTCATGTCAGCAAGAGACTAGACACATATCTTTCACGTATTATCTCTAGAGTGTTGTGCATGATATGTCTATAAATGCAAAATTAGAGAGGCCATGCTCCAACAAGACACATTAAATTGATCCTCTTAGGGTAGAGATGTCTCCTACCATGGAGATGAGCCATATGGAGTTCTTTGACATGCTCATGCTAGAGGATGATATGGTGATGCTAGGACATGTTTGTATGGAGCTAGCCAAAATTGACGGCTTGTCAATATGGAATCACGAGGGCCGAGATATTGCAGTTGAGATTTGGTGCCAAAAGACGGTGGGAAGACGCCAGGTGTTTTTTGCCAACTTTGGCGGCCTCAGTTTTTTGTAGGCCCAAAAATTTCATAATGCGGCAAGTTCCATGAGGATTAAAGTCGACAACAACGGCTTTTCACCGGATTTTTATAGCTTGGCAATTGGACACCGGGGCAAGAAGTGAAGCTGGTTTGAAGTGGGAAAATAAAAAGTTTATGGGTAGGGTTTTTGTGGGGCAATTCTCTCAACCCACCAAGGGTGGATGTCCACAGGCTGCCACTTGGAATCTCCCCTTATCCTACATGCGTTGTGAGCAGGGTAGAACATGGGGTATCTAGGCCCAAGCATCATCACTATGGGGTATCGAGTTGGGAGGAGCTCTTGAGCTATGGTGCCCATACGACGCTCTACGGACTGGCATCCCGACCAATTTTTTGGATTGAGTAGGAGACGGATGGTGGTTTTGGCCAACGGGAACACAAATTTTTCCCGGGGGATTCACCATGTAAAACTTATCGCACCACGTAAGTTCAGGGGAGGGGGTTTTTTTAACAAGTTACATAAGCGTATAAGTTAGGGGAAGGCCCCCAATAATTTATCTCCCAAGCGTAAAAATAAGGGAGGGGGGTATCATACTTATGGGGGGGGACCTGACTCGGGTTGATTACTTGTAATGATTGGTCATCGATGTGCACTAGAATTCAAATAAATTTAGGGAATTTTTTTATCAGGTCACACATCAAATTTTGCATCAAGCCGGTCATAGATAAGGGCTGATTTTGAGCAGGTCAAGGGTTGATTTACACCAGCTTTGGATGAGTTAGAATTAAACAAGTAGACAAAGTGCAGGTTGAGCGGGCACATAGTTTGAAAGTCAAACTAAGACACATTGAGGGCACCTCTAGTTATCAATAGAAGTGGTTCCTTAGTACATTGCCAGTCACTATGCCATACACTTTTTGACTAGTTTTATTCAGCTAGATCTTTTGAGACCTTAATTTTATGTAAGATAGGGGTATGATAGTTTTCCTCATTGATTGTCGTATAAGCGTAGAAAGGGGGGTGATATTCCCTAATATGAGTCGTATATAGGGGTTTTATCAAAGTTCTCTGCTTGCAGGTGGCATCCCATTTTTTATATAGAGTGAATCCCCCGGGAAATTTTTAAAGTAATGAAGCGGATGTCTCCCATGGATTTTGATGGTGCCATGACAACCAAATGGGGCCCTTGAGGTTCTTCACATGCAAGTGGTAGTTGGAGACTTGCCGAGGTGTCACCATCTTATCAAGTATACTAAACCTACAAGGACAAGTGCATGTAAAGTGGGTAAAAAGTCAAAATGAGCTCTTGGCGAGCTGCACAAACCAAGAGAATCCCTCTTTTTTTATTTTTAGAAGAGTAGCCTCGATATAAGTGGGGGTTTTTTTGTGAAAAAGGGGGGGGGGGGGGGGGGGACTTTTTGGAAGCCGTCATTTTGGGAGAGCCAAGGCTTGGAGAGCCTTTTGGAGTGTGAAGAAGGCAGAGTGCAAGAGGAGTGTGCCCTTCTCAGCACGATGGGTGATCTTGTAACAGGTTTTATGGAAGTGAAGCTCTCCATTGCCCCCTTTTTTGTGTCGGTTCCCCGTCCCCCTTTCTCATTTCTATTGTGCTTTGCTTTTGTTTGCCGGTGTCAGTGTGGTGAGTGCAACCCTGAACCGAGGTCTGTGTGTGCAAAGTGAGAGGAGAAGCGAGAGAGATAATTGTGTGTGTTTGCGGTGGAACAAGGGTCATGTGGTGGAATGTGCTTGAGCTTTCCAAGAAGTGTGCATGTGTGTTGGTACACCAAGACCAGTGTGTGCACTCAAGATTGTGTGGATTTTAAAAGTAATCCCAGTGGATTGGGGCGTTGTGTGTATATTTGGCTATAGGTGGCAAGTTGGTTGTGTTTTGGGTGTCCTTGGCACTATCTCTTTTTTGGAAATCCTCACAAGTACATCGAGGAAAGTCTGCAATGGTCGCCGCATAAGTAACCCCCTTTTGAACTGAGCCTGGAGTGCTAACATGAAAAACATGCGATGCATTTGTTACCAATATAACCTCTCTCACTAGATGTGCTTCCATGCTTTGGCCCAATGCTATCCTGTCATTGAAGTCTTTGGTTAATTTTGTCCTCCACCTTACATGCTTTCCATCTCTAAATCTAGCACGGAAAGATCTTGGTTGTGTTCCACATTGCCCACCAATATGGAGGTTCCGTTGTGCTGTCATATTATCTCCCTGAAGCACAAATCCATTTTTGTGCAGCATCTCAACCTCCCATGGAAGCAGACACGTTCCCTCTTCCACAACCCACATCCCCGGAGCTGGGCCAGGAGGTCCAATAATCATCCCATCAATATTCCATGCATGAGTGGTATTGTCATTGCAAAACCATACAAACCCCTCAATAATTCCTTCTGGTTTGGCACCCACAGCGGGATATTTTCTCCTTCCCCAAAAGCAAGGGGCAGGCACACCATTTTGCACATTATCTAAATTGTTGTTTATGAACCTACCACAACGTACTTTCTCTTCGGGGAGAACACCAAAACACGTCATTTTTCTACGAGACTCAGTGTGCCTAATCGCCCAAACAGTCTGAGGCGCCTTTTTCTCTGGCCAAAGACTAGGAGTAGCGGAAGTATTTTGTTGGCTATGTGGTACATTGTAAATTGGAGTAGTGACAGTAACAAACTCTGGCCTATGAGAGTCTTCTTCAAGAGTTTCATCGGCATCAAGAAAGATTGAGCGTGATTTTTGCACACTCTTTTCCCTTACTAGAGCTCTATTCATCTCTGGACTTGGTATTTGCATTTCTAGAATTGCTGACTGAGCTACATCGAGAAGTTTTGTTTTCGATGTTGATGCTGAATGATTGCTCATAAATCTGGCTGCCAAGTCTGCCATCATTGGTCCTGTGGATGAATGCATGCCCTTCAAGTAGGCATTGTAGAGCACACTTTGAAGAACTACTAGTGACATATCTGCACAAGTGACTTCATACAGGCCAATGTTATTCTTATAACCAATTGAAGCACGCATACTTGCATGTTTTGTCTCAGAAAGATTTGTTCTAGGGACAAAAGCACCTGTATCATCTTGAGCAACAAATATGTCTCCCCAATGTGGCACTCTAACATCCCACCATGACAACCATGTTTCCAATGCTGCAATCTCACCCAAAATAGCATGGCCCATTTTCCAAAACTGTTTGAGTTCATCCTTGCATACTTGTGTTGCATGTTCTGAAGGTGCATGTAACCATTTTCGACACACTATTTTATGCTCCTCTTGATAAGAGGAACGTATACACTTGACAATGTGCTTAACCATGCTTTGCTCCCAATGAAAAACACATGATCTCTCTTTCTCAGGCATCTTTTTTTTGGCTCCACCAAAATAGACAGTACGAATTGCAATCCAATTTGCATTTGCCTCATCTGTCATAAAACCTCAAAATTCAGGCTTATCAAAACCATGATCAACTACAACCTTATTAAGCATTTTCCAAAACTCTATCTGTGCATGCTTGTTTTCCACAGTAAATTCACATATTGCCAATGTTAATAGCTCTCTTACATATGGGTCGTAAACATGTGCCGACATAGTAGGCCAGCCCTCCACACGATGAACATGATCAAAATGCACCCACATATCTTGCAAATTTCCACCAGGGCGCATACGGTTCACCAAATCAACACCACTCCCTGGTCCCATAGTAGACATTTTAAATATATGAGGTTGTTGTCCAGGTCCAAGCTGACCAGGGAAAAGAACATTGTGGAGGAAGGGATACCTTGATTTTGACTTTAAAGTCAAAATAGACTCCAAGCCAAGAGGTGTAATTCCTTTTGCCCGTTTAGCTGACTCTAAGGTTCTTTGAACACGCCGCTTGTCTGACAATGGGGTTACAAAATCTAGAAAACAAGAGAACTCTCCATCTGTCATTGGTGAGTCGCCACCAACTACTTGAGAACCAAGCTTGTCCATAATTAGGTCTTCTGTAGTTTTTCTTTCAAGCTGTTTGGCAGTTGTTAGAGTATCAAAGGCAGCTCGATGCATTAAGGCATCAGATATTGACTAGTCTGCAACTCTGCTCTTCCCCTCTGCAACAGGGTGTTTATGAAAACCTAAGTGCAATACACATCTAGTAACTCCAGTCTTTTTAGATGGAATACAATAATATATAACTGCAAGGCAAGTGTCAATGCACTCTGGCATTTAACGGCAATGAAAGCATATAAGCTTTCCATTACCAACATCCAAGTGGCCTTTACTAGGAGCACGTGCTAATTTTCCTCGCCATTGAGACTCATTAAATTGTCTCCGTCCCTGATAGTATGGACATTCTATATTGGAGCATCTCAAATGCCCTCCACATCGACTAAAACGAACAACCCCATTGAATATATCATTACTGCAGGTAACATATTCTGTCCAAACATGCCCATCAAATCTATGTTCCATCCCATACATAGCAGAGTTGTCATTTTGAGGAGGAAGTTCACAGGCAACATACCCATCATAATAAGTAGGCATTTCCAAAACCTTAGTGACACTTGTAGCAACGGAGAGTGCAATATATAGATTGGTTTGCACAAGAAGAGAACGAATAACATCAAGTACACTTCTGATGCATGCAGTGCCATCTTCAACATTGATTGGAGAATCTTTTGAGCCAGCATTTGACGTTGATGGTTGTTCGTTGCAAAGTACCTTGTAAAAATGTGAATATTCATGATCCAAATGGTTAAAAAACTCATTTGAATCATTACATGCAGGTTCAATTCTAACCTGCTCACCTTGTAGTGTAAGTGGACGCAAAGAGAAATTTTTGTTCTCTAGCTCAAAATGTTTTGTTAAAGCTTCAACAGTGATAGTGCAATGCCTACTTTCAAACATTAGCACAAGCTTCTGCTTATGCTTGGGACCGAAGATAGTGATATGATGAGCCATTGCATGGATTGAACAACAGTCAACCTGGAGAGTAACAGAGTGCGATTGTTGCAGACAATCTCTTGGAAAAGGCAAAATGTCTATATTAAATCACCTATGCCACGCACGTCTTGATATTAAGTGTGAAAAGGCAAAAACTTAGGGTTCAAAAAAGTTGTTTTTTTGTTATTCTATTCCACTCTACACGAGGAGATATGTCGGCTTCAATATTAGATAAAAACACCCTATGCTAAACGTTTACTGATTTGCCTACACATGTATGCTCAACTTGTACTAATTTGTCTCGAAGTTTAAACCTATTAAAAGCATTAACGTATTTTTATTGCAATGTAAATGTCCCTCGATATATTCATAGAGAATTTGTCTTATTGGATTATTTTACTTTATTTTGGAGCGCAATTTTCCTTTTTTCCCCTTAGTCAAAACCGGCCGAGACACATTTTGCCCGACAACATCTGATAAGCTTGAGATTATTTGAAATTTGCATCTTATATTTTTAATCAGGACTTAGAGTTTGGGATTTTCTAAAAGCTTGCGCTCTGCTCTGCTCTGCTCTGCTCGTGGTCGCCGCTTGCAAGAAGCCTTGCGCCCTGCGAGTCGTACACAGAAGTCGATGGCGCCTAAACGCCATCCCCCCACAAGGTAGAAGCACTGGGACGCTGCCCTAACTGATACCGCGTCGGCGCAGGACTGTTTAGGGTAGAGTCCCGTTTTTTTTTTTCAAGTTGATTCTGCGCTAAGACTTCGGCTATGTATCTCTGTATGACGAAATCTTGTTACTGTACTGAGCCTCAGATAACGAGGTGCGCAGAGAGGCTGTCAGCACGAGGGAGTAGGGCTTGGTGGGCTTTTGAGAGCGCTCACAAATACGTTGAAATCACCGTATTATAGGCATATTCAACCAATCTCTATAGCGCCTATTATTCACATGCTTGGAAGGACACACACAGTGACATACAGAGTAATGGTACGTTGAAATCAAATCATGAATAAGCTCAGTACAAAGCTTCTTCGCATTGGTTGTACAAAGCCTGAATAAGCTCAGTACAAAGCCTTGTTGTTATGACTTACTCTTTTTTCGTGTAGCATGAAGCTGGTATTTATGGCGAAGACATCAAGGCTGGTTGCCATAGCGTGTTAGAGTGGTATTGCTTGGTGTAATGTGCTAAGGGCTCTTCCAATCACAACAAGTGGCTTGCAGCCCTTCCTCAAGCTGAAATGTTTACTTGAAATGTTTTGGGACACTGCCCTAACTGATACCGCGTTGACGCGGGACTGTTTAGGGTAGAGTCCCAGTTTTAGGTAGACACGCATTTCACCTCCAATCACAACAAATAGAGATGAGTGGCTTGCAGCATGAATCGTTGCAATCTTTCATCGATGCTCAATTCATGTGGTTTCAATGTATCTTTGAACTCACAATTCTCTTCAAAAGGCAAGAAATTTTTGTCAAGCTTGGCAGACTGCATGATACTCTATTTTCTCGCTCTTTTGTTCCATGAAGATGCGCTTCACTGGCTTTGTCGCTTGCATCTAATTTCAAAGCTCTCATACGCTTGCCCCCCCAGTTAGGTGGAAGTGTCTTCATCGACTCATTCCTTTTCCGCTTATGCTAACCTACTGCCACATCACACCAAACCTTGAATTGACTTTCTATTTCCTTGGCGGTTTCAAAAGCCTGCTGCAAGAAACATCTAATTTCTTGATCATCTCTGTGGATGATTTCTGCATTAATTAAGCTTATTGGCTGGTTTTCATTGGCATTGAAGCTGTGTTTGGTTATGCTTTGGAGTTTCTGTAAAGCTTCATCAAGTGCCTGAGCACCTTCGTCATGAAGGCAGTTAATATCCATCTGGTTGCATTGGCTTTCAATTCCACTCTTGATGATGTTGCCTGCTTGATAGTTTTCATCAGACATTAACTCGGTTTCCTCAACAAGTCGTTTGAAGTTCGTTGTCTAGTCACTTTGCTTCATTTGCACAACATTCTGCAAATATTGACAGTTCGGGCAGGTTATAGACTCGCATACATGCCGGCAACTAAGTGAGAACATACAGCAACTTATTCCCTGATGATTTTCAAAGGAAAAGAAATAATGGCGAGCATTTTTCTCAGCAGATGATGTTTTGAGAGGGACGGTAGCTCTTATATCTTACCTGTCTATATGAGTTGGTCTGTTCCTTGTGTATGGAATGCATAACATTGACTTGATGGTCCCGGTTTTATGTTCCGGGAAAGGTTGATGTCCAGCTTGATGGTCACGCATTTCACCTCTACTTTGTGGGTTTTTGTCTACCGGGATCATGGCATAACCAGTCCCGCGCCGACGCGGAATGTTCTAGGACTGTGTCCGGCTAGGTTGGTATTACAACAATGGAATATTTTTATGTCAAGCATGCAATACTTTTCTTCAACGGGATAGTGGCATAACTAGTCCCGCGTCGATGCGGGATAGTTTAGAGCAGTGTCTCAAAGTATAGAGTTTGCATAAGTTTGTATGACCTTTAGTTATCAAACATGAATTTTTAAATGAAATGTACAAATGTCTTTATTATTAGGTCTGTTTAATAGAAAGTTTATTAGTGTTATTTTTGAAGGTATTGTTTTTTTTTTTAATGTAGCCCCTCCACTGCTAGGGGAGGTTCAAGAAGACGCGGCAGGAGTGCATCAGTTTCAAAACCTGTTTGTAGTGATCAAGTTAGCTTGGTGGCCGAGACGGAGTTGCCAGATGAGAGTGATAGTCATGATATTGGTTTGGGTTCTTTGCATGAAGTGGACCAAGAGATAGCTAATGTTGAAGCTGCTATGCAAATAGTGCCATTTAGAATGAGACCTGAAATACGTCCAAGTGTTGCAGATGAGGATGATAGCACATTGCACTTGGATCGAGGAGAGGACATTCTAAGTAAAACAAGGGTTTTTAGTTGCTTTGAATGTCCTCCCATACCTCTTTGCAGGCTTATACCTCATGCTAAAGTTCGTGGTTTAAGGCCAGATGTAAGTGGCTTGAGGTCTGCATTTGCCAGAGAAGGGTGCATTTATAGTTTCATTGTCTACATGTCAAATGGAAGAAACTCTAGTCATAGATATGCTTTCTTATTTTTACCTTTCTTCATTTCTTTTCATGATCATAAGTAAACCTATGTCTTTTTTTTGTAAGATGCTATTATTGATGGATGGGATCCAATATGGAAAGAAGTCAATATAGAGTTTGAAGAAGAGGTAGCTGCACGTCCACAATTTGAATCCCTTGCCCAAAAAATGTTCTATGTGTGGGAAGGGAATCATCGAACAGTTGCTTGGCGAGAAGCCATTAATGAAATGTACTCTACTAACAAAGAGAGGCATTGTAGAGTTTTATGTACAATAATTGATACTACAAAGGTGTCAGAGATTGCATTGTTGACTAGTCTTCAAAGAATGAACTTGTAAGTAAAATGCTAAATCAAGTGCATTGTTTGATGTATTTATATTATTTTGGCACTTCTTTAAAAACAAATTATTCATTTATGTAGCATGAACACACATGCATTGGTTACCTCTCACTTGAGAGATGAACTTGTCAATTGCTCAAATATTTGTGCGGCCGATCATGAAGATTATCTCCATGCACTACCAGAGGCAGATCAGAAACTCATTGACACTCTCCGAAAAAGAGGAACAAAAGGGGAAGAGCCTTGGCATCCTCTTACACGGAGATATCTTGCTCGTTTGTTATTTGATGTAAGTGTACTACATTCTTGAATTTAAGTATAATTGCTTTGTGATTTTAATGTTTTTATTGAATACTTATTGAAAGGTTCAAATGTCAAAGGAGCTCCAACGTAAGATAGAGAGCAAGAAAGATACTCTATCGCCACAAGATCTGAAACAAGAAGAGAAACAAATAATCGGAGACTTGTACATCAAATATGGGGATCGTGTTGGAAAGGTATGGTTCTTTTTACTAGGTTGCAGTTTGTCTTTAAGTGCTTTTTTTAATGGAAGTTATGTGACAGATTTTGAATATTGTTGATCCTCGACATGGTAGAGAGTGGTTTGATAAAGTAATGAGTTTGAAATGGGGCCAAGAGAGTTGGGTGACATTAGAGAACTTAATTTAATTGCTCTTCACGATGCAAAAATGAAAAATAAGATTTTATGTTTATCATTGCTGGAGTCTAGCAAGATTACACGAGCGGCTTACGGATTGACTCGAGGTGAACATAGATTCCGTAGGTAGGTAACACGAGTTTGGGTTTCTATTTTTAGTTTTTTCTTTTATAATTTATCTTCTTTTCAATTATATCACTTGATTGTTATAGTTGGTTGAAAAGAGAGGGTGCTATACAAAGGTGCTTGATGGTGTATACTTTTGCTTGACTATGTGGATGTGCCGGATGGAATCACAATTCCTCCAGCAGCTAAATTGGAGCTCTACTATGGAGAGATGATAGTAGAGGCTCGTAAGTTCATGTTTCCATTAGAGGTGTCTTTGGAGGGCAGAAATAGTGATGATGAGCTGCAAGCTCTTAAGAAGATCGACTACTATCGAATGGCTTCACAAAGACTGCTATATAGGTAGTGGTCACTAAAATGTAACTTTATTTTGTATTTTGTGAGTTTCATTGTGATAATCTAAAAGTTTGCTATATATTTTTTGTTAGATACTTCTATCATTTGTTGGAGAAACAACACATCCTAGTCATTCCTTTGCTTGCTCGATCTTGGGTCCGTGTTGATAGTGAGGATAGCATGTATCCTCCCACTATGCATCATCGATCACAATGGGAGCTAGATCACTGTCCTTGGTGGATAGACATGGATCAAAATTATGTGTTGGGTCGTGAGAGAGAGATCTACAATGCACAGAGGACTTCAAATCCCTCTACAACTGTTGACACATCTGATGCAAATGCAAGGAGCGAGACCATACATGATAATAGATCCGTTCATGCATGTGAGTCTCTTTAATGATTTTGTCTATGTTTTGTGAGATATAAAAAAGTCTTTGTTGAATTTTGTGCATGGCTATTGAGCATGATTAATGTATTCTTGACAGCTTCGCTCCCTAAAGATACAAGGAAGCAACACGAGACAATCATGGCAACAGAAATGACAGGTGTGAGCATAAAGAAAAGGTTAACTAATCTTATGACATGTGTGAGCATGTACTTTTATTGATCTCTTTGCTATGGCTCACTAATATCTTTGCTTGGTTGTGTTCCTTGATAGCTTCTCTACCAAAACATAAGGGGAAGCAACACGAGGTAGAGGATGAGCTTGACATGAGAGGTGCGTCCATAAATAATATAGTTTGCTTAACTCACAAAGGATTGCTAATCTTGTAATTGTTTTTTTATTGCACTATGTTATGAAAATGCACCCATGGTTTGGTGATCTCATTGTTTATAACTGACAGATGCTATTGGCACACAGAGCTTGCATCATTCGGTGCGATTTGTTTTCCCTAGAGAGCAGTCTGTTCTACAGGCATCGAGAGATCATAGATGTTTAGCTATATCAAGGGATTATATTACCATTGCACGTGAGTTTCGTTCTGGTGTGCAGTCATTGATATGGATGCCCCTACACGAGCATATGGTCAGAGTCCGGTCTACAGATTCTGGTGGATACAGGAGAGATGGTAGGCTTGTTCCATGGGCTGCTGATTTTGTGTTTCTTGACTTGCCTTTTGGAGGTGTCCTACATTCTACACCCTCACAACCTCCATGGGATACTTGCACTGAGGAGCATGTGAGAGCCGCCATTCATTTGACGCACAGTACATTGGCAGATTCTGGATGGCTTATTGTTTTGGGATCTATTGCAGGTATCAATATCTTCTATACTAAGCAAACCTTATTGTTGCTTTATTTGCATTTGTTGAAAATCAGATTTCTATATGGTAGGTGATACTCTTCATTGGATTGAGAAGATGAGTAGAGCATCTAACATGGTTATTCATCGTCGAGTGATTGTTATGCATCATTCATCTTATGGATTTGTGGATGTGGGTGGAGATCATCAAGAGGTTGATTTTTTTTTTCTTTTGTGCCTAGTGTATGTAATGATTAAGCTATAACATTCTAAGTGTTTATGTTTCTTTGCAATGTGATAGTTCAATGCTCTTCTTCATTCATAGGCAAGGTGCACCACCTCCGGTTTACCTTGATGAGAGTATGTCATTGTTTTGTGCAATGGGCATGACCCCTACAGATACCATCATGCGACACTACTTGCCAGAGTCCGCTTATGCAGTCATGGATTCTGGACTTGCATGGCGAGGATGCATGCAACGTAGCTCTTACTTCATTGCTAGGCTTGTTGAGCAAGCCGAAAGGCCTTTGTTTGGAGTTTGGTTGTGGGACTGCTCCTATTCTCAAAGCATGTCTCTCTTCAAGACGTGCTTGTGCAGCATTGGATAGTGATGATGCTTTGATCTCGACATATGTGTCATCTCTACTTCATCCACAATCTAGAGGGCAAGACAGACATGAGGCCTCAACTTCTGCAGATGTGGTGGATGAGGAGAATAGACCTCCCGCTCAGAACCCATTTGATCATTTGTGAGCATTCCATTTCTTTTGGTCATGGACATGCTATTTTTTGAGTGCCTCTCCTTACTTAAATTTTGCTTTTTCAAAAATATTGTCATGGCAATATTTGACAATAGCTAGGTGGCTATTGATGCTGATTTTGCAAAATCTTTTTTTGCACTATTCAACGTCCATTTATTTGCTTTGATGTGTTCATTTTTTTCTTAATTGAAGTGCCTTGCCAGTGTACATTGAGGCTGAGGCTAAAAGGATGGTGTGAGATCCACGATACAATGTTCAAACCTCCGACAAGCCAAACAAAAGACATGCCTTCATCGATGATGAGTGCGTTTCATGCTAAAGTATCATGTTTTGTACTTGATGAAACCAAATGTTATAATTAATTTGTTGTTCAAAAATGATATCAGTGTTCACTAAATTATTGTTGATGACTTGAGAATGGCAACAAATAATTCCTTCTCTTGTGATATCATGATGAGTGATTCATGCAAAAGTATCATGTTTTATATTTAATTTGACCAAAGTTTTGCTCGTTGTGGTCTCTCTCTCTCTCTCTCTCTCTCTCTCTCTCTCTCTCTCTCTCTCTCTCTCTCTCTCTCTCTCTCTCTCTCTCTCTCTCTCTCTCTCTCTCTCTCTCTCTCTCTCTCTCTCTCTCTCTCTCTCTCTCTCTCTCTCTCTCTCTCGCGCGCGCGCGCGCGCACGTTTGGATATCGCTCGGTTTTTTTCTTCGCTCGATAAAGTTTGCTCGGTGCTTGGTAAAACTCTTCATTGGGTTGATTTTTTAGAGCAATTTATGTGCCAATTTCACAAAGTGGCATTGACTGCTGAAGCGGATGCAAAGATCAAAGGGCTACGGCAAGAAGTAAGTGAAAATTTTGATGCTTTTATCAAAAATTTGAAGAAAGCTGGAGGGATTTTGTTGCTATCATCGAAGTGGTCAATGCAAATTGTTTCAACCTAGAGAAGTTCCTAGCTTGCTTGCACCCGTGTGTTCAAGAGAAGGTTGATTATGAAGAGCCGAGAAACTATACTGAGGCTGTTAGAGTTTCCAAGGTGAAGAGCAGGAAAGTGAAGAGAAAGCTTGAGTTGGGCTTGTTAAAGCCTATAGATGGCGAGGAGAAGGGTTCCAAAGAGCCTGTGCTGGTAAAGGTAAAGTTACCTTGTTATATGCATGAAGATGTGGTGGTTGCCACTATGAATAAGAGCATGTAAGAGTGTTGGAGCTTGGGAGTAAAGACATGCAGACAAGGATGCTATGCGACACCACGTTGATGACAATGCTCATCAAGGTAGCTGTAGAATGTGCTTTGGTTATACAACAAGTACAAAGGTTTTCCAAAAAGGAGAAAGATGTTAAAATTATGGAAAAAGAACAGGTCGCATGAATGGATCGGCAAGAGGTGTTAGATGCTGACCAAAGGGAAGAGTAGTTGTAGCTGCCTATGGAATTGCACAGGTAACTCCTTGGGTACAGGTTCTTTTGGTCAGGCATGCATTCAAGACAAAGTCAATTAGGGGTTTGATGACCTGGTGTGTGTAATGGATGAAGAGACACAAGTGCCTGTTGGGAAAGCTTTGACCAAGGTGCAAGTGATGCGAGGGTTTGTCCCTCTACATGTGGAGGTTCCTTTGGGAGAATGAAAGTATGTTGCTATGGTTGTGCCGGCAGAGGCAAGTGTGGAGGAGTATGTGTATCAATCATAGTGCCCTTCCCATGCCACTTTACTTGGTTGGGACGGAGGTCCAACTATGGTTAGTGTGGATGATGGTACATCTATCTTGAGTGATAGTGTGGTTGGTGATGCTTTTTTGGAAGCGATAAATTTGCCTATGGGTGCTTGGAGCGGTGAAACTATGCCAAGGACAAGTTATGTGGATAACTGGCTATGTGTTGGAGTAAAACTACAATAAGGTGCTGCTAATGGATGGGCATGCTCAGTGCCAATGTTAGATCTAGGGGGATAAAGCAGGGGGTTGGGCAACCCGCTTGAGCAAGAGTGGCAAGTGATAGGACACAGATTTTGTATATATGGTTATGGTTTTGAAGTTCTTTTGGTTTTCAATTTAGTGTTGCAGTTTTTTTTTGATGCAATCAACATATGTGTGGTTGAACATAAATGTTCAACTAGGGGGTGGGCAATGATGGTGCAACCAGATTTGGTGGATGCTGAGAGATGCACTATGCATTGGTGTGTGTGCTAACAAGTGTAGGATAAAGGGCTAAAGCATGTACATGAGGCCTGGCAGGCAAGGTGCATTGGAAATGTATGGCTAATGAAGTTTTTTTAGACTAGGCTAAAGGATTTGGCAAGTCTAAGTGTCCAGAGTGATGTGCTAGTGCTCGAGAATGTAGTGTTCAGAGTGCTCTAGAAGTCAGTCTAGACGGCTCATCAAACGAAGCCACCATATAAAAGATATTGAATTTCCAAGTTAAAAGGCTTTGCAAATCCCCGACGAACACGGCAGACAGGGGCATGCCGATTTTCTTAGATCTTCAATTCGAGCTCCATATAGAAAGTTATGGCTAGTTGAAAAATTAACGGGGGCTAGTTATGGGCCAACTTTCCTACATTGAGAAACATGCCTACTAAGAGATTTTGGGCCTCAACCGAGTTCTAGAATGTCATATGCATTGTATGGAGCTAGTCAGTATTGACGGCTTGTCAAATGGAATCACGAGGGTTGAGATATTGCGGTTAAGAGTTGGTGCCAAAAGACGGTGGAAGGACGCCAAGTGTTTTTGCCAGTTTTGGCGGCCTCAGTTTGCGGGCTCAAAAATTTCATAATGCAACAAGTTCCATGTGGATTCAAGTCAATGACAACAGCTTTTCACCTAGTTTTTATAGCTCGGCAATTGGACACCGGGGCAGGAAGTGAAGCCGATTTGAAGTGGGTAATTTTTTTTGTTTATGGTTAGGGTTTTTGTGGGGCAATTCTCTCAACCCACCAAGGGGGCGCGTCCACAGGTTGTGCACAACGTGGCACCTCTCCTTATCCCATATGCGCTGCGAGTAGGGGAGAACGTGGGGTATCTAGAGCAAAGCGTGACCACTATGGGGTATAAAGTTGGGAGGAGCTCTTGGAGCTTTATGAGCTCTTGAACTATGGCGTCCATATGGCACTCTACGGACTGGCAGCCTTGGGTGCTGCTCGACCAATTTTGTGGATGGAGTAAGAGGCAATGGCGGTTTGGGCTGGCGGTTGGCGGTGCTGCTTGTGTGGGCAGGCTAATGACATGGCAGTTCTATGGGCGGGGGCTCATGTGTGCCTCTAAAGGCCACAAATTTTTAAAGTAATGAAGGGGAGGTCTCCCATGGGTTGTCACAGTGCCGTGACAACCAAAATGGGGCCCTTCAGGTGCTTCACATGCGAGTGGGAGTTGGAGGCTTCCCGAGGTGTCACCATCTTAGCAAGTATACTAAAACTCCAAGGCCAAGTGCATGTAAAGTGGGTAAAAATTCAAAATGAGCTCCTAGCGAGCTACATGAGCCAAGGGAAGCCCTTTTTTTTTCGAAAGTGTAGCCTCGATATAAGCGAGGGTTTTTTTGTAATGTTAGCCCGTTGACATGGTTGTGTTCTTCTTGGTTGAGTCTTTTCTTCTGGTATAGGATCCATGCATGAGGATCTTGTTACGGTTGCGTCACCATCGAGGATTTTGGAATCCATTTTTGATGCACTTTATTCTTGTAACAGTGACATTGGTTCCTGGGTCTTTGATCTGGACAATCATAAAATTGTGCATTAGTTGAGGTTTCGTTTATGTCACCTGATGCGTTGTCCGAACATCCATTATCGGTATCTTCTTGAAGCTCCAAGTGTTCTACGAAGTCATAGAGCTCGTCTTCTTCTTCGTCTTCATTTTCCTAGATCACACTCACTGCAAAGTAAGGAGCGACATCAAAGACATCTTCATCACAAAACTTTGTTGTTGGACCATCTTGAATAGTGCACACATCGAGAGTAGCCAAGATGTGTTTCCATTCTAGTGGCTCCAATGCTTCTTCAAGAAATGGTTATGGGATATAGTCCTTATCTTTAGTCGCCCTTTTTAGGATACATTCCTCACGCTTTAAACTTTTGCAATGCAAATCTCCACACAACCATAGTTCCTTAGGCTTACTCAACCATGCTGGAAGTTCTGATCATGCTATAGTAGTGGAATCAAACTCCTCCAACATATCTCTTGAGTTGTATTGCTGCTTTGAATACTAATTCACCCTCTTTCTACTTGAATCTATAGATTTGTGAGACTATATTGTGAGCTAGGCCTTCCTGCAAGAATTCTTCGATGAATTCTTTAGACATCTCATCTAGAGTCTCAAAATCACATCTTTCCATTGAGTCGAACCATGTAGTAGCGTCGCCTTTCAAAGTCGGTCTGAATCTCGCAAACTGTGTTGCAAATCCAAAACTTCCTCTCCTTTGATTACTCTTTTGAAAATCGCTACATGATCTCTTGGATTTTTATCTCCGGAGTATTTCTTATTTACCCATTTTTGGACTTGGGATCCAAAGAGAATGGGTGGTGACATGTTTCCTCTTCCTTCACAAATTCCTTCTTGAGCTCAAGATTATGGTATTGAGATTAAAGGGGAAGCAAGGCCAAGTTGGTTGACAGCTGAAGAGAAGGGAAAAACAAAGGTGGTAAGCATAATCTGTTTGGAGAAGAAAGAGGATGATTCAGGAGTTGTGGTCATGCCTATAGGTAAGAGGGTTACAAGAGATCATGATATGAATGATGCAAGTCCCAGCCATAAAAGAGAGAAACAGGTTGAAACAGGTACACGCAAAGAGAAGAAGAAGAGAAAATCCAAGCAACAATACAATGTATCCGACTTTCCTTTGGGAGAAGGACAACCAAATTATAGTTTAAGGGCTGATTTGGTGGGTAGAAAGGATGATGTTACCTTTGGGAAACTCATGGAAATGTGTCCTAAGACAAAGAGGCAATGGAAGCATGTAGTCAACCCCATGAAGAAGGAGCCTGCAAGGGGGCCAATGAGAATCCTGTCTTTGAATGAAGTACCTAATATATGCCCTACTATAGATGCATGGCACAAGAGGAAGTGCATTGGAGGCTTATATTGATGGAGGTGCGCAGGTATGTGTTATTACTCAGGCTTGTGTATCAAAGTTGGGAGTCAACATGATGAAGAATTCAGGTTTTTGCATAAAGCTTGCCAACCAATCAAGGGTGAGGTGCTTGGGAGTAAAAGGACTTGGAGGTGGATGTATTTGATGTTAGAGTGTTGGTCAATTGCCATGTTATGCCTGCGGGTATTGGTGATTTTCCTCTCATCCTTGGAAGATCGTGGTTACAGGTAACCAAAGCTGTACAAGATTGGGGACATGGTACTATCACTCTCTACAATAAAAGGGGTGATAAGAAGACGTTTGATATGGCTAGCAAGAAATCTTTGGATGCTAATTTTGATGAAAAAAGTGATGAAGAAGAGTACTTAAGTGAAGACGCAAACAATGGGGATGACGACAGTGAAGTGGAAGATAGCAGCGATAGCGATCTAGATGTTTCCTCCTTGTTTCTTGAAGAAGAGTTATAGAACTTAACCAAACTTAATTGGAAAGGAAAATAAACCCAAAAATCATATACTTACAACAATGAGGTGGAAAATACCTGATACTTACCTGGAGATCAAGTGCATCTCTCAACCTGTAAGCGTACCATATCCAAATTTCTTTGACCTACTAATCACTAAAATTAGAGATTAGTGAAGATAAAGAAATTGAACTTGTAACCCTGGGTGTTTCCTTGGCAATCCTAACCCCTTGGTGAGCTCCTAGAAAGAACTTACGTACTACCCCTTGGCAGATAAACAATTTCTTTCCCCGCGCAAATACAAAAGTGTGAAGGTATCCACAATTGACCATCAACATTTATTTACTACCCCTTGGTAGATGGAGAATGTCTTTCCTCTCAAAATTGTGTTTCTATAGACACGCCTAGAGCCATAGAGAAAACAAAAGTTCCACGCAAGGCGGGACTCCTAGTTCATGTGGACAACCATGTGTCTGAAATTCTTGATGCATCTATACTCCATGCTATAGATCAGCTGATGCGAGTGTAAGTGCATCAAAAAATTGAACTCAATCTGTGCACGAAAAACAAGTAGTGCTAAAATGACACCCATAACATTAATAATGGCAAGACTCTTGCTTGGCCAGTAACGTCGATGGGTACTCCTCTGGGTAAATTTGTTCAAGCTAGAGAACAATCACCCAAGGAATGCCAACAGTTGGGTCTTACCCTAGATCTGACAATGGCTCTTAGCCAACCTGTGTGGCTCATAGCCCGTATTCAAATAGTGTTCAATTGACGAACCGATGAAGACTAATTTGGGTGGTGTCTTGCCCACTTTCTAGCTGAGAGTTAGAGCACCTTGGCTCAGGCTGACTCACAAGCAAGGCATGTATCAAAAGCTTCTTAGAAATTTTTCATTACTCTTCAAGAGAAATAAGAAAGAGAGCGAAGGAGAGCATGCTAGGCTGAAGAGCTTTCCTTAAACTAGTATGATGTGTATAGTTGGTTCCCATGCTCTGGTGCATCTTATGCCTAACTCAAATCACATCTGGACGCACCTACCTTTTAGGGGTCGTGGATTGTATGAGGAGGACTTAAATATGGCACTTTGCATGTGAATTAAGTCCTAGATTTAGGTTCGTTTAGTGTGTTGTGCGGTGACAGCAACCAAAAATCATGTGAAACAATCTAGAAATTATCTTGTCCTTGATAGAGTTTCCAATGTTATAGCGAAAGCCTAATCCATAGGGTAGTGAATTTCATCCCACCTGGCTAGCATGCCTTGCATGCAAAATTTAAGCCCTTGGCTACAGTGTGACAGACTCAAACATAAAAGCCAAAATCATAAGTTCCTTGCACAGTTGGTACTGGTAGGGATGTTGTGAGGTGATATCCCAATGTTTGCCAGTGCCCTAAGCTTGTGTGCCAATTCCCTTGATGCCCAGTCAAGAGGCAATATCTTAGCACGAGTTAGAAGCCTTGCTTCACGTGTAGCTGGCAAAGCTCTTTGCTTTGATTAACTGACAATCCTTTCCAATGGAAATGCATAAGCATGAAAAATCAAGCAAATCTTAACATAGTCTAACTTGGTCTTCTGCCGACTGTAAGCAGATGTCCTGAACTTTTGAAGGAGAAACTTGCTTGAATTCGATTCATAGCCAATTCGAATGAGCGAGAGAGAGTTGTCACGTGCACACTCGTCTGGTACGTAATGAAAGATCCTGCAAGCAAAGTGTCGAATCACTCCCTAGCTTGTATGCTCATAGCATATGCCAATCTTGGAAAGTATTAATGCAAAATTCATAAATTGAAGCCGTGCTTCACATAAGTAATGTGTAGCCAACAAATGCTGCTATCGACCCACATATATCTTGGCAAAACTGAATCGACCATGTCGAATATCTCATCCTTGACAATGTGCCGCTAATGAACAAGTAGATGGCCTTGCCGATCATGTGTGCCGCTGTCGGGGATGTCCGAGACATGGGAAAGAGAGCTCTGTTGAACGTGCAAAGAGTCGGCCATGCCGAACAATTTGGCATTGTTCATGAATTCTAGGTAGAGGCCTTGCCAAACGCCATGAGTTTTGGTTAGTCTTACCGACAAACGTATGCTTGATACGAGTTTGCAATCTAATTTGTGGGCGTTAACCAGCAATGTATGCAACAAAATGTAAATGCTTCAAACTGTCACAAGTCGTGCTTGTGCTTGGAGTGTTGAACGTGCCGTCATGCACAAGAATCTTCCAAGACATGTCGTGCATGCCTACTTGTGCCACAAAATCTTGCGTGATAGAAGAACCTTGTGCTTTCCATCTCAGGAATCACGCGAATCGACATGCCATTGTTGTCAATATCTTGCATGTTGCATGACCATGCATGCCAATAGTGTTCTAGCCTTAGCAATTTCCTGCACTGCATAATTGTAACTAATCAAATAAGAAAAGTGAACAAAATATGCATACCATGTCTGCTATTTGTGTGTAGATCACCTCCCAAAATAACTGGCATCAGAATTTTTGATTGCATGTTATTGACAGCTTCTGAAGACGAGGTTGAGTATGTGATCATGATGTCCTAAATCGTGCCAATGGCCTTTCAAAGCAGTGTTGTTGTGAGTGCGTGGATGCGGTGTGCGTACATAGAGAGTGTGAAGGGGAGAGGGGGAGAGAGAGAGCACGACACAGGATGTGGGTGGAGCTCCCAAATCTGACTGTGTGAGCACCATGTGAGAATGTGAGTGAGAGCTCCTTACGTATAAAGAATAAGGAGATAAGTGTGGGCAACCGGACAGGGGTAAAGTATGGTGAGGCACACCGCCTTTACCTAACATTCTCCCATTAAAGGTTGTGTGCCAATAAGTGGCGAGAAGACTAGCCTACAACTAGTATATACAAGAGGTTAGAGAAGACGACTCTCAACCTATGCCCACTGGCTCACTCTGTAATCGCTCTAGTGCCTCTGCAACATGCATACCACTAGGGCTAGAGCCACGATGACTCTCCTCATGCAGGTATCGAGTGACAACCTGCATGGCTCCACAATGCACAATGCTAGTGTTAGTCATCGCATGATTGACAACTCCCACTGCAAATGCACCAACCGCATAAGCAAGATCAGGTCTTGAGACCAAAAGGTCAGACATGAGAGACCTGAAATCCAATGAAACATGCACTATGTGTGCCAACCTATCCCTGTCAGCAACCTCAGTGCCATATGCATCCTCATCAGAAACCACCTAACTATGCATCACCATGTTAGCATCCTCTGGCAAAGGCATATCTACTTAGAATAACTGCAAAACCGAAAAATTAGCACCACTGCAATCACACATAGTTGTTTGAAGGACACTGTCGTCCTCAAACATATTAGACGCATCATAGAACAATGCATCAATCTCAACTGATGATGACTGACCAAGTTGTGCATCCCCAGAGATACCACTATCTGCGTGAACGTCACCACAAGACAAATGCACAACCTGTTCTCCATGCAACACATCCGCAAAAGAGACATGCCTTGTCTCTCGCTCCCAACATGGCTGCAAATACACAGAGACTACACCGGCTCGTCTGTCATAAAGTGCAAAGGGTATATTGAGGCCTCTAAGCACTTTTCTAGGCTCCCGTGCTGCTCAATTGGGTTGGGGTTGGAAAAAACAGCAAACACACACACAAACCCGCAACCTAACCCTACACAAATTTGGGGCACCACCTAGTTTTGGATGCGAACTAGGACGAGTAGAGAGAGAGAGAGAGAGAGAGAGAGAGAGAGAGAGAGAGAGAGAGAGAGAGAGAGAGAGAGAGAGAGAGAGTGCTCGGGCTGCTTTGAAATGTATCGTCCGTGATCAAGCAAACACAATTATATATGTAAGAAAGAGAGGGAAGGGGGAGGGGGTGATTGTTGCACTAATACCTTCTTACACATTTGTCATGACCAATGAAAGTGAGATTAGTATTTGTTCAACATAGCTTGAGTAAATACAACTAAGAAAATCAAATATTGAGGGGTCTAAAAAAATATGTATATGTCAAATATAAATAATATAGGTGGAAAAAATATAAAGGGGTCAAAATAAATCTCTCTCATTATAAGTCTACCATAAAAAGATGAATATTTTTGGTGGTCTAATTTATGAGAGTGATAGAGAATAGATGTAGGAAGGAAAAAATCACAATAGTGAAAAAATATACACATAAATAGAACTAGTTTTTTTGGATTTTTTTTGGGATGGAGTTACACCAAAAATAAGAGAAGCTTGCATGAAATTATTTTTATATGGAATAAAGAGTAGGCAAAATGGTAAGAAAAAATATGGTAATGGTGAGTCAATGTACATAGCATAAATAACACACCATAGGTAGAAATATTTAAATAAATACCAAAATAATTATGAAAAATCCTTTTATTTAGGCCCTATATACAATGAAATATTTACACTCAAATGGGCCATAATATACTTTTTTTTTTTTTGGCTCAACTAGCCCAGTGACTAGCTAATTAAGGGTTTTAAGAAGATATGGAAAAAGTCCCCTAACTCACACACACCTATATACAGTGAAATGGTAGGGATAGCCACAGTGTTTGGATGATTTTGGTAGGGTGGGTTAACTCACTATGGCAATTACGGAGAGCCAAAAAACGGCTATCAATACCATACCACTCTAGCACCTCTAGCTATCACAAGAAATCCCCTATGCTTTTGAATGATCGCTCTCCAAGCAGTACACAATGTCCACTACTCTGCAATTGACACACTGAAATGAGACTCTGGCCGAGTCCTGGTACATAACGTACATCTCGTAGCGTAAGTAACGCACCACTAGGTAAGGACATGCAAACATCTCCAGCACCCTCTATGTCATATGATGAACCATTAGCAAACTGCACACAACCAAGTCTCCCACTAGAGAAAGAGCAAAAAAAATCATGACGTGGTATCATGGGAAAAACTACATGCTCGTATAGTAGAAAACATGTAGACAATGTGCTATCCCAAGACACAAAGTAGTCTGAAGGCAAGCTAGACTCAAAAGTGACATTTCCATCACATGCATAATCTCTAGCATATGTCCTCATAGTAGCACCATGCATTTGCCTCTTTCGCTCCCTCATACGCATGAAGCAACGACGCCTTATATGCCCATCGTAGCCGTAGTGCCAACATGTCATTCGCGATCATGAACGAGAACCGCCTCTTTTATGAAGCGTCTCCATATCCATGCCAAAACTATGGCAAACACTGCTTGAGATCACTAGACTCTCCCACCCGAGAATAAACCACTGTCTCAAGCAAAGAAGGTGAGCAAACGATCAAGCTCACTAGCCTGTACAATAGGCATACATATCTAATAAAATTTTGGCATAGTCTCCTCTGTAAATGGAGCAAAAACTCAACAGTAAATCGTAATGGAGACAACAACAAATGCCCAAATGGCCAATCCGGGAATGTACTCGTCCAGAATCACCTCACAAAGTCATACATAGAGCCAAACAGCTCTAGTCGGAGTATCACTCAACGATGCCACAAATGAAATACATATGTGAGTGAAAAAAAATACTGCCAAAATGTGTCAATGAATGAACAATGTGCCAAAAAACCGTAAAATACACAACTTCTCACTCCTACGAGAGTGGATACAAGAAAACCAAATTGTGTCCAAAAATTGACAAAACCTATCAAAAGTGAGAGCTAAGCTCGATCACAAACTATGGCGAGTAAACTCCAGCCACTATCCACAAAAGCATACACAAAGCAAAAACTCAAGACACCTGCTGTGTCAAAATCGATATGCAAGCCAAAACACTACAAAGATATCCTCAACTGCAAATGGCAACACATATGGGAGTACTAGACTCAACATGTAGCTGGGAGTCAAAACTAGAAGCTCCAAATGGCCGAGTACTCATACCTCAAGACCAAAAATGTAGAGCAAAACAGACTCACGATGCACCACGCAAAAGGGAAAACACGGCATGTAAATCTTGAGTGCTACAAGCAATCGCAATCTCGATCGCACCAACGATGCGCATAAAACTATTGGGAAAATTTTGCCAGAGTTTCGTCAGCAAAACGGCTACAAAACCAGTAACCAAAGTGACTGCACGCTCAAACCCATGAGCAACCAAAGCGCATCAAACCGCACTCCAAATGCATGCACCAATGTCCACACTTTGCATACATCATTGCAAACACCTGCAAATCTAGTACACAAATACCTACTCTAGCTGTGACTGCCAAAAAACATGCTCGAGACATACATTGCCGAGCTCAAACTGCAATCACATGACTCTCCATGAGCATCAACCCACATTAGGCATACATCGTATTCTCCCACCTGTGAGGAAACTTGCAGCAGATACCACTCTCACATCGATATTGGCGTGCTTGAGAGCCTAAGCTGCCGCAAGCATGTCTACGCATTAGTCCTATCAATCTTCCATAGTAGAGTGTGACAAGCTCTACTTGGCGTTTGGAAGACGTCGTCTCCGCAAAGTTGATCCTAAGCATGCATACTTCTTAACATTTGTGCACAATAAAGAAAAAGAGAGTCTTATAACACAAAAACTTTGTTCATTTTAAACATTTCTACATATTCTTACTCTAGGGAAGCACTGTAAGCATTGACAAGGTTTAGGTTATCCTTCAATTGTATGCCTTGCATCCATCTAGCATGTTCAAAAGGATAGTTCTTTACTTAATAAGATACCGTCAGATAATCTTACTGCCTCTCAATACCTTGTCTTCATGTCAGAGAATGGACTTGGGCTGCAGCACCTCTTCTTGGTCCTCGGTCTCCGGTGGGTCTTCAATAGTTGGTTCTTGAGGTGGCTCTCCTTTGTAAGGCTTTAGTAGGCTCACACGGAAATCATTGTGTATGGGCCAATGACTAGGCAACTTGAGTTGATAGGCCATCTCATTGATTGGTCTAAGAATCTGGAAGGGACCATAGACCTTTTTGCTAATTTAGCATAGTACTTTTGGTGTCCCGTAGGATTCTTGCCCGTAGTGTGCCTTAATCAAGCCTTGAGAAATTTAAGTAAGACCCAATCATTTTGTTTAAAGGCTTTAGCTCTTCTGTGCTTATCAGCACTAGCCTTTTGCCTTTGCTGTGAGATAGAGATAGCATCCTTAATCTTTTGGAAAGATTCTTGTAGGTCTCCGCTATACTCATCTGCAACGAAGATCTTCCTGTGTACCTTAAGTAGTAGGGGACTTTTAGATCTTTTCTCAATTACCTCAAAGGGTGCTTTTCTGGTGGAGGTATGTATAGTGTTATTGTAGGCATACTCCACTAATGGTAAATACTTCTCCCATTGGGACTTTTGATCTACTTCCGTTACATAGGCTTTTAGTACATCAAGAATTGTTAGGTTAGCTATTTCACTTTGTCCATCCATTTGAGTGTTACCATATACATGTGGTAGTGATGTGTGTGAACACACTAGGACCGCAGGGGCATTTTTTCCCTCTTTAGGAGGTTTTTTCCCCCGTGCATTGTATATACGCCCATCACTCTAGGGCTATGTATCTTTCCATTGCACATTAAGTAAGACATTCTCTATTGTGTGCCTAGAGCTTCCTTCGTCTTCTCCAAGCTGTGTGTGTTTCTCTGCAACCCTAATTCCAACAATTGGTATCAGAGTAGGTCACGTCCTCCCAGGCTTAGTCGCCAGCTGCTCCAGCACACGCCTGCTCACTTTCTCCGATTTCAGCGAGCTTTGGCGAGCGTTCGCAGGTCGACAAATATTTTGGGAGGACTCAAAGAGCTTGGTCTGCTCAGAATTTTGATTTGGGCTCATTTCGGCCTCCGTTTCCACTACGGGCAGTACTGCACAGGCTATTTCGTCATTTTGTGCAGATTTTCTGTCAGTGCCGTTTTCTGCATAACAGGTGCCTTATAGTCTTCTACGGTTTGTGCTATATAGCACAAGTTGTTCCCGCTCCATTTCTCCAATTTTCGGGCAGTTTTCACATCAGGTGCAGCATTTACCATGGCTGACAACAACAACACAGATGTGTTCAAGATGTTTGCTGCTAAGGACAGGTTGGATGGGGACAACTACCCTATGTGGGCTTATATGATGCAACATGTTCTTGTGTCAAAAGGTGTCTGGAACATTGTGCAGGGCATTGATGTACGTCCTGGTTCTGAAGATGTAGGCGATATTGAGGATGTTGCAGGTCTTGCTGCAAGGATTGCAGCTGTTAGAGTTGTTTTGCCTACGGCAGAACAAGCTCGTTGGGATGTTAAGGATGCGCAGGCTCATGCATTGATTGCGTTGTCTGTGAAGCGCACCATTATTCCTCACATCCGTTCAGCAAAATCTGCAAAACAGGCTTGGGATATTCTAGCAGGTCTTTATGCAAGCCGCAATGAGGCTAAAATTGCTTTGCTGCGTAAAGAGCTAGAGACGAAGATTATGCATGAGGAAGCAATCTCCTCGTGCTTGGTATGAGAAAGCTGACACTCATTTGGTTAAACGAGGCTTTCGTAACAGTCCAACAAAAAGCACATTGTATGTAAAGCGTGAGGATGATGTATTTCTCATTGTGGTTCTTTATGTTGATGATTTGCTGATCACTGGACCAAATGAGAGACATATTGCTGAATTTAAGGCTGATTTGAATGCTACTTTCAAGATGAAAGATTTGGGGCTGTTGCATCATTACTTGGGTATACAGTTTAAGCAGTGTGATGGTGGTATTGCCTTGTGTCAGAAAAGTTACATAGAGACATTGCTATGTAAGTTTGGACTTGAGGATTGCAAACCTATTGCCACTCCCATGGAAACAGGTTTGAAGTTGAGTCTACATGATGTCGGCGATCCTGCTGATGTCACTCTTTACCAAACTGCTGTTGGCTGCCTCATTTATGTATGCAACACGAGGCCAGATATTCAGTTTGCAGTCTCGCAGGTCAGCAGATTTATGCATAGCCCAGGGTCTAAGCATTGGCAGGCTGTCAAGAGGATTTTCCGCTACCTTAGTGGCACTGTACATCTTGGCTTGTTTTATCCCAAGGGGGGATCATTGCCGCCAGACTTACATGCTTTTTCGGACTCAGATTGGGCTGGTTGTTTTGACACGCGAGTGTCCACAAGTGGTTTTTGTTTCATGCTTGGCAGTTCATGTATATCATGGTTGAGCAAGAAGCAACCTACTGTGGCCACTTCGAGTTGTGAGGCTGAGTACAGGGCAGTCTTCACAGCTACGGTTGAGTGTGTATGGCTCAGACGCCTTATGGCTGATTTGGGTGTTGGACAGGACACTGCCAACACTATCTACACTGACAGTCAGAGCGCATTGGCAGTTACGAGGAACCCAGTTTTTCATGCTCGCACAAAGCACATTGAGGTGCATTACCACTATGTCAGGGAGAGGCTCTCAGCAGGAGAGATCAGCTTGGCTTACGTGCCAACACAGGACAACCTTGTAGATCTTTTCACAAAGGCATTGTCTCGTGAGAAGCTTGAAGCTTTCCGCAAAGCTTTGGGCTTACTCCCCTTTGTGGACTGATCCTGTCCTCAAGGCATGGCACTTCCCTTTACTCATGTGCCAGCTCTCGTTCACCGCATCACTCCAGGGGGGATTTGTTACCATATACATGTGGTAGTGATGTGTGTGAACACACTAGGACCGCCGGGGCATTTTTTCCCTCTTTAGGAGGTTTTTTCCCCCGTGCATTGTATATACGCCCATCACTCTAGGGCTATGTATCTTTCCATTGCACACTAAGTAAGACATTCTCTATTGTGTGCCTAGAGCTTCCTTCGTCTTCTCCTAGCTATGTGTGTTTCTCTGCAACCCTAATTCCAACATTGAGGGTGATAGGCCGAAGGATGTGCACGTATGTTGCACGTGTCAATGCAAGGAACTTGCCGATACACTGTGTGCGAGCCACAAATGGCTCCAAGCACACAACAAGCCTAAACTAGTAAGCTCAAAGATGGCAATGGTGTGTCACTCATCGCTCTACGCTTGCTGTCATGGAGGATTCCTTGCCGCGAAGAAGAGGGAGATGCCGCTACTCCACGCTCAACCGCCTCGCCCGTCGTCGTGCCGCCGCAATGCTCTCTCTCTCTCTCTCTCTCTCTCTCTCTCTCTCTCTCTCTCTCTCTCTCTCTCTCTCTCTCTCTCTCTCTCTCTATTAATGCATGGAACATGCCTATCGATTGAAAGGATGGGTGCTAGCTTTTGAAATAGCAAAATTTCGCCTTGCATCTTGACTTTGGGTGTTTAAAAATGGCCTCTTCAATTATATGAAGAACGTGTTGCTCCAATAGGGATTTGACGAACTTGTTCCAAGAAAGGCTAGGAATTAAAACAAAATAGTACTAATCTAGTACCTCCCTTGTGGATTTAGCCTAGGGTAGTGGCACAAAGCTTATACATGCCCAATCACCAAATTCGCGTAAGGGAATTTTATTCTACTAAATGCAAATGCATAGAAAGTATGATTCAATCAAGTGGCGAGCGATAGAAACCACTTGATATAGCATACTAAAAAAATTCCTAGGATACTAATTAGGCTAGGAAATGATGATTAGCCAATATGAGGCTCGAATACCATATAATGGGACTAGGTTAGAGTTGATAGGCGTTAGCAGCATTCATGAGTATTAAGTATGATGTACACTAATCCAAACTTAATTAACAAGTGTAATCAATGTGCAAACAAGTAGACGATGCATTAATAATTGAACTAAGTATAATGGGCTTATGTAACCAAAAGAGAGAATCTTGCAATCGACTCAATCAATGATGTAGGAGACACAAGTGGCACGGGGTGCTAGGAAGAGATGTTAGTGTTTGTGTGTGACTTGTGAGAGAGTCTCCAAAGTGGGGCCCATCACTCTAGGGCTATCTATCTTTCCATTGCACACTAAGTAATACACTCTCAGTGTGTGCCTTGATCTTCCTTCATCTTCTCCAATCTGTGTGCGTTTCTTTGCAACCCTAATTCCAACAATTGGTATCAGAGCAGGTTGCGTCCTCTCGGGCTTAGTCGCCAGCATTTCCAGCACACGCGTGCTCACTTTCTCTAATTTTAGTGAGCTTTGGCGAGCGTTTGCAGGTCGACAAAAATTTCAGGAGAGCTCATACAGCAGAGTTTGCTCAGATTTCTGATTCGGGCTCATTTCGGCCTCCGTTTCCATTACATGCAGTACTGCACATGCTATTTCGTCATTTTGTGCAAAATTTTTGTTAGTGTCATTTTCTGCATGATAGGTGCATTACAGTCTTCTACGGTTTATATTGTATAGCACGTGTTGTTCTCGCTTTTTTTCTCCTATTTTCGGATAGTTTTCACATCAGGTGCAGCATTTACCATGGCTGACAACAACGCAGATGTATTCAAGATGTTTGCTGCTGAGGACATGTTGGATGGGGACAATTATCCTATGTGGGCTTATATGATGAAACATGTTCTTGTGTCAAAGGGCGTATGGAACCTTGTGTAGGGCATTGATGTACGTTTCGGTTTTGAGGATGTAGGCGATGTTGAGGATGTTGCAGGTCTTGCTGCAAGGATTGCTGCTATTAGAGTTGTTTTGCCTACAACAGAACAAGCTCGTTGGGATGTAAAGGATGCACAGGCTCATGCATTGATTGCCTTGTCTGTGAAGCGCACCATTGTTCCTCACATTCGTTTAGCAAAATATGCAAAACAGGCTTGGGATATTCTAGCAGGTCTTTATGCAAGCCACAATGAGGCTAAAAGTGCTTTGCTGCGTAAAGATCTGAAATCAAAGAATATGCATGAAGAAGATGATATGGACACTTTCCTTGCTGGTGTCAAAGATATAAAATATGAAACTTATCCCTGCAAGTGAAGTCATTTCAGACAGTTCCCTTGTGCAGACTGTTCTTGATGCATTACCAGATTCATACCAGACTTTTGCTTGTACTTGGAGACTAATGACCCAAGGAAATCTTGAAGTTGTCAAGTTTGATGCATTATGCACATTGCTGTGGCAAGCATCACTTTCGAAAAAAAATAGGACTAGGCAGCGTGCACTTGAACAGGCTTTTATTGCTTCTCAAAGAAAGGGTGGTAACATCAATGCAGCCACTTATTATGGTTCTGCTGCGAGTGGCAACACTTTTGTTCCTAATGCTTCTGCTGGAAGCAATTTGTCTGGAAATTCTGGTGATAAGGGCAAAAAGAAGATGCCTTGCCATTATTGTAGAGCTAACGATCATTTGATCAAGGAGTGTCCTAAGTTGAAGGCCAAAGAGGCTAAGAAGAAAGAGGGTGGTTCCATTGCAAATGCTGGTTCCACTACAAATGCAGCCATTGTTGAGTTTTCTATAAAAGGAGATTGTGATGCTGATGTTGATGTAGAATGGGATTTTAGTACAGAATGCACTTACAATCCTGTTGTCCATGATGCATGCTTGTCAGTTGCTGCAGATTCACATGTGTGGTATTTCGACAGCGGTGCTACAAAGCACATTACCTCCCATCATGAATTGTTCACCTCTATTGAGTATGTTCCTCATGGGAATTCAGCCACTTGTGCCAACAATGCCTCTTTATTGGTTCAAGGGGTTGGAAAGATTGTGCTTATTGCTGCAAATGGCAGTTCTTTTACACTTGTTGATGCACTTTATGTATGTGGGATCAAGAAGAATCTTTTGTCTGTATCCACACTTACTAGACTTGGACTTGTAGTCAAATTTATGGATGACAGATATACGGTTCATGATCTCAGTTTTGGTGATGAATTGTTGCATCTGGTCTTTTGTGCAGTGGGATGTATAAGCTCACTTTGTATGACAAGTGTGGACAAAATTTTGCAAATGTAGTTGCAGATTCAAGGGCTTTTTTAGATGCAAAACTTTGGCATGCACATTTTGGTCATCTGAATTTTGCTAGTCTTTTGCGTTTGCAGAAATCTGATATGGGCTTTGCCGCCTCTTGAAGCACCTGTCAAGTATGTTTGTTAAGGCTGTATTTTGGGTAAAATGCAATGTTCTAAGTTTCCAAAGGATGGTTCAGTTAGGGCCACATGCAGGTTGTAGCTTGTGCATAGTGATGTTTGTGGGCCCATGCAAACTCCATCCTTGGGCAATTACATGTACTTCGTGACTTTCATTGATGATTACTCCAGGCATGCATGGGTATTTCCGCTTAAAGCAAAGTCCAAAGTTTTTATGTGCTTCAAACAATTTTTGGCTATGGCTAAAAATGTATTGAATGTACTATGGGCACCCTCCATTCCGATCGAGGGGGGGAGTATATGTCTCATGAATCTAATGCACTTTTGGCTAGTCGTGGGATAAAACACCAATGTAGAGTGCCATATATGCCTCAACAAAATGGTGTTGCTGAGAGGAAAAACGAGTCTCTTACGAAAATGGGAAGATGTATGGTCAAGATTCAAGCTTTACCACATTATTTTTGGCTCGAGGTTGTCATGTGTGCCACTTATGTACTCAACAGGTGTCCTACGAAAGCGTTGCAGTCTACGACTCCATATGAAGCATTGCATGATAGAAAGCCATCTATTGAGCACATGCGTGTTTTTGGTTGTTTGGCTTATGGTTTAGTGCCACAAGTGCAGCACAGAAAATTGGATGATGAGGCTGTCAAATGTTTTTTTTTTTGTTATAGTGCTGAAAGAAAAGGTTACAAGTTGTATCATCCGCACACAAAGCGTATTTTGGTTTCACGGGATGTAGTGTTTGTGGAAGATTCTGTTCAGCCCTTGCTGCCATATACTAGAGACAGTAATGTAAGCTCACAAGACATTTATGACACTTTGTTGCCTCTTTTCAGTGGTGGAAGTTCGAATGTAAATTCCAATGAGGCAAATGTACAACCTATGGGGGTTTCCGAAAATGCTATAGATCAGCCTATTACTGATGCAGATGTACATGATGTACTTGATGAGGAAAAGGCTGAAAATGAGCAGGCTAGAGGTATGCCAAAATGGCTGGTGCACACTTTGCGTGACAGTATATTGGATGCACCTTTGTCTACTCGTACTCGTTCAGGCTCTTGCCATGCATCTTCTGTCTAGCTTACATGATGTTGAGTGACCTTTGTCTTTTGATGAAGCACAAAATTCAAAAAATTGGATGGCTACCATGCAATCAGAATATGATGCACTTATAGAAAATGATACATGGAATTTATGTGATTTGCCTCTGGCAAAAAGTCCATTGGTACGAAGTCGGTTTACAAGTTGAAACGCAAGGCGGATGGTGAGATCGATCGCCATAAGGCTTGAGTTGTTGCAAAGGGTTGTGCACAACAAAAAGGCATAGATTATGAAGAGACTTTTGCTCCCACTTGTTGTATGACTACTGTGCATTTCTATGTGCATTGGCAGCTCATTTTGGTTGGGATGTACATCAATCAGACATTGTTACTGCTTTCTTGAATGGTGACATATTTGAGAAAGTTTATGTAACGCAGCCTCGTGGTTTTATCAAGAAAGGACAAGAGGACAAAGTGTGCAAATGTAACAAGGCTTTGTATGGGTTGAAGCAATCTCCTCGTGCTTGGTATGAGAAAGCTCATTTGGTCAAACAAGGCTTTCGTAACATTCCAACAAAAAGCACATTGTATGTAAAGCGTGAGGGTGATGTACTTCTCATTGTGGTTCTTTATGTAGACGATTTGCTGATCACTAGATCAAATGAGAGACATATTGTTGAATTCAAGGTTGATTTGAAATGCTACTTTCAAGATGAAAGATTTGGGGATGTTGCATCATTACTTGGGCATACAGTTTAAGCAGTGTGATGGTGGTACTTCCGTATGTCAAAAAAGTTACATAGAGACATTTCTATGTAAGTTTGGACTTGAGGATTGTAAACCTATTGCCACTCCCATAGAAACAGGCATGAGATTGAGTCTACATGATGCTTGTGATCCTGCAGATGTCACTCTTTACCAAATTGATGTTGGATGCCTCATTTATGTACACAACACGAGGCTAGATATTCAATTTGCAGTCTCATAGGTCAGCATATTTATGCATAGCCCAGGGTCTAAGCATTGGCAGGTCGTTAGGAGGATTTTTTGCTACCTTAGTGACACTTTACATCTTGGCTTGTTTTATCTCAAGGGGAGATCATTTCTGCCAAAATTACATGCTTTTTCAGACTAAGATTGGGCTAATTGTTTTGACACGTGAGTGTCTACAAGTGGTTT
This sequence comes from Adiantum capillus-veneris, assembly GCF_014529385.1. NCBI lineage: Eukaryota > Viridiplantae > Streptophyta > Polypodiopsida > Polypodiales > Pteridaceae > Adiantum > Adiantum capillus-veneris. Next base: position 86,522,998 of record NC_140937.1, read on the forward strand.
TTGTTTCATGCTTGGCAGTTCATGTATATCATGGTTGAGCAAGAAGCAACCTACTGTGGACACTTCGAGTTGTGAGGCTGAGTACAGGGTAGTCTTCACAGTTACGGCTGAGTGTGTATGGCTCAGATGCCTTATGGGGCTGATTTGGGTGTTGGACAGGACACTGCCAACACTATCTACACTGACAGACAGAGTGCATTTGCAGTTGCAAGGAACCCAGTTTTTCATGCTCGCACAAAGCACATTGAGGTGCATTACCACTATGTCAGGGAGAGGCTCTCAGCAGGAGAGATCGGCTTGGCTTATGTGCCAACACAGGACAACCTTGTAGATCTTTTTACAAAGGCATTGTCTCATGAGAAGCTCGAAGCTTTCCACAAAGCTTTGGGCTTACTCCCCTTTCTGGACTGATCCTATCCTCAGGGCATGGCACTTCCCTTCACTCATGTGCCAGCTCTGTTTCACCGCATCACTCCAGGGGGGGGATTTGTTACCTTATACATGTGGTAGTGATGTGTAGGAACACACTAGGACTCTCGGAGGGTTCACTATGTGTAAAACTACCATATCACGTGCGTTCAAGACATGTTTGTAAAACCCCTTATCTGTAAATTTTGTTAGGAATATAATGTACCCTTTACTTTTAAAATTTGTAAGTTTTTTTCAAATTTGAAAAAATAATGTCCTTCTGTATATATATTTCTGTAAGTTTCAAGAACTTTAAATACCCTTCTGTTGAACTCACGTGATAGGTTACATTTTTCTTAGGTGACCTCCCCGGGCTAGGACTACTGGGGCATTTTTCCCCTCTTTAGGAGGTTTTTTCCCCCGAGCATTGTATATACGCCCATCACTCTAGGGCTATCTATCTTTCCATTGCACACTAAGTAATACACTCTCAGTTGTGTGCCTTGAGCTTCCTTCGTCTTCTCCAAGCTGTGTGTGTTTCTCTACAACCCTAATTCCAACAGAAGAGAAAAGAGCAAATAAATTCTTTTTAAATGATATTTTCTACATTATAGACAAATTACAAATCCAATAGGACTATACCTTACCTAGAAAATGCAAAAATTACTCACTATGTGTGTCATTTTTTATTTGTCTCACTTTCAGTTAGCCGTTTGTTACTAAAATGTTTTTCATAAGTGCTCTTCTTACATATATTTTTTTCTCTCAATATGGATGGTTGTGACTCTTTGAACAAATGCCTTTCTTTCCTCACAACTATCAACAAGGGGTCCAAAGAAGGATCAAAAGCCATTACCCAATTGATCATACACCTGATGCTATGGTCACAAAAAGTCACAACATTACCTTCTAGTGGAGTACACCTCACTAACTTTCTTAAGAAGTTATATGGTCTTGATTTGGTCTTTGTCACCACCCTAGCTGTGCTAGTCATTCCAAAAAATATTGGTAATTTCTATCAGATCCAAAGTCTCTAAAAATTTCCTCTTTCGACCTACTACTAGGCAAGTGGAAGTAGAGGCAGGCAATGTTGACCATCAATTATGGTCACTATCAAATAAAGGTTTACTTGCCCTTATTCAAATGGAAACTTGGCATTTCCTAGATAACTCATCTAACTCTATTACAAAAGACTATGAACTTAAAATTATAAAAAGATTTTAATTTTTTGGTAAAGGAGAAATGATCATAGCTCCCTTCAACATGAGTTTTTTTGGATCTAACGAAATGCTCTTCAAATATAGGACAATATGGAAGGACAAAAGGAATCATGAAATTCTCCAAACCAACAGTCGATGATTATTCAAACTTCATATAAATTGTATACACACCTTACCTCAAATGTGATTGCAAGCTCCTTGACAATTGGGAACCTTATGAATCAAGCACTATACATTTTGGCCATGGCATTTGGTATGCCTTAATACACCTCACCTAGGGATACTTTTCTTAAGATATAGAGGGAGAAATTTACTTGTAAAACACCTCCTTGACATGTAAACCTTACACTTTCAAGTGACGGCTGATAAATGGAAGAAGGAGGTTACCTGTATGCCACGAATTGAGAGGAAAAGTTTTTGTACATTGCGTATTAACAAGGGAGACCTAGCCTTTCAGGAAAAAAAGAAGACATCTTCACAACAAGTAGGTGTGGAGGATGCTATTATAGTGGTTGTTCCCCCTAGATTTGATCAAGGGCCACACTTGCGAGCTTAACGCTAGTGTTTGGGTTTATGGGTTGAGTTCTGTCAAACTCCAGACTTAAAAACTAGCTCGACGCTAGTGTTTGGGTTCATGGGTAGAGTTTTGTCCAAATCCAAACTAAAACTAACTCTACAGTCCAAATGTCCTAAATCAATGTGGGTCACACAGTTCTCCCAATATATGGCAAAAGGGTTATTTTTCATGCAATTCAATGATTTGGCAATAGTCTCTAAGGTCCTGTCCAAAAGTCCACTCTTCTTCAATATCACACTAGTATGTGTACTTCTTTAGAATCCCTCTTTTGAGTCCCCTAACACCTTCAAGGACGTATGCCTAGTGTGGGTGGAATTCATCAGCCTCCCTATCTGGCTCAGAGATAACCTAAAAGACTTGGCAGCCTCCTTAGGAACCTGGCTATTTGTCCCATCCAATAGAAAAGTGGGCACCATAGCAAATAGGGTGTACATTTGGTGGGAGAGTAGAAAGCCCCAACCTAAGAATATGGTAGTTATTGTCAAGGCTGGCTTGAAGGTAATCCCACTTCTTTGGAACTTTTGGGGCATGGTTGAAGTGCAATGGGTTTGGATACTTCGCAAGACCTTGCCTACTACAAGTACACACGATATACGTGGTTCACCCAATGTGGGCTACGTCCACGGGAAAGCAGCCACTCAATGGATTTAGTACTTCAAAACAAGAAGTAGTTTACAAAGGGATTATACCCTTAATGGAGCTCCCGCCTTGCTTCACTCTCACCACCTCACACTCACCTTGTTGCATCAACTTCACACTATGAAATGTGTGTAGAAATGGCCTCCTTTTATAGGCCAAAAGGACTGCCCTCTCTCATGAGAGGCAGCCATGTGTAGCCGCCCTTGTGTAGATAAGTCCAAATTGGACCCTCCAATCCGCCCATGTGTGGCCGCCCTTGAGAAGACAAGTCCGCTTTTGAATTCGGCCACCGGCCCACCGGCCATTGACTACTGGCCACCGGCCAACCGACGGTTGTTTTTCAACCACTGTCCAGCCATAATATTTCGGCAAAAAGGAATATTCCGGTGAGGGAAAAAAGTCTCGGGGGCTTCCGCCCCCGAGGCCCCTAAAGTTGTCCCTGATTTTTTGCCATGAAAATTTTGGTTTCCGGCGAGTGATTTTCCTTCACGCACGATGGCTTCTCCTCATAATGGGGGCCTTACAAATGTGCGCTTTTACCACAGAAAATTACAAGGGTAAATCAGGCTCCATACTTAACATGTCTATGTTGAAAACACTTAAATCCCTTGTGGGAGCTCAAGACAGGATTTATGGTTTATTTTGAAAAAGTGTTCTCCATACAAAGGAGACTCTGGTGTTTTTGTTTAATACATATTTATTATACCATTGCGTTCATGTGCTTTTCAAAGTAAATGATGCTCTAAAATTGTATAGATGGGTTATGCAATGCGTTGAGGCGCAGGAATTGAATGAAGCCCCATTATTCACTAGAGAGTGGATTAATGTACGTGATGAGAATACAATGTTCTCTCCCTCTTTTATTGAAAGGAGTCTGACGACTTTGATTGGAGCTTTCTTATGTAGTTAGATTATGTTGACACCATTGGCTTGTGTGTTGATTAACAAAATCGTTAAAGTGATGGAAATAAGAGTTTATGTGAAGGAAGTCCCATGTGGGAGCCCAAGAAAGGGTGTACAATTTTTTTTATGAAGAGGTCTCCATACAAAGGAGACTCTGGTAAAAATATTAAGAATCACGTTTTCTGTACAAGCTCAAAAATACATACAAATGGTGCTTTTCATACAGTTTCATTTTGCATAAGCATAGACATGCTTCCGTATTTCTTAAAGTGTTTGGTAGTTGTGAGGTTTTGAGTTTTTCCACTACACAATGATACTTAAAGATATCATTAGTGTAATATTAGGGTTCAAAAGCTCAAAAAAATAGTTCCAATTGTAAAAGCTCAAAACTGAAGCTCGCAAAAATAAAATCCTCGAATATAGTGGCATTAAATGTACCTTTTGTGGTACTTATATGTTTCTTTGAAAAATGCTACCCAAAGGCCTTCACTTTGGACCGATTGATGGATGACAAGCCAAGGCCTATGTGATAGCTCTTGGGATGGATTATAATCACGTCTATATGTGCATCAATGATTGCATCCTCTTTTGCAGTGATCATGCTTATGTCCAATTGTGCCCCCACTAATTGGTGACACTTGGTACAAGTGTAGGCTTGAAAGATGCCATGATCCCTCAAAATTTATAGGCACTTCCCCCTTCTCTTGTGCATCCACCAACACATGTTTAAAATCAAAACCATAGTTGAGCTCCTCACACAACACACCTACAACTGCTCTATTAATGGCATTATGCATATGCTTGTGGATTTGTTGGCTTATAAGAAAATTGAAGACACGTGGATATAGTTCAAGTATGAGCCATGGTACTTGAGGCTTGTGCTTGCTAGTGATAGAGTCAATCCATTTGGCATAAAGTGCACATCATGGAGAACATTCCTAGTGATGATTGTCAAGTATAGCATCCCACTATTTTCTTGTGCCCCGAAAGTGCAAGGTTACCAGTATAGATGTGTACCTTACACCACTCAATTGAGGAGTTATAGGGTCTGTGAAGGGAGTGCATGCCATCTTTGGTGGTGGAGTGGGCTCCCCATCTTCACAAGATTGTCTACCCCAACAACCATCACTCGCTACTGCCCAACATCATCAATACAAGCCTCCCTCCAATGGTGTTACCCCCAAGAAGTGCACAATGGTGGATTGGGAAACCACTTGGGAAGATCATTGGACACCAATCAATCCCCTCAAGCACCCCAAATGGGATGTCAAGGTATTCCATTTATTTTTGGGCGCTGTATTGGTTGTTCTTGAATTCTCAACATCAATTGGATCCCATGCACATTTTTAATGTTACCATATACATGTGGTAGTGATATGTGTGAACGCACTAGGACCGTCGGGGCATTTTTTCCCTCTTTAGGAGGTTTTTCCCCCCGTGCATTGTATATACGTCCATCACTCTAGGGCTATCTATGTTTCAATTGCACAACAAGTAACACACTCTCTATTGTGTGCCTTGAGCTTCCTTCATCTTCTCCAAGCTGTGTGTGTTTCTCTGCAACCCTAATTCCAACAATTGGTATCAGAGCAGGTTGCGTCCTCCCGAACTTAGTCGCCAGTTGCTCCAACACATGCCTGCTCACTTTATCCGATTATAGTGAGGTTTGGCATGCTCGTAGAGCTCAGTCTGCTTCGATTTCTGATTCGGGCTCATTTCGGCCTCCGTTTCCACTATAGGCAAGTTTGTACAGGCAATTTCGTCATTTTGTGCAGAATTTTTGTCAGTTCCGTTTTTTGCATAACATGTGCCTTACAATCTTCTACGGTTTGTGCTATATAGCATGTGTTGTTCCTGCTTTGTTTCTCCTCATTTCGAGCAGTTTTTACATCAGGTGCAGCATTTATCATGGCTGACAACAACACAAATGTGTTCAAGATGTTTGCTGCTGAGGACAGATTGGATGGGGACAATTACCCTATGTGGGCTTACATGATGCAACACGTTCTTGTGTCAAAGGGTGTCTAGAATATTGTGCAGGGCATTGATGTACATCTTGGTTCTAAGGATGTAGGCAATGTTCAGGATGTGGCAGGTCTTGCTGCAAGGATTGCTGCTATTAGAGTTGTTTTGCCTACAGTAGAACAAGCTCGTTGGGATGTAAAGGATGTGCAGGCTCATGCATTGATTGCGTTGTCTGTGAAGCGCACCATTGTTCCTCACATCCGTTCAGCAAAATCTGCAAAACAGGCTTGGGATATTCTAGCAGATCTTTATGCAAGCTGCAATGAGGCTAAAATTGCTTTGCTTCGTAAAGAGTTGGAATCAAAGATTATGCATGAGGAAGATGATATGGACACTTTCCTTGCTGTGTCAAGGATATCAATGAGCAACTTATTTCTGCAGGTGAAGTCATTTCAGATAGTTCCCTTGTGCAGACTGTTCTTGATGCCTTATCAGATTCTTACCAGACTTTTGCTAGTACTTGGAGACTTATGACCCAATGAAATGGTAGTTCTTTCACACTTGTTGATGCACTTTATGTACGTGGGATCAAGAAGAATCTTTTGTCTGTATCCGCACTTGCTAGACTTGGACTTGTAGTCAAATTTGTGGATGACAGATATACAGTTCATGATCTCAATTTTGGTGATGAATTGTTGCATCTGGTCTTTTGTGTCGTGGGCTGTATAAGCTCACTTTGTATGACAAGTGTGGACAAAATTTTGCAAATGCAGTTGCAGATACAAGGGCTATTTTAGATGCAAAACTTTGGCATGCACGTTTTGGTCATCTGAATTTTGCGAATTTGCTGCGTTTGCAAAAATATGATATGGTTGCTTCTTTTCTCCCTCTTGAAGCACCTGGCAAACATGTTTGTGAAGGCTGTATTTTGGGTAAGATGCATCGTTCTAACTTTCCAAAGGATGGTTCAGTTCGGGCCACATGCAGGTTGCAGCTTGTGCATAGTGATCTTTGTGGACCCATGCAAACTCCGTCCTTGGGCAATTACCTTTATTTCGTGACTTTCATTGATGATTACTCCAGGCATGCATGGGCTTTCCGCTTAAAGCGAAGTCCAAAGTTTTTATGTGCTTCAAACAATTTTTGGCCATGGCTGAAAATGTATTGAAATGTACTATGGGCACCCTCCATTCCGATCAAGGGGGGGAGTATATGTCTCATGAATTTAATGCATTTCTGGCTAGTCGTGGGATAAAACACCAATGTACAGTGCCCTATACACCTCAGCAAAATGGTGTTGCTGAGAGGAAAAACAGGTCACTTACGAAAATGGCACGATGTATGGTCAAAAGTCAAGCTTTGCCACATTCTTTTTGTCTTGAAGCCATCATGTGTACTAATTATGTACTTAACAAGTGTCCTATGAAATCTTTGCAGTCTATTACTCCATATGAAGCATGGCATGATAGAAAGCCTTCTATTGAGCACATGCGTGTTTTTGGCTGTTTGGCATATGCTTTGGTGCCACAAACATAGCGCAGAAAATTGGATGATAAGACTGTCAAATGTATTTTTGTTGATTATAGTGCTGAAAGCAAAGGTTACAGGTTGTATCATCCGCAAACAAAGCATATTCTGGTTTCACGGGATGTGGTGTTTGTGGAAGATTCTGTTCAACCCTTGCTGTCATGTACAAGAGACAATAATGTAAGCTCACATGACATTTATGACACTTTGTGCCTCTTTTTAGTGGTGGAAGTTCGAATGTAAGTTCCAATGAGGCAAATGTACACCCTATGGGGGTTTCAAAAAATGTTATAGATCAGCCTATTATTGATGCAGATGTACATAATGTACTTCATGACGAAAGGGCTGAAAATGAGCAGGCTAGAGGTATGCCAAAATGGCTGGTGCACACTTTGCGTGACAGTAAATTGGATGCACCTTTGTCTAGTCGTACTCGTTCAGGCTCTCGCCATGCATCTTATGCATTAGATTGTTATGCTTTGGCTGTGTCTAGCTTAAATGATGTTGAGGAGCCTCTGTCTTTTGATGAAGCACAGAATTCAGAAAATTGGATGGCTGCCATGCAATCGGAATATGATGCACTTATAGAAAATGACACATGGACTTTATGTGATTTGCCTCCTAGAAAAAAGGCCATTGGTACGAAGTGGTTTACAAGTTGAAATGCAAGCCGAATGGTGAGATCGATCGCCATAAGGCTTGACTTGTTGTAAAGGGTTATGCGCAGCAAAAAGGCATAGATTATGAAGAGACCTTTGCTCCCACTTGTCGTATGACTACTGTGCATTTTCTATGTGCATTAGCAGCTCATTTTGGTTGGGATGTAGATCAATCAGACATTGTTACTGCTTTCTTGAATGGTGACATATTTGAGGAAGTTTATGTAACGCAGCCTCGCGGTTTTGTCAAGAACGGACAAGAGTACAAAGTGTGCAAATGTAACAAGGCTTTGTATGGGTTGAAGCAATCTCCTTGTGCTTGGTATGAGAAAGTTGAGACTCATTTGGTCAAACAAGGCTTTCGTAATATAGAAAGCACATTGTATGTAAAGCGTGAGGATGATGTACTTCTCATTGTGGTTCTTTATGTAGATAATTTGCTGATCTCTGGACCAAATGAGAGACATATTGCTGAATTTAAGGCTGATTTGAATGCTACTTTCAAGATGAAAGATTTGGGGCTGTTGCATCAAAGCATGGGTATACAGTTCAAGCAGTGTGATGGTGGTATTGCCTTGTGTCACAAAAGTTACATAGAGACACTGCTATGTAAGTTTGGACTTGAGGATTGGAAACCTATTGCCACTCCCATGGAAACAGGTTTGAAGTTGAGTCTACATGATGTTGGCGATCCTACTGATGTCACTCTTTACCAAACTGCTATTGGTTGCCTCATTTATGTATGCAACACGAGGCCAGATATTCAGTTTGTAGTCTCACAGGTCAGTAGATTTATGCATAGCCCAGGGTCTAAGCATTGGCAGGCTATCAAGAGGATTTTTTGCTACCTTAGTGGCACTTTACATCTTGGCTTGTTTTATCCCAAGGGGGGATCATTGCCGTCAGACTTACATGCTTTTTCTAACTCAGATTGGGCTGGTTGTTTTGACACGCGAGTGTCCACAAGTGGTTTTTGTTTCATGCTTGGGAGTTCATGTATATCATGGTTGAGCAAGAAGCAACCTAATGTGGCCACTTTGAGTTGTGAGGCTGAGTACAGGGAAATCTTCACAGATACAGTTGAGTGTGTATGGCTCAGACGCCTTATGGCTGATTTGGGTGTTGGATAGGACACTGCCAACACTATCTATATTGACAGTCAGAGTGCATTGGCAGTTGCAAGGAATCCAGTTTTTCATGCTCGCTTTATGCATTACCACTATGTCAGGGAGAGGCTCTCAGCAGGAGAGATCACCTTGGCTTATGTGCCAACACAGGACAAACTGGGTAGGCATAGCCACTATGCTCCTTTTTTCACCTATCATCACTCTGTCTTTCTCTTTCTCTCTCTATCAAAGATGGTTCACAATCAAACTCAAGACACATGTGTAGAGGAAACCATCAAGGTAGGGGAAGTCAAAAGAGGTTGAGGAAATTTTCATAGAAATCATGCGCAAAATAATGGTGGGCCCTATCTTAAAGTCAAGAGCTCTTTGAGAATGATTTTCCACAAAGAAGGCAACAAAACAACTATATGCAAGTACTAGAAAAGATGTGGATGAGCCAAAGATATTGTTTGTTATGCAATGTCCAAGAAATACTATGTCTGCAAATGTGGTGATAATATATGATATGTGATAATATATGATATGTGGATTTAGATGCAACAAACCACATGACCAGCCATAGTGAATGGTTTTGTGAGGTCCCCAACCCACTGACTCAAAAACCATGATGGTTTCCTTGAAAAGTCTCTAGGCCTAGTGGAAAATAGAGCTAAAAAAAGGAAAAGCTAGGGAACAAGGGGTGCTACCATTTAACGAGCCTTGAAAAACGAGCGAGGGATATAAAGCGAGCAAGATAAATGAGTTGAAGATATCTTGTAGTTGAAAATTCTTGTAATACTCGACTACACTGACTTTTTAATCCCATGTTTGTAGACAAACTATATATGCTCTATTATCTACATTCCTTAATAGGTCTAAATTCACAAATCCCATTAATTTCCCTCAAAGATTCTCATTCAATCTGTGAATTCGGACGTAAAACCGCACGACTTGTCACTGTCATGTAGGCCCGCATCCCCCGATCGTTGTCCCCTTGCCGCCTTTCCCTTGCTTTCGCTCTCATCAAGGACATAGTAGGATTCTCTCTCTGCTCCCGACTACCGCGGTACATGCCATCCCTGCGTCTCTCTGCATTCACGCTCTGCCTCTACGTTCACACCATCAGCTTCAGCAGCTTGGACGCTCAGAGCAACCGCCTAGGATTGCGAATCTGCCATGAAGAACAACTAACGCACATCAACTGGCTCTCTCTCTCTCTCTCTCTCTCTCTCTCTCTCTCTCTCTCTCTCTCTCTCTCTCTCTCTCTCTCTCTCTCTCTCTCTCTCTCTCTCTCTCTCTCTCTCCACCCACTTAACCTCCGCGAAACCTCCCATTAGGAGTTGCCTGCAAGCGAGCACACGGAGCTGCAAAACAAAAATATCATTCTTTGCCTCCACCTTTGCTGTGTCTGGCTCTCTCTCTCTCTCTCTCTCTCTCTCTCTCTCTCTCTCTCTCTCTCTCTCTCTCTCTCTCTCTCTCTCTCTCTCTCTCTCTCTCTCTCTCTCTCTCTCTCTCTCTCTCTCTCTCTCTCTCTCTCTCTCTCTCTCTCTCTCTCTCTCTTTCTCTGCGTGACGATGCAATTAATAGATCCACCTTTCTTACCTGCAGCACTACAACCCTCTTGCCTGGGAGCCTGCACTATTGCAGCGTGCATGCACCATGGCCATCCCGTGCAGAAGAATGAGCGATTGTTGCGACCTTGCACGGAGGGCCTCCCACAAAGCATCACGAGGAAAACGTTTATGGATCCTTTGCAGAAGTATCAAAAACACCCCCGTCCCTGACAGACCTCTCCCGCCCATATTTGGCTTTCCTCCTCTGCATAATCATGTCGTTGCCTCGTTTGGCCCACGACGCGTCTATGCCCTTGATGGCCATCATTGCCCCTACTTCCACCTCCCAGAGATGCAAGCCTCACAAGCTCATGACGTAGCAGAAAATGTCCCCCTCCTGAACACCTTTGTAACCTCCCATGATTCCCTATCTGCACTTCCTAATCACATGACGACAGAGAGACAAGGCTCACTAGTGGGTCTGAAGATTCCGAACGAATCTTGAAAAGCCTTGTTCGAGTCACAATCACTGGCTTTGTGTAGAATTCCTCAGCTTGCCATCGTCCACTTGGCCATGCTGCTTGCAGTTCTGCCTGCGATCTCCTATCACCTCTTCGCTTCCCTACCCCTTACAGTTCAGGATTGTGTTCCATCTGTGTCCTTCCTCTCTCACAAAGCTCCTCAAACTCTCCCATCACAGTCCCTGCGATCTACTTCTCTCTTCAGACGTGCTTCCTGATGCCATCATCACCTCTGACAGAGATCCCCCTTCCCCATCAGCTCGCCATCGCTTTCCTCACTCTGCGTAGATGACATAAGCGCACCTATTCTCTGTGTGTTGGTTGCCATGCTATGGGATCAATGCCTCTGCACGTATGCACTTTGCTTCTCTCTATCTCCTTCTCTCTCCCCCCTCCACGTGCTATGTGCCCTCCTTCCCATCCATTCTCTCTCTCTTTCCTCCCTCTTTTCTCCTCAAATCTGCAAGAGCATCTCGCCATATTCTTCTTAATCAACCCACTTTCGGAAATTGGCGCGACCTACTATCTTTTTTTGTTTATTTCTCAACACCATGTAGGGTATTAATTGAGCATTTATAATTCTAGATTATATTTATCACGACTCTCTTCTTAAGATAGCACTTTCCACGCACTTTTGGAAGAATTGATTAGGTCAAAGAGATAGTTACTTTGAGAAGAAACCAAAGAATTCATGAAAGTTATCAATAGTAAAATAGCCATAGTCATTTGAAGGCCAACCCACAAACTACCTATATACTTGCACAACAATTGTGGCATGTTCTCTATAAGTTTGAGTAATCTTCTAGAGACACACACAGATCATCCACTCACACTTCTCATATGTAGATCATGACTAGAGAGTGAGAGGGTTCAAACATTAAAAATGGCACTCTAAAATAATTGATGTTCAACAGTAAAATTTTACAATTTCTCATTAAGGAAACAAAAAAAAAGAATATTCTTCAAATTGTTTAGTGACTCCAAATCTAAAGTCTATTGACAAAAAGTGAGAAAATCTAGTCTGGTTTGACTCATTGCAAAGAGATTTTACTTGCAAAAAGCATGCATAAATAACTTGGTTTGCCTAGTAAACAACATGCTCTTCATACACCATCTAGGTTATGTGGAAATAGAGAAGGAGGGAAAAGAGGGAAGGGGGAGAGAGAGAGAGAGAGAGAGAGAGAGAAGAAGTAGAAGAGAGAGAGGGAGAGAGAGTAGATTGTTGTGGATAGCTAGTACAACAAAAGTAAGTCACCTATCGCTTTGATGCCCAAATGTCACCAAACAAGATGAAGATGATAGATAAAAGGAAAAACGTGCTTAAATTACCAACACATGTTTTCCATAGAAGGCGTGAAACAACTAGTTATATAAAGGTTGAAGATGATAGCTAAAAGGTGAAACTAGCTTAAATAGCCACTAGCACAAGTCTTCCTAGGATAACTCTATTTTTCACAAAGCGGATTGATGTATAAATGCATTGAACATTTGCATCCAGTCCAAGAGTCGTTAAGAAGACAAAGTATATAAGCTTGAATGGGATATAGGTACTCGCCTTTGCATCTCTCTCACAAAGTCCTAACATGTACACCATTATTTGAGTTATTGTGATGGAATATGAAATCTCACATGCTTTTGATCCCTCTGTCTCTAAGAAGAAAACATGCACTCCATTAGGGACTATTATACTCTCTCCAAGAACAACCGCACGCATTTTAGTTTCCAATCCAATTTCTTATCCTTGAAATCTTTGGTGAATCTACCCTCCTCCCTCTTTTGTGACAGTGCTACACTTGCAGGAGGTTCAATCTGAAATCTTCTACAAATGGACCTCTTGAGATCCATCATCCAAAACAAAGCTTGACTTTTGCAAATAAACTTATCTCTTCTAAGGATGGAAATGTTCCCATTCAGATGGGCCACACCCCAAGTACACATGCAGGTGGAAAAATAATAGATTCATGCACATTCCAAGCATGTTGCGCATCTCAATAGAAAAACCAAATCACCTACTTGTGTGTGCCACTTGGATATCTTCTTCGTTTCTTGAAGAAAGGTGCAGGAACACCATGCAATATTGTTCCCCCATTCAATTTGAAAATACTCCTTCAACAAGCCGAAAATACTCCTTAAGAGCACTAAGACTAATCTCACACATCTCTATGTTATATCTAATTGAGAGAACCCTCTCTTGATAGCCCATAGGAAGTGAATGAGGCATTGTAAGAGTGCAACATCCAAAAAACCTACATATATCTTGAAAGGCAAGAGCACAATTGTCGAGAAAAAGGTTGGCATTAATAAAGATATTTGCATGACTATATGTTTAAATGGAATGGTCTTTGAAAGTTTGTGTAATTATCTTTTTGAGAAGGAATGACCTTGTATCAATCCATGAGAGACAAAAGAACAAGAAAGTTAAAGCTTTTGTCACAATTCAAAAGGAGTGTAGCTTTTAAAAAGCTTTTGCTCTATGCTCATTTAAATTTTAAAGCTTTTTTTTTCAAGATCATTTTTAATTTTTAAATAGTTATTATTTTTAAATAACTTCGGCTAAAAGTCTCACGCTCTCTCTCCATCGACAGGGGCTCTATTTCTACAAACGCATTATAAAACTCAAGAGTTTTTAAAGCATTGAAACCTTCTCTGTAAGTAAACTCGTACACTTTGTGTGTGTGTGTGTGTGTGTGTGTGTGTGTGTGTGTGTGTGTGTGTGTGTTTATTAGAGAGAGAGAGAGAGAGAGAGAGAGAGAGAGAGAGAGAGAGAGAAAATACTATGTTCATCAAGAACTTCTCACCGAGGTCTACAAGATTGCATTTGGAAACGTTGTTCTACAAAGGCCGGTTTTGATTTCATATCCTCACCAAAGGTATGGAGAATGTGTTACGAAACGCAACAGTAAGAAGGCCAATGAGAGTTGTTGATTTCATCTCCTCACTAAGGGTTGAGACTTAGGATTTGGAAATGCACTCAAGGCAAGGACGGTTAGATTAATCAGATGTTTTTCCTCACCAAGGGTTGAGGGATTGCATTTGGAAACAAATTAATAGGAGGGTCGGTGAGAGGGATCTCCTATTTTTCTTCACCAAGGATTGGAAATTTGCATTTGGAAACGCATTAAAGAAAGGGACAGTGAGAGAGGAGTCTATTGTTTTCCTCAGGAAGGGTTTGGGGATTGCATTTGGAAACATGTTCAAGGAAGAGCCAGTGAGAGGGGTTTGTTGTTTTTCTTCACAAGGGGTAGAGCATTGCATTTGGAAACGCTACATTTGCAAGCCAGGTGAACGGTGGTCATTGCTTTCAAACATGTTTTGCAAACATCTCCTCACCCAGGTCTCAAAGTTTGCGTTTGGAAACGCTAATTGGACAAGGCCGGTGAGGAGATCTTCTGTGGCAGTTTGCAAGGCTCTAAGGTTCGACACTTCCATAGTTTGCGTTTGCAGTAGTTTGATAGTTTGACATGCTCTAAAGCTCACCACGTTCAGGCTGACACTTTGACAATCTGCGTTCACAGTAGTTTGACAGTGGGCGTTCTCGCCTAGTAGATAGATGGAGGCTCTATTAAGGTTGTGCAGGAAGAGCTGCAGGTCCAGGGCAGAGGTGACGGTGGCACGGTAGCCAACTGTATACCATGGAGAGTGGCTGCATTGTGCGAACGTCCACCTTGACGTCTTGGGGCCTGAAGTTGGTGAAATAGACTACAATCCAATAGAGCTACCACTGCCACTAGTAGAGACAGGTGTGATTCACTAGTAGGGAAGGGTTTGCTCATCCACTCAACTGAAGTGAGCATAGAGGGGAGAGAGCGTTCAACATTGTGTGTGTGTGTGTGTGTGTGTGTGTGTGTGTGAGAGAGAGAGAGAGAGAGAGATCAGAGAGCAAGACGCGGAATGACGGGGCCACACTGCACACAGACGACGACAAGGAAGAGGATAAACTGTGTGTTTAGAACTGTGTGTATAATCGACATTGTGTGTGTGTGTGTGTGTGTGTGTGTGTGTGTGTGTGTGTGTGTGTGTGTGTGTGAGAGAGAGAGAGAGAGAGAGAGAGAGAGAGAGAGCCTCGTGGAATGACGAAGCCACTCTGCACACATGATGCAATGAAAACCCTTGTAAGATGACTTTCACTCGCGTGAATGACCCTAAAGGCCCTGTGTTTGGAAATAGTTCATGCCCAAAAGACTCTTCCACTCTAATTCTTACTTGACTTATATGCCTAGTCTCTGGTCTCGTGTGAGTTGTCGTGGTCTTCACCTCTTCTGGATTTACATAGTATTGGTGGAGTGGTCTGCCAAAATATGTATATCACTCTAACTCCTTACGATCCATAGGAGAGTACTTTTGGCCATACTTGTCTATTATGACCACATGAATACTTCTCCCGTCTGTGTAAGTGAAAACGTACAGTTTTTTACAGTCTGTCAGTTCCTTGATGCGGGGTCATCACATCTATAATAGAGTGTTTGTTCTCCAGTATTGAATTCATATAGCCCCACGTAAGTGTTGTCTGTATTAAGCCGCTCCGTCTCATTGGTGAGTTTGAGCACCACGTTTTGCTTATTCATTTTGGGTGGCTCATCTGCTAGCTCTTCATCTATCTTGTCCTTGGTGCTAGTCATCCCCCATTCGTCCACAATAAAGGGGTTATGAACCACTAGGTACATCATTCCCTCTCTGCCAAAATATCTATCCCCGTCATAATCCACATCTACAAGGTCTCTGAACTCGCTTAGCTTATTTTTCAACTTAACACAGTAGCTGTCCATTCCATCCTTATAGATTTTGGCCTTAAGCACATTTTCAAATTGAAACTTCAAGTACAACAGTTTTACATCAGACGCAGGTTGAGAAAAACCTGCCCCCATGGAAGTTGTTCCCTTAGGGTTCAACTTGTTGGAACCCTCAATCATTAGGCTGTATGATCTTTTTGATAAGGTGTTAGAAAAACTTTCCTCTAGAATAGGTTCTAAAGGATACAGTGGTCTTTGATTCACGCTTCCTTTAGTAGAGTGTTAACCCTCACGGCTCACGGACACCCCATCACCTACGACGGACGTGTATTATGTATTTGGTAGAGTCAGGTACCGGGCTTGTCGGACCAATAGGAAAAGGGTGAGAGTGATCGCCGATGAGAGGCGCACTCTAACCGGGACATTCAAGGGATTAGTTGGCTAAGCATGGGCGCCCAAGTGTGAATGGGGTGAGCTCATATAAAAGCCAACTAAACCTAAAATTCACTCATTCTCTCATTTGTGCAATAGAAGAGTGCTCTTGCTCCATCTTCTTCTTCTTCACCTCCTTGTGTGTGTGTGTACGTGAGAGAGAGAGAGAGAGAGCGCGCGATCGAGCATTGCGGCGGCACGACGGTGATGAAGCGGTTGAGCGCGACGTAGCGGCGTCTCCTTCTTCTTTGCGGCTAGGAATCCTCCACGGCAGTAGCATAGAGCGGTAAGTGACACACCATTGCCCTCTTTTGAGCTTACTAGTTAAGCTAGTTGTATGCTTGGAGCCGTCTATGGTTCGCACACAGTGTTAGGCAAGGCCCTTGCTTCGACAGTGCGGCAAGGAGCGCACATTTTTGGCGCCGCTGCCGGGGAATCGCCCTGCACTAAGCCCAAGAGGCACTTTGTGCTTCTCCTATGAGTTGTTTGTAGTAGGAAAGAAGAGGAAGAGGAAGAGGAATGAGTTGTTTTTCTGCAAGTTGATAATTTCTGTATTGTCTGCAAGTTCTGTGATTTCTGCATAATGTTGTGTTTTCTGTTTGCACACAGTCTTTGCACAATTAGTAGTCGTTAGCTTGTTTGCAGTGAATGAATAAGTAGGAAGGCAGTTAGCAATTTCTGTTTGCACACAGTCTGTACACAGTTTTCTGTCAAGGTTTTCCTGCACACAGTCTTTGCACAGTAAGGTAGTGAGAGAGGAAGTAGGTGGACAGTTAGCCCACTGTCAGTAAGCAGTTAGCAGAGTGGTTAACAGATTAGTTAGTAGATTAGTTAGTGGTTAGCAGCACTGTTAGTAAGTAGATAAGGTAGTTAGCTGTCTGTGAGTTGTGAGCTGTTGACAGAGAGGTTAGGTAGGTGTTGACAGCGTGTGTGGCCAAGAAAGGGTCACCTAAACCGCGCGCGGTCGTCGCCTTCAAAAAAAAAAAAACCGAAAATATTTAAGCGTGAGTGACTGGGGGGCTACACTAAAATTTTGATCGGGATCATTTGCCCAAGCCCAAGCCCAAGCCCAAGCCCAGGCCTCAGTCCTCAGTCTTATGATATATACTAGACTCACTCTTATATATATACCCTACCCCCTCAAGAGGGCATGAGAGCATGTGGGACAAGTCCTCCACTCTCCTCCCTTCTCTTCCCACTTGCACCCTTAGACTTTCTAATTTGGGCCTAGTTCCCTACTAGAAATTGACGGTTTTAGGGATTCCGAGGGCATAAAGTGACCAAACGGAGGGTTGTAAAGCACGGCACGTCCTTCTGACCGAGACGCTCGTTTTGAGCTATCATACGTTCTATTCTATAGCTGGGTCAGAAAAAAAGGACCAAAAAATCAAAAAATTTAAAAAAAAATTAAGAAAAGACTTGGGTTGCAAAACACCCAAAAATACTAGGTGAGCAGCCTTTACGAGACGAGCACTCACTGACACTTCTAGGGGATCCAAGTCATATGAACCTACGCTCTGGACGAGTGTTAGAGCACGAGCATATTGGTAGTGCCTCCATTTACGTGAAGGGGATCGGGGAGCACCACAGACGGAGAGTGAGAGAGAGAAAAGGAGAGACACACACGATGTGGGTGGGGAGACTCAAAAGAGTGAGCAGCCCCCTATACACTTATGCTATGTATAAGGTATACAAGTCAGTGGGCGCCCAGACTCTGGGCGGTCGGGCAAGGCACAGACGCCTATACCCCAACAACCTCCCACTTAAAGGCGACTGTGCCTTTAAGCAAGAGAAACTAGTCTAAAGACTACAAAAGGCGAGAGAAAACCGCTCTCAATCGATGCCCACTGGCTGGCTGTGATCGTGTGCATCCGGCTGTCCTGCTCCCGTGTAAGTCCATACACCACCAGACGTACCGCACACGTACTGCAAGTATGTATGCAATACCTATATATCTCCCTCGTGGACTATGCCATCATCAGTCAACAAACGACTGACAACCCCAACTGCAAATGCTCCCACTACAGCTGCGATATCTGGTCTCAAGATCAGCATCTCATACATGAGACCATCGAATGCCAATGCAATGCTAGCGGGCCCTGCTAGCTCTACGGAGCATGCATCAACATATATATCCTTGGCAATAGGCATCTCTGACTGACAAAGCGTGTCAGCCACATGCATCTCCTGACTGTCCACAAAAGACGCATCAACCTGTCGTGCAACCTCAGAGCAAACCAACTGCTCTAGGTGTCTGCTGGAAGACATATCCTGCACAACTATATCCCCATGCTCACTGTCGAGCATAGAAAGGAATGACTGCATAATCGCTGACATCTCAGTCTCCTCTGCAATCATCCACTTCAAACATGACCACTCAATCTGTTGTGACTCACTAGAGCTCTCATGCTCTAACTCCGTATGCATAGACTCTTGCACAACGTCCTCCTGTCGTGACTCACTAGAGCAAGACCGCTCTACTTGTCTATCATGCATAGAAGTATCTCGCACAACTGACTCTCTGCTTTGCTCAGCCACTAGCAAAGCATGCATGTCTGACTCTGTCACCTCTCTGTGTGACTGCTCAAGTCGTGCCCCAACTGTGTGCACAACGAGCTCACTACTCTGCACTCCATGCAAAGCATCCTGCAACCCACAAGGAAAAGAGACTCGCCTGCTCTCTCGCTGTCTACCTGGCTGCGTGATCACAGAGACAACACCGTCTCTCCCGTGATCCACATGCAATGGGTAACCTGTACCACTCCTGGAACCTCTCGCAATCACTAGCGAACCCAAATGCATCACAAAATCTCGCTCTCATAGCGAAATTTGACATCCACAATCTCTAAGCTGACCAATCGAGATCAAACTCACTGTCAAATCTGGTACATAGCGCACATGTCGTAACAAGTAAGATGCACCACTTAGTAGTGACAGTCTCACATCTCCTGCACCTGCTATCGCATGCACCGATCCATCGGTCAAACGTACACTGCCAAGCATCCCGCTAGAATAGCTACAAAACCATGCACGATGCGGCGTGACATGAAACATAGCATCTGCGTCTAGCAACCACTGCGAAGGGAGTGCACTATCCACGTGTATAGCATCTCGTGCATAGCTCAAGGTAAAAGTGACATCCCCATCACTAGTATACTCCGACACTACATCTGCCTCAACTGTCAAAGCAACTGAGTCCATGGCATCACTATATACATCTCTGAGACTGCCATGTCTCCTACGATGTCGCATACGACGAAAACAACGCCGTCTAACGTGTCCAGAATGACCACAATACCAACATGTCACCTGTCAGCGTGCTCGTGAATGTACATGTCTCACACGAGTCCGTGATGACTCAGATCTATCATACATATCATGTAATCTGCGCCAAAGTGCTCTCGAAGTAGTCTCATACATAACAAGAGCATATACAGATTCCGCAAGGTGCAAAGAGAGCGTAGATAGTGTCATCCCCTCTAGCTCCTGCCACTGATCGTCAGACATGTTTGAAGGTCTACCTGCATCACCACTCAATGGTCGATGCAACCCTCGTTGTGTCAATGCGTCAAGCATACACTCTCTCCATGCTGTAAAGTCTGACCCATCAAACATGCGCATCTGTGAGAGGTCACAATCTGATCGATCACCTGTCTCTACCATGAGCACAATGTAGCAAACTAGAAAGAAAAACCACCTCACCAACAACACCTAAAAATTGTCTACCAATATGGCCAGAAACACAATGTAAAACCTGTGAGACACACTCCAAAATAGAGCTCCCACAATGTCAATACAAGCCTCGCATGCTCTAGTATCACACTGCAATTTGTGAGCTAATCACCAAGCCCACATTGTGCGGTATCGATGTATACACACGCACAAATCTCCCACCTGCAGAGAACACCGCACGCAAATGCTGAGTGCAACCCGCAATCTCTACCTAGATCGCATAAATGATACGCATAAAACTCCTGGGAAAATTTCGCCAAAGTTTTGACGTACAATGGCTATCAACACAAAATAACCATTGTCCTGCAAGCTCAATACAATGAGCAATCAATGCGCATCAAACTACACTCAACATACATGCATAAGCTCTGCAAAACTATGGCAAACAATGCTCGAGATCACAAGACTCTCCCACGCGAGAGCAAACCACTGTCTCAAGCAAAGAAAGATACACAACTCCTCACTCTTGCGAGAGTGGATACAAAAACACAAAACTGTGTCCAAACTGACAAAACCTGTCAAAGTGAGAGTAAACACTCGATCACAAACTATGGCGAGAATCTGGGAAAAATTCGACAGAATTTCCCCTGAAAACTGAGCAAAAAACTCAAGTACAATCTCTACCATAAACCATAACACTACTCAATGCCAATGAGTAGAAATGCCAAAATGGCTCCACATTTTCACATACAATGGCAATCCGCACTCAACGTACATCAACGGAGTGACCGCGCATAAGCAAGCGCCAAAAGATTTGCAATCCGGAAACTTATTCAATGCGAAAACAATGCTCTCAAGAGAGCTTACCGGCACTTGAAAGTGCTCACCAAAATGCATATATAATGGGCATCAACCATGTGCCATAACCATATGCAAACCATCCGCAAAGACCATGAATCCAAGCACAAAATCACTGCCAAAGTATTTTGTGAAAACCAGTGAAAGAAGATCCACCTGTGTGCTCCAAAAACCTGCGTCTCTCAAGAGACCGCCTCGATGGTGTGTAAACGCCTCCGTACTTCGTTGCCCAATTCTACCAAAAAACCCTCAAACCACAAGCTTAACACAAGCTGCAATTGCATCTTCAGCTCAGAATTTATGCACTCAACTTCAAGCATCTCCCGTGCTTCCAAAAGTCAGTCTAAGCTGAATATCAGCAAAACGGTGAGGAATTTGCAAAAGGTTTCTTCTGCAAAGTTGTAGACCACGTCGAAATGGATGAGCTCAACGGATAGAATTCTCAGATCTGCATTCTACAAGGAGAAAAACGAATCTGAAAACAGTGCTGCTGCGCACACAGTTTTAGGGCAGCACCTTCACTTACACACAATCTTCCTCACTCCTTTCTGAGCTTCCACAAGAGCATACATCACTCTCAACTGAGCTCACAAGCTCCCATTGCATTCTCACAAAGCTTCCAAGCTTTCTTAATCTCTCTACCGTCAAGAGCGAACGAGCTATCGCCTTGAAGCTCTCAAAGTCGTCGTGCTCTCCGCGGTCACCATAGCTCTGATACCAATTGAAGGGGATCGGGGAGCACCACAGACGGAGAGTGAGAGAGAGAGAGAAGGAGAGACACACACGATGTGGGTGGGGAGACTCAAAAGAGTGAGCAGCCCCCTATGCACTTATGCTATGTATAAGGTATACAAGTCAGTGGGCGCCCAGACTCTGGGCGGCCGGGCAAGGCACAGACGCCTATACCCAAACATTACGCGGGCACCCATTATTCCTCCACCCTAGGTTCTGGACCTTCAGCCGGGACTCAAGGTAGCGCGACCCAACATCCTCATATCGCGTCTAGTGATTCTTCCTCTGACTTCGAAGTCATGGAGGGGTATCCTACACCAAACCCTGATAGTTCAAGTCAAGACATGCATGCCATGGGCCCACGGCCTGGGTCCAGCGTGTTTAGCCGCTTAAAAGAGACCCTTAGTAGAGCTACTCGCTCCGAACATGCGGTTAATGAAATAAATGAAGGGAGTGGGGAAGTAAATTCGTCATTCATGCCTAAAATAGACCCTATGCTTCTTGAGAGTGTGCATGTGAATGTTCCATCCATTGCACCTCCTGATCCTTTAGGACTATCTCCCTCTGAGGTTTTACTACCCGATGGTAGGAGTCTTGCCGAAGTACAAGAGATCGAACGCTATATGCAAGCAACAAGGGAGAGGGAAATTGAGAACCTACGAAGGCTAGAACAAAGTCGAGCCCTGAAAGCAAAGGCTCCTATGACAAGAATCATGCCAGCCGAGCAACCGAGTGCTCCCAAGGTAGCAGTCGCGGAGGGGCAAGCGATGGGGAGCAATAATGCTTCCACTTCGAGGGAAACCTCCAGCACGCCAGGCCTAGATGGGATATTCCTAAACGAAAATTGGGAATATGATGTACAAGCAGAAGCTTTAACTGATCAGTACACAGGACACACCTATCATGTGGGTTGGTTAGATGTTCTACAATCCACATCGGGTGCTACTAGCATAGATGAGCAACAACAGAAAGTCTGTGATGTCCTCCATAGGATTGTCGAGTTAGAAAGACAGAACACAGGGATCAACATGCCTTCAACATGCCTAATGAGATTCTTGGATACGGGAAAGGCCAACCAACAAACCCTATCACAAATGGAGACTCCCTCAGTGAGCCCCATTGATCCTCCATATGTTGTTTCGCCAGGAGCCTCAGTACAATCTGAGCCCACAAGTGGCAGCTTTACCTTCCCATATCTAGCTCATCTTTCTCCTAATGACACTACAGCTACCATGCATATCCCAGTGGTGAGCATGACAAGAAGTACACCATGGAGTTCATTTGTTAACACTGCGCCGATGCCTAGTAGCACAGTGCCCCCAACTATATCTACATGTATGTATCAATCATGTGCACCTGTCGTACCTCAGCCTCATGTAGCTCCTACACCTCCGATTATTCCAAGAGCTTACAATCCACAATGGAATTATCCAAGCTCTTATACAAGTGGAGCCATGCCATTTAATAATAACATGCCATATCAGGCACCCCCTATGCCTAGGGCCACGCCTGTAAACTTTGGACCACCGTCTAGTACACCACCATACGAAATATGGGACCCAAGAGCCGCGCGTATGCCAAGGCCAAGGCCAACTCCCATCTCACATGTGGTTCCAGGAGCACATACACCCATTATACCTGCTCAAATAGGTGATTTGGCAACATTTGCTCAAACTATCGGTCGCTCTATTGCGGAAAACATGCGTAGTGCACCTGATAGAGAGCCTAGGAGCAAGGCAGTTCAAGTAGCTAAGCTCACACAGAAATTCAGTGGAGACGGAGATGCTAGAAAGCATATGGAAGTCTTTGAACATGTGTGCGATTCCTTGCAAGAGCACAATGAGCTACAAAAGTGTAAGGCTTTGAGTTTGACCCTAAGCGGAAAGGCTGGAGATTGGTATAGAACCTTAAGAGTAGAAGAGAAAACGATCTACTCTACTCTTAGGAGACTGTTCTTAAAAGAATACATAAGAGAGGGAGTACTTTGGGGTGTAGCCTCTCAGCTCCAGAAAGCCCAACGAGAAGAAGGTGAATCCATGAGAGACTTCATTAGTCGCCTAAAGAATTTGAATTCTCGATGCAATCCAAACGAGCGATTCAAAAACAACCAATTGCTCGATAGATTCATTAGGGGACTACGACATGAAAGTATCTATAATGGCCTAGTCATTAGAGGTATCACTACTTGGGAAGCAGTCACCATGAATGCAATCCAATTGGAGGATAATTTAATGGTTGCAGGAGAAAGAGTGTCCGCCGAGCCGAAGTCTAGTAGCTCGCAAGCATCAGGGCATGAGCCAATGAAGATAAAGCCAATCGTGAAAGAGCAAACGATATCTGAGATGACTTTGGCAGATCTCACCAAGGCCATCCAAGAAAGCCTTAGGGGTAATCGTGCTCCACAAAACACTCACATGTATCCAAGAAGGGAGCAACAATGGTGCTCAATTTGCTTGGGCCCACATACTACGAGTGAATGCCCTACTTTCAGAGTAAAGTTTAGCGGGACTTGTAACGCGTGTGGTAGGTATGGCCATCAAGCGAAGGATTGCCTAATGCTTAAACGCATCATGGAAAATAGACCGCCTATAGCTTGGGCAGACTCACCTCGAGTTCCTGCATTGATGCCTACCCCACCCATGGAGCAATAGTTGCCATTACAGCACATGGTCCCTAGAACCCAAAATGTGGTCCAAACCACACCGTTGCCACCTCCAGTGCTAGGACCGCAACCCCCTCATCCAAGAGTTACACCTATGAACCAAATAGGTTGCGAGTCATCTAGTACTTATGTAGATTGCGAAGAGGACATAGACTCTAGTATCACCTATGGAGTCGACATGCTTGAGGAGTGTCCCATGTACTATATGGAAGACCATTGGGGACAAATCAAACCGGTATATCAAGCTACTGCGCTAGCAGCAAGAGGCCAAAACATTAATAGTTTTGCCAGGAGACCACCTCTTCAGTGCTATGAATGTGGTGGACCACATCGAGTACTTGAGTGCCCCATTAGAATGCAAAAGAATGTTGCACTAATGCAAACAAGCCAAGGGAGTGCATTGGCAATGCCAATACTCACTTGTAATCGTTGTGGCATAGATCATTTGATTGCACAGTGTCCTAACAATCCAAACGCACCGAAAATCACACCATTGAACATAATAGAGATTGTTGATGGGACACCACCAACTATAAACATAGCACCAGTGAATGCACTCACATGGTCGATGCTCCAAAAGCAAAATTACATCCTCGAAGAGAGAGATGCTGCATCCATTGGCCGAGCGAGAAAGAAGAAAACACGAAGAAAGAAATCCCTTAATGCTTCTAGCTCAAAACCTAGTTCAAAGACTAACATAGGGACAGGAGAGGATCCCGTGTATATGAATGACCCTGAGGATGACTCAGATTCGATAGAGACCACGGAGACCAAAACTGTTACTACAAAGGAAAAAGCCAGTGAGGAGGATCACGAGAGGGAATTACGACGAACACCAAAAGAGTATTCAAAGTTAAACCACCCAGTTGCGAACCCCCAAGATAAGCCACGAGAGACAAAAAATGAGGATTGCAAGAGAAAGATTGGAACCTATCCAAACCCAACAGTGGAAATTGAACGAGTCCAACAACTGAGGGGTTTGGTGGAAGAAACTCAACGAACATTAGAACCTGAACCCAAACATATCCAGATGTCGGACACAGTGTTCCCCACACAAGTTCAACCTCACAAGAACTACAGGCCGTTAGCTATACCCAGTATCATTTGGGAAGAGAGTGAGGGTAGGACATATGTAATTGGACACACACCTTTCCTACTAGAGAGAATGTTTGGTGAGGGAATGCCTGACCCCCTTGAGGAAGTGGAGATTCCATCTTCATCATTCTCTTGTCAGGGTCCTATGTCCCACAAGATGCCATTAAATGTTGCCAAATTGATGGATTTCATGTCTTCAGAAGTTAAAACCACCATCATGTCCAAACTATATAAAGACCCCGAGCTAGTCGCAGCTCTTCGAGCCTTCCTCAATGGATAATTACAGGTCGGATTACCACAGTTTGCACATATGAGCAAACCTGACTCGGTAATGAATGATGAGGAACATTTAGCACCACCATCTGACCTAGCGGGACATGAATCTGTAATTGAAGTACCCGTTAACAAGTTGGGGCAATACTTTGAAGGTGATGAATCTAATGCTACTCTACCAATCACTACTAAAGGATTAACTGTAAAGGGGGTCCTTGACGGTGGTGCGGGAGTCAGCATGGTGACAAAGAGTTGTTGGGAGTCTATGGGACGACCTCACCTTGAAGCCACAAGCGTAGTGGTAAAAATGGCTAATGGATCTATTGTTATGCCTATTGGAATGCTACAGGATCTCAGAATCAAGGTCTTGGGACACAAGGTAAGGCAGACTTTCATTGTTATGGATTTTTCCAAGCATCCTATGTCATTTGAGATGATCTTAGGGCGTCCATTCATGAGGAAAGCAAAAATGGTGCATGACTGGTCCAAAAACCACGTCTACTTACAGTTCCAAGACTCTGTCATTCGAGTTGATCTTTTAAGTGGTTGAACGCATCCTCTAGGAAATAAATTCATCATTGATAATCTATCAGACACAACAATTCACTCAGCTCCATTACAGTATTGTTACACGTGTAATGAAGACACAGATAATGGGGAGAACTCTCCTTATAAGGATATCCTACCCGGAATGGCTGAGTCAGACAATGTCGATTGGGTGCACCTAGCGACAACTATAGATACATGGGGAGCTAGAGGAACAACCTGGGTAACACCAGATGGGGAAGAGATACCACACATTGCACCAGTAAACATGTTAGGTGTAGCGCATGTAACATCCGATGATAAGAAAGAGGCACACCTATCTGAGAGTGAAACCGATGATTCCTCAAAGGCTTCAGGCCAATACACATCAGAAACGGAATCTCAGGGAGAAATGGATTCAGAACCTGAGGAAACATCCAGTGAGCCAAGTATAGAAACTGAACACTCAAGGCCTAGTACGACCATCTATGGTAATTTATATGAGAGTAAAGAAGATACAAGCGAAGACCTATCAGGCGAGTCGAGTTCAAACATTTACCAAAATCAAAACCTTAACAAGAAACAAAGGTCATATAAGAGACGACGATATCGAGCAAATGTGAGAGCTAGCATAAATAAGGAAAGATCTACTGCAGAATGGCTTAGCTATCTAGGGGCATGTGATGCTCATCGAAAGCTAGTAGACAATTGGGGTGAACATCTCCAGAGTGTCATGTGGTGCAGCCCGCGACCCATTGACCTCACTCAATTGGAGGTTACAGAGCCGAAATTGAGTCGAACTATAAGAAGACGTCAAAACCGAGAGTTAGCACAACAACAAAAGGAGGCAGAACTAAAAGAAACGTCTCCGTCAGGATAAGAGCCTGCTGACTTACATACGGCTCCTGAACATTTTAAATCTTATACCACGGGGGAGCGAAAGGTTGTGTATGCCAAAGCCCAACGAATACCTACCAATGGAAGCAATGGAGTCTATGATGGTCCAGCGGTAGTTAAAGAGATAGAATTAGCAGAACCAGGTGAGGAGTCTAAACCAGTCTTTATTGCTGAAGACCTTACCGAAATTGAAGAGGCTGTACTTAAGTAGCTCCTCAAGGAATACAAGGATATCTTTGCTTGGACATATCATGACATGAAGGGCGTTCCACCTTCTGTGGTGCAACATACAATTCCCATGATCAACACTGCTAAACCCGTCCAGCAACGACCCTATCCAATGAATCCTAAGTACGCCAAAATTGTACAAGAGGAGATTGAAAAACTTATCCAATGTGGATTCATATACCCTATTGAGCACTCAGAATGGGTTTCTCCAATAGTCATTGTGCCAAAAAAGAATGGGAAACTAAGAGTGTGCGTGGACCTCAAGAAAGTTAATGCAGCTACTAGGAGAGATCATTATCCCTTGCCATATTCAGAACATGTGCTTGAAAGAGTTGCGGGCAAGGAAGCTTATAGCTTTTTAGATGGGTACTCTGGTTACAATCAAATCACAGTTGCATTAGAGGACCAAGCTAAAACTGCTTTTATCACAGAGTTTGGAGTGTTTTCATTTCGTGTTATGGCTTTTGGCTTAACAAATGCCCCTGCTACATTCCAACGATTAATAAACACTACATTTAAAGAATTTCTAAGGGAGTTTTGTGAAGCTTTCCTAGACGACCTTTGTGTTTATTCTTCTTGGGAGAAGCATTTGTTATATCTACGAAAAATATTTGAAAGGTGCGGATTTTATCGCATCTCATTGAACCCTTTCAAATGCCAATTTTGGGTTAAGCGTGGAGTCATTCTAGGGCATATAGTGTCCAAGAACGGGATATCCACAAATGAGAGTAAGATTAAAGCCATTGCCGATTTGCCACCACCTACTAACTATAAAGGAGTTCAAAGATTTATGGGCCATGTTGGTTACTATCGAAGGTTTATTTTAAACTTTGCCGAGATAGCGCGTCCATTGTACAAGCTTCTTATCGAGTTTCACTGGACAGAAGAATGTCATCAATCTTATGAGTTATTAAAGAAGGCCCTAACAAGTGCTCCAATCCTGCGAACACCTGATTGGAATGTACCTTTTCTTGTGCATATTGATGCATCAAATTTTGCTATTGTGTGTGTTCTAACTCAACCAGGAGAACATAAATTGGACTACCCTATTAGCTTTGCAAGTCGCCAATTAAATGATGCCGAGATGAATTACACTACTACAGAGCGCGAAGGTCTAGCTATGATTTACGCAGTAAAGAAATTTCGCTATTACCTTCTTGCTACCAAGTTTGTGTTTTATGTTGATCATCAAGCATTGCTATATTTGGTAAACAAGCCGTGTTCCACAGGTCGAATTACACGATGGTTGTTAATTCTTCTTGAGTTTGACTTCACCGTTGTTGTGAGGCCTGGGAGGAAACATGTCATGGCGGATCATTTATCTCGTATCCCTAATGGCGAAGCTCCTACGGGGGTTGATGATGAATTGCCTGATACTCCTTTGTTCATTGTTGAGACAATGCCTGAATGGAGTGAAAAGATTGTTGACTTCTTAGTTAATGGTTTTCCACCCAAAGAGTTGCGAAAAGATATAGCTCGAAAATTAATCAAGGAATGCGAACCCTATTGCTTACTGGCTGGCACTCTCTATAAGAGAGGAAAAGATGATGTTCTTAGACGCTGTGCCCGCGAGGATGAGTATTTATATATTCTACAAGAGGCACACATGGGCGTAGCTGGTGGTCACTTTTCAGGAAAGTTGACTGCCCGAAAGATCTTACAGTCAGGCTATTGGTGCTGTTTAAGGATGCATCACTTTTTGCAAAGGGATGTGATGAATGCCAACGCTTCAAGAAGCCACAAAGAAGTGATAGGATGCCTCTACATCCCATCAAGGTAACCCAACCATTTGAAAAGTGGGGCTTAGACTTTGTAGGACCGATTAGTCCGGCTGCACGTAACACGCAATCACGATAGATCATTGTGGCTACCGACTATGTAACCAAATGGGCTGAAGCAAAAGCAACACGAAAGGCGGATGCAAAAACAACAGCTAAGTTCCTCTTTGAGAACATTATCACAGGTTTTGGATGCCCCTTTGAACTTGTGAGTGACAATGGAACTCATTTTATAAATGAAGTAATAAAAGAACTCACATCAAACTTCATGATATCTCACCACAAGTCTACACCCTATTATCCCCAAGCAAATGGCCAAGCTGAGAGTACCAACAAAACTCTCATCTCCATTTTGACAAAGACAGTCGAGGCTCATCGCACTGATTGGGACCTAAAGCTTACATCAGCTTTATGGGCTTATCGTACAGCGTATAAAGTTGCTATTAATTGCACACCGTTTAAGATGGTGTATGGTCAAGAAGCAGTTATGCCATGGGAGTTTGTCATTCCTAGTCTTCGAGTAGCTTCTCAAGAAGGTTGGGATGGTAACCCCTTAGTTGAGCGATTATATATCCTGGAAAGGCTAGATGAAGAGAGGCAATTAGCTGTGCGAAATGCTCTAGTGGAGAAGGATAGGAGAAAGAAGTGGTTTGATAGCCATTTAAAGGATAAAGACATCAAGGTTGGTGATAAAGTTCTTATGTACAGGGTACGTAATGAAAAGAAGAAATTAAAATACGCTGGTAAGGGACCATATCGAGTGTGTGAAATTACCCCGCAAGGTACCATTCGTGTGGAGACTCTAGATGGAGTTGAAACCATTGGATTCCTTAATGGGAGTAAATTCAAAAGATATTATGATACTCTAAGCCAGGAAGAGTTGCAAGCCATCCATAAAAAGAAGGCTGCCAAGGAACAAGCAGAGCTTAAAAAACTCCAAGCAAGAGTTGAGGCTCGAGAACGACAACAACGTCTTAGACGCCAATGGGAGGCTAATCTGGGAATCACGCAAGCATTTTTCGAGGACACAGATGACGACTCATTAGAATCTGAGCCACCCCTACGATACCCAATTGAGCTAAATAGCCCCTATGGGAAAGTACTATACAATGCCTTATTAGATACGGAAGCTAAACACAATTTGTTATCCAATGGATTTTGGTGTCAATTAGGGAAACCGACCCTATCCCCGAGTACGATGCAAGTCAAGGGCATTAATAAAAAGAAAACTGCTATTCTTGGAGTCCTTCAGACCCCTATTGTCTATGACAATGGAAGCATAGTGCAGAGGTTTCTAGTCATGCCCGCAGGAGCTATGGAAGGCAACGTAAACCTGGGACGCACGTGGATGTTGGAAACCAAATGCACTATTGATTGGGATACTGGTAGTGTCACGACGCGACCACCGACTCTTACCCCTATCATTCAAGCAAAGTCACCTACGTTGCAAACTCTAGCAAAGTTGAAGGATGGCCAACATTCACAAGCCAAGGTGGTTAACTCGTCTTTGCCGGCTACCCATGAACCTAGCACTTCAACACTTGTAGTTGCAGCAAGCAGTAATATTGCAAGTACTCAACCTGCACGACCTAAGAGTACATATCAATGGGTCCCCAAGGCCTTACTTCCAACTACCTCAACCCTCCCATCCATTCCAAGAAAAAATTCCCCTGGAAAACCAAGAGTGCGCTGTAGGAGAGCCAAGACCAAATCACGATGGATTCCAAAACGACTATTAGAAGCCCAAGGCTACTATGATGGAAATGAGCAAATTTGGGTACCTAAACGTAAAATGTGTCCTTCCCTATCGACAACAAACCCATATGAGTCAAACAGTGTAACGCTAAAGCCAATGGCAGACCGTGGAAAGGGAAAGATCACAGAATGCTACACACCTAGTCCAGAGCTAGTTTGGGCTCCAAGGCAAAACCAATTTATTCCACCTAGCTCAGGAAGGGGGGAGTTCCATGAAGCTTCTATCTCCTCATGTAATTAATCCATAGAGGTAAAAGCTTCTACACAGCCTCCATCTATAGTAGTGGACCTCCATGAAGCTACAAAAGAATCCACACCTCCCAGTGTTCAAGAATCACCTGATGAACCACTTCAAGTTCGATCCTGGGAGAGTACCTTACCACCCTTGCAACTTGACGAGGCACCTAGGGTAATAGAAAACTACTGGCAAAAATCCTCACCTATTACCAACTGGAACAATTGATTTCAAAGGGTCACGACATCATTTCAAACGGTATGATCTACCCAAGGAAGGGGGGAGTGTTTGTGGACATCCATCATTCACTTGCTTCCCTCTCAACCTTTCTCCCTGACCTCTTAATCTCCAATCTTAGGGAATGTATATATAAAGCCTTATACTCACAAAAACAAGATAAAAAAGTAAAAGAGAAAGAGCCATAACACAAATCATAAAACAAATTATGCACAAGAACACGACCCTTGTAATATTTACACTCTAACCATCATCTATTTGAGTGTACAGATATGGCTAGTACGCTAGAGTCATCCACTCCTACCTTGGGTGAGAGGTACCCTCGTTACTTTTCACAAATATTTCACATGGTCTTTCCAGTGCTTGCATGTGAATGGGATTTGATAGGTACGCTAGCATGTGAGAGGAATTTTGAGGAGTTAGAATGGCTGATACGTCTCTTGACCACGTCTGATCCATACTTAGTAGAGAACGTTTCTCCCATTGCACAAGCCTACCCTTTTGACCAAGATGACTATAGGCATCTAGTGACCTTCTTAGTAAACATGGGCACCTATGATGAAGAAGAAAATTTACAGGACTACACGGATGGCACATATGGTCTCATGGATGATGACTTTGTTTATCTCGACGACGAGGATAGGGGTTTAGCCTTAGGGTTTCCCCCCAACCTTTACAATATCCTATTCCCTTGACTCTCTAGGGGGAGTGCAAATAATTAGGTTAGGGTTCCTTATGTTTTTTGTTGTGTTCAATAAGTGTTAGTACCTTTTCCCACTAATGTGCCTCCTGGAGGTATTCCTTTTGTTTCCTAGTGTGTACAGGAGCGTGTTGCTATTGATAGGATTTGGACCTTCATGGAATCTTTATCTCGACTCACTCTTCAAATCAAGCGCGACCATCGACACAAACAGGTGTTTCTTATCCATTAGCATTGCCCCTTATCTTTTTTGCATCTATGATTGTCTGCTTTAATTGTGATTGGTAGGATAATATCCAGCACATTTGCTTAGTAACAAACATTTAATTCAATGTAATTTTTTGTCATAATCACTTGTCTAGGTTTAAAAATCAACCAGTCCGACTAAGCTAGTTTGACCAAGTTAGGTGTTAGAGATCTTCTCTTAATACCATGGGGAATTCCTTCCTAATAATCAATGGTTACTTAGGTTCTTAATCAGATTTAGGCAGCATTGTGTGAAATGTACTAGGGCTTTCTAGTGGGCTTGACCCTATTGACCTTTCGCTTAAGTATTATAAAGGGAGTTTACTAGTGTGATGAGCCTGGGGAGGTGTATCAGTGTTATATGACCCCCCAAAGTTACAAAATTAAAATGCTGGAAATGAACAAACAAAAAATCAAAGTGCCACACTGTAAAATCTTAAGCTGGAAGAGAAATCTCAGCTTGATTTGGTACTTCACTCACATGTATTGCCTATGGTACTAGAACCCTAGAGATTCCCAGTGTGGGCGCTTTTCCTTGAAAAGCAAAAAACCCAAGGCATACAAAATAAGCACACACATCAAATTGAATCACTGTGAAAACACTTTGGGGGGTCAAAGAAAAGGTAATCAGTCAGGCGATGATTTCATGAGAAATTCCTTTTATCGTAGCTTAACTACAAGGTCCTCTAGGTATAGCCTCTAGTCAGCCCTCGAACATGAAATACTTGGCTCTCGCGATTAAACAACTTAATTGACCAGAGAAAATTAAGAAGCTTACCCATGGTATTAATAGTCGATCTCTAGTGCCTTTCGACCGTTAAATTAGCGACCCCAGACTTGTTTAATTTTTCACCTTTACATCTGTTTATGCATTTGATTACATTGCAATTTAATGTTCATTGCTGACAAATTGTTTGAAATTCTTTTACCGATCAATTTGTCTACCTAAAACTGCATATGCTTTTTACTCACTTATGAGAATGCAATTATTGTGCCAATGTTGTTTGATTTTGCAGTGACTGAAGAAGGCTAAGGACATTCATCTCAAATGCTCTTCCACCTCGACGAACGAGCTTCAACTCAATAGCTTCTGAGGACGGAATCTACATCAGGAAGGGGGGCATGTTAACCCTCACGGCTCACGGACACCCCATCACCTACGACGGACGTGTATTATGTATTTGGTAGAGTCAGGTACCGGGCTTGTCAGACCAATAGAAAAAGGGTAAGAGTGATCGCCGATGAGAGGCGCACTCTAACCGGGACATTCAAGGGATTAGTTGGCTAAGCATGGGCGCCCAAGTGTGAATGGGGTGAGCTCATATAAAAGCCAACTAAACCTAAAATTCACTCATTCTCTCATTTGTGCAATAGAAGAGTGCTCTTGCTCCATCTCCATCTCCATCTTCTTCTTCTTCACCTCCTTGTGTGTGTGTGTACGTGAGAGAGAGAGAGAGAGAGCGCGATCAAGCATTGCGGCGGCACGACGGAGGTGAAGCGGTTGAGCGCGACGTAGCGGCGTCTACTTCTTCTTCGCGGCGAGGAATCCTCCACGGCAGGAGCATAGAGCGGTGAGTGACACACCAATGCCCTCTTTTGAGCTTATTAGTTAAGCTAGTTGTATGCTTGGAGCCGTCTATGGCTCGCACACAGTGTTAGGCAAGGCCCTTGCTTCGACAGTGCGGCAAGGAGCGCACATAGAGTGATTGCTCCCTTGATCTAAGATGCTGGGATTTCTATTCTGGTACAATCTCCCTGATCGAAAATTCATGAAGAATTGGTATTGCAAATCCAAACCGGGTCACCTCAGTAGCTAGCTTGAATTCCCAGTTTTGATCTTACTTGTTGGGTAGTATTCTCTAGTACCTGCAATCTATCGAAGAATGCTTGATAGCTATGAGTTTATAGCCCTCCTGTTAGTCCTAGCTTTCAATCGAAAAAATTTAATGAGGTTTTTCAATGACACACAATTTTCCTCACAACATCAACAGTTCAGGTCCAATTTCAATTTTGAAAAAGCCACCAGGTTCCTGTGGACTACCTCTTTGTGTGGTAAAATTTTGCTTTTGTTCTGACTCATAGGAACATGGATCGCGATCCATGTTGGGAAGCCAAATTGACTTTTCTTGGTACCATTAGGTTCAGCATGATTATTAGACACTATGGCATCAATTTTTTTGGAAATGGACCTCTGGATTGAATATTCAATCAATTCTGACACTTTGCCAGAGTTCCTGCCAGTTTGGGCTTTTAGTCTAGTTTTTTGTATCCAATTTCAATTTTGAAAAGACCCCTAAACTCCCTGTGATGTCCTCCAGTTATGGTGCAAATTTTGCCTCAAAATGTGACAGAGGAACATGGATTGCGATCCATGTACCTTAGTGCCAGAATGTACTGAAACTTGACACACAGCTGGTTCTTGGTCTACTAATGCTGGCTATATGGTTTTTGAGTGCTTTGGAGTTTTTTAGGTCAACCAAAAGTCAGCTTTAGGGCCTGTTCCAGTGGTTTCCCCCTTGATCTGATTGTTGCCCTTTTGGCCCACTTTTTGACCTTTTTTCATAAAAGTTTCTTGGGAGAAAGTACTTCAGATGTTATCACTTTTCTACTCGCCCAATATCATCTCTAAATTATAAAAAGGTACATGGATCGCGATCCATGTTTGGCAAGATTTTGGAATGATCTTTTGTGAGTTTGTGATAGAGGGTATGGTGATGCTCTTCCTTAAATCTTTTTGGATTTGACCAACTTTTTTCAAGTCAAAAGCAATATTTTGTGTCTATTTTGCGGTTTTTTGCAAACAACTCTTTTTTTGGTGTTCTTTCACTTTTTTGTTGTGGTGATCCATGTTGGACAGGCAAATTGGATTTTTTTTGCACAGTCTGTCTCATGTAAGCTTGTCTATCCCCTTTTTGAAGGTTTTGTTGGGTGTGGTTCAGTTTTGACTGAACATCAATTTTCAACTTTTCAGAGCTATGGTCTTCGGCACCAAAATAAGGTTTTGGATAGTTTTTTTCCTTGATCCTTTTGGCCCCGAATGATGGTGTAAATTGTTACTTAACCTACTCTTATAAACTGAAATAGATGCACAAACATAAATGAACTTAACAGTACAGAAACGACAACGAAGTGTGTGGTGAAACAGTCCTTTCCAAGTATGAGAAAATCAAAGAACAAAATACTCTCTTGTACTTCACTCACAGCTTTCTTTGCTCATACGGAGTAGCATCGGCTAGTCTCGGACTCCAGTCTCTACTAAGCACTAAACCTACGTCTAGCTGCTTTACTGTCTGTGTAAACGGAATGGGTGTCAAAAGCTTCGAGAGGAATTTTTTCATACACTGAGTCACTCACCACCTAAGGATCGACTTCCCTGGCAGCGGCCCCCATGTTAGCAAGTTGCCACGACGGACGTCTGCAACGTAGCTTTTTTGTACTAACATAATGTCAATATGCAAGGAAGCGACTCGAGATGGGCCACGGAGACTTGATGAGAGTTTCAATCTCACCAAAGTGAACTCAGAGGGCTACTCAAACTACGACAAAAGCAAATCAACCTCTTCCTAGTCAGAGAATCAGTCTGCGTCCAATCTCACTGCTCTAGGTCATCATGTCTTTTCGGCATACAAACAAATCAGGAATGCAACAAAACTTGAGGAGAGATATAACAACACCTAGGGGCACAATTCTACCAAGTTCTGCAACCATCTGGGAAGGTACATAAATCACGATCCATCACAAAAAATGTGTAGAAAACTGAAATAGAACTATACGAAAAGGTCCCCCTTAAGCATTAAAAAACTTATCCTAGGTCAAAACATCAAAAAACAACCATTTAAGAGCTCAAATCAATGCATTTAGCTCACAAACAATGCATCGCGAACCACATCAGAATTGAGAATGGCTACACTTAAATTGTAGAGCAAGAGACAAGGAACACCATGTGCTATTTGAAAATGAATTCTGATTACCAGTCCACGAGAAAAGTGGATTACAAATTGTAGCAATAAGAGGCTTCTCATAGTGAACGTTCAAACTCCTCCAAGCTAATGATTTTTTGTTTTCTCAACACTAAGGGTTTTGACTTAAGAGCTAAGGGGACTTTTCCGAAGCCATTCGGCCACTTACAAGGGGTGTAGACTCAGAGAGGCTAAGAGGACATGACAAAATATCTTACAATTATGAATCCTCATTAGCTGAATTACATCGCTTGTTTCGAAACAATGAGCGAGTACTACAAGGTTTGGTGTACATCCGCTTTTTACGTGTCAATCCGTTGTGTCCACCAAACACTTCGTGTACCAATTCTTGTACTTGCCTCATGATCTCCTCTTGTTGAGCTTGGGAAACTCGATGAGGAAGCTTGTTAGGCGGTGAGCATCTTGGTAGGAGCTCAATTCGATGGTCATCATTCGCTTGTTTTGGAGGTAAGTCCATAGGGATATCATTGATAAAAACATCCTGGAATCCATTTAGAAAAGTAGACAAGTCTAACTCTTCTTGATTCCTACCATTTTCATTTGATAAATCATAAGCATCATTAGTGGATTCTTTGACAAAAATCATGTACGCAAAAATCGAGCTTTTCATTGGCTTATCAAAAGCTGGTGAATTTACAAGTGGTATTTACGACTGGACTCATTAGCATCTATATACATGCTCTTTTCCCTATAGGCGAAGTAGAATCTCCTTTCAGGGAACTTCATGTTGGCACCATGCAGTTGAACCATGGTGCCCCTAGGATAGCATCCTCATGTTGGAGAGGAGAGATGAAAAAGTCTTATTGGTCGACATAGCTTTGGACATGAATCCTCAACTTTCCAATCAAGGGAGTAACGGAGGCTTGCTATCCCTTGAAAGCTGTGTCAGCAATTACAGTATCTCCCATCTCAAAAGCTTGAATGCCCAACGTGGTGGCCAACTCTGTTGATATGAAGTTGTGAGTAGAGCCAGGGTCAAACAAGATGAAGGCATCATGTTCCCTTACCTTTTCCCAAGCATAGGAGAGAGGTGATCCTTTGCAATGAGCATCTTCTTTTGGAGCTTCGATGGTGGAAGCTCAAGGAGTCTCACTGCGGGAATTTCCCTTGGGGCAAGAACGATAGCCATGTCCTTGCTCCCCACACTTAAAACACTTATGGTCCTTGCAAAAAGCTTCAAGCTCTTCAAGAGAGAGTTTTCTTTTACCTTTGTAAACTCCCTTCTCCTTGGACCGATCGTTGTTGTTGTTGTCATTGGAATTGCCTTGGGAAGGATTTTGGGCATTGGTTTTCCCCTTTGCATCACTTTTGTCTTTGTTTTCCATGGGCTTTACATTTCGTCTAGCCCCTTGTTGGAAATCGATGCGGGAAGCAACCATGGTGTGGTCGATTACTTCGGTGATTGAACCAAGCCGTTGGGAGTTGACATACTCGGCCATTTCTTCAGGTAATCCCACACAAAATTGTTGCTTTTTCTTGGCGAAGTCTATCTTTTGGAAGACAGTAGCCTTGAGACGTAAATCCCAAAACTTGTCCACATATTTGTGAATAGACTCATGGGAGAGAAGCTTCAAATTGCGTCATTCGGTAAGTACTTTGTCCTTGGCATCGCTTGCAAGCAATTGCTTCATGATGGAAACTCATAGAGTTTTCAATGTCTTTGGGGCTTCACCGTTGCCACGAAGGCTGGCCCACCATTGACAAGCCAATTTTTGGAAGTGCATAGCTACGTGTGTAGTTTGGAGGACTTTGTGAAGCCCTCGTCTCCAAAGGCCGCATCAAATTGTTGGATGAAGGCCAATACTTTGTCGGTGGCACCAAACGTGCCAACATAGGTGAGAAAAGAGATACTCTTTCCTCCCTCTTTGAACCTCTTGAGCTTTTGTGACCTTTGCCATGCAGGGTATGATTTGCGATATCCTCCCCTCTAGTATTCTCTAGGAGAATAGCCATAGCGTTCGTCAGAAGAGGAGGAAGGTGAAGAAGGAGAAGAGGGTGACCTCTTTCTTGACCTTTTCTTCCTTTCTTTCCTCTCTTCCCTTTCAAAGTGATGAGGATAAGGACTGTGGATTGACCATTTTCTCTTGGGAGGAGTTTGTGATCATCTAGACCACCATCTTCGTGGAGCCACATCTTCAAAGGAACTTAGGGATTCATTACCTTCTCGTTCTTTGGATTCCTCGTCTTGTATGGGAGAGAGTCTTTTTTTGGGGGTCTCATCAAGAGGCCTCCCAACCTGTCTCTCCTCTTGGAGAGGAAGGGAAATCCCATAAGCATGAAGATATTGAGTAACTTTGGCTTGCAAAGCAAGGTTGCCTATAGCTTGCTGCAACCTAGCAAAAAGATAATTGACAAACATGGGGGCATCATCATTAGCACCTTCATGTGCAAAATCAAAGTTATCAATGTTCATTCTACTCTCTTGGTTATTGTCAACCATGCTAATTATACTTATGTGTTTACTTAGTGTATTCTTTGGCAACTCAAAACCTTAGTTGCTACTCCTCTTAGCCATTGAAAATCAGCACTTAAGTATCTACACCCACGAGTCAATTTGGTTAATTTTAGAGAGTAGTGGAGTGGGTCTAATATTGCAGAATTGCCAAGGACTAGCTCCTTTCGGACTTCTTATGGCTCAATTATGGTAAATCCGTGGTCAAAAAAGATCCCATTATTAAGACCAAAGCTCTTGAGGTGTGCACCATATCCCACATAGTGGGCTCAACAAAACACATAATAGATGCCCAGTCCCACTTACCCTAATATAATTAACAAAATCAACAATTAATAGGCTACTTAAGGACCTCTCTTTTTAAGCAATAAAAGAGAAACCAAATTCTCTGATACCAATGTAATGGAAATGGCCTATGAACTTTGAGAATAGCGGAATTAAGAGAATTAGAGTGAGCATTTTTGTGAGATTACTTTGAGAACATAGAGGGTGAACTTAATTGATGGTAGCAAAATAAACATAGTACTTAATTAACTTGGCATGAACAATACTTTTTCAAGAGAGAGTATTAGAGAACATGATAATAGTTGAGGACCGGTCCCCCCTCCAAAAGCGTTTGTATTATAGATTCTCCCATCAAATGAGACTTGGTACAATACTTTTTCAAGAGAGAGTATTAGAGAACATGATAATAGTTGAGGACCGGATTTACTTGGAGCCGGTCCCCCCTCCAAAAGCGTTTGTATTATAGATTCTCCCATCAAATGAGACTTGGTACAATACAACCTTTGTGTTCATTGTGACCTAGGTGATGCAATGAAGATGGAAAGCTTCATGCATCAAGAGCATAACATAAAATTTTCAAAAAGCATTAACTATCCCAAGCCTCAGTCCCAAGGCCTCAAACACCTTCGAAGGTGGAGGGAGCGAGCGAGGAATGAGGGTATGGAAGAGGAAGAAGAATCATTCATAGGAGAAATAAATAGTTCCTCACTTATTATCACTCTTCTTGCTTGGCATAGCATAATAGCGTAGTAATGAAGATGAAGAAGATGGCAAGCTTAAGCATTGAAGCATAGCTCTTGATTGATTTGCATTCCATAGCCAAGAGTGTTGGTGTAGGCTCTCAACTTCTCAAGAAGCTTGGAGAAGGAGATGGAGCTTTTGCACTTTGCACTTCACACAATGAGAGAGAGAGAGAGTGTGTGTGTGTGTGTGGGAGAGTATACCCCATCTCATTCTTTGTCCACCACCACCCACCCCCCCCGGCCTCTCTCTCTCTCTCTCTCTCTCTCTCTCTCTCTCTCTCTCTCTCTCTCTCTCTCTCTCTCTCTCTCTCTCTCTCTCTCTCGCTCGTATTATTTGTTACCATATACATATGGTAGTGATGTGTGTGAACAGACTAGGACCGCTGGGGCATTTTTTCCCTCTTTAGGAGGTTTTTCCCCCCGTGCATTGTATATACACCCATCACTCTAGGGCTATCTATCTTTCCATTGCAGACTAACTTATACACTCTCTATTG
Source organism: Adiantum capillus-veneris (assembly GCF_014529385.1). Taxonomy (NCBI): domain Eukaryota; kingdom Viridiplantae; phylum Streptophyta; class Polypodiopsida; order Polypodiales; family Pteridaceae; genus Adiantum; species Adiantum capillus-veneris. Next base: position 86,563,088 of record NC_140937.1, read on the forward strand.
TGTGCCTTGAGCTTTCTTCATCTTCTCCAAGCTGTGTGTGTTTCTCTGCAACCCTAATTCAAACAATTGGTATCAGAGCAAGTCACGTCCTCCCGGGCTGAGTCGCCAACAGCTCCAGCACACACATGCTCACTTTCTTTGATTTCAGTGAGCTTTGGTGAGCGTGCGCAGGTCGACAAATACTTTGGGAAAGCTCGTAGATCTAGGTCTGCTCAATTTTGATTTGGGCTCATTTCGGCCTCCGTTTCCACTACAGGCAATACTGCACAAGGCTATTTCGTCATTTTGTGCAGAATTTCTGTCAGTGCCGTTTTCTGCATAACAGGTGCCTTATAGTCTTCTACGGTTTGTGCTATATAGCACAGGTTGTTCCCACTTCGTTTCTCCTATTTTCAGGCAGTTTTCACATCAGGTGTAGCATTTACCATGGCTGACAACAACAACACAGATGTGTTCAAGATGTTTGCTGCTGAGGACAGGTTGGATGGGGACAACTACCCTATGTGGGCTTATATGATGCAACATGTTCTTGTGTCAAAGGGCGTCTGGAACATTGTGCAGGGCACTGATGTACGTCCTGGTTCTGAGGATGTAGGCGATGTTGAGGATGTTGCAGGTCTTGCTGCAAGGATTACTGCTGTTAGAGTTGTTTTCCCTACGGTAGAACAAGCTTGTTGGGATGTTAGGGATGCACATGCTCATGCATTGATTGTGTTGTCTGTGAAGCGCACCATTGTTCCTCACATCCATTCAGCAAAATCTGCAAAACAGGCTTGGGATATTCTAGCAGGTCTTTATGCAAGCCGCAATGAGGCTAAAATTGCTTTGCTGCGTAAAGAGCTGGAGTCGAAGATTATGCATGAGGAAGATGATATGGACACTTTCCTTGCTAGTGTCAAGGATATCAATGAGAAACTTATTTCTGCAGGTGAAGTTATTCCAGACAGTTCCCTTGTGCAGACTGTTCTTGATGCCTTACCAGATTCTTACTAGACTTTTGCTATTACTTGGAGACTTATGACCCAAGGAAATCCAGAAGTTGTCAAGTTTGATGCATTATGCACATTGCTGTTGCAAGAGTCACTTTCCAGAAAAAATAGGACTAGACAGCGTGCAGTTGAACAGGCTTTTATTGCTTCTCAAAGAAAGGGTGGTAACAACAATGCAGCCACCTCTTATGGTTCTGCTACGAGTGGAAAAATTTTGTTCCTAATGCTTCTGTTGGTAGCAAATCGTCTGGAAATTCTGGTGATAAGGGCAAAAAGAAGATGCGTTGCCATTATTGTAAAGCCAATGATCACTTAATCAAGTCATGTCCTAAGTTGAAGGCCAAAGAGGCTAAGAAGAAAGAGGGTGGTTCCACTGCAAATGCTGGTTCCACTACAAATGCAGCCATTGTTGAGTCTTCTGTGAAAGGAGATTGTGTTGCTGATGTTGATGCAGAATGGGCTTTTAGCGCAGAGTGCACTTACAATCCTGTTGTCCATGATGCATGCTTGTCAGTTGCTACAGATTCACATGTGTGGTATTTCGACAGTGGTGCTACAAAGCACATTACCTCACATCGTGAATTGTTTACCTCTCTCGAGTCTGTCCCTCATGGGAATTCAGTCACTTGTGCCAACAACGCCTCTTATCCAGTTTAGGGAGTTGGAAAGATTGTGCTCACTGTTGCTAATGGCAGTTTCTTCACACTTGTTGATGCACTTTATGTACCTGGGATCAAGAAGAATCTCTTGTCTGTATCCGCACTTGCTAGACTTGGACTTGTAGTCAAATTTGTGGATGACAGATGTACAGTTCATGATCTCAGTTTTGGTGATGAAATTGTTGCATCTGGGCTTTTGTGTCGTGGGCTATATAAGCTCACTTTGTATGACAAGTGTGGACAAAATTTTGCAAATGATGTTGCAGATTCAAGGACTATTTCAGATGCAAAACTTTGGCATGCACGTTTTGGTCATCTGAATTTTTCCAGTTTGCTGCGTTTGCAGAAATCTGATATGGTCGCTTCTTTGCCGCCTCTTGAAGCACCTGTCAAACATGTTTGTGAAGGCTGTATTTTGGGTAAGATGCAGCGTTCTAAATTTCCAAAGGATGGTTCAGTTCGGGCCACATGCAGGTTGCAGCTTGTGCATAGTGATGTTTGTGGGCCCATGCAAACTCCGTCCTTGGTCAATTACCTGTACTTCGTGACTTTCATTGATGATTACTCCATGTATGCATGGGTATTTCCGCTTAAAGCGAAGTCCGAAGTTTTTATGTGCTTCAAACAATTTCTAGCTATGGCTGAAAATGTCTCAAAATGTACTATGGGCACCCTCCGTTCTGATCGAGGGGGGGAGTATATGTCTCGTGTGAATTTATTGCATTTATGGCTAGTCGTGGGATAAAACACCAATGTACAGTGCCTTATACACCTCAGCAAAATGGTGTTGCTGAGAGGAAAAACAGGTCACTGACGGAAATGGCACGATGTATGGTCAAAAGTCAAGCTTTGCCGCATTCTTTTTGGCTTGAGGCCATCATGTGTGCCACTTATGTACTTAACAGGTGTCCTACGAAAGCTTCGCAGTCTATTACTCCATATGGAGCATGGCATGATAGAAAGCTTTCTATTGAGCACATGCGTGTTTTTGGCTGTTTGGCGTATGCTTTGGTGCCACAAGTGCAGCGCAGAAAATTGGATGATAAGGCTGTCAAATGTATTTTTGTTGGTTGTAGTGCTGAAAGCAAAGGTTACAGGTTGTATCATCCACAAACAAAACGTATTATGGTTTCTCGGGATGTAGTGTTTGTGGAAGATTCTGTTCAGCCCTTGTTGTCATGTACTAGAGACAGTAATGTAAGCTCACAGGACATTTATGACACTTTGTTGCCTCTTTTCAGTGGTGGAAATACGAATGTAAGGTCCAATGAGGCAAATGTACAGCCTATGGGGGTTTCTGAAAATGTTCTAGATTAGCCTATAACTGATGCAGATGTACATGATGTACTTGATGAGGAAAGGGTTGAAAATGAGAAGGCTAGAGGTATGCCAAAATGGCTGGTGCACACTTTGTGTGACAATAAATTGGATGCACCTTTGTCTAGTCGTACTCGTTCAGGCTCTCGCCATGCATCTTATGCATCAGATTGTTATGCATTGGCTGTGTCTAGCTTACATGATGTTGAGGAGCCTCTGTCTTTTGATGAAGCACAGAATTCAGAAAATTGGATGGCTGCCATGCAATCAGAATATGATGCACTCATAGAAAATGACACATGGACTTTATGTGATTTGCCTCCTAGCAAAAAGGCCATTGGTACGAAGTGGGTTTACAAGTTGAAACGCAAGCCGGATGGTGAGATCGATCGCCATAAGGCTCGACTTGTTGTAAAGGGTTATGCGCAGCAAAAAGGCATAGATTATGAAGAGACTTTTGCTCCCACTTGTCGTATGACTACTGTGCATTTTCTATGTGCATTGGCAACTCATTTTGGTTGGGATGTAGATCAATCAGACATTGTTACTGCTTTCTTGAATGGTGACATATTTGAGGAAGTTTATGTAACGCAGCCTCGCGGTTTTGTCAAGAAAGGACAAGAGGACAAAGTGTGCAAATGTAACAAGGCTTTGTATGGGTTGAAGCAATCTCCTCGTACTTGGTATGAGAAAGCTAACACTCATTTGGTCAAACAAGGCTTTTGTAACAGTCCAACAAAAAGCACATTGTATGTAAAGCGTGAGGGTGATGTACTTCTCATTGTGGTTCTTTATGTAGATGATTTGCTGATCTCTGGACCAAATGAGAGACATGTTGCTGAATTTAAGGCTGATTTGAATGCTACTTTCAAGATGAAAGATTTGGGGTTGTTGCATCATTACTTGGGTATACAGTTCAAGCAGTGTGATGGTGGTATTGCCTTGTGTCACAAAAGTTACATAGAGACACTGCTATGTAAGTTTAAACTTGAGGATTGGAAACCTATTGCCACTCCCATGGAAACAGGTTTGAAGTTGAGTCTACATGATGCTGGCGATCCTACTGATGTCACTCTTTACCAAAATGCTATTGGCTGCCTCATTTATGTATGCAACACGAGGCCAGATATTCAGTTTGCAGTCTCACAGGTCAGCAGATTTATGCATAGACCAGGGTCTAAGCATTGGCAGGCTGTCAAGAGGATTTTTCGCTACCTTTGTGGCACTTTACATCTTGGCTTGTTTTATCCCAAGGGGGGATCATTGCCGCTAGACTTACATGCTTTTTTGAACTCGGATTGGGCTGGTTGTTTTGACACGAGAGTGTCCACAAGTGGTTTTTGTTTCATGCTTGGCAGTTCATGTATATCATGGTTGAGCAAGAAGCAACCTACTGTGGCCACTTTGAGTTGTGAGGCTGAGTACAGGGCAGTCTTCACAGCTACGGTTGAGTGTGTATGGCTCAGACGCCTTATGGCTGATTTGGGTGTTGGACGGGGTGTTGGACAGGACACTGCCAACACTATCTACACTGACAGTCAGAGCGCATTGGCAGTTGAGAGGAACCCAGTTTTTCATGCTTGCACAAAGCACATTGAGGTGCATTACCACTATGTCAGGGAGAGGCTCTAAGCAAGAGAGATCAGCTTGGCTTATGTACCAACACAGGACAACCTTGCAAATCTTTTCACAAAGGCATTGTCTCGTGAGAAGCTTGAAGCTTTCTGCAAAGCTTTGGGCTTACTCCCCTTTATGGACTGATTATGTCCTTAGGGCATGGCACTTCCCTTTACTCATGTGCCAGCTCTTGTTCACCGCATCACTCCAGGCATTTTTTCCCTCTTTAGGAGGTTTTTTCCCCCATGCATTGTATATACGCCCATCACTCTAGGGCTATCTATCTTTCCATTGCACACTAAGTTATACACTCTGTATTGTGTGCCTTGAGCTTTCTTCGTCTTCTCCAAGCTGCGTGTGTTTCTCTGCAACCCTAATTCCAACATTATTTAGTTACATCATTTGGACAAGTGTCTTCTTTTTCCTCTTTGAGAGAAAGAACTTAATTATTTATTTTTATGCATTTAAATTTTCATTGGACCACTTTAAAGCCTATCCAATAGGATTCAAGTATATCATGAGGGCCAAATGAGGAGGATCTTGACATATTTCTTTTATGCTTCTTAAGATATCATGTTTGAATTAAACACTTCAAGCACCTTAGTCATTTAAGCATGAAAATCTTTTATGCCTGTTGAGAGATCATGTTTGAATTGAACACTTCAAGAACCTTAGTCATTTAAGCATGAGAAGCACCTCAAACTTGGGCAAGGTTCCCACAAACACCTCATGCTTGGGTAGGATTCCCACCTCAAGGTAAGCCCTAGCTTGCATAAGGTCAAAGGACTTTTCAGATAACTTTTGGAGGTCTTTAATGGAGCTAAACCTAAGGTCTTCAAGCTCCATTAGGTAGCATTTCTCTTTAAAAGACCATCTCTCATTTGGACCCCTTTAACCTTGGCCTCGTGTTGAGACAAATCCATAAGCACATGTCTATATTCTAACCCTTGTTCCCGTTTATTCTCCCACGTTAAATGATCAATTTAATATGAAAAAATCATTTGGGTTGGTTAGATATTAGATTTTATGACAGGGTATAAGATAGCATGGTTGGGTGGAGACTAGCACACGACATTACTCTCCTTCTTTCACATGTCTTTTCGCACTTGGAAAAAATTTGGCCAACCATAATTGGAAGATGCTTTTAAATTCATTAGCATATCAGGAAACAAACAAGCAGAATGATGGAGAATCATTTCTATCACCATTCAGATAAGTGCAAAGACCATCATAGCCTAGTTCCATGCGATCACAATAAAAGATCTAATAAATAACATCATATTGGGAATGCCAATGGCTGAAAAGGTTTTAGAGATACGGAGTTCAACAAAGACGCAATTGTCACAAACAACAAAGAATGAAGACCAAGACTGGTCACCAGTGGAAGATAGCACAAAGTCCTCAAGCAAGTTAAAATGGAGAATGATGCCAAAGCAAAGTTTATTAACGATCATTCATCCCCAGCCTCCAAAGATCTTAAAGAAGACTAGGCAAAAGCAAGTGCATAGCAAATAGACCAAAAAGCTATGGAGCAAAAAAAGCCATCAAAGCCAGAAGTAAAGAAGAACGAGGTTGTAGACAAACAGGAAGCAATATGAAGTCCAAAGATCCACATGTTGCCAGTCGAGTCAACAGACAAAAGTCAAAGTGAAACTCAAAGCCACAAACCACCTTCCATAGGAACCAAGCTAGATCAAGACAAGACTATGGTAAAAGAAAAGTAGAGATCTTCAATAGAACCATCAATGAGAATAGCTATAGTCCTCAACAATACAAATGGAGCATGTGTCAGATGTAATGCTCTATTGAATAAAGAAGCAAAGTGCAATATGGTTGCAGATAGCATCCAAAGTATTCTTGAGATCACATCAAGCAAACAGAACAGTAAAGCAATGCTAGGCATGGGCGCGAGTCAAAATGAAATGGTTTCTACTCTTAGATCCAGAAGCATGAAGAGAAGGTAAAGTTTCAGGTAAAGTCTTCAAAAGACATGCATGCAGATGCCATCCTTGGATATCAATGATTAGACCAACACAAGGCCTATAGAGAAGAAATAGTGCTATTGCTCTACTTTCCAGGCGGTAGCCAACAACAATTAGAAGTACCATTAATTCCAGATTTAGAGTTGCAAATGTCCCAAGAATCAAAGACAAATCTTACAAATAAAGGTAAAGCTAAAGTGGACCTACAACTGACTAGCACAAAAGGCGTGACATCATATGCCTCAATATCAAAGAACCCTCATGGATCAGCTTTTACAAGCAAACCAGGCTTTAGAAACTTCAAGTCAATGACTGACCCAAACAAAACCTCTACGGAGCCACCAAGAACCAAAAAGGTAGTCCAAGTACTCAAGAAAGAAAAAGAAAGTCAAGAAAGTGTTTGTTTCGAGCAGTTTAGTAAAAGTCAGTGATCCAGGATTGAAGATGAAAGATCAACACGGAAAGACAATCACATGGGATGGATAGCATCACAATGGAGTTTAAAAGAACAGGAGTACTATAGAGGTAATACACACATATGGGTACCAAAACCGAAGGTTAGGGCATATGAAGTGCAATCAAGACCCTCCCAAGAAAGAAGGCCCACTAGGTATCAACCTCGACATCATCCTAGGATACCTAACAAGCAGTTCAACAATAGAACAACATCAAATGCTACTAAACTCTACCACAACTCTCAAGAGAATACATAACAAATATGAATTTCAAAGAATCTTCCTTCTAGACAAGCATTCTACACATGCTATACGAAGATTTGGCTACTAGTCAATCAAAGACCAGCTGCAACTATAGCAGAACTGCATGAAGATCTCAAGAGCTCAACAAGACCTAGAGGTAAGCAAAGTCAACAAAGGAGTTACAAAGGTCATCAAGAGATTTAGATTCCTAAGTTTTCCAATGCTCCAAGTCAAAAGACAAATGCCGACAGTCAACATCGGAGGCCCATATCAACATCAAACGCTCATTTCAACATGCCTAACTGGAGAATCAAACAGACCAAGGAGTCTTCACAATCAAAGAAGGACACCCTAACCAACAAAGCTGCAAATTCAAAGGTGATTAAACAGGCATGGCAAAAGAAACCTTCAATGCCAACTTGGTCCTTCAATAATCCTCTTTTTGAAGATTCAAGCTTACTTTTACCTGAAGCAATGTTTTTAGTAAGCTCGAAAATCTAAAAAGTCAAGTTGCCAGGGTGCAAAAAACACTCTTTGGCATAGTCAGAGTCGGACTGCTGAGCCACAAAATGAGGAAAGCATTAGTCCCAAAGCTTCAGGTTGTAATAATCTATGTGCTAAGAGTCGTAGTTATTAGGCTTATGCTCAAGCTAGAAGAGTTGAGCATATCATATCTAAGTTGTGATGAGATGAGCATAAGAGTCAAAGTCTATTAACTTCATCATGGTGGAGTGATGTAGAGTAACACTCACACATAGTGCATAATAAGATGAGAGCACATATCCTCAACAAAACGAAAACCCTTCCTAAAGAGGTGCCAACTTATAAAGCCATGACAAATGCTTTTATAGCTACACCTTCTTTCTGAAGATCTCCTCAAAAATCTTTCTTACACGACATATTGTTTTCAATTATTATTTGTGTATGCATATATAGGATGTCCCATCATTGGATATATGCATTAGATACTCTTTTTTTCTTCCACCTATGCACCTTGAGTGAACTACAACAGGCAAACCAACTTTCCATCATGCTACTCTCATGTTTACTGCCCTTTTATTTCCATATCCATCAACAAATAATCCCTTCAATACTTTATTAATATTTCCCATGCTAATAAGTACTCAAATCATGTGTGTATCCAAAGGCACCTTTTTCCCAGTGGGTTTTTTCCCTTTGTCATCCAAGTATTAGACCCTAATTTAGAACCTCACCATTCTATTTCCCTTGTACATACTCTCAATAAATAAACAAAGCCTCACCATAATGCTGCTACAATGGACAAATGCAACGTCATCTCTCACATCAGAGACAATTTCAGACCAATGAAGATGCTACAACGAAATGAACCGCATCAATAAATTCAATGACAAATAAAGATAGCCCATCGACAATCAATCAAAAACCTTACAGACTCCACGGACACTCTTCAACAATGCCCGAGGATGGACACTAAAATTAGAAGAGGGGAATGTTAACTGAGCCAACGTCAGTTAGCAGAAGCTGTTAAAGGCCAAGCCTTACAAACATCAAAGACAAATACGGAGAAGCAGTGAAGATTGGAGTTCACATTTTTCACATTTTCCAAAAACTACCATATATTGTAATTTCTCAACTTATTTCATACCATTGTAACTATTGTAACATGTTACAGGCTCAATGGGAGTTCCAAGCTATAAAGAGAAGGTCAGTTAGTGTGCCTAGGTTGTAGATTTAGTAAGTTATGGAGCCCTAAAGACTTTGGACACCCGGACATAGTATATTTTTACCCTAGGTATATAAGGCAGTGTGCAAATGAAATTAGGGTTCTCAGCCTCATTTGTTGAGATCACTCTTTGGTAAGAGCTCATGAGGTGTGGCTATCGAGTCCTTGAGCTTATCCTTGCTCATGTGACTTGATTTACACTAATCAATACTTAATTCTCTTTCATATGCCTCTCTCATACTTTTGATGATTGCTAATGATGCTTGTAGCTAGATCGTAACTAATTAGTGGTTAGTCTCGCTCTAATCTTGTGTTATTTCCGTTTATTCTTTGTGTGTGCATGTAGGTTTGATTGGAGTGCGAAAGCTCAATAGATCTATATGTGTGCGCTTGTGATTAGTTGTGTGCGTCTTTGCAATCGTAAGCGTGTGTGATTGGATTGATTTGAGGTGAACAGAAGTGGATGTGGAGATTCCCAGACATCGTGGCTTAGCTCCTCCGTAGGCCAAAAAGCTCGTCTCATAGAGTCGTCATTCATGTTGCCATGATTAGCTCACTAATTGGTGAGTGTTCCCATGCCCTAGCCGGGTGGCTCATCACTCCGGATTGTCAATTATTGTTGGTCATTGGAGTTATGCTACGATGGTACCCCCAACAAGTACTAAGGAGACATCACCTTCGTGCACCAAAATTGCCTTATTTACCCTTATATACGGCCCCCTCCTTTGTCTTAAAAAAGCCCTGTATTATACGCTCACCTACCACCTACGGTAACCTTTAGTGAATACCCTTGAGATGAAGACAATGCGCATAAACAACATATGGCAATCACTTTGTCATCCAGGTTCAAACTTTTGAGCCTGTAACTAGCTAAAACTAACATGGAACTCATTCAAATGAGAAACAATTGTGTTGCCTTCTTTTATCCTCAAATCAAAGAGTTTCTTCATAGCATAGACCTTATTCTCAATTGCTTCCTTCACATAAATGTTACAAAGAATTTTCCATAGGATGGAGTGATCTTCTCATAATCATAGCGAAAAAAATAAAATCTAGTAAGTAAAGTCTTCTCAACTACTTCCTTCCCATAAAAGCTACAAATGTTTTTCCATAAAAAATGGAACGGTCTTCTCGTAATCATAGTGAAAAAAAAATATCTAGTAAGCAAAGTCTAATAAATGTAGCCAATGCATCTAACTCAACCCAACCCTCATCAAACATGGTATCAAGAAGCATGGATAACGAGCCAAAAAGCATTAACCACTTCTTTTGGACAGGAACATCTTGGATTTATTCTTTCCATAGTTAAAAAATCCTACCATTTAACTTAAGTATATTGTAAATTTTGACACAAAAGCTGCCATATTCAGCATAAGATTATAGTAGACTCAATAGAAAATTTTGGCAAAGTTTTCATAGTGATTGGAAAATAGCTCAACCAAACATTAATAAAGAAAATGCATAATCAATAGTCAAAACTATGGTCATGAGAAAATTTGGTAAAAGTTTGATAGTACTTTGACACTAAATGGACAATATTTAAACCAAAAAACCATGATAGAGAAACACATAGACAAAGCATAAACTATGATAAAAGATCTGATCAAATTTAAAATTTGAGGAGTATTCACGCAAAAATCTCAAATGATGACAACCATAAATAGTGAGTATATAGTAAATCAAAATATAGACATAAGCTGAAACAATTGACTCAAAACAGTGACAAGCCAACACGGTTATCAAGCACCTAGTCCCTTCTATACATGTCCTATGGCGAGACTCCAATGACCTAAACCACCCCACATTGGTTAACATGGCCTCCAGTACTTGGATTCAAAAAAACCTCACCACAATCCTCACTAAAGGCTATGTAGATATGACCCAAGACAACTATCATAAAATGCCAAAATCAGCACTACGCGTGTTGGATCCCTAGATTATTTACATAAAACGTGAGAGATATAAGTCAAAACACTAGTAACAAGAGCAATTGTACACAAGCAGGCACCAAGTAGAAAAGCAACTCAAACTCAGCTTAAAAGTAGTCAAAAGGCTCCCATTTGAATTGAACTCGATCCGATCATGCATGAGAGGCATCAACTCACAAGTGAGAGTACACTACCAAAGAGCATCAAAATTATCCATAAAGTGGTCTATATGCATAGACAATTCAAACTCACATCAGAGAGCTCGTTTGCATTCAAATCAATGCTCAAAACACTAAACAACTCACAAGCATATGTGAAAATTCCATCATGCATAATCAAGAGAGAAAAAGACTACACCCGATGCCCAAATACGACATCATAAAACCATGAGCAATGTCTTTCACAACCCACAACTATCATACACTGACCATATCATCAAATTTCTCTAACCTTGCATAAAAGAGAGCAACACTTGCATCTGATGCACAATACTGTTCTCAAAGACCATAAGCTGTCAAATGTTGCATATAAACAAGAGATATATATCATTTGAAATCATGCACTTGATGAGGCATGGATAGCCGAATTGGATATTTAGTATGTCAACATATACCTTAAATGCATATCAACATGCCATGTATAGAAGCCCCTAGAAGGCACATCAACCCACCATGTGTAGGAGGGGGACACTCTTTTGAATCCCTTGCTTCAACACATCTTTTGAGGTTTTGGATTGCTCCAAGCACAATATGGACCAAATTTTACTAATTTAGTATGTAACTAGAATATCCACAACTCCTCTCTCTATGTCACTAACTTGCATTTAGTCTAGAAATTTGGGCAATCAAATTGTGTCTTGTGTCTTTCTTTTATTCTCTTTCTTGATTCAACAAACTTACAACCTCCCTTTGCATAAATTCTTGATGTTAAAACCTCAAGTGAAAAGTATAGACGACTAGACGACTGATATGAGAATCAACATTTTATGATGGAGATGCTTCTCATAGTTGCTCAAGCCCACCATGTATAATATTTTGTGTTTGTATAGAGAAGCTTCCCCCCTTTTTTGTCCCAAATAAGTGAGTAGACACTCGTAGGATCATAGAATTTTAATAACTTGACAATACATAGTTTAGAAATCTTACAACATTTGGGCTTTAATTAAAGATTCTTTTTGTGCATACTACTATGTCGTGTGACAATCCTCTATACAAATTTATGTACTATGTATTACTAGGTAAATTGCAAAAGGCTCTTCTAGAAGTTGCCAGGAATAAGGTAAGATTCTACATAAATGCAATGAGCTAACATAGGATGAATGGTTAGACACTATGTAAATGCAACAAGCAACCGGATAGAAGTAGCATGTAGAAATACTTATAAAAGGATGTTAGGCATGTGAGCTTCTAGAGGACTCAAGATCTTAAACATCAAGAAAATTCATGACTGCAACTCAAGGCACATAGCCGCTCGTTGCACTTGGTAAGGGTAGAAGATTGTTGAAAGACATTCACATATATTGAGCTCAATGTCATGGAGCTTTGGGTGCCTTGAATCTTTAAAATTACCACCAAGATGGCAAAAGTATCAATATCACACAATGGCCCTTTGCACCCTCCATCCATTTATATCCCCAACTCCCCTTCCCTTTCTTTGTAGGCCTTGCTTTTCTCACAATTTTTAATGAATCATTTTTAGTGCATTTCGTTGTCTTCCTTTGTTCGCTCCCGTCTAGGGACCTTCTCCTCTCTCTCTCTCTCTCTCTCTCTCTCTCTCTCTCTCTCTCCTTTCAACATCTCCCCCACCCTCTTTCTACCTATGGACGTGAGTGCGCATGTTGTAATGGATTCTCTACTTTTACCACACCCATTAAGAGAAACAATTTGAGTGCCACAAATGCTACACACCATTGAAAATTTGACTCCAAAAGTTCATGGGTAGTGTGGGTTATTGCATGCTAGATGGCAATGAAGCAATTCATTTCAAGCCAATTGGAAAATAGAAAGTAGGAAAAATTGAATTTATGCATGGAGAACAACACAAACCCAAATGGAAACTCTAATGGGATAAGTTAGATGCCATGGAAATGATGTCTAGGAAGTTGATTGGAGGAAAGGGATCAAGATCTATCAGTTTGAAGGATGTTTGTGCATAAGAGGCTATTGTACAATGAAGGATCATAAGTCTAAAGTGGTGGCCTTGGTGCATTTGCTGTACAGGCCTCGTAAAACAGACCCATTGGGGTATACTTGAGGCCATCTGTTGATAGAGAGTAGGGTGGATATGCCAATGAAACATTTATGGCTTAATACATGGGATGGAGAGTAGCACAAGCTTAATTAAAGAGAAAGAGAGTTTTGATACGCAACGTAGACTTTGTTTGCACAAAGGTTGCTCTTTTGTAGAGAGAGATAAAGGACAAAAGATGTCATAATATAAGCCCTTAGCCTACACATCATTCACTTTCCACATGGATGGTTGAATAAGCTTGTCCACCTCACACACATGGGATATCACATGGTTTGCTTACATGGCTTGACACATAGGATGATGACACAAAGAGGGGTTTCACACATCCATTGAAGTTGCAACAAAGCATCCACCCAACATTTTTGTGACCTTACACATGTCAATTGAAAAGACATTTAACAGAAGAGGATTTTAGAAATCAAGAAGAAATTTGTAAAAGTCAAAATAACACATATTTGAATATTTTTTTCTAAACTTTTCACACGCCTTCTCAATGGAGGCTCTTGTCTTTTGCTATATTCTCTCTCTCTCTCTCTCTCTCTCTCTCTCTCTCTCTCTCTCTCTGAGAGCCGCATCTCACTCACACGCACGAACACATGCACGCACATGCACGCTCGCGCACACACACAATCCATTTGCCTTCAAAAGAGTAGGCCATCGTGAGCTATCAACTTGTTTAAAATGCCAAAGAATACTCTATGTTAGTTTCCAAAATAAAATCATATCATCAAAAAACCTATATGGTTCAATGAGATACAAACTCATGATTCTCAAGATGCTACTAGGGACATCTTTTCTTGTTGGGGGCATCTCTTGTCCTATAAGCTTGCATGCTTCTATCATTGGATCCTTTTTAAGGGGGGAGGGGGGTCTTACCGGAATGCCACTGAAGTGAGTGCTCATCCAACATTGGCTCTCTTGAATGCCCTTAACACATGAGCTTGGCCATGTCCTAAGCTCTTGAGATGTATAAGGTGCATTCAAGGGGGACTAAAAAATCCCCTGTTGAGCATGTTGGCATGAATAAATTGATCTCTTTTGTGAATGTATATTGTTGATCTTCCTAAATTTTTTGAATTAAACAACCCCTCCTTTGGAATTCACATAATATAATAAGGGTGTGTTCAGTTTTGAGGGGGGATGCACTATTGCGTGAAGGATTTACTTCCTCTCCATTCACAATGCCCAACCCTTGCCAAAGGGAAAAGCTAACAACGTGCCAAAAATAATATTCTCTGCAAGCTATGAGGAGCGATCCAACTTATCCCCTCTTTTTGCACCGAAGAAAGCTAGTACCATTTGTGGTTCTAAGGGTGAGGTGCCGCCCAAGTTTATGGTGGGTCCTGAAAGCCATGTTGTTGTCTTTGACTTATGGATGGGAGCCATGGAAGTATCATAACCCATGTCTCAAGATTTATGATCCACAACTTGAACACGGCCTAACATGACTATATAGATACATTGCACACAAGCTCCAACAAACAAATGTAAATGTTCATGCAAAGCCCGAGAGGTGATTGAAGATGGTAGGAACAACACCCCTGAGATCAAGGCACAATGTGTGGCTAGGGTTTCAATTCCCACAATGAACGGTTGCAAACGGTAATGAATGGCATGGGGTCTCTAATAACTTTCCGATAGATGCTATGCTTTTGAGGTTTGAGCCATTGAGGATATGGACAAGAGCCACCCCTAGAATTTTTGCATGTCGATCAGTTGTAAGTGCTACATGTGTGCACCACAAGAGTTGACCCCCTTGATGCCTCGAGCTAGCAAAGAAGGGTCCTCAATTGCTTGGAATCTCTATTTGTTGATCGGTTGTAAGTACTACATGTGTGCACCACAAGAGTTGACCCCCTTGATGCCTTGGGCTAGCAATGAAGGGTCCTCCAGTGCCTGGTGGAAGATTGTAGGCATGAGCACATGTAGGATCAATGTGGGGGTTATGGAGGAGAGATGGGGCTTGCATAGAGGGAGATGCAGCCATAAGAGACTCAGGAGAGGGGGTAGTTAGTCGGCGATGCTTGGCTAGCGGTATACTCATGGCTGTTAGGGAGAAGGCACACCATGAACTCACTACATTTCTAGAGTGTGCGCATCACTGGGAAGTTGGGGGTTGAAGGGGAAATCTGAAAAGATTCATATCAATATCAGAATGTAGGGCCATTGTAGGCCTAGTCGAGATACAAGGGGCACTCCGTAAGCATGCCAAGTTGGCTTCTTTGGATAAGGCGTAATTTTTCCTCCCCACATCACACACTGAATGAACGAACAACTAACCTAAAATCATGTAAAGACGCTGGTGTGCAGTAGAGGCGGACTCTCTGCTGCAGGAAGGGAAGAGCTTACCGCGATACAAAAGGGCGAGCTTGAATAAGTACAAGAGAAAAATTGCTGGTGTAATGGCAGCTACACAGTCATTCTCTTCTCTGAAGTCCGTCTGCCCCTCTGCGGATGGTCTGCGTGCAGGAACTCGCTCCTTTGATCCTTGCAAACTTAGGGTTTCCACTTGCAACGAGGTTGTTCTGAGCTCCTTTCATGTGCGAGGGTTTGCGGCTGTTGCCGCTTCCTACCGACCCTTTCGATGTGTGGCAGCTACCGTCCACAGTAAGCCCATCTCTTTTCTTGTTTTCCTTCACATGTGATCAATGCAGTCTCAAAATCGCTGTTGCCCCTCGGTGGATTGTGTTCAAAGAATAGTGTGGCCTGCCCCATGCCATATATATGCTGGCATTGCACATCATTATTATTTTCGAGAGCAGAAGTTTCGACTGGTAACCCTTCTGGGTGGACATGGGGTGTCAGCTGCATGCTTTCTTGCATGTTGATGCATTCCCGTGTTTCCTGTCCAATTACAGTACCATGTTTTTTTCATGGATTTATGCTGTTGCCATTGTAGGTGTACCAACTGTTGCAGACACAAAACAAGCTTTTATTACCAAGTTTAGCAGACCTATTCCTAGTATCTACAACAATGTGATCCAGGAGCTTATTGTTCAGCAGCATCTGATGCGTTACAACCAGACTTACAAATACGATGCAGTCTTTGCTTTGGGTTTTGTTACTGTATATGATCAACTTATGGATGGGTACCCAAGTGAAGCTGACAAAGAGGCCATATTTAAAGCATATATTGAGGCTTTGAAGGAAGATCCTGAGCAGTACAGGTGAGGTGCTGTTTTTACTTTTAATGGCATTTACCTACTTATGGCACCTTACACTCAATTAGAACTTTCAGTGGCAGAGGTGTTTGGAGCTTCTTCTATCTCTCGATATATTCACTACTTTGGCTAGAATAGATTTTTTGTGCAAGTAGTACTGTCTCTGAACACATTTTGACATGTGACAACCACCTTCCGGGGTCTTTATATGTATAGGCTCTATTCCTGTGATGATAAAGGTGTAGGTCACGTTTCCAAGATTACTGAGAATTAGCTTGGTAGGTCCGTTTTGATCACTTGGATGGTGAGGAGCATTAAAGGTGCCCTAGTAGAGGTTACTGCATCTGATCCGCAGACTGGACATAAGGCCTAATTCGTATATAATTAGTCACTTGAGTGAATTACTGGCATAGCAGAGTTCGTTCTCCACAATCTCGTTCAAAGAGGAGTATTGGTTCAAAGAGGGCTATTTTGAGCAAGGTCCTTGCTACTATGTCTTGTGTTGATGTTGTGATGGAAACCTCTCTTTGTAATAGGTAACATGGCGGTGGGAATTATGAGGCTACATTTACGTTGTTACTCTCTGTTTCTTGATGGAGGGCAAATTGGTTGGTTGGAATTATATATCTTCTTCCATTTACATCGTTACTTCAGGGAGTGAGAAAAATCTACAAGGAAGCTTTAAATGGGGTGACACGGCTTAAGAAGAAATGATTGAAAGCTTTCTTGTATCTGAGTTCAAGATAGGTATTAACCGCAGTTCACATGACGTTACTTCAGGGAGTGAGAAAAATTTACAAGGAAGCTTTAAATGGGGTGACAGCTTAAGAAGAAAGGATTGAAAGCTTTCTTGCATCTGAGTTCATGATAGGTATTAGCTGCAGTTCACATGACACTGCCAAAAGAGCTGACAGTATATGACCTGCTGGTGTCAAACTTTAGAAGTATGGATGTGATTATCACGTGACTTAATTTGAGTGGCTGATAGGGTCGTAATCAACAAAGCCCTCTAGCTTTGCTAACAGAGAGTGATGCAGCGTTTGTATGCTGGCTTTAAACCAATGCAGTCAACTTCTTAGTGGGAGACTTGTGATGGTGTCAGCTTGGCTGGGTGAGAGCCTCGTTAGCTTCGGGGAACTGCACCTGCTATCTTGCTTGTCTGCTCTAATTTGGGAACGTTGAGGCCCGTGGGACTTGATTCTGCACTTGCTTGGATCATTGATTTACATATGTACTTACTGAACGAGGAAGGAAAACTGCTGGCAGAATGTGAATGCTTGCTCACTTTAGAAGTAGAGGTGCTCCTCTTTCATTCCTTTAGAAGATACTCGGAGAAAGGTGTACGTTACTTAAGATGGCTTCGAATGAGGATGGAAAGCTGCTGGCAGAATGTGAAGGCTTGCTGATCTAAAGATTAGAGGTGCTTCTCTTTGTTTAAGAAAAGAGCCTTAAAAGGAGGTGTATGCTACTTGAGATGGCTTTGTTTTTGCGGCCTTCATATGCTCTATGTCTCTTTCTCCCTCTTTATTACTTCCTTCCTTGCCCTTCCTCTCTCTGCAGGTTTTGATAAAGCCTGTATGCTATTCCAAATACCTTGTTTTTAGATAACTTTCCTGGTTGCAGGCATGAAAGACTCTGTGGGAGGTTTCTAAGGTATTGGCTGTATCTGAGAGAGATTTTTATTCTTGGTAATCAAGGTTCAAAATCACTTCTGTAACTCTTGCCTGTGCTAGCTTCCTTTCAGACTTGAAAGTGACATTTGGCTACTATAATGCTTTAAGGTTACATTATGGACTAATGGGGTGGGACATTTTGTACAGCTGGGAGTTTAATCCTTAAGGAGGTTTAGGTGAAAGCAATCCTGCTGATGTGCAATGTCTAGTACCGAAGAAAAGATGGATCTTTGATAACTTCTGTATAAATAACTAACCTATCGAAAACTCCAAGCCGTTGAATATTGGTGCAACATTCTGGTAGACTAAACTGTTCAGAGTTTTGGAGGTCATCGTCTGGGTTTCCCCCCCATTTAGATCTAGCGAGGGACTTCTTTGTGGCTGAGCCTGGCCTTGTGAGGCCTTTGCAGATTCTATGCACGTTGTGGACTTTCGTCTTGGTTGGCCACTTGAAGGCTTTTGTGCTGGGTGCCATATTTTTTTTTGTTTTCCTTATTTTCCCACATGTTTGGGTCATGGGGTATTTGAAGATGGGGTGGGCATTTTGGTTAGCCCCCTCTATAGAGGAGGGAGGAGGCCCTCATTCTGGTAGTGTTGTGCAGAGCCTTGTACCTCTCTTGTGATAGCAGAGCTGCCCTTGCTGGCTTATCCACTCTCTCTCCATCTTCTCTCTCTAGCGCTTTTCTCTCTCCTCTCTCCTTCTTTTGCAATAAAAGTAGGGCTTTAACCCTTTGCATTATATGAAATTGACCATAGGTCCACATACAAGAAATATGGGAGAAAAAACTTAAAAGCTATACAATGAGATCATGGGGAAAAATCCCAAATCAAACTACAGGAAACATCTAGGGATTAAGATACTCTTATTAGGTGGTGAAATGTATCTAGTTGGATGGTGATCAAGCCTACACAAATCTGCCCAAAGCTTTGTCCACCTTAGGTGATTTAGCAGAAACTGCAAAGTCTGATGCTTGTATTTGACTGATACAAAGAATCTGTTGTAAAAACCTCTTGGAGCAACTCACAAAAGCCAAGGGACTGTGAAGCACCTACCCCTAGGCTGCGCCTCTAAAATCATCCGCATCCCACTCTTAACATTTTCTGATGATGTAAGGATAAAGGTTTATGGCATAACATCTCTCTCTCTCTCTCTACCCCCCCCCATGTGTTCCTTTGTCACCCCACCTAGCGTTGCACTTTGATATGGTAACAAACATAGTAATATGGGACACCCATTTTTGCGTTATTGAGGAATTGGACGAGATTGGAGTTGTGTCTTGAAGGCCAGAAGGGACTCGAGTTTGAAGGTTCGTGTGCCCATTATCTATGTATATTTTCAAACAGCCGATTGGAGACTTGTGTGCAGTAACGGGGGCTAATTTTCGACTCATATCAACCAGTGTCCTTGCCCTTGCTGAGGAGTTTGGAGATCCATTTTGATTGGAGGTTGCTTGCAGCCTTGAAGCCCAGTTTGTATTTGTCTATGGAGGATTCCCTTGCGACCTTGGGAGTGACTTGACATTGGTACCGAAGAAGAACAATGTTGTAGAGTTCTCATGATGTAGAGACGGAAGAAGAAACATACAGAGGTAGAGCGGATGACTCTTTAGAGCATTTGCGAGAGTCTACTCATAGCTAGGAGTTGTTGGAGGAGATACTTGAGAAGGCTCTAGTGTTGCTGGTGTTTTCACATGATCAAAAGCACTTCTAGGAGGGTGCTTATGGAGGTGGTCAAAGGCTCCAAGTATGGTTCTCTTTTTTCCAAGGAGTTAGAGAAGCTTGGAGAATATCAACATTCTTGGGATCGACTTAATGCATGGATCTGGCAATTCACCATTCCTCAATTGAACTCGGGAGACACTTGGACATGTTTGGAGTGTGACTAATGCTCGGGAAATCTTTGAATCATAGGACGACGCCTACAAAGAGAGCTCATCTAGAGGTACAATTATGGACTTTGGATTCTTGGCAGGTCAAAGTCCATGATTCACATTGAGAAGATGCAAAAGGTGAATCTTCTTGCAAGGAACATATCTTTGTGGAAGATATGGCTATAATTTTGATCATGGAAGTTTCCATATGCCGAATGAATACCCTTGTCGTACAATCGTACGGTATACATTCGTATAGCGGTACTTAAACAAATACAGTCCAGCCTTTTTTTAGAATTTGTAGCATGTACCTTGATTCCTTGGACTTTGTGCCCTCTCCCTATGTCATTTTTCATAAGTTTGTTAGGCCCTTTAAACTTAGACACAGGTATGAGGTAATTTGTAGATGCTTTTTATGGTTTTAAAGAGTTTTTTTGGAAAAAACATATTGTATTTATCCAATTAGTATGATGTCATTTGAAATACGCCATATTTTCCTGTACGAAACGGTATCGTACTTTATCGTAAGACCATACAGTGACAACCCTGATGTGTTGATGCATTTAACTCCCAAGTATAGTGCTCTCTATTCAGCCTTGATGGCTTGAGGAAGGATAAGTACTTTGACATGGGGGAGCTTGGTTACACGGTGTTGGATCATAACGGACTAGCTACGGAGATCCCGATGTAGAGGGGACTTGAGGCCTTGACCAGACAGTTGTCACAAAGTGATGACGTGGCTACTTTCTGCTAGAAACCCTAATTTTTGGAAACCCTAACTCTAACTGTTGGCTGAAATTCTTAAGTGGCTGAAACCCTAATTGACGGCTGAAATGCCACGTGCAGATTTTTCTGGATTTTGCGGCGTGGAAAAAGGCGACGCAATATTTGCTTTTTCTCTACGCTTTGGCTAGGAGAGAGAGAGAGAGAGAGAGAGAGAGAGAGAGAGAGAGAGAGAGAGAGAGAGAGAGAGAGAGATTACTTGCTTTATTTTTGAAAGCCCTATAGAGGGTTGAGAGAGAGAGAGAATTTTTGCTTTTGTTCTGAAGCTTTTGGGGCTCTGCTTTTGGGCATCCCTTGTAATCATTAAATAAGCGGAGAGGGGCTCACTCTGCAGAGCCTCTGGACGCAGAGTCTGAGAGTGAAACCCTAACCACTCTCTTGTACTTTGACATTGATTTAATACGTAAAGAAATACCGAAAGGGGTGCCAGTGTCTGGGGCCAATATCTCTAGGCACGGAACTCCACCGGGTCAATGCAAATCTATTGTGATCTGTGAATTGTTTTGAAGTGGTTATTTGGTGCTGTTCTGATTGATTCTTGACTTGGAGTGTCCAAGTCTGTTACAACAGTTGTCCAAGAAACGAGAGCATAAGCAAAAGGCACCGAAGACAATAGTTATGGTACGATGAGATACCCAAGAAAGATGATACTTCTAGAACTGGTGAGGGAACTAAGAATGAGTTGACACGGCATACATGTGGAGAACATGGGTTTCTTCTAGTGCTAGGCTTCATTATGGTTGAGTCTACCCTCCATCTCTAGAGTTATGTAAGAAACTAAGTACGCAGATCTTTGTATCGATTTAGGCTCGTATGTGTGTGTGGTGCGGGTGTGGGGGAGCATATATGGGTATCTAGTTCTACACCACTCTTGGGCACGAAGGACGTTAGTGGGGATGTCATAGTCTTTAGTCAATACTATGCATGATGGAGATGATAGTTATGTCTTGTGGGTGGCTACCATGAGTCCATACCGTGTACTTTCCTTTGAGGGTGAATCTGGGCCTATCCATGATTCATCCAGGTATATTTTTTAGTGGTAAAGCGGACATGTAGACTTCACATTGTGAAGTTTTTGTCCGAGTTACGTCGAATTGATATTGTGCTGATTCTTTCTATCTTTTGTGGTGCGTATTCCCTGCCAACTACCTCATTTTTTCTATGTAATGCTTCTTTTAGTGCTAGGCTTCATTATGGCTGAGGTTGCCCTATATCTCTAGATTTATGACAGAAACTCAGCATGTAGATCTTTGTATTGATGTATGCTCGTGTGTTTGTGTGTGTGTAGTGTGGGGGTGTGGGAGCATATATTGGTACCTAGTTCTACGCCCACTATTGGGTACTATCGACGTTATTGGGGATGTTGTAGTATTTAGTCAATACTATGCATGATCGAGCTGATGATTGTGGTCTTGTGGGTGTCTACCATGAGTCTATACCTTGCACTTTCCTTCAAGGTTGAATCTATGCTTAGCCTAGATTCATTTAGGGATATTGAAGGAATTGCCTAAAGGAGTCAGATTCGGATTTGAAGTTCGATGAGGCAATTGTTGCTGTACTTGTTTCCACTTTTACACACTTGGCTCGTCTTGCTTTTCTTCATTAAGCACTCACAAAGACTTGCCAATGGATAGCACTCGTCAGATTTCAAGGCTTAGGTGGCTGCTTTTACTTACCTAGGCAGAGTCTAGAGGACTTATCCAATCTTTGGAGGATAGTGTGGTAGACTAGCCAAAGGTGGGTCATCTTTGGGATACTCGATCACAACATGGAAGCTGATTTTTGAAGATATGGCTTTGTTTTGATGATGCATTTGACTCCGGAGTGCAGTGCTTTCGGTTTAGCGTTGACTGCTTTAGGGAAGACTAGTGATTTGACACAGAAGTAGCTTGTTCCTATGGTGTTTAATCATCAAATACGGAGGTTTGGATTTCGAAGTGGCTCAGAGGCCTTGGTGGATTGTTTTCCAAGAAATGAAAGCACAAGCTAAAAGCACAAAGGGATGATACTTTTAGTGTTGATGAGAGATCCTAGGAGGAGCGATATGTCAAAAGTTTTGAGAAAAAGGGCATATTCAGAGGAAAGGTATGAAGAAGTCTGATATGCATTTGGTGTCAAGTGAGGGCATCTACTGCTGCACTTGTTCAAGCTTTATACCCTTGGTTCACCTACCTTCATCTTCATCAAAGAATCTCAAAGGCTTGCCAATGGATAGCATTCTTATAATATTTCTTGCTCACCGTTAGGCTAAGGTGTGTGGAGGATGGTGTGGAACACGAGTCAAAAGTTGCTCATCCTAGTGATACTTAGGGTCATGAGACGCATGTATGTTGGCCCTTGGCATTGTGAGCCCTGTTAGAGTTTTGGCATCTCAAGTGAATTGCCCAATGTGATCCCATTATTTATTTTGGCTTTAGGTGGGTAGGGCAATTTATTGAGGTGGCTATATAAGCACAACTAGCTCCCATTGTATAAGTATCAATTCATTGCCAAGGTTGGTTGGTTCAATATCTCTCTCTCTCTCTCTCTCTCTTTGTCTCTTTGGTGTATTCTCCCCATAGCTCTACGTTTCCGCATCGTCGACTATGACAGGGTATTAGAGCTTTGTGCTCGGTGATCGCAAGGCGGGAGAGGATCGGCACGACGCAGAAAAGCAGCATGGAGACCAGGATTGCTGAAGGGCGGCTGCATTTCTAGATTCACTGGTCGAACATTTTGAATTGCTATGTTTTCTTGCCTCTTTTCTTTTGCGTTTTCAAACGTTGTGTATAAAGTACCTTTAGCTGTTGCGTTTTGAAACGCTTGCAGTAAAGGCACTAAGCGACGATGAAAGGTTGTCCACAAGGTGAAAAGGTTACAGAAGAGCGTTTTGTAACAGGCTTGGGCATTCCAAGCGAGAAATCAGTAGCAACACACGAATAGAAACTTTAAAACCGTTGAACTTATATATATATATATATATATATATATATATATATATAGAGAGAGAGAGAGAGAGAGAGAGAGAGAGAGAGAGAGAGAGAGAGAGAGAGAGAGAGA